>NC_044038.1:154821331-156243831 GCF_901765095.1 Microcaecilia unicolor
GTAGCATTACATGTTAAAAATAATATTAAACTGACAGAATTGCAGGACATGGGGTAAGGAAGAAGCACTCTGGGTTAAACTGGTAAGAGGAAGTGGAAAATGCATTTACACTGTGATATACAGGCCTCCTTCACAGTCAGAAGAAATGGACAGAGATTTAACTGAAGACATTCACAAGATAGCTACAAAAGAGGAAGTATACCTGATAGGTGATTGTAATATGCCGGGCATTGATTGGGGCATCCCTGCTGCAGGGTCGTCTAGAAGCAAGAGGATTTTGGATTTGCTACAGGAAGAACTGTTCCAGCAGTTGGTAATAGAACCCGTGTGGGAGGGATCCATTCTGGACCTGGTTCTTGAAAATATGGAGAGTGTTTCTGATATTACCGTGGGCAATCATTTGGCATCTAGTGATCACCAAATGGTGTGGTTTGATATTAAGACACAGGAGGGAGAGGGCAGGGCTTATTCAAGATTGAAGGCTCTAAACTTAAAAAAAAATTAACTTTGTCAAGATGGGAGAATACCTCATGGAGGAGTTAGTTGGATGAAAACAGCTGAAGGAAGAAGAACAGCAGTGGGCAAAACTGAAAGGACCTATTTTAAAGGCAACAAGCCTTTATATTAGAAAAGTACATAAAAGTAAGAGGAAAAGAAGGCTGCTTTTGGTTCTCAAATGTAGTAGCTGAAAAGTTAAGGGGAAAGGGTTAGTCTTCATAAACTGCAAGGCATTGCAGAAAGAGGAAAGCAGGCAAAAATACTTGGGAAAGTTAAGAAGAGCTGTTGGAAAAGATAGTCAATATAGTAAAGTTGAAAGACAAGTCATTTTTTTTTAGATATCTAAGTGATGGGAAGAATGCCAAAATAGCATTGTAAGGCTCAAAGGTGAAGGAGAGGAATATGTAGAAGCTGAGAAGGATAAAGCTGAACTGCTTAACAATTACTTATGTTTTCATGGATGAAGGGCCAGGGGTAGGACTGCAGAAACCAAATGCTAATGGGAATGGACGTGTGGTAGACCAGGACTGATTCTCAGAAGACTGTGGGGGTCCTTTTACTAAGGTGCCCTGAAAAATGGCCGGTGCTGGTGTAGACACGTGTATTGGGCACGCGCAAATCCATTTTTCAGCGCACCTGCAGAAAAGGCCTTTTTTGGGGGCCGAAAATGGACATGCAGCAAAATGAAAATTGGCATGCATCCATTTTGGGCTTGAGACTTTACCACCACCCATTGACTTAGCAGTAAGGTCTTGCGTGTTAACCGGGCGGTAATCGTCAGCACACTTACAATGCCGATTACCACCCAGTTAGTGCTGTGTGCCGGAAAATAAAAAATATTTTCTGGTGCATGTAGCAGATGCATGTCAAAAATGAAATTACCACCCGGGCTACACAGTAACCTGTGCGGCTTAGTAAAAGGGCCCCTGTGTTTATTATCATCTAGCCAAACTAAAAGTAGACAAAGTGATGGGGCCTGATGGGATACCTCTAAGGGTACTCAAGGAACTCAGAGAAGTTCTGGCGGCTCCGTTGTCTGGCCTTTCCAAGATTCTTTAGAATCTGGAGTGCTCACGATTTGAGTGCCGATTTCAACGCCCAAATTTGGGCACCAGGACATTCACCTGCTGAAACCAGATATAATTCCCGGCACCTAAATTTGGGCACGCATCCCCAGTATTCTATAACGATGTGTACAAATTTTAGGAATGCCCCTGACCTATCCATAGAACTCCTGTGACCACGCCCTCTTTTGAGTTGTGCTCTATGGAATTTGGGCACACATTATTTTAGAATAGCGTGTAGCAAGATGTGCATTCAAAACAAAATTGGTGCCAAGTAGTTCCAATTAGCTCCCAATTATTGGCACAGCCAATTTAGTTGGATGCGCATCATGGATCAGTGCCCAAATTTTGGCACTCAATTTTGGGTGCCATATATAGAATTTGGGGGTAAGTACTTAATGCCCTTTAGTAAAAGGGCCCCTATGTTTGTACCTGAGGCAATGGAGGGTTGAGTGATTTGCCCAGATCACAAGGAGCTGCAGTGAGATCTGAGCCAGGCTTCCATGGTTCTCAGCCTGCTGCTTCAACCATTAGGTTACTCCTGCAAGCTTGCATGCACACATACACAATAACATACATACACAAACACGCCTGTGCACATGTGTAGAAACCAACATGCACATGTAGAGAAATGCCTTTGTGTGCCCATGCATACACAGAAGAGTTCATCTATTTATTTATTTATTTGTTGCATTTGTATCCCACATATTTGTAGGCTCAATGTGGCTTACATAGTACCAGGAGACGTTTGCTGGCTCCAGTGAGAACAAATACAGAGTGATATTGTGGTAGGATAAAGTTCATGTGGTGCAGTCACATTTAGGGAAATGTGCAGCGGAGGAGTTGAATTATGTCCATTACGTAGTTTAATTTTGATGTGTCGCTGAGGTCGGTGTTTAGGTTGGATCGGCAGGGTATGCCTTTTTGAATAGGTTAGGTGGTTGTGCGTCGTTTTCAAGGCTTTTGGTAATGTATTCCAGAGTTGTGTGCTTATATAGGAAAAGCTGGATGCGTAAGTTGATTTGTATTTGAGGCCTTTGCAGCTTGGGTAGTGCAGATTTAGATATGTTCGGGTTGATTTTGAGGGAAGTATTTAGCAAGTTCATCTGCCGATGAGGTGTCTGTATTCGTTGTAGTGATCAGGTTGCCGTCTAGGAGTTTGTTCACGAGTTGGTATAGTTTCTTTGTGTCTCTGTAATCTATATGTATATCTGCATTTATAAAACTTCTCTAGAAATGTTCTAGGATATAAAAGAGAGTAGTGCCAGTGGCGTTCCTAGCCTGTTCGCCACCCAGGGTGGGTTGCCGCTGTGCCCCCCCCCCCCCCGGCATATCCCCACACCCCCCCAGCACATCATCCCCCCAAAGTGCCTCACTAGACCTTTCCTCCCAGCAGGGGGTGTGCGGAGCAGGCGCGTGGCTTTTGGCTCTGCCGGTCCGGGCAGGGGACCGGCAGAGCTGACAGCCGCATGCCTGCTCTGCGCACCCCTTCCTGCCTGCACCTGGGATGGAGTGCCCCCACCGTCCCACCCTTGGTACGTTACTAAGTAATGCTACTGATATTTCAGGATGTATAACTGTATGTCTGCTTTTCTGGGTTGAAGAAACACTTGCTAGATCACATTGTTTGAAGAGGACTCTGAACCTCTTTTTTGAAGAATACAGGAAATGCAAGTGGCTTTTGGAGTGGAATATTGCTTCTCTTTGGACTGGATGCTCTTATTGTGTCCTGTCCACAGAATGCACCAGGAGTCACTTCCACACGATATGCTTGCATCCTGGTAAACACATTTATATTTAACACAACTAAACATAGCACTGCAGATGAAATCAGTCATCTCAAAGTGCAGGATCTCATTCCATTCCTGCTGTAAAGAGAGGACTGGCAGCATACCACATACCCTTACCGTCAGTTAGTAAATGCCAGGTAACAAGTAGGGATGTACACACCCAAAAAATGTTCACTTAGTACATAATTATTGCCATACTGGAACAGACTGAAGTGTTTGCAATTTTCATGAGGTTTTTTCATGTTTTCCCCACACTTTGTGATTTCTGCTTACGTTGTATGCGTGCAAGAACTTATTTGTGTTTGTAAATTAACTGTATGTGTATTAATTCATAGGTATACATGGTTTAATTTGTAGAGGAACTGTGGAGGAGGGCCGTCAAGAGGGGGGGCAGGGGGGGGGGCAAAACTCCCCGGACCCGGGCCACCAAGGAGGGCCTGGAGCCGGAGTCTCTCGCCCTCTCCTGCTCCCAGGCCGCTGATGCCGCAGTCCCATCTCCACCTGCCTACCCTCAGCTCCATTCTGTCTGTCGTCCGAACCCTGCATTTAAAAAAAATCTCTAAAGCAACAGTGCAGCATCTTCTCTGTGAAAGTGGCAGATCGCCTCAGGCGGGCCTTCCCTCACTGTGTCCCGCCCTCCTCTGATGTAACTTCCTATTTCCGCGAGGGTGGGACACAATGAAGGAAGGCCCGACCAAGGCGATCTGCCGCTTTCGCACATAAGGCACTGCGCCTACTGCTTTAGAGATTTTTTAAAAAAATTTAAATGAAGGGGGTCGGATGGCAGGCAGAAGGGAGCAGAGGTGGAGACTGGGAACTGCGGCGCCGGCGGCCTGGGAGCAGGAGAGGGAGGTGACAGCAGTAGCGATTGAGGGGTGGGGGAGCGATCCTTGGGGGGACGGGGCGACGGCAATCCTGGAGGGGGGTGTGGCCTTGCCCCAGGCCCGGCTCAGTCTCTCGGCAGCCCTGCTGTGGAGTAGGAGAATGGGGTGGGGGGAGTCAAGGGAAGAAGCAACAGAAGAGGGGCTGGATTAGGGAGTACAGGGTTTCTTAACCCAGTCCTCGGGACACACCTAGCCAGTCTATTTTTCAGGATATCTACAATGAATATTTTTATTTTATTTTTGTTTAGTTTGTACCCTGCGCTTTCCCACTCATGGCAGGCTCAATGCGGCTTACATATTATATACAGGTACTTATTTGTACCTGGGGCAATGGAGGGTTAAGTGACTTGCCCAGAGTCACAAGGAGTTGCCTGTGCCTGAAGTAGGAATCGAACTCAGTTCCTCAGTTCCCCAGGACCAAAATCCACCACCCTAACCACTAGGCCACTCCTCCACTCCATTCATGAGATACCTCCATTCTATGCAGATCTATCTCATGCATATTCATTGTGGATATCCTGAAAACCTGACAGGCTCAATGTCTCCCAAGGACTGGGTTGAGAACTACTGTGGTAAAGCTGCTGTTCTCTTCTCTGCTTCAGGCTCATCTGCTTCCCTGCAGGTTGCCTTGAAGAGGAGGGGTTAGAGCAGAACATTGCTGCTGTTCTGGAGTCTGAAAAGAAGTGGTGGAACTGTGTTGTAGGCCAATGGATCCCAAACCTGGACCTGGAGGCACCCCAGCCAGTCAGGTTTTCAGTATGTCCACAATGAATATTCATGAGATAGATTTACATGGCATGGAGGCAGTGCATGCAAATTTCTCTCATAAATATTCATCGTGGGTATCCTGAAAACCTGACTGGTTGGGGTGCCTCCAGGACCAGGCTTTGGGATCCATTGGCCTACAACACAGTTTTAGGCCATTCCCTCAGAAATTAAGCCTTGGGTATACATGTACACAAGTGTGGGCACTTTAAATTTTTAGGTGCTCATATGAACTGAATCTACACTCCCTAGTAACAAGAGATTCTTATGGTGCAATCGGCTCATGTCATAGGTCCTCTTATTAAGTTAGGTGGTTTTAACTGCTACCAAAAGGAAGAGACAAGATTCCAGTTAAATGAATGTCTCGCTCTTTGGGATCTGTTTGGGACACCTGTAGAGTGCCTTCATTTACTAGCTTCTTTCTGCTTTTCTTCCCATGGCTCTTGCCTGGCTGATTCTTTTTCAGGGGCTATTCCCCCCTCCCCCCCCCCCCCCCCCCCCCCGTAAGGTTGCTTGGAGACCTACAATGGAAATATCAAGGAAGATAATAGGAATTATTTTGCCAACCCAATCTCCTTAGGAACTATGGAACGCACTACCGAAAGCCATGAAAACAACGCAAGACCTAGCTATCTTCCGAAGGCTACTGAAAACTGACCTGTTCAAGAAGGCATACCATAAACAACCATCCTAATTTCTAAATAACTAGACTGATCACGAACTAGACAGAACAGAACTCTTATCACTTGACTGACCAACCTCACTGCTATTAATGAACAAGCACTACCACTTTAATCCTAATGTCTAAAATGTTTTCTCTTTAAATGATGACAACATATGTTACAATCCAATCTATTACTCAGGAACTTATATGCAATACCATAATGTATTCTACTTTGCCATGTATGTACGCACCTTATGCAATACCACTTTAATCCTTATGTCGAAAACAATCTTTCTATAATTGATGACCTAACATATGTTATAATCTAATCTATCACTCAGGAGCCCATATGCAATACCATAATGTATTATTCTTTACCATGTATGTACGCACCTTAATGCAATTCAATTTGTAATTCTGTTAACCGGAAATGGCAATCGCCACTACGGCAAATGTAAGCCACATTGAGCCTGCAAATTGGTGGGAAAATGTGGGATACAAATGCTATAAATAAATAAATAAAAATAATGTTCAAGTTTTGATTCAAATAGTTTCAGGATTTGCAGTTGTGTAGATAAGTTAGTAGGAAAAAGCGTTATCCTTCATCAGTTGCTGTTTCTTCCTCTGTTTCAATGAAAAAAGGGAACAGAGAAGAGTAGCTCTGGATAGCTTTAATATAGTTTTGAGGATAGCAACAGAGGTGAGGCAGTGGTCTAATGGTTAGAGCAATGAGCCCTGATCCAGGGTTCAAATTCCACATCTGCCATGGACAATTGTTGTGATGTTGAGCAAGTCCTATGGTCTCGGATACCCACTTGGGGGGTAATTTCATAACAGTGCTTACATATAGGCACCTATCCTATAAGGGAAAATAGGCTCCTACAGTCCTTTGTGAAGTACTAACCTAACAGGTTAGAACTAAGGCCACAGTGCCAGGCAGACTTCTACAGCCTGTGCCCCGCAAAAGACAGATGAAGATTCAGCAACTCCAGTATTGTACTGCCTGTGAGGGTGCTGTACAGCTTAAGAGGGAGGGAAAGACATCTTAACTAGCAAGTTAAGTACTGTTATCAATACTTCGGGTTATAACATATAGAGCTAGACTCTGTCAGTTGTAGAGAACCCGCCAAATGGCAGAGGTTTTACCAGTGGCGTTCCTAGGTCAGCTGCCACCCAGGTCGGATCGCCGCTGCACCCCCCGCCCCCGGGTGCAGCGGCGTCCGTCCCCCCAGGGTACAGCACGACACCCCCCCCCCCCCGGGTGCATTCCTAGCTGCTGGGAGTCGACTCCGCTGGCTCCCTCTGCCCCGGAACAGGAAGTAACCTGTTCCAGGGCAGAGGGAGCAGGGAATCAGCTGAGCCGATAGGTGTGCGGCTGCTCTCTGCACCCCTCCAGCAGCGTGCACCCGGGGCAAACCGCCCCCACCGCCCCACCCTTGCTATGCCACTGGGTTTTACTTAATATGCTTTCAGCATTCATGTTGAACTCGTCATCCTTGATATATAGATAACACTTCAGCAGTTTTAAACCGTCTGTTTGAATGGCTAAGGGAAGGTTGTTTTTTTTTGTTGTTGTTCTTTCTGTCATTATTCTTGACAGCATCAGGATTATTGGACCCCTGATGCAGGCTTTGTTACGCCGAAACACGGCCTGTGTCAGGTCTTTATGAATAAAGGACTCTCAACTGTTCCAGTCTTGAAGGCCCTGGTGTAAATGATAGTGTCTGCTTTACAGAATTACACCCTCAGATTGTAAGCTCTCTAGGGCAGGGTTGGGTCATCTTGTACCTGAACACAGAAGTGCTGTAAAAGTGACTAGTATTAGCAAGGCCTGACTCACCTTTTCTAGAATTTGATTTACCGAGTGATAAGGAAGTAGCTGAAGCCTTTGAGTTCCGCTTTGGATCTTCGCCCAGTGTGGCTTGATTGAGCTGAGTACACACCCTAGACATACTCTTGGTGCCTTTTTGTGTACTGGGGTGGTACCTGCTATTTTGAAAGTGGATGTGCTTCGCCCGATTTTTTAAAAATAACCCTAATGCAGAAGTTTAGATATTTAGAAATAGGACAATAATAACTTTTCTGCTGTTATCAGCCGAATTGTTGGAAAGATTTGTGGTTGTGTTAGTTTGGCCAGGGTGTCAGAAATAATGAAGTCAATATTTAGCAGTGGCATTGAATGGCTTAATTTGAATGCCAGCGTTTAAATTAATATGTATATTGTAAGCTCGCTCCTCCTTAACTCATCCGACGCAGCTCCCAAAAATCACAAACAAATTCAGGTACAGTTCAATTCAAAAAAAAAACACAAAGAAAACTGTTCAGGGGATAGGAAGAGAGTCTCTCGTTTGGTCTGGCTTTTTATTCAAGTCCCAGCCCCCCAACACTTTTACTCTCTTCAAGCCGGGTGATACACAGCCCAGGCTTCAGCAGCTACTTCCCCTCTAGCTCTTAGAAGAGGAAAATTCGCCACAAAAACAAATCAATACTACAGTCCCGTGTTTCTCGGCTGCTTCCCCTCTCCCTCTCCTGGAGAGTTGTAGCAAAAAAAAACACCCCCCCACATTAAACTTCTGGCCTGTTCTCTCTTCACAGGTAAGTGGCTCTTGTGAAACAAAAAAAACCATGAGCCGCAGCCCAGTCCTTCTTTAGCTTTTCAAACACGTAACAAGTCCTTCACGCCGTACCTCTCTCTCTCTCTCGCTCTGGCTCGGCGCGGGAACAAAGCCAAGGGCCTCCACCCTCTTGGTCAGTCACACTCTCACCTGACCTCCTCCCGCTTGGACCCACTTTGGCATCCGTTATCTCCCGGGCTTTCGCTGAGCCAGCGCTGAAAAGTCCATCGGCTCTTCCTGGGCGTTCTCCGGTTCAGTCAGTTCCATAGGGCTTGGGTCTGCCTCCTCCTCCCCCTTTTCAGGAGCCCAGTCCTTATTCTCTTCACCCCGCCCTTCCCTCAGCTGCCTCCCCTTTTCTTCATTAAGGATCTTTTGTATCTTTTCTTTCTCCGCCCACTTGTCCCACCACCTCCTCCACCAGGTTGGAGACTCGGCCTTACTCCTTTCCCTGCAGCCCTCCTCTGGTGACTCTCGGGAATGCACGTACCCTCTCCTACCACTGGGTTCCTTTAGTGCATGTTGGGATTTGTAGTCTCTTTCTCTCCTTTTCTCTTCTTGTCCTCTAGACCGTTCCACCTCCTCTTTACATACCCCCCCCCCCTTAAGCTTCCTCCCACCCCTTTTTCCTCCTTCTTCTCTCTCTCCTCATCTACCCGGGACAGGGCATCAACATTTCCTAAACATCGCCCTGGGCGATGTTCCACGGAATATTGGAATGGCTGCAAAGCTAGGTACCATCGCATCAGTCTCCCATTATTATTCTTCATCGTATTCAGCCATTTCAATGGAGCATGGTCTGTTACCAGCTTAAATTTTCTCCCTTCTAAATAGACCCTACACTCCAGCACTGCCCATCGTATGGCCAAACACTCCTTTTCTATGGTGGAGTAATGATCCTCATGAGGAAGGAGCTTCCGGCTTAAATAAAGCACCGGATGCTCCTCCCCATCATACTCCTGGGACATAACGGCCCCTAACCCCCTTCCCGAAGCATCGGTTTGAAGGACAAAGGGTTTCTCGAAGTCCACTGCCTTCAATACCGGTTCTTGGCATAAGGCCCTCTGCATCTGTTCAAAGGCCCTCAACTCCTCCCCTCCCCATCTCAAGTGGTCAGGATTCTTCCCTCGCAACATGTCAGTTAGGGGGGCGGCTATGACGGAAAAATGAGGGATGAACCTGCGGTAATACCCCACCATCCCTAGAAATCTACGCAATTGTTTCTTGGTGTTGGGTCGGGGAAACTCCTGGATGCCCTGGACCTTGTTTAATAAGGGTCGCACCTCTCCCTGGCCCACATTATACCCCAAATACTTCACCCGGTACTGAGCAAAATAACATTTTTTGGGGTTTAAGGTAAGCCCTGCCTTCCTAAAAGCCTGCAGAACCGCCTCCACCTGCTTTAAATGGTCATCCCAGCTTGCACTATGTACTACCACATCATCCATATACGCTGCCGCGTAGGTCTGATGTGGTCGGAGAACCCGGTCCAGCAGCCTCTGACAGCTCGCCGCCGCCGAATTCAGGCCAAAGGGCAATCTTTTAAACTGGTACAGGCCTATGGGAGTGCTAAAAGCCGTCTTAGCTTGAGCTCCTTGAGTAAGAGGAATCTGCCAATACCCCTTTGTCAAGTCCAGGGTAGTGAGATATTGAGCGGATCCTAGCCTGTCCACCAGCTCCTCAACATAGGGCATAGGATATGCGTCTGTTTGAGAAATGGTGTTAAGCTGGCGGAAATCAATGCAGAATCTCCACTCCCCTTCAGGTTTTGGCACTAACACCACTGGACTTGACCAGGGGCTATTTGACTCTTCAATTACCCCGAAATCTAACATTTCCTGCACCTGTTTTATAACCTCTCTCTTTTTCAAGGGGGAAAGCCTATATGGTTTCTGCCTAACCACCTTACCCCTTTCTGTTATAATGTCGTGCTCCATGAGGTGAGTATTTCCCAGACATGCCGTTAGCACATCATCAAACCCCTTCAGGAGCCTTCTTATTTCCTTTTTTTGTGTCTGGGTCAACCGGGGATTAATCCCTGGCTCCCCGGGCTCGAAAATTTCCCTTATTTGTGGGCCCAACTCCTCTCCTTCCTTTTCCTCTACCCCGGTCTGCCACCCCACTCTTGCTACCCAGAGTTTCATCCGGTTCACATGGAAGGTTTGGACCCGACCCTTCTCGTTCGCCACTTCATACGTGAGGGGCCCTAGCCTCCTCTTCACCACCCAGGGACCCTTCCACCTAGAGGCAAACTTATGAGGATCCTCAGAGATTAGGATAAGGACCCTATCTCCTGCTACAAACTCCCTCTTTCGGGTACCTTTATCATAATATTCCTTTTGTAAGTGTTGGCTCTGTTCTAGCCTATCCTGGGAATATTCCTGTAACTTATCCAATCTGACCCTTAGATCCTGTAGATATTCTACCACGGACTGACTGGGCATTTCCGGAGGTACCCAGTGTTCCTGCAATATATCTAAAATTCCCCTGGGTCTCCGGCCAAACATTAGTTCGTAAGGAGAAACTCCTAATGAGTCCTGCACCTTCTCCCTATATGCATATAGCACGAAGGGTAACAGTTGGTCCCAACCTGTCCTATCTTCGCCTAGTGCTTTTTTTAACATCCCCTTTAAGGTTCTATTAAAACGTTCCACCATCCCATTCGTTTGAGGATGGTAGGCCGCTGTCCGAATATGCTGTATCCCAAAAGCCTCCCATACTTGTCTTAAGGTGCCTGACATGAAGTTGGATCCCCTGTCTGTTAAAACCTCTTGGGGGAACCCTACCTCACAAAAGATTTTTATCAATTCCCTGGCAATGCCCTTCGCTGATATGCTCCTTAACGGTATGGCCCAGGGATACCTAGTGGCCATGTCCATGACCACCAAAACATAGAGGAAGCCTCTCTGCGATTTTGTTACCGGACCAATAACATCCATTGCTATTCTCCTCACTGGTTGTTCCACCCTGGGCAGGGGCCTTAGAGGTGCCTTAGGTGGGAGCCTGTCGGCCACCTTTTGGCAATTTGGGCAAGACTTGCAATACTTCTCCACCTCCCCATAAACTCCAGGCCAGTAAAATCGCGCCAGTATCTGAGTCAGGGTAGCCTGGGAGCCCAACGGATGGTCATGAGCCAGTCTTACCACTAGAGCCCGAAAAGCCTGGGGAACTACTAGCTGCCTCCCTCCTTCCGAGTTCTCCCAATTTGGCACCCTACGATATAACAGGTCCTCTTCCACCAGGAACCCCGGAGCCTCAATGCCCTCCCCTTGTCGTGCCCTCTCCCAGGCATATTCTAAAGTAGGGTCAGCAGCCTGCTCCCTATGAAACTGGGGAAACTGCTCCTTCAATTCTTTAGGGGCCGCCGGCAGGTAGCTTTCTTTTTGCACCTGCTCCAATGCCCCCCGTCTACCCCTCTGCTCCCTTTTCTTCGAAGCTCTATCCCTCCTCACTTTCCCCGGCTCCCCTAAGACCTCTCCCTGAAACGGAAAAATACCTCCTATTCCCTCTTCCTCCGCCTCGGGGTCCCGTTGCGCCTGAGCACGGATAGTTACTAACACTCTTTTTTTTTCCATACAGTCTGCAAATGGAGGCCAGTCTCTTCCCAAAATCACCTCCTGGGGTAACCTGGGCAGAACAGCCAGGGCTATCTCTACCTCTCCTGTGGGCCCCTTTAAGTTAACTCTATGGAGGGTATAACGAGTACTGGCCCCATGTATACATTGAATGGCCACTGCTCCTTCATAGGTATCCTTACCTCCTGCCCTCCTCTTCCTTATTTGCTCCCATAAGCTCCTAGATATCATGGACTGGTTGGCCCCAGAGTCTAACGTGGCTTCAATGGGTAAACCCTCTACCTCTATCTTGGCAGTATACCGTGGCCTAAACCCATGGGCCACCTGGGAGATCCATCCCTCGCGCCCTGGGCAATCCTTCTTGAAGTGCCCTATTTTCCCACACTCATAACACCCCGTTCCCTCATAAGAGGTGGCTTTTTTTTTTATGGCCTTCTAGCCCTACTGGCCTTTTTCCCCCCCAACTTGTACCGGCCTTCCCTTTCTGGGGGTCATTCTTAAGGCCAGGAACTGTGGGGCCCCAGCCTTCTTGAGATCGGGGCTTCCCCCCCCCCCTGGTCGGGTCCGCCCCAATGTTGGGCTTCCAGGTAACACTCCAACCCAGCTACCACGCCCTCCACCGTCTTACAGCCCCTTTGGATCAGCCCTGCCCTAATCTCCCCGGGTAAGCCCTGCAGGTATTGTTCCACTACCAGTTCTTGAAGAATTTCTGCAATGGTGTGGTGATCTGGTTCCAACCATCTTTTTACTAAGTCCATCAGTTTATTGGCCAGGGCTTTAGGGGTTTCCCCTTTTTCCCATTTAGTGGCCCGGAACTTTCGCCTGTAAGCCTGGGTACTTAGTCCATATCGGTCCTTAATGGCCTCTCTCAACCGCCCATAGTGGGCCGCATCCCCCGGTGCCAAGTCTCTAAAGGCTGCCAGAGCCTCCCCGGACAAGGAAGGCGCTATCCGCATGGCCCACTGCTCTTGCGGCCATCCTGCGGCTACCGCCACCCTCTCAAATGCGGTCAGGAAATCATCTACATTATCTTGCTCAGACAACTTTCCCCAGGTAAGTGAGTTCATGGATAAAGGTCCTACCGCACCGCTTCCTCCGGGGCCCTGTTCGATCCCTCCGGGTCCAAAATCCCTTGGGGTACTGATCCCCCTCTGAAAAAAATCCTGGAGCAGATTCAACACCGGCTGTTGTTGCTCTCGTGCGGCCGTCAAGGACTCCTCCACCATCTTCGCGGCCAGTTCTTGCTGTTTCTGGAACTGCATAGTCATCCAGGCGAAGATCTCTTTGGGGTCCATCCTGGCTTTGGGAACAGCTACTCCTGCGGAACAGAAAGCAGAAGACAAAAAACTCCAAGTGCGATTTCACCACTTAAGTTCTCCCTTTTCCTAGGAACCCTCTATTCCCCTATTTGGGCCCCGCTTACCGGAACCCAAGCTGGGTCTGCGCTTTTCTCAGCGTTGGCCCCTCTGTCGGGCTTCTCCTCCTTGTATGTCCTGGCCTCCTCGAGCGACAGGTCCCGAAACAATCTTGAAATCCCACTCCTGACACCAATTGTAAGCTACCGCCACCCTCTCAAATGCTCCTCCTTAACTCATCCGACGCAGCTCCCAAAAATCACAAACAAATTCAGGTACAGTTCAATTAAAAAAAAACCACAAAGAAAACTGTTCAGGGGATAGGAAGAGAGTCTCTCGTTTGGTCTGGCTTTTTATTCAAGTCCCAGCCCCCCAACACTTTTACTCTCTTCAAGCCGGGTGATACACAGCCCAGGCTTCAGCAGCTACTTCCCCTCTAGCTCTTAGAAGAGGAAAATTCGCCACAAAAACAAATCAATACTACAGTCCCGTGTTTCTCGGCTGCTTCCCCTCTCCCTCTCCTGGAGAGTTGTAGCAAAAAAAACCACCCCCCCCCACATTAAACTTCTGGCCTGTTCTCTCTTCACAGGTAAGTGGCTCTTGTGAAACAAAAAAAACCATGAGCCGCAGCCCAGTCCTTCTTTAGCTTTTCAAACACGTAACAAGTCCTTCACGCCGTACCTCTCTCTCTCTCTCGCTCTGGCTCGGCGCGGGAACAAAGCCAAGGGCCTCCACCCTCTTGGTCAGTCACACTCTCACCTGACCTCCTCCCGCTTGGACCCACTTTGGCATCCGTTATCTCCCGGGCTTTCGCTGAGCCAGCGCTGAAAAGTCCATCGGCTCTTCCTGGGCGTTCTCCGGTTCAGTCAGTTCCATAGGGCTTGGGTCCGCCTCCTCCTCCCCCTTTTCAGGAGCCCAGTCCATATTCTCTTCACCCCGCCCTTCCCTCAGCTGCCTCCCCTTTTCTTCATTAAGGATCTTTTGTATCTTTTCTTTCTCCGCCCACTTGTCCCACCACCTCCTCCACCAGGTTGGAGACTCGGCCTTACTCCTTTCCCTGCAGCCCTCCTCTGGTGACTCTCGGGAATGCACGTACCCTCTCCTACCACTGGGTTCCTTTAGTGCATGTTGGGATTTGTAGTCTCTTTCTCTCCTTTTCTCTTCTTGTCCCCTAGACCGTTCCACCTCCTCTTTACAATATTCAGCCCTGCTTGATATATATTCACCATTGATCGCTGTCCATTCTGAACTGTTCTCCAGATGTTGATTGGATCTCACAGCTGTCTGGATAATATTGCTATTCTACCCTTGCTTTGCCCTCTATTCACCCCTCCACTATTCCCTGGATTCTATGTAGGGTGCTGAGAATTACATGCCCAACTTTGGGAGCACTTCCGAGACATACACACAGATAAATCGGATAATGAGCTCTGTACCATCAATATCGGATGCTAACAAACAATTATCGATGCTAGGTGGCATTCATTAAAATTTGCAGGTGCATCTGGCTGCACGCTATTCTATAAGGCATGACTCCTAACTCCCATGGTATGTATCTCAAGAGAAGATGTAACCACGGGCATATAAATCGAGGTCAGCTATACATATGAAGTAGCACATACCATGTGTAATGAGTTTATCTTGTTGGGCAGACTGGATGGACCGTACAGGTCTTTTATCTTCCATCATCTACTACGTTACTCTATTCAAAAAGATGTGCGCAGAATTACAGAATACTGCCTCAGTGCACCTAACTTGGGCACCAGCATTTACACCAGGTTTTAGCAGGCTTAAGTCCAGCACGCAAAAGGCACGGGATTTGCACAAAATGCTATTCTACATAAGGCACGCACCGTTTTTTTTCAGTGCCTAAGTTTATGTCATTTACTGAATCTGGGGGCAGCGCATGCAGACTTCTATCATGAATATTCATTGTGGATATCCTGATAACCTGACTGGCTGGGGTGCCTCCAGGACCAGGTTTGGGAATCACTGCTGTAGAGCGCCTGATAATCTACAGATAAGGAAACTGCACATTCACTAGCCTCCAGTGTAACCCAGGGCCAGATTTAAGCCTCTGGTGGCCATTGGCAAACCAGAGAGCCGATCCCCGAGAACCAGATATCCCAGAGACTGGTGAGCCAGGAGATATGCTGAGGAAGGTCATAGTGCTACAGTGGTACCCTTTTGAAGCAGCACATGCATATGGTTCTTCAGTAAGTGAAAGAATAAAGAACTTTGGGGCCTTTTTTTACTGCGCTTCAACAGGCTTGTTGTGCGCCAATGCAGAACTACCGCAGGAGCCCAGCAGTAATTCCCACCCCCAACGCGTGCCATTTCTGGCGATACAAAAATATTTTCTATTTTCATAGCACCAGTGCTTACCTGGCGGCTCTGCCCAGTTACCACTAGGTTAGCTCGGGAGCCCTTACCGGCGGTAAGTGCTCCCCTCCCGAAATGGCCTCACAGCAAGTATTTCACTTACCGCATGGCCATTTCTTTTTGAGAAAGGGTGCATCAAAAACACACGCTGACTCTAGCGCAGGTCCCCTTTTACCACAGCTTAGTAACAGGACCCCCTTTATGAGTTAAAAGAAGAGTCTTAAACTATACATGATAAGAAATTGGCACCCAATGAGGTTTAGTGAGAAGAAGTGTCAGCAGGTCAAAGCGTCTGGCTTTACAAAGCATTCTAGCAGCTGTATATTTTGTAATGTCTGTAAACGACACAACTGAAGTTTTGGAAGTCCTGCATAGATTGTATTACGGTAATCTATGTGTGAGAGTACAAAGCTCGAAGAAGAGTATGAACAGAAGCAAAATCCAAATAAAATCTTACAGACCGAATCTGTCATAACCAATAAGAACCCTTTTTTCACAACTTGAGAGATTAGTTTCTCGAACGAATGTTTTGAATCAATGAAAACACCTCAATAACGAAAAAAAAAAAGAAACCGGAGTAATCAAAAAATCTAACAAAAATGGTGGGGTAGTAAGAGGAGTCAAAGATCCAGATACCCAACAATACTATTATTTTGGAAGGATTTAGAACCATTTTATTATCCATTAACCACTTTGAAAGAGGTTTCAAGTTAGGCAATAATGGAGATGTAGGATACACAATTAAGATATTGTCGGTATAAATAAAAAAAATGAACCAAGAGACTGAGAAAAATGTTAAATAACAAGGGTGACAAGCCTGAACCCTGAGGTACTCCGCATTGAATGGCAATCTCATTAGAACACATTCCCTGGTTAAAAATAGAATAAGTACGATTTGAAAGAAATGAGGTAAACCAAAGAGTAAGACCAGCTAGTCCAAGACATTGAAGATGTGAAAGAAAAGGTTTTTAACTGCCACCGGCCATGTCCAGGCACTGGTACTGAATAACCAGGTTTATGATGTTGGCTATCTCTTAAGCGGTTAAGTGCGATGTTCTGCACTTAACTGCATACATGACACCGCATAAAGGTAGGACTGACTTTTATGTGGTCCAATTTAACTGCTAAACGTAGGCGGTTATACACTGAATATCGGCATTTGACCGCAGAAGTGCCAGTTCCATCCCTGGTTCACCCACAAAATAGCCGGCTTTGAGTTTAGCAGTCTGTGATGATATTCAGCAGCATTAACTAGCTCCGAACAAATGCCGGTTAAATCACTTTGAATATCAACTTCATAGTAGTCTACAAGTTATTTATTTATCAATATTGCCGCTGAAAATAACTGGTTAACGCCAACATGAAAACCGGCTATTTTGGTGGTGTTCCAGTGGCGGAGTCAGCACTTGGCCAATTGAGTGCCAATATTCAACACTTAACCAGCCAGGTTAGCTGCATGAAAAGGACCATATAAAAGTCAGTTCTATCTTTATGCAGTAACCCATAACTGGTTAAATGTTGAATATTAAACACTGGGGGTCTTTTACAAAGGGCGCACTAAACACTAGAGACACCCATAGGAACATATGGACATCTCTAGCGTTTAGCACATGCTTAATTATTAGCACACCTTTGTAAAAGGGGCCCTTAACCAGCTACATGTTAACCAACTCCACAAAACCAGATAGTCACTGCCAAAGCCTGGACATGGTCTGGCATTGAATATTTGGCTTTAATGCCAGCAGCAGTCAGCAAAACGCTGATCGCCACCGGCTGAATATTGCTCCCTATATTTCTGTATAAGATTATGTGGTGATAGGTGCCAGTGCTGTGTGTGCTGGGCACCTCCTGTTTTGTCTCTTCTAGTCAGGAGCTGAGATCAGGGCAAAAAGGAAGTACTTGTGTCTCTTCTTCTATTGTTTCTGTCTCCCCCTACAGGCTATTTATTTCTTTATTTCAACAAATTTGAAATACCCCTCTGCTCAGTGTGCAGCAGCAGCGGCAGCAGCAGCAGCAGCTAAGAAAGCATCTCTATATCATAATTGGTCAATCTGCCTCCCTGGATGGCTGGCTGGCTGGGTTCATAACCGTATGTTAATGAGCTTACATCAGCTCGCCTCCAGCATTCCCTTCCCTCTCAGTGTCCCGCCCTCATGGAAAGACGAAATGACATCAGAGGAGGGCAGGACACTGAGAGAGAAGGTAAGAGAAGGCTGGAGGCGACGCGAGCTGAGCCTGCCGCCACTGCGACCTGAGGTATGGATGGGAGGGGAGAGGAGAATCACTGGACAAGGATGAGATGGGATGGGAGGGCAGAGGAGGGGAGAATTGTTGGACATGGATGGGATGGGAGGGGAGAATCACTGGACATGGAGGAGAGGGCAGGGGAGAGACACGAGAAAATGCATAGACGATAGCCTTCCTGGGGCCCGTTTCATTTGTTCTGAAATGGGCGTTTTTACTTGTATAGAATGTTAGGTATTATTAAGAAAGGAATGGAAAAGAAAAATGAGGACATTATAATGCCTCTGTATTGCTCCATGTGTGACCGCACCTGGAATATGGAGTGCTGAAGAAAGCTTCGGCTGGCAGGGATTGGGGACCCCCACCAGCAAAACCAGGGCCCCAGATGAAATTTGAGGGGCCCAGGCCCCCGTGGCCCCACCTAGCTACACCACTGCTCCCAAGGCAGCTTTTTGTTTTGGTTGTTCTCAGCTGCTGGCTGAAAGAAGAGTGGGAAGGAACCAGAGGAACTGCTGCACCCAGAGGTCTGTCTGTTCTCTCAACCCAATGTGCCTGGCCCTCTGTTTGGCAGGAGTCAGAGAACTGCAGTTTCTGAACCATTCTAGTCCCTTTCTGTGAGAGTTTTAAAATGTATTTATATTATGATGAAATGTGCTTGTCTGCCTAAGACCCGCTAAAGGGTTAATCCTACCCTGATAAAACTATCAGTGGCATTAATGTACAGCAGAGCTTCTTTCCTCCTGTGAAAAGAGATCTAGCCATCTCCTTTCTTTGTGCCAGCCTGCGCGGTATGCAGAGCAGAGATGCCTTCGCACCAACCCCTGCTGGACCCCAGACTGTTTATTTGAAGCGTCTGGGTAACGGAGGGCAGCAGGCAGGCAGCTGAAAGAAAGAGGCTTTTTTCAGCATTTTCTGTCAGACAGACTCTCCTTTCATAACTCCAGGCGCTTCTGAGAGGGGCTGAGTGAGGCCAACTCGTTTTAGGGTTACTAAACCAACAGACCTTGTTGGAGGCCTCTTCCCGTCTGCACATGGAGACACTGGGCATAGAACTGAGCGACTGAGCAGAGGGTGAAAAAGTTCAGGGAAAACTAAATGAAAATGTCAGGCTATGAACCCACAGAGCACTTTTTAAAATTCTCTCTCCAAACAGCTGTCAGATTCCAAAGACCAATATGAATGAGATCACAACGAGAATCAACAAAAGAGTGGATTAATTCTTTGTATGCTATGAGAAGCTCACTGACGTGCAGTAGATGAGTAATGGAATAGCACCACCTTCAAAAGACATCCCCCCCCCCCCCATCACCGTATTCTCCCTCTCTTCCATCTTGTCACTTCCTATTTTCATTTGCTGTTTCTGTTTTTCTTAAGTTTAATTCAATAGTATTTGTATCCCACCAATGCAATTTCTTTGGCAGGTTTCAGAAACACACACAAGCATTATACACAAAACATACAAAGTTACAACACATAGAGTACAAATAAACTTTCTTTCTTTACATATTTGGCTCTCATTCTGCTCTTTCATTGAACTCTTCACCTTTATCTTTGCTTTCTGCTCCTGTGTCTCTGCATAACAATTTTTGGGAGCTCTGTTCAGAGATTTGACATGCCTAGTACTGCATGTGCACCTGTAGCATTTTTCATGGCATAAGTGTCCATTGTTTCCAGGGAACATTTGTACTAAATACATGGAAAAAGGTTAAAGGAATTGGCAGATTTTTTATTTGTGCTTTGCAGAGTTCCTCTGGGAGTCTTTTCCTTTCCAGCTGAAACACCTCTGCCCTGCTTCTCCACAGCCAAGGGGCAGCTCAATATACCCATTTGCTGATTCTGTTTCAGAAAGGCCAGAGGACCTGGAATCTGAGTCATTCCATATGCTGTAGGCTTCTAGAGAAAGAGAAACATTAGATGCAAACTGAAACCTGGCAGAAAATGTGAAAGACAGAACAGTGCAGATTTTGCACTTTTCTTGCACATGCAACTTGAACTAGCTGGGGCCACATCCCTCCTGGACATTTTTTACATCCTCTTTCATAGCAGCTTCCAATTTGCACTTAACCCATTATGTTGATGACAGAATTATTTCCAAGCCTTCCATTTCTATCCAAGTAGGCTTCCTTTTGTGCTGTTAATCAGTGCTATTAATTGTTATGTTAATATGATTTTATTGTTTACATTTTAGTAAGTATGGCATTGATTTCTTGTTTTTGATGTTGACTTTTATAATTGTATGCTATTAATATTTTTACCATGAGTTGAGCACCTTGTTGAAAGGCATGTAATCAAACTATTAATTATTATTCAATATTTTGTGGCCCTTCCCTTTCTCCTAAAAAGCTCCCCTTAATCAGCATAAATTTTGCTTTATGTGGTGCCCTGATGTGCTCTCTGCTCCATGTGATACTGAATATTTTTAACATGGGAATACTGATCCTTGTACTTACACAGGAGTCAGATTGAAGACCTATTGGTAGATTTATCTTGTTTGATCAGGTTAAACTGCTAAAGCTTATGTAGTCAGTCAGGGGTATCATTTGGGGCTGAGGATAACCCCTGGAATGGGTACACAGGTTAATTTTGGTGTCTACTGCTAAAACATCCAGAGCCATCCATCAGCGGTCAGTGTGATTACTGGTTTACTCCTACAAGACTCCACTGAGGTGATTCCTGTAATCACCAAAGTTTTCTACCTTCTGTTTAAGAGCAGTCAGGAGGGTGGTGGAGGTCTTTCAAAGAAATGAAGAGCTGTTTCTCCAAAAGTTTGGATGTTTCTAGGATGTTGGAAGATACTGTTCTGGAAACATCTACATGAGGGACATAGTTGGTCACCTTCATTCTGGATGCCTAAAATATGCAAGACTTGGATGCCTAAAATATTTTTAAAGATTAGAATTGTTAGTTTTCTCAGTGCTACTATTACTGTAATTTCTGTTATCTTCAAGGCCTGACGAAAGAGATGTAAGTCTTTCTTAGCTACAGACAGAATATCATTTCCTTTGTTGCAACTTTTAGGATACGATTCCCCTGCTTGTAGGTGATAAGGTTTCAGGACCCCAGTTATATTTTCTATCCTCAGCAAGTCCAGAATTTTCTCGATAATTTGTGGTTTGTTCAGGATGGGGAGGTTGGGGTGATAAGTAGCTGGGAGTTGATGTGAAAGTGAGAAGACTGGCATAGCTCCCTTTTTCTTTCTTTTTTCATTATTTTTCCTGCAACTCTGATCTCTTCTTTTCTCAGTTCCTCCTTATTGAAGTCTTTTAGAAGTGAAGTTGTTGTAATACTGCTTTTCTATTGATCTCTTTTTTGCTGTTGGTGAACTTCAATTATCTGTACAGTGCTGAAATTTCTGGCATAAAATGTTAGTCTGTAATATTTAAAAAGTTGAGATAATTAAAAAGTTAAAAAAATAAACATTACACACATGCAACAAAAAAAATGCCAGAAAAATATTACTCTATTTACCCAGTTACTCAATCTCCATAAATTGTTTCCATGATACACTCCAGTAGGGATATGGCACCATGTCTGTTTTAAAGGTCTGCAGCCTTTATAAGAGACCTGATCTAACATATAGCCCCAGTGCAGATTAACCCTTGACCTTCAGATTTTACCTTTAACTCATGAAAGACTGCATGTGGGCTACAATTACAGCCTAATCACAGTAATTTATGAGATCCTTTGAAGTGGCCACAGGCCTAATGCAGGCTATATATTAGGTAATGCTAGCATGGATTCATGGTTGAAAACTGTAATGACAGCCCCCTTGAGACATCCACACATGGTGCTTACAGCCTTTTTGGAATATCACAGCACAGCTGAGGTGCTGTGAAAAGAATAAACTTTCCAGAAAAATCTACAAGAAAACAGATGAACAGTAGTGGCAGCCCTACCATAATGTCTTTGTATTGGTCCATGGTGCGACCGCACCTCAAATATTGCATTCAATTCCGGTCACCTCATCTCAAAAAAGATATAGTGGAATTAGAAAAAGTACAGAGAAGGGTGACAAAAATGATAAAGGGGATGGGATGACTTCCCTATGAGGAAAGGCTAAAGTGGCTAGGGTGCTTCAGCTTGGAGAAAAGACGGCTGAGGGGAGATATGATAGAGGTCTATAAAATAATGAATGGTGTGGAACGGGTAGATGTGAATCATTTGTTTACTCTTTCCAAAAATACTAGGACTAGGGGGCATGCGATGAAGCTACAAAGTAGTAAATTTAAAACAAAACAGAGAAAATGTTTCTTCACTCAACGTGTAATTAAACTCTGGAATTCGTTGCCACAGAATGTGGTAAAGGCGGTTAGCTTAGCGGGGTTTAAAAAAGGTTTGAACAGCTTTTTGAAGGAAAAGTCCATAGACCATTATTAAAATGGCTTGGGAAAAATTCAATGCTTATTAGATAAGCAGCATAAAATGTATTGAACATTTTTGGGATCTTGCCAGGTATTTGTGACCTGGATTGGCCACTGTTGAAAACAGAATGCTGGGCTTGATGGACCTTTGGTCTGTCCCAGTGTAGCAATACCTATGTACTTTTGTACCGTTAGACCAACTGAGGTGAGGGCCTCAGGCAGCACTGTACATTGAGTGCCAGACTATATCCATGTTCCAGTTTTTTCTAAGAAGCTTTTGAGTTTTTGATAAGAGATAGATATAGATATACTTACCTACAGCCTTGAATAAACTGATTAACTGTCTAACATCTATTCAAGAATGCGCTAAAAACAACAAACTCCACTGGGTCCCTAACACAAGTGGATACATGAAAAGACTACAATGTTGCAGTATCGTCTAGAGTCTGAAGGCTCGTAATATGGTACAAAATATGCAGTGACTCTAGGAAGCAAAATTTCAAAATGATGTGCTTAGAAGTGGAGAAAACCCTCAGAAACTTGGGACAGACAGTCGCAGGTTTAGAGCGAGGTTACTAACATCAAAAGTAACACCCACCCAGATTCTATCATTGGGTATAAAAAATCCACTGTTTACTTATTAGAATTTTTTCAAGATTTTATCAAACATTTTAACTTTGTCTAAAGGTATGATTCTTAATTGCTAAACTGTTAAACTTCCAGCATTACTTCGCTTAATAACAAAAGTGGAAACATACCTGACATCAAAATCTCTTTTGGGAAGTATGAACTCCCCCTCAAATCACAAGTCATGAACCTTGGAATACAGTTAGATTCAACACTTACTCTGATTCCCCAAATCCAAGCAACCTTCAAGAGTTGCTTCTACTATTTGCGACAACTAAGCTGCCTCTCTCCTTACATCAGTTGATTCAGAATGCTTCAGCAAGACTCATAGAAGGTTGCAAGCGATGTGACCACGTCACACAATTTTTGCAAAAACTTTATTGGCTACCACTGCAGTACAGTGCTAAATTTAGAACTCTGCATCTGATCTTCAAGGCCCTGAAAGGGAATGGCCCCCGAGTATCTGAAGAATAGGATGATCCTCTACACACTGCCAAGGACACTAAGGTCCTCTCAAGGACTATCACTAACCACACCCTCTCCAAAAGACTTTACAAGATGTGATACCCATAACCAAGCCTCCGGAGTAGCCCCCACACTCTGGAATGCACTTCCTGAAAGGCTCCGCTTAACACAAGACTACCTCTGCTTCAGGAAGCAGGTGAAAGTTTGGCTCTTCAACCAGACCTTTAACGGAAGAAGTAACTAACTTGTTAGTCTCACTCACACACACAAGGAGTGACATAGGCTGCACATACTGCAGCAGGACATGTTTATCCACTCCTACAATAGCCGAGATAATATTTAACCATCTCTCTGACCTCGTGCAGCTTTCTTTAAATTAGTCTCCTTACTTTCTAACTCTTCTTACTCTCTTGTCTATCTATATGTTCCATCTTTGCCTATACCCTTCACTATCAATTAAAATGTTCTATTACGTATTGTGTTGACATTGTAAGTAGTGTGCTATGCCATACTTTGTATTATTTGAATATTTTTACTGCTGTAATTGCCTATTGCTCATGTTTGAGGGAATTTCTTCAAAAAGGCGGTAAATAAATCCTAATATATATATTTATATATTTGTAATCACTTATTTATACTTTTATGTTTGTTATCTGTTCTGATAATTGTCGATTTTAATTTTGTATATGGTGACATTTTATTTCATTGTTTTCAGACCTCTGAGGCATGCTTTTTAAAGTCGAAACAAGGTCCCGTGTTGGGTCTTAGCTGACTTCAATAAACACTGTTTTGAGAACCTACTACTACTACTACTATTTAGCATTTCTATAGCGCTACAAGGCGTACGCAGCGCTGCACAAACATAGAAGAAAGACAGTCCCTGCTCAAAGAGCTTACAATCTAATAGACAAAAAATAAAGTAAGCAAAACAAATCAATTAATGTGTATAGGAAGGAGTGTCCATTTACCCTACTCTCCCACTGACTCTGGACATAATGTTCAGCAGCCCTTAACCAGATATTGCTGGTCATTTTAGAAGGGTTATTTACATTTGAGATGTGCATAAACTGGCACTTAGGCAATCCAAAGAAGCAGAATATGTGTCTGGTGTATTAAAGCTCTTTAATTTAACAATAAAATTCTTACACAAGCCCAACATGAATCACGTTTCGCCTTATTATTGGGCTGTGTCAGGGGCAGCTACAAATAATAATAAATAAATAAATAAATAAAATTACATCATAAATCTCACACACACACACACACACACAGGTGTTTTTACTTTTTAAGGGGTCCTTTTACTAAGGTGTGGTAAAAAGTGGCCTGCGCTAGTGTGGGCACGTGAAATTGGCACACACTGGGCCATTTTTTATCGTGGTGGGTAAAAAGACCTTTTTTTAAAATGGGGTAGTAAGTGGCCATGCATTAATATTAAAAGCAGCGCATGGCTATTTACTGCCTGAGCCCTTACCGCCACCTGTTCGCTTGGTGGTAAGGGCTCATGCGCTACTTATGCGGTAATCAGGCAGCACACGGCAATGTGGCTGCACTGTCGATTACTGCTGGGAATGCCCCCCAGAGTAGAAAATAGAAAATTATTTTCTACTATGGGAAACTGTGCACGCCAACTTCGGAACTTCCGCCAGGTGTCTGCACTACCCCGGTGGTAGGGTTGATTTGACATGCGCTACTCCTACCACAGTTTAGTAAAAGGGACCCTAAACAAAACTCAATGGTGAGAAAAAATTGCTGATTACTTAACTTATAGACTGCAAAATTAGAGTGATGGTATATGACACAAATTCTGATCTACACTGATGAAAATGCGCTGAACTGTTATAGCTGTACTTCAGTTATCTATGGGCATAACTTCAGAGGAGATAGATAAGTTATTCAAGGTTTGTTTATTTATTGGAGGTAATTGCATTTAATCTTTCCTGTTTTAGTTGGCACATCATATCAGCAATTCAGCATAGCTTTGCTAATCTCACTATTTTTCTCTACTGCAATGGTTTCCAAAATTGGTCTTTGACCTTCCCTAATTCCTCCACTGGACTGCTGCTCAATAGTAGAACTTTTCTGAAACCTAGACATTCCAGGTAGCAGGTATAAATCAAGATATTGATCTTTTTGGACCTAAACACGCATCCCCCTCCTGAAATGGAGAATACATGTCTGTTTTTGAGGTCCACCCAAAACACACCCAGACTATCCTCCTTGCCATATGCATGTTTTTATGTTTTAGATGTGTATATCCCATCTTTGTAAAACTGAGAGTTAGACATCTTCAATACAAACATCAAACATCTAAAGCCCAAATAGGGCTTCTAAAATAAGTTGTCTTGTAGAAAATCATTAGCATATCTATGCTATTTGAATGTTCTAATGTGTTCTTATTAGATGTTTCATTGGTATTATGTTGACATTGTATTATACCTCTGTTATTTGAATTTCAACGCTGTTAAATGTGTATATTTTTGATCCTGTTTCATGGTAGTCCTATTATTAGGTTTCAATTTGCTGTTTCCAAGTTTACCTCATTTATTTTATTTATGTTTATATTTGGTCATTTTACTATTATTAAGCTGTTAACGAAACTAAGTTTTATATTAAACTGTACCTGCAGTACACTGCTTTGGGTGAATCTCTTCATAAAGGTGCTTAATAAATCCCAATAAATAAATATTCACGGGTGAGAGTCATTTCCTCCAAAACATGGCATTTGTTAGAAAATGCTTTAATTCATTTTGAATGAGCGGGTTTCACACACCCGGCAATTCAGCTGGATGGTAGCTTGGCCACACATTACTTTATCTGGCATGTTTAATGAATGTAAGAACCTGGAATAAGAGCGAGGAATCTGTGAAATGCCATTAAATTGTGCCTTTGTTCCTCTTATTTATTTGATCCACATCCGGCCATATATTGACAAATGTCTAGTGAAATTAGTGAATGCCCCCCTCCCTTAGAGGGTATCAGTAGCTTTTGGGAGAGGAATGCTGTTGTGTCTGTTGCTAAGTAAGTACCCTTTCAAGTAAGTGGAAAGTGAGTGTTGTATCAGTTCTGTATCTACTGGAAAAAAGCCAAGGTAGCAACTGTTGTTTATTTGGTAATATGGCAACTCACTGCCTTTGTAGTTAAAAAGTAACTCTAATTGTGAAATTTGTGCTCTCAGCTTTTGGCCTTGGGCATATCATAATGTCATTGACTTTTGAATCCAGTCGGGTAATTGCCATCTAATAGGGGCCTTGAAAACAGAGGGTATTGGCATATTGCTGCAGGTTATCAAAGCCCAGTTAGGAGGCAAGTGCATGACTATCAATTTATTCTGGGTTTTCTCTCAGACATACGTAGCCTTTCATTCTATAACTTGGCGCCCACATTTCCGTGCTGAGTTTGTGCGTAAGTTGTAGAATGCTAATACACACGTGATTGTTACAGATGCACACATAAGTGCTAGTTGGACACATAGAGGGGCATAATCGACCAGAAACGCCTATCTCCATGGGCGTTTATCTCCGAGAACGGGTCCGTGAAGGGGCGGAGTGAACCGTATTTTCAAAAACAATAGACGCCCATGTGTTATTCGCCAAGGTGTGAGCTGGGCGTTTTTGCTTTTCAGCGATAATGGAAAATGAAATCGCCCAGCTCAAAAACGAATAAATCCAAGGCATTTGTTCGTGGGAGGGGCCAGGATTCATAGTGCACTGGTCCCCCTCACATGCCAGGACACCAACCGGGCACCCTAGGGGGCACTTTTACAAAAACAAAAAAAAAGGTAAAAGAGCTCCCAGGTGCATAGCACCCTTCCCTTGGGTGTTGAGCCCCCCAAATCCCCCTCAAAACCTACTGCCCACAAGTCTACACCATTACTATAGCCCTAAGAGGTGAAGGGGGGCACCTACATGTAGTTACAGTGAGTTTGGGGGGGTTGGACGACTAAGCATTAAGCAGCACAATTGTAACAGGTAGGGGGGGGATGGGCCTGGGTCCACCTGCCTGACGTCCACTGCACCCCCTAACAACTGCTCCAGGGACCTGCATACTGCTGCTTGGGAGGAGGGTATGACATTTGAGGGTGAAAGTAAAAAGTTGTGAAACATCATTTTTTTGTGGTGGGAGGGGGTTAGTGACCACTGGGGGAGTCAGGGGAGGTCATCCCTGACTCCCTCTGGGGGTCATCTGGTCATTTAGGGCACTTTTTGGGGCCTTATTCGTGAAAAAACAGGGTCCAGGAAAAGTGCCCTAAATTCTAGCTACAAACGTATCCATTATCGGCGAAAGGCGCCCATCTCTGTTCGGGTGATAACCACGCCCCAGTTCCGCCTTCACCACGCCTCCGACACGCCCCCGTCAACTTTGTCCGCATCCGCGACGGAGTGCAGTTGAAAGCGTCCAAAGGTCGGCTTTCGAGTATACCGCTTTATTTGTTTTTGTGAGAAAAACGCCCATCTCCCGATTTAGGTCGGAACTTGGGCGTTTTTCTCGTTCGATTATAAGCAGGTTAGGACTCCATTCAGTAAATGGCGCCCAAATTTAGGCGCCAAAAAGAATGTGCACAAAGAAGTATTCTATAAATGGCACTCTGGGTTGAATCTTCATGCATAAATTACATATGGTTCCTCTGAATACTTTAATACTGCCCACATCTTTAGTGAACACCCTTGACCCGCCATGCTCTTCCCATGGCCACGCCCCCTTTCAGTTACACGCTATAAGATTCTCATGTACATCTTTATAGAATAGCGAGTAGCAGGATGCGCACGCAAATCCAAATTGTTTGCCAGTTAATGCCAATAATTGATAGTCCCCAATTTTTGGTGCTAATCAGCACATTACTCAATTAAATTGCATGTGCTCATTAGGCACGTGCCCAAATTTGCACGCTCAAATTTTAGCACCATATATAGAATCCAGGGGTAAATGGTATTCTATAACTTTACTGTACAACTCGCTTAACGTGTAAGTGCAAGGGGGCATGCGTGCAATGGGATCATGGGCATATCACATACGTAATTTACAGAATACTGTAAGTTACATGATAAAATGCCGCATTTATGTCTGTTATTGGCATGGTGTAGGTAGGTGCACCAAAATGTAGGTAAGTAGATCCAAGTACTAACCAGGCCCAACCATGGTTGGCTTCCGAGATCAGATGAGATCAGGCACACTCAAGGTAGGGTGGTCTTAGGCCATAGATGCTGACTTATGCTAGTGTTACTATAACAGAATCTGGGCACCCAGATACTATTATAGAATTAGCACTCAGTGCACTGCATCTAGGCGCAAAATTTGTGGTGCCTGGTTAAAGAATTTTCCCCATACTGCATAAATGGTTCTGGATTTCACCCCTAAGGCTAGTCAGAAGGTATTTTGACCATGACACATTTCACTTGCTTATCCTGTCCTTGCTTATCTCTAGACTCAACTATTGTAACATCATCTACCTAGGATCTCCTCGATATTCCTTAAAAAGTTTACAGATGTTACAAAACACTGCATTTAAGCTTCTCAGTCATGCTAAAAGGTCAGACCTTGTTTCACCCTTGCTTCAAAAGTACCTTTGGCTTCCCATCGAGCACAAGATTACACACAAACTCCGAACCCTTACCTTCAAGGCTTTCCGCTTGGGTCTCCCACAATACCTGGCTAATCGCACCATTCCATCAGGGCCGCAGAGAGGGGGGGGGGGGGGCAGGAAGGGCAAAATTCCCCTGGTCCGGCTTCCAAGGGGGGGCTCGAGCCTGGCAAGCTTCTTCTTGCTGCCTGCTTCCGGGTCTGTCCTCCCCTGCTCCTCCTGTGTGCTGCCCAGGACCTGGATGATTGCATTAGCACGATATCGTGTTAATGCAATCATCCAGGTCCTGACTCCCAGCACAGACAGGAGCAGGAAAGGGACAGACTGTGGGAGCAGGGAAGCAGGAAGCTGCGGTGCGAGTGGGGGGGGGGGGGGGGGGCAGCCTGCGGCAGTCCGGTTCTGCCCCAGGCCTGGCCATGTCTGTCGTTGGCCCTTCATTCCATACAGGCCTTTTTTGACGCCTAACGTCTGTTAATTCACGCCTACCTTTAGGTGCCATTTATAGAATTGGACACCTGAATTACATTCCTCTAATCTGACCTTTCCCTGGCCCCCGTCCACTTTTTAGAAGCCTGTATTTAGGAGCTTATAAATATACCGGCCGATGCTGTATATCAGGTTTCAGCGCCAACCCAGAAGTGCTATCCCGTTAGTGGTGATATTCAGCTAACCAGATGAAGTTAGGACAGCATTTTTGCTCTACCCATGGACCACTCCGGCGCTGTTCAGATACACCCCGATGCTCAAAAGCAAATGCGGGTGCTAGAAGCCATCAGTGCCGGACTTAGCACCTGCACTTGCTACCGCAGAATGCTGAGAGCTGACGCGCGCGTGAAACAACGAGCTCAGCGGCTCCCAGGGCAATGAGCATGCACATGTATGTTAATCAGCTCACTCCCTATTCTTCCCCAATGCTCAGCGGACAGCATGCCAAACAAGGGCACTGTTGCTGCTGAAAACCCTACACCAGCTTGAAGTTGGCATTAGGGTTGTCAGCGGCAAAGTCTGTTGGTTGGTTGGGAAGAATAGGAGCAAATAGAATATATCCTTACATGATCTTACATGAGCATGAAGATATGGAACGCACTACCCAGAGACCTGAAAACAATCAACGAAACAACTAACTTTCGCAAATCCCTGAAGACATATCTCTTCAACAAAGCCTACAATGAAAACCCAGAATTTCACTAATCCACTTCTGAAAAACCCACCTTCTACTATATCTAAGAGATTCCTTCCTTCTTCTCTTACCTACTTCCATTAACTAATCTCTGCTCAATAATAACTGTACCTGACATCCAAGTTTACATGTGTTAACAAACTATGTAAGCCACATTGAGCCTGCAAATAGGTGGGATAATGTGGGATACAAATGCAATAAATAAATAAATAAAAAAATATCCTATTTTAAAGCAGTATCATCTTAATCGGGCCTAACAAAGCAACTTTGCTGCCAGAGAGTAACAATGCCTTATTGCACCTTTTTCGAGTCTGATAAGCAGCGCTCACCAATGCAGGGAAGGCTTGCCTTTTGTGTAGCTGTAGCTCTCGTAATGCAAAGTGATGCACTTAGGGAGTAGAAATCCACGAGAGACGTATGTGTTAGGCAGTGAGAGTCTGATATGTACAGACGGGGAGAGGGATCTTGGGGTGATAGTATCTGAAGATCTGAAGGCGACGAAACAGTGTGACAAGGCAGTGGCCGTAGCTAGAAGGTTGCTAGGCTGTATAGAGAGAGGTGTGACCATCAGAAGAAAGGAGGTGTTGATGCCCCTGTATAAGTCGGTGAGGCCCCGCCTGGAGTATTGTGTTCAGTTTTGGAGGCCATATCTTGCTAAGGATGTAAAAAGAATTGAAGCGGTGCAAAGAAAAGCTACAAGAATGGTATGGGATTTGAGTTACAAGACGTTTGAGGAGAGACATGCTGACTTGAACATGTATACCCTGGAGGAAAGGAGAAACAGGGGTGATATGATACAGACGTTCAAATATTTGAAAGGTATAAATCCGCAAATGAACCTTTTCCGTAGATGGGAAGGCAGTAGAACTAGAGGACATGAAATGAGATTGAAGGGGGGCAGACTCAAGAAAAATATCAGGAAGTATTTTTTCACGGCGAGAGTGGTGGATACTTGGAATGCCCTCCCGCGGGAGGTGGTGGAGTTGAAAACAGTAACGGAATTCAAAAATGCGTGGGATAAACATAAAGGAATCCTGTGCAGAAGGAAGGGATCCTCAGAAGCTTAGCGGAGATTGGGTGGCAGAGCCGGTGGTGGGAGGCAGGGCTAGTGGTTGGGAGGCAGGGCTAGTGCTGGCCAGACTTCTACGGTCTGTGCCCTGAAAATGGCAGATACAAATCAAGGTCAGGTATACACATAAAGTAGCACATAGGAGTTTATCTTGTTGGGCAGACTGGATGGACCATAGAGGTCTTTCTCTGCCATCATCTACTATGTTACTATATAACCGGCACCTCTTCCTCCTCCTTCCCTCCTCCCCTCTGGCATATATGCCAGGCACAGTCCTCCTGCCGAACTTCTAAATGCTCAATGCTAACACCGCGCCTCAATTTGCATGTCATTAGCATTGAGCATTTGGGAGTTTCTTCACCGTGTTGTTGTAGCGGTATTTTACTGGCGCTGTTTAGTAGAGTGGCGCAGTTTTAAGTATCTCAGCGTTAGTGCTGCTAAATATCCCTCTTGCTGGCACTTGTTCATTTAGGAAGATCTAAGCACCTACCTTCTTAAGCTGAATGCCTAAAATGTTTTCAGTATCAGCCCCCTTGTTATTGCAGGGTCTGTAAATTAATGGGTCTTAGTGTGCAGTTTTATTGTGGCTGCTTAAAATCCTTACCGCTAGGGAAGAATTAAGTCTCAGCTCAAAAAGTTTAGTGCTCAGCTAAAAAGTAACCCCCTATCTGGGAGGTTTTCAAGTTTGTTTTGGTCTCAGTGATTCAGCATTCATTTAATTAACCCTTGTAAAATCATAATGTTATCTCTACAACATAATGCCTGTGCAGCAATGTCTGATCATTGTCATTTAGTTCCTGTAATCTGATTGGTTATTTCAGCTGTTTTAAAATTATGCACTTTTATTACCTAGTACAAGAGGGCATTTTTGTATAAGTCATGAAAGAATATACGATTGAAGCCTGATTTTACAACAGCTCACCTCTATGAGAAGTCCAAAAAGTTGCCCTATTTTAAGCCTATTTTGTAAAGGTAACCTAGGCACCAAAATTTTTCTCTTCTACCTGGATAGTGCTTGGGTATTCTGAGGGCCTTTGGATGTAGTTAACCAGATAGTGCTGAAACAGAGAAAATGGTGGCAGATAAAGACCATATGGCCTATCCTGTCTGCCCATCAATACAATATTAGTGCTGCACTTGTTAAGTTGGGCTGCTCAAATAGCGTGTCTATGTAAGTTTAGGATTGCACATTTAGGGGTGCAGTTTTCAATGTGGGCTACTGTTGGTATTTTACCACTAGCTCCTGCTCTTTTAGCACAGGTCTCATTTTATGCAATAAGACCTAGTTATTAAAGAAATGACTCTACAAATCAAAATCACTGCTATATTTAATAAGCCAAGTATAGGACAATGAAGCCAATGTGACATCACTGATGTGGTTGGCTCTTAGGCATTGGTGGAATGAGGCATTATGACATCACAATATCAGCTGTAGTTATCAGAGACTAAAACTCTTCACAGGAAGAAGAGAAGTTATCAGCATGAGCTACTGTCTAGATGTGTTACTTTACCACTAATTTGTGCTGTTTAAGCACAGGTTCTATTTTATGCAATGAGACCTAGTTACTAATAACTGGAGTTGACAGTATAAAATCATGTTATACTCCAGGCACAGCACATTGACACGCTAAATAGGCCCATTACTGGAAAGGAAGTGCAGGATACCATTAAAGCACTGGCCCTGAGTTCAGCTCCAGGGCCAGATGGCTTTATGGGAGAATATTATAAAATCCTCCCAAAACCAGGGCTGGAGGCGATGGGGAAATATCTGGAACAAGTGATTGAGGATAGGGAGTTTCCACAATATGCGAATGAAACCCTGATCACGCTGATACCCAAACCGGGGAAAGATGGAGCACTCCCAGGGTCCTATAAGCCTATTTCCTTGATCAATGTCGATGTAAAGATCCTGGCTCGAATACTTGCCACTCGCCTGGGACAATTGCTCCCGGATCTTATAGGAGAAGAACAAGTGGGATTTGTAAGGAACAGGCAAGCAGGGAGCAATGTTAGACGTCTCCTCCTGGTGATGGCAAAGTGTCAGCGAGAACAGGAGTCAGCACTGATACGCAACTCAATATACGCAGGCTGCAAAGAACAAATACTGAGAAAACTTCAAACAGCCCAGAATACAGCAGCCAGACTTATCTTCGGAAAACCAAAATACGAAAGTGCAACACCCCTACGTGAGAAACTACACTGGCTCCCGCTCAAGGAACGTATCACCTTTAAAGTCTGCACGCTAGTTCACAAAATCATTCACGGTGAAGCTCCTGCTTACATGTCTGACTTAATAGACCTGCCACCTAGAAATGCCAAAAGATCATCCCGAACCTTTCTCAACCTCCACTTTCCCAAGTGCAAAGGCATAAAGTACAAAGTACTACATGCATCAACCTTCTCCTACATGAGCACGCAACTCTGGAACACACTACCACATAACCTGAGAACGATTTATGAATTAACCGACTTCCGCAAACGACTGAAGACCTATCTCTTTGAAAAAACTTACTGCAAGGATCAAAACACATGATTTCCATGCACACTAATAGAAACGCATCAATACACTCCCTTCTGAATTCTCTTCCCCCGTACTCTCCTCACATTCACAATCAACCCACAGATAAATTGCTATACCCTAACGCTCTCCTGCTACCATTCCCCAATGTCACATCCCACATTTTCTATGCCCCAAAGATGATTTTACTGAATTTGTCTCCTATAACTCTTCATAATGTAACCCATAATCATAATGTAACAAACTGTACCTCCATCATTTACAACGTATTGTAAGCCACACTGAACCCGCAAATAGGTGGGAAAATGTGGGATACAAATGCAATAAATAAATTAAATAAATAATAAATACTTAGCTTGGATGCCGAGCAGGCGTTTGACAAGGTGGACTGGGGATACATGTTTGGACTGTTAACTTATATGGGAGTACAGGGGTGGTTTGGAGATGCGTTAAGGGCATTGTATAATAACCCCCGAGCAGCAGTACTGGTAAATGGAGTGAAAGGGGAATCTTTTGAGATTAGGCAGGGATGTCCCATTTCGCCCCTCCTCTTTATATTGGCAATGGAACCCCTGCTCCGCACGCTGCAGATGGACGGGGAAGTGAGGGGGGTCCTGCTGGAGGGTGGCATGGTTAAAGCCCTGGCATTTGCCGATGACCTCCTTGTGATCACCCAGCAACCGGAACACTCAGTAATTAGGACTTTACAGGTGGTGGAGGATTTCGGGACTCTATCAGGATATACATTGAACATCCGGAAATCTAGGGCATTGGAGGTGTTGCAGGGAGATACTACCAGGCAAAGGTTGACACTGCCTATGGAGTGGGAGGAGGAGGCTATAAAGTACCTAGGAGTTACAATCCCTCGAGAGCTCCCACAAATGTATGAGTGGAATGTGAGAAAGCTGTTGAATGACACAAGGTTGAGTCTGCAAATGTGGCAAGGATTTCCTATTTCACTCCTGGGTAGGATAGCTCTTTATAACATGGTGATAGTGCCCAGGTGGCTGTACGTGTTCCAGACCTTGCCATTATACCTGACTAAGCCAGATGAAAAGAGACTAAATAAAATTCTGCAAGTCTACTTGTGGGCGAAGAAAAAAAACAAGAATAGGATTGTCAACTTTATACCTGCCGGTGGAGTTCGGAGGCTTGGGACTGTTGAACTTACGCTATATGACAATTGCTAGTGGACTGAGGCACGTGAATGATTGGCTCAGATGTACACAATACTTTACCCCAACCTCCCTGGAATTGACGGAGGTGAAGCCGAGACATAATGAGGCATATTTTCAAAGCACTTTGGGAGGCTAAGTTCCATAGGTTTCTATGGAACTTTGGAAGGCTAAGTGCTTTGAAAATATGCCTCATTGGCTACCTGCTGCACAGGAAAAGCAAGGGAGAGACCAATTTACTGGTAGAGGCACAATTGTTGCCGGCGGCACAAGCGGTGTGGTGTTGGCACTGTCGGCACCACGGGTTCTCGGCTCGCACGACCCCCTATCTTCCAATTTGGGGTAATTTGGAATTTCCGCCGGGACAGAGCCACGCGGCCTTTAAGCGATGGAGGAACAATGGACTGGAGTACCTCCTACAGGCGATAGATGAAAAAGGAAAAATCAAGTCATGGGAGGAGCTTAGGGACCAGTTTTCTCTGATCCCGTCAGATTGGTTCCATTACTACCAATTAAAGCACTATATAATTAGCCTTCCACAAGAAGCATTGACAGAAGATGTGCAGGAGGAGCTGGGGTCAGCACTCTCGCTGGGAGCACAGCAGAAAGTCCCGCTAACGTATTACCACAGACATCTAAAGGACATGGCAAAAGAGCCAGACTCTGAGACATTGTCACACAGATGGAGCACGGAGCTGGAAGCCGAAATTACGGCAACCCTTATTAGGCTATCGCAAGAATACGGATCAAACATACTACTGGGAACTTCAATTTAAATTTACAATGAGAGCCTATATCTCCCCAAGAAGGGCGTTTCACATGGGACGGTCGCCAGATGGAGCGTGCCCCAAATGTAAAGGGGAGGGTGCAACTCTGGGCCATATGTTTTGGGGCTGCCCGCGAGTGAGAACCTTTTGGAGAATGTTGGCTCAGCAGACTGCCGTCATCTGGGCGATACATTGGCAAGTTGAGGCCAAACTCCTGTTTGGACACCCCCGGCTGACGGGATACCTGCCAAGGGGATGCCGGGCGTTTGTATCAAGAGCCATAATGGTGGCAAAGAGGACAATACTACTGGCATGGCTGTCTGCGGAGGGCCCTACACTCCCTCAGTGGAGAGGACAGATGATCCACTTGTTGCGCACTGAGAGAACAAGATTGGGAGCTCGAAGGCCGCAGATCATAAAAACTTTCTGGCATTGCTGGACTCCTTTCTGGCTGACTTTGACACCCCAAGCTAGAGGACAGATAATGAACATGTGATAGGGGAGTGGAAGCCAAGTAATCACAGCATGGGGATGCGGACTATAACTGTGATAGGAGAGAAGGGAGGGAGGGGGGCAAGGGGAGGGAGGGAGGGAAGGAGGGGGGAGAAAACTGTAAAAAGTTGTTGGAGAGCGAGCAGTAATGCAGATCAGGGTGAACAGCAGAGAACATGGGGAACTGCAAGCTAAGTAATGCAATACAATGATCTAGATGCTAGAGTGTATGTGTTAGATATGTAAACTGTTCAAACCCTATTGGAAATGTTGTTCTGAGGTTTTTCAACAATAAAAATTATTGAACCATAAAAGCATGTCATAACAGTAGCCCACACCGATAATGTCTCTCAGTGCTCCAACTTATATGGATAAATTGCAAATATTCATAAAGATATCCATGATAACGAGCAGTGGTGTTCCTAGGTCGGCTGCCTCCCAGGGTGGATCTACTACTACTACTACTTAACATTTTTAAAGTGCTACTAGGGTTACGCAGCGCTGTACAATTTATGATGGAAGGACAGTCCCTGCTCAAGGAGCTTACAATCTAAAAGACAGGTGTACAATCTAGAGACAAGTGTACAATCTAAAAGACAAGTGTAGAGTCAATCTGATAGGGCATACTATATTTCTCGAAAGGTTAGGTGCCGAAGGCGGCATTGAAGAGGTGAGTTTTAAGCAGAGATTTGAAGATGGGTAGGGAGGGAGCTTGGCGTAGGGGTTGAGGAAGATTGTTCCAGGCATAGGGTGAGGCAAGGCAGAATGAGTGGAGCCTGGAGTTGGCAGTGGTGGAGAAGGGTACTGAAAGGAGGGATTTGTCCTGTGAGCGGAGGTTACGGGCGGGAACATAGGGGGAGATGAGGGTAGAAAGGTAGTGAGGAGCTGCAGACCGGGTGCATTTGTAGGTAAGGAGTAGAAGCTTGAATTGTTTGCGGTATCTGATCGGAAGCCAGTGAAGTGACTTGAGGAGAGGGGTGATATGAGTATATCGGTTCTGGCGGAATATAAGACATGCGGCAGCGTTCTGAACAGATTGAAGGGGGGATAGATGGCTAAGTGGGAGGCCGGTGTGGAGTAAGTTTCAGTAGTCAAGGCGAGAGGTAATGAGAGCATGGACGAGAGTTCGTGTGGTGTGCTCAGAGAGGAAAGGGCAAATTTTGCTGATGTTGAAGAGAAAGAAGCGACAGGTCTTGGCAGTCTGTTGGATGTGTGCAGAGAAGGAGAGGGAGGAGTCGAAGATGACTCCGAGGTTGCGGGCAGATGGGACGGGGAGGATGAGGGTGTTATCAACTGAGATAGAGAGTGGAGGAAGAGGAGAAGTGGGTTTAGGTGGAAAGACGAGGAGCTCGGTATTGGACATGTTCAGCTTCAGGTGGCGGTTGGACATCCAGACAGCAATGTCGGATAAGCAGGCCGATACCTTGGCCTGGGTCTCGGTGGTGATGTTTGGTGTGGAGAGATATAGCTGGGTGTCATCAGCATAAAGATGATACTGAAAACCATGAGATGAGATCAGTGAGCCTAGGGAAGAGGTGTAGATTGAGAAGAGAAGGGGTCCAAGGACAGATCCCTGGGGAACTCCAACAGATAGTGGGATGGGAGTGGAGGAAGATCCATGAGAGTGTACCCTGAAGGTGCGGTGGGAGAGATAAGAGGAGAACCAGGAGAGGACAGAGCCTTGGAACCCAAAAGAGGACAGTGTGGCAAGAAGTAAATCATGATTGACAGTGTCAAACGCAGCGGATAGATCGAGGAGGATGAGGATAGAATAGTGGCCTCTGGATTTGGCGAGGAGCAGGTCGTTGCAGACTTTAGAGAGTGCTGTTTCTGTCGAGTGAAGAGGGCGAAAACCGGATTGAAGTGGATCGAGGATGGCATGAGAGGAGAGAAAATCAAGGCAGCGACTGTGAACGGCGCGCTCAAGTATTTTGGAGAGGAAGGGTAGGAGAGAGATGGGGCGGTAGTTGGAGGGGCAGGTAGGGTCAAGTGATGGGTTTTTTAGGAGAGGTGTGACTACGGCGTGCTTGAAGGTATCAGGGACAGTTGCAGTGGAGAGAGAAAGGTTAAGGATGCAACAGATGGAGGGGGTGACAGTATGGGAGATGGTGTTAAGTAGGTTGGTGGGGATGGGATCAGAGGAACAGGTGGTGCATTTCGCTGCATCACCTACCCCCCCCCCCTCCGAATCACGACCCCCCCCCCCCCCGGTGCATCACCTCCCCCCCAAAAAACATTGCCCTTACCTCCTTGGGGTGCAGGGAGCAGTTGCGCAGCTGTCGGCTCCATCGGTTCCCTGCCCTGCAACAGGAAGGTAACGTCAGAGGGAGCAGGGAACAGGCTGGACCCTGCACCCCCTTGCAGCATGCACCCAGGGCGAACCGACCCGCCCTTGGTACGCCACTGATAACGTGTACAGATATCTTTGTGTGTTGACCAGTTAAATTCATTTGATTAAGTTGAGCTCCTCAAATAGCTACCCTGTTATATGCATAAGTTTAGGATTACACATTCAGTGTTCCAACATATACAGATAAATTGATTTAAAATTCACATACCAATAACACCCTCAAAATATGCGGTTTTGCTTTAAGCACTAACCGGTCATTTTCAGTGGCAATGAATATGTCCAGTTAGCCACAAACAGGCAATGTAACCGGCCAGGGGCCATTTCTGGCTGGTTAAATTACTTTGAATATCATCAACCCCTTGGTGCCTAAGTGTACGGCCCACCCATGCCCCACCCACCCGCACACCCCTTAGCAGTTATGTGCTAAAGCACTTAGGCTATAACTTTTAGAATAGCACCTTACTGCCATTTATCCCAATTTGGGCACCGGACTTCTGTTTGAGTGCCTAACATATAGTGCCTTATATAGAATTAGGGGGATGCTTTAGATCAGTTGGGAGAGGAGTAAAGGGATGTGAGAAGGGGAGAGGATTGGAGGTCTGCTATTTAGTTTTCATTATCTAGGGTCATGTGGATTTATAAGTGTTAAAATGGGGGTCTATGATGTTACTACATCTTTTGCAAGCATCTGTTTTGGGGGTATATTTTGTGTGTCATGAAAGAGTGGAGCTACTCCCAATGCCGAGCCCTGAAGCAGATTATGAGACTTGATGTCAAATCAGTTTGTGAAGGAGCATTGCAAGTTTACAGAAGTGCCAGGATTTAGGGCAGCTTTTGAGGCATTAACTGAAGGACTTTGCTTAAGATAAGTGCTTTATACAGTGTCTTTTTGAACTGTCTTATTATTATGGTCTTTAGTTTTATTGACCTGAATAACAGAAGTTTTACTTGCTGTCAAAAAACCATTATAAATATGGGGGGAAATGGAAATGATATACTGCCTTTCTGAGGTTTTTGCAACTACATTCAAAGCAGTTTACATATATTCAGGTACTTATTTTGTACCAGGGGCAATGGAGGGCTAAGTGACTTGCCCAGAGTCACAAGAAGCTCCAGTGGGAATCAAACTCAGTTCCCCAGGATCAAAGTCCACTGCACTAACCACTAGGTTACTCCTCCACTGAAGTGTGAGTTGATGAATGAAATACAGAGTGCTCATTTGCCTGTTGGTAGTGCTGAAAGATAATGCACTGACTGTTGCTCTCATTTCTGAAGGGCCACTTCACTATGCCGTGGGGGGTGGGGGTGGGGGGGGGGGGAGAGCGAGCTTGGGAATGTGTCATGTGGTAGGGAACAGAGCAAGCTCAGAAGAATGCCCTGGAGGTGTGGGGGGAGTAAGCTTGGGAATATGTTGTAATCAGTTCCATAGTAAATGAGTTCCCCTAGTTTTTCTTTTTTTTTGTCCTGTTTGTCTCTGTCAAGAAGGGACATACGTAGTCATGTACAGTGCTGCATATCTCTAGTAGGGCTATACAAATGATGGGGGTCAATATTCAGTGCTGGCTACTGGTCAGTTAAATTGACCATTCAGGGCTAACCAGTCAGTTAGCACTGCCGAAAAGAACCTGTTAGCGCAGCTATTTTGGGAGCATTCCGGGGGTGGGGGTGGAGTCGGCACTCGGTCAGTTAGATGCCATTATTCAGCAACCGACCACGCTAACTGCATAAATAGGACCACATAAAAGTCAGTCCTATCTTTATTGTGCTGAATATTGCACTTAACCAACTATGTGTTAGCCGGCTCTACAAACCTAGAAATTCAGGGCCCCTTTTACTAAGTGGCGGTAAGCCCATTGTGGGTTTACCGCTTCTCTAAACAGGAAGTACTGCCAGGCTACTGCAGCAGCCCGGCAGTACTTCCCACCCCTAGTGCACCGTCATATCCGGTGCTACAAAAAAATATTTATTGTTGTAGCGCCGGAGTGTACTGTTACTGCCGGGTTAGCACAGGAGCCCTTACTGCCACTTCAAAGGGTGGCGATAAGGGCTCCTCTCCCCGGAATGGCCATGCGGCAAGTGCTTTACTTGCTGCGCAGCCATTTTCTGCAGGAAAGAGAGACTTCCCTTTTACCTGCTGCGGTAAAAGGGGGCCTCGGCGTGCGTGAAAAATATGCACCGATGCCAGCGCAGGCCCCCTTTTACCACAGCTTGGTAAAAGGGGCCCTCAGTGCTGGTGTCTGGACATCTCCCAGCATTGAATTTCAGGGTTTAGTGCCAGCGGCAGTCAGCAAAACAGTGATAGATGTCGGGCCCAATAAGTCTTAGTAGTAGTAGTAGTAGTAGCAGGGGCGTAGCTAGGTGGGGCCATGGGGGCATGGCCCCCCACAGATTTAGCTCTGGCCCCCTCTACTTTCAACCTCTCCCGCCACCGAACCTTCCCCGTCACTTTCAATCCCCCCTCCCACTGCCGCCCCTCCCCTGCTGTCACCGCTGCTGCCTGGTACCTTTGTTGGTGGGGGTTCCTAACCCCCATCAGCCGAAGTCTTCTTCAGCGCCGGAGACCGGCCCCTGCCAGCAAAGGTACCAGGCAATGGCGGCGGCAGGGGAGGGGAGGGGTGGTGGCTGGGGGAGGCGGGCTAATCTGTGCCCCCCCACCTCGGGCTCTGGACCCCCCTCCTGCAGAGGTCTGGCTACGCCCCTTAGTAGTAGTAGTATGCCGTATGTGTGTGGGGGGGAACAGAGCAGACTTCAGGGTGTGCTATGGGATGTGGGGGACAGTCCAAGCATTGGGGTATTCCATAGGAGTGAGGAAAGTAAACTAGATATTTGGTGGGGTGAGTGAGAAGCAATGAAAGCTGAGGTAATGTGCCTGAGGAGAAAGAAAGGGATATCTGGGTATTTGCTGGGGATGGGGGAGAGAGATTGAGGGGAGATTGGAAGGGGAGAAATGGTGGGGAATGTATCAGGGGCAGAAAGATGAAGAGGTGGAGGTATATGTGTGTGAAGGAGGTCTTGCTGAGCTAGAGGGAAAGAGAACTGGGGAGGTTAGGCCTGGGAAGGCTGGGGGTGGGGAGAGAGAACTGCAGTTGGAGCAAGAAAGTGGAGGCAGAGGAGGAAAAAGGTGTGTGTGGGGGGGGGGGGGGGGGGGAGGAGCAAATTGCAGGCATCAGATTTTGATAATAAAGTTAGAAACCATGATTATCCTAACATCAGCCATCTCTGTACAAATGCCTAATTGAGCTGAGCATCATGAGGCCTTTTGATGGGGGAATTCTACACAACAGAAGTACAAATGTTGCAGAATTTTAAAATATTGTGTGAAGAATTTTCAAAAATTTTCAAGAATGTTAAATTTCTAGTGCAAAATTCCCTTAGAAGTATGCAGTAGACAGCATTAGGTGGATCTTTTTCTAGGGCTTACCGCTCGCTAATCCAGAAGTACTGCTGGGCTACTACAACAGCCTGGCGGTAGTTCCCACCCCCAGCGTGCGCCATTTCCAGCGCTATAAAAATATATTTTTTGTTGTGGTGCCGGTGTTTACCCTGCAATAATTGGGTAGTGCCGCGTGCTACCCAGTTACCAACGGGTTAGCGCAGCAGCCCTTACTGCAACTTCAGTGGGTGGCAGTAAGTGCTCCCCTCCAAAATGGCCACATGGCAAGTGCTTCACTTGCCGCATGACCATTTCTTTAAAAAAAAAAAAAATGGGCCTCAGAGCGTACGCCAAAAGCACATGCTGATGCCAGCACAGGCCCCCTTTTGCCGCACCTTAGTAAAAGGACCCCTAGTTGAGGTTGGAATGCAGGGAGGGAGGAAAGAAAGATGAGGAAGACCTTGCCAGTGGGTAACTGTAGGGAGAGACTGAAGAAAGGCATCTGTGGAAAACAGGAAAACAAAGAGATGAAAGCTGCATAAATTATATGAGTTGCTGAGGATGCCCAATCAGCCATGGACACACCTGGAAATGAAACCATCTCCTGTGTCATATTTTGGGGCTTTTTTTGCCACGAACATTGAAAGGCCTATGGCCGCCGTAGGGATCCAACCAGCATATCTCCACATTTCCTGACACCCACCAGGACCTCAATCAAGTATATCCAGAGCCCTGGTGAACCTTTTGGTCTAGAGCTGATTCATGAGCTGCAGAACAATTTTAATTAGTGTCCTGGGCTAGGGAAGATGACATCCTGTAGTGAGAATTCTTGTTCCTGACACTCTGTCCTCTCTGTTCATCCTCAATATTCTACTACTTCTGTAGAAACAGGTCTAGTGTATAAGGCCCCAATCAACCTTCTCCCAGTTAGGCAGCAAAATGCTTTCACAGTCTCTTTCAAGGTATGGCTCTCAGTCCTCTCCCCATTCGCTTAGTCAAACCCACTACACATGTTGTTGTGGATAATTTATTAGGTGAGATTTCTTACAGCAAAATTTATCTGTTGATTCCTAGGAATCAACTAAACTACAAACTACTAAACTACAAACTTGTGGGGGAAAAGAACTGAAAGGAGACTCTTCTGGGCTTTCAGATTTCATGATGGTGGGTCCCAATGTTATGTTTTAAGCTGGTTACGGCTGTGTAGCATGCATGAGCATTCTGAGCACATTCACTATTATACTACATGTGATTGTTTTAGATAAGTTTAATGGTTAGGTTTCTAGTATTGGCTGTGATTCCTAGGAATTGACAATGCAAATCTGCTGAAGGTAACTTCATTTCTTAATCTTTAGATCTCTCAGATGTTTGGTTTATGCCTTCTGTGACTTCTCAGGTTTTTGGGATTCACCATTGGAACTTTACCCTTGATCTTGTGACTCCCATTTTATCTTGGAATCTGAAAGGGATATATTCCCTTCCACTTTTTGACACTCATTGTCATTCAGTTAGGTGAACTACTCACCCTCTTGGATGCTTTAGACACTTGGGACAATAATGTCTTTCTTAACACTAACCTAGATTCTTACTCTTCTTTCTGCACATTTACACCCACATAAGAACATAACAGTAGCCATACTGGGTCAGACCAATGGTCCATCTAGCCCAGTATCCTGCTTTCCAAACAGTGGCCAAGCCAGGTCACAAGCAGTGGCGTACCAAGGGGGGGGGGCAGTGGGTGCGGTCCACCCCGGGTGCACACCGCTGGGGGGGTGCTGTGCGCCTGTCCGCTAAGTTTGTTCTGTGCTCCCTCTGCCCCGGAACAGGTTACTTCCTGTTCCGGGGCAGAGGGAGCATGGAATGAACGAAGTGGACAGGCGTGCTGCACCCCCCCAGCAGCGTGCACCCGGGGGGGGGGGGGGGGGGGTCCCGCTGCACCCGGGGGGGGGGGGGGGGGCGGGGCGCATCGGCGATCCACCCCAGGTGTCAGCCCCCCTAGGAACGCCACTGGTCATTACCCATTAGAAACCCAAACCGTGGCAGCACTCCATACTACAAATCCCAGGGCAAGCAGTTGCTTCCCATGTCAGCCTCAATAGCAGACTATGGACTTTTCCTCCAGGAATTTGTCCAAACCTTTTTTAAACCCAGATACACTAACCGCTGTTACCATATCCTCACACTATAGATGCAGTTTCTTTACACACTCAGGGAACTACTCACAGACAGTAGACCCACACCGACTTATACGTTACTGGGTCCAACAGTGGACATCCAGTCTCCTTGCAGATCTCTCCGCAACGTGATTCCTCTCAAGACAACATCTCACTCACATAGGTTGCTCTCTCCTGTCCTCTGCCCTACGGCTAGGATGGTACTTTGGGGCCCTAATCTCACAAGGCTTAAAAGACTGCAATTGCTACTCTTTGTTTACTTCTTGGTGCTAGACAAATTGCATAAGACCAAAGCTTCTCTTGTCTTCCAGTAGTTGCACTGAGACTAGGGTAGCACTCGGTCCCATTCTCTTTTCATTTGGCGCAGGCCTTGCTCAGGGCTCCATCCCCAATTACCCTGGCATTTACTGTCTCTGCTGTCAACTTGGCACAAAGGGAAGGCAAAAAGACACTTTTCCCTCCAAAACTCTGCCTTATATGACCCCTGGGACCAGCTAGCTACTTACTTGGTTTCTTCTTTCAGAGGAATCTAACTACCGTGTTTCCCCGAAAATAAGACACTGTCTTATATTAATTTTTGCCCCCAAAAATGCACTAGGTCTTATTTTCAGGGGCTGTCTTATTTTTCGTGGAAACATCGGGGTTGGCCCGCCCGCCCTCCGTCGCTCCCGGAACTAACCTTAAATGCCTCCTTTCACCTTCGCAGCAAGCAGCAGCAGGGCAGGCCACTCCTTCCTTCCATGTCCTGCCCTCGCCTGACGTAACGTCCGCGAGGGCGGGGCACGGAAGGAAGGAGAGGTCTGCCCTGCTGCTGCTTGCTGCGAAGGTGAAAGGAGGCGTTTAAGGTTAGTTCCGGGAGCGACGGAGGGTGGGTGGAGGGGGGGGGCCCGGCAACCTGGGGTGGGGGGGGGGGGCGGCCTTGTCCGGCTCTCGGCGGCCCTGCTTTCAAACAAAAATTTGCTAGGTCTTACTTTCGGGGGAGGCCTTATATCTACCAATTCAGGAAAACCTCTACTAGGTCTTATTTTCGGGGAAACAGGGTAGAAAATTCCTGGGGCGTTTACTAAGTTGTGCTGCTTCCAGAGCCTGTACCGCCCTTGAATGGTCAGCATGACAAAAATCATCACTTCAGGTTAGGTCATCTAATTACACCTGGTTCATCACATAAGTCTGCTATAACTTTTCAAATTTGTATAAATACCAAACTAATTAACTATCAATAAAGCAACTGCAACAGAAAAAACATCATGTAGTAATTGTGCCCTGAACCATGGAAACAAGTCAGGTACCTCTGAAAGACTAATTAACAAGGGCACTAAAAATAGAAATTAAGTAGCATGCAACAGTCCCATAACATCCTCACTACTGCTTGGAGATATAAATCAGCCTCTACTTATTAAAGAATTAACCCCTTCACTGATGAACCATATTTCAGCTGAATATGAGAACTACTTGCATATGCTCCGAACTTTGATCTGCTGCAGAGTAGATGCACCAGTCTACAGTGTTGAAGCCAACCAAAACCCCATTCCAGGGAGGGAGCGAAGCCTGCAGAGACCTGGACCTCTCAAGAGCAGCTTATTGATTGCAGAAGACAGGACCTCAGCCAACATTCAGCTTCTCAGGTCTGGAGAGATGCATAAACTGCAGCAGCTACTGCCAAGTATTGAATCAAACATAAAAATGACATGTAACTCTTCCCCCCTCCCCCCTTCTATGTTCCTACACCAATGAGCTGGTCTCTCTGGAGGTCCTGGGGCCCAATGGAATCCAGTGCAGCTTCCAGGTTTGTTCCAAAAGGGGATGGGAGTGGCAGGGAGGAAAAAAAGTCTGTCCAGGATCTGTTGTCTTGGGGATTGGTACTATTCTTCAATAAATCACTCTCACACAGTGATTATGGTGTTCCAAAGAAAGAAACAGTTTATTTAAACAAAATGTTTAGAGAGACAACAGTCTGATACAATGTACGGTACTGGGAGATGAATCCTTATAGAAGACGAATTTCGTTTTCAGTTACAATATTATAACTTGCTTTAGTGGCGATGAATATTGTAAACAGTCTCCTGTGGGATAATCCCTAGTACCTGCAATGCTAAGGTGAAGCTTCTGTTTTGTGTACCCATTGGGCTTTTCTGTAAAGTCTTGTAAATCCTCTTGATTTAAACTGTACTTTCTCCTCAAATTCCCCCCCCCCCCCCCCCCACAATTAACTGTGACATCTTGATGCCACTTGATTAAAAAAAAAATTAGTCTACTTCAGTAAAAATCTCCAGTCAGGTTCTGTGGTTTCCAGACTCTGTTGTGACAAACACACACCAGCTCCCAGAAGTATGTATATGGAGGAGAATGAAAACTGGAACTCTTAATCTATGACCTGATGCCTTCCGAAAATGGGACCAGAAACTGCCATTGTTTTGGATTTAGGACAGCAGCTCGTGCTCAACAGAGAGCAATGTCTGCTGCCAGTGTGGTTTCCTCTCCTCTCTCCAGCTTTTCAGAACTCTCTCAGCAGCTAAAAACCCTGCAGTACTCTATTAAAGCAAAAGCAAAACCTGCAGGAGATGCTCAGCAAATGTTATTCCACTACCTACATTGGGCAGATGCAGTTATATCCTCCTTGTGAAGTACATACTCCCTCATACAGAACCATTAGGTTCCTACAGACAGGAGGAGCTCTAGCAAGGACAATTTTCGTCCTAGGAAAGTGGAGATCTTGGTCCATTTATTCCTTAGGATTAATTTACTGCCTTTTTGAAGGAATTCATTCAAGGTGACGTACAGCAAGAATAAGTCAAACGTAAACAATAGACAATTATACCATTTAAAATATTCAAATAACAATGCCAAAGTATGGCATATTATGCTACATTTACGTCACCACAGTAAGCAATAAAACATTTTAATAGATAACATAGGAAGTAAGCAAAGATGGAACATATAGATCCAGTGACTGGACCCGACACGGTCCATGTTTCAGGGAAAAAAACGCCTGCTTCAGGGGTCACAGTCAAACTTTTGCTGGGAAATAAAAGGACAGGGAAGTCTGATGCAAAGCAATACAACAGCAAAGAATCCAGTGGTGAGGTAGTGCATTACTGCATCTGTCCGACCTCACCTCTGGATATCTTTGCTGTTTTACCCAGACTTCCCTGTCCTTTTATTTTGCTGGGAAAGTTTGACTGTGACCCCTGAAGCAGGCGTTTTCCCCCTGAAACATGGACTGTGTCGGGTCCAGTGCAGGGGCGTAGCCAGACAACAGATTTTGGGTGGGCCTAGGGAAAAACTGAGTGGGCACCAATTGTTCTCCCCCCACCCCCAACCACCACCCAAAAAATATCTCAGCTGGTGGGAAAATGCTTCTTTTCGCCTTGGCGGTCTGCAGCAGGCATGCGCTGAAAACTGAACATACGCAGGTGCCGGTATCATGGAGAGTAGCATTTTTGTTACCATCAGGAGGAAGTTTTCAGCTGGCCGAGCTTGGGATCCCACCAGCTACCACTAAACGTGTGCTGCTGTTGGGTGGGCCCCGGCCCACCCAGGCCCACCTGTGGCTACGCCACTGGTCCGGCCACTGGTGCTTTTATTAAATGACTTTGACTCTAATCCTTTGGCTGGTTGCAGTTTGTGGTTTTTGCTTTGTCCAAGCGATTTAACAGGCCAGAAACAGCTCCTGGCTGGTTAAATGGTTTGTTCAGGGCTATCCACTAATATTCAGCAGCACTTAAACAGTTAATTTCACTGAATATCACCACTGACCGCTAAACTGAAAGCTGGCTATTTTGTGGGTGGTCCGGGAGCAGAGTCAGCAGTTATGCGGTTAAGTGTCGATATTCAGCACTTAACTGCCCAAGCTTAGTGGTTATATTGCACCACATAAAAATCAGTCCTATCTAAGGGGCCCTTTTAGTAAGCCACGTAGGCACATACGCATATCCTGTGCATATCAGTTTTGAACTACCGCCCAGCTAATGTGTGGCCTGGGCGATAATTTAATTTTTTACGCATGTCCACTTTCCGGCACATGGTGCTAACTGGGCAGTAATTGGCATTGTATGCGCGTAGACCATTTCCGCCTGGTTATCATGTGAGACTTTACCGATAGGTCAAAGGATGGCGGTAAAGTTTCAGGCCCAAAATGAACATGCGCCAATTTTTATTTTGATGCACGTCCATTTTTGACAAAAATGCCTTTTTTGTAGGCACTCTGAAAAATGGACCTGTGCGTGTCCAATACACGCATCTACACCAGCGCAGGCCATTTTTCGGCCCACCTTAGTAAAAGGACCTCTGTATGTGGTTAAATGCTGAATACCACACTTACCCACATAAGAGATAACCAGCTGCATTAATCCGGATATTCAATGCCAATGGCTGGACATGGCCTGGCATTGAATAGCTGAGAATAACACTGGTGGCAGCTTATAAAAATGCTCTCTGCCGCCTCTGAATATTGACCTCAAAGACTTTAGAGCAGATTACTAAAATAAAGACTAGGAGGCTGATATTCAAAGATCCTGCCCGCTTAAATCGCTTGTCGCTGCCTATCCCATGATATTTCGTGGCATTAAAATGGGCAGTGATGCTGAATATCGCCTCCTTACCACATTAAAAACACACTTTTTTTTTCAATTACCTTTTGCAGACATAATGGGGTTCTAGGCAGGAGATAGACCTGCTTGAGATGACTCCTCTGACCAAGTTAGTTTGAGGTTTTAGTTGTAATAGTAGTACTTTTGTTGCATTGTTTTACTGTTATTTATTTTTAGATTGATTGGATGACACTTGGTACGCATGTGTTTCCTATCTTATTGCTGGGGTTCCTTTTCTTCTTTTATTTTATTATTTTGAATTGTGTAAACCACCTAGACTTGTACTCAAATTAGACAGTATATAAATTTACTCCCAGAGGGGCTACATATAACTCGAAACTACCTCTAGTTAGGAAGCAGGTGAAAGCCAGGCTCTTCTCCCAAGCCTTTAATACATAGGGTGACTGACTATACACTCATTCTGCATCTGGAGTAGCTTGTCAAACACACTGTAACTTAGACCAGTTCCTTATATCTTGATTAACTGTACAAAGAACTTGCCTTGAGTTGAGCTAACCATCAAAATATCCCAACTGACTCTGTACCATGCATCTTGTTCCCATCTACATATCTGCACTTGGCCCCTCAGCTACTTGGTAAGCTGTACTGCAGAAAATCGTCAGCATCATATCTACATTAGTTGAATGTTCTAATGTGTGCTTATTAGATATTTCATTAGTATTTTGCTGACATCATGTTATATCTCTGTTATTTGAATTTCAATGCTGTTAAATGGCATCCCTACATTGGTTCCCTATTTAGAGCACTTTTTAAAGTGGCATGCCTGATATACATGATATTTGATGGTTTCTCTCCAGAGTATATTTTGAATTGTATCCCTTTTCCTCTTATACGAGTTACTTCACAATTTAGAGATCCATTTTGTTCAATTTTACCGTCTTTTCTTGGTATTAAATTTAAGAAAATATTGAAATCATCTTTCTGTTTTTATGCCCTTCTATTTTGGCTTTGGGTGGCAGAGCTGGTGGTTGGGAGGCGGGGCTAGTGCTGGGCAGACTTATTCGGTCTGTGCCGGGGCTGGTGGTTGGGAGGCGGGACTAGTGCTGGGCAGACTTATACGGTCTGTGCCGGGGCTGGTGGTTGGGTGGCGGGGATAGTGCTGGGCAGACTTATACGATCTGTGCCAGAACTGGTGGTTGGGAAGCGGGGATAGGGCTGGCCAGACTTATACAGTCTGTGCACTGAAGAGGACAGTACAAGTAAAAAAGTAGCACATATGAATTTATCTTCTTGGGCAGACTGGATGGACCGTGCAGGTCTTTTTCTGCCGTCATCTACTATGTTACTATGGTTCTTGAAATTCTTCTGGTTATTTTCAGTTTCATAAAAACCTCAAGACCTATTTGTTTAAGCATTTTTTGTCTTACATTTTATGCTAATTTTAAAATTTTTAGCTTTTTTTTACTATTAATTTGTTGTAAACCGCTTTGAACTAGTTTTTAAGTGCGAGTTGGCGGGATACAAGAATTACATTACATTACACTAAGGGCCCTGTTTATTAAAGTTAGCGTGCACTAACCATGTACATGCTCATAATATTCCTATGGGCGTCTGCACGGTTAGCACATGCTAATTTTTAACACATTCTAAAAACACTAGCGCACCTTAGTAAACAGGGCCCCAAATGTGTATATTTTTGATCCTGTTTCATGTTAGTCCTATTATTAGGTTTAAGTTTGCTGTTCTCAATTTTGCCTCATTGAGTATATTTATATTTGGACATTTTACTATTGTTATGCTGTTAAACAAAATTGTAAACTTTTTATATTCAACTGTACCTGCTGTACACTGCCTTGGGTGAGTGTCTTCACGGCAATAAATAAATAATAAACTGTGTGCATTCCTGAAATTAATTTCTTCCATATCCTTTTCTTATAGCTCCTATTCACTTAGCAGTAGCCTAGGAACCAACTTTTCAAAATTCTTATTGACCCCTGAAGCAGGCGTTTAATACCGAAACACGGCTCGTGTCAGGTCTAGTAATAAAGGACTCTTGACTTCCTATTCTTGAACGGCCCTTGGTGCTTTTTTTGCATTGCATTGCATTGTTGTGTGCAATTTGACCTCTTCTGCTGCTGCCTGGTTCTTCACGCCAAGGCTGGCTACATAGGCAATTCCTGAAGTGCTCTTATGGAAAAGCATACAGGAATGCAGGAAGACATGTAACTCCATGGCAGGGGCGTAGCCAGACCTCACAGTGAGAGGGGGCCAGGGGTGGAGGGGGCACATTTTGGTCTGCCGCCTCACTGCTGCCCTGCCGTTCCCCACCCCCTGCCGCAGCAAATACCTTGGTTGGCGGGGATCCCCAACCCCTGCCAGCTGAAGCGTTGTCCAATGCTGGTCTCCAGCACCTCTGCTTTGCCTGCCCTGCTCTGTCTTCTCCTCACGTCCTGCACACTCCTTTTAGTGAAATTGAGCATGCTCAGATTCACTAAAAGGAGCATGCCGGACATGAGGGGAAGACAGAGCAGCAGGGCAGGCAATGCAGCGGCGCCGGAGACCAGCGCTGGACTACACTTCAGCTGGTGGGGGTTGGGGACCCTGCCAGCAAAACTAGGGGCCCAGAGGAAATTTGGGGGGCCCAGGCTCCCGTGGCCCCACCTAGCTATGCCACTGCTTCATAGTAGAACACCAAGGGCCCTGTTTACTAAGTCGTGCTAGCGTTTTTATCGTGCGCTAACGCTAGAGACAGGCATAGGAATATATGGGTGTCTCTAGCATTTAGTATGCACTTAAAAACACTAGTGCATCTTAGTAAACAGGGCCCCAACTGACTTAGGTCACAGTCTCTGCAGCAGGCCTGTGATACTGGAGCTAAGGAAATTGCTGGCACTTCGTTCCATCTGGCTTCAGCTGCTTTTGGTCACTGACACATAGACCCAGGCTATACTCTGTGCTATTACTGTTCCTCCCCAAAGAGCTGCTTCCCTGGAACAGTCACATCCAGCTGACTTTTCCAAGTTATTTTTGTGTCTTTTTTTTTTAATGCGGTTTGCTGTTTTTGAAAGTTCTCTGATTCCTCAGTCCTTGGAGTCAGAATCTGATGATTAATTTAGTTTCAAGACCTCTTTTTGGTCCTGCCCCACAGGGGAAAATGCTTCCAGTAATTGCTCAGGAAATAGAGAGGGTAGGGCAGAAGGTTGTATTTCTAGGAATTTAGGAAATGTGATGATCAATCCAGAAGAAGCGCTAAATGTTTGGGGTTGAAAAACACTCTGTGACCCTCACACTTTTATCATGGATGATGCTGTAAATGCATACAGATGGATGATTCTCTCAGTCGCCAAGCAACGCAACCTCAGGATACATGAGTTGAGTTCGTTAGTACACACCTTCTTTCTGAGAAGTCGTCTCTGATGTGGGAGATGAGTTCTAGATATTTGTCTCTTAGAATAAATCATTTTCAAAGTATGAAAACTGGAGGTGGCCTGAATGCTCACTAGTAGCTTTGTGTACTGCCATCTGGAAGGGCCTGGACTTGGTTCCTGTCTTGGGTTATGGTCATCACACAATAATGATTCCTAGGGACTAATTCTATAAAGGTGGCCTAAAATTAGGTGCTTAATTGCTGAGCATCAAGCACAAATTCTATATTGGTAACTATGAGGGAGATTCTATATATGGTGCCGAATCGGTACTGAAATCAGTGCCAACTAAGTGTATTCTATAATCATTATAGAATACACTCCCACACCTCCCATACTACATCCATACCTGCTTGTTTTCTGTCTGTCACTGTTCCTTTGATTATTATCCAGTCCCAGTTTGTTACTGTGCTCGGTGCTGCTGCTGTTTGTGTGAGGGCTGTGTGCTGTTTCTGGGAGAGTGAGTGCTTAGTGCTGCAGTTGTGTGTGTGTGGATTGTTTGTGGTGGTCGGAGCATGAGTGTTTTGGGGAGGTGGTGTGTGTTTCATGACTGGTGCTGGTGCTGGGTCTCACAAGGTGCAGTAGGTGGAGGTGTGCACAGTGGTGCATCTGGGATCGGTGGGTTACACCTGTTGTGGTGGGACACCTGAACAGCAATCATGGGTGCGCTGCATGTTTGGTGGTTCACATCTTGCTGGAAGTGGATGAGAGTTTGGAGGGGAGGCCCCGGAGGAGATATCCCTATCATAGAATGTTCAGGCCTGCACTCACTTTCTGGACCTCACTGACCGATAATGCCTTACTAGGTTCCAGTTTCACAGGGCTGCCATACAGTACCTCTGTGACCACCTGAAGCCCCTCCTCCAGCCCAGGACATGCAGGAATAATCCTGGGCCAATCCACCTGAAGAACACTGCCTCCCTCACCTTTCTGGCCACCGGCACCTTCCAGTCAGTGCTAGCAGTCAATGCAGGCCTCAATTAGGCCGCCATCTCCAACTGTCTTGTCAAGCTTCTTGATGCTTTCCTCACCCACACCTCACACTATAGTACCTTCCCCACTACCACCCAGGCACTCCAGAACAACATGGCTCAGTTCTACACCATAGACCTCTTCCTCTCGGTCATAGACTGACATATTTCGCACTCAGACTCCCCTGGGCATACAAGGAGACATACAGGAATAGAAAATCATTTCACTCCATGAACATGCACGTTGTGTGTGATGCCCAGAGGGAGACTGTGGATGTGAGTGCCCAATATCCAGGCTCCACCCATGATGTTTATATCCTCCAGCATTCAGGAATCTACCGCAGGTTTGACTGAGGGGAAATCACTGGTAGTTGGTTCCTAGGTAAGCAGTACAGGGATTCCCAACCCCCCCCCCCCCCAACCTTCAACACAGTCCCTCCTTCTAGATGCCACCAGAACCCACAACCATTACCCCACCTCCACCAGCCAATACACACCATGTCTATGATTCTGTTTCCCCCGACAGGTGACAGAGGCTACCCCCAGTGAACCTGGTTCATGAATCCCATAGTTTATGGACCGTTATTGAATGGACTTGGGGAAAATCCACTATTTCTGGGATAAGCAGTATAAAATGTTTTGTACATTTTTGGGATCTTGCCGGGTATTTGTGACCTGGATTGGCCACTGTTGGAAACAGGATGCTGGGCTCGATGGACCTTTGGTCTTTCCCAGTATGACAATACTTATGTACTTATGTAGTTAGGGTTACCATATGTCCAGTTTTACCTGGACATGTCCTCTTTTGAGGACATGGCCGGGCAACCGGGCGGGTTTTGTCAGCCTGCCTGTTTGTCCGGATTTCCAGACAAACGGGCAGGCTGGCAGGCAGGCGGGCCTAATGGTGTCCTATCCTCCACTCCCCTTACCTTACTATACTACCCTGGTGGTCTAGTGACCTCTTCGGGGCAGGAAAGAGCCCCCTCTTTCATGCTCGGAGCGCCTGCATACTGTTCCTTGCTGACGGTCCCGGCGCCGATTCAAAATGGCCACTGAGAATCGAAGTCTCGTGAGGCCACTTCAACTCTCAGCAGCCATATTGAATCAGCACTGAGCCGGAGTCAACAAGGAACAGTATGCAGGCGCTCCGGGTAGGAAAGAGGGGCTCTTTTCTGCTGCGAAGAGGTCACTAGACCACCAGGGCAGTATAGTAAGGTAAGGGGAGGGGAAGGTAGGACACCCTTAGGGGTGTGTGACGGGGTGTGGCATGGGTGGGGTGGGGCAGGGCGTGGGCAGGGCAAGGGTGTGGTGGGGCAAGGGTGTGATGGGGCAGGGCATGTGTCCTCTTTTTTTGGGGGAGCAAATATGGTAACCCTACCCATAGTCCGGCCCCAAAATGAGGCACAGGAGGAGTACAACAAGAGGCATAAGAGTACACGCACCATCATAGAATAGCTCAAGAATCGATTCATATGTCTGGACCATTCCGGAGGGGTGCTCCTCTACAGCCTTGAAAAGGTTGGCAAAATTTTCATAGCCTGCTGCATGCTGCACAACCTGGCTGTCTGAAAATGACAAGCCCTGCCAGAGGAGGGACAGCAACCAGAGCAGCAGTTGCTATTCCCAGAGGATGAGGAGCCCCCCTCTCCCCCTGCACACAGAGCTGACCAGGGGGCATAGCAGCTGAGTGTCCGTGCCAAAGACTCATTCTCACCAATTTTCAGTAAAAGTATGTGCACTATTTATTTGAGTGCAGCACCTCTGTAACATCCCCCCCACCACAACCCCCTCCCCCTCCCCCTGCACACACACACCCACACTTCCCCAACACATACCACAAAAGCATGGTAATTAGGTGGCTCACAGTCCTACATCTTCCCCTGTCCCCTCTGAGAGCCACCCCTCCCACCCTGTCCCCTAGCTGCTGGCAGTGGCCCAGGTCTTGCAGGACCAGAAAGCTTATCCCACTGTTCTCACACTCATCAGTCCATCCTGCTGCCTCTGCTGCACCCAGGAATTCTGGCCACCTGATTGGCCAGGTGGCTGATCTGCTGCTGGGCCCAGCATCCTGCAAGGGAGCATCTGCTGCCCCTGAGAGACCTGGCCTTACGGTTGCCCACTGGCTTGGGGTGCTTTTTGCAGGACTTGGCTGCTGGACAAGGTAGAGCACAGGCACTGGCAAGCAGGAACACAAGGGACAGCAGTGGATTGTGATACAAACTGCTTTCATGCTACAGTATGTACCTATTTGTTGTTTAAAAACTGACACTGAGGGACCACGTGACGCTATGAGCTGAGCAAGACGTGTGGTGCTCTGGCTCCAGGGCCCTCGCTCCTTAAACATCTATTTTTGTACTCGCAAGAGGCTTCAAAAGCGGTTTAGCAGAAGGCAAAGTGCTTATGGACAAATATATTAACAAATCGCCAGCAGAGATGGCGCAAAGAACAGCAAAAAAAGAAAAAACAAAGTCGGGAGCTCAAGACGGCAAAATGGCGGACGGACAAGCTGCGGCGGCAATGTCGATAAGCTTTTCGGAACAACAATTGATTCAGTTGACCGCTGCCACTAAACAAGCTTGGGAGCCAAAGTGGTCCGAGCTCCATGAAAAACTAGATCATTATCAGATGGCGCTAGACGGCCTGGGAATTAGAACGGGAGACCTGGAGGCCAGAATGTCAGCGTTGGAAGACGAGACTCGGGAACACGGCCCAGATATTCAAAGTTTATATCGCAAATTAAAAGAACAAGGAGAAAAACTTGAAGACCTAGAAGGCCGTTCTAGAAGGAATAATGTGCGTATAGTAGGGCTGCCGGAGCAACTACCAGAACGGAACTTAAGCACGTGGCTAGAAAATTGGCTAGCAAAGGAACTGGCCCTCACGGATTCGGCGGGATCCCTGGTTATAGAGCGTGCCCACCGTGTGGGGAAAAAGCCAGAATCAAACGCTAGACCACGGGTAGTAGTGGCGAAAATTCTTAACTATAAACACAAGATCGAGATTTTGCAAGGCTTTAAAGAGCGGAGAGACTTGCTGAAATATGGGGGCCGAAATATATTGATTTTCCAGGATTATACAATGGCTGTGCAAGAGCAACGTAAAAAGTTTCACCCCCTTTGCTCGACTTTAATAGAGAAAAAGATTAAATTTGCGCTGCAATACCCGGCCAAATTGCGCCTATTTCTGCAAAACAGTTGGCATTCTTACTCTTCAGCAGAAGAAGCCCGGAAAGCACTGACAGACAAACAGCTTCTAGAAGATCCTTGATTATTTAATTGCATGTAATTGTAAGTGAAAGAGTAAACGATTTTTGCAGTGGGAATGTTGCTTATAAGATGTTGGGGAGTGGGGGTCTTAAAGCGAGGGATCGTGGTTCTCGCTTTTTCGTAGGCTGAGTGGCCTGGGAGGAGGCATAGGGAATACTGGAGGCGAAAGGGGAAGAGGGGGGTCAACGGGGAAGGAGAGGGAGAGGGGGGGAGGGAGGGGTATTAAGACAGCAATATCTTCACCAGTGACAGGTACTAGATTTGCAAAGGAATACATAGATTGGCATTACATAAAAACTTGCGTTCTTGGGCGGCCCCTACTGGAGAAACCGGCAACAGATTACACTCATAGGCAGCTTTGGAAGTTAGTCATGATTTATTTAATACTACTGACATGCCTGTACGAATTATTACTTGGAATGTAGGGGGGATATCGTCCCCAATTAAGCGGGCAAAGATACTAACAGCACTCCGTAGGCATGGCGCTGACATTGCCTGCCTACAAGAAACCCAACTTTCAGAGGAAGAACATAACAAACTACAGAGAATGTGGGTGGGAGAGGTCTTGGCCAGTTCCTCATTAGGCCGGAAGGGAGGAGTGGTAATTTTAATTAGGAAAGGCCTATCGTATAAAGCCACATTACTAGCTAGAGACCAAGAAGGACACTATTTGTTAGTAAAAATATGGCTCCAAGGGTTAGAGATGAACTTATTAGTGGTGTATGGGCCAAACAGACAAGATCTAGAGTTTTATCAAAAAATACAGCAACTAATTCACAAACATAGTGGTCTGCCCCTCTTGTTGGTAGGAGATTTAAATTTAATCATGGACCCAACCATGGACTGCACTAGCCCTACTTCACAACACTATCGAGGTACTAGAGGGGACATCTTGCCGAGTTTAGTGCAGGTCTCGGATTTGGTGGACACCTGGAGGGCACTACACCCTTCAGAAAAAGATTTTACACACCGGTCTAGAGCCCATGGGACTCAGGCTAGATTGGACTATGCCCTGATAGCGCGAAACATGTTTCATAGAGTAACTAAAGTAACGATAGGCCCAGAGGAAATTTCGGACCACACTCCGCTGTGGTTAGACCTGGAAACGAACATAGAGGGGCTTGGAGAAAGGAGATGGCGGTTCCCAGCCTATTTATATAAGGACCAACACTTCCAGAAGTATCTTTCTGATAAATGGGAGGAATACGCAACACATAACGCCCAACACGAAGACCAGGCCTCTTTGTACTGGTCTGCCTCCAAAGCAGTTTTACGAGGAGATATTATTGCATATGTGGTAAACATGAAAAAGAAAGCTGCGGCCAGTGTCCTGGGACTAGAAACACAATTGCAAATAGCTAGGAGGGCCCACGCCAAACATCCATCGGCACAGACACTTGAAACTCTAAAAGCTACACAGGTGACCCTCAACACGTTATTACACGAAAGAGAAACACATTCTCAGTGGTATAGGAAATATAAATTGGAGCGGTACGGGAATAGACCGGGACGGTTGATGGCCAGAATAATAAAGGCTGGAGGGGGTTCACGGGCAATAGACTCGTTGAGGGATGACCAAGGGAAAATAACAAATCAACCTGCAGAAATCACTCAAATATTGGCTAAACACTTTGCTCAGTTGTACACCAGGAAACATTTAGGGAGCCCTCAAGACATATTTGACACAGGCCAGGCTTCCAAAATTAACAGAGGCTGAGAGGCAGGCACTGAATGACCCATTGACAATGAAAGAATTGCAGGCAGCCGTGAACAAATTAAAACTGTATTCAGCGCCAGGGCCTGACGGGTACTCGGGAGAGTACTTTAAGCTACTACCATTGAAAGCTAAAGGTGCATTGTTGGAATACTATGATGAAGCCATAGAAAAAGGGGTCCTCCCGCGATATGCCAACACCTCCACTATCACACTTATCCCGAAGCCCAATAAACCAAAAGAGAAGGCCGAGTCCTATAGGCCGATATCACTACTAAACGTAGATACAAAATTAATTGCAAAAATCCTGGCAGAGCGGTTAGCTCTAGTTTTGCCTAGACTGATTGGGCCAGATCAAGTAGGGTTTGTCAGGAATCGGTCCTCCTCTTGGAATGTCAGGAAAGCGCTCCTGGCCATGGCCAGTTGTCAAGAAAGAGGGGACCCGGCGGCGTTGCTGAGTCTAGATGCGGACAAAGCATTTGACAGAGTAAGCTGGGATTTCCTCTTTCAAACTCTACAACACATGGGACTCGGAGATTGGTTTCAGAAAGCTGTAAAAACACTGTATAACCAGCCCAAGGCAACCATAGTAGCTAATGGGGTCAACAGTACAGATTTTAACATAGAACGAGGTACACGTCAGGGGTGCCCCTTGTCTCCCCTCCTGTTTATACTCTCCTTAGAACCTCTGCTGCACCACATAAATCAGGCAGAGGCGGTGAAAGGAGTAGAAGTGGCAGGACATTACCTTAAAACAGTGGCATATGCAGATGACTTGCTGATAATGGTTTCAGATGTCTGAAGCTCCCTCAAGCCACTGTTAGAGCTGCTAGAATTATATGGGAGAGTGGCGGGATTCACCTTAAATTTGAATAAGTCCCAAGCCCTAATACTTACATCTGACCTGACGACAAAAGAAATCTTGGGGCTGCCAATCCCAGCAGCGGAGGGAGTGTTGAAATATTTGGGTGTGTCGATTCCGGCGGTATTAGATCAGTTATATACAATTAACATTCGTCAGTTACTAAAAGACACAAGGCAGAAATTACAGGGGTGGGAGTCCCTTCCACTGAATCTTTGGGGTAAGATAGCAATGTATAATATGTTTGTAATACCAAAATGGTTATATATTTTTCAATTATTGCCATTGTCATTGAAATTCAGTGATGAATGTAAACTGAATAAACTGCTGAGACGCTTCTTGTGGAGTGGGAAAAAAGCACGCATATCTTTGCAAGTTATGTACACTCCAACTGAGTATGGCGGGATGGGACTAATTAGTGTAAAGAGCATTACCGTGGCAAGTAGTATGCGCCACATAAGGGACTGGTTCTGTCGGACATCTTATTACTCAAACACAGATTTGGAGTTGCAACTTCTGCCGCAAGCGCATTTCAGTAACTGCTTGCATACAGGAGGAGCGGAGATCCCAAAAATTTTGCAACTAACAGGGATTATGAGTTCTGCAAAAGCAGCTTGGAGATGGATATGTCGTCTACATCGTTTCTCCGCCAAAGTAACACTGTTTCTGTCGGTGGCCAATAACCCAGACTTTCAGCCAGGGTGCCTTTATTCAGCCTTTAGTCGTTGGAAACAAAAAGGGATTATATACTTGTTGCATGTGCTGACTGCGGATGGAAACCCTAAAACGTTTCAAGAGCTGGAAACGGAATATGCAATGTCTAAAGCAGATAATTTCCATTATATGCAGTTGAGGCATTACCTCCAATCTTTACCCTGGACAGACCTAACGGAAGATGTTCAAGAAGAATTATCGTCAGCCTTTTCTCTGGAGGCACAAGTGAAAGTACCCCTAGCCTACCACCACCGTCATATAAAGGATACGATATCTGAAATGGATTACAAGCGACTGGCGGAGTGCTGGGAGAGAGACTTGTTAATTACACTAACGCCAGATCAACTTAGAGAACATATAATATCTATTCGACGACGTTCGGTTTATGCTACCCAATGGGATATACAATACAAAATAGCTCTGAGGATATATATAGCACCAAAGAGGGCATTCCACATGGGAGTGTGCCCCTGGGGCGAATGCCCGAAATGTAAAGCAGAAGGAGCAACATTAGGTCATATGTTGTGGTCATGCAAGGGTATCAGAACCTTTTGGAGGACACTTATGGCCCAAGTATCAACTTTATGGAGGGTACGTTGGAAAAGCGATGCCAGGCTGTTGCTGGGCCGTTGGTCAATTCCGCAGCAGGGCCCAAAGGGTATGAAGGCCTTTGTGGAAAAATCTATTATAACAGCAAAACAATGCATCCTGGCTGAGTGGATTACAAATAGATACCCCACTTTGCAGGGGTGGAGATTGCGGATGATACATTTAATTCGGATTGAGAGGATGGGCATAAAACAATTGTCCTCGGAAAGAGGCGAGAAGTGGATAAACTGTTGGAGCCTATTCATGGATACCTTGACACCAGCTGCTCGAAGCCGCCTTATGAACAGATAGTTGTTTAACCAGTACTGGTGGAGTGAATGTATTTTGCTTAGTTAAGGAAGGGGTTGAATGGGAAGGGTAGGGTGGGAAGGGAGGGATAAGGGAACGACTTTGACTCAAGATTTGGAATCTCACCCAGAAAGAGTAAGATGGAATGGGTCAAGTCGGGGGGACAGGGAGCTGGGGTAAAAAGTTTGAAAACAAAAGATCTTCAAGTTATAATGTTATGTACATACGTGGTGTGCTGACTGGGGAAATGTTTAACTTGAAATGTCTGTTGACCAATAAAAATGATTTAAACATAAAAACTGACACTATGAGACTGTGAGAATATGTGCAGCTGTGAATGTCATGGAGACACCCATTTGTGGCTGCCTGCCTGATCAGCAAGGGGGGGGGGGGGGGAGTATGCCCTGGGAATGGGTCTGTGCACCATGTTATCCACAGGCCTGAGGTTCACAGGATCCACATCTGGTGGCCTCTCTCCAGCCTTGCTCTTCACGTCTCTTTTCAGCTGGTTCCTAATTTTTAGTGCAAGCCCTCCACATCTCTATTTGTGTGGTGAACCCCATTCAACTTTGCCGATATGCCCATCCATTCCCAGGGTTGAGGGGAACCATTTTATTTATATATTGTAATTCCCTAAAAAAATTAACTTATTCCCACAAGCTCCTGGCTGGTGCCTACACTATTTTGCTTCCCTCTGGCCTTCTTGGTGTCACACAAATTATTATTTTTGACAACATGTCAATGCTCTTCACATAGCCTGTAACAGATGGTGTCACGTTTGTGGCCGTGACCACCCTCATACTTACCCTGTTTCTGGGAGTCAGTGGCTGTGCTGGCTTCTGCTTGTCTCTGTGTCTGTCTCTGTCTTAGTTTCTCTCTGGCTCTGTGTGCTGATTGCCCTACTGAACCTCACCTGTGTGGGCTATGCCTCTTCCAAGATGGCTGCCGCCTCTTCCTCCTTGCCAGTTTCCAAGATGGCTCCCGCTGTTCCTTCCTATGGAATGACTGCTTTGTGTGTCAAGCCTCTGTTTGGTTGCAAGGTGATTGCTGCAGCTGTGGCTCTGGTCTTGATGGGCTTTATTAGTCACCTGAAGACTACAGTCCTGGCCTTTGCATTGCCATTCCCTCCGCAGTGCTTTAGGTCCCGAGGTTAGTGTGCTGTTAGCACCGTTTGCTTTCCTTGTCTTTTGCTCTGTGGGCTTTCAGCCCTTCTGTGTCTTTTGCTCTGCGGGCGTTCAGCCCTTCTGTGTTTTGCTCTGTAGATTCCCTGCCCCTCTGTGTTTATTGCGCTATGGGCTTCCTGCCCTTCTGTGTTTAGTGCTTGTGGGTTTCCAGCCCTTCTGTGGTTATTGCTCTGTAGGTTCCCAGCCCTTCTGTGTTTATTGCTTGTGGGTTTCCAGCCCTTCTGTGTTTATTGCTCTGTAGGTTCCCTGCCCTTCTGTATTTATTGCGCTGTGGGTTTTCAGCCCTTCTGTATTTATTGCGCTGTGGGTTTTCAGCCCTTCTGTGTTTATCGCTTGTGGGTTTCCTGCCCTTCTGTGTTTCTTGCTCCGTAGGTTCCCTGCCCTTCGGTAGTTATTTGCTCTGTGGGTCTCCTACCCTTCTGTGGGTTTTCAGCCCTTCTGTGTTTATCGCTAGTGGGTTTCCAGCCCTTCTGTGTTTACTGCTCTGTAGGTTCCCTGCCCTTTTGTGTTTATTGCTCTGTGGGCTTCCAGCCCTTCTGTGACCCTTGCTTTAAACCTACCTACTGCCAGAACCCGGACATTCCCTGTCTGTCTGCCTTGCCATCGCTTAGGTGCCAGGGGGCACCCCTGGATCTTCATTCCTGCTGCCCCTGTAAGTCCTACCGGCTGCCAGAACCTGAAGGCTCAACCCGAGGGGGTAGGCAGTCAAGTGTAGGTGAAGCCTAGGTCCAGTCCGGGTTCCAGTCCAGAGTGTTCCGGGCCGGTGTGTGTTCCAGTCTGGTGTGCTCCAGTCCAGTGTGTTCCGGTCCGGTGTGTGTTCCAGTCCGGGGGATTGTAGTCCAGTGTTCCAGTCCTGTGTCCTCCAGTCCGGGGGATTCTAGTCCAGGTGTTCCGGTTCGCTGGGCAGTGCCTGCAGTCCCTGCCGTTGTTCTTATCCAGTGTGGGTTGGTGGGTTTTGCCTGCTGCTGTCGCTCCTCGTCAGCAGCCCAAGGGCTCACGTTTGCTCCAGAGCCCGGTCCCGCGGGCTCAGAACCTGACAGAACCTGACAGAATGCAAAGGCCATGAGCCCGGCAAGAACCCCCACCCAGCTGACCCAGCTGGGGTCCAGCTCCATCGTTGTTCTTGATCCTTCTATGACTCTTCGTCAGTATCGTGGGAAACTTTTGTCTCATCCTGTTTTGAAGAAGACCCCTGAAGCGGCAGCTGAGAGAAAACGTGTCCGGTGGCTTGGAATCGCTGAAAACCCAGTTTCAGATATGGACCCTTTTATCACGCTCGCTGAATATCGCCGCAGCCTGGTCTTGAATCCAGCTTTGTGGGATACTCCTGAAGCTGTCGCTGAGAGGAGACGTCTGGGGAATTCCATGCTCTGGGCCCAGCAGGGGTCCAGTCCCATTCAAGCAGCGCGCCCAGACAAGCCCCTGAATCCAGTCCGAGCAGCACGTCCAGCCAAGCTTCAGAGTCCAGTCCGAGGGACGCTTCTGACCGAGCCTCCGATGCCAGTTCAGGTGGCGCTTCCATTCGAGTCTCCGAGTCCAGTCCGTGGGGTGCTTCTGACGGAGCCTCAGATTCCTATGCAAATGGCGCTCCAGGTCAAGCCTCCAGTCCTCGTTCAAGTGGCACGCCCTTTGAAGTCTCCGAGTCCAGTCCGAGGGAAGCCTTCGATGGAGCGTCAGATTCCTGTGCAAGTGGCGCTTCGGGTCAAGTCTCCGGTTCTTGTTCAAGTGACCCGTCCAGTCAAGCCACTGAGTCCAGTTCGAGGGGGGCTTCTAACCAAGCCTCCGATGCCAGTCCACAGGGTGGTTCAGGTGGCACCTCCGCTTCCAGTCTGGAGGGTACCTCCAATCAAGCTCCGAAGGCCAGTTCGAGTGGCGCTCCCGCTCGAGCCTCCGATCCCTGTCCAAAGGGTGTGTTCTGCCAAGCCTCAGTTAAAGTCCAGTTCGCGGGGTGCTCCCAGCCAAGCTCCTGAGTCCAGTTTGAGGGGCCCTGCCAGTCAAGACTCTGATTCCAGTCCGGGTCCCAGTCCCGGTTCAACTCCTGTTCAAAGTTCCAGTTCCAGCCAAGATACTGACCCTGCTCCGAGCTCCAGTTCCAGCCAAGATGCTGAGTCTGTTCCAAGTTCCAGTTCCAGCCAAGATGCTGACCCTGCTCCGAGCTCCAGTTCCAGCCAAGATGCTGAGTCCGTTCCAAGTTCCACTTCCAGCCAAGATACGGACCCTGCTCCGAGCTCCAGTTCCAGCCAAGATGCTGAGTCTGTTCCAAGTTCCAGTTCCAGCCAAGATGCTGACCTTGCTCCGAGCTCCAGTTCCAGCCAAGATGCTGAGTCTGTTCCAAGTTCCAGTTCCAGCCAAGATGCTGACCCTGCTCCGAGCTCCAGTTCCAGCCAAGATGCTGAGTCTGTTCCAAGTTCCAGTTCCAGCCAAGATACTGACCCTGCTCCGAGCTCCAGTTCCAGCCAAGATGCTGAGTCTGTTCCAAGTTCCAGTTCCAGCCAAGATGCTGACCCTGCTCCAAGCTCCAGTTCCAGCCAAGATGCTGAGTCCGTTCCTAGTTCCACTTCCAGCCAAGATGCTGAGCCTGCTCCTAGCTCCAGTTCCAGCCAAGATGCTGAGTCTGTTCCAAGTTCCAGTTCCAGCCAAGATGCTGACCCTGCTCCGAGCTCCAGTTCCAGCCAAGATGCTGAGTCTGTTCCAAGTTCCAGTTCCAGCCAAGATGCTGAGCCTGCTCCTAGCTCCAGTTCCAGCCAAGATGCTGAGTCTGTTCCAAGTTCCAGTTCCAGCCAAGATGCTGACCCTGCTCCAAGCTCCAGTTCCAGCCAAGATGCTGAGTCCGTTCCTAGCTCCAGTTCCAGCCAAGATGCTGAGCCTGCTCCAAGTTCCAGTTCCAGCCAAGATGCTGAGTCTGTTCCAAGTTCCAGTTCCAGCCAAGATGCTGACCCTGCTCCTAGCTCCAGTTCCAGCCAAGATGCTGAGTCTGTTCCAAGTTCCAGTTCCAGCCAAGATGCTGACCCTGCTCCGAGCTCCAGTTCCAGCCAAGATGCTGAGTCTGTTCCAAGTTCCAGTTCCAGCCAAGATGCTGACCCTGCTCCTAGCTCCAGTTCCAGCCAAGATGCTGAGTCTGTTCCAAGTTCCAGCCAAGATGCTGACCCTGCTCCTAGCTCCGGTTCCAGCCAAGATGCTGAGTCCGTTCCTAGTTCCACTTCCAGCCAAGATGCTGAGCCTGCTCTGAGTTCCAGTTCCAGTCAAGCTTCTGACGCCCACCTGGGTCCCAGGCCCGGTTTGCTTTTTGACTCTAGTCCGGGTCCCAGTCCCGGTTTGCTTCCTGAGTTCAGTCTGGGGTCCCTCGGAGAAGGGTGCCTTTTGAATGAGGTTCCTCTTGATGCTTCCAAGTTCCTGAGTTGGCCCAGCGGGGATTGGAAGGAGCCTCCTGTTGACAAGTTCCGCTCCTGTCTGCCACTTTGGAACTTCTTTGTGACTTCCAGTCCAGTGATCTATGTCGGGCTTTTGAGACCCATCAGGAGGTTTCACCATAGTTACCCCTGGACACCTGAACTCCTCAGGGGGACCGAGAGGGGGGTCTTGAGGAGGGGGTACTGTCACGTTTGTGGCCGTGACCACCCTCATACTTACCCTGTTTCTGGGAGTCAGTGGCTGTGCTGGCTTCTGCTTGTCTCTGTGTCTGTCTCTGTCTTAGTTTCTCTCTGGCTCTGTGTGCTGATTGCCCTACTGAACCTCACCTGTGTGGGCTATGCCTCTTCCAAGATGGCTGCCGCCTCTTCCTCCTTGCCAGTTTCCAAGATGGCTCCCGCTGTTCCTTCCTATGGAATGACTGCTTTGTGTGTCAAGCCTCTGTTTGGTTGCAAGGTGATTGCTGCAGCTGTGGCTCTGGTCTTGATGGGCTTTATTAGTCACCTGAAGACTACAGTCCTGGCCTTTGCATTGCCATTCCCTCCGCAGTGCTTTAGGTCCCGAGGTTAGTGTGCTGTTAGCACCGTTTGCTTTCCTTGTCTTTTGCTCTGTGGGCTTTCAGCCCTTCTGTGTCTTTTGCTCTGCGGGCGTTCAGCCCTTCTGTGTTTTGCTCTGTAGATTCCCTGCCCCTCTGTGTTTATTGCGCTATGGGCTTCCTGCCCTTCTGTGTTTAGTGCTTGTGGGTTTCCAGCCCTTCTGTGGTTATTGCTCTGTAGGTTCCCAGCCCTTCTGTGTTTATTGCTTGTGGGTTTCCAGCCCTTCTGTGTTTATTGCTCTGTAGGTTCCCTGCCCTTCTGTATTTATTGCGCTGTGGGTTTTCAGCCCTTCTGTATTTATTGCGCTGTGGGTTTTCAGCCCTTCTGTGTTTATCGCTTGTGGGTTTCCTGCCCTTCTGTGTTTCTTGCTCCGTAGGTTCCCTGCCCTTCGGTAGTTATTTGCTCTGTGGGTCTCCTACCCTTCTGTGGGTTTTCAGCCCTTCTGTGTTTATCGCTAGTGGGTTTCCAGCCCTTCTGTGTTTACTGCTCTGTAGGTTCCCTGCCCTTTTGTGTTTATTGCTCTGTGGGCTTCCAGCCCTTCTGTGACCCTTGCTTTAAACCTACCTACTGCCAGAACCCGGACATTCCCTGTCTGTCTGCCTTGCCATCGCTTAGGTGCCAGGGGGCACCCCTGGATCTTCATTCCTGCTGCCCCTGTAAGTCCTACCGGCTGCCAGAACCTGAAGGCTCAACCCGAGGGGGTAGGCAGTCAAGTGTAGGTGAAGCCTAGGTCCAGTCCGGGTTCCAGTCCAGAGTGTTCCGGGCCGGTGTGTGTTCCAGTCTGGTGTGCTCCAGTCCAGTGTGTTCCGGTCCGGTGTGTGTTCCAGTCCGGGGGATTGTAGTCCAGTGTTCCAGTCCTGTGTCCTCCAGTCCGGGGGATTCTAGTCCAGGTGTTCCGGTTCGCTGGGCAGTGCCTGCAGTCCCTGCCGTTGTTCTTATCCAGTGTGGGTTGGTGGGTTTTGCCTGCTGCTGTCGCTCCTCGTCAGCAGCCCAAGGGCTCACGTTTGCTCCAGAGCCCGGTCCCGCGGGCTCAGAACCTGACAGAACCTGACAGATGGCAACAGGCAGATTAAGGTGGGGGGGAACTGAGGGGTTGGCTATACATTACACAGGCACAGGTGTTGTGTGAGCTGAGGTGGCCATGGGGATAGAGGGTGGCATAGTGCCTTTTCTGGGGAGCATGTGCACTGTTGCTAAGAAGAAGGGATGGGCAGTGGGGTAAAGCAGTTGTGCCTTTGGGCTGCCAATGTTCCCATCAGTAGATAGGCATGGGCCAGGCGGGGGTCCAGATATGTGCAGCCCCTCATTTTAGCATTGCATGGTTAGTGGAGGGAGGCCTCATAATTAATTGTCATTGGATATTCTGGACATTCTGATTTCAGAAAAAAAAATTTCTTTCTTATGAAAAAGCATTTACATGTATTGCAACAACAAAGGGACCTCAGTGCATGTGACCCTGCCTATGTATGATGCTTGCACATGAGTGATGCTGTGATCCTGAGCAGCAGTGCTGCACACTCACCTTGCCAGGGTGCCTCTGATGTTTCTCCATGCCCTCACGGGAAAGTTGTGTGTGTGTGTGTGTGGGGGGGGGGGGGGGGGGCAGATGGTGGTGGTATTTAAATATTTGTCTTCTGTGACTGAGGCGCAGTAGAACCAGGAGCTCTGTCTCTGGGACAATGAAATTGGGCTCCCTACGCAGAGACATGACTGTGCTCATTGAGGAACATTCCTCCATGTGCAGAGGTGTATATGCACGTTTTTCATATGGAGGGAACATCCTGACATTGCTGCACGTTTTATGTAGTTAATTTTCAATTGGCAGAAATGTTTATGTCCAAACATCTATGACGTTTTTGGTGCGTCCTCTTTCAAAATGTTTTTTTTTTGGTGTGTGTGCATTTTTGAATATTGGAAAATGTTTACGACTTACGCTTTTACACGTTTTCCAATAAACATTTATTTTGCCATTTGAACATCATATTGAAAATGCTCCTCCACATCATTAAAATCAAATATTAATTTTGCAAAGTCCCAGATTTTCTTTAACTGATTATTCTTACTGTAATTTGCATTGAATTTTTGTGATAATTGCAGAATATAAATGTAATTGTAACAGTAATTTGCACACACATCTGCACTGGGTGCCCAAATTTGAATGACCTATATAAAATCCAAAAGTAAATGCAAAATTATGCCTGTAAGATTATAGAGTGGGGGGCTAGTGGTCAGATGTAATGCCCATGAGTGCCATGTCTCTGTAGAAGCCCTGGGGCATAGCCCCAGTTGAGAATTGTTGCTACTATCATTACAGTAAAGTAAGTAGGAAGGTGCTATAAACCAGGGGTGTCCAACCTCGGCCCTCGCCAGGTCAGGTTTTCAGGATATCCACTATGAATATGCATGAGACCAATTTGTATACAAAGGCAGTGAATGCAGGTAGATCTCATGTATATTCATTAGGGAAATCCTGAAAACACCACTGGATTGCGGCCCTCGAGCACTGAGGTTGGACAACCCTGCTGTATGCAGAGGGGAGTTGTAAGTGGAGTCTCATGGCACCGGTTCCAGGGCTGAGCTGGAAGTACAAAGCAGCAGGAAGAAATTGCTGGATTAAACAAAGCAAAAAAAAAGTCTGAAAATCAAAAGCATTACTGCACATGGGCAGCTCTCCCCTTTCTGCCTCAAATTCCTTGTATGTTTTAAATCTTACTTTTGATGGGTTTGTCTGCGTACAGACCAGTATTTGAAAGTTACACTAATATATTACTGCATTCATTCCAGGAGTGGAAGAAGGAGCCAAACACAGCCCTGACTTTTTAAATGCTCTGCTCATACCACAGCAGGATCAGAGACCCTTCACCAAAAGGCTAGAGGTAGAATGTGCATAATTATCCCTGCTCTTCTTTATGTACAAAATCCTGACATGCTTTGGAATACAAACCGCTGTGCACCATAATTACCAGCCTATGCTTGTTCTATGTCACCTTCAGATTTTGGGTCAGTCCTGCTTCGCTGACTTTAATACCCGTTGACGCTTTCACTGCAGACTTCCAGAGATGTCAAGTTACTGTTCCAGGCTGGAGACTTTTTGGCTAGTTCTGGTTTTGAACTTACATCCCAAAGCAGCGTGGGATTTGTCATGCCTGATCCTGCCCATTGAAATCAGTGCTGCAAGTCCCATGATGCATCAGGAAGGGATGGTCAAAAATACAGGACTGGTCCAAATCTCCAGTCTGGAACTGGATGATGACACCTCTGGACTGCAAGAGCCAAAACGCATTAGAAAGTGAATTAGGAGGGCCCGATTAACCCCTTTGTTTGATGTGATCTGCTTCTTCCCCCCCCCTTTTTTCTTTACTATTTTCGAGTTGATATGTAAAATCTTAAAATTAAGAGGAGTATTTTCTCTATACACTGGAGAACACACTTGGCTTTCTTGGGGGGGGGGGGGGGGACTGTTGTTCTGTATCTCAGTGATAACTGCCTTTATTGTTTGATGTTTTCCATTGGTTTGTTTAACAAAAACCTCTTGTTAATAATTTTTTTTTTAAAAAGAAGGTGAATTAGGAAAATCAAAATCATACTAGTCATTTCCAGCTAATGGGGGAAGGGAAAAAGTTTGCAACAAGGAATCAGGCTACTCCGTGTGCTTCAATTCTATAGGAACTGGTCTCATTTATTAGGTAGTCTGAACTAAGTACTATGCGACAAATTAAGTTATAAAATATGTACTTGTTTTTCTCCAGGGCCCAAGTATGAAACAGAGCCCAGAGCTGAATTGCTCCTGTACTGCTGAAACTTGGCAAGATGCAGTTCAATAGTTCCAGCTGGTCCTGAGAACTTATTTGCTGGGGAGCAGGAAGGAGAGGAACAAAATGAAACCTCTGCCTTAGCCTGACAGCCTTGTGCAAGAATACTTCCAGGAACAATCCTTTCTGCAAAAGGGTGGAATCTAGAGTAGAGGGACAAGGAATGAGATGGTGCTTTTGTTTTAAAGGACTGCTGGGATAAACCTTTCAGGGGATGGGAAGATTAAAAATCAAATGGAATGAATGTGGCAACTAATATTAATGATCTTCCTTGCCTAGGGAGTCCATGAGTGCCTCGTTTCTTCCCATATGTATCGGTCATCAGGAATGCCAGTGTACTTATGCTCCTGTGCTGTCCTTTTCTGAATGCTAACCATGTGCCCATGGCATTGATCTAGCTAAGGGCTTTTAGCGTTTGTGTGCAAAGAATAAGGCATGCACTGTGACCCTTAAGTCTTGCAGTCCCCCCATGATAACACATTAGAAGTAGAAATATCCAGACATAAACTGAGCTGTTCCGGGCCTTGTTGCCTACTCCAGTCTCTTTCCCCCACCCCTTCCCTGCTGACAGGAGGATATGGGAGCACAGTAGATCTGCTGTGTGTGCTCCATCCTCACCCCCAACCCCTCCTGTTTGCTGCTGCATCGCAGGCTAAGCTCTGGTCATAAAACTGAACGGGAGCTATTCAGTGCCTGCAAGAGATGTAGATACCAGGAGTGAATTTGGATTTAGTTCAAGCATTTTCAGTAGCAGCTGGAGGTGAGATTATATTCAGGCACACTAGGTTCCCAAGAGGCTTCCAATGATCGCTTGTACCTGAGGCGGGGGGGGGGGGGGGGGGGGGTTCAATGACTTGACCAAGATGACATCAGTAGGATTTGAACCCTGGCTACCTTGGTTCTCATCTTACTGCTCTAACCATTAGGAAGGTAATTCTATAAAACAGACACTAACATGTACATATATGTTACATGCATAAATGTTTAAAATACTATCTTGTATGTGCATATGTGTGCAACCAATGCCTAAGAGCCAACCTCATCAGTGATATACAAAGACTGGATTTTCCTGTACTTGACTCACTTTTATTACATATAGCAGTGATTTTGATTTCTAGAGATATTTCTTTGTTCTTTAAGGGGGGAAGGTATCAATGTGAACTACTGTTAAGACATGTTATTTTGCTGTTAAACCATAGTTATTAGTGACTAGGCGACTCATTTTTTGAAAGAGAAAAACATTTAAAAAGTGGCAAAAAGCAGCATTTGGATGTTTTTCTAGCCAAAACCTCCAAATCCGTGTTTTTGATTCTCATGTTCCAGACATTTTTCTATGCTGTTCATCTGAGATGCATCCAAATCTAAAGGGGGTGTGTCAGGGGTGTGTTAAGGGGGGAAGTTTGGTGTTCCTAAGATCTGGACGTTTTTCAGTCATAATGGAACAAAACGAACACGTCCAGGACTAAAACTAAGACATTTAGAGCTAGACCTGTTTTAATAATGACTAAGATATAGGTAAAAAGTGGGATATTTGACCACGGAAATACAAATCCTGGAGACAATATCATAAAAACTTCTTTATTGAAGAAAAGTGCCCTAAATGACCAGATGACCACTGAAGGAAAAAAGAAATTACCCCCCTTACTCCCCCAGTGATCACTGACCCCCTCCCACCATCCAAAGATGTAAAAGAAACAGTACATACTACCTCAGATGTTATAGCCAGTCCTATTAGAGCAGCAAGCGGGTCCCTGGAATAGCCTAGTGGTCGGAGCAGTGCACCATGGAGAAGGGGACTCAGGCCCATAATTCACTCTAACTGTTCCAGTTGTGGTGGAAAGTGTGGGCCTTCCAATACCCACCAAAAACCTACTGGAGCTATATCTTAGTGACACCTGCAGCCATAAGAGCTGTTAGGTTTTGGAGGACTCCCCATACAATATAAGGGAGCAATGGTGAGATGTGTACCTGGCAGCTTTTAATTGAAGTCCACTGCAGTTCCCACTAGGGTGCCCCATTGCTCTCCTGGGATGTCTGTGTGACCAGTGTACTAAGAATGTTGGCTCCTCCTACACCCCAATGGCTTGATTTTGTGCATTTTTCACTTGGAGTTTTTTTTTTTTTTTGAAAATGGACTAAAAAGATAAAACGTACACAGAGCACAAAACCATTTAGCAAGTGGTCATTAAAAAAAAGGCATTTTGCTGTTTTGAAAATGGCTGTATTTGATATTTGGATTCTGGACATTTTGAGCAAAAAATCCAAAGCTGGACTTAGACATCATATTGAAAATGTCTGTCCACATCTCAGTGCATAAATTGGGTCCTTTGCTATAATAGCACAAGTTAGTGGTAAAATAACATGTTGTAACCATAGCCCACATTGATAACTTTTCCCCTTAAGTTGTAAGCGCTTTAGGACGAGGATTTTAGGGTGCTATGTAAATCCTTAAATAAATAAGATAAATACACTAAGAATAATCCTTTCCCATCAGTATTTAATTTAGAATACGTTCCTTTATTTCCTCTACCCCTCACCTGCTTGTCTGCACCACTTAATCTGCTTCAAACAAGTCATTGTCCCTCCAGACCCTTTTGATTAAAACCACATGTTGGAAAGAAGTTGGGGTCTGGAGTAGTGCCTGGTCTCCACTGAGCTAGGGAGCTGTTTTTCTTTTCTGTTTCACAATCTTTTATTTCTGAATGAGCTCTGATCAGGCAGATAAGATCCCAGAGATGCTTCTGATTTGCTCTGCAACACAAAATTAATATCATAACAGAAAAAAGACCAATTGACAAATCCATTCTTACCCCATCTTGCCACGGGTATATCCCAGATGCTAGCTAGAGGGCATAACCACCTCTACAATATTATTTTTATCAAAATTGTTTTTGCTGTCTTCCTCCTTTGCAAGGCACCCTGGTTTATTTGAGCATGTAAAATTCCCAGTTTGGTTCTCCCTCAGCAACTCTTTCCTTCTCATGTCTATCCACAAAGCATGTAAGAATTTAGGGGCCCTTTTACTAGGGCATTAAGCGGTACAGCGAGACTGCATTAAGGTAATTTCCCCGTTAATGCGCAGTAAACCACACATTGTTTCTGGGAGGGGCCATGACATGGAAGCATCATCCAGTTAGTATGTTATACTTGACGCATGCTAACTGGATAACTTGTTTATCTTTCCAAAAATAATAGGACTAGTGGGCACACTATGAAGTTACTAAGTAGTAGATTTGAAACAAACTGGAGAAAATATTTCTTCACTCAACGTGTAATTTCTCTGGAATTTGTTGCCAGAGTAAGTGGTAAAAGCAGTTAGTTTAGCAGGGTTTTTAAAAAGTTTGGATAATTTCCTAAAAGAAAAGTCCGTAAGCCATTATTAAGATGGACTTGGGAAAATCCACTGCTTATTTCTAAGCTGCAGTTGCACTTGAGACAGTTACTTGAACTGGTGACTCCCCCTTGAAAAAGTAGCCACGAAACGGGGACCTGTCAGGGTTTTAAGAGCACCAACTTGTTCAAGCTAAGTGCTGCATAAAATTAGATGATAGCATATTGATAAACAGAAATATATTTTCATATATAAGATTAGCAAAGGGTGGTGGAGGTTAAGTCAATGATTAGACAATACACACAGATAATACACCCAGTCATTGGGTGAAAAATCAAATAATTTTTATCGTGTGTTATATATGAGACTACTCCACTCTCAATAAGCTGAAGAAGCAATACACTTGTATTCATGTGTGTTTAAATATTTTGTTATATTTCTAAGATAAGCAGCATAAAAATCTGTTTTACTGTTTTGAGATCTTGCCAGGTACTTGTGACCTGGATTGACCACTATTGGAAACAGCATACCGGGCTTGATGGACCTTTGGTCTGTCCCAGTATGGCAGCATTTATGTTCTTGTGTTCTCTCTTGAATTCTGATATTGTTTTCGTCTCCACTACTTCTACCAGGAGGCTGTTCCATGAATTCACCACACTTTCTGTGAAGAAGTATTTCCTCAGATTATTCCTGAGTCTCTCCCCTTTCACCTTCATCCTATGCCCCCTCATTCCAGAGCTTCCTTTCAACCAAAAGAGGCTCTCCTCCTATGCATTTATGTCACATAGGTATTTAAATGTCTCTATTATATCTCCCCTCTCCCGCCTTTCTTCCAAAGTATACATATTATAAAGTATACACTTTATAATGAAGACCACTGACCATTTTAGTAGCTGCCCTCTGGACTGTCTCCATCCTGTTTATACCTTTTTGAAAGTGTGGTCTCCAGAGTTGTACACAGTATTCTAAATGAGGTCTCACCAAAGTCATACAAAGGGGCTTCAGCACCTCCTTTTTTCTACTGGCCATTCCTCTCCCTATCCACCCATTCATTCTTCTGGCTTTTGTTGTTGCATTTTCTTCCTGTTTGGCCACTTTAAGATCATGATGATCTAAAAACTTATATTCTAGAGTCCAAGCGTTTTTTGAAGTGTGTCCACACATAGAATATAAGGATTAACCCTTGAATATACCTGTACCTTTCTAGTTTCATCAATACACATCCATTTCAAGTGACTCCTGAAGAAGGCCTCTTGTGGGCCAAAACACGGCTCATAAAGTGCAAAATTTTAGATCATCTGCTGCCCCCCCCCCTTCTTTTTGTTGCCCTTGTTGTGATTGTTGTGTCTGCACGGCTCCAAGGGTTCCTGTTCTTCGATTGCACTTTAAGATCATCACATATTTATTTATTTATTATGACATTTCTACCCCACATTTTCCTAAGAAAGCGCAGGTTCATTGCAGCTTACATAACAAATTAAAAAGAAGCATTACAAGACAATTAATATTTATACAAGAATAACAACTATTTAAACATTTTTCTTTTCATATTAGCTGAACACAGATCTAAAGAATTGGGCTTTAAGTAAACTTCTAAATGACATAATTGATTGAGTGTCTGATATACTTGGGTAATGAATTCCAGAGTTTGGTGCTTTGGTAAGAAAAATTAGCATTATGGATAGTTTTTGTAGGTTAAGCTTTTACAACTTGGGAAATGTAATATGAGATATTCTCTAGATGATGAGGTGGTATTTTGTGGTGATAACTTAAATGAGACCTATCATATAAGATGGTGAGATACCATAAAGAATCTGATGAACAAGAACACAGAGCTTAAATGAAATTCTTTTATTGATAGGTAACCAATGTAGATCCTTAAGAAGAGGAGATGCTGTAACATAATTCGGCATCTGTATATGATCAACCCCAAGTCCTGCTCCTCTTTCATGCACAAAAGTACTTCACCCTTTAAACTTTACCACTCCCTTGGGATTTTGTAGCTCAAATGTATGACCCTGTACATTTTAGCATAAAATCTTAGCTTTCAAATTCTGAACCATTCTTCAAGCTTCTCTATGTTTCTCCTCATATTATCCACACCATCAGGGATGCTCACCCTGTTATAGATTTTGGTAACAACCACAAAGAGGCAAACATTATCAAACAGTCCTTTTGAAATATCGCATATAAAAATGTTAAAAATAAGCAGACCTAGAACTACATCTTGTGGCATACCACTGGTGACATCCCTTTCCTCAGAGTGACCTCCATTTACCACTAACCTCTGTCATCACGTACTTAACCAGTTCCTAACCCAGTCTGTTACTTAAGGGCCCATTAAGAAGGTAACAAGTTAATTAGCTTGTGCTGATCAGATTGGCAGGACCCCTGTTTTCCTGCAATTCCACAAAAAGTAGCATTACATTTGGCCTCTGGTGTGGAATTGATGTCTGGATGGAATGGCAGAAATCAGAAGTTGGGTCTGGAGTGGACAAGTGCATACCCCACATTTGTTTATTTCTTTGCATTTATTAGTGTTATGTACCTTGTCTTTAAACAAGTTACTAAATGGTTTACAGGTTGAAACGAAATCTAAATTACAAGCAATATTCACCACCCTATCGCCCCATCATGGCCTAAACTATGCCAACTTCCATAGTAGACCTCTAAAATATCAAGATGGCATTGCTACCCCAAACCATCCATCACATCTCATATGCTGCTACAAGCTGCCAGGTCTTAGACTGCATCTGAAACTTTAAAAGATCTGTAACAGCTTGCAGAATTTCAGGCATGACATACTCAAGAAAAGGCACATATCCTTGTTCCATGCAGCATTATACCTCCAGGAGTATCCAATAGGCCCCTCTGAGATGACCCTAAGGGCTTTACCAGCCTATGCTGATGACTACCTGCAGTCAATGTAGCAGATGTTAGTCTGCACAATATTTTAAAGAAACAACACAAAATTTTAAAATCAATCCTCCACTGTTCTGACAACCAATGAAGCTCATTCAACACAGGTTGAATATGATCCCGCAACTTGGTATCACTTGTGCAACTGTATTTTGGATAAATTGTGGCATGAGAACCAGAGAAACTGGGTTTGATTACTGCTACAGCGCCTTGTAACTCTGGGCACGTCATTTAATCCTCCATCAGCCCAGGTACAAAATAAGTACCTGTATATAATATATAAGCTGCTTTGATTGTAACCACAGAAAGGCAGTATGTCAAATCACATCCCCTTTCCCTTAATTTCCCTAACTGATATTTCAAGCCAATCTTCCACTATTCCCAGGAGGCAGAACAAGAAAATGTGGGTTTATTGGGCCATGTCCCCTTCTCTGCCACTGTGGTCCAATTTGTACTTTGAACCAAGTGGCAATACAGTATCTCTCACAGCAAATTGGTTAGGAGAATCGCAGGAAAAAGGGAAAAGAGGGAAAGGTGTGGGTAAAAGAGGTGATCCCTGGGAAGAGAAGAAGGAGTGGAGAAGTAGCCTAATGGTTAGTGCTTGGTTTGATTCCTACTGTAGCTTCTTGAGACCCTACTTTTCCCCAGGTACAAAAGTTTGGACTGTGAGACTGCCAGGGACAGAGAAAGTACCTGTATATAATAAAATGTTAAATCACTTTGATTGTACCACATAAAGACGGTATATCAAATCCTTTTACCTTTAGAGGAATGAGATATCAGCTGGGGATGAGCGAGAGGATCAGATGAGGGGAATGAGGAGAGGTAGGGGATGTAGGAAGAGAGGTTGAGGGAATATGAAAGAGAAATCAGCTGCAGAGGGTGAGAAAGGAGCTGGAGGGAATGAGGAAGGGTTGAGGGAGGGAGAAGGGATCAGCTGGGGATGTACAAGAGAGGATTGGCTGGAAGGGAGTTAAGAGTGAAAGAGAGGAGAAGATTGACACGTGGGGTAGTGTGTGAGAGAGAGAGAGAGATTAGCGCCAGGTGTTTGAGAAGGCAGAGAAGACTTGGTAATGAAGAGAAAGATGAGAGAGGACCAAGGATACGGAAAAAGGAGGACTGGAGAAGATGGGAAGCAGGACAGAAGCCAGGGGACTTCAATTCTTGCCAAGACATAAGATCACTAAGCAAGATATTTCATTCCCAGTGAGGAGTTTTAAAGTCAGCCCATAGCTGTTTTGACCAAAAATGGGGATAAAAAGTAGAAAAGGCTGGCAGATCAGTTTTCTTGTACAACATTGAAATGGCACATTTTCTTCCCAATATTTATTCAAGGGTTTAGTTTTGTGTAAGCATAGAAAGAAAAAAAACCTTGTACAGACACGATCTTTGGAGGGAAAACATAAGGTGGTTATTTTAGAGGTATATCCATGTGTAAATAGCGGCATTTATATGTGTAGATTGCATATACATATAATTGACAGCTTTGAAAAGCTGCTGTTTACATGTGGAGAGCCACATCATGCAGAGGTTTCAAGGGGATGTGGTTTGTATATGCCTTAGGTGGGAAAAAATCTACACTGTGTTCCTCATTTTACAAAGGGAATTCAAAATTATCCCTGTAGGCATGCATAGAAGTTTAACAAGCAGTTGTTTCAGCCAGGGCTTTATATGAGAAATTTAGGGGGTGATTTCTTTGACTTCAGCTACTCTTTGTTGCCCCCGAAAGCTCCTGTCCTAGACGACTGCCTAGTTTGTCTAGTGGTTAACACTTCTTTGAGGGAGATATCTACTGTAGCTATACTGTATGTAATGTACCCTAAGCTACCAGTGAAAAGGCATAAGTTAAATCCAAATTAATTATGACAGGAAAATCAATGAAAGAGGAGTCTGTGGTGTACTCACAGTGCTCTCCGGTCTGATAAGATTACAGCCCTAATTTGCAGCCTACAAAAGTTGACATAGAGAATAGAGAATGCAAGCAATCAATGTTTTAACCAGTGTTGCTGACACCATTTTACCCAGTGACACTGATCCCATTCTGATTGTACTGTCATGGCATGTATTCTAATCTAATCATAGATATATAGACCTCACTAGTCCCAACTGGAGGTTCAAGGTGGTTTACTATCATGGCATGCAGGGAGTTGTATGTCTGATTCCTTCAAGACAGTGGTTTTCAATCCAGTCCTCGGGACACACCCAGCCGATGAGGTTTTCAGAATATCCATAATGAATGTGCATGAGATAGGTTTGCATGCACAAGCTCCATTGTATGCAAACTTATCTCAAGTGTATTCATTGTGAATATGTTGAAAACATGACTGGCTAGGTGTATCCCGAGGACTAGATTGAGAACCTCTGTCTTAAAGGATTTTGTAAAATGTGATCTTCAGAAAAATCCATGGGATGATCCAGTAGATCCAAAACTGGCATCACTAGATACAGACCTTCATAGCTATCATCTGGACCAGTGGCTACAAAACCTGTCCTTGGGGATCCCTAGCCAGCCAAGTTTTCAAGATATTCACAATGAATATTCATTTACATGCACTGCCTCCATTGCATGCAAATATAACTCATGAAAATTCATTGTGGATGTCCTGAAAATTTGACTGACATGGGCTCCCCCAGGACAGGTTAGGGAACCATTGCTCTGAACTTTGGAAATAGTGTTTGATATAGTCATTTCATTGTTGTAGGACTTTGGTGACGTGTTCAAAAATAGTGACCAAATTCAAAAAGTTGTGGTATGAGAGAATTTCTATCTAGCAAGAGGGTGGGATCAAAGAACACAAATGACATAGAAGGGGTTAACCTGCACAGAGAGGCAGGAGCAATCCTAAATAAAGGCATAGAGGAGGTAACCTCCGTGTTCTGCACAGAGCAGCAAGAATATCTCTAGCTACCTTGCTGGGCAGACTAGAAGGTCCATGCTGGTCCTTATCTGCTGTCTGTTACCACGTTACTATGTGTAATTGATGACTGCTGTTGTGATAATAAGTACCTTCTGTGTTTTTCATAGGCTTTGGTGAACATGGTCTTGCCTCTTGACCATGACATTCTTGGCAGGATAACACAGAAGATTGCTATTGCTTTCTGCGATCCATAGCATTTGGCTTCTATGGTGTCCCTCTAGCCAAATATTATCAAGGCCTAACCTTGCTTAATTTCTGAGATCTGTTCAGGAGCATAGCCAGACCTCAATTTCTGGGAGTGGACTGGGTTAGCATGGCCCATGCACTTCCTCTCCACTCACTCCCCCCACCCCAAAAGCAGTATAAAAATAATACCAAGCCCTGCCAACTGAAGAGTCCTCTCCAGAGTCCTCTGAGCTGTCTCAACCCTGAGGCAATCAGCGACATGCTTCTAGCTACCAATGCCAGCACCACCCACCGCATTCTTAAGAGCTGATGTCAGCAGCTGGAAGCATGCTGCCAACTGCCCTGGGGTTGAGACAGCTACCCGTAGCTATGCCACTGGGTCTGATAAGTGTGACCTCACCCAGGATGCTGTTCCTAAGGGTTTGTATTAGTAAAGTAATGAAAGCAAGGGCCTGAGCGCTGAAAAAGGTTAGCTCACCTCTGCTGTATTTGTTAGAGATGGGCATTTGTTAGTGTACCTATGGTTTGTTAGTGTGCCTTAAAACTTTTAGTGTCTGCTAAATCAGTTTAACACAACCTACAAATCAGCACATGTTAAAATATTTTAAAATGCATTAAAATATGTTTATTAAAATGAATATGTGAAAATGCCTCAAATTGGGAAAAAAGACAAACAAAATGAAAACAAAGTGAAAATGAACCCAAACTTTTCTCCCTGTGCTTATTCCTAGCATTTGTCACATGGATAATACTTTACTTGTATTTCCAGGGACTGATCCAGCTTCTGTGTGTATAAAAATCCAGAATCCACTTTCCCATTCTATCTGTAATAACAGAGATTCTAGACTTCAACACAGTGAACATTGACCAGCATTGTTAAGACAAGATATCCTTAGCTACTAATGCCAAGAAAACTGGCATGAGTCTAAACCAGTTTATCTGGCCAAGGGATCCTCAGACAGAGAGGCGAAGGCAAGGCCTTGAGAAGTTTCGAAGGGAAGGCGACATAGAACAGCCATAGGGAAGTTAAGATAGAAAGGCTACCAGGTTTCTTACACATTCATCTCTTTGAGAAAAAAAAATAGGAACAACTTGCATCCTGTTCGTGTTTTCAGTTCTACTTTTTCTTTCCCATAAGGTTGGTAAGTGTTGTAGAGCTTTTCTTGAGAAAGGGTTATTCAGAAGTAAAATGTTATTCATCCCTGTTATTCCCTGTACTCTCCAAAGTGAGATGATTCAGTGTTTTCCTAAGCTGTATTTTTCTTTCTGTTGTGAATGGCAACCTTTTTTCTGTGCTGGTATTTAGTTGCTGATGTGTGTAACTTTGCTCCATGTAGCTCACAAACCTTAAATGCAATCCCTCATGGGAGAAAACCATTCATTGTACATTTGAAAACCAGATTTATAACTAACTTTCAATTCATTCCATATGAATGTTATACAAGCCCCTCCTCCCCGATATTCAAAAGCATTTACCTGGCCAGGATCAGCACCTGGCCGGTTAAATGCCCTATAACCAGCTATCTGCAAATTTTCAGTGGGACATGGCTGGCTATGACTCGCTGAAAATTTGCGGTTAGTGTCTAACAGCTAGCCGGTTATATTGCACAATATAGCCAGCTATCTGCCGAAGTTCAGCACAAGTTTGGTAGCCATATTTGGCAGCGTGAATACCAGGCCTATCTTTGGCCAGTTCAAACTTAACCGGCCAGCGCTGAATTTCGGCGTGGCCAGTTAAGTCCGGGCAGGCCAAAAATAAACTGGATATTCAATGCCGGTCATCAGAAATGGCTCGGAATTGAGTATCTGGGCTCAGTGCCGACCACGGGAGTTAGCTGGGCTGAATATCAGGCCTAAGGACTTTACTTAGGCATACCAACTTATACCAACCATTGACTTGTTATAAGTGGATGAACCTAAATTTCGGTACACCAACTCTGCTTTACGCTACTATTCTGTAATGGCTTAGAAATGCCTAGAAGCCATGATAGAATTATCACTACGTGCATGCCTCACTGTGGTGTCTTGATGCTAAGCTATAGAATTATCCCTAATGTGCATTAAATACTGAACTCAGTGCTTATTGTGTGCTATAAACAGTAACATGACCTATTCAGTCTGCCCATCGATATCAATTGCTCAAATCTACAACTCTTTCCTGTTCCTCAGAGAAACTCTGCACTTGTCTCATGCTTTCTTCAATTCAAATGCATCTCCATCACCTTCACTGGAAGACTGTTCCATGCATCTACTACCCTTTCAGTAAAGAAATATTTCTTTAAATTACTTCTGGGTCTACTGCCTTTAATCTTTACCCTATGATCCCTTATCCTAAAGCATCCTTTCCACTGAAGGAGGCCTGATCTTTGGAGTGGAGGAGTGGTCTAGTGGTTAGGGTGGTGGACTTTGGTCCTGGGGAATTGAGGAACTGGGTTCAATTCCCACTTCAAGCACAGGCAGCTCCTTGTGACTCTGGGCAAGTCACTTAACCCTCCATTGCCACATGTAAGCCACATTGAGCCTGCCATGAGTGGGAAAGCATGGGGTACAAATGTAACAAAAAAAAAGTATTTGAATGTCTCTATCATATCTCCCATTCCACTTTTCCTTTAGGGTAGAACCTTAAGTTGGTTCCCACATGCTTTATGATGAAGGCCATCTAGCATAGTCAGCAAATAACAACTATGGGGTCGATATTCAAAGTGATTTAACTGGCTGAAATGGCTCCTGGCCTTGTTAAATTGCTTCTTTGGGGCTATCTGTTGATATTCATCACTTAACTGCGTAAAGTTAGTGGTTAAATTAGATTGCATAATAGTCAGTCCTATCTTTATGCGGTGTCGCTTATGCTGGTGCCTGGACATGGCCTGGCATTGAAGATCCAAGAATAATGTCGTCTTGGGCTAAAATAATTCTCACTACTGCCGGCTGGATATTGACCCCAGTGTTGCTAGGCTTGCTGCAGTAGTTCTGCCTGACTCTATATAACACAGAGACTGTTATAATTAGCTGTGGCTTGTGGCACTTGCATAGCTTGTGATATTCTGTCTGTGGTAGTGTATGTTTATCCCGTGGAAAGACTCTCCCTTGAATTTTGAGTTGGGTGAAATGTGTGAGACTGAGGTTTTTTTTTCACCTCTATGGCCTCTGTAAAAAAAGGGAAGGGACTTTTGAACTCAGGGATCTAAAGATTTTTGCCTAATACACAGGGATATTACTGAGGAAGAGAGAGGGCACCAGGGCCGGTGTTAGACATGCAGGGGCACAGGGCAGAAACTGGGAAGGGCTCCCCAAAGTCTGGCTGCAAGCTATGTCTCCTTCAGCTTGAGGAGCGTTGGGCGCCCCCTGTGGCATGGGGGATCAGAGCAATTGCCTGTTTGCCTCCTCCAAACACCGGCCCTGAAGAGCACCAACTAGGAATCCAACTTGCAGAATATGGTGACAGTGTTACAAGGACTTGTTTTCATAGATGAGAAAACCACAGTAGAAAGACAGTAAAAATACTGTGGAAAGAGTTGTGTGTTGAAGAGAATCCTCCTGGGCTGCTCTAAGACACCTTAGGAAACCATCAGTCATGTGCCCCCACCCTGCCCATAGACCAGCATCTCTTCTTTCTTTCTCTTCCCTATCCCCCCAAGGTATCTAGCATCTTCTGCTTACCCACTCCTCAGGCATCCAGTATTTATTTCCTTCCATTCCATTCCTATCCCCTAAGGTGTCCCACATCTTTCTCCTTCCCTACCCATTCCTCCACAAAGTGTCTTGCATCTCTCCCCTTCCCCTCAGGTGTTCAGCACTTCTCCCTGCAACCACTGCTACAGCGGCAGGCATTTGAGCGCCCACCCCTTGAAGCCAGCTGCCTTAGCTGGATGACTGTTTCACCTAGTGGTAACGCCAGCTCTGTTTGATACCCAGTTTAAGGGACCACTTTTCCCAGAAGTCAGGACAGACCTGGATATTCAGATGGGAGAAGGGATCTCAGATACATAAGTGAGGTTTTTCTACCTGGGAACAGATACTCCACAATAGAAAAGCACTATTGTGACCGATTTATTTACACTGGTGGAATTAAGTCAATGAAACAATCTGGGATTATTACCATAAAAAGATGCTTAGCACTTTGGAGAGTATAACCCTTTTGGATCAGAGAAAGGACCTGGGATTTGGAAGTGGTTTTCTGAATAACTGTTGGATAGATGGATGTGTTCCCGGTGACAAAAGGCTACAGATGCAAGAAGGAGACCCTCTGAAGCTATGGATTTAACAAATATGCTGTAAATCACACGTTAAATCTGGCACCCTCAGCCTAGCATCTATTAGATTTTTGTACATTACAAACAAGCACATAGCATACATTTGTTCTGTTGAATCAGAAGTCTCTCTTCATATGAACTTCTGCTCCCCACGAGCAGACAGCAGGGGCTGAAGACTGCAGATTACTAGTGAGGAAAAATGCAGACTGTGAGAGGAAATCTACAGATGGAAAAATAGGGGTTGCTTGAGGGTTGATGAAAGAGTTTGGCAGAACCTGATGGAGAAAGGCTGCAAATTTTTATTGCCATTACAGTTGCTTCCAAAAAACTGCACAGTCTCCTAAGCAGTTAACATTGACAGTATGGGTATCTTGGAAAACTCATTATCTTGCTTTTTCTGCTGACCTTCTTTTCCACTGGTTATCACTGCATGTCGTTACAACCGGTTCCGACTGTTTCAGACCGTTTCAAACCGGTTCTGACTGCATGTTCTATTAACTGCACCTAAACTTTAGATGCGGTTTATAGAATACACATAGGCGTGTTTTCCATCTGCTCTGATTTTACACCAGATATAGAATTAGGCCCATAATGTACACATAAATATGAGTGTCTAGCTTATAGAATTGCTTTTCACATGTATTCATTTGTGAACAAACTTGAGAAACTGTAACTTGTCTGCTGAGTTTTCTTTAACATACCAGATGCCTTAAACCTCAAACGATTCTACAAAACAAACCCTATAGAAACAATATTGCAAACGTGAGTATCTAAGCTTGAGACTTTTTTTCACTCCTGTACCCACTGCATGCTTTCTTTATGAAAGTCAGACTTCAAATTAAGTTTATCTTAGCCAGTCACTGATGACTTAACACGCTCATCAATCTTAATTCATCACTCTCTCCTCTTTTTCAAATAATTCTGTTCCATTTCAAATACTATGCAACTCTTAACTGGAACCCAGATACCTCTTTGATTTTATGCAAGTCTTCTTTTGATGAACTTCTGTCTCAAGGCATTGTCTGCCCACAAAAGAAATATTTACTGTAAGTTTGGCAAGTGATAAAAGTTGTTCTGTTGATCACCATTCATCTTTTAAGTAATTTTAGGTCATAACTTTTGGTTTCATTGGAGCTAGTTGCTCCCTGCTTTCCCCGTTATGTTTCTGAAGTCAGCCTGGTATGATAGAGTTGTCTGTGAAGTGATTCCCCTCCTGTGCAGACAGTGTTTTCTTGGGGTGACTCTAGAGCTGTTCCAATGCACAAATCTTACCGTGCTATTTGCTTAAGCAAACGATTATGTAGCTAGCAATGCACAAAGAGGTTTTCCGTGGCTCTAACATGTGCCGTAAGCAGCCACCGAGTACCCCATGCAAATGTGTTACAATGAGCTCATTAGTATTCTAATGTGTATTCCAGGGGATGCACAGCTGCCAGAGCATGCTTGGAAGAAACTCCCTGAGCCCATACGCCAGGCCCCCTCCCTGCCCATCTTCAAATCCTTGCTTAACGCCCACCTCTTCAATGTCGCCTTTGGCACCTAACCACTGTACCTCTATTCATGAAATCTAGACTGCCCCAACTTGACATTTCGTCCTTTAGATTGTAAGCTCTTTTGAGCAGGGACTGTCCTTTTTTGTTAAACTGTACAGCGCTGTAACCCTAGTAACGCTCTAGAAATGTTAAGTAGTAGTAGTAGTAGTAGTAATTTAAGGAGCAAATTTTACAGCTGCTCTGGAACTGTCAGACAGGAGGGAAGCACAAGCAGGCAGCTGCAAAGGCTTGTGTTTCCTACCTCTCACCTCCAGGCCCCCCCCCCCCAGCTGAGCCCCACCACGAGGCCCCACAATTTTTTAAAATTTCCCTGGTGGTCCAATAGACCCTGACATCCCACCCCACAGCCCTTCCCGAATCATTTTTTCAAAACTTTTCCCTGGTGGTCCAGTGAACTGAACCCCTTCCCCCATGCGTGCACTCCCTCTCCCAATCCCACCACCCATCCCTGAACCTTTACAAGGAGGAGGCAGAATGGCAGGAGCAACACTTCCTCCCTCCTAACTCTGGCCTGCCCAGAACAAAATGGCAGTGCTCAGGCCCTGCCCAGTGCATTCTGGGATGTACTGGGCAGGCCTAAGTACCATATAAGGAACTTTATATGGTGTGTAATCCTGCTCCTCTTCAGCATCCTGAGTACAGGCTATGAGGAGGAGGGGGGTACAGAGGGGGGAAAAGACAACATTTTTCTCCTTAAATTTAATACCTTGCAAAAGAAAGAGGAGGATGTTAAATGGTCAGAAGGGTCTGCAGTAGACACATTCCCAGCAGGAAGGAAAACGTGGTACTTAGCAATACAGGGCACCCACCCTCCCACCCTGCCTTCCATCACTTCTAATCAAACATGCAGTATCATCCAGACCATTTCGGGACCACCCAGGATCCTGCTAGCTGGGAAACTCAGTAACCTATTCCAGCCTTTAATAAATACACTAATCGGAGACTAACAGCTTTAATCATGTGTTTCGTATTTTGTCTTGCTATGCAAACCTCTTTGAATAGCTCCATGAAGCATGTTGGCTGTCTGCCTATGTTGGTATATTATAGCATTAAGGATGAAGACTGTCAACCTCAGCAAGGACTATACAGGGCCTATTGCCTAAACTGCATTGACTGTCTAATGTAGCAGTTACCCTACACTAACAGCGCAGCGTCAGAGTAATAGTTAACACAGACATTAACGGTTAACACATACTAATTGCTGCATTAAATAGCTAATGAGGAAATCACCATTTTGGGGCATATAATGAGCAGGAAATGGGTGGGGACTGAGCCTTGCAGTTAATGTGGAGGCTGTTACTGTGTTTTAACTGCTAATGTGGAAATAGGTTTATCATGTTCCTGAAAAACACAACCACAGACTGTACAGATAGGCTGCTACGCAAAGCCTGCCTTGATAATGAGAAGGACCCCTTCAGATCTTTGGGCCTGTGCCCAGTAGGCCCATGCAGGGATCCATGACTTCTGGTCCAGGCCCTATACCAGTGGTTCCCAAACCTGGTCCTGTAGGCTCCCCACCAGTCAGGTTTTCAGGATATCCACAATCAGGGCTTTTTTTGAGGAGGTACTTGGGGGTACTGAGTTCCGACACCTTTTCCATTGTCTGCTAAAATTGACCTGTGGTCCCCAAGATTTAATGAAAAGGCTCAGGCTCTATACACCAATTCTGCCTTGTCATAGATTCTATGACTGGTTGTGGGGTGGGTCCCTCAGTGATCACCCCACCTCTGAAGGGTGGCCTAGCATTTTAGTACTGACACCTTTTTGGCTAGAAAAAAAATGCACTGTCCACAATGAATATTCATGATAGATTTGCATGCAGTGGAGGCAGTGCATGCAAATATCTCTCATGAATATTCATTGTGCGTAACCTGGAAACCTGACTGGCTAGGGTGCCTTCAGGGCCAGGTTTGGGACCCACTGCCTTATACCATTTTGATTAACTTTCCCTGGATTGCCTTTAGCCTCAGTTTCCCTGATATTCAGCTGGCGGTGGGCATTATGGAAAAGTAATCCTCACTTAAATTAGGCCTAATATAATGCTTGCAAAATTTTCAGTAGGAACAGGTCCAAAACATAAGAGAGAAAAGGAGAACAAAGATAATATCGCCAGGCAAGGCATAGAACAAGAGATTTAACAATGACCTTCAACAACAACATGATACCAGCGGGGCTGGTGGTTGGGAGGCGGGGATAGTGCTGGGCAGACTTATATGGTCTGTGCCAGAGCCGGTGGTGGGAGGCGGGGATAGTGCTGGGCAGACTTATATGGTCTGTGCCAGAGCCGGTGGTTGGGAGGTGGGGCTGGTGGTTGGGAGGCGGGGATAGTGCTGGGCAGACTTATATGGTCTGTGCCAGAGCCGGTGGTGGGAGGCAGGGATAGTGCTGGGCAGACTTATACGGTCTGTGCCAAAGCCGGTGGTGGGAGGCGGGGCTGGTGGTTGGGAGGTGGGGATAGTGCTGGGCAGACTTATACGGTCTGTGCCCTGAAGAGCACAGGTACAAATCAAAGTAGGGTATACACAAAAAGTAGCACATATGAGTTGTCTTGTTGGGCAGACTGGATGGACCGTGCAGGTCTTTTTCTGCCGTCATCTACTATGTTACTATGTGGTAAACTCCATGCTATCTGCAGTGTACTTAATGCCCAATAGCAAATTTTGCTCTGTGTTAGTTGAATGGCAGCCCTCTTAAAAATCTTGGGAACAGCCCCTATAGTAATCATTGAAGTTTTGCAGCTCAGTAGATACAGGCCAAATCGTTTATCATTTATTTATTTACTATACCGTTTCTTATTGCATTCGCAAAACAGAACGGTTTACATCTTAAAAAAGAAAATGTATATTAAAAACATACAGGAAATCCATTAATTTGATAGAAAAACACAGCAAAACACAAAAAACATCCATATTAAAAGGTATGTAGACAGTAGACAACCATCCATGCCAAAAATATAATTAGACATATTACTAGTTAATACATATTCATTCTGTCTGTTTTTCCCTTTCATCCAAGATTATTGTTGAATGTATTCTGAAACAAATATGTTTTCAGGAATTTACGGAAGTGAATATAGGACTCTTCTATTCTAATAGTTTTTGGAAGGCAGATCCAAAGTGAAGGGGCTAGAAAAAAGAAAGCTGAGGTTCTGGAAGACTCCCATCTGGCCTTTTGGGGTGACGGAATTACTAATCTATTATCTGTAAGTGATCGAAGTGTTGGTATGGGAGAGTATGGTATAATGAGATTGGCTAAATATGATGGAGTCAATAAATGTAAGGCTTTATGTGTCAGAGTGAGAATCTTAAATTTTATTCTGGCTTCAACTGGGAGCCAGTGAAGATGGTATAGGAGAGGTGTAATCCTATCATATTTTGAAGCCCTACAAATAATATGGGCTGCTGTATCATTTGTAACCATTTTATAATGATCTTAGTAAGGCCTGCATAGATGATGTTGCAATAATCCAGACGTGTCATAATATATGCATATGTTAGGGTACGTGGCAAATCTTTGTCTATCAAATTTCTAATTGAATGCAGTTTTCGTAGATGATAAAAAGATTTCTTTACTATCTCAGATATTTGCGCATTAAATGATAGAGCTGAGTCAATAATGACTCCTAAATATCTAAAATATTGCACCGTTGGTATCTGTTTATTAAACAGTGTAGGTATTACAGAAGGAACTACTTCATGACCTGTTAACCAAGATGTAACAGTCTTATCTGGATTTAAGACTAAATGATGTCTTTTAAGCCAACTAGCCACCTCATCAAGGCAATTTTGAATTTGTGTTAACTCAATGTCCAATGGTTTCACATAATGGATCAAGAGAAAGTCATTTGCGTACGAATATGAACTAATACCCAAAGACTGGATAAGTAATGACTAATATATAGATTAAACAAAATTGGTGATAAAACCAATCCTTGTGGTACCCCACAGGAAACAGAGTGAACTTTCGAAATGGAACGATTTTGTACAACTTTAAATGACTGATTAGTAAGAAAAGAAGTGAACCAATCATAGATCGTTCCTGAGATGCCAACTTCATTCAGACGATTAAGTAATAGATCATGATCTATTAGGTCAAATGCTGCTGACAGATCGAGCGAAATAATCAATGCAATATAACCCTGCTCCAATCTAGTATGTATTTCAGTTAAAAGAGAAGTCATAACTGTCTCTGTACTGTGCCCTTTCCTAAAACCCGACTGTCTTGGATGTAGTATATTTTTTGTTTCTATATAGGATTGTAACTGAGTAAACACAACTGTTTCCATTGGAGCCGACTCTGTGGGTGCGGTGGGTGCTTGAGCACCCCCAATATTGAGAAAATTCCTTGTATGTGTCCAGGGAGGGGTTATTTTCATTGGGCTTAGCACCCCCAATAATTTTGAAAAGTTGGCTCCTATGACTGTTTCTAATATTTTAGATAAAAATGAAAGATTAGACACCGGACGGTAATTACTTGGGGAGTATGGATCTAATGAGGGTTTCTTTAAACTAGGCTTTACCAAGGCCTCTTTAAGAACTTTTGGAACTATCTCCTCTATAAGACTTCTTTTTATAATTAAGTATAAGTGAGTTTGTAGTTCTAACGGTGAACTTTTTAGACAATTTGATGGTATCGGATCTAACGAACTATAAGTAGGTGAGATATGCGACATTAATTTTTAAAAAGATATTAAAGATGGAATCTCAAATTGGTGCCATACTCCTGATAAAGATAAGGTGGGCATCTCCTCTGCATTTATATCCTTAACAAACTGAGATTTTAACATCAATTATGGAAATGAAAAATTTCGCTAATGTTTCCGATTCTATATATAATTTCTCTGTATTTGTACCTGGCTTTGTTGTTAGATGTTTCATAATGAGGACTAACTGTTTAGATGAATTTGAAGCCTCCTGTATTTGCTTAGAAAAATAGGTGGTTTTTGCTATCTTTATCTACATTATATAGTAACGTTGACATTGCTTACATTTATCTTTTTGTTCTATTGTTTTTCCCTTGCGTCATAGTCGTTCAAATGTCATCTACTGAAACTGTCCACCTGCCCCATCTCTCAGATTCATCTGCAAACTCCTAGTAGACTCCTTGTCAGGATGTCAAAATACCTATTCACTAACAATTTAATACAATATTTTCTTTGGAATTATCATCAAAAATGAGGATGTTATAATGCCTTTGTATCGCTCCATGGTGCGACCGCACCTCGAATGTTGTGTTCAATTCTGGTCGCTGCATCTCATAAAAGATATAGTGGAATTAGAAAAGGTACAGAGAAGGGCGATGAAAAAGATAAAGGTGATGGGTTGACTTCCTTATGAGGAAAGGCTAAAGCGGCTAGGGCTCTTCAGCTTGGAGAAAAGTTGGCTGAGGGGAGATATGATAGAGGTCTATAAAATAATGAGTGGAGTGGAATGGGTAGACATGAATCACTTGTTTACTCTTCCCAAAAATACTAGGACTAGGGGGCACACAATGAAGCTACAAAGTAGTAAATTTAAAACAAATCAGAGAAATATTTTTTTCACTCAATGTGTAATTATACTCTGGAATTCGTTGCCAGAGAATGTGGTAAAAGCAGTGAGCTTAGCAGGGTTTAAAAAGGGTTGGATAGCTTCCTAAAAGAAACGTCTATAAGCTATTATTAGGATGGACTTGGAGAAATTCCAGTGCTTATTTCTAGGATAAACAGCCTAAAATGTATTGTACTGTTCTGGGACCTTGCCAGGTATTTGTAACCTGGATTGGCCATTGTTGGAAACCGGATGCTGGGCTTGATGAACCTTTGGTCTGTCCCAGTATGGCAACACAAGTCAATTTTGAGGCACAGGCTGTAGAAGTTTGCCTGGCACTGGTCCTACTTCCCAACTACTGGAGTTGCTGCCAAAACTCATTCCAGCCTTGACCCTGATCTTTTTTTTTTTTGCCATTTACAGGACCCAGACCATAGAAATCTGCCTGACATTGGTCTTACTACCCAACTCCTGAAGCTGCCATCAAAGCTCACTCCAGTTCTGAGGTCATTTAAGTTTTGCTTTAATTGGATTCCATCCTTTTTCTGCATAGTGTTCCTCTGTGTTTATCCCAAGCATTCTTGAATTCCTTCACCGTTTTTGTCTTCATAACCTCCTGCAGGAGAGCATTCCAGGCATCCACTACCCTTTGCATGAAAAACTATTTCCTCAGCACAAAAAAATCTGTTTGCCTATCAAAGAGAGTGAGAGGAATGAATCACAGAAGATAACTGTGAAGGACTGATCAAGAAGATAGAGGCTGCTAACCAACTGGAAAGAGAAAAGAGACATTTACAGAGAACTAAGGGGGTGTAACATTTGTCCAGATTGCCATAAGGTATGAAAGATGTATGAGAATAGAAAAGAGAGAACTTCTTTGAGAAGACCAAGAGTTAAAAATCCACTGAACCTTTTTGATACTCTTTTCAACTATTTTGATCTTATGGACTATTTGTCTCATTGTCTTCTATTATTTTATTTTATTTTTTATTTTTGTTACATTTATACCCCGTGCTTTCCCACTCATGGCAGACTCAATGCGGCTTACATATTGTATATAGACATAATCTACTTAGATTTTAGCAAAGCTTTTGACACGGTTCCCCACAGGAGGCTCTTAAATAAACTCAATGGGCTGAAGATAGGTTCCCAAGTGGTGAACTGGATTAGGAACTGGTTGACAGACAGACAACAGAGGGTGGTGGTAAATGGAGTTCGCTCGGAGGAGGGAAAGGTGAGTAGTGGAGTGCCTCAGGGATCGGTGCTGGGGCCGATTCTGTTCAATATATTTGTGAGTGACATTGCCGTAGGGTTAGAAGGTAAAGTTTGCCTATTTGCGGATGATACTAAGATTTGCAACAGAGTGGACACCCGGGAGGGAGTGGAAAGCATGAAAAAGGATCTGAGGAAGCTAGAAGAATGGTCTAAGGTTTGGCAGTTAAAATTCAATGTGAAGAAATGCAAAGTGATGCACTTAGGGAGTAGAAACCCAAGAGAGACTTATGTATTTGGCGGTGAGAGTCTGATAGGTACTGAGGGGGAGAGGGATCTTGGTGTGATAATATCCGAGGATCTGAAGGCGACAAAACAGTGTGGAAAGGCGGTGGCCGTAGCGAGAAGGTTGCTAGGCTGTACAGAGAGAGGTGTGATCAGCAGAAGAAAGGAAGAGTTGATGCCCCTGTACAAGTCGTTGGTGAGGCCCCAACCGGAGTATTGTGTTCAGTTTTGGAGGCTGTACCTTGCGAAGGATGTTAAAAAAATGGAAGCGGTGCAAAGAAAAGCTACGAGAATGGTACGGGATTTGCGTTCCAAGACGTATGAAGAGAGGCTTGCTGACCTGAACATGTATACCCTGGAGGAAAGGAGGAACAGGGGTGATATGATACAGACGTTCAAATATTTGAAAGGTATTAATCCACAAACAAATCTTTTCTGGAGATGGGAAGGCGGTAGAACGAGAGGACATGAAATGAGGTTGAAGGGGGGCAGCCTCAGGAAAGATGTCAGGAAGTATTTTTTCACAGAGAGGGTGGTGGAATGCCCTCCCGCGGGAGGTGGTGGAGATGAAAACGGTAACGGAATTCAAACATGTGTGGGATATGCATAAAGGAATCCTGTGCAGAAGGAATGGATCCTCAGAAGCTTAGCTGAAATTGGGTGGCGGAGCAGGTGGGGGGAAGAGGGGTGGTGGTTGGGAGGCGAGGATATTGGAGGGCAGACTTATAAGGGCTGTGCCAGAGCCGGTGATGGGAGGCGGGACTGGTGGTTGGGAGGCGGGAAGTACTGCTGGACAGACTTGTACTGAATAAGGCAGGTACAAATCAAGGTAAGGTATACACATATGTTTGTCTTGTTGGGCAGACTGGATGGACCGTGCAGGTCTTTTTCTGCCGTCATCATCTACTATGTATTGTGAGAGTGCAGGTGAAAGGGGATCCGGGAAGGCATGAAGAAAGGGGGTACAGGGAGCTGGGGAATCCCAATGGGGCAGATTTCATGTGCACAACACCCACATTCAGAAAGCTGGGCTACCGGAGGCAGAGAGGTTGGCTGGGTTAAGGAAGAAGGGGAGGAACTACCAGTCCCAGAATCCTTCTCTTCCCCACCCGGCTGTGCAAGAGTTAGGGGAGGAGATAGAAGATTGGGAAATGGTCTCTGAGGAAGGTGATGAGGGCCAGCTGGAGAGATTGGGGACGGGGGAAGTTGGAGAGGAGGATAAAATGGAGATTACTGAAGGGCTAGGGGAGGAACAGATGGAGATTGGAGCCCTGGCTCAAACCCAAAAAGCTGCTGTAAGAGGGTGGCTAGCTGTACCTTGGAGAGACTGGTGGAAGACCGGAGGAGAGAGGCTGAGGCACTGGGGGAAATCTCTACTAAAGAGGAAACAGGTGCAGCCTGTGGGAGAGAAAGAGAGCTGGGCACAATTGAAACCCCAGCCTGAACCAGGTAGGAATAAAGCTGTGTAACCGTGCTGTAAGAAGGTGCGAGAAAGACTGTGTAAACTGTTGCATACTAAAAAGGTCTGGGCTGCAACCTACCAAACTATTGGGTTTTTCCCCCTGATAATGTACTATTCCCTAAGTGACGTAATCTGAGCTAAAGTGAAGTGAAGTTATATGGACTGTTTTTGAACCTGAATTTGACTGTGTTGAACCTGAATTGTGCTCTGGGCTGCTGGCCTAAACAACCTGGAGTGAAGGATGTTTTGTTTGATTTGAAGCAAGAAAATAAAAGCTCTTACTTATAAACATTGGGCTTTGAATGTGCCTCTGTGAAAGGAACGGAGGGAGGAGGAAGTCCTGGGAGTTTGCAGGGCCTGGAGCCAAGGCTCAGCGGAGCCAGATTGCTGTGGAGTGAAGGCAACAGTTGTGTGGAGGAAAAGGCAGCTAAGTAGGGTCAAGCCTGGCTGGGTCCTGGATGGGCGACCCAGCTACAGTATACAGGTACTTATTTGTACCTGGGGCAATCCCTTCTATTGCTAATATTTGTGCATTTTCGGAAAGCCCAATAAAGGGGAAGTTCATTATTCTTCGGCATGTCCTCCCTGCTTCAGTTTACTCAAGTGATTTTATAAGCCTGTCTAAAATGAACTGTTAATACTAAAGCCTGCAATTAAGGGACTCTGCTAGTCTGGGCACGTTGGGAGAGGATTTGAGGGGCCCTTTTACTAAGCTGCGTAAGCGTCTACATGCGCCCAACGTGTGCCAAAATGGAGTTGCTGCGTGGCCCTTGCGGTAATTTCATTTTTGGCGTGTGTCCGCTACATGCGCCCAAAAATACTTGTGCTGAGTGGCATTTGGCACACGTAGGTCATTACCGCCTGGTTACCACATGAGACTTTACCGCTAGGTCAATGGCTGGTGGTAAGGTCTCAGACCCAAAATGGATGCGCGGCAATTTTCATTTTGCCTCACGTCCATTTTCGGCAAAAATTTTAAAAGGGTCTTTTTTACAGGTGCGCTGAGAAATGGATTGGCGCGTGCCCAAAACCCACGCCTACGCTACCGCAAGCCATTTTCAGCACACCTTAGTAAAAGGACCCCTTAGTGAGGGTTGCACAGTTTTGGCCACAGACCTTATGGAAATTGTGTGCTTGCTTCTGGGGCCACCATCAGCCATAACACAAGTCTCCTATTCGTAAAACAATATTTTGTGCAAATGGTTATAATACCATAAAATTCTGTAAAAACGTGCACCAGTTCCTATAAGCAGAATCATTGAAATATATTAAAATAATATTCTAAACCAGATCTCAATGTACTTTGCAACACACTCGATGATTGTGTTCTGCCACTTGCTGGTACAACATGCCGGTACCTCATTTGGATTCCATGCAACAGCCTAACGATGGAGGATGTAGCCACTGGAACCAGGACTTAAAATTACACCACTGGATTTATTTGATAAAAATTGCCATGCTGATGCCAATGTGACAAAAATCCAAACATAGTATTTTATAGAAGAAAGAACAAAGGACTGAAAAAGCACTTCATGTAGACTACTCTCCCCTTACGATTTGTAAACTTGGACTCCAAAACCTCTTTTTCTCTACACGTTACACCCACAAGTGGTATATAAAGTAATATCAAGCACCTCTCCACACATCCAAATGTAATTGCAACCATTTACACCATGTTTTAAACTTGGTGTAAATCCCGATGCCTAAATTTGGCTCAGATTGGGTGTATTCTATAACAATGTGCATAAAGTTTTAAAATGCCCGTGCCCCGCCCACGGCCATGCCCCCTTTTCAACTATGTGACTTAGAATTTAGGCACACCAAGTTATAGAATATGGTTAGCAAGTTGTGCATGTGAATCTTAATTATGCCAATTAGTTCTGGTAATTGCTAACATCCAAGTAACAGCACTGATTAGCTAGTTAACCAATTAAGTTATGCACATTGTTATAGAATATGCTTCAATTTCCACTTGGAAATTAAGGCGTAATATGTAGAATCTTAGGGATAAGGGTGAATTCTATAAATGGTGCTGAAAAATCAAAAATGTGTTAAGCACTATTCTATAAATTCCGCTCAAATTTAGGTGGCATTTATAGAATAGCGCTTACAACAGGAATCATGCCTAATTTTAGGTGCAGATCCTCTTTATTGTATAACAACATGCATAAGTTAAAGGAGTGCCCCTGATCTGCCCATAACCCATGGCCATGCCCCTTTTTTGGACCTGTACTTAAAATTTACACCTGGATCCGGGTGCAAAAATATGTGCATGTAAAGTTTAATTGATGACAATTAGCACTGACATGTAATTGTTAGAGCTCAATTATCAGCAGTTATTGGCTCATTATTCAATTAAATTGCGTATGCAAATTGGGCACACGCCCAAATTTGTGCGTGCAATTTTTAGCACCATTTATAGAATTTGGGGGGATAACAGCTGAATATCATCCTTTAGACCTATACGTTGAGGGTCATGAGTGGATCGGGGGCGTTCCTTTTGGTTGTACACATAATTATAGAATAAGGTGGGAACTGCGCCTAATTTAGGCTCAAGCATTTGCACCACATTTCCCTTTGTGTAAATGGCTGTGCCTAAATGTAGTCGTGGTTCTTGGGTGTAAGCGCTAGTCTATAAACTGCGCCTGTGGTTTATAGAATAGCACCAAGCAGATTTTTTTAGTGCCGATTTGTTTGGCGTGATTGTATAGAATTCAGTCCTATCTGCCAGATTCTATATATAGTTCTATGCTGAATACAGAATACGCTTAGCTGGAAATGTTTACCTTTTGAATATTTTGTAGGCACCTTATATAGAATCTGGACCTATATGTCTAAATAGCACCATCCCTGGAGTTCCCCAAATTCCACCCCTATGTCAGACAGTGAATTTTGGCCATACAACAGTTTATATATCCAAAATTATCCTGTTCAAGAAATCCAGAATTTTTTAAAGTACGTATGTGGTTGACCTTGCCAGTGACCTCATAAATATTTTTGAATATCAATCTACTTGGTGTTTAAGAGGATGAATTGCACACTGCAGATAACTAAAATAATCCCTTCCAATGGGGCACTGATACAAAGGCAAAGCTTAGGAAAAAAGTATGGGGGAAAGAGGGGGAAAGAATTTCAAACTAGAGGCATACTAATTGGAGAAAGCTGATGTATGTTAAAACTGCAGACATGAATGGCCTGCAATTGATTTATAGTTTGTTATGTGTCATTCAAGCTGCAATAATCATTCTTAGCGCTGCACAAACTGAAGACTTTAACCAAGAACTCATGTAGACCAGCTAAATTCATTCTGTATCTGTTCCATATTCTAACTCTATTAGTTTGGATCTTGCCAGGTATTTGTGACCTGGATTGGCCACTGTTGGAAACAGGATGCTGGGCTTGATGGACATTTGGTCTGTCCCAGTATGGCAATACTTATGTAAGTTCTAAAGGTGATATAATGTGGCAGCTATGTTAGTCCACAACTGTGCAACAATAAAGATCAAGAAAAAATAATTCTAAAATAATATATTTCTGTTGACTAATTTAATGGATTTCTTGACTAGTTTTTGGGAGGTAAAGGTCAATATGAAGAAAGAGTAATGCCTGAGAGCAAGCCAATATGTCTTGGATTCTATATATGGCGTTCTTAATTGTGCACACAATTTAATTGTTTAACAAGCCAATTAGTGCTAATAATTGGCAAAAATTAGAATTTATATGTGCATCTTGCTAAGCGCTATTCTATAACGATGCACGCATAACCTCTTTAGCATGCAACTGAAAAGGGGTGTGGCCTTAGGAGGAGCATGGGTGGATCAGGACATTCACTAGAGATGTGAGCAGTATTATGGAATTTGGGGGATCTGCGCCTAAGCTATGCACGAGGATTTACACTAGCTTTCAGTTGGGCGCACTATTATGTAAATGATGCCCAACTCAGAGCACCGTTTATAGCATAGCACTTAGTGCAGGTTTTTTTGGTGCCCAAATTTGGGAACTATATGAAGAATCTGGGCCTTTATGTAATTAATAGAATGGTAGCACCCATGACATGGGTCCTGCTTCCTATCTCTTTCAGGATCTTGTCACTCGCCGGCGGAGCTACTTCCCCCTGCTTAAAATATTCAGCTTAAAACAATGCCTGCCCCCTGTAGTTAACCCTCGTCAAAAGAAATTTACGATGTGATACCCGCCAGCGAGCCTTCTGAGGAATAGTCCCCATGTCCAGAATTTACACACAGAGAGGCGACGTATAACTGGAGACTACCTCTACTTTAGGAAGCAGGTGAAAGTCTGGCTCTTCTCCCAAGCCTTTAATATACATAGGGTGACTGACCATACACATTCTGTACTTGGACTAACTTGCTACACGTACTGTAACTTAGATCAGATCCTTATCTCTTGCATAACTATACAAAGAACTTGCCTTGACTTTAACTAAGCATCAAATTATCCCAACTGACTCTGTACTACGCATCTTGTTCCCATCATATATCTGCCCTTGGTCCCCCAGTTATATGGCAAGTCGTATTGTAGAAAAACATTAGCGTCATATCTATGTTAGTTGAATGTTCTAATGCATGCTTATTAGGTGTATCATTCGTATTATGCTAGCATTGTATTATATCTCTGGTATTTGAATTCCAGTACTTTAAATGTGTATTTTTTTGATACTGTTTCACAGTAGTTCTATTAGTAGGTTTCAATTTACTGTTTTCAAGTTTACCTTGTTTACTGTATTTATATCTATACTTGATTATTTTATTATTGTTATGCTGTTAACAAAATTGTAAGTTTTGTGTTAAACTGCACCTGCTGTACAATGCCTTGGGTGAATATCTTCATAAAGGCTGTTAATAAATCCCAATAAATAAACCCATTGTAACTTGGCTATCCTCTATCCATCCCACCTCTGCTTCCTCTCTCCCTGCCTCTGGGAAACCTTTTATCTGCATAGACACATGTTTCATGTGCATTTTAAATCTCACAGTTGAGAGACTGAGTTATGCTTGATTAGATTTATTAACGTTATATACTGCTTTTTACAATATAGCATGAAAGCAATTTACAGTCTGTAATGATGCATCCAATAAAATAAAATTACAGCATATAAATCATCAAAATATGTAAAGTCCAACACATAAATCATCTCAGTTCATAGCAATGAATTGCTAGAGCTCTAACCCTAAATGTAAGGAGGGATCACTGGCAAGTTGTTGTCTTTCTTTATCCCAGCCACTTTGATTAAGGGGAACTACCAACACTCCCCCTCCTGTAAGGGCAAGGAAGAAATGTAACCCTATACTATCCATACTCCCCATCATATCTCCCCCACCCCCGCAAGCTTCCTGGCATTATATCTTTCCCGTAGCCCCCTCTCCCTCCTTATATGTACCAGTGGCGTAGCCAGAATGTAATTTTTGGGTGGGCCAGTGGGTAGGTTGGGTGGGCATGCATTTCTTCTTCCCTTCTCTACCCCCCCCCATGAACTTTAAAAGTTAAATACTATAAATTTGAACCCCTCCCCACCCCACCCCGACATCCCATCTGAGCCCCCCTGCACGACCCAGTCCCCACCTGCCTACCAGCTCCACGATCGACGAGCAGACGACCCTCGTCTTCCATCCGGCATCGAGTCTTAAAAAAAAAAAAAAAAACCCGGAGAAACGCCTCGCGTCTGCTGTGCACTGCTGTAAAGCAAGCATCGTCTCGTCGGTCCTTCCTTCACTGTGTCCCGCCCTCTGATGTAACTTCCTATTTCCGCAAGGGCGGGCACAGTGAAGGAAGGACCGACGAGACGATTTGCTGCTTGCTTTACAGCAGTGCACAGCAGACGCGAGGCGTTTCTCCGGGCTTTTTTTTTTTTTTTTTAAAGACTCGATGACGGATGGAAGACGAGGGTCGTCTGCTCGTCGATCGTGGAGCTGGTAGGCAGGTGGGGACTGCAGCGCCAGCAGAGCACCCCCCTCCCCACCTGCTGACACCCGGGGCTGGGCGGGCCTGGAGGGAAAGTGGCTGGGCCTGGGCCCATCCAGGCCCACCCGTGGCTACGCCCCTGATATGTACCTGCAGCTCGCTGTCCTCCATCCCGTCTCATTATGCAGGCAGCAGCATCATGGCACTGTGGGGAAACAGTTAAACAACTGCATTCCTTCTTAAGAACATAGGAGTAGCCATACTGGGTCAGACCAATGGTCCATCTAGCCCAGTATCCTTTTTTCCAAACAGTGGCCAAGTACCTGGCAGAAACCCAAATCGTGGCAACATTCCATGTAGAACCTCAAAGAATAAGATTCTGGAATCCTAAAGAATGACAAGATTCCATGCAGAATCTCAGAGTAGCAACATTCCATTTAGAACCCCAAAGAATAGCAAGATTCTGGAATCCTAAAGAGTGGCAAGATTCCATGCAGAATCTCAGAGTAGCAACATTCCATACTACAAATCCCAGGGCAAGCAGTTGCTTCCCATATCTGTCTCAATAGGAGCCTAAGGACTTTTCCTTCAGGAATTTATCCAAACCTTTTTTAAACCCAGATACACTAACTGCTGTTACCACATCCTCCGGCAAAGAGTTCCAGAGTTTAACTATTCATTGAGAGAAAAAATATTTTCTCCTATTTGTTTTAAAAGTATTTCCATGTAATTTCCTCTAGTGTCTCCTAGTCTTTGTACTTTTGGAACTTCTTCCCATGTTGCTCCCCATTCTCCTCTTCCTTTGATTTCTGCAGGAAATGCTTCCTCTAAGCTAAGCCGGTCTTTGTGAACCCCGCAGCCAGTCAGGTTTTCAGCATATCCATAATGAATATCATGAGATAAATTTGCACACACTGAGAGCCGAATGCATCATGTTGTTTTTTTTTGTTGTTTCAAAGGCACATATGGATCTATGTCTCCAATGTATGCAAATTTATCTCATATACATTCATTATGCATATTCTGAAAACATGACTGGCTGATCACTAAGACAGGTTTGTGAAGCTCTTCCGAGCGAGAAGCCCTTGCTGTAGAGGAGAAGAGAGATAGCTGTGGGGGAGGGGGGCAGGAAGTGGTCTTCATTGTCTCCCATAATGCTATGCTGTTTATTCCTCAGTTACTGCTCCCTGTTGGCGATGGAAACACAATTATTGCTCCAATGTCTCTGTGGGGTTGGGTGGTCATAAGGAAGAATTAGCTAAAGAAAGCAGCTAGGGCCATCAGAAGCAGGCAGCAAGGTGGGTGGCTGAATGGAATGCCAGGCCAGGGGGCAGAAGAACACCATATGAAGCAGGCAATGGCAGAAATTCAAATTATGGGCCCCCAAGCAACAATTCTGAAAGGATGCCCAGAATAGGTGGACTCCACTTTAGAAGATGCTACGTTAGCTGCAAGTGGGCCCCTCTTCTTCCTTGGACCCCTCAAACTGCAGGGGCTATTTGAGTCGAATTTACACCACTATAAGCAGGGTTTTAATGTGCCATGCTACCATATTCTAAAGTCTTGCAGCCAGTTATTATGGTGAGGTGAGGGTGCTACCCTAGTTGACTGCAGCCTCAAAGAGGGACCCACCATTGTTCAAGGTGCTATTTAACTCTGTCATGGTCCTGGGAATAGACCAGGAGTATCCCAAAATATCTGTGAAACACAGGTTGTCTGCAGTTTCTAGCCGTCATGGTTTAACGATACATTAAGCTCAAGAGGACCATTAAGTTAAATAGTCTGTGGTTAATCTGTTTTCCATAAGTTTTACTCTAATCCCTTTTCCAACCAAATTATGTCATTTACCTCTTCAAAGAGCTACACAGATTAACCATGTACTGTATGAAGAACTTTGCTTCCAACATGAGCACAACCTCTTGCAGAGACTTACTCTGTTGTGAAAGTGAGTCCCCCCCCCCCCTTTATAACATTGTGAATACTTGAACTCTGGAAATGGGCTACCTAGAAAAGGGATAGAGGTTCCTGTCAATCAGTAGTTCTAAAACCTATTCTGTGGAAGTACCAGTAGATCAATCAGACATTTAGGATATCCACAATGAATATTCATGAGATAAATTTGCATGGATGGGGCAGAGTATGCAACCCTAATTGGACCTGGATGTATGGTGAAGGTTGACAAGCAGAGCTATAGGTGGAATCCCTCTTTCCAGATGTAACTTTGAGCAATGGGTACACTTTGGAAAGTGCAGAGGTCCTCAGATTCACTGATATGTCTGTGGTTCTTCCAGACAGAGGGAAGCAACTGCCTCCATACCCAAAACAACCAGTATCATATCACTCATTGGATGGTCTTCATACCTTAAAGTGTTGTTCCAATAAATAGAGTTTACTGAAGCAGGAAGTGAAAAAATCTTTCAGAGTTGTGGTCAACTCATGAAACCAGTGCAGAAAAATATGCAAAAATCAGTAATGAACGTTTCATTTGTCCCTTTGGCCTTTCATTGCGCCTCCCCCATGTTCCTCTGTTACCATCATAGATGATCTCTTGATAACTGTAATCTTGGCAGCCTCCAAGGATGGTTCTCCTCTTTCTGGTTTGGATGCCATCAAACAATTGCAGATTTATTTAAAATATTATAGTAAATAGATAGCTGCATTTCTCTCCCTCTGTTTCTCAAGACAAAATGTCCTGGTAATTTTAACCTCAGGGTTCAAAGAAACATCTCTGATTAGTTAATGAACCTAATTAATTAATTAGGATTTATTAATCACCTTTATGAAGAGATTCACCCAAGGCAATGTACAACAATTACAGCTTGACATCAACAATTTACATTGTATTAACAGCATAACAATGATAAAATGACCAAATGCCAGCATAACATAGAACTAGATTTGTACTTTGTCCTTGGCTAACTGCGATGGATAGGTTGTTTATCAATTAATTAGGTGGTACAAGCATTTCACTTGGAATAAAGTTTTCTATTTGCCAGTTTGAATTTTCAAGACTTTAAAGATGAACCCCCAAGCCCACCTTATCAAAAGCCTTTTCAGCATCTATAGATAACATCATCATAGGCAATTGTTCCTTTTGTGCTACCCAGATCAGGCTTAGCATTTTATGGACATTGTGGTCTCGGTGAATAATGCTAGGTGTTACCTCCTCAACTGAGTTGCCAGTATTTTAATATCAACATTTAAGAGTGAAATAGGCCAATAGGAGAAGCACACTGATGAGTCGTTACTCTGCATTGAGATCACTATAATCACATTTATTATCCTCAAAGGAGGAAGCTCCTCCCCATCTAGAATACAATTAAATAATCTCATTAAAGGCCTGAGAGAACTTTCATAAACACCTTATAAAACTTTGCTGTCAGTCCATCCATTCCTGGGGCCTTCCCTTTCTTTAGAGCAGTGGCTTCCATACCTGTCCTGGGAGGAACCCCAGCCAGCCAGCTATTCTGAATATCTGCAATGAATATATATGAGAAGCTGCCATACCAGGGGTGGGCAACCATGGTCCTCGAAGGCCACAACCCAGTCAGGTTTTCAAGATTTCCACAATGAATATGCCTGAGATCTATTTGCATACAATGGAAGCAGTACATGCAGATCAATCTCATGCATATTCATTGTGAAAATCTTGAAAGCCCAGCTAGGTTGTGACCTTCGAGGACCATGGTTGCCCACCCTTATGCCACCTAGTGGCTTTCCTTTTTGCCTCTTCTATCTATTCCCTTTCCTCCCCAATTACTTCCTTCCTTCCCATATCCCCTCCTAACTCTCATGCTTCCTCCCTCCTATATAGGTTCTTCTTCCCCTCTTTCCCAGCATCTGCCTCCCAAGCACAGCAGTGGTGGTTTGGGTAGCAGGGTAACACACGGACTCCAAGAGCCCACAGTCATTCACTGGCCCTGCCCCCTTATATTAGGCAGGGACCTTGAGCATGTGTGGGCTCAATGAGACTTGTAGTCTCTACCTGCTGCCATAGGGGCCATGAGGAGGATCACCAGTAGAGGTAGGGGCAGTCAGCTGAAGAAGGTACCTTGGGCCTTATGAAGAAATGGAAAAGATCATCAAAGTGCTCATGCATGAGGTGATGAAAGTAGAAACCTGGTGCTCCTTTCTCTCTAGGCCTCAGGAAATTTAGCTGGCATGCCGTATGGAAGCACTCAAGCCACGTCCAGCCAGAAATCAAATCTGTGTCCGCTACAGAATGGATAACATCTATAAATAATGTTAATTGGTTTTTGCATTCATTGTTTGTTATGATTATGTTCCTGGTCTGGCTTTGTACCACAGTCAACAGGAAATGACAATAGTTTCTTAAAACACCAGTTTCTCAGTAAGCGATCCAAAATTCCTGTCTCTGACCCAGTGCAAGCTGCGATATCAGGAATGGATCGTCTGGGAAGTTGACATCTGTTTATCACATTTTCTGCTCTCATTTCCCTCATTGCCTCTTTGGAATTTCGCTCCCCCAGGCCTTGCTTCATCTTAAGCCACTCAAACACCCCTCAGTCCAGATCTGAAACTTCTCCAGTGTCATTGCCATGATTTACCCTGCCACAACTACCCTGAGGAGGGGAGTTTGGAACAGGAAATGAATGTAAGGCTGCACTACCCCTTCTTTGAAAAAAGTGCACACAATATGTGTGGATGAAGTAAGCTGTCATAATACTCTGCGGTACAGACAGCCTAAACTCGCATTGCTGACCTCTGAGAGATAGTGTAGGAATGGTGGTGGTCAGTAAAATAACAAAAACAGCATTAACTGCAATTTATGGGAACAGAGCAAGGATGCTGGTGAACTTATTGCACACCATTTCATCAAAATTAACTAAAACATCGTGGGATTTGCTTTGCAAACTGTACGAGGAGAGATGTGCCGACCTGAACATGTATACCTTGGAGGAAAGGAGAAACAGGGGTGACATGATACAGATGTTCAAATATTTGAAAGGTGTTAATCTGCAAACGAACCTTTTCCGGAGATGGGAATAGAACTAGAGGACATGAATTGAGGTTGAAGGGGGGCAGATTCAGGAGTAATGTCAGGAAGTATTTTTTCACGGAAAGGGTGGTAGATACGTGGAATGCCCTCCCGCGGGAGGTGGTGGAGATGAAAACGGTAATGGAATTCAAATGTGTGGGATAAACACAAAGGAATCCTGTTTAGAAGGAATGGATCCACAGAATCTTAGCGGAGATAGAGTGGCGACACTGGTAATTGGGAAGCAAAACTGGTGCTGGGCAGACTTCTATGGTCTACGCCCTGATCGTGACTGACTAGATATAGATGGGCTGGAGTGTAAATTTTAAGGGGTTTCTACGTTAGCTTCAGAACCTAGTTCAAGAACAGTGCTGGGCAGAATTCTACGGTCTGTGCCCTGAGAATGGCAAGGACAAATCAAACTCGGGTATAAAGTATCACATACCATGTAAAATGAGTTTATCTTGTTAGGCAAACTGGATGGACCGTACAGGTCTTTATCTGCCGTCATTTACTATGTTACTACTATGTTACATTGTAAATAACTGTACACATACATTTTAAGAATCAATATAATCCAATAAATTAGTATTTGCTTTCCATGTAGCCCCCCTCTTTTCATAGGAATGCATGGGGGGGGGGGGGTGTTCAGGTTTGTTCTCCTTCCTGGCATAGACCCTGTGATAGGGGAAGGCATTAAAAAGCTCAAGAACTGACCATAATCCAATTAACAAATTGCTATAGACAGATGAGTGGTGTTCGAGGTTCAAAGTTATATTTATTTGATATACTGCATTATAAGTAAGGCCATCCAAGCGGTTTACAATATAAACTCTAGAACAGAGAAAAGAACTTCAATAAAAGAGTGACGAAAGAGGATATCACATTGTCCCATAATCTCCAAAGTGAGCCAAGAGAATCATTCACACTGTAAAGGCTTTTTTGAGTAGGTATGTATTCCGAATAAAACCTCCTTTACTGATAGTTCATGCAATGTACACTTCATGTATTCCATTGTCTTCTAGTAGCAGACAAAACTCCAAATCACAGCTCTATAGTCCCCATCTCTCCTCTTTTCCCTCACTCTGGGCAAATCTCAGGGGTTTCTGGGTAACTAGCATTTAAATCACCTGTCCACAGGGCCGCTGAGAGACTGGGTCGGGCCCGGGCAAGGCCGCCCCCGGGGCCCAGCCCCTGCCACCCTCGCCGCCGCTCCCCCCTTCACCCCCTGAGGTTGCCATCGCTCTCCCGAGATCGCCGCAGCCACTGCTCCCCCTCCCCCCCTGAGATCTCCGCCGCTCCCCCCTCCCTCCGCCACTGGGCCGGGCCCCCTGCATTGAAATCGCAGTCTCACCTCCATGAAAGCAGAGCTGCAGGCAGCAGAACGCCTCCCTACAGCCCTTCTTCCCTCCTTGTGTCCCGCCCTCGCGGAAGTTACATCAGACAAGGGCGGGACACAGGGAGGGAAGGAGGGCTGAAGTGAGGCGTTCTGCTGCCTGCAGCGCTGCTTTCACGGAGGTGAGACTACGATTTTAATGCAGGGGCAGATGGTCGACGACGGAGGGCGGGTGGGACTGCGGCGCCGGGCCCACCTTGGAGGCCCGGGCCCGGGGAATTTTGTCCCCCCTGCCCCCCCTCTCGGTGGCTATGTCTGTCTAGGGCTAACTAGGCATTTTCAGCAACACTTAATCGGCTAGTGCTACTGAAAATGCCCAGTTACCCCTGGATTCTATATAGTGCACATAGAGATCTATATCAAAATCCAAGCGGATTCTATAAAAATGTGCGTAACTTAACAAGCTATTGAGCACTGATAACAGCACTTAACAAGCAATAATGAGCACAAATTGGCAATGATTAGAATTTAGGCGCATAACTCACTAAGCGTATTCTGTAACACAGTCCTGTCTTCATGTGGTTCTTCATAGTCAGTTAACTGTTTTCATTGGCTCCGTATAACCAGAAATTCAATGCTGGAGCGCAGTCCTGGCCCGGTGTTGAATGTCCGGGTATAACAGTGGCGGAGGGCAGCAAAAAATTGATCAACGCTGGCTGAATATTGGATCCTAGATATTTGTATTGCATAAAATCTAAGTCCATATTTTTCAAAGTCAGGATATATGCACATTTAAGGCATACATTTGGCATGGGGGTGTGATCTGGGGATGTTTTAGAGGGGCCTATAAAATAAATGTGTATTTCCCATTTCAGAAGAGAAATGCATGTCTATCGCCAAATAAATGGGCAGTAGGATTGACATCTGCTGCTACCTGGGATGCCTGGGTTTCAGAAAAGTGCTTGCATTTAGCAGTGCTCCACTGGATGGATTAAGGGAAGCCACCCCCTTAATCCCCCACTGGTTGATGCCCCCTCCCCCCCCCAAAGCAAAACTGGGCTCTGTGACAGTTTCAGGAAACATAAATGTAGCTGACATAAACATTAATGTTCTGCCACATAAACATTTATGTTACTAGTTCAGGACATATACGTTGTTGAGCCGGCACATAAACTTTTATGTGTCTGTGTTGACCTATTGTTATTTTAGGCAGCGAAGAGCAGAAAGCAAGAACCCCACTTAGTCTGAAGCCCAGCAGACAAAGCGTGGGGTGGGGGGGGAGCGAACGAAGATTTCCACACAAAATCAAGGAGATCACGAGGAATGCAATTGAAAATTTATTCAACAAGTACCATCACACAAATGACCCGACACGGCCCATGTTTCGGTGGGAGTATCACCTGCCTCGGGTCAGTACCGATATATACAAAAATAAAATATGTAAATGTTTACAAATAAATATGTAAATAAGCATATAAATAAATACACGTTAATAAAAATAATGATAAAAAATACACACATATGTATGTACATAAAAAAGTATACATTGCTAAATCATGCTGCAGTTCTTTAACAGTTCTGCAGTGCATTGGTAAGGTTAGCGTTTCTTGTTCAAGTTTCTCATCCGTGCTCCTTTTTATGTTTTCCTTTTTTTGTCAAGATCTATCTTGCTATTTTTGCTTTTGTGCAAATGCTTCTATTGTTTGGTGTTTAAATGTGTAAATTGCCTTCTCTGATTCTCATGCCTTCAGTGCCCCCCCCCCCCCCCTCCTCTCTTTCTCTCTCTCTCTTGGCACATTTAATACATATTTTTTGGTTTGTACCATTTGACTTTGTTTGCATTCAAGGCAAAAACAGTTTGTGCCGTATTGTGACTCCTGTTTACACATGTAAAATCTGCTTGACAGTATTTTATAACATGTTTGATTGCTTTGGAATTTGTAAATACACACATTTTGTTTATTGGCAGTTTCTTATTCCTTGTCTTAAATGATTTGAGTTTGTTCTCAGTTAGCGTACTTTTTATTGTTTAGGTTGTAATTATTTAGCAATTATTTAATTACTTTTTAAAATCCCTTTTATCTCGTATTTGTTTTTCATGCATCTATGTCTTATTGATGATTTAGCAATGTATACTTTTTTATGTACAATATGTTTGGGACAAAATGGCCCCCTTTTTCGTTTCAGACTTTTATGCTTGTAGATGACTCCAAAGGGAAGTGTGGACTCCCTTTGCCAGCTAGTCTCTCTTCTTGCTCACTTTTTACTCTAGATAGATTATTCTGTGGCTTTTGGGTCCTTCTTGGTCACTGCTGGAAAGAGGGGACTGAAGTAGAAGAGGAAAGTCACTGTAGGGAGATTCTGTGTAGGTCCACAAAATTTAGATGCTCAGTTATGCATGCAGATCGAAGATCCGCTCACAGAGTAATTGGTTAAATTTATGATAACAATCAATAATTGCCATTAACAAGCATTTAGTTAGCTGTCATTAGGAGTTATGTGTGGATCTGCCCTACACCCTAGTCTATAACATGCACACCTAATTTTCATAGTGCACAACTCGAAAAGGGGTGTGTCCATGGGTGGAGCATGGGCATGTCAGGGGATATTCCCAAAATTTAGGCATGATGTTATAGAATAACTGCATTTTTGTGCCTACCTGACAATATTGGGCGCAAACATTTATACCAGCCTTTGACAGATGCAAATGCAGGAGCCCAACGTTGCGTGAAATGTGCACTGAGCTAGTATTTTATAATGGCTGTTCCACATGAAACGGCCTTTATAGAATTCATGCTTAGCACAGATCATCCCAACCAGGAGCGACCTGACCATTAGGCCACCTGAGGAGGGGGCCTCAGGTGGCATTCTTTTGGGAGCAGTATCTCCCCCCTTCCTTCCTCCACCCCATTCCCCAATTTTTACCTTCTTTTTACATTTTTTAAAAAGTCGGCAGTGGCAGCAGTGATTCCCATATGCTGCCCTGTCACTGGCACCCGCCTCTTCCTTTTACTGCGACCGCCTCTCTGATGTAACTTCCTGTTTCCTCAGAGGCAGCCATGATAGAGAAGAGGCCAGTGCCAGCAGCAGGGCAGAGTATGGGAATCGCTGCTACCACCGCCGGCTTTTTAAAAAAATTAAAAAGAAGGTAAAATCTGGGAATGGGATGGAAGAAGGAAGGGGGGAGATGTCAGAACTTGGCCTGGGGGTGGGGGTGGGGCAGCATCTCAGCCCTGACTCAGGTGGCATCTTGCCTTTGGTCACCCCCGATCTCAGCGCCTAACTTTGGCCAACCTATACAGAATTCCCCCCTGTCTTCCTAACTATACTATCACATACCATTCCCTGCAAACAATTCTCCCTAAATGCTCCATTCAGTTACAAGTACCCAGACAGGCAAGTGCCTCTTCAGAAAAACATCCTTCTCTATCTCTCTTTGCATCCTACATGATCCAATTTTCATATTATTGTTTCATCATGTACTGTAACTGAAAGTCAGCAGAACAAGGAGTGGTTGCATGCTAGGCTTCAGCGTTTCCAGGTTGCCGAATACCAGGGTAACTCTGCAATGGGAACAGCAGTTTTGTTTGGCTCTGATAGCTGTTCTCTCTTGCTCTTTTTTTTTTTTCAAAAGCCACAGCTGGCCTTCTTTAGATCTTGCAGCTTGATCTAGGTGGCCTGTTAGCTGAACGCACAAGGATGGGCTGCAGAAGGCAGTAAATCTCAGCCCTAGTACTGAGTAGGGGGTGCGCAGTCACTGGCGCCTTGCACAGAGAAATCCTAGTGCCAGTGTTCCAGTTACTGGCACATTACAACCATACAGAGACTGAAAGCCCTTATGTTACTGAGCAATTATACCGCTCCGTGGAAGGGCAGCATTTATAGCTGGAGAAAATTGCCCTATACTTAGCCCTGCAAATATGCCTCTGGGCCTTTGTAATCATGACCTGACTTGCAGTGCCTCATTTGGGGATTTTTGTTGGGATGATAGGAAATGTTTTCCCATGGGCTCAATCAGGTCTGTCATGTCATGTTTTGTGGTGCATTTGGGATTAGAAATTATGCCTGTGCTGTGAGTGTGTCAACCTCTATCTATCTCTCTGTAATTGGGCCATTCTTTCACTCATGATGGGACCCCCTAAGCATTCCTAGTGTACACAACAAGAATGCTGAATTCATGCCATAAAGTGTAAATGTCTCATCCTGACTAAGAATTCACGTACCAGACTCCGAGGCTGTGAATTGTACTTCAGTAGTGCTTCCCATGACTTTTTCCATAGGCTTTCTGTGAGTTAGAGCCCAATGCACAAAGCTTACCAAGTTTGCAACGTTCGCTTTAGACTGATCTAAAGCAAATGCTATTTAGCATCTAATGCACAAAGGGGTTCTGCGTCCCTTTTACCATTCGCCGTAGCAGCTACCGATAACCCAATGCAAAAGTATTACAAGCAGCTCATCAGTATTAAAATGAGCACTCCAAGCAATGCACAGATGTTTCCGTGGGATGCACAGAAAAGAGCGCCTACCTTTAACATGCAAATTTTTTCAGAAGGGCTGGAGCCGTCGGTGTGTGCGGGACGACCTGGTGGAGCAGTCTGATTGCACTATAGTTTGCTGGATGTAGAGCACTTGTGTTAAATTGCCCAGCCCTAGGCAGACAAGGGCTAGCAAATGTAAACAAATGAACCCCCACCCACCAAAAAAAAACACTTCAACTGAGCAAAAGATTCACAGACAACAACTTACCCCCTGCCCTTCCACAAAAAATCTTAAGTTACCACAACTGTTTTGCAATAGCCTTTTAAATGAAATATACAAGTTTAAATATACAAACGTGTGCCATAGGAGCAGACAGCCGAGCAGGGAAAGTGCCTAGAACATGCGCAGAACATCAACACTTACCGAGAGACTGTTCTACACATATGCTAGGCTCTTTCCCGACCCAGCCGCTTACAGATTTTCCATGCATCTCTTTTGCAAGCAGTTTCCTTTGTACGTTGGTTGCTGTTTCAAAATTGCTAAGTTCACCAGCAGATAGAAACGTGCACGCTGTTTAATGGCGACTTTGTGCATCGGGACCTCAATTTAGGGGACTTTTTACTGAAGGGTGTTAATCCCTATCGCATGGTTAAAGCGCCTGTTCGTGCACGCTAATCATGCATTGTTTATTTATTTATAAGGATTTATTTATCGCCGCTTTGAAGGAATTTACTCAAAGTGGTATACAGCAAGAATAAGTCAAACATAAGCGATAGACAATTACAGCAGTAAAAGTATTCAAACAACAATACAAAGTATTATTTATTTATTTGTTGCATTTGTATCCCCATTTTCCCACCTATTTGCAGGCTCAATATGGCTTACATAGTACCGTAAAGGCGTTCGCCAATTCCAGTATGAACAAATACAGTAATGTTGTGGTAGAATAAGGTTCATGTGTACAGACTCATTAGGGAATCATAGAGAGGAAGAGTTATTATATGTCCATTACGAGCTTTGGTTTCGTTGTGTTGCAGGGTACAGGCATTTAAGTTGGGTCGGTAGGGCATGCCTTTTTGAACAGGTTAGTTTTTAATGATTTCCGGAAGTTTAGGTGATCATAAGTTGTTTTCACAGCTTTTGGTAATGCGTTCCATAGTTGTGTGCTTATGTAGGAAAAGTTGGATGCATAGGTTGATTTGTATTTGAGTCCTTTGCAGCTTGGGTAGTGGAGATTTAGGTATGTTCGTCTGATCCTGTTGTGTTTCTGGTTGGTAGGTCTATGATATTGAATCTTGTCCTAAATGTAAAAATTATGCACACAAGTTTATAAAATTAGGGCATGGCACAGTATGCTATATTACAATGTTAACACAATACACAATAAAATATTTTAATAGACAGCATAGGGTGTAAGCAAAGATGGAACACATAGATAAGATAGAGTAACAGGAGTAAGAAAATAAGGGACTAGTTAAAGAGAGTTGCAAATGAGGTCAGAAAGGTGTTTGAACATTATCTCGGCTAGGGTAGGAGTGGATAAACATGTCCTGCTATAATATATGCAGCCGATGTCATTTACCTCTTCTATTAAAGGCCTGGTTGAAGATCCAAGCTTTCACCTGCTTCCTGAAGTAGAGATAGTCTTGTGTTAAGCGCAGCCTTTCAGGCAGTGCATTCCAGAGTGTGGGGGCTACTCCAGAGAAGGCTCGCTTGTGGGTATCACATTCTGTGATGTCCTTTGGGGAAGGTCTCCATGCAAGGCTTTGAGCAAAGCAATCTGATGTCACATTGATTCTCATAGGCTGTGAGGTGATCACAAAGATCATCTCCCCTTCCTCATTGCTCATGCATAGCTCCAAAGTTTTGCATAGTTGGCAAATTGCCAGCGAGTCTCAGCTACCATTTTGGGTCTCCAGCATTGTTAAGAACTCTTGCACCTTGTGAAAAGTAGGCCCAGGCATTGCACCCAAAGCTCAGATAAAGTGTGGCTGCCATGTAACTCAACTTTAAAGGTAATAAAACAGATGAAACAAAATAAGATAATACCATTTTGCAATAATAATAATAAAATGTATCACCTAATTTTCCTGTATTTTGTTTAATTTTTTTTTTTTTGGGGGTGGGGGGAATACCATGGGCAGGAAATGGATGTGGCAGTGGAGGAGTAGCCTAATGGTTAGTGCAGTGGGCTTTGATCCTGGCAACCTGGGCTCAATTCCCACTGCAGCACCTTGGGTAAGTCACTTAATTCTCCATTGCCCCAAGTGCAAAAATGTAGATAGTGAGCCCTCTAGGGACAAAGAAAGTACCTGCATATAATATGTACAGCACTGTGTACATCTAGTAGTGCTATAGAAATGATTAGTAGTAGTATCCATCCAGCATATTCTGATTAGAGCACACGGAGCATGTAGTGCCTGCTAAATAGGAGGCGGTAAATGCTCCCACATTAATTATTTGCAAGTTTCACGTGTTAATGGAAAAATGATCATGGGGCCTACAAAAAGCCATTATTAAAAAAGCCCTAAATACTGCCCCATGTTAAGACATGTTAAGCCCAGATCTTAACGCATTTTAGTTAAAGGGCCCCTTAATACTTTAAGTTGGGGCTGACAGCTACCAAGCTTAGATCTTTCCCTTTTGTTTCTCTGATTTTCATCTTAGTCTCGGAGTAATTTTTGTGCGGTTGCAAACCCCTCCTCATGAGTCTTGCAAAAAACTAAGGGTCCGATATTCAGCCCACGGCGGTATGCTGTGGAGCCACTCAGAGCAATGCTATGGTGGTTAGCTTAGCAGAGTTTAAAAAGGGGTTAGACGGTTTCCTAAAGGACAAGTCCATAAACCACTACTAAATGGACTTGGGGAAAAATCCACAATTCCAGGAATAACATGTATAGAATGTTTGTTCGTTTGGGAAGCTTGCCAGGTGCCCTTGGCCTGGATTGACCGCTGTCGTGGACAGGATGCTGGGCTCGATGGACCCTTGAACTTTTCCCAGTGTGGCATTACTTATGTACTTACTTATGTACTATTTATGTGCATCTCCCGGCATTGAATATCCAGAAGTAGACCGGGCACCGGCTGATATTCAGACCAGTGTCTGGTTAATTGTAGCGCACAAAGGGGTCCTTTTACTAAGGTGTGGTAGGCCTAACGCGGGCTTATCGTGTGGTATAAGGGCATGTAATTGCCATTATAGAATTTGTGCTAGACGCACACACTTTAGGGGTCTACATTTAGGCAACCTTTTGAGAATGAACCCCTATATCCCTATCCCAGGCCCTGCTACTCAAGTATAGTAGACAAGGCAGATTGGATGGATTCTCTAGACCAAGCAGCTCCCTCCAAGGTTTCAGATATTTCCCCTCAAAAACAGGGATATTTATAGTCTCACCAGCTACCCTCCCATTCCCTCCTATGGTGTTGGGCTTAAGAGTTACTCTATAGAAAACTCCTAGAGGCGGACTCATGCTGCTTTCAGGGCACAGACTTCAGAGCATGTCCAAAAATAGGGATTAACACTAGGGTTTAGTGACACAAGAGTCACAAAGGCATAGAATCCCACAGATGTTGCATAGGGCCCAATATAATGTTAGTCCATCTACCTCTAGGTTGTTCCATGGCTTTACAAAGTATTACCCTTCGTCCTTTGTAAGGGCACTATACCACTGCATGGAAGGCCATCTGTTGTGTGGTGAGAGAACTATTCAAGATCTGGTCCAGGTTCGATCAATGTGTGTGGAACTGTGCTGTTTGGCCCTCTCTGCAGAAGACTAGAAGGGGATTACAGTAATGTGGAAACCTTTAAAAAGCATGCCACAAATCATATATGTTCAACAGGGACTTTTCTGGCATAATAAGTTGCTTCAGTGAGTCACCACTGCCAGTACATAAAACTGTAAAGAAAGAACAGGGAATTCTCCAGAGGGGCACGGTTTTTCTGTTGACCACAAAGACGTGTGCCAAGAAGGCTGACAAGAGACATTTGATCTTTCGCATTGTGCTGTTTTAGTGACTTGCGGACGTAAAATACAGCCATCTATCTCTGCAACTTGCTCTTAGTCTAGAATTTCTGCTTCATCTAATAGAATCTGGGATAGATTTGGAGCAATTTGGGTGGTAGCTGGTTCTTAGAGAAGGAAAAATCCTCCTCTCGAAGATTAAACACTGCCCAGAGTAACTAATTCCAGCTGTGAAAGCTGAGATGCTTTAGTTCCACATTGTGCGTTCACCGTAGGAATTCCAGGTAGCATATGCTCAAGTTTCCTGTTGCGGTGGTCTTGAATGCTTAGTGAAAATGGGTTATTCGACTTAGGATTCCCCCCCCCCCCCCATGTTTATGTTACTGAGTAATTGCTTTTTGGTGGAATGAGCAGGGACAACGCACTTAAGCTTCACAATGTTTGTAGTGAGCAGTAACTGAAGAGCAATGCTAGGTAGGAAACCATGCTGATTAAACCTGGAAATACAAAGCATCCCCCTAATTCTATATAAAAGTTAGGTGCCTAATATTTGGTGCTTAAATGGAAGCATAAAAATGGGGGTGAAAGGACAGTTAGGCAACTAAGTGCACTTAGGCACTATTCTATAACTTGGCGTCTAAGTATTCTAGAGCCTAACTGCAAAGGGGATGTGTACATGGCGGGTTAGGTCATGGGCATTCTGACTATTTAAGCACGTACGTCTTTGAATACTATCATGTGCTTAACATTTAGGGACACCCATTTACACCTGCCGTAGAGCTAGTGTCAGTGGTCGCAGTTAAATTTAGGTGTCTAATTGCTGATTTACTCTAGTATTCTATAATGGATTAGATGCACAAATTTGGGTTTCTTCCAGGTACTTGTGACCGACAGGATACTGGGTTAGATGGACCATTGGTCTGACCTAGAATGGTTATTCTTATGTTTTTATACCTTTATAGAATACTAGCTTAGCGCCTAGATTTTGGCTGCCTAATGTTTAGTGCTCTTTAAAGAATTGCTTCCCCCCCCCCCCCCCCCCCAATATGTGTACATGGAACTCAAGAAGTTTTCAAGTGATATTTAGCAGGGTAAAGATACTGAGACTTTCTATAGTAACTACATAAGTACAGAGTTTAAAAAGGGGTTGGACGGTTTCCTAAAGGACAAGTCCATAAACCGCTACTAAATGGACTTGGGAAAAATCCACAATTCCAGGAATAACATGTATAGAATGTTTGTACGTTTGGGAAGCTTGCCAGGTGCCCTTGGCCTGGATTGGCTGCTGTCGTGGACAGGATGCTGGGCTCGATGGACCCTTGGTCTTTTCCCAGTATGGCATTACTTATGTACTTATAAGTATTGCCATACTGGGAAAGACCAAAGGTTCCATCGAGCCCAGCATCCTGTTTCCAACAGTGGTCAATCCAGAACATTACTAATTTTACAATGCGCCAGGCAACAGTGTGTCTGGTACATTCTTTTGATAAGGTCTAACAGAACCAATACACACTTCTATTACTGCAAAAATGTAAGTATGGGTACCTCTTTTTTTTTTTTGGTGGGGGGGGGGGGAACCAAGGGATAGTGCGGGTAAAGGCTGGCAGTCTAAAGCCTTCACCCAGAGAGCTGTGTGTAGTGGAGGTCCTAGCTTCAGTGATGTGGGGAACACTTTTGTTATGCTGCTGACTTCAACACAGTCACCCCAAAAGGCAATATCTAGTCAGAATGGTTGTCCAAAAACATAAAGGATATTTAATGAGCAAATTATTCAAGGCTGGCGTAAAACATTTAATTAAATGACAATTTAGTCAAGTGTACTGCAGAATGGATCTTTGGACTCGCTCCACTAGACCATCCATTTTTCTTGGACAGACTAGGGAGACTAATTTTCTTCTCTAATGACCTCTGTACTCTTGGTGACTCCTTGAGTCTTTCCTCTTTTATAGGTTCTGACTCCTCTGGATAAATATTCTTTGCTCCAACAGGCTGAGTTCACTAAGCTCCTCTAGTTCCTTAGACTGCTGGAACTTCTTGTGGATCTGAAGTGATAAAGTCCTTAAGACCTACTCGGTTAGGAAAGATTTCATTCATTTGTCCTAGGATCTATTTCTTTAGGGCCCAGAGCAGAGGCATGAGAACAGGGTAGACCACTGGGACCATGGTCCAATCAACTTTTTACCTTTTATAGAATTGCCAGATAGGAAGCTTGGGGATAGTGGCTGAGGTTGGGTTATGTTCCTCCAAAAACCAAAAATCCATTCTGCTATCAGATACTATGGCCATCAGTCCTGACCACTGTGCTAGAAAGGCAAAAGATTCAGAAGAAAGATCCAGACCTTCCTTCCACTGAACATGATTATATAATGGCAACTACATCATCAATATATTACCATAAACCAGAGCTTCCCAAACTGTGGGTAGGGACCCCAAATTGGGTTACAAAACCTACATTTTGGGTTGTGACATGGTTGAGCTCTCCATAGGTGCATCATTATTGTGCAGCTCTGGGAGGTCACACAATTGTTTTGGCTGTGATCATGGGGTCAAGGCCACAAAAAGATTGATAAGCACTGCCATAGAACTGTCCCCTATTGTTATTGCAAATGCAAACGTAACTTTTAAAGGTCCACAGATGCTGTTCCTAATTATCACTATTCCCTGTAAGCTGAGCAGGAGCCCTCCAACTGCATTGCTGCCAGGGTGGTGCTTCAATATTTTGTTTTCAATCACTAGGGGCAAGCAGGTTCCCTGGAGTCCTGCAGAGCTTACCAGTCCCTCACTATTGAAAAAGTGATAGTGAAACAGCGCCCCCACAGGCAGGACTTTATATGGCAGACTCTCACTCAGCTTAGAGGGAACAGTGGGCATTATGTCTACTGTCATTTAAAAAAAAATAATAATAATAATAATTTACTCTAAATTAACCCAATGAGGGAGCTCAGAGAGGTACTGGTTGGTCCTCTTAAAGAGTTGTTTAATAAATCCATGGAAACAGGAGAGGTTCCCTGGGATTGGAAAAGAGTGGGTGTGGTCCTTCACAAAAGTAGTGACAGAGAAGCTGGAAACTAGGCCAGTAAGCCTCACAAAATGGTGTGACAATGGCAGTGGCTGTAGCCAGAAGGATGCTCTGCTGTATTGCGAGAGAGGTATATCCATTTTCTATGTTTGCAGTTACCAAAATCACAAACAAGAAATTAATAATTGAGTGTGTCTGGGAATATCTTTGTTATGTATCCTATACTGTTCATTTTAAGCCACATTGAACTCACACTTGTTTGGGACAATGTGGGATATAAATGTTACAAATAAATAAATAAATGAATGTTAGACTGTACAACAAGCATACCATTTCCTTTATGCTAATTTCAGACTATTTTTTCTTGCAAATTTACATCCTCTTTCAAATTCATTCAGTTACCCTTCACACACTAATATTTGCAGACTACTTACTTTCTACATACTTTGTTCCTCAGAATCTAGTCTGAAATGAATCAGACACACAGAAATGGAGACCCTCATTTTCTAGGGCTGTGCAGCCTCACATTTTTTTATTTTGCATTGTTTCCTGTGTTGTTTGCAGGTATTTTCATTTTGTACAGGGTTTCTTTCCTATTTTTGTGTTCTTACGAACGTGCCCTCTTGCAGAAAAAAATGTGCACTTTTTGAACAGAGTGTGCAGTATTTGCAATGAGAGCACGTTCTTTGGGAAACAGGACATACTGTTCACACACGTGCACATGTGGTTGCATAAGCATGCAGTATCAGGAAAGACTGCACACTTTTAATGAGACTTTATTCTTTCTGCAAATAATGCACATTTATTCAAAACAGTGTGCAGCCTTTTGGAAGAATACGCACTATTAACAATGTATTTTTTTAAAAACCCTGAAATTTGGTGAGTTTCCTTTCATTTTAAGAGAAAAACATGAAACAACAGGGGAAATGTTGAATGCACAGCCCTATCATTTTCTGAACTATCACTGTTTAGGAATGGGATAGCAATGGGACCCAACATCAAAATAATCTCAATTGAAAGGTATTAATCTACAAACAAACCTTTTCCAGAGACAGGAAGGTGGTAGAACTAGAGGACATGAAATAAGGTTGCAGGGGGGCTGACTCAGGAATAATTTCAGGAAGTACTTGTTCACGGAGAGGGTGGTAGATACCTGGAATGCCCTCCTGCGGGAGGTGGTGGAGATGAAAACGGTAATGGAATTTTAAAATGTGTGGTATAAACACAAAGGAATCCTGTTTAGAAGGCATGGATCCAAAGAAGGTTAGCGGTGATTAGGTGGCAAAACCAGTAATTGGGAAGCAAAGCCAATGCTAGTCAGACTTCTACAGTCTGTGTCTTGATCATGGCTGGACAGATTCAGCTTCAGTAGCTGGAGAGCAAAGCCAGTGCTGGGCAGACTTCTACGGTCTGTGCCCTGATCGTGTCTGGACAGATTTGGATGGGCTGGAGTGAGGCTTCAATGACAATTTCAGACATTGGACAACAAGGCCAGTGCTGGGAAAACTTCTACGGTCTATGCCCTGAAAATGGCAAAGTCAAATCAAGCCCAAAAACAAATGGGGTTCACACTTTCCACAAGAACAGAACACAACAAAAAAACAGGGTGGAAAAGAACCAAGTCCAAGAGATCAGTCCAAATACCAGGATAAGATGCTCCAAACACAACTTTATTTGGACCCTACATGGTCCGTGTTTCGGCTATAAAAGCCTTCCTCAGGGGTCAATCGATGAGTGCTCAGCTTTATATCGACTGATGATGGAGAGCATGAATATATATCTCTTAGTCAAAGTGGGTATAGTGTCCAACTTGAACAAATTCAATTTAAAAATAAGTCAAACAAGATCAAGTATACATATGTAGTGTCACATCATACCTTATGCTAAGAGTTTATCTTGTTGGGCAGACTGGATGGACTGTACGAGTCTTTATATGCCATCATCTACTATGCTACGATGTAACTGTTTTTGATTATTACATACATAATTCAATTTTTGCCTCTCCTGCCCAGTTAAAAGCCTTTTGAATATCGGGCGGCTACTTTCCTTTATAGATCAGGCATCACATTGGCACCCTTGAGGCACCTAAATATAGGCAACACTGTTACAGAATTGCATTTCTCGCATATGGTGTGGCTGCCATTTTAATCCACTTAATATGAATAAATAAAAAAAATCAACAAGTTCTGTGGGTGATAACAAAACTGGTCACTAATGTGTTAAGCTGGTTTAATAAGTATCACCTACAACATGTTGGCTGACTTTTACTTTTCAGTGAAAGATAAAAATTTAGACAATTGCATGCAATCAAAATTCTGTATACACACTGAGGTTACTCTTGCTTGTTCGTTCTTTTTGTTTTCCCCTTCCTTTCAGTTTTTATGGTAGGTGAAAGCACTTCAGAGGTTCCCAAGTTGCAAGAGGTTGACTCTCACTGGAGGACCACGCAGGGCTTAATTGGATTGTGAGAAGGATCATCTTCAGAGCAAGCAAGAGCTCAAGGCGCGGGAGCCAGACTACAGTTTGATGATGCCCTTCTAAACTTAAAACAGATTGCCAGCTTTAGTTGTGGTATCTTCTGAAAACAGTTCTGCAGCATTTAAGTAGCCAAAACTACTTCCAGGTTTGGATTCCCTCTAGTCCCGTTTTGTGGTGGAACTTGTGATTCTATTACTTGCTGAACTGAGGGGGCCTGGATTTGAATCTATATAAGACCTTGAGGAGGGGGCTGGCAGAACACTGACCACATCCTCAGAAAATATGTGGACGAGCTAGTCTTTAGCAACAGGGTTAAGGGAGGAACTATGTTTTCCCGTGTCCCTCTCTCAGGAACACAATTATACATTCATGCTGACACCTTTATACAGTGTGTTCTTTCTAGTGAAAAAGGTACCGGTACTCAAATGCCAGGCCACTCTTCAGGGGTGGGGTGATCACTGAGAGACCCACCTCACAATAGCCAGGCCCCCTGCAACCAGTCACAGAATCTACGAGAAGGCAGAATTGATGTGTGTAGAGTCTGAGATCTTTCATTAAAACTTGGGATCCACGGGTCAATTGTAGCAGACAATGGAAAAGGTGCTGGTAGTACCCCCAAGTACCCCTTCAAAAAAAGCCCTGTCTTTATACACACTGGTGCAGCAGGTTCTCTTCTCAGCCTATATTTGGGGATCCTGAGCCAACTGGGCTTTCAGGATATACAGATTGAATAAGCATGGCATGCATTTGCAGGCCAGGTTTTTGAACTGCTGCAACAGAAAATTAACTATGCACACATCCTTCTAGACTTTCAAATACATTAATTATGCACAAGCAAGACAGCAGATATTCATTCAGCCCCAAACAGGCATTTTATGTACTATAAGCAAAATAAATTCCTTCATTAGATATAAAAAAGCAGAGAGGATCTTCTGTTAGGTCCTTGTGCCTCCTCAATCCCCAGGTCCCCCTCCCTCCAGCCAGCAGGAAGGAAATGGCATTCCATCCCACAACTACCTCTTCTGCCAGCTGGCTTCACTGGTGGTTTGAGTGCATGGTGCCCTGTAGTCTTGTGGGACCTGTTGGCACTGTGCATTCAAACCTCAAATTGATGCCAGTCAGCAGAGAAAGCAGCCATCACATGAGATAGTAGAGGAGCTGGAGGTAAGAAAGAGAGGAGTCAGAGGATTGTGCAGGGTGGAGGACATAACTGTATGGGCATTGGGGGGGGGGGGGGGGGGGAAGAATTCCCCCTCTCATAATAGGTGAATATTCCCCAAAGTGTTCATACTGCATCGCTGCTTTGGCTGCCTTATACACCACTAAGATACTTATTCCCACTTTATAACACTATTTATACAATAACTCACCAGTCAATGGCGCACTGACCTGGAACCTATAAACCCAGAAGTGAGGGAATGCTAGACACCAATGCTCGTTCCTGAGTACAACTTAGATTACAAGTCCTCTGAGGCAGGACCAGAGGGTTAATGCACAGAAGCCCCAGAGCTTAGAGGTTAGGAAGGTCATCCCTTAGAACTGGATAGCATCATGGGCTAGTGTGCTACAGCAGCTCCTCTTGAAGTGGCACCAGGACATGGCCCTAAAGTAAGCAAGGAAAGGCTTCACTGGCCCAGATATTTGGTGCCTTCCAAACTTTATCACCCTAGATAGTTGCTTATGTTTCATAGGCCTAATCCAGGCCTGCCTACAGTACCAGAACTGTAACTCACCTTCAGCTTGGGTTTGGAAAGGTGAGTAATGAAATCTAAAATCCAAATTCAAAGGAGAATGAGACAGAGACATAGAAAGTAAGAGCAGATACAGGCAGCCAACAATGTGAAAACTATCTAATACCGTAAGGAACTTCCTTCTGGAATCTTCACACTAGAGGATCTATCCTAGTCAGCTCCTAGAAATGAGTACCATAGGATTGAAATGAGTTTCCACCCAGATCAGGGTACTGGGTGCAAAGTGAAACCTCTTTTGAGGGGAAAAGGTATTTGTGCTCAGGAAGACAAGGAAGCAGCCAGGGGCCGATATCCCCCCTAAATCTTCTGTTAGAGCACGTGTCTTAGCCCTTTCTCAGAAATTCCCTATTGGATTCTGTATTACACTTCAACTCCTTTTCACAGACAAAAAAAAAAAACCTGAGAAGTATAACAATTCATTGTTTTCTGTAGCATGGAACTGAGTAGATTCAAACCAATCTAGAACCACGCCTATGGTTACCATACGTCCAGATTTACCTGGACATGTCCCCTTTTTGAGGACATGTCCAGGCGTCCGGACGAGTTTTGCAGTCCGCCCGTTTGTCCAGATTTCTGGACAAACGGGCGGGCGGAGGGCCTATCCTAGCCTCCCCTCCCCTTACTTACTATCTACTGCCCTGGTGGTCTAGTGACCTCTTCGGGGCAGGAAAGAGCCCCCTCTTTCCTGCCCGGAGTGCTGCCTTGGCCTGCATTCTGTTGCTGTGACAGTCTCAGGAATCAAAATGGCCACCGAGAGTTGAAGCGGCCTCGCGAGACTTCAACTCTCGACAGCCATTTTGAATCCTGAGACCGTCACAGCAACAGGATGCAGGGCAAGGTCAGCGCTCCAGGCAGGAAAGAGGGGGCTCTTTCCTGCCCTGAAGAAGTCACTAGACCACCAGGGCAGTAGATAGTAAGTAAGGGGAGGGGAGCTGACCCGGGGGAGGGGAGGTGACGGGGGGGCAGGGGAGGGAAATATGTGACCCGGAGGGAGGGGAATATGTGATGGGGCGGGACATGGGCGGGGCAAGGGGCAGGACATGTGTCTTCTTTTTCAGAGGACAAAATATGGTAACCCTAACCACTCCTGCTGAGTCATTTGCAGTTATTTGCAATTACGTAATGGGACTTCTAGTAGTATTTCCTTCACTAGCAACCCCCACCTGAGCTCCATTACACAACTGGCTCATTTAAGAAAGTCAGACCCCTACAGCTTTTCAGACATTCCCTCTGAAGTATCCAGCTATACAGGGCTGGCTTAACCATCAAGCAAACTAGGTGGTTGCCTAGGGCAGCAACTTGTTAGGGGTGTGTGTGACAGGCAAAGCAAAGCAATAGGTTCCAATAGCCACACAGAAAATCAGCAGTGCATAATTACCTGTAGGGAGGGTGAGCAACTTTCACATAGTTTATTTACCTGTTAAAAATTACCTTCTTTATGTATATGCATAAAGCACAAGCGGGCCCTTTTACTAAGCTGCAGTAAGCATCCCGTGGTAGGTTTTGCATGTGCACGTGCTACCCATGCACCACAAAAATAGTTTTTATTTTTTAGCACTGGAGGCGGGTCTGGGACGGAGAATAGGCGTATTCTATGCTAATCGAAAGCTTAGCTCTTCAACCAGGCCTTTAATGGAAGAAATAGCTAACTTGTTAGTCTCACTCACACACACAAGGAGTGACACGAGCTGCACATACTGCAGCGTGACATGTTTATCCACTCCTACCCTAGCTGAGATAATATTTAACCATCTCTCTGACCTCATGTGCAACTTTCTTCAAATCAGTCACCTTACTTTCTAACTCTTCTTACTCTCTTACCTATCTTTATGTTCCATCTTTGCTTATACCCTATGCCGTCTATTAAAATGTTCTATTACGTGTTGTTTTGACATTGTAAGTAGTATACTATCAGCCTTATTTTCGAAAGTGATGGGCGCCCAGATTTCGACCCAAATCGGGAGATAGGCGCTCATCTCACAAAGGCGCCCAAATCGGTATAATCAAAAGCCGATTTTGGGCATCTTCAACTGCACTCCGTCGTGGGAACGAACAAAGTTGATGGGGGCGTGTCAGAGGCGTGGTGAAGGCGGGACTAGGGTGTGTTTATCGGTCAATAATCAAAAAAACAAAGGCGTTTTTAGCGCGAATTTAGGTCACTTTTTTTGGACACTTTTTTTCACGAACAAGTCCCAAAAAAGTGACCTAAATGACCAGATGACCACCGAAGGGAATTGGGGATGACCACCCCTGACTCCCCCAGTGGGCACTAACCCCCTCCCACAAAAAAAAAAAAACAACTTTAGCAACTTTTTTTTCCAGCCTGTATGCTACCGTCAAATGCCATACCCAGCTACATCACAGCAGCATGCAGGTTCCTGGAGCAGTTGTTAGTGGGTGCAGTGGACTTCAGGCAGGTGGACCCAGGCCCATCCCCCCCAACCTATTACACTTGTGGTGGTAAATGGGAGCCCACTAAACTGCCCCCAAAACCCACTGTACCCACATGTAGGTGCCCCCCTTCATCTCTTAGGGCTATGGTAATGGTGTAGAGTTGTGGGCAGTGGGTTTTGGGGGGGGGGATTTGAGGGGCTCAGCACCCAAAGGAAGGGAGCTATGGACTTGGGAGGTATTTGACTGTTTTTTTAAAATTGTTACAAGTGCCCCCTAGGGTGCCCAGTTGGTGTCCTGGCATGTGAGGGGGACCAGTGCACTATGAATCCTGGCCCCTCTCACAACCAAATGCCTTGGATTTGTTCATTTTTGAGCTGGGCGCCTTCGGTTTCCATTATCGCTGAAAAACGAAACCGCCCAGCTCAAATCCGCACAACTCCGATGCATTTGCCGGGAACAAACCGTATTATCGAAAAAAAAGATGGGCGGCCATTTTTTTCAAAAACACGGTCTGTCCCGCCCCTTCACATACCTGTTCTCAGACATAGACGCCCATGGAGATGGGCGTTCGTGCTCGATTATGCCCCTCCACACCGTACTTTGTATTGTTATTTGAATATTTTTACTGCTGTAATTGTCTATTGCTCATGTTTGATTTCTTCTTACTGTACACCGCCTTGAGTGAATTCCTTCAAAAAGGCGGTAAATAAATCCTAATAAATAAATAAAATAAACAAATAATCCATTAGTGCAGCTACATTACCACACACTAACCAATTAGCATGTGGTTAGAGCATGAACCCTTACTGCCTAGAAAATAAGTGTCGTTAAGGGCTCATGTGCTAATGGCCATGCGCTAATGAGAAAATTAGTACATGGCCATTATTGGCAAAATAGAAAACTTGGCTATTTCCTGGCAGAGCTAAAAGTGGCTTTGGCACCTTGCAAAGTCCCACGCTGGGGATAGTGCAGGCCACCTTTTAGCACTGCTTCATAAAAGGGTCCCAGCGTTTATTACTTAAAAGTCCAATTATGCATTTTTACAATATTGTTCTGGAAAGGATGGTGTTGGAGGTGATCATTTACTTATACACATAAACATGAAATATAAAAACAAGCACACTCAACTATATCAGAAATCTCATTGTGCTCATCGTCCTGCCGTAAGAATCAAGTTATATATCGCCAAAGGCTTGCTGAAATAGTAAGGTTTTTAAGGGGCCCTTTTACTGAAGTGCAGTAAAAAGTGGTGATAGAGTGCCCTTAGGCGGATTTTTCCCACGAGCAAAGGCCATTTTTACCGCAGTCGTATCATGACTGATTTTCCATTTTTTTTAATTAAAGGCCATGCGTAAATGTCGCCATTAGCACATGGCCATAAAAATAATTACCGGGTGAACACTTACCGCCACCCATTTTGTAGGCAGTATGGGCTCATACGGTAAATCAACGCACGTTAATGTAGCTGTGCTAGCAGGTTAGAGCAGAAATGCCCACTCTGCACTCTCCAAACATGCCGCCTCCAAGAAAATGTTTTAAATATTTTTAGCGCACGGTTAATTTGTGTATATTTGGCAATTACCACAGGACGCCTGAGTACATCCTATGGTACATTTTAAGCTGTGGTAAGTGTGCAGTAATTCTTACCGCAGCTTAGTTAAATGTTTTTTTTAAAGCTTCAAAGCTTTGATTGGATCTCATATAAGCTGGCAATGTGTTCCACACAAATGTAAAAGGTGGAGAAGCTAAATTTAATTATCACACCTTAGAGTAGGGGGCTACTCATCTTAAAGTTAATTTAGGGCCCCTTTTACTAAGCTGCGTAAGCTGCGCCAAATGGACATACCGCCCGACTACTGCATGGCTCTTGCGGTAATTTCATTTTTGGCGCGCATCCGCTACACACATCTGAAAGATAGTTTTTCTTTTCTGGTGTGCATAGTGGACGCACGCCAAGAGGCACCTGACTCGCATAGGTCGTTACCGCTAGGTCTATGGCTGGTGGTAAGGTCTGAGACCCAAAATGGACGCACAGCAATTTTGATTTTGCTGCACGTCCATTTTGGGGGAAAAAGAGGCCTTTTTACAGGGGCGCTGAAAAATAATTTTGCGCGCGCCCATAACCCGCGCCTACACTACTGCAAGCCACTGTTTACCGTGGCTTAGTAAAAGGACCCCTTAGGGAGGTGGATTGCTGAAGGTTGCCTAGGGTGCCTTATCCTCTTCCTCCGGCTCTGCAGCTGCAAACATACACATAGGCATCCGTCTAATCTACACAGTGATGCATATATTGTACATACTTAAATTAACTGGTACCCACAGAAAACTGTGCTGTCTTTGTTCCTCCTACTACCCTCTCTCCCTCCCCCAAGATGAAATATACTAATGTTTAAATAAGAGAGCAGCTTATGCAAACATATGGTTAATGGTAGGGCAAATTGCCAGACAGCAGGGGCAGGCATCCAATGACCCTAGGGGATGGGGTAATTAGACAATGGAGAAGCGAGGACCCATTGCACACTCTTGTTTTCAAAGTTAAACTAAGGGGAGATGCTCCTTCTCTTCCCTTCAGTGCTACAGGAAAATCTTCCTGATGCAAAATGACAAAAAAGAAAGTCTCTCCTACACCATGGCTACTTTGCCTATGATAAAAAGGAACCAACATCTGGAGAGAATAGAAAATGCCAGGATGATTGGTTGGAAACCTTTCAGACCTTTAGGCTGGGAGATGGAACTGATCTCGTAACACATTAGGGGTGTAGGGTACCTTGCATGCATATAGTGGCTGGGAGAGACTTCCTGTTCCCTGAGATGGACCTCAGTAAATAGAGACCAGAGGGTTTAACTTTCCTGTCAACTGGAATTTATCATCTTAAGTTTCCAAGACCAGCAAAAACCAGCCTGTTACCAAAATATTGCCATAGACCTGTCTGGAGAGAAAACCTGTGTTTATACAGAAACATAATCCACTCTATCACTCTTTTAATTTGCAACAAACCTTTCCCTGTTGAAATAGGCTTTGGACAAAGAAATGCAAGTTCCCTGGATGCCGGATTGCTTGCATAATTTTCAAAAGTTGCATCTTGTGACCACAAAATGAGATTTCCTGCAATTTCTGGAAAGGGAAGAAAACTCACTGACAAAAAAACTGCAAGTGACATCTTCTGCAAAAATGCTGCAGACCTTTGCTGGAAAGTGCTGAGTTAAAGAAGGAGGGACAAGTAAAGCACTATGGGTGCCCACAAGGACTTTGGTGCACCTTTTCTTGTGCAATTGATTTCCTTCCTAAATTGTTGCAAATGAAGGGGTCTTTTTACTAAGGTGTGACAAAACATGGGCCTGGTGCACCCTTACCTGGGTCTTTCCCCTGTGCTAAGGCCATTTTTACCTCATCCGTAAAAGGCCAGTTTTCCATTTTTTTATTTGCACTAATGGCCAAGAGCTAATGTTCAAACAAAACCAACAAACGAGGGGGAGAACCCGATAGAAATAGTATGAATTTACACAAATATCTAGCTGGGGTTCTCCTATAAAGTCCAATTTCTAGGCAGTGTGAGATTGCAAGGAGGAAAAAGCCTCAAGAAGCTCCCGGCTAAAATAAGCATTGGGAGCAGGGCTGCTTCGTCATTGGTACAAAAATGTCTTACAAAATGTCTTCAAAAATACTTTTTCAATGCTACATCATAGGTTTGTAAACATTATTGCTATATTCAAAAAGTACTTAGCTTGTATGGTTCTTCCTCTCCCCTGCTTTCTCAAAAAGCAGACCGTGGCCTACGGTGGTCAGAATTTCGTTTGCCTGCATCAGGGTCTAACGGTCAAAAATATTTTGAAAACTCCGTTCCTGTCTTGACAGAAAAGGGAAGACAAGGTATTTTTGAAGACATTTTGTAAGAGCTGTTTAATTCTACAAGGAGGTTTTTCTGTGCCAATGATGAAGCAGCCCTGCTCCCGATGTTTATTTTAGCCAGGAGCTTCTTGAGGCTTTCTCCTCCTTGCAATCTCACACTGCCTAGAAGTTGGACTTTATAGGAGAACCCCCAACATATATTTGTGTAAATACATGAGCTAATGTTGCCATTAGAACACACATATAAACAGTCTCTAGAGCTGAAGACTCATAAATGTTTGTAGATCTTATAATAGATATCTAATTCAATATTCCACTTATAACATTAAAAAGGCAGAAATAGACCTCAAATGTCCCAGCGTGGCAGCAAGCAATCAAATCTTCGTGCCAGCATATATTGGACTCCTTTTTAATGTTATAAGTGGGACATTGAATTAGATATCTGTTATAAGATCTGCAAACATTTATGAGTCTTCAGCTTTAAAGTTTGTTATTTTGCTGAAGTTTTGCCTAGTTATTGGTTTGAGCGAAGCCATTAGAGCACGGCCATTTTTGTAAATTACAGCCTCCTACTGTGTAGGTGGTAAGATCCCCTGTGTTATCTGTGTGCTGACCAATTAGATGCAGGGGTGTAGCCAGACCTCACGGTGGGAGGGGGCCAGAGCCTGAGGTGGGGGAGCACTTTTTGGTCTGCCGCTTCGCCCCCCCCACCACCTCATCCCCTGCCTCACCACCTCACCGCTTCACCGCTCCCCACCCACTGCAGCTTCAAAGTACCTTGACTGGCGCGGGTCCTCAATCCCCGCCAGCTGAATCCTTCTCCAATACTGGTCTCTGGTGCCGCCACGTTGCCCGCCCTGCCCTCTCTCCCTCCTCACGTCCTGCACGCTCCTTTAAGTGAAACTGAGCATGAACAGAGACCGGCGCTGGACAAGGTTTCAGCTCGGGGGAGGAGGGGGTTGGGGACCCCTGCCAGCAAAGCCAGGAGCCTGGAGGAAATTTGAGGGGGGCCCAGGCTCCAGTGGCCCCATGTAGCTATGCCACTGGATGCGCTAACTGGTTAGTGCAGGACAGCTCACTCTCTGCCCCGACACACCCCTCAAAAAGAAAAAGAAAAAGTTTCTAGCTTGTACTTAGTACGTTCATATTCCCAAACCTACCATATCAGGCTACAGCGCATCCGTGGTAGTTCATTTTTTGCTGCGTTAGGCTTGCATTAACATCTAATGCAGCTTAGTAAAAGGGACCCTAAGTCTTTGGGTAAATATTTTGAAACTCTTATCTCTGGGCCCTCTTCCCAAAGGCTTTCTGGATAGTCTCAGAATGGGGAAATGTTCTGTGTGAATAAGACTTTTTTTTTGTATATTTTGGTGTGTTTGTGTGAATGTAAAAGGGAAATCTGTGTATATTATATGGTAATGTATACATCTGAATGGCATTCAGTCTGGCAGTCTGTGTGTTTGTGAGTGTGTGAGTTCTCCAAAGTCAGGTACATGTACGGGGGGGGGGGGGGGGGGGGGGGGGGGGGGGGAGAATTCATTGACTAATTAAAGCTGTTGTATATTTTGCCCCCAGGAGCGCATGCAGCGCTGAGAAGGACAGCTGATAAAAACCTATTTATAACCTTTTGACAAATGTCAAGGTGATATTTTATCAAGATTTTTTGTAGACTCCATTCTGTACTTTTTTTTTTTAATGCAGACTGAAAATGGATGCAGAGATAAGGAAAAGAATTCACACACAGCAGTAGCCAAAACATTGTAAGGAAAAATCCTCCCCTTCTCCCTTCCCTGACAAGGCTTTCTCCCCCTACATCCCACCCATTTCCTCTTATTCATGACCTCTCAAGCCTTCTACATAAACAGTTGCAGTCTGGGCTCTTCCTGCTCCGCCAGGAATTGAGTCTTGGGACAGACTGCCAGACCGAGTTTTAATGAGGTTGACGAAGGCTTGGAGATTAAGAGAGTTAATGCTTCATTGTAGGAAAGGCCTGTGACATTCTCAGACCCTTTTTACCTCATGTCCATGGTGACATTCCCGCTAATGAAACAGGTATGGCATTTTTTTTTACAAAAAGTCTAAGGCAGAGTCAGAGACGCTAATTCTCCTCTGAGGAGGCTCATTCTTTTTCATGCTTTTTTTTTCCTGGAAAAAAAAAAAAAGCTCTCGAATGGAGGGGGCACAGAATGGTTTACAAACTTTGGGGCCCATTGTAAAGTGGCCTGTGGTAGTGCAAACGCATCTTTTGGATGCTCGCTGCACCATTTTTTACCGCATATAGGAAAAAAGGGCCTTTTCTTAAAGGGCTGGAAAATGGATGTGTGCTAAAATTTAAAACCAGCGTGCGTCCATTTTCAGCCTGAGACCTTACTGTCACCCATTGTGCCACCCAGTAAGGTCTCATGTGCTACCCAGGCAGTACCGAGGGCCTTAAAAATAGGGACAATTTTCGAAGATTGTTCAATAACGGTGTATGATTAAAGAACCATGTCCCTATTTTTAAGGCCCCTGGTGCTGTTTTTTTTGCTGTTTGGACTTTTGTTTGTACTTTGCTCCCTCTCTCTGCTGTACTACCAAGGCAGTAAGCATGCAGCACGCACCAACCGCTGTTTACCGCTGGGTAGGCGCCCCACGGTAGAAAATATTTTCCACCGTGTGTTTTCAGCGTGCACCAAATTCATAATTACTGCCCGGGGCACATGATAGCTGGGCGGTAATGATGTTTTGGTGTGCATTGGACATGAATAGGCCCTTACGTGCCTTCGAAAAAGGGCCCCTGTAATTGTAGTATATCATATCACAATTTAAAAGAAGCTAATTTGATCATTGCCATGAAGAATAAAAGAATTCAGAAACACTCCGGCCGATATTAAGAGGCCCTTTTACTAAGCCACTGTAAAAAATGGCCTGTGGTAGTTCGATTGCATCTTTTGGACGCTTGCTGAGCCATGTTTTACAGCGTCTACGAAAAAGGGCCTTTTTTAAGGGGCTGTAAAATGGACTTGCGCTAAAATTGAAACCAGCGCACATCCATTTTCAGCCTGAGACCTTACCGCCACCCATTGACCTAGCAGTAAGGTCTGATGTGCAACCCAGGCGGTAAGCGTGCAGTGCACGCCAACTGCTGTTTACCAATAGGTAGGCGCTCCATGGTAGAAAATAGAAAAATTTTCTACGTGTGTTTTCGGCACGCACCAAATTCAGAATTACTGCCCAGGGCACGTGGTAGTCGGGCAATAATGCTAATTTGGCATGCGTTGGACGCGTGTAGGGTTTTACACACCTTCATAAAAGGACCCCTTTAATTGTAGCATATCATATCACAATTTAAAAGAAAAGAATTTGACCATTGCCATGAAGAATAAAAGATTTCAGAAACACTCTGACCGTATTAAGGGGTCCTTTTACGGTAAGCACTAATACGTGCTTACCGCACGCTAAAAGGTACTACCGTGGGACATGTTCAGGCATTCCACAGTAGTTTTGGGATCGGTGCACGCCAATCCCATGCTAAAAAATAGAAAATATTTTTTAGCACGGGAGGCGTGTTTGGGGGCGGAGAGTAGGTGTGCTCTGTGGTAATTGGTTATCACAGGCAAATTGCCACATGCTGCTGATTAGCATGAAGTTAGCATGTGAGCCCTTACGCCTACAAAATAGGCGGTGGTAAGGGCTCATGCGGTAATAACCATGCGCTAATTGGGAATTTAGTGTGTGGCCATTAATGGAAAAAAAAGAATTTGCAGCCATTTTACAGCCGCGCTAGAAGTGTCCTCAGCGCGTGGAAACCCAAAAGCTAAAAATAGCACTGGCAACTTTTTTTTTCTTTTTTAGCTCCCTGAATCCTTGAAAAAAACCTCTCCTTCCCTCCTCCTCCCCCAGTCCGCGAGTCACAAACTCTATCCCACCCCCTCCCTGAACAACTCCTGACCCCCTAATCCCCCTGGCAGCTTGTAATACTGAGAGAGGTCGCAGTAGCCATGTTCTTTTAGCAGCTGACTATTGAGATGGGGGGGATCATTATTAATTGATTTGCTTGCTTTATTTTTGTCTATTAGATTGTAAGCTCTTTGAGCAGGGACTGTCTTTCTTCTATGTTTGTGAAGCGCTGCGTACGCTTTGTAGCACTATAGAAATGCTAAATAGTAGTAGTAGTAGTCATGGGGGTTGGGAATCATTCCAGGAGGGGTGGGTGAGGGTTTTGACTTACAGGCTGGGGGGAAGGGAAAGAAAGGGAGGGACTTTTTCAGGGGATCGGGGAGCTAAAAAAAAGTTATGCAGGCTCGGCAAGCAGGGTATGCATGGCAGGGGGTCGCAAACATTGAAGGGGCGCCAGAAACTGCCATGCTTACCCTGCAGTACACTACAGCCTTCCCAAGAAGACCTACCTTGATCCTTGAAGGCTGCCCTGGTGGTTTAGTGGCCTCTGCGGCTGTGGGGGCAGGAAAGAATCCCACTCTTTCCTGCCCTCTGCAGCTCCTCCTTCACCGCTTTACTCTTCTGTGCCATGTGCGCTGCCGCTGTATTTTAAAAATGGCTGCCGAGGCTTCCAGCGGCCCTCTCATGAGACTGCAGCCGAAGTTTCAGTAGCCATTTTGAAAACCCAGCGGTTCTCATCAGCACTGAGTATCGCCATCACGCAGATAAATTTCAGCCTCGGAATTGCCCCTCCATTGCTCAGATTCGGTTAATAGAATAAGGGGCCATTTTACTAAGCCGTGTAGGTGTGTATGTGCGTCCTATGTGTGCCAATTTGGAGTTACCGCCCGGCTACTGTGTGGCTCAGGTGGTAATTTTGTATTTTACGCGCATCCACTACGTGCGTCTGCAAAAAAATTTTATTTTCTGACGCGTGTCAGCTACACGCATCAAGTGGCATTCTACGTGTGTAGGTCATTACCGCCCAGTTAACGCATGAGACCTTACCGCTAAGTCAATGGCTGGCGATAAGGTCTCAGACCCGAAATGGCCACGCAGCAATTTTAATTTTGCCGCATGCCCATTTTCGGCAAAAATTTTAAAAGGCATTTTTTGCAGGTGCGCTGAAAAATAGATCTGCGCGCGCTCAAAACACACGCCTACAATAGCGCAGCCCAATTTTCAGTAAAAGGACCCCTTAGTGCTGATATTCAGTGACACTATCCAATTAAGTATCACAGAATATCAGTGGATAGTCCCACACAGGTGGTTTAACTGGGCAGAAGACTCTCCTGCCTGGTTACATCACTTCGACTATTTCTCCATAGTTTACAAGAACATATGAAATGCTCTACTGGTTCAGACCAAGGTTCATCAAGAACCTGTCTCTGACAACGGTAGGTCCAGATTACAAGACCCTACCTTAATAGATCCATTTCTTGCAGTTCCCTACCAGAAACGAGTGATAGCATTCTGAGATCTGCTTAACTAATGATTATTTAAGGACTAATCCTCTAAGAATTTGTCCAAACCCCTTCCAAACCAATCATAGACAACCACATCCTCTGACAACAAATTCCACAGCTTAATTTGTTCTTTGAGTGAAAAATTACATGCTCCAATTTATTTTAAATCTGCTATAGAGTCCCCTGGTACAGTTTGAAAGCATAAATACTGAGGGTGGGCATTTAGTATACTATTAATTTGATTAAAATGTTTTTTTAATTTAAACTAGGATTAAATTTTTAAATCCTGAATAAAATGTTTAACTCCCCTCCATTGTCCAGCATCACTACCTCTCCCCTGTAGCATGTAGGAATTGCTGCCAAAGACCCTATGAAGAGCCTGATAAATGTTGAGATAAATGTGGAGGGGGGCGGGGGAAGAGGAGCCAGACCTGTGTGCTGGGTGGGGGGGGGGGGGGGAGGGAAGTCAGCAGCAGCAGGAGAGGATGGAAATGGGTATCTGTATGTCAGGGGTAACAGGTTTAGCAGCAGAAGGGGAGACACTTGGGTATATGTACAGGAGAAGGATGCTGCAGGAGAGGAGAAAGGTAGGTACCTGTATGGGGGGGGGGGGGGGGGGAGTGTGTGTATGCAACTATTCATTATATTCAGCAGGTTTAAAAATTTTCCATACAGTCTGTACAGTGTAAATTTACTAGTAAAAAGCCATCCAGCCCAGAGGTGTGATTAATCGTGTGATTAAAATTTTTAATACCACACTTAATTTTGATTACAATTTTTAATCATTGTCCACTCCTAAATACTTGTTCCTTCCTGTTCATGATTTTATAAGCTTCTTATCAGAGCCTCTTCAAGCTGAAGAGTCCTATGCCTTTCTTCATAAGGAACTTGTTCCATCAACTCTTTTTTGTTGCCCCTCTGTGCCCTTTTCCTTGCTTATAACATCAACATAAATTTAAACAGAAGTGAAGATATTTTTAAAAGGTTTACATCAGGGGCATAGCTACTCGGGGCCACGGGGGCATTGGCCCCCATAGATTTGGCCCTGCCCCCCTGCCGCCACCTCCTTTGGCCCCTCCCGCCAACCCTTCCCCGCCGCCACCACCGTCGGGTACCTTTGCTGGCGGGGGTCCCCAACCCCTGCCAGCCGAAGTCCTCTTTTCCGGTGCAGCCGCATTGCTGATCTGCAAAGCTTCTGTTTCTGTGAGTCGTACGTGCAGGATGTCAGACTCACAGAAACAGAAGCCTTGCAGATCAGCAACTCGGCCGCGCCGGAGAGGAGGACTTCGGCTGGCGGGGGCTGGGGACCCCCGCCAGCAAAGGTACCCAACTGCGGGGGGGGGGGGGGGAAGGGGGGATCAAAAGGGTTTGTGCTGGGAGGGGTCAAAGGTGGTGGTGGCGGTGGTGGGGGTCAAAAGTGGCGGGGGGGGGGGCTTACATGTGCCCCTTCACCTCGTGCTCTGGACCTCCTCCCACCGAAGTCTGGCTATGCCCCTGATTTACATCTTCTCCCTCTTCTTTGATTTTTCCATATGTCCCCTCCCCTCTCTGTGATCTTCTACCACTCACTGTCTCTCCCTCTCTTTTGTCGCTTGTTCTCACCTAGAGTCTACTTGACACTGGGCCTGTTTTTTATATTGTGCCCTCTGTTCGGAATTCCCTTCCTTCCTCCCTCTGAGAGGAACTTTCCTATCAGAAATTTCATGTGGCCCTAAACACTCCTTCCCTAATGGGGCTGCATGGTGTTAGCTCCTCCCCTCTAACCCTGTCCCCTAATGCTTCTGCTTTCCTGTCAATCGATTGTAGTTCCTTTCCGTTTCTTTGAAATTTCTTATAAATCGCTTTGATTTTCCCAACTGAAAGGCAGTATATTAGGTACTAATAAATCATAACCATAAGTATAACCATTGTCATCGAGGGCAATTCTGGAGTGGCTCTTGAACCGGACAAATACCCCCCACATACCCCCTCATAGTGCACCAAGAGTAGAGCGTCAATTTAGTGCATAACTTCTGTACCACATTCCATGCCAAAACGGGGGTGAAATGATAGGTACATGTGTAGTGCACTTAAGGGACCTTTTATAGAGCAGCGGTAAGCCCACTATGAACTTTCTGCTCGATCTTCCGGGACTAGTAGTCCTGCCCTGAGTGCGCACCATTTCCGGGGGAAAATAAAACCCTCAGAAATGGCTTGCATGGCGGTAACCCTGTGGTAATTGGGTGTGCACTGCCCAGTTACTGCCAGGTTAGTGTGGGAGCCCTTATCGCCACCTCAATGGGTGGCGGTAAGTGATCCCCCTCGCATGGCCATGCAGTAGGAGCTAATTAGCTCTTTATTTAATTAAATTGTGCATGCAAATTTGGCATGTGCCCAAATTTGGGTTCCAATTTTTGGCAAATTTTATAGAATGAGGAGGAGTGTGCAGTCTTTCCCAAGAGAGCAGGCATGTAAGATAATTCATGCGTCTGGAAAGTATGCACCATGTACAAAGAGTATACTTGTTTTTCAGATTTACTTGGCAGTGCTAGGTTTTGCACCAGGTTTCCCTGTTTAAACTTTTCTTGGCAAGGTAGGCTGCTCTTTCTTTTTAATAGTTTTCCATAAGCAAAAAAGTTTTTTTTAGGTATCCTTTTACTTCCTTTGCTGCATTTGTTTTCAAGTTTATTATGCTTTTATGGTTTGTTTTTTTTGGTTTGTTCATGCGACTTACAAGTTTTACAAGTGTTTTATGATTTGTATCCGTGTCTTAGTTTTATAATTCCTCACTGTATTAATATATAGTTTGTTTTATTATATAGATTTTTTTTTTATCAGACACTGATTTTGACAGTTTCATTTAACTTTATTGTTATACTTGTTATAGTCATATGACTTTTTTCATTTTATTGTTATATCACTCGTTCTTATGTACTTTTTTTTTTTTACTTTATTATGATCCTGATTGAAAATATTTTTGTTTTACTAATTTATTTTGGATTTTGCTCATAGCTTTTTCAGTAGTAGCAAAAGGTGAGTTATATTCAGGAACACTGGGTATTTCTCTGTCCCTGGAGGGCTCACAATCTAATTTTGTACCTGAGACAATGGAGGGTTAAGGGGTCTTTTTACTAAGATGCGCTGAAATGTGGCCTGCGGTAGTGTAGACGTCTGTTTTGGGTGCATACAGAATTATTTTTTAGCGCACCTACAAAAAATGCCTTTTTTTGGCCGAAAACGAATGTGCGGCAAAATGAAAATTGCCGCGCAGACATTTTGGGTCTGAGACCTTACCACAAGCCATTGACCTAGTGGTAAGGTCTCATATGGTTACCAGGTGGTAATGGTCTACACGCGTCAAATGCCACTTGACATGCTTAGCTGCTACGCGCCAGAAAATAACAAATATTTTTCAGACGCAAGTAGCGGACATGTGCCAAAATTGAAATTACCACAATGGCCATGTGGTAACCGGGCAGTAACTCCAATTTGGCATGCGTTGGGCATGCGTAGGTACCTACGCGGTTTAGTAAAAGGTCCGCTAAGTAACTTGCCCAAAATCACAAGGAGCAGCAGTGGGATTTGAGCTGGCCACCTCTGGTGCTCTAATACTAGGCTACTCCTCTACTATATAGTTGTATCGTGAAGCAGGAGGTTTCACCGCTGAAACACGGACAGTTGTCGGGTCCAGTTACTGGTGCTTTGAAGAGAAGACTCTTTTACTTCACCCCATTGGCTGGTTGTGTTTTGCGGCATCCTCTACTTTTGCTTTGAACTTTGGACTACACCTAGAGGTTTCTACCTGTTTGTGTGTTTTGCCTTACGCTTTAAAGACATTCATTTGAAATTTTTTTTAAAAAAGAACATTTTTTGTCTGCCCATCCCCAATCTTTACACTTTTTTTTGCTCTGCTTTCTGGTCCTCTTTGTTCATTCCACCCCAGCACAGAGAGAATTGTTCCTCACTTTACTGTCTGATAACATCAGCACCAGTCAGCAGCAGTGAAACTAGAGGAGGCTCATGCTTATTTGTCCAAAAAGTGAAAACATGCAAACGAAGGATGCTCATATTCCCTGCCAGTTTGAGGTACCTTCCTCACTCATACTCCTCAGCCCTTGAAGGGTTAAGAAATGAAAACTCTACCTCAAGTTCTTATAAAATATTATGTAAGGTCGTTTTGATTTTTTTTTTCTTTCTTTGCAAAGTTCCAAAACTTTGATTGCTGTAGAAAATGGATTTTATGTATATATTCCAGCAGGAACACCTAAAACTATATCAGATTAATGCCTTCAGTATGGATGAAATATACCATATGCTGCCGGGAAACAAAAGGGACTCTGTTTTATTAAAGTTTCATATCTACACTCCCACTTGCAGCTCCCTCCCTTTACTCTTAACTCCTGGATCTTTGCTCAAGCTGCTGAATTAGAGAGAGAGAGAGAGAGAGAGAGAGAGAGAGAGAGAGAGAGAGAGAGAGAGAGAGAGAGAGAGAAAGACCTGTGACTCTACTGCACAGCAGTAGTTACAGAAACCAGATCCTAAGGCTGAGAATGCCAGTCTTCTGGTCCTCTTGCAGGTAAGTTGCCTGGGAGAAAATGGAAAAGGGAGGGAAAGAATCATCCATAGTAACACAAGCTGGTTTGCTTTTGCTGATGGGGAGACAAAGGATGCAGTAGGATGATGGGGATCAACATTGACAATCTGCTCTGTTATATGTTAGAAACCAGTGTCGTATACCTACAGTATTACTGTCTATTCCCTTAAGAGTGAAGCTGCCGCTCCATCCGTTTTAAGTGAAATTGCATGTTTATCCCTGCCAGATCTGTTAGGCTGGGGACAGCAACAGTTCTCCAGGGTAAAAAATGTTGCTTTGCAGACAGTGTATTGCTGCAGCACTGCTGTTTGTGTTTTTAAGGGCTCTGTGTGTGTGTGTGCTCATGCCTCTAGGTGCCTGCCTTGTGTTTTGCACATGTGCAATTAACTTTCTGCTCCTCTGACTAAATTGGAAGTGTACAGAACTTCCTCTAAGTCTGTTTACTTTTCCAGAGGATATTTTGCACGCTGAAATAATAGCAGAGGCTGTGCTGCTGTTCACGGACATCATGTAACACTCAAGGTTTATACTTCTCCAATTCCCTGTTTAACTATGAACAGGCAAGGAAAGCAAAACAGATACTAAGAGATTTGCGCTTGAATAACCTCTGCTTTTCTGCATGATTGTGGCAGAGTGTTAAAGGAGTATATTACAGGTTCAAAAGACTCTGTTTCATACCATGTATCTGGAGGCCATAACCTGTTTTCTTCACAGAAGATTCATAGAGCCATTGAAATCACCTTTCCAGGGTGCACGATATACTCTCCCTAATTCTATAAACTTGCATGCTCAAATTTCTGATTAGCATGAAAGTTATGGAATAAGGCCAGTGGTGCACATAACTTAATTTGATAACTGGCTAATTGGAGTTAACAGGTGATCATTGCCTACAATTGGCTTTAATTAGCACTAATTGGAGGAGTAGCCTAGTGGTTAGTGCAGTGGACTTTGATCCTGGGGAACTGAGTTCGATTCCCACTGCAGCTCCTTGTGACTCTGGGCAAGTCACTTAACCCTCCATTGCCCCTGGTACAAAATAAGTACCTGAATATATGTAAACTGCTTTGACTGTAGTTGCAAAAACCTCAGAAAGGCGGTATATCAAGTCCCATTTCCTTTCCCCCTAATTGGCAGCAATTAGCAATTATGCATGTAACTGGTCTTAGTCGCTATTCTATAAGTTGCATGCTCAAATTCTAGAGTGCACAACTTCAAGGGGGTGCATGGACTTGGGGAGGGCATGGGTGGGTTGGGAGTGTTATAAAATTCATGCTTAGTGTGCATCATCCAGGTACCTGAATATTAAGAACTTACATCTAATGTACAGAAACAATTATCAGTACTCTATGGGTTCTAGATCTTGTACTCAGATCTGTGCTATGGGGATAATTCTATAACTGGGCACTGCCATTTAGGAGCTCCGGGGCTGTGTGGTAGGAGTCTGTTCTAGAACAAAACCAACATGCTAAAGCTCCATTATAGAATTCTTGTAAAGCCTGGTTTCAACTAAAACTGAAAAAAATGGTTTCATAAGTACATAAGTATTGCCATATTGTGACAGACTGAAGGTTCATCAAGACTAGCATCCTGTTTCCAGCAGTGGCCAATCCAGGTCACAAGTACCTGGCAAGATCCCAAAACAGTACAATACATTTTATGCTGCTTACCTTAGAAATAAGCATCAGATTTTCCCCAAGTCCATTTTAATAATGGCTTATGGACTTTTCTTTTAGGAAGCTATCCAAACATTTTTAAACCCTGGTAAGCTAACTGCTTTTACTGTATTCTCTGGCAAATGAAATCCAGAGTTTAATTACACGCTGAGTGAAGAAATATTTTCTATGGTTCATTTTAAATTTACTACTTTGTAGCTTCATTGGGTGCCCCCTAGTCCTAGTATTTTTGGAAAGAGTAAACAAGCGATTCACATCTACCTGTTCCCGTCCACTCATTATTTTGTAGACCTCTATCATATCTCGCCTCAAGCGTCTTTTCTCCAAGCTGAAGAGCCCTAGCCGCTTTAACCTTTCCTCATAGGGAAGCCGTCCCATTCCCTTTATCATTTTCGTCACCGTTCTCTGTACCTTTTCTAATTTGGTCACCTTCTACTTGCTGGCAACAAACTAAAACCAAAGAAGAGTGAGAGGTGTAAAACAATAGCTCTTTATTTAAAAACCTTTAATAAAAGTCCTCCATTAAAAACCCAACATGGTCATGTTTTGCCTATAGTCTGCTTCAGGGATTAATAACGATATGCACAACATCAGTCTTTGTACTTTTACACACCTAATGAATTATGCACAATACTCTGGCGAAGAGGTGACCCCACATAAGTCACAGACTTTACCGTTATCTTGATGCTCAAGGCATCATTTCCGCTTCTTGATGTTAATCTATCAGGATACTTCAGCAAGACCTCCTGGTCAGTAACATTTCCAATTAATATACAACACTCTTGTGCAACTTCACTTGAGGGACATTTCAAACAGAAAATAAAACTCTACCGGGGCAGCAGAACACCTCTTTGGTTGGTGGGGCCAAGCTCCGCATCCAGCTCTCTTTCCCAAGGCAACCCCCTCAAACTCCACTCCCAATTAAAAGGCTGATGCAAGAAAATCAGACATTGCGGTAAAGAAGAAAAATTTGAGAACTGCACTGATGCAAGAGGTATCAGTGCCAAGTGATTATTCTGTGCATCATGTGGAGAGGGAGAAAATTCTCAAGTACCAGAAAATATAGAAATATTTCCCGTTGTATTGGGAGCCACAGGTTTGACTGAAAGCCATTTTGAAGCACACCTTGATAAGTTGCCTATACATGTCACATCTTATGAACTCCAGAAGGAAGTTCTCTTTGGCATGATACAATTTCTATGGTGAGTGATGGCAGCTATTTTCAGAGACTGAGAGTAAGGTTTGTTATTGTCATAATGGGCCAGATTCTATATATGGCGCTTACAAAATTGTCGCCGAAACCTCTTCCCCCCCCCCCCCCGCGCTTAACAGTATTCTATAAGCCGAACCTAAAGTTTGGTACGGTTTATAGAATTAATGTTTAAGTGGAGAGGTTGTGCTAAATTTAGGCACCGCCATTCGCACCAACGAAAATGTGGTGCAAATACCTGTGTATAAATTTACACACGGAGCACCATTATTCTGCAATTACATGTGTAACTCAAAATCACACCCCCCCATCTGCCCCAAAACACCCATGACCCTCCCATTTTCACTCCCCCCTTTTCAGGCCACTCATACATTTTATGTGCAGATCCCACGCCTAACTTTACATGTATGTCCCAATTAAATCTGATTAGTGCCAATAATTGCTTGTTAAAAAGCCAATTATTGGCACTAATTGGCTTATTATTCTATTAAATTGTACATGCAAATTAGGAGCATTTCTAAATTTGTGCATGCAATTTTTGGCAACCTTTACAGAATCAGGAGGAATATATGCAAAACTAACCCATTTAGAGGCAGTAACCCGAGAGTAATAATTCTACCCAGTAATTAGTAGCAATACAACTATTACACCAGGCTCTGTCTCCTCCAGGCTCCAGATTCCATGCCTGTGCTTCTGCTTTCTCCAGCCCTTACTTCCCACTACAGACCTGAATGGAGTGGCTGGACACAACCTGAGCACAGAGATGATGACAATCATGGCTTATCCAAGAATATCGGATGCCCTAGGCAACCTTCAGCCATGTGCCCCCTACCCCTGAGGGGCAGCTCAAAGCCTTATTCCTTCCCCCCCTATAGTTCAGCATTTCTTTTTCCCTACCTCCATGCAGTCCAGCATCTCCCTTTTCCCTCCCTACCCCCAAACAGTCCAGCATCTCCCCTTCCCTTCCCCCTGTATCCAGCATCTCCTCCTTTTCCCTTCCTCTTACTACTCCCACCCTCCTCACCACTGCCACCCTCCCTCTTCTGAAGCATAGGAGGCAAGAGGATGCAGCAGTGGTATAGGGCCTTGAAATACTGCCTCATCCACCCCCCTCCTCCTGACAAAAACTTCCTCTCATGGGGGGTGGGGGTGGGAGAAGAGAGGGTGATGTAGGACATGACAACACATGATTGCAGGTCTATGCTTTGATGCTCTGTGCCAACGCTGAATTCACTTTCCTCTTGACATCAAGAAGGAGGAGGGTGGCATCAGTGGCAGGAGGAAGAGAAAAAGAGGGAAGATAAGATGCAACACTCCTGCCCTTCCACTGATGGTCCACAAATGCCTCTGCCCTAGGTAGGCTGAGTTTGGTTCAAACGTTTTGTGGAGCCATGCCTCTGTGGCTCACCCTATTTTGATGTCTGAGTTATACCTCAGCTTTTCAGACTTCTTGCTTTACCATGACTTCTAATCATGATCTTTCATAACCCACATACATGGAGGGGCATAATCGAACGCGAACGCCCATCTCCATGGGCGTCTATCTCCGATATCAGGTACATGAAGGGGCGGGACAAATTGTATTTTCGAAAAAAATGGGCGTCCATCATTTTTCCAATAATACGGTTTGTGCCAGCCAAATGCATCGGATTTATGCGGATTTGAGCTGGGCGGTATCGTTTTTCATGATAATGGAAACCGAAGGCGCCCAGCTCAAAAATGACCAAATCCAAGGCATTGGGTCGTGGGAGGGGCCAGGATTCATAGTGCACTGGTCCCCCTTACATGCCAGGACACCAACCGGGCACCCTAGGGGGCACTTGTAACAATTTTAAAAAAGTTAACTACCTCTGAAGTCCATAGCTCCCTTCCCTTGGGTGCTGAGCCCCCCAAATCCCCCCAAAACCCACTCCCCACAACTCTACACCATTACCATAGCACTTATGGCTGAAGGGGGGCAACTAGATGTGGGTACAGTGGGTTTTGGGGGCGGTTTGGAGGGCTCCCATTTACCACCACAAGTGTAACAGGTAGGGGGATGGGCCTGGGTCCACCTGGCTGAAGTCCACTGCACCCACTAACAACTACTCCAGGGACCTGCATACTGCTGTGATGGAGCTGGGTATGACATTTGAGGCTGGCATACAGGGTGGAAAAAAAAAAGGTTTTAAAGTTGAGCCCTCCAAAAACCCGCAAAACCCACTGTACCCACATCTAGGTGCTCCCCTTCACCCCTTAGGGCTATGGTAATGGTGTAGAGTTGTGGGGAGTGGGTTTTGGGGGGGATTTGGGGGGCTAAACAACCAAGGGAAAGGAGCTATGCACCTGGGAGCTATTTTTATTTATTTTTTTAATTTTTAGAAGTGCCCCCTAGTGTGCCCAGTTGGTGTCCTGCCATGTCAGGGGGGCCAGTGCACTACAAATGCTGGCTCCTCCCATGACCAAATGCCTTGCATTTCGTCGGGTTTGAGATTGCCGGCATTTTTTTCCATTATGGCCGAAAATCGATGCCGGCCATCTCAAACCCGACGAACTCTGATATTTGGCCGGGCCCAACCATATTAGCGAAGAAAAAGATGGCCGGCCATCTTTTTCGAAAATACGGTTGGCTCCGCCCGCTTGTGGCACCGGTGCCGGAGATGGCCGGCCAGATATTTAGCCTGCGCCTTTCGATTATGCCCCTCCAAGTCTGTTCACTAACTCTCAAATTCCATATATGGCGCCTAAATTGTGTGTGCTAATTTGACTGCATGGCCAAATTGTGCACACAACTTAATTTAACACCAAGCCTATCAGCGCTGATAATTGGCAATTAACAACCAATTATCAGTATTTATTGGCAACAATTAGGATTTACGTACATATCCAGTTCTATAACAGAATGCACCTTAATCCTATCGCATAACAATTTGGGGGGGGGGGGGGTGTTTATGGGCATTCCTGGGGGCATTCCAAGATTTTATGCGTGTTGATACAGAATCTTGCCTAAGTGCGCCTAACAGACGCCAGTATTTAAGCCTGCGATTTTTAGGCACAACTTATAGAATTTATCCTTAAGTGCTGCCATTGTGTATGACTAGTGACTCCCTTCCCATAGAGGCTGTGAATGCTGCCTTCAAAGCATCTCCGGTATCTGCTGACTGACAGTGAATCCAGGTCCTCTGTATGGTAGCATACAAACTGCTATTGCATGAGCTACTGGGCTAAACCTGATGCATAATGAAGAATTAAAGAGGCCGATAAAGGATGGAAAAGAGAAAAGAAGGGAACTATAAATTAACTATGTAGAAGAAAGATTTGACATTTTTGCTAGCTTTTACAATATTTGCCTTTTAAGAACATATCAGTCTTGGAAATGTGCCTGTTTCACCTGCAAGACTGGAACTGAGGCCAAAGTTACTATTCTACAACCAGACCAAGAAATATGCTTTGTAGATTTCCCCATATCAGCAGACATGTTCAGGCACTGTTGAAAAACGATCTTTCTTTTGAAGTTCCAGCATTTTCATGCAGCCCTATCACAATGGTCACAGAATACTAAATTGTTTATATTCAAATATGATCATAGATTGACCACATAGGAGCCTGATATGTACAGATTACAAAAAATAGGACGCATCATACAGGTTAGGGGAAGAGAGACCCTTTTTAAAAAGAATTGTATGGCACATGTCCAGCCTGGAAGTCTGAACTCTATACAAGAAATGACTATGCAGGGTGTTGCTTGGGAAACTTGCCCAGACATTAAGCACATTCTGGAAAGTCAATTAATCACGTATTGGCTTCTGATTGGGACAACGATGATCTCAAATTACTCTCTATTGGCATTCCGGATCCTAGCAAATCTTTTCTATTCCCAATTCTCAAGACCTGCAGTCATGCCTATGCCTTTTTCAGTCTTCAATGATGGGACTCGTTGGAAGTAGGGAAGGAGAATAGTAGAGCTGGTGTTTGGTATGAACATGGACATATACAGCATAGGCCTGGTAAAATGAATGAAACATCATGGCTGTGAGTGATCCATGAACAGTCCTGTTGAAAGCACTAGAGATTCCTGAGAATGCAGCTTTATTTTATTTTAACCGTTCATAACTCACTCTATCTAACCAATTCTAGACAGCTTACAAAAGAAGATTCACAATCTGGTGGAGGACCACAAACAATAAAATAAAACTAATGTGAGCATAAAAAAATAAGCAAAAATAAACTTCAAAATACTTACAAGAATAAGTAAAACACTTGACTGAATAGATACGCTTTCAAACATTTCCTAAAATGCAAAGAAGACGTCACACTACGTAACTCCTGTGGCATTCTACAAAAGAGGACAACAGAAACGATCGAAGATCTATAATCATTCCACCTACCTTAGTAGAGTAGCAGTATAGCTAATAACAAGATCTCTCTGGACATATAGATAGTAGATGATGACGGCGGCAGAAAAAGACCTGCACGGTCCATCCAGTCTGCCCAACAAGATAAACTCATATGTGCTACTTTTGTGTATACCTTACCTTGATTTGTACCTGTGCTTTTCAGGGGACAGACCATATAAGTCTGCCCAGCACTATCCCCGCCTCCCAACCACCAGCCCTGCCTCCCACCACCGGCTCTGGCACAGACTGTATAAGTCTGCCCAGCACTATCCCCGCATCCCAACCACCAGTCCCGCCTCCCACCACCGGCTCTGGCACAGACTGTATAAGTCTGCCCAACACCATCCCCGCCTCCCGCCACCGGGTCTGGCACCCAATCTCGGCTAAGCTCCTTAGGATACATATACTGCTTATCGTTTCTTTGACCTCAAAATGTATGTAGGTTGATAAGCATGCAGGGAAGAAGCTAACAATGTTAGAGCCTCATCATGCAACACTTTAAAGATAAGGGTCACGATCTTATACCGAAATCTACATTTAACAGGCAACCAGTGTAAACTTTTCAAAACTGGAGAGATATGAATAGATTGGGACAGACCCAACAAAACTCATGCCACTGCATCCTAAGTTAATTGCAATACACTAAACTGCATGAAAGGGGACACCCAAATAGAGGTTGACCAAATTTTGGTTTTGGTTTCAATGCCAAAGCTGGCCTGAAATCCATGTTCAGCCTTTTTTTGATTTCGGCTGGAACTGAAAATGTGTACCCCCACTCTCTCCCCCAACCAAAAAGAGCTCCCCTCCTGGGACCACCTGTGGCAGCAATCTCCTTGTGAGCCCACCCCCCAGCTGCAGCCCCCCTCAAGAACCCACTCCCCCGATGGTAACTCCCTCACAAATCCACCCTCCGGTGGCAGGTCCTTCCCTGCCTGTTCTGGTTCCAATATCAGAATGGCTGTCATGACCTCCAATGGCAGTCTTGTGAGACTTCTACTGGAAGTCCCGGTAGCTATTTTTACTCAGGAGCTGGCCGTGAGCAGGAGAGAGTGGGGATCGCTCCTACCCCTATTAGCTACCAATGACAAGCTAGGCCCAAAAGGGGGCTGCCACTGAAAGGGTGGGTTTGTGAGGGGGGCTGCCCCCGGGGGGGGTCATGAGGGGGTAGGTTCACGAGGGGGGCTGCCACCACTGGGTGGATCCAGGATGGGGATGCTTTTTGGTTGGGTGGGTGGGGGAGGAATTGGGAGCTGTTTGGGGGGTGGGGCCAGTTTAGTTTTTAGCTTTGGTTTTGGCTAAAACCAAGTGGACAATTTTGATTGCAGATTTGGTTTCAACAGTAACTGAAGATCCTGGTTTCAGTCGGGCTCTACACCCAAATACAGAGTGTTGCAGTAGTCAAAGTAAGGTGTAATAAGCAGTTGAATCACTGTTCTAAAAATTATCAGAGTTCAGAGAACTCCAAAGCTCCATCACTAATTTTAATTAATAGAAAATCTTCCAAATAAAATTTCATAAATAAGATTGAAAAAGACAGTGAAAAATCCAACAAGACCCCAAGATATTTTGCTTCCCTTACAATGGGCGAAACCAAGTCACCCAGAATTATCTGAGAGGGAAAAGGGGGTTTAGCATGTCCTGATAAAAACAAGATCTGAGATTTTTCCATATTCAGTCTAAGCCTGTTAGATGTCAACCAAGATTCAGTTGCTTGGCAGGTATAAAAAATATTTGAACAATCTCTTCCTTTCCAGATGACTAAATTCTGGAATTCTTTGTTGCTTGGCTTAAGTTCTTGTAGGAACTATATGACTTTTTGATGACAGTTGAAAACAATTTTATTTCAGAAAGCTTTTAATTGTTTTAGTTAACATTCTACTTTTGTTGAGGTCATTTTATTAAGAAATTATTGTTATTCCTGGTATTTACTTGTATGTTCGATATTAACTGCTAATGTACTTAGCAGAATAGAAGTTTTATTATTGTATTGTAAAATACAGCGTGGCAATCTACCTGATAGACTGTTCTTAATATGTAAGCTCTGACTCAACAAAGATTACCTGGAAGCATAGAGAGGAGGGTGATCCAAGTCTGGATGTGGTGGGTAGTATAAAGAATTAAAAAAAAAAAAAAAGAACTTCTCCACACTTCTTTAGTTGTTCCTATGGGACATCTCAAGAAGTCTTAACTTTCAAGAATAGACAAGAATGAAGAAACCAGAGAGGTTTAAATCATCACAAACTGATTTTTTTTTTTTTTTGGGGGGGGGGGGGAATTTTCTGTTGCCTAGTAAAAACACAATTATGAACCCTAAGTAGGAACCTCCCAATGGTATCAGACACCCTAGGCAAGCAATTACCAATGCATCTCTTTCTCACTCTGTTCATAGTTCAGCATCTTCCCTTCCTTTGCCTACATCCTCCAGGTTTTCAACATCTCCCCTCCATTTCCTTATCCTCTCAGGTCTCTAGGATCTTCCCTTCCCTCACTTTCAAGTATCTAGCATCTCTCTCCTTCCCTTCCACCCCCATGATGACTGCAGGTTGATCTCTCCCCCCCCCCCCCCCAACCAATGTTTCCAATATATCTTTCCTTCCCTTCTGGCCCCCACGGTGTCTAACATCTCTCTTCTTCACTTCTATCTCCCAAGGTGTCCAGCATCCATCTCCCTCCAAGATGTCCAGCATCTCTGCTCTCTTTCTCTTCCTTTGCCACTGTTGCTGTTTGCCACCCTACAGCCACATGGGCTAAGTCTGCATAAGATCTACAGGCAGTGGCAGGCCTTTGAGCATCTGAACACATGCTCAATATCAGCTCTATCACTGTGTGTATTTTTGGCATCTTGTCAGAGGAGGTGGAATACAACAGCTCTTGAGACTACAGTGATGTACACAATGCAGAAAGGACCTGCTGCTGACTGTGGATTTATAGGGCTGCTTTATTGCTATCTCCACTGCCACCGTGCCCACTCCCCCCCCCCCCCCAAAAAAAAAGCCTGCTTCCTTAGGGGGAAACCAAGTTTGCCAAGCGAAAGAGCTGATCTTGACCCTAAGATAACTTGAAATAAGCATCTACTCTTTCTCCAGTGAGCTGACAACTGAATCTTACAGGGTCATTCAAACTGTAACAGAAAGAAAACAAATACCTTAAGTTTTAAAAGACAAGGTCACAACTTTATAAATATGCCCCACCACAAAGTGATTGAGAGGTACCTCCTTTTCTCATGTGTTTCGCTTTTTCAGCTTCTTGATCCACTCTGAACAGATCCTGCTCCTATTATTACTACTATTATTTTTGCTATAGACATAACTAGCACTGCACACATACACTTAAAAGACAGCCCCTGCTCTGCAGAGCTTGAATCTATTCAAGACAAACAAGACAAATAGGGTTTAGTGAGTTTCAAGTGTTCTGGGAAACTATTAAAAACAAGATGGGTACAAAGAGGAGGATAAGGGGTTAAGATTTAAAAGCAACCTGAAAAGATGAATTTTTAACCTGGATTTGAATAGCACTGGAAAGGGAGCATGAAAGGGTATGAAGGTACAACATATTTATTTCGCTTGTTTTTATTTTTTATTTTTCTATTCAGGAGCAATATCATCAATAATGTGCACTATTGATTATATAAAAAAGCTTAAATTTCATGGTTTTCCCTTAGGTGAATAAATAGAAATAAAAGAAAAAAAATAAAATGATAACATTTTTTAAAAATTGGACTAACCTATCACGTTCTTGATTAATTTTCGAAGGCCAGTGCCTTCTTCTGCAGGTTAGGACACTATGAGCAAAAGATGAGAAAATATCAGAATATATAAATGAAACATAAAAGCTGTCTCAAGGGGAAAGGCAGGGATAGGCGGCTGAGAAACAGGGAGAGATGGATGGGGTGGTTAGACAGCTTTTTTCCTGTCGTTTTGGGTCAAGAGTGATATGAAATGACATGGAAAATGTCAAAGACTTTCAAACAGATGCACATCCCTAGATAAGAGAGAAACGTGGAAACGTAGAAAAATGAAGGCAGACAAAGACCATGGGTCTGATACTCAGACCGCGGGAGTTTAGTCAGGCTGCCTCCCGCGGTCGGATATTCAATGCCAGGCTGTTTTCGGTGACTGGCATTGAATATCCAGTTGTTAATTGGCCGGTTTAAATGAAACCAGTCAAGCCGATATTCAGCACTGGCTGGTTAAGTTTAAACTGACCAAAGATATTGCAGATATTTCGGCAGCCTAATTTGGCTGAACTTAGCCAGTGATGTGTGGAATATCGGTTAATAGCTAGTTGTATTGCATGATACAACTGGTTATCCACTAAGTGCTAATTGGCAATATTGAGAAGGATATAACCAGCTATCTTCCCCCAAATATTGCCAGATAGCCGGTTAAATGCTGTGTAACCAACCAGGAGCCATTCCTGGCCTGTTAAATGGTTTTAAATATCGGGCAGCATATGGCCTATCCAGTCTGCCCATCCATGCCATCTACTATCCATTCCTCTCCCTTAGAGATCCTATGTACCTGTCCCAAGAATGAGATACAGTCTTCAACTCCACCACCTCCACCAGGAGGCCATTCCACAAGAGGAGAGGTAATGAGGAGATACAGAATGAATGTAGGTGAGTAATAGAAATTTGAACTCTATGTGGAAATGGATAAGGAGCCAGGGGAGTGACTTGAGAAGAGGGATTATGTGAGAGTAGCGACGCTGATGGAAGGTAAGTCACGCAGCAGAACTTTGAATAGATTGAAGGGGCGAAAGATGGTACAGTGGGAAACCAGTGAGGAGCAATTTGTAGTAGTCTAGGGCTGTACTGAATATTCGTATTTGATTCGATAAGGCCCAAATAGGCCCCAAATACATTATTCGTATTTGGGTGAATAGTAATTTAAATTCAAATACAAAGAATCCAGGGCTCTACTTGCTAAATCCTACTGAAATAAACACTTGATCTCTGATTTCACCAGTGGTGTTCCTTGGTCACTGCGTGTGTGTGTTCCCCCCCCCCCCCGGGCGAATCACCTCCATGCCCCCCCTGGTGCATTCTTCTTACCTGTTGCGGTGCTGGGAGCAGCTGCATGGCTGTCGACTCCGCTGGTTCCCTGCTCCCTCTGCCCTGGTGTTCACCTGGGGCGGACCGCCCCCACCGCCCTACCCACGGTACACCGCTGGATTTCATGTTGCATCTTTTTATTCTTTGTTATGTTAAAGCGCAATGCCCATTATTCGTATTTGGCCGAAGGGTAAAATGTGCTATTTGGTACAGTTCTGGTCTAAACAAAATGTGATGAAAGTGAGGATAAGGGTTTTGCTGCTAGTTGTGTTCAGAAAGGGAGAGTTTTGGTGGTGTGTTCAGAATCAAGAACAAACAGCTTTGGTCACGGGGGGGGGGGGGGGGGGGGGGGGGGCAGGCTGTTCAATCTCAGAAACAGGCCAAAGGGGAGAAGAAACAGACTCAGCGTTTTCTCTCTAACTACATGACACGTTATCTGGTGGCACTAGAAGGATGGCAAATCATTCATTGTGTCTCTACAGTGATCTGGTAATCTGGCTAATAGATTGCAGAGCTTGGGAAATGAGGCAGAAAAGGCTGAAAAAAGAGGCCTGAGAGTTATGGAACTCATCATCTTTGTGGGGTCAGGGAGCCATGCTGACAGATACATCCTACCAGGTTTACATGACTGAATCAAAGTGAAACTGTGCAAAGCGTACAAACCGATTTCCAAAACTCAAGACATATAGCAATGTTTCAGCAAGCACTAGTAATGCAGTAATAATGATATTCAGATTTAATTCCATGCCTTTTATCCAAATAACAGCCTGATGCATTAGACAATGTAAAACTTCAAGTAGGTTAATACAGCCATCGCTTAAGGGCGTATATTAACAGCATTTTCCTGTCATCAGGTTCTGTACAGTAATGATATTTTTATCATCCACTTGTAGCTGAATAATTTGAAGTGTGCAGAGAGAAAGTGACTTTTCTTGATTAATAATTCTTGTAACTGCTACAAGTCCAGAGTAGTTATGGGTAGGAGCAGTACTGACACCGACACCTGTTTCATAGTGATATCCCAAACCTTGATGTCAGCATACTTAAAAAGAGTATACAACCAGGTGCTGCTACCTGTCTTATGAAATACCCAGTAAATTATGTTAAGGGCTATTCTATAACAAATTGCCCATGGTTACACACCCCTTGTGTGTGTAAGTGCAGAGAAAATGAGCATTTGCTCACGTAAGTGCTATGCCATAAGGGCCCACTTAAATGCTATAGCTTATAACTGTAAATGTGTAAGAAAGGCAGTGGTGTTCCTGGCCTGGATGGCACCCGGGGCGGAGCACCGATGCGCCCCCCCCCCCCAAGTGCAGTGCGCCCCCCCCCCCCCGCTAGATGACACCTCCTCCCCTCAGCGAAATGACACCCCCCGGGTGCACGCTGCTGGGGGGGGGGTGCCGCGGCGCGCGCCTGCTTCTCCGAGTTTGCTAAACTTCGTTCATTCGCTGCAGCTCCCTCTGCCCCGGAACAGGAAGTAACCTGTTCCGAGGCAGAGGGAGCTGCAGCGAATGAACGAAGTTTAGCGAACTCGGAGAAGCAGGCACCCCCCAGCGGCACCCCCCAGCGGTGTGCACCCGGGGCGGACCGCCCCCCCGCCCCCCCCTTGGTACACCACTGAAGAAAGGTGTAGGATATTCAGAAAGCACAATTGCACGCTGCTTGGAAAGAGTGAGGGGTCCTTTTACTAATCTGCGTAGGTACCTATGAGTGCCCAACGCGTTCACGTTCGAGTTACCGCCTGGCTACCGTGAGGCCTGGGTGGTAATTTTGTTTTTTACATGCATCCGATACCCATGCCGGAAAATAATATTTCTTTTCCTGCACGTGGTGTAAACCGGGCAGTAATCCTCATTCTATGCGCATAGACGATTACTACACAGTTACAACGTGAGACCTTACCGCTAAGTCAATGGCTGGCGGTAGAGTCTCAGACCCAAAATGGAAACGCGCCAATTTTTATTTTGCCGCACATCCATTTTCGGCAAAAAATGTTTTAAAGACCCTTTTTACAGGCGCGCTGAAAAATGGATCTGCGCGCGCCCAAAACACACGCCTACACTAGCGCAGCCCATTTTTTGGCGCACCTTAGGAAAAGGACCCCTGAATCACTCAGTTGAATAGGCAGATTAGGCTTTGTCAAGTGAATACAGCGTTAACATTGTAATGCAGAATACTCGGGTCAATATTCAAAGCGATTTAGCCAATCAGCAATGGCTCCTGGCCGGTTAAACTGCCTTTTCAGGGCTATCTGTTAATTTTCAGCGGTACTTAACCGGTCAGTTCCGCTGATAATCAGTTAGTGGCAAACTGAAAGCCAACTATTTTGGGAGTGTTTTGGGGGTGGAGTCAGCACTTAGCCAATGAAGGGGTCCTTTTATCAAGCTGAGGACCCCTTTATTTTTTTTTTGGGGGGGGGGTGGCTGCCGGGTTCTTGAAGCCTGGATTGGCTGCTGTCGGAGACAGGATGCTGGGCTTGATGGACCCTTGGTCTTTTCCCAGTATGGCGGTACTTATGTACTTATGACCCTTTTTACTACAGTGGGTAAAAAGCACCTAAAAAAGAAATGGCCATGCCATAAGATTATTCTTACCGTGTGGCCATGTGGAGGGGAGCACTTACCGCCACCCATTGAGGTGCCAGTCTCACAGTTACCCAGCGGTAATTGGGCAGTGATTACCACTGGGATAGCGCCGTGCTAGAAGTTACAGAATAATTTTCCGTAGCACCGGAAATGGTGCACACTTGAGGCGGAACTACCACTGGCGGCCACGTTGGCCTAATTCCAGGTTGCCTCTTGGCAAGCCCATTGCCGTGCGGCTTCCTTTTAGTAAAAGGGCCCCTTAATGTTGATATTCAGCACTAAGGAATCCTTTTACTAAGCCACAGTAAAAAGTGGTCTGCAGTACTGTAGGCACGTGTATTGGGCGCACGCCGGGCCAGTTTTTACCGCATCTACAAAAATGTTTTTTTTTTTATGGGACAGAAAAAGGGCCTGCTGTAAAAATGAAACCAGTGCACGCCCAAAACTGGCCTGAGTCCTTATTGCCGCCCATTGATCTAGCGGTAAAGGCTCACGTGCTACACGTGTGCTGATCGGTTGTTGCACGCCAAGTGCCACTTACCACCGGAACCAGTGTGCATAGGAGGAAATAAATAAAAAAATCATCCAGGTGTGACGGGCGTGCACCATATCTGAAATTACCGCCAGGAGGGTGCACTGGCCTGGCGGTATTCTCATTTTGGCACATGCTACATGAGCATAGAGCATACCACGGCTTAGTAAAAGGGCCCCTTAACCAGCCAGGTTGACAGCATAAAAGTCAGTCCTATCTTTATGTGGTAAACCATAGCCAGTTAATTGCTGAGTATTGCACATAACTGGCTATGTGTTAGCCGGCTCCACAAACCCAGAAATTCAATTCCGGTGCCCAGATATGTCCTGGCATTGAATTTCCAGGTTTAATGCCTGTGGCAGTCAGCAAAACACTGATCACCGCTGGCTGAAAAACGGTCACCTTGTTATTTGAGTATTTTTACTGCTGTAGTTGTCTATTGCCTATGTTCGACTTATTCTTGCTGTACAACACCTTGGGTGAATTTCTTCAAAGAGATGGTAAATAAATCCTAATAAATAAATAAAATAAATACTAGCCTGAAAAAAACGTATTTGCATTAGGTTCAAACTGTATAGGAGAGCTCTGTCCATCCATATCCCACTCATTGTACATTCTACAGTCCTACCAGTTTGTAAAGACAGGATGTGAAACACCAACATAGGAATTTTTAAATGCACCTTTAGAAGAAGTGCTCATCAAAGAAATTCTGTCAGCACTCTATCAGTATTTCTGTAGAGGAAATCACCAAATTTGTATATCTGAAAAGCATGACAAATATGCAATTACTCACACTGACTGGGCATGTTCAAAACCACAGACTGAAATCTATCGAATGTCCGTAGGACAAACAACTATTGGTGGGGGGGAGAGGTGATTTCACAAGAAATCTTCCAAAGAAGAGTATCAGCCAGCTGACTCACAAAAATCCAGGTGAGCGGCACACAAAACACCATGCTTTTAAAGTACGTGGGATGCATTGTGCAAGCATGGATTTTGAATAGGAGTTTGCTTCCTTGCCATGGGCCACCCTGTGTTGAACACTTCTGATACTGCAATATTTCCCTCCCCCAAGTGTTTATTCAATAATACAGATGTGCGCTCATTAGTGTAAAATCAATCTACCATGCGTTAACCTGCAAATTAATGTGTGTTCAATCCATTTGCATGCATTTAAAAGTTCTGATGCATTTTTAATGTGTATATTAATATGGACTCCTGAAGTGAACCAAATACAATCCCTGAAATCAGATTAAAAAATTTTTAAAAGTCCCTAAACAGGTAGAAAATTTTGTCCCACGCACATCCCAATTTGAATAGCATTTGCAAAATTGAAGGTTTAGGAATAGAAATCATGGATCCTTATTCTTTATATTGCAAGTTCGTTCTCTTCCAAGATAGCTACCCAAAATGTAATAACTGTATCCACATTTCTCTTCACTTCTCCTGTTTTATAAACATGAAGGTTGCTAGTCAGCCCCACTTATCCAGGAATGAGCAGTTCATAGGTGGATAAGCGTCACTCACCGGGGCCAGCTACTGATTTTCACTGGCATTATCTGGATAATGCCAAAAAACTTTACTGTCCACCCTGGCATTATCTGGACAGACTGGAAACAGAGCCAGGAAGATCTGGATGTTATTTGGGTATCACCAATATTCAGCACCGGTACCCAGAAAACTTTTGGATTACAACCATGCATTGAAGTTTCATGATGTTTATGGCACAGTAAAATGTGAACGATGCTTCCATAATAGGAGAAATAAAGTGAAGTCTGAAGTCATCACTATATTTTGATCAGTGTTTAGATAGCTGGTAGAGATCTGTTGGAAGCCTCATTAGGGACGTTCTTTGAAGGTAGCATGTGATCAGTGCAGAATCATATTTTAATGCATAAGAGCATTTTATACCATGAGGGGCCCTTTTACTAAGCTATGTAGGTGCCTAGGTGCACCCAACGCGTGCCAATTTGGAGTTACTGCCAGGCTACCTCGAGGCCCGGGCGGTAATAAAAGTTTTTACATGTGTCTGCTACGCGTGCCGGGAAATAATTTTTATTTTCCTGCATGTGGCAGAAACTGAGCGGTCATCATCATTCTACGTGCATAGACAATTACCGCACAGTCACTGCATGAGACCTTACCGGTAAGTCAATTGCTGGGGGTAAGGCCTCAGACCCAAAATGGACGCGCGCCAATTTTTATTTTGCAGCATGTCCATTTATTCGGCAAAAATTTTAAAAAGGCCTTTTTAACAGTTGCGCTGAAAAATGGATCTGTGCGTGCCCAAAACACGCGCCTACACTAGCGTAGACCATTATTCGGCACACCTAAGTGAAAGGACCCCTGAGTCTGTATAAACCCAGCGGAACATTTTCTTCTCTGCATCTGACTTTTGTGAGCAATTGACTAAACTACCAAAGCCAGTGGAAAGAGATGAAAATTGTGAGCAGTCGGTAGTGGAGAGAATGTCACATTCACAAACATATAGAAATCAAAATTGCATTTCTTCAAAAACAGTGCCTCCCACTGGCAGTGCCATATGCTGTCGTTCAGGAGGTCTGGGATTGTTTTATGGAAACAGCTCCTTGGGCTGGCTGGAGACTCCGGCTATAGAGGCTGTATTTACAGACCCAGGAAGGATGGCAATGTCATGCAACAGTGGTACATACTGGCTGACTCAATAGCATTCTTTAGCTAGCTTCTGCGGCTTGGTGCAGCCTTGACTGAGAACTACCTATATATATAAAACTCACCCTCAACGTTCTATTGTCTGATGACATCACTGAAGCCAAGGTTCGTAAGTTCGAAGCTCTGAAGCCAAGAAAATCACAGTCTCGGGGTCCCGCCCTCGCGTCAAATGTTATGACGTTGAGGGCGGAGGCGGAGCAATTCACTCACATCGACGACAGCCAGGGCGCCGCAATGGGCCACCCACTGACGACGAAGGTGCGTTGGGTGGGGGGCCACAGTCACATATCGACGGCGGCCACGGCGGCGCAATGCCATCACTAACAACCAAGGTGCGTTCGGTGGGGGGGCCACAGGAAAGCCTTGCTAGCGCCTGTTTCATTGGCTCCAGAAACGGGCCTTTTTTTACTAGTAACAAATAAAAACAGAGTTGCAAATAAAGGTTTAAATGATGCCATAATCCAGTTAAGAGAGGAAACCTAATGGAGCAACAAAAACTTCCAATTTGCCACCCACTCTATAAAATTCCATTCCTGTATTTCTGGAATAAAAAAAATTGCAGAAACAGAGGGAAATGAAAAATGTTTAGGAGCTGGCCAGTCAAACCTTTTGGCTGTTCTCCACCCTTAATACTAAAGCATCTAGAATTGCTGCAAACATCAACTTGCTTCCCTGACATCTTCCTTGGTCTTACTCCTAGATCTCCTCTCTTGTTTTTCTTCTACTAGATTTTAATCTGCAATTTCCAGCATGTACCTTCTACCTTCATGATCACAACTTGTTTATGAAGGTCTCCCTCTCTGACCACTCCATGCTACACTCATACTTTTTACTTAACAGCGTGAAGTCTAAAGCGGGCTCCGATAAGCATCAGCACAACTGTGTTCTGAAGTACGTCTGCATTCATATTGGGAGAGGTGAAGTCAAATAGGAGGAGCATTAAAAAAGTTAAAACTCATCACCTCAGGAAATAGATAAAAATCAAATGAAAAATGGGAAGCTTAGTGATTGGGTTTGTTTTAACTGCCTGTTGAAAAGGTAAACATCAAAGGAGTTCTGCTGTTTTAAACTTCTGGGGAAGGGATTTTGAATTTAGCTGTTTGGGACTATGTTTTCATTGAAGTGTTGCTGCAACTTGTTTCTTCGAGTCATAGATGAAATCTTGTCATGGTTCTATAGATTACTACTACTACTACTATTTAGCATTTCTATAGCGCTACAAGGCATACGCAGCGCTGCACAAACATAGAAGAAAGACAGTTCCTGCTCAAAGAGCTTACAATCTAATAGACAAAAAATAAAGTAAGCAAATCAAATCAATTAATGTGTACAGGAAGGAGGAGAGGAGGGTAGGTGGAGGCGAGTGGTTACAAGTGGTTACGAGTCAAAAGCAATGTTAAAGAGGTGGGCTGCTTCTCACTGTGTGTTGACTTAGTTCTGCTCCTGGTTGAGATAAGATTTGTCCGAATAGCAATTGCAAACTCAACTACAGAAATGTAGATGGTTTCCAAGGATCTTCAGGACTCCTACTCTCCTTTGCCGATGTGAGTGCTGCTGCAGGATTCCTGGGGCACTCTACCTACTGGCAGTCAGAAGATCCAAGTGGCAGGGCTGCCGAGAGGGGGGGACAGGGGGGACAAAAGTCCCGGGGCCCGGGCCTCCAGGGGGGCCCGGCACCGCAGCTGCCTGGCCCGCCCTCTGTCGCTGCCTGGCCCGCTCTCCGTCACTCCCAGAACTAACCTTAAGCCTCCTTTCACTTCGCAGCAAGCAGCAGCAGGTCAGGCCACTCCTTCCTTCCATGTCCCGCCCTCGCCTGATGTAATGTCCGTGAGGGCGGGGCACGGAAGGAAGGAGGAGAGGTCTGCCCTGCCGCTGCTTGCTGCGAAGTGAAAGGAGGCTTAAGGTTAGTTCCGAGGGCCCGGCCCGATAGCGGGTGGAGGGGGGCCCAGCGATCTCGGGTGGGCGGCGACCTCGGGTGGGGGGGGGGGGCCCGGGGGCGGCCTTGTCCTGGGCCCGACTCCGGCTCTCGGCAGCCCTGCCAAGTGGCTCAGGCAGGAAGATACTGGAATCCCTATGCAGGAGCTGAGGTGTAGGCCCAAAATCGTGAGTCACAGAGCCTGAGCCTTGACTATGGAGATAAGAGGCCCAGCCACCTCTCCCCAGAGTTAGAGGCTCTGACACTTGCAAAGTTTTTTTTATTAAAATAGAATTATTTGTATGGATGTTACAAACATTGGGGCCAATAGTCAGAGGATTTGTGTCTCTAAGAGTTATAGTCCTACATTGGCCTCTTTGAAAATTTACTAGGAGTGAGCGCCTAAATTTATGCTCAAAATTTCACTAAACTCTTAAATTTAGGAGCATAAAAAGCGGGTGGCAAATGGGGCAGATTTAGAAGCTCACCACAGACACGCCAAATCACGTGCATTAGACATGACGCACACATTTGCCCCTTCTTCATTTCATATTCCAAAGTGCCCTCACGGATTAGCAACGTCTCTCTGCCCTCACTCTCTTCCTCTTCCTCCTTCTCATGATCTAACCTTTCTCTCTCTACCATACCATCCCTTCCCTCCCCTTCCCCCCACAGCCCACCAAAACTTGCAGAAGGTCACCAGCAGTCCCTGTGCTCAAGATGGGCTGCCCCTGGCCACCTACCCTCTGTCGCACTCCACCTTTCTGATGCAACTTCCTGTTTCCAGGTGGGACACGGCAGAGGAAAATCCCTGTGGGCTAGTCAGAGGCAGCTTATCGTGAGTCCTACTTACTATCATGGACCTATGGCAAGTAAAAGGACCACCCAGGGAAGAGGAAAAAGGAAGTGATGTTGGGTCCTGGGAGTGGGGGAGAAGAAATTATGCTGGGAACTGTAGGGGAAAAAGGAAGAGGGAAAGATACTGAACCCATGGGGGGGGGGGGGGGGGGTTGGAAAAGGAGAGAGAGAAGAGAGAGGGACACGTTAGATTCCCTGGGGTGGGGGTGGGGAGCAGAAGGAAAGGAAGAGGGAGGGAGAGATGCTGAACCCCTGGGAAGGGGGGAAGGAAAGAGGGAAGAGAGAGGGGGAGATTCTGGTCTTAGGGAGGTAGAGGGGGACAGGAGGGAAGGGAGAGAGATGGAGACATGCTGGCCCAGAAAGGAGGGGGGCAGTGGTGTTGTGCATGAGAAAGAGAAGATTGAGGGGAGAATCTAGATATGGGGAGAGATAGAGACACAGAGGTGTGATGCTCGACATGGAGAGGGGATAGGGTCACAGGGGGGCGATGCTTGACATATGGGGGGATAGGGACACAGGGGGTAATGCTGGATAGAGCAAGAATAGGGACACACTGAGCGAAGATAATGAACATGGCAGGAGGATAGGGCAGGCAGACCAGTGAGACGCTGAACAGGGTGGATAGGGATGCAAGAGGGAACATGGACGTGGTGGACATGGAGAGAGAAGAAATGCCAAATGGACAAAGAGATCCTGGCAGGAAAGTTATGACAGAGGAAAGCAGAAACCAGATATCGAGACCAACAAATTAGAAAAACAAAATGATGAAGCAACAAAAGTAGAAAAAAGAATTGCATTCTTCTGTTTATTGATTACAATATGTCAGTTTTTGGAATGTGCATGTGCCAGAACTGGTTTTAGACATGGCTGGGTCCCGCAAGAAAAACCTCACTCATTGGCCTTCAGCTTTGGGATGGGCAGGGCCGGTCTTAGGCAGAGGCGACCAAGGTGACCGCATAGGGCCCCGCGCCTAAGGGGGCCCCGCACGGCATGCCTAAGGGGGCCCCGCGCAGCGCTTCAACTCTGCCTCACTCGTGCTTCCGCTCCTACCTCCACCGCTGCTCGCCTTAGTCGCCTGAGATGATCCCCATTCCCGCGGCTCGGCCACTCTGCTCCCGCCACTACCGGCGCGGCATCCACCCCCGGCTTGGGCCCGCTACTAATTGTAGTGGACTTGAACTGAATAATTTCTGGGGAGGGGAGGTTTCATGATAGCATTGTGCTTATTATTTCAATCAGTTTTTTTTGTACAAGTTTAGCTTCATTTGTCTTTATTTGAAATTTCGTAAATAAAAAAATGTTCTAAAAATGGAATCATCTTATCAATGGGGTGGAGCTAGGGTGGGGTGGGGCTAGGGTAGGCGGGGCTAGGATGGGGCCCCACCAAATTGGTCTGCATAGGGCCCCGCACTTGCTAAGACTGGCCCTGGGGATGGGCCACCCTTGGCATCTTTGTTAGCCCTGATTTTCAGCACTAGGCTCATAATTCCAGGCCTACATTTATAATGAAGCCACTCCAAGGGAAATTGTTAGTGGGTAAAATTCATAAACTTATATTAGAACCAAAGTGAATACCCACAAAGATATATATTTACAAAGTTCTGTAAATTCAATTAAGTAATTTTAGTGACCTCAGCCATGCAACTCAATGATAATAGTTTTCAACATTGAGCATTAAGCATGCATATCCTCAGTGGTCAAATTTTTCTTTACTATATTGCATTTAAATTCAAAAAGGTTTTCAAAAATATGTACTCATCTGAATTTGAAAAAGGAGTCAGCCAGGGGATCTTATTCTGAAATGGCACATGTTTCACTTTTGCTGTATCAAGGAAACCCCTGCAGAAAATTTGGCTGGTCCTGGTTTTAAACTTACATCCCAAAGCAGTGCAGTATTTGTAGTCCATGATTCTAGCAATCGAAATCAGTGCTGCAGGTCCCATAATGAATCAGGATGAGGTTGGCAGAAATCCTCGACCAGCCAAAAAGTCCCTCTCCCAGAATGGGTAACTTGGCAGCTTTGTAATTATTGGGGGGGGGGGGGGGGGATTTTTTTAATGATACTCATTAAATTTACTGATGGTGGGCAGCCTAGAGCTGTGACAATCCTGATTTTACTGACACTACAGGGATGGACTTGGAGATACCTGATACATCTACTATAATAAAACTCACCCTCAACGTTCTGAAGACAACATTCTGAAGTCACTCAGTCACTCACTGAAGGGTTCATGGATTCATGGTGGTGAAGCCACAACACTGACCATGTCTCTCTGCCCCGCCCTCGCATGACGGACCAATCAGAGGAAACACCCTCAACATTCTGAAACACAAAGGACCATCACAACACCGTTCCCAGGCAACACTAGGCAACGTAAGACGGACCAATCAGAGGAAACTACGTGACAATAAGGGAGGAGCATTCCCCAGCAGAATGGCTCATTATCTGTGCAGCACGGAGAGCACAGAACCACCGCTGGAACGAGAGAAGAATATTCCTGCTGTGGGTATGTGCAAAAATAGACCGGGGGAGGGGGGGAGAAATTTTTAAATGCCTAATGCCAGTACTGAAGAGTGCCAGAGGGCCTATAGCACAGACTATATTTGTGATCGCTTGACATGGAGTCAGAGGAGCCGGAAAACAACATGCCCGTCACCATCTGGGACGTGGGCGAACAGGACAAGCTGCGGCCCAGCTGGAAGGATTACCCGCGACCCAGCCAGCAGCAAACAGCGACCAAGGAAGGGGGAGGAGTACTCCTTCCCTGCCTAGGAATCGCTGGAGACTGGCTGCCAAACTAATGAAACAAAAGCACCACCTCCATCATCAACAACCTGCACACACACCGCACCCTCACACACTCACACACACACACAAAAAAAAATAACTCTGTGACACATACACACACACACAAAAAAAAACACATGCTAGCGCCCGTTTCATTGGTTTCGGAAACGGGCCTTTTTTACTAGTTAGATAATGGAATTATAAGTGCTTAAATGCAATGGAAGGAAAAGCAGGACTGGCCTTGCTTGGCTTAATGGATATGGAATTATACAACAACAGCGGTGTTGTACAGAGGAAACTCAGGGGCCCTTTTACAAAGAGCTGGTGGAGGGAGGCGGGGCTAGTGCTGGGCAAGACTTCTACGGTCTGTGCCCTGAAATGGCAGATACAAATCAAGGTAAGGTATACACAAAAAGTAGCACATATGAGTTACTACTACTACTACTTATAATTTCTAAAGCGCTACTAGACGTACGCAGCACTGTACACTTGAAAATGAAGAGACAGTCCCTGCTTGATGGAGCTTACAATCTAATTAGGACAGACAAACAGGACAAACTGAGTTCATCTTGTTGGGCAGACTGGATGGACCGTGCAGGTCTTTTTCTGCCATCATCTACTATGTTACTCACGTTACTATGTTACAAAGGCGCAGTAGTCTGTACGCACATGCAGCACGCGCCAAAATGAGATTACTGCCAGGCTAGCGTGCCCCCTTGGCAGTAGTTTTGGATTTGGTGCATGCCCACACTGCTGAGACAAACTATTTTTTAAATTTCCTACTGCGTCTGGCATTTCTGGCATTAAGTGTGCACCGACTGGTCACCACATGTGTAGCACGTGAGCCCTTACCACTAGATCAATGGGTGGCATTAAGGGCTTAAGCTGTAAATAGGCACATGCTGGTTTCAGCTTTACCGCAGGCCCTTTTCCCACCCATTGAAAAAAAGCCCTTTTTCCCAGATGCCCAGCATGCGCCAAAAACACGCACCCATAGTACCGCAGGCCACTTTTTGCCACGGCTTAGTAAAAGGACCCCTCAGCTTGTGTTAAGACAGAGAAATTTGCAGAAGAGCTGAAAAACGGCAAACTAACTAACTATTCCCAAACTACCCAGGTGCATCCAAAATACCTCTCACAATACCTACCTAGCTCTTACTTATAAATTTACCTACCTTAACTTATTATCGACTTTATCTAAGATCATGTAATGACTGCATCATAACAACACTCTGTAAGCCACATTGAGCCTGCAAAAAGGTGGGATAATGTGGGGTACAAATGCAATAATAATAATAATAATAATTTATTTTATCAATGAAAAGCAGACGTTAAGTTCCATTTTGGAAATGTTCAATTGTAGAGAGCTAAAACAATACTTATTTGTAAAACAAACAATAATGACAATACTAAATCAAATTGGTAACTTTGTTCTAAGATGTTATTGCAGCAAGGTGACCAACAAGATGTGTTGGTGGATGGAGCCTTCTCGAGCAGTATTGATTTGACTGCCTCTTTGGAAGACTCCATGGACCCCATCTCTTCCAGATCCACTCTTTTGGTCTCCTTTTTGAATGAGGCAGATAAGGCGTTTGATTTTGAGATCATGTTTCAAGAAAAAATCCATTTTATTTTGTGGAAGAAACATTCAGGGTTTCCCTGATGTGTTGCGATCTACACAATTTCGAAGCTTTCTTAGCTCTTAGATAGCGGGCTCTTTCTAAGGGAGCTACTTTTTTCTTGTGTTTTCCCTGTAAGTGTATTAACACCTATCAGGGAAAGCAATAGTTTTTTTTTATCCTTTTCAATTGCAAACGTTTCTTTTGGATAATTCTTGAACGGGGTTGGGGTCTATATAGAAGCTAAACTGTAGTTTGTAGCTCTTGATATACAAGATATATTCACATTGAATTGCTTATTAGATATAGATTATTTGTAATTGATGTTTGGCTTCTCCACCCTTGATGTGGGCTAATTGAATTTTCCTTTATTCTTCCTTGTTTCGTATCTGAGTAGTTTCTATTAATTTCCATTGTTATTGTGAGAAATTGTAATGTTCACAAAAGCAAATAAAAAAATTGGTAACTTCTACCCTATTGTCTTAGAAAGTGTAGAAAACATTTAAAAATGTTCCTGAGGGTAACGTACTGAAACTAGAAGATCCTCAAAAGATCCCAACCCAACGTGGTCTGTAGGTCAGGGCACACCAGAGCTGTCCTAGAGACCCCATGAGATAAATCTGCATGCATTAAACATATTCATATTTATTCCATGCATATTCATTGTGGATATCCTGAAAACGTGTCTGACTGAGAGGTCCCCAGGACAGATTGTAGAAGTTCTGCTGTAGACTGTGAGAGAGGAGATATGGAAGACACATTTGATTTTGGGTTACATTGGAATATGGCATGGTCATATTGTACTGTGGAAGAGTTTGGAGCACTGTTTTTTGTTGAAAAGTTAAATTAAAATTTAAAATTAAATTAAAATAAACCCTCCATAGCAGGTATGAACAGGAGGTGGGCCTCTTGCAATTGAAAGGAAGCTCTGGAATGAGGGGACACAGGATGAAAGTGAAAGGGGACAGACTGAGGAGTAATCTAAGGAAATACTTCTTTATGAAAAAGGTAGTGGATGTGTGGAATGGCCTCCCAGTGGAGGTGGTGGAAACAAAGGCTGTATTTAAATTTAAGAAAGCTTGGGATAACTACATGTGTTCTCTAAGGGAGAGGAAGAGATAGTGGATGATATGGCTGGGTAGATTGGATAGACTCTATGGTCTTTATCTGCCGTCATTTTGTATGTATGACGGAGTGTTGCCTGCACGGAGTGGCAGGTATGGCTCTGGCCACCTCATTGGGCAGACTGGATGGACCATACAGGTCTTTAACTGCTGTCATTTACTATAATGTTACCATCTATAAAGAAAGAGAGAAAGAGGGAAGGATGACCTCAGATGCCAGCCTGCCTGCTGCAGCCTTAGGTCTTATAAAACTTTATGAATTCTTACCGATGCTTTCTTTACAATGTACAACCACAGCAAGCAGCACATAGACAAGTTGTGGCAGGGCTCTTGCAGGATGGAGGGGGAGAAAGGCAGCGCATGATAACTGACAGCTGCAAGCTGTGGGCACAGAAGTGCACCGTCAGCTCCGACCCAGTTCCAAATTCCACTCAGTCATGGCTGTACCTGGAACGGCATCTCCTGAGTAAACCAGTTTATTTCCTGGCTGCTCCTTCATGCAGGCCAAGACAAGTCTCCTTCAGGAGCCACCACCCATTTCACAACACTGACCTCTGACCCAGCTGAAGGCTTCTACATTAATGCTGACAGCTCAGTTGTCAACATGCCAGGACCACAGAATTTAGCATTACCAACCCCTCTCCCCCCATTGAAATGCACTGGATTATTTAAACGTTTTAAAAGAATGGCATGCGAAAAAACAGTAAAATAACAAGGATTTATGCAAGAAGACAAAAGAGCACACTTGTAAGAGGTCAGAAATAGAGTTGGATAACATTCACGAACCACAGCCGTGTGGAACTAATGGGGCCCTTATAACTAAAACGCATTAAGAAAGGAGTTTAGCGTGTTTTAATGTGGGACTTTCCCATGTGGTAAAGTCCATTTCTAATACAGCAGTATATTTAGATTGTAAGCTCTTTTGAGCAGGGACTGTCTCTTTGTGTCATGTGTTCAGCGCTATGTGCGTCTGGTAGCGCTATACAAATGCTAATAATAATAATGTAAGGCATTTTCAATTTTTTTCCAGGTCATATGCTAACGTTCATATTACCTCGAAAAAGTTAACACGGGAGGAATTTACTGCCTCCTTTTTAGGATGCACTAAGTATTCCCGTGTTAACTGTGTGTTATCCAGTTATTGAGCAGTAATGCGAATGCACTAGCTAGATAACACTTCCCACCTGTTCCCCACCCATGACTTACCCCTTTCTAAAAAAAATTACAAAATAAAATAAATAATGTGCAATTAGCATGCAGTAACAGGCAAATTACTGCAAAACGCTTTAGCACGTTTTGCGGTATGTTTTTTTAATTGCATTATTTATTTATTTGTTACATTTGTACCCCGCACTTTCCCACTCACAGCAGGTTCAATGCGGCTTACATAGTAATAGGAATACAAAGTATAATCAGAGAAAACAGGCTAAGTTTAGCAGAGTGATAGGGAAGTGTAGATAGGTAACATAATAAGGGAGAGGGATTATAGTAGGTAGGAAGAGGTGCTAGTTTTAGGCTAGATTGAGATAATCAAGGGATAGGGACAGGGTGAACATAGGGAAAAAATTGGACGAGGCGTGATCCTAGTGAATAGCCATTGTCGCAGGATCAGGTGATGAATAGGTGGATTCGTAGGGTTAGGTAATGGCATTTGGATAAGCTTTCTTGAATAGATAGGTTTTCAGCGTGTGATACCACTTAACATGGTTCAGTGAAAGAGTCCCAGTGTTCTTCATTAAAATAGATGAGGAAATCACCTGTCCGACACGGCCATGTTTCAGCTCATGTCTGCCTCAGGGACATAAGATGTTACCTTAGTGAGAATTCACAATTTTAGTCATCCTGCAAAAGAATTGTAATTAATTCCTCTCAGCATCTTCAAATCTATATCAGAAAATAGACATTCTCGAGCAGATCACATAGGGCTCTTTTACTAAAGTGATCTGTGCTATTTTTAGCATATGGGTTTCCACTTTTAGTGCAGCTGTAAAATGGCCACAATTTCTTTTTGTCCGTTAATGGCCACGTGCTAATTTCCCAATTAGCGTGGGCCATTAGCGCGGGAGCCTTTACTGTTATTTTGTAGGTGGTAGGGGTTCCTGGGCTAAGCCTGTGCTAATCAGTCAGTGTGTGCCAATGCCCACGCGCTAACCAATTAGCTCAGGGCATGCCTACTCTCCACCTCCAAACATGCCCCCCAATGCTAAAGAATGAAATCTAGTTCTTATCACTGAAGCATTCGCCAATTCCAAAACTACCGCAGGATGCTTGAGTGCTCCCGTGGTAGTAACTTTTTAACCTGTGGCAAGCACACACTATTGCTTACCACAGCTTAGGAAGTGTTCTTTTTAGACAAAAATCTTTATTTTGATAAAGAACATTGTTACCATCATGCTGTTGTTTGTGGATGTTATTCACTCTATTTCTGACCTCTTTACAGATGTGCATTTTTTTTTTCTTTTTGAAAAAAATCCTTGTTGTTTTACTGTGGTCTGTCTGCTGGAGTTTTGCCTTGTCTTCTGCTTCCTTGTAGAGACGGCCAATTGCTTGTCCTGTACTAACATGAAGGACTGCAGTAAACCCACAGCATGATTGAACAGAAGGTCGGTCAGCAGCTCTCTGTTTCCTAAGGAATGCTGCACAGGGTAGGAAAGGAAGTTTACATGGTAAAAGAAAAAAAAAGAAGAGAGCCAGCATTGTATATGTCCAGGGAGGGTTTATTTCCACTGGGCTTAGCACCCCCAATAATTTTGGAACGATAGCTCCCATGGAGCGAACTGAGAGTTTTGACAACTGCTCAGTTCTAGGGTTCCCAACTGGATCCAGATTTTCCAGGCAAGGTGATCCAGGCCTGTTTTCCCCCAGCTACATCCCTAAGACAAGCAAGGCTACTATAAAGGGTGGTCCGAGTTCAATGCTCTTTAGAGAATAGCGCTAAATGGTATTCTGGTGCTCAACGTTGGACGCGAGAACTTACACCGACTGGAACCTGGTGTAAATCCTGGCACACAACTTGGCCACGCAATCCCCAAGTTCTATAACACTGCACGTAATTCTTTGGCACACCCATGCCCCTCCCACAGCTAAGCTCCCTTTTGGGTTGTGCACGAGAGAATTTGGGTGTGACTCTCTATAGAATCACACACAGCCAGATCCATGCTCAAATCCAAATTAGAGTCAATTAACATCAATAATTGATTAACAGTCAATTATTGATAGTAACTCATTAACTAATTGATTTGCACACGGATTTCAGGATCGTGCACGCTTTTGGGCACCTAAACACAGGCACCATGTTTTGAATCTGGGGGAGAGTGTGTTGAGGGAGATGGGCTGGAATAACATGGGCTGAGAATGAAAGAGTGTTTGTGAGGTGAGATGGGCTGACGGAGAGAAGCAGTGGGTGGGATACTTTAATTAGGTGTGTTGAACTGAATGTGATTGAGCAGTGGGTCTGGCTGCATTATTGGTGAAGGATCATCCTAGGAAAGGCCACTTCATTGGGGGGAGGGACCTTTGTCCCAGGGCTTTGACTTATGAAGCTTATTTTTGCCAAAGTGGCTTCTACATGAAAAACAGTGAAGATCACAGCATTTAGGGCTCCTTTTACTAAAGTGTGCTACATTTTTGCACTTATAGGGTAAAGGGTTATGGATTCAATATACCACCTTTCTCTGGTACAACCAAAGCGGTTTACATATATTATATGCAGGTACTTTCTGTGTCCCTAGTGGGGTCACTTATCGTGCTTAAACAGCAAGAATTAACACGTGGTAATGCAAAGGCTGTATGCTAACTGTGGGGGGCATGCCGAAATGAGCGCGACGATCTGAAACGTCACATCAACTATGTCTACCTGTCGCAAAATCATATAGCTACGTAGAGACATAAAAATGAGCCTTCTCCATTGCTGCCCCATCCTTGTGGAACGCTTTACCGGGATACCTGAGAGCATGTGAAGACACTCAGGAACTATCCAGGAATTTTTCACAGGGGGTGAATCTCCTGACCCCCCTGCTTCCCCATGTCTCCCCATCCTATGAGTGTCGGGCAGTGGCAGCTGCACTGCCTGAGTGCACTGGGATTTTCGAGTGCACTGGGATTTTTTCTCACTCTGAACCGTCACACCCTTCACAAAACAGGAAGTCGCATCAGAAGGGGCGGGACAGTTCAGAGTGAGAGAAAGACCTGGTGCAGGCACAGGCAGCCTATGAGTGCCAGTGCTGCTGCCTGGGCAAAGACTGGAGCAAATGTGATTTGGAGGTGGGAGGAGGTGCGGAGGGGGGGGGGGGGGGGATTGCAGAGCTATCAGACAATTTATCTGCATTCTCCCTCCTCTCCTCTGTGGACAGTGGTGCGTATGCAACACACACACCACTACACTAACTACACAAGTGACAATCAAGCTCATTTTCAAAGCACTTAGCCTCCCAAAGTTCCATAGAAGCCTATGGAACTTAGCCTCCCAAAGTGCTTTGAAAATATGCCTCAATGTGTGGTAACTTAGTGCTGTGTACTAATTTCAAAGTGCAGCCCATGCCCATTCTCCACCCATAACCCATCCAGTTCCCACCCCCTAACATGGCATGTAGTTTTATTTATTTAGATTTTGCTCACACCTTTTTCAGTGGTAGCTCAAGGTGAGTTACATTCAGGTACTCTGGATATTTCTCTGTCCCAGGAGGGCTCACAATCTAAGTTTGTACCTGAGGCAATGGAGGGTTAAGTGACTTGCCCAAGATCACAAGGAGCAGCAGCGGGATTTGAACCGGCTACCTCTGGATTGCAAGACCAGTGCTCTAACCACTAGGCCACTCCTCCTGCACAAATGAGTACACTCTGACCTGCCAATGTGGTAACAGTTACTGCACTTGTGAGCTTACAGCGTGTGCTAAGTTGTGTATTATATAGTGATCCAAAAGTTAGGCACCTAAAGTTAGGCATCTAAGCAAACTTATGGGCTATTCTGTAAGTTTCATGTTTATTACAGGTTTACTACCCCACCCTTTGGGGTGCCTTCAGAGTGGCTTACACTAAAATATCATTGAAAATGAACAAGGCAAACAAAACAAAAAGAATTTCAGACATGACTATTAGGGGAGGGGAGAACTACAGTAGTTGATATACCACCTTTTGGTGGTTTTTGCAACTACATTCAAAGTGGTGTATATAGCATGTATAGGTACTTATTTGTACCTTGGGCAATGAAGGGTTAAGTGACTTGCCCAGAGTCACAAGGAACTGCAGTGGGAATTGAACCCAGTTCCCAAGGAACACAATTCGCTGCACTAGGTTACTCTTCCACTAGGACAGAGAGCGGAAGAAAGAATGAAAGAGAGAGCTACAGGTGTTTTCCCTGTATCTCCTGGTCCACTCACTGCAGATAGTGAATCATTTATATGCATCCTTGAAAAGGTGCATTTTAAGGTCAGTTTTAAACTGATCTAGCGAAGTCTAAAGGCGAAGAGAAGCTGGGAGTGAATTCCAGAGATTCGGTCCCTGCACATTAAATATGACATGTCTAGTGTGCTCATGCATTATTTCTCAATGGCAGAGCCACCAAGAGGGGGTGCAGGGGCAAAATTCCATGGACCCGGCTTCCAAGGGGCGGGTCCGGCGCCGGCAAGATTCTTCTTGCTGCCTGCTTCCGAATATGTCCTCCTGCATGCCGCCCAGGACCTGGATAATTGCATTTGCACGATATCGCGTTAATGCAATCATCCGGGTCTTGAATCCCGGCATGATCAGGAGAGGACAGACCATGGGAGCAGGCATGCAGGAAGTGGCCTGCCAGTGTCAGGCCTGGACCCAAGCCCCCCCTTAAAGACAGAAAGGTAAGGGGCGTGCAGGTGGGAGTGGAAGGGCACGTGGGGGGAGGCGGCACGAGTGGGGTGGCTTGCAGCAGTCCACTTCTGCCCTGGGCCTGGCTATGTCTCTCAGTGGCCCTGCTCAATAGCTTGGTATCACTAATTGATTTTGCTGCGCTGACCAAAGTGGATGTGTGGCTCTATAAGGAATGAGGTGGCGGAAAAGATAAAGAGGTTGCTCAGCTTGTAGTATTTTGAAAACAAGCAATATAAGTTTATAGTGTTCTAGCCCGTAACTGCAAAAGGGCGTCACATGGGAGGGGCTTGAGCAGATCATGGGTGTTCCGATTATTTAAATGCGCACTTTACTGAATACTGTCATTAAATGCTGCCGTTAGATTTGTCCATATACACCTGCGATGGAGTAAATATAAGTGGTGGTACTGACTTATGTTAGTATTCTATAATGTATTAAGGTGTAGAAATTTGTTGTTATAGAGTATGCGCTTAGGGGTGAATTTTATATATGGAGCCAAAAGAAATTGGTACTGAAAAAACATTCTATAAACTGTGCTTAAAGTTAGGTGTGGAGCAAATGTTTGCATCTAAATTTACGTGCGAAGCCCCCGTATTCTAAATCAAAACCACACCCCCCGATCACCCCAAAATGTCCTGACCGTCCCATTTTCATAGCCCCTTTTTTGGGCTGTGCGTTAAATTTAGGCACAGATTCCACACCTAAATTTACCCACGTAAGTTCTAATTACATCTAAGTAGTGCCAATAATTATTTGTTAAAAAGTCAATTATTGGCACTAATTGGCCCATTATGTAAATAAATTACATGCCCAAATTTGCACACGCAATTTTTATAGAATATGGGGGTTACTTACTAGATTTTGAGTGCCTAACTTGTAACACCCCTTCTTGAACTGCCCCCTAACTGCTTAACACTCTTTAGTAAAAGGACCCCAGTTAAGTGGAGTGTGAGGAATTATCAGGTAAAGAATGAAGATCCTTTAGGCTTTGCAAAGGGGGAGGGGTAGAGAGATTCAATAATGTGTTGGCAAAATCATAGTTCACTTAAGCTGACTAAAGCAAAGTCTGCTTGTCCAAGGTCACACAGAGGTCAGCGGCAATCTTAAACCAAGACCATTGAGCCCTTCTCACCTAGTACACAGGTAATTCGCTAGAAAATTATTTATAATGTTTTAGCATTACTTTATTTCGTTTACACACACACACACAATGTATAATAGGAAAAAAAGGCAAACTGGGCTAGTCATCACCTGTGAAATCATTGCTTGTAAATCAGTGTCACAGAGAAGAATAGGCTCTCGTTTTAATCTCGGTGGTACAAAGGCCAGAGGAACTTCATGCCAAATTCCCAACCATTGAAGTGAAGCTGTAGCTCAGCTGCTATGGGTGGAATGGGAGACTGCTGCAAGGGCTCATGGGAAGTACAATCTGCATGTACTTTGATACAATGCCTAACCACATCCTAACAGATAAAATGTTGTTTGATTGTCAGACTTTGTACATAAATATCTACTTTGGACAGACTGCAAGCGCATTTTTAACACATGCTTTCCTCTAGCTGGAGCTCATTAGTGGATTCAAAGTACTTCCAGTGTCAAGATTAGTTAGTTTGTAGGTAGGGAAAGGGTAAGATTTTGTGCTGCAGGTACTTTGTGGATATCCGATAGACTTGGATTGTATAGTTTTGCTTTAAAGGTACTGGTCAGTTCCTCGCTGCAAAAGAGCGATGTTGGCTGATAAACAGAATTGGCATGTGGACCTGGAATGTGTGATACATTGATTAATGAGGTGGCCCAGGAGCTAGCCCAGAGTGATACCTTGTGGTTAGCAACCAGAAGTGGCACCTGTTTCCAGAAGATCGGTGCAGTTGCCTTTTTGGTTTACATACGTCTCGTCGATACGTAACCTGTCTGAAATGCAAAGCATGCCTTGAACACCATCTGATCGTGGACCACACACAGCTGGAATGAGAGCTCAGCCACTGGAGACTTAGTTACTGGCTGCGAGTGAAGACTGATTCCCGAAAAGTCAAATCATTTGGATTCGTTTGGCTGCTATATCTCCGATTTGAAGGCTTATCTCCCTGAAACCAGACCATTCTGCTCACGGCAGCCCTTATCTGTGCGTGCTGGGTAACGTTTGTTGGAACTCCTTTGAAAACAAAGCAATTTTTCAGTATAGTTTTCTTCTTTAAATAAAAAAAAAATCACGTATTCCCTAGAAATATTATTCTACATTGATGTATTTTAATGAAGGGGGTGGTATTTTCCCTCTACTATTTCACCATGGCCTTAATAATATTACCAGATATGGCTTAAGCATTACAATACTTTACCTCTCTAGATAAACTGCATTATCACAAGCCACACTTGATTATCTGCAAAGGTTTTCTCCTGCTTCCTTTAATTGCTCCCACTGCAAATTCTATTATCGACTCCACTTACAGGCTGCTCTTTGGCACTCTGGAACTGAAAAGTGCTGCCCTCTAATCTCTTACAATATTAATCTCCCTCACCCTTTTCCAACCAGAATGACAGTTTTGCTCACACCCTTCTCAAAGTGTTGGATACATGCTGCATGCTGTATCAGGGAGAGAGTGAAAGTGGTTGTGCTGGGTCTATTGGAAAATCATATCTTTAAAATGCCTTGCAATAGCCATATTGTTAGTTAAGTGCATACATATATAGGTGTTATTGAGAAATAAGATACCAAGTAGTATTCGGAAGGAAGTCGAATGTCTGCCTTCTGTTGGTTGTAAAGGGCCATGGATTTTATATACTGCTTTTTCTGAGGGTACAACCAAAGCAGTGTACTTATATTATATGTAAGTTGTGCATTCATTTGAATTGGGAAATAGTGAAATTCCTCATGTCCTTTCTTGTCATTGTTTCCCCAAAATTACAGAACCCCCCCCCAACATTTTTCTGTCATTAATAGCGTGTACTCTTCAGAAAGAGTACACATGTTTCACACAGTGTGCACTATTTGCAAGGAGAGTACACTCTTTTGGAAAGAGGGTGCACCTTTTCCCAATAGTGTGTGCACGCACAAACCATTGTGCCTGCATGCACAATCAGGAAAGAATATGCACTCTTTCAGAAACAATGCATACTCTTAGCAAATAATGTGCACTCTTTACAAATAGTGTGAACTCTTGGTGAAAAGTGCACATTTTTGGGAGAATGTGCGCCCTTTCAGAAACAGTGCATACTCTTTGCAAATACTGTGCACACTTCACAAATAGTGTGAACTCCTGGTGAAACTTGTACGTTCTTGGGAGAGCGCACACTTTCAGAAATAGTACATACTCTTAGCAAATAATGTGCACTCTTTACAAATAGTGTGAACTCTTGGTGAAAAGTGCACATTTTTAGGAGAACGTGCGCCCTTTCAGAAACAGTGCATACTCTTTGCAAATAATATGCACTCTTCACAAATAGTGTGAACTCTTGGTGAAATGTGTATGTTCTTGGGAGAGAGTGCACTCTTTCAGAAACAGTGCGTGTGAACTCCTGGTGAAACATGCACGTTTTTGGGAGCTCTTTCAGAAATAGTGCATACTCTTTGCAACTACTGTGCACTCTTCACAAATAGTGTGAACTCTTGGTGAAACATGCATATTCGTGGAAGAGTACACACTTTTTATGTTTCTCCTGTAATGAAAAATGTAATAAATAAATCCAAACAAGATGAAAATTCTAGCAAATAGTATGGGAAACAATACAAAACAAACATTTTTGGGCTGTGTCCTATATAAATGTTTTATTTTTAATATAAAAACATGATGACAAAGTAGGAACTTGATACCACATCATTGAATTGGTCTCATGTCTGCTTTGTGGTTATAGACGTAGTAGTACCTATGAGCTGCGTGATAGGACTTTATTAACTTGGAAAGCCTGTCAACCAATCTGATTTTTGTTTGACAGATTTTTCCAGTAAATAAAGTTACAACAAATATTTTAGGGATGCCGCCAAAATTCATGTCATATGAGACATTCCGAGTCAAGCATTGTTTTGTCTAATTGCAGTGTTGGGATGGAGGTTTGGGCTAGCTACGGGTGGGTCCGGGTGGGCAAAGGCCTATCCACTTTGGGCTCAGGCCCAGACAGAAGTGGCGCACCCTTGCTGTAGCTAGCAGGAATCCTCAAGCCCCACTAGCTGAAGACCTCTTCTGAAGGTACCTAGAGATCCCTGCTGTCAAGCTTGGCAGTCAGCGGCAGCATTCCGAGCCACCTACACTGGCAGCCCGTATGTGTTCAGTTTTGGTAAAGGGGGTGGAAAGGACTTTTTGTGTCCACCCAAAATTTGTACTTTGGCCACACCAGGAGTGGAGGAGTAGCCTAATGGTTAGTGCAGTAGAGTCTGGGGAGCTGGGTTCAACTCCTACTACAACTCCTTATGAACTTGGGCAAGCCACTTAACCTTCCATTGCCTCCCAGTACACACAAAAAAGCAGGTTATGACCCCAGCAGGGACAGAGAAATTACTTGCAGAGAATATGTAACCACTTAGGTTGTACCACTGAAAGGCAGTATATCAAATCCATTACCCTTTTACCACTGGTTAATGGCATATCCCAGAGAGTTATTTTATAAAGGCAGATATGCCATAGAAGATCAATTCATATCATATGAATAATTTATACCCATTTCTGCTACACAGTTTTTCTGTTATAAAATTACCTTCTAAGGGAGCCATTTTGTACAAGTTGTTTCAGCATATAAAGGCTGTTTGTACATATAAAAAGTCTTTACTATAATTAGCCCACATTATTGACCTAATTATATAAAAAGTGCTAAAATTGTGAGTGCAAATTCAGGTGCATACCCAATTTGCTAGCAATTTAACTGAATAATGAGCTAATTAGCAACGATAATTGGCTTTTAACAAGCAATTATTGGCATTAATTAGAATTAATTAAAATGTACACATATAAATTTAGGCACAGGATCCGCACCTAAATTTTGCACGTGAGTCAAAAAAGGGGGCATGGAAATTTGAGGGTCATGGGCAGATTGGGGGCGTTCCTTTTGGGTACGCATGTAATTATATAATAAATTGGGATCCACGTCTAATTTAGGCACAAGCATTTGTACTATGTTTCCATTGGTATAAATGGCTATGCCTATATGTAGTCGTGGTTCCCGGGCATAAGTGCTATTTTATAAACCACGCCAGGTTAAAGTTTGGGAGGAGTAGGGGACAGAGTCACGATGTACCCATGTATTTTACAAAGTACATGAGATTATGTGTAGAGTACATGTATACATGTAACCCTGCCCCAAACAGGCGTAAATATCTATGTTGGCGTTTACATGCTACAGGGCAGTGGCATAGCCACGAGTGGGTCTGTGTGGGCCGGAGCCCACCCAATTTGGACTCAGACCCACCCTGAATTGTGGCACTCTTGCTGTGGCTGGTGGAGATCCCTAAACCCTGCCAACAAAAGATTTCCTCCTTGGGCAGGCAGCAGCCGGCATCACTTACCTCGAGCTGACACTGACACCAGCCCCTCCATACTGAGCATGCCAGTGGTGTACTGAGGGCGGGGCAGTGGAGGCGGTCCGCTCCGGGTGCACGCTGCTGGAGGGGTGCAGAGAGCAGTCGCACGGCTGTCGGCTCCGCTGGTTCCCTGCTCCCTCTGCCCCGGAACAGGTTACTTTCTGTTCCAGGGCAGAGGAAGCAGGGAACCAGCGGAACCGACAGCTGCATGCTTGCTCCCAGCAGGTAAGATTGCACCCGGGGGGGGGGGGGGGCTTGGGTGATACACCGGGGTGGGGGGGGGGTGCTGCACCTGGGGGGAGACGCCGCTGCAGGGGGGGTGCACAGCGACGATCCACCCCAGGTGGCATCCGATCAAGGATTGACACTGGAGCATGCTCAGCCTGCCAGTGCGGCATCAGCTTGAAGCAGTACTGCTGGCTGCCCTTTGGAAGAGTGCTGCCCGCCTGGCAGGGTTTGGCGATCCTTGCAAGCTCCGGTATTTAATATTTTGGGTTGCTAGTGGGGGGGGGGGGGGTACACATTCTTTACCCACCCACCTTGGGCTCAGGCCCACCCAACATCATCTGTCTGGCTACACCCCTGCTATAGGGGCTGATTTCTTGGTAACTGTTTGAAAAAGGCACATAGACACCTTTGATGCCTGCATAATATTGACTTAAAAGTAAGCATCTTTTTGGACCTTCTGCCTTAGGCAACCTGTTCTAAAATTATCTGCAAGGAGTAAAGAAAATAGGGGAGTAGAAAGGTCTTCTAACTTAAGACACACATATGACAAATGATACAACGATCAGTCTCTATTGGTCAAAAAACTGGGCCCCAACACGGTTTGAGCATGAGGCCTGCCTCAGGGGTTTGCAGCAGTATAAAGACTGAATATATTATTACACGCAGCTGTACTTATATTCTATTCTTTAACACTGGGCACTTAAATTCCATAGTGCGCAACTCAAAAGGGGGCAGGACCACGGGAAGGACATGGGTGGCTCAGGGGCGGTCCCAGATATTAGGCACAATGCTATAGACTAGTTGAAATTCCCCTCCAAACTGCCGTCAGTTGGGCACCAAGATTTACACCAGCTTTTGGCAGGCATAAGTCCCCTGGGAGCGGGAATCTATGCGGAGCACTATTCTACAAAGGTTGCTTAGCGCTAAGTGACCTTTATAGAATTGGCACTTGGGGTCTTTTCTATAAAGGTTATGCTCCTAAATTTAACCTCCTAAATGTATGCTTCTAAATTACGAGCATAATCTATGCTCCAAAATAGATTAAGCTCATAATTTAGGAGCATAAATTTAGGAGCATATATTCTAGAGGAGATTCTATATTTGGCGCCTAAAAAATCAGCGCTGAAATCAGTGCTGACTAAGTGTATTCTATAATCGGTGACTAGATTTATGTGCCGACTATAGAATACGCTTAGTTGCTATTTCAACGCCTAAATCTGCTTGCATCCATTTGCACCAAGTAAAATGTGGCGTAAATCCCAGCACATACATTTAGGCGCACTGGGCCATGTTCTATAACTGTGTGGGGTCTTTTACTAAGGCGCGCTCACATTTTTAGCGCACGCTAAAACTGGTTGTGCGCTAAATGTTAGGGACACCCATAGGAATGTGTTGGCGTCTCTAACATTTAGCACATGCCCAAATTTAGCGCATGCTAAAAACATGAGCATGCCTTAGTAAAAGGGGGGTCTAGGTGTCTAAATTTCAGAATGGCCACAAAACGCCCATTTTCCACCTATAACCACGTCCCTTTTTGCCTGTGTGCATTAGAAGTTCAGCGCACATCATTACAGAATATGCTTAGCGAGTTGTGCGCATTAATTCTAATTAGTGCCAATTAGTGCTCATTATTGCTTGTTAAGTGCTGACATCAGTGCTTATTAGCTTGTTAAGCCAATTAAGTTATGCATGGTGTTATAGAATCTGCGCCGATTTTGGCACCTAAATCTAAGCGCACGATATAGAATCCAGGGGTATGCTCAGAAATTTAGGAGCATAAATTTTAGCAAGTTACATTTAGGAGCATAGCCTTTATAGAATTGGCACTTAGCATGGGTTTTAATGGTGCCTATTTTGGGGTGCAATTTACTGAGTCTAGCCCTTTAAACCTACAGCCGATGTGCAGTCAGTTCTCTAGCATTTAACTAGACACTCTATGGTTCCATCCAGTACAACTTGTGGGTCTCCAATGTGCCTGCTGCTGACAGCAAAAACTGCCATTTATCATTCATTTTCATGCTTATGACCCATTATGAACATGAACCTCATGTACAGCATATTGCCATTGGTAGTTTTTCCTCTGGGATGCCTGTTGTATTTGTTTACTGAACGTTTGGCATTTCTACCCATATATTCCTGGCTTCTAATCTGATGCTTTGTCTCATCACTGCAGCTTCTTTTAGAGAAGTTTGAAGGCGTGTTTTGAGAATATTTCTTTCCTGGATTGGCAACTTTAAAGCCAGGAGCTCCTGCCAAAAATATTTGTGTAGGAGGAAAGCAGTTAAAAACGTTGCCTTATTTTATTCATTAAAAAAGAAGAAGGCAATCTGCATCATGTAAAGTGACACAGTGCATAAATACAAGGCAGACATTCACATGGATGAAGCAGGGGGGTTGGGGGCTGATACTTAAACGAACAACTTAGAGAATATAGAGCCCCTTTTACCAAGCTGCGGCAAAAGGGGGCCTCTGCTGCAGTGGCGTTCCTAGGAGGGCGGACACCCGGGGTGGTGCCCCGCCCCCCCGGGTGCAGCGCCTCCCCCCCAATGCAGCGTGGACCCCCCTCCCCGGGTGCAGCACCCCCCACAATGCAGCGCGGACCCCCCCTGGGTGCACACCGTTGGGGGGGTGCCACAGCGCGCCCCTGCTCAGAGTTCCCTGACTTCGCGCATTCGCTGCAGCTCCCTCTGACCCGGAACAGGAAGTAACCTGTTCCAGGGCAGAGCCGAGGGAGCTGCAGCAAACGCGCGAAGTCAGCGAACTCAGAGCAGGCGCGCGCCGCGGCACCCCCCAGCGGCGTGCACCCGGGGCGGACCGCCCCCACCGCCCCCCCCTTGGTACGCCACTGCTGTGCTGCCATCGGCATCTGTTTTTCACGCGCGCAGAGGCCCCCTTTTACCGCAGCGGGTAAACGGGAAGTCTCGTTTTCCTGCAGGAAACTGCCATGTGGCAAGTAAAGCGCTTGACGCACGGCCATTTCAGAGGGAGCCCTTACCACCACCCATTGAGGTGGTGGTAGGGGCTCCCCCACTAACCCAGCAGTAACTGGGCAGCATGCGGCACTGCCCGATTACCACCGGGTACACTCCGGCGCTACAAAAATAAATATATTTTTGTAGCACCAGATATGACGGCGTGCTAGGGGTGGGAAGTACCAATGGGCTGCTGCAGTAGCCCGGTGGTACTTCCTGTTTAGCGAGCAGTAAGCCTGCGTTGGACTTAATGCCACTTAGTAAAAGGGGTCCATAGGAAGTTAAGCATGCCTTCACCGTATGTAGGCGCCTGCAGTTACACTAGGTCTTTGATTATTTATTTATGGTTCATTTGTATCCCACATTTTCCCACACATGCAGCACAATGTGGCTTACAGAAAATTAGGAAAAATTACAAATTGCGAAGATACAGATAAAGTGAACATAGGATATACAAGGGGAGCATTAACTAACAGCGGAAAACTAGGCAAGATGGGGAATGTATTGGGGAATATTAATCAGCAGAGTAACTGGGAGAGTACGTTTTAACAAAGAGATAAGTTTTCAGCAATTTCTTGAAGAGGGTGTGGTCCATTTGCATTTTGAGGTGCTTCGGCAGAGCATTCTAGAGTTTTGGGCAACAATAGCGGAAAGAAGAGGAAAAAATCATCTTGTATTTGACGCCCTTGCAGTTAGGAAAATGTAGTTGAAGATATGACCGTGCAGCAGGCACAGAATTCCTTAGTGGAAGATCAATCAAGCTGAGGATATAGTCCGGGGCAAGCCCATAGATAATTTTATGGGTTAAAGCACAGATTTTAAAAGTGATACGTTCCTGTACAGGTAACCAATGGAGGTTGTAGCACATGTGCGAATCGTTGTTTACCCAAAATCAGTCTCGCGGCTGTGTTCTGGACTGTCTAGAAATTTTTTAATAGAGAGACTTTGCAGCCCACATAAATCCCATTGCAGTAATCAAGCTGTAATTAAGCTGTAGGGGTAGTGGATTTGATATACCGCCTTTCTGTGTTACATCCAAAGAGGTTTACATTTATTACACACAGGTACTCTTCTGTTCCTAGTGGGCTCAAAATCAATGTGCCTAGATTTTGGGCAGGTCGACACTGGGTTATGCCAGTATTTTATAACGGAATCTGGATGCCCAGATGCTATTATGGAATAAAGCTGTCACCATGCAGTACTTAGACAATTGCCGCCCTAAACCCGGGATTCTATATATCCTGCCTAAATTTCTGCATGGAAATCAAAGCATATTCCATAAAAATGCATGGAATTGGCATTAGTTAAGATTTATGTGCACAGCTTGCTAAGTGTATTCTGTAACGTGGTGCGCTTAAATTCTAAGTTGCATAGTTGAAATGGAGGCCTGGCTATGGGTAGGGCCTGGACGTTTCTAAAATCTATGCGCATTGTTATAGAATACACCCGTTCTGTACCTAAATTAGGCATCAGGATTTACACCAAGTATCGACTGTTTTTTTGGTTTGTGAGACAACTGCAATAATCATTCGTGACAACTTCGCCAAAGGCTACTACATGGGTGGTCGCGCTTACGGGTAAAACATGGCATAAATGGCCACAACTAAATTTGGTCGCATAGAGAGACGCTCAGAGTATTCTATGTACTGAGCGGAAATCTAAGCCTATGTATCGCTCCATGGTGCGACCGCACCTCGAATATTGTGTTCAGTTCTGGTCACCGCATCTCAAAAAAGATGTAGTGGAATTAGAAAAGGTGCAGATAAGGGCAACGAAAATGATAAAGGGGATGGGTTTGGGGGGGCTCAACACAGAAGGTAAGGGAGCTGTGTACCTGGGAGCAATTTATGAAGTCCACTGCAGTGCCCCCTAGGGTGCCCGATTGCTGTCATGGCATGTCAGGGGGACCAGTGTACTAAAAATGCTAGCTCCTTCCACATCCAAATGGCTTGAATTTGGACGTTTTAGACTTGGATGTTTTTGGTTTCGAAAATGCCCGAAAATCAAAGACGTCCAAATCCTAGACGTCCAAATCCAAGGACGTCCATGATATTTTCGAACACAAAGATGGAAGTCCATCTGTTTTCGAAAATGACCTTCTCCCCGCCTCTGAATTTGGACGTTTTACAAAGACGTCCAAATTCCAACTTAGACATTTCTTTTGAAAATGCCCCTGTATGTAAACTGCTTTGAATGTAGTTGAAAAAAACCACAGAAAGGCAGTATATCAAGTCCCAATTCTCTCTAACTGTCTAGGCATAGTTTATTTATTTATTTATTTTATTTTAGCGCATTTCTACCCCACATTTTTCCACAGTTAAGTGGTTTCATTAGGACTTCCATAACTTAGATGCCTATTCTATAAAGAAAAGTTGGCACCTATTTTCCTTTACAGAACAGTAGTATATCTGGATATATATAAATGTATGAGGTTAGGTGTAAGCACTTATATCTGCAGTAGAGCACTTAAATGCTGGAGATACAGGCATAAATAACCACAATCTCCTACGTAAACATCAATGATATAGTCAGATCATCAGAAGGTGCGCTGAACTGAACAGAACATATCAGATAGTCTTCACCATATATTTCTTCATAAATTCAGTAGTTTCTAACATTTTAACATTTTAAAAGTTTTCACAAGTTTTTCACCAAATATTTTTATAATAGAAACATTTTTTAGAACTTATCTTAATTTTGATCTAGCAATAAGGTAACTATCCGACATGACTCATGTTTCACAAAGCTGCGTCAGGAGACGGTTCCTGAAAGATAAAAAAGCTATTAAAATTGGAGTATTGTAGATGCAAACAAGATAGAGAATCTTCTTTGTATCTGGGTATGCAGATAAGATTCTCTGTCTATCTCTAGCACAGCATACCTATGCTAACAGAAATAGAGTTCACAAATTTCAATCCATTTCAAAATGGCACCAGCAAGTTACCAGCAATTATATAGGAAGTCAGCTGATATCAGCCACCAATGTGCTACACTCACATCATTCAGTCAAGTCAAGCCGGTGTATAAGAATATTGATGAAATGAAATATTGGGATAGTTATGAAATGGATATTATTAGTGTGGTGACTTTAATCTGTGAAGTTTTTTTAATGCAGATGTTAATATCCTACGTTTGAAGGTCTATCTTATAAATATAATTATACTATCTATTTTTGGATTAAAAGGAAGGGAGAACATGTTTAATGACTTGTGTTTATAATTTTCCGCTGAACGATTAATGTTTATATGTCTTGGCAGCTGAGCTCCTAGTTCTTTTCAACATCTAAGCTCATTTAAGGTATAGCTTCCAGATGTCATGCTTTATTTTTGTTTATTTGTACCCCGCAGGCTTGTATGATCACTTTTCATTACAATTTCTTGATTGTTTTATTTCACATTTAGGCATGAGAAGATGATGCACAACTTAAAAAGATTTTAAAAAAAGAAGAAAAGCCCCCAGAGCATAAAATATCTCCAAGCGATTCTTTGAACTCTCAGCAGCAGACCTGTGCATGCATTTTGGCTCACATTCAGTTTTCTTTGACGATGACCTTCCATTTAACCAATGTTCTATGAGCAGGAAAAAAAATATTGCCTGTATATGTTCCAGTTCTGAAATGCAAAATGAAACCGGTCATGCAAGAGTCCTGAGTACTAAAAACAGAGAAGAAGAGCAAAACAGAGAGGGTGTCTCTGAGAACTCAACAGGAACATCTACACCTTAGTGAGACAGTGTAAAATAATGCAGAAAGTCACAACAGTCTGTGCATACCTGTGCCCTGGTATGTAAGGTTGTGACCTGGAAGAAAAGATTGTAGGACTGGGGAAATCACACATTCCTGTGTTAATTTTTTACTGAGATAAGTCTTAAGTGTATGAATTACTTAACAGTGCATTGATCATTGAACTCTAAAGAAAAACATTAAAGATCAGCAGTAGTCTCCAGGAAGCACGACACTCTCTTCAGCCACTACCCAAAGAAATGATCAGATATTGTTATGAATATGAGACCTCAAAGATGAATCCAGAGAATGTGAATCAGTGCTTCATTTCACAGCAGGTAATGAAGTTTCAGGTTCCAAGCTGTCAGGGATCCCAGAAAACAGAGGACAACTGTCTTATTGGTACAACAATACAAGAGGAAATGGAATCATTCCAAGAAAGCGAATTACAAGGGAATTTCAACCAGGAGCCTGAACAAAGCAGAGATGACAAAATCACATACGAAAATGACTCTTTTGGGGTGGAGCCTTCAGGCCTAAGACAGTCCCCAAATCCTTACCATGCAGCGGATCTGGTAAAAACTTCATTTGCGAAGGGTCACGTTGCAGAGACTAACAAAGATCACGAGTGGAATGTGGTGAAGGTCAAACAAGTTTTGATTTCCAGCATTGACCAGTTGAGGAAACCATGTAAGTAAACATTTCCTGCCTCTTTTCTATAACTTTCTTCATAGCCTCTGAGCTAATGATATAATTACAGGGCATGTTCATTTATACTTTTAACATTTCATAGATGATACAGTCTCTATAGCATTTAAGAATTTAGGGACGTTTTTACAAAGGTGCACCAAAAAGCGGGCTGCGGTAGTGTGGGTATGTGTATTGGATTTGCGCTGGACCATTTCTCCTGTGCGTCTCGAAAGAAAGGGTTTTTTGGGGGCCGGGAAATGGACGTGCGGCAAAATGAAAACCAGCGTGCATCTATTTACGACATGAGCCCTTAACACCACCCATTGACTTAGCAGTAAGGGTTTACGTGTTACCTGCGCGGTAACCGTTCAGCACGCACCAACTGCCGATTTCCACCAGGAATGCCCCTGCAGTAGAAAAGAGAAAATTATTTTCTACCACGTGTTTTTGGTGCGCGCCAGCACGCACTAGCCAGGTGGTAATGCCAATTGGATGTGCGTTGCATGCATGTAAGAACTTATGTGCCTTTGTAAAAGGGCCCCTTAAGGATTTATTAGTTTACTAGTAAAAGAGGCCCGTTTCAGAGCAAATGAAACGGGCGCTAGCAAGATTGTCGTCGCCAACACCCCCCTCCCTCCCTGGCCAACCCCTTCGTTGTTCTGCCATTGCTCTGCCCCCAACGTCATGACGTTTGACGCGAGGGCGGGGCCCGGAGCGATTTCCCACCCCCCCGCCTCCCTCCCTGCCTGCCAACCCCTTCGTTGTTCTGCCATTGCCCGGAGTGATTTTGGTGGCTTCACCACCACGAACCTTCGAACCTTTTGGAAGGAAGTCAGGGCTTGGCTTCATTGACGTCAGTGTCCTCAGAACATTGAGGGTGAGTTTTATTATAGTAGATATTCTGCCTAAAATCTAGGTGAATTACAAGCAGGGGCGTAGCCAGACTTTGGTGGGAGGGGGGTCCACAGCCCAAGGTGAGGGGCACATTTTAGCCCCCCCGGCACCGCCGACCCCCCCCTGCCATTGCCAAACCACCACCACCAACTTTGACCCCCCCCGCCACCAACTTTGACCCCCCCTGCCGACGACCGTCTCGACCCCCCCCCTCCTGCCACCAACCCACCGTCATCTACCTTTGCTGGCGGGGGACCCCAACCCTCTTCTTCCCAATCCCGCGCAAGGCTTCGTTCTAGTCTGACGTCCTGCACGTTCAACCTGCAGGATGTCAGACTCACAGAAACAGGACGAAGCCTTGCAAGGGGGGTTGGGGTCCCCCGCCAGCAAAGGTAGGCGACGGCGGGTTGGCGGCGAGAGGGGGGGTCAAGAGGGTCATCGGCAGGGGAGTCCAGGGGCAAATCTACGGGGGCCCAGGCCCCCGTGGCCCCATACTGGCTATGCCACTGATTACAAGCAATACATACACAATAAAACAAGTACATAGGTACATAAACATCGCCATGCTGGGACAGACCAAGGGTCCAGCGGCCAAAAGAACAAGCAATTTGTCCCGCCCATCCTAGAAATACTGTATTATTCCCTCATCCACTCAATAACATTCTATGGCCTTTTCCTCCAGGAAGCCGTCCAACCCTTTTCTGAAGTCCACTAAGTTAACCGCCTTAACCACCTTTTCCGGCAGTGAATTCCAGAGTTTAACTATGCGTTGAGTGAAGAAAAATTTCCTCCAATTCGTTTTAAATTTACCACACTGCAGCTTCATCGCATGCTCCCTTGTCCTAGTATTTTTGGAAAGTGTAAACAGACACTCCACATCGACCCGTTCCATTCCACTCATTATCTTATAGGCCTCTATCATATCTCCCCTCAGCTGCCTTTTCTCCAAGCTGAAGGGCCCCAGCCTCTTCAGCCTATGATAACATCCTTAAAAGCATATGATCCTTAAGACATATGATAACATCCTTAAAACATGTCACTAAACAGAACGAAGTAATAAAACAATATTTATAAAAAGGACCACCCAAATGTAAAAATTGACTAATGAAGGAAACAACACAGAATCAGCACTGCAGTTAGAAATGTATTCCGGCAAATAGTTAACGATATGAAAGGAAGAAGTAAAACTTATGCTTACACAGAGGGCTGTTTTCCTGCCACCATGCATGGGTACATCATCTTTTTTCCCCTGCCTGCCAAAAATGTCCACAGCAGACTATGCTGCTGAAATTGGCAGCAGGTGCTTCAATACAGCGCGGTCACCACCATGAGCAGGAAAGGAAATAGGAGCCAGCCCCATGGCTTACTGGTCAACCTTGCATTAAAGGGGACAGTTGCCAACCTTGTGCACTTCCTCCGTATTCAAGGCCAGCAGGTCCTGATGCTGCTTTTGCTATGCTAGCCCGCCACAACAGAATGTGTGCTCCATGAGGTACTGCCATTTAATTATTAGGATTTATTTATTGCCTTTTTGAAGGAATTCACTCAAGGCGGTGCACAGTAAGAATAGATCAAGTGTGAGCAATAGGCAGTTACAGCAGTAAAAATATTCAAATAGCAATACAAAGTATGGCATAGTAGATTATTTACAATGTCAACACAATACGTAATAGAACATTTTAATAGACAGTGTAGGGTATAAGCAAAGATGGAACATATAGATAGGTAAGAGAGTAAGAGGAGTTAGAGAATAAGGTGACTAATTTAAAGATGTGCTGTGTTAAATGAGAGACTGACCAGTGAGTCTCAGGGCCTGATCCTCTTCCTGCTGGTGATAGCACCAGTGGTGATCACACCTCTCATTGCATCCAATTTGTAAATGCACCATCCATCAAGGCTCTCAGCATTGACATAGCAGCACTCTGCTCTCTTCATAGCTTCTCCTGTTCTGGTCTTCCACAGCCCTAAGATCCTCTGCAGCCATGCTGCAAAGTGCTAGTGGTAATCCTCAGGTCCTGATGTCCAAATAACAGCAGAACCTATGGCTTCCTGTCCCGGGGACACTTTAGCCACTGCAGCTGTTCTCTGTGCTGATCCACTCGCCACTGTGCAGCCAGGAAGAGGACATGGGGGGTGGGAGGCGGAAAAGCTTGGGGTGAACGAGTGCAGCCAGGAGACCCTGGAAAAGAACTTGTGAGAAGCCTGAAAGAGACCAGGACCAACCCAATTAAAAACAAATAAAATGCCCAATAAAAGATAGCATTTTATTCTAATTTTGGAGATTGGAATGGTCATTTCATACATCTTTGCATTTGCGCAGTATTGGCAGAAATGCTCTTTTTCTCTTTTTGCAGTGTTGTACTGCTCAGAGCTCATAGTTTGGCCTTTCAGGATTCCCATTTTCAGATTTTGTCTGCATGTTTGTGATCCTTATGTTGTATTTCAAGGTCTCTGTGTTCCATGTCTTCTTTTGTGGCTGAGGTGAGGTACTCTTCTAGCGTGTAGTGTCTGTATAGGGATCTAAAGCATACTAGTATTCCTGCTTGTTCTGGCTTTCCAATACTAGATGGAATACATATCTTGAGAAGACTTATCTTCTCAAGAAACCCAATGACTATTCCATACGCACTAATAGTTATCTTGTCAACCACTGTAAAACACAACATCGTACAATCTTGTAAATGTAATTGAATCAATGTAATCACTAAACTGTTAAATATAAGCCAGATTGAACCGAAACTCATTTTTGGGTAATTGTGGGATACAAGTATGAATAAATAAAATAAATAAATATACAGTGCTGGCTTTTCGTAGTTAGGTGGCTTGTTGCAGTTTGACCCCTTGCAGTTAGGGCTATTATGGTATAGTAAGGGGTCCTTTTACTAAGGTGTGCTGAAAAGTGGCCTGCCTAGTGTAGGCGTGTGTTTTGGACGAGCGCAGATCCATTTTTCAGTGCAGTTGTAAAAAATGCCTTTTGGGGGGGGGGGGGGGGGGGACATGGACGTGTGGCAAAATGAAAATTGGCCAGCATCCATTTTGTGTCTGAGACCTTACCACCACCCATTCACTTAGCAGTAAGGTTTCACTCGTTAACTGGGCGGTAATGGCCAACGTGTGTTCAAATGCCGATTACTGCCTGTGTCTGCCTGAAAATAAAAATTATTTTCTAGTGTGCGTAGTGGACGTGCTTAAAAAATGAAATTACCACCCAGGCCACGCAGTAGCCAGGTGGTAAGTTCAAATTGATGCACATTGGGCGTGCGTAGGCGCCTACGTGGCTTAATAAAAGGGCCCCTAAGTTTGTTAACGTCAATAAAACAAGTATTACCAAAGAGAAGAGTCAATATGATAAAAAGAATCAAACCTGACATGGCCACATTTTGCCCTCATGCTGTGTCAGGGGTTTAAAACACCAAAAATGGATGGTGTTTTAAAAATTAAATAGGCTTTAAAGTAATTTTAAAAAATCTTCCTTAAATCTCAAACAACATGTCACAGTCATTGCTATACAGCAGAGTTTTTCAACTGGTGTGCCGCGGCACATGGATTTGCCACGGCTGCTCTCAGGTGTGCCGCAGGAGTTTTCTGCCACTCCTGTTCTGTCCCCAGCCAGTGAGCTATTATAAGATTTCTTCTGTAGCGGGTCAGTGGCAGCGAGCAGCATTTCAGACAGCCTGCGTGTGCCAACTCCCAAATCTTCTCTCTGATGTAACTTCCTACTTCTGCATAGGCTGGAAACGTCAGCAACAGGGCTCAGATTGGCATGAGCAGGCTCTCTGAATTGCTGCCGCTGACCATTACAGGAAAAAAGTTTAGGGAAAAACAGACAAGCTAAATCCCCCAGTTTCTGTACCCAGATATCATGGATCCTTCATACTAAATCTACTTTAACTTGGCCATACATCACTGGCTCAATTACAGTGAGTGCTTGGGTTCGATGTGTGTTTTTGTGGCAGTTTGCTAGATCTCATAACAAATTTTAATTACATTATTACGTAGTGAAAATTGTGCAACATTCAGATTGTGTCCATGTGGTTTAATCTCATTACTATGTCTTTACACGGATCAGAGGTGTAGCTAGGTGGGTCGCCAGGGGCGTGGACGCTCCCTCAAATGGACTTCCAACGGCGCCTATTTTTGACGCGATTTGTCACGTTTAACATATGCACCGGCACCATCGGCAGTCCGCTGCCCGCTCTCCCCTCGTCTTCAACCTGGCTACGCTTCTGACGGGGATAGTTCTTTAATATGTGCCTGGTCGGAGTCTATTATTCTATTCTATTCCAGGTTTTCTATCCCGCTAAAAAATCAAAGTGGGAATTTAGGCCTACAGACCTACAGATAGGATGCAGTGAAGGGACCTGATCACCAGCAGCAGCACTGTGGAGGGTGTGGGGGAGGGGTATTCGCTTTAAAATTGTTGTTTTTGAATGCATGTTGTTTGTGGCTAATCTTATTATCTTTGAAGTGTATTATTGCCCTTTTGCCAACTTGTGTCTTCAATAAAAATATTCAGCTATAAAAATAATACAATGAATAAAAATGTAATTATTGAACTTTAAACACAATCTTAATACTGATGGTGTGCGTTGACAATTGTTGTGCCTTGTCAGTGTTCTGCGAGATGAAAAAGGTTGAAAATCACTGTTATACATATTCTGAGTGTTTTTGTAGAGTTCTGTGTTATTTTATATTGTGTCAGGCAGTGGAAGAAGTTTCTTGTTCCTGAGGTGACACCACCTGTATCTGTAATAGAAATTATGAACCACATAGAGGGGCATAATCGAACGCGAACGCCCATCTCCTTGGGTGCCTATCTCTGAGGACGGGTCCGCGAAGGGGCGGGACAGACCGTATTTTCGAAAAAGATGGGCGTCCATCTTTCGTTTCGATAATACGGTTGGTGCCGGGCAAATGCATTGGATTTGTGCGGATTTGAACTGGGCGGTATCGGTTTTCAGCAATAATGGAAACCGAAGGCGCCCAGCTCAAAAACGAACAACTCCAAGGCATTTGGTCGTGGGAGGGGCTAGGATTCGTAGTGCACTGGTCCCCCTCACATGCCAGGACACCAACCGGGCACCCTAGGGGGCACTTGTAAAAAGTAACCAAAAAAATTAAAATACCTCCCATGTCCATAGCTCCCTTACCTTGGGTGCTGAGCCCCCCAAATCCCCCCCAAAACCCACTCCCCACAACTCTACACCATTACCATAGCACTTATGGGTGAAGGGGGGCACCTAGATGTGGGTACAGTGGGTTTTGGGGGCAATTTGGAGGGCTCCCATTTACCAGCACAAGTGTAACAGGTAGGGGGGGATGGGCCTGGGTCCACTGCACCCACTAACAACTGCTCAAGGGACCTGCATACTGCTGTCATGGAGCTGGGTATGACATTTGAGGCTGGCATACAGGCTGGAAAAAAAAGTTTTTAAAGTTCTTTTTTTTGGTGGGAGGGGGTTAGTGACCACTGGGGGAGTCAGGGGAGGTCATCCCCGATTCCCTTGGGTGGTCATCTGGGCAGTTGGGGCACTTTTTGTGGACTTTTTCGTGAAAAAAAAGGGTCCAAAAAAAGCAGCCCAAATTCTCGCTTCTGCCGCCCTTCTTTTTTCCATTATCGGCCGAGCGTGCCCACCTCTCCTTGGCCGATAAACACGCCCCAGTCCCGCCTTCACCACGCCTCCGACACCCCCCCCCCCCCGTCAACTTTGTTCGTTCCCACGACAGACTGCAGTTGGAGGTGCACAAAATCGGCTCTCGATTATACCGATTTGGGCGCCCATGGGAGAAAGGCGCCCATCTCCCGATTTGGGTCGAAATATGGGCGTCTTTCTCTTTTGAAAATAAGCTGGATAATTGCCTCAGGGATCACTTGCGGTATATCAAGTGCTGAAAATAAATTAAAATAAAAATAAATAAATTTGAATATTTATTGTTTATGTGCTCTGTGGCTGATAAGAGGGGACAGGGCTACTATGGGGGTGGAGCCATGGATGGAGGAGCCATGGACAGTTGCCTTGCTACCTAAGGTTGAATCTGTATGAGTACTGGCTGCTTTTTTCCTAGAAAAAAAAGTCACTGTTTACACATGTATGTCTGACATTTTGGAAAGCTAGAAGCATGAATACTCCTAATTAACTACAGATGCCACAATTTTTATTCAGTTTCAATCTGGAGGAGGAAGTAAACAATGAGGCATTAAGAAGGGTCCACTCTGAAGAGGTTCAAGACTTTGCTTAAGGCTTACTTTACTTCTTTGTTCAAACCTTCCGATCAGCAGCCAAACCCCCAGTCACTCTCAGTAGCGGCTAATACTGCAGAGCCCCTCGATTGCCCTGCACACCACCTGTTTGTGTCTTCTTTGTACCCCCCTCCCACTCAGTGTCTCATAGAGTAACTGATCTTGTCTCGTATGTTTAATATTTCATATTTTGTGTCTTAGTCCTTCTCCTTCCTTGTATTTTCTTTACTTGCCTATTGTAAACTGCTTAGATACCATAGGGTTGATATTCACAGCAATTTAATTGGATAGGAGAGGCTCCTGGCCAGTTAAATCACTTGTGCAGGGCTATTTATTTATTTATTCATTCATTATTAGGATTTATTTACTGCCTTTTTGAAAGAATTCACTGATATTCTGTGGCACTTAACTGGTAAGTGTACTGAATATCAACACTAAGGGCCTTGTTTACTAAGGTGCGTTAATGTTTTTACCGCACACGCTAACCATGTAGGTGCCTATAGAGATATTGTAGGCACGTACATGGTTAACACGCATTAAAAATGTTAACACGGCTATAATGCTGCTTAGTAAACAGGGCCCTAAATGCCGAACACAAAGCTGGCTATTTTCTAGGTGGTTGGAGGCAGAGTCGGCAGTTACGCAGTTAAGTGTTGATATTCAGCACTTAGGACCATTTTTACAAAGTGGCGGTACCCGTTAGCAGAGATTGGGTGGCAGCACCGGTGGTTAAGAGGTGGGGCTAGTGGTTGGGAGGCGGGGCTAGTGCTGGGCAGAATTCTATGGTCTGTGTCCTGAAAATGGCAGAGACAAATCAAGGTCCAGGTATACATATAAAGTAGCACATATGAGTTTATCTTGTTGGGCAGACTGGATGGACCGTACAGGTCTTTTTCTGCTGTCACCTACTATGTTACTATGTTAAAGAAGTGAGCAGCAGTGAAACCCAGAGAATTAAGAACAGAAGGTAAAAGCTTAGGGAAGAAAGAGTTTTACATATTTGTAGATTAAAAAGAGACCAGGACCGGGATCTACCAGAGACATGCTGTCAGGTGAACTCATAGATAGCTTGCATGCCCATATATAAAACTGTGGTATGTAAGTTAATTGTCACTTTAACTGCCAACACAGGGGCCCTTTTACTAAGGTGCATAGGTGCCTACTTGCATCCAATGCAAGTCAAATTGGAACTACCGCCTGGCCTACCGCATGTCCTGATGGTACTCGGCAGTGTAAGCGCACTGATGATTACCGCCTGGTTAACATGCAAGACCTTACTGCTAAGTCAGTGGGTGGCGGTAAGGTATGCTGAAATTGAAGCACGCTGGTTTTAATTTTGCCGCATGTCCATTTTCGACCACATTAAAAAAAGGCTTTTTCTAGGCATGCTGAAAAATAGACCTGCGCGCATCCAAAACACGTGCCTACACCAGTGCAGGCCATTTTTTTGGCACGCCTTAGTAACAGGCCCTACAGTGATTGATGTAAATAGGAGTTTATTTATTATTTGCAAAACTTTCTGTACCACACTAGCTGAGGGCAGAACAGAGCGGTATACAGGCTAAGGTAGAAAACATGAAAAGGAACTCTACTGATGTACAGAAAAGCAGGATAGTTAAGTCTGAAAGACAAGCATAGCTAAAAGAAACAACAACAAAAAACCCCACACACATTTAAAAGAATAGCAGGGTTGAACAGGTACCACTGGTAGTTTCAATCGGACCATTTTCCCAAAAGCTAATCAGAACAGCCACGTTTTTAACTCAGTTTTAAAGTTCTTGAAAGAGGAATTGCTATGAAGGAAAGTTACATAAGTACATAAGTGTTGCCATACTGGGACAGACCAAAGGTCCATCAAGCCCAGAATCCTGTTTCCAACAGTGGCCAATCCAGGTCACAAATACCTGGCAAGATCCCCAAAAAGTACATTCTATACTGCTTATCCCAGAATTAGTGGATTTTCCCCAAGTCCATTTAATAATGGTCTATGGACTTTTCCTTTAGGAAGCTGGCAAAACCTTTTTAAAACTCTGCTAAGCTAACCGCCTTTACCACATTCTCTGGTAACGAATTCCAGATTTTAATTACACGTTGAGTGAGGAAATATTTTCTCCGATTCGTTTTAAATTTACTACTTTGTAGCTTCATCGCATGCCCCCTAGTCCTAGTATTTTTGGAAAGCGTAAACAGAAGCTTCACATCTACACGTTCCACTCCACTCATTATTTTATAGACCTCTATCATATCTCCCCTCAGCTGCCTTTTCTCCAAGCTGAAGAGCCCTAGCTGCTTTAGCCTTTCCTCATAGGGAAGTTGATACATGGAAAACTGCAGAATCTATTGAAGAAAAATGATTGTATTTAGTAACTTTAAAACAGAATCTGCAATTTATTGTGGTGGGAAAGAATACAGCTTCCAGTTTTATTCATTAGAGATGCCTTTGGAAGATTATCAAGAACAAGTGTTAAGTGCTATGAATAGAATATCATGTGAACTGACCAGACATTGTACAGTAATTTCTCTCTCTAAATATATATCCATACGTACAGATTGTCAAAGCTTGGAAAGGGGAAGCACACTAACCATTTAAAAGTTTTGTTTCCTTTTGGCATTTTTCCAAACCTTATTGGATTGGATTGGATTAGATTTATTGACTTGATATACTGCTTTTTACCAAAGTATTAAAGCTATGTACAAAAAAAAAAATATCAAAGGAATCACATATTTGATTTTATTTTCATTTAATTCTAATGCAGTTGGGGGAAAGGGGTCCAGCTCATTGTGAAATGAAATGAAAGAAGCCTGTTTTGTTACATTTAAAAAAAATCTTTATTAAATTTTCACTTAACATAGCCATCAAAAAGATAAGATAAACAGAAATTTAGGAAAAGTACAATAAAAAAAAATAAAAATTAGGGCAATAAGTCCTTACTATTGACCACAAGAAGGAAAATACAGATCCAAGAATAATAGAAATAAATTAAAAGGAAATTAAAAAAAAATAAAAAAACGATCAGAAGATTACTTCTCCATCCAACTTGTACCCTAGTCTCTGCCTAACAGCATGCGTAGAGGTTATACAATGACATTAACTTCTTCTTTAACAACAAGCTAATCATCTAATTGCTTAGGGTCAACAAACATATGATTTACCCTCAAAAAACTATAAAGCATAAACAATGAAATTGTAAAACAAAGTTGGCACCTAAAGCTTGCACCCTAGCCTGAAGGGATAGGAAGGCCTTGCACCACATTTGTGTTTCTCTTGCTAAAACAGGAAAAATCCTCACTTTGACCACAAAACAATGTACCCAAATGTCTAAAAGAAAGTTTCAATACAGCATTCCGGTCTGTTTCCAAGGCAAAAGTAACCACCATCATTGTCCTCTGAGTAACAACTTCCAGCAAAGATTCTAGAAAGGCAGTCAAATTCATATTTTCCTCTCTTGGAACACCAAGAGGTTCTCTTGATGATCCTTCTAGGGCTAAGATGTATTGCACCCACGTTATGGAAGGTAAAGAGTCATTAGCCATTCCCAGAGTCTCTACCAAATATTTTTTTTACCATGTCTAATTGAGCAATTAGAGGTGATTTAGGGAAGTTGAGCATTCTTAGATTACATCTTCTAACCTGGTTCTCTATTCCAAACGAGGAAGAAAATTCTTGTCTTTCACTGAGACTGAACTCAAGCCCTTTAACGTCTGAATATTAGATTCTAAAGCATTCAGTTTAGAGGACTGCTAAACAGTGGCTTGTGCTTGGACCAAAACGACCTCAGAAATTATCTTATATCTTTACAATTCTTCATTGGGACGTATAGAAGAATGCATATCATATGTAATATTCCATAGTGCTTCCAAAGACACAATGGCTGTTTTTTCAAAATCCTTAAAAGTAGCAACAGGAGCAGAATAGCTTATGGCCTGAGCCAGAGCACTCACAATATTAGCAGGAAAAGGTTTTGAGGCCCATTGCGTTAAATCACCTCCAGGCTCTAAAGCTGTCTTAGCCAGAGTAGAGCTCCCTCTTTGCAAACTGCCATTCACCTCTACCATGGCATGGGATGCAGGTTCAACAACAGCAGATCCGATTCCAGGGTGCAGAGCTGTTCACTCAATAGGGCTTAAGAACGCCCTGTCTATGCTGCCAGTCGACGTTGACACAGCGACCTCTAGAGAAGGGGAAGAGGTTTTCAGAGATCCTGCAGTGACTCCGAAGTTGAGCAGTGTAGTTTGCCTCATTGGGGGATTAACGGTGGGGGTCGAGGGAGATTCCCTCACCTTCCCTCTCCTTTTGCCCATATCTACCACAGGCTAAGGACCAGACGAGGAAACAAAAACTAACAAGGATGGAGCTCCTGAAGGTGCGTCTTCCCGCTACAGCGCCATCTTGGATCTCTTCCGCTCTTCTGTTTTGTTACATTTTTCTAGACAACACAGGATTTCCACAGACTTTTCTTTACAAACCTCTATAGCTTAGTTTCCAGCTACATTTGTTATAGTGTTCCCAGGTTATAAGAAATTGATGAAGCAGTCCTGTTTTCTTTCTACCCCTTTCAAGGTGAAAAAACTTTGAAACAGGAATTATAAAAACCCTAACCTGGATCCAGAGCTAGTCCAAGGATATCTGACTCAGTTTTGGTTTTGGTTACAGTGCCGAAATCAGCCCAAAATCCATTTACGGCCTAGTTTCAGTTTCAATCAAAAAGTCATGTGTTTTCTGTGGAAGCTGAAAATTTGTGCTTTGACCTGCTTATCTTACTGCCTCCCTTCAAATAGGCGTTGCCCCTCCTCTCGGATCCACTGATTGCCTTCTCCTTTCCACCTGGGCCTATCTTATAATCCATGCTCTCAAAATGGTTGCTTTGACTGGTGCATTGCTCCTGCCCTGATTATACCACTAGTCTGTAAATTTGTGATGATAAGCTCTATAGGAATTAACCTCTCTGTGGAGTTATGACATCAGTTGTCACTTTGGCAGTGGCACAGAGTCAGTCACTGTAAAAATGTCATGGTTTTTGGTTTGTTTTCATTAGCTGTGGTCCATGGGTGTGGAAGCTATTTTGCTTGGAGATAAAATACAGTCTTTCATTATTTAAATGATGTTACTCTGGTTTGGATACTGTGAGTTTAGCAAAGGGATACAGACTGCAAGCTCTGACAATCCCCATTGGCCCTCACTGGTTCACATTTGCATAACCAAACTTGAGCTTCTGGTTTTTGTTTAGCTGAAATCAGGTGATAGGTTTTGGCTGTTGGTTTCGGCTGAAAGCGTTCAAACAATTTCGGTGGTAGTTTCGGTTTCAGCTGGAACTGAAAAAAGCTGTTTTGGTTGGCCTCTACCTCTAAGAAAACCTTCAGTCATGTGTGCCCCTCTACCACCCCCAGGGACAGCTCAAAGCCCTACCCCTCATGGTCCAGCATCTTCTCTTTCCCTCCCTGCCTCCTATCCAGGTAGCCAGCATCTCCCCTTCGTATTCCCCTCAGGTCCAGCAACTCCCTTCCCTTCTCTAAACCACCTCTCCACCAGGTCTGGTATCTCAGGTCTCTTTTCCCTCCCTACCCCTCCATCCCTGGATCCAATATCTTATCTCCCCTTCCCCTGCCTACCCTTCTTGGGTCTAGTATCTCATCTCATCTTCCCCTCCCTACCCATCTTGGGTCCAATACCTCATCTCATCTTCCCCTCCCCAGCTTCCCCCCCACCACCATCCAGCATCTCATCTCTCCTTCCCTCCCTATTCCTCATTTTGGGTCATATTTTATATCCCCTTTGCCTCTCTATTTTCCAATCCTGGATCACTATCCTCCCCTTTCCTTCTCTAACCCCTGGATCTAGTACCTCCTCTCCCCTTCACCTCCCTACATTCTCATTTTCCCTTCCTTGTCCAGCATGATCCATCTGCCTTTACACCTCTTCCAGACCTACTTCAAATAGTCTGAGCTGGCATGAGGCTTTTCAGTAGAGGCCCTAGCTCAAGTGCTGCCAGTCCCTCCCCACTCCAAGAGAGGATTTCATATCAGGGCAGGATGGAAGTCAGTAGTGCTTGAGAATAGGCCTCTACTGCAAGGCCCCATGCCAGCTTGGAGCACCTTTGAAGCAATCTGGAAGAATTGCAACAGGTGGTGACAACAGAAGAAGCATACTGGACACAGGACCAGGATAAGGAAGGAGAGATTAGATGATAATCTCCTGCTAAACCATTGCCCCTTAAATGCTGCTGCCCTAGATTGACACCTAGCTTGTCTAATAGCAGGTCCAGCCAAGTTTGGATCCAGGTGCTCATTCTAGATATCTCAAAGGAGTAGGAAGGAAGGGATCAGGGAGGGAAGACATTTTGGATTTAGCTCATGCCTTTTTCAGTTGTAGCTAAAGGTGAGTTACATTTAGGTATAGTAAGTATTTTTCCTTCTCTGTTAAGTAACTTGACCAAGATTACAAGGAGCCAGGGTAGAATTGGAAGTTGGATTCCCTGGTTCTCAGCCTGCTGCTCTTTTAGAATACTCCTCCACTCCCAATTAAGCTTTTATCCTTTTGCAGTGTTTGTGTGCTTTATCTTAGGTGAGTAAAGATTGCTGTCTCTTATTTTTGTTAGAAAACAGGCAGTCACTTCCCTATGTTATAAATCCGCACAGTGCTGACTCTGCTTTAACCTAAGGCAGAAGCGGGTGGAGGTGGGGTGTGGCAGCAGCAGGCCCGGCAGGAGGAAGGCTTTCACATGTACCAGAGCCATGCCACCACTCCCAAACTTTGCCATTCTAGGCAGACGCCTCAAGGCTGTAGGGAAGGGTTGATGCTGGACAACTCAGTGGGGTTAGAAAGGGGAGATGCTGAACATTTCAGGGTGGGACAGTGGATAGAAAAGGGAAGATGTTGGGCACTTTGATGGGAGTAGGGAAGGGAAGATACTAAATTATGAGAGGAGGGGAAGTAGTGCCTGGGCTTGAGCTGCCCCTGAATGATAGATTGCATAGCTGAAGGTTCACTTAGGGTATCAGATACCATTGGGATATTCCTGGGTAAATATGCATGAAAAGTAGGCACAGAGAAAATAGCACCTAATTTTATACAATATGGGGTAAATTATTGGAACAGAGTCAATGTGTCTTTATAAAATACAAGAGAATTTTTTTGTGATAACTAGGATGTCATTTAGATGAAAGGGGAAAATCAAACCAACATCCAAAAAATAAAAACCCTCACCATAATATTCAGTACTTGTTAACTGCTGGATTGTCTTTGATACTTTTATTTTTTTTCTCATGAAATATTTTAATGTTTGTAATTTGAGTGACTGTGTTCACAGGCAATTTGTCTGTCTTGTTTATAGATGTTTGCTTATGCTTTGTATTGTGATTTTTTAATTCGTTTTTAGATTATTTGAATTTTGTATGTTTTATTGTTACCCACCAAGAATGGAAAGATTGTGTGGGTTAGAAACGTTTTAAATATATAAATAAATATAAATATTATCAGATCATTATTAGGTATGGATCTTAGGGCCTCTTATCAAGACGCATTAGTGGGTCCTGGTGTAGTAATGCTGACAAAGCCCATTCACTTTGAATGGGCTCTGTCAGCATTGTCGCATGGGAATCGCTAGTGTGGCTTGATAAAAGAGGCTGTTATAGTCTACCAAAGATGCCAATACCAAATAATTATCATCAGTCCATTTTTCAACTTTCAATTTTCTGTAAGCAATTTCAAAATTAAACTAATAAAGGTGCACTTACCTTAAAAAGTCACACTTGAAAAACTAGCAGTTCTGATATATGCACCTATGTTCTTTTCCTGTCAGGTACTCTGTTGTAAAATTACTCTCATTATGGACATGTTCAAATCCTCACGCTCAGTGTGTGGCGACTGTCCAAATTACAAATAGAAGGGTCCTGTTACTAAGGTGCGCTAAAAATTGGCCTGCGGTATTGTAGGCGCGGGTTTTAGGTGCGTGCAGATCCATTTTTCAGCGCCTGTAAAAGCTTTTTTTTAAATTTTTGGAGACAATGGATGTGCGGCAAAATAAAAATTGGCATGTGTCCATTTTGGTAATCACCTACACGCATCAAGTCAGAGTTACCGCCCAATTTTCACCACGCGCCAGAAAATAAAATTTATTTTCTGGCACGCATAGCGGACACACATAAAAAATGAAATTACCGCATGGGTCACTCGGTAGTGGGCATTAACTCTGAGTTAACGAGCGTTAGGGACGTGTAAGTGCTTAGGCATCTTAGTAAAAGGGCCCCAGAATATTAGAATTACTCCAAAATGAATGGAAAATAAAACCTAGAATATCATAATTTCAGTGTATAGCTCCATGGTGTGAACAACCTTGAAACTGTGTGCAGTTCTGATTGTCCAATTAAAAAAAGGATATCAGTTATTTACTCCTTCAGATATTACCAGGACTAGGGAACATGGTATACAACTGACAGGTAGCATATGTAAACCAAATTGGAGAAAGTATTTTTTTTCACCCAATGAACAATCCAGCTGTGGAATGTGTTGAGGGAGGATGTGGTTAAGGCACCCAGCACAGCTGGGTTTAGAAAGGGTTTGGACAAGTTTCTTGAAAAAAAGTCCATAAACCTGGGACTTGTGAAAAACCACTGCTTATTCCTGAGAGTGGGCTACTTTTGGGATCTGACGGATACTTCCTACTGACCTCTGTGGAAGACAGCATGTTAGGTGTGATTGACCTATGGTCTGACCCAGCATGGCACATTTTAATGGTTTATATGCCATGTTCCTTCTGATAACTTAGTAACATAGTAGATGACGGCAGAAAAAGACCTGTATGGTCCATCCAGTCTGCCCAACAAGATAAACTCATATGTTCTACTTTTTGTGTATACCTTACCTTGATTTGTATCTGTCATTTTCAGGGCACAGACCGTATAAGTCTGCCCAGCACTATCCCTGCCTCCCAACCACCAGCCCCGCCTCCCACCACCGGCTATGCCACCCAATCTCAGCTAATCTTCTGAGGATCCATTCCCTCGGAACAGGATTCCTTTATGTTTATCCGATGCATGTTTGAATTCCGTTACCGTTTTCCTCTCCACCACCTCCCGTGGGAGGGCATTCCAAGCATCCACCACTCTCTCCGTGAAAAAATACTTCCTGACATTTTTCTTGAGTCTGCCCCCCTTCAATCTCATTTCATGCCCTCTAGTTCTACCTCCTTCCCATCTCCGGAAAAGGTTCGTTTGTGGATTAATACCTTTCAAATATTTGAACGTCTGTATCATATCATCCCTGTTTCTCCTTTCCTCCGGGGTATACATGTTCAGGTCAGCAAGTCTCTCCTCATACGTCTTGTAACGCAAATCCCAAACGCATTTCAATTAAAACTCAATACCAAAAAAACACACCGTCTCATTCTCTCATCCCAATACAACTTGAACAAATCCACAAATATAATCACCCCAGACCACACCCTCCCTATCTCAGATAGCCTCAAAATCCTTGGCATGACAATCGACCGAAACCTCACCCTAGAGACCCAAGTGAAAACTACAACAAAGATAATGTTCCACTCAATGTGGAAACTCAAATGTCTAAAACCATTCTTCCCACAAGAAACATTCCGCAACCTGATACAATCAATGGTTCTAAGCCACGTAGATTACCGCAACGGCATCTACGCAGGATGCAAAGAACAACTTATAAAGAAATTACAGACTGCCCAAAACACGGCAGCTAGACTAATATTTGGAAAAACGCGTTATGAAAGTGCCAAACTCCTCCGAGAAAAACTGCATTGGCTTCCAATGAAAGAACGTATCGCCTTCAAAATCTGCACCATGGTCCACAAAATTATCTACGGCGAAGCCCCAGGAAATATGACAGAGTCCTTAGACCTGCCTACCAGAAACACAATCAGATCAACAAGAACATACAGTGGGGGAAATAAGTATTTGATCCCTTGCTGATTTTGTAAGTTTGCCCACTGACAAAGACATGAGCAGCCCATAATTGAAGGGTAGGTTATTGGTAACAGTGAGAGATAGCACATCACAAATTAAATCCGGAAAATCACATTGTGGAAAGTATATGAATTTATTTGCATTCTGCAGAGGGAAATAAGTATTTGATCCCCCACCAACCAGTAAGAGATCTGGCCCCTACAGACCAGGTAGATGCTCCAAATCAACTCGTTACCTGCATGACAGACAGCTGTCGGCAATGGTCACCTGTATGAAAGACACCTGTCCACAGACTCAGTGAATCAGTCAGACTCTAACCTCTACAAAATGGCCAAGAGCAAGGAGCTGTCTAAGGATGTCAGGGACAAGATCATACACCTGCACAAGGCTGGAATGGGCTACAAAACCATCAGTAAGACGCTGGGCGAGAAGGAGACAACTGTTGGTGCCATAGTAAGAAAATGGAAGAAGTACAAAATGACTGTCAATCGACAAAGATCTGGGGCTCCACGCAAAATCTCACCTCGTGGGGTATCCTTGATCATGAGGAAGGTTAGAAATCAGCCTACAACTACAAGGGGGGAACTTGTCAATGATCTCAAGGCAGCTGGGACCACTGTCACCACGAAAACCATTGGTAACACATTACGACATAACGGATTGCAATCCTGCAGTGCCCGCAAGGTCCCCCTGCTCCGGAAGGCACATGTGACGGCCCGTCTGAAGTTTGCCAGTGAACACCTGGATGATGCCGAGAGTGATTGGGAGAAGGTGCTGTGGTCAGATGAGACAAAAATTGAGCTCTTTGGCATGAACTCAACTCGCCGTGTTTGGAGGAAGAGAAATGCTGCCTATGACCCAAAGAACACCGTCCCCACTGTCAAGCATGGAGGTGGAAATGTTATGTTTTGGGGGTGTTTCTCTGCTAAGGGCACAGGACTACTTCACCGCATCAATGGGAGAATGGATGGGGCCATGTACCGTACAATTCTGAGTGACAACCTCCTTCCCTCCGCCAGGGCCTTAAAAATGGGTCGTGGCTGGGTCTTCCAGCACGACAATGACCCAAAACATACAGCCAAGGCAACAAAGGAGTGGCTCAGGAAGAAGCACATTAGGGTCATGGAGTGGCCTAGCCAGTCACCAGACCTTAATCCCATTGAAAACTTATGGAGGGAGCTGAAGCTGCGAGTTGCCAAGCGACAGCCCAGAACTCTTAATGATTTAGAGATGATCTGCAAAGAGGAGTGGACCAAAATTCCTCCTGACATGTGTGCAAACCTCATCATCAACTACAGAAGACGTCTGACCGCTGTGCTTGCCAACAAGGGTTTTGCCATCAAGTATTAGGTCTTGTTTGCCAGAGGGATTAAATACTTATTTCCCTCTGCAGAATGCAAATAAATTCATATACTTTCCACAATGTGATTTTCCGGATTTAATTTGTGATGTGCTATCTCTCACTGTTACCAATAACCTACCCTTCAATTATGGGCTGCTCATGTCTTTGTCAGTGGGCAAACTTACAAAATCAGCAAGGGATCAAATACTTATTTCCCCCACTGTACCTAAATCTTCACTACCCAAGCTGCAAAGGACTCAAATACAAATCAACTTATGCAAGCAGCTTTTCCTACATAAGCACACAACTGTGGAATGTACTACCAAAAGCTGTGAAAACAACATACGACCATCTAAACTTCAGGAAATCACTAAAAATCTACCTATTCCAAAAAGCATACCTTACTGACATAACCTAAAAGTCTGAACCCTGCTACACAACTAATTAAAGCTAGAACTGGACTCAATGCAACTCCTCCTTATTACGATACCCAAATATGACTGTAACACAAGTATCTAATTCCACCTTAATATCACTTTGTATTTGTTCTTTACCGGCTTGCAAATAGGTGGGAAAATGCGGGATACAAATGTAACAAATAAATAAATAAGAACATAAGTATGGCCATTCTGGGACAGACCAAAGGTCCATCAAGCCCAGTATCCTGTGTCCAACAGTGACCAACAAAGGTTCCAAGTACTTGACAAGATTCCAATAGAGTAAAACAGATTTTATGCAGCTTATCTCAAGCATAAGCAGTGGATGTTCTCAAGTCCTTCTTAATAATTGGTTATGGACTTTTAGGAATTTGCCTTTTATTGTACTAACTCGAAATATTTTTTGACTAGCGTTTGGAACCCAAAGCTCATTCATCAGATGCTGTCCTGACTAGTCAAGAATGTATTAAGTTAGTCCAATAAAAATATATTCCATTATTTCCATTGCTTATTTACAGTTTTATTAGTCTTTTAAATGGACTAATACTACTTTTATTTATAGTTTACACAGGGCCCCTTTTGCAGGGGTATGCTATCATTTCTAGCATGCTCTAAAAATTAGCTTGTGTTAAATACCAAGATGCCCATAGGAATATAATGGGTGTCTTAGTGTTTGGCGCATGCTAGGACCTCCTGGGACCATATTGACACCCACTTTACCATGCCTCTCCCCACAGCATCGTCCCCCACTGAAACATCCGTGAAAGGAGGTGGCATACGCCATTGTGTCATACTGTGAGCATGAAGAGCGGCTAGGGCTCTTCAGCTTGGAGAAAAGGCGGCTGAGGGGAGATATGATAGAAGTCTTTAAAATAATGAGTGGAGTTGAACGGGTAGATGTGAAGCGTCTGTTTACGCTTTCCAAAAATACTAGGACTAGGGGGCATGCAATGAAGCTACAATGTAGTAAATTTTAAATGAATTGGAGAAAATCTACCTTCACTCAAGGTGTAATTAAACTCTGGAATTCGTTGCCAGAGAATGTGGTAAAGGTGGTTAGCTTAGCGGAGTTTTAAAAAGGGTTGGACAGCTTCCTAAAGAAAAAGTCCATAGACCATTATTAAATGGACTTGGGGATAATCCACTATTTCTGGGATAAGCAGTATAAAATGTTTTGTACTTTTTTGGGATCTTGCCAGGTATTTGTGACCTGGATTGGCTACTGTTGGAAACAGGATGCTGGGCTCGATGGACCTTTGGTCTTTCCCAGTATGGCACTACCTATGTACTTATGTCCAAATAATTTTTAAACCCTGCTAAGCTAACTGCTGTTACCATATTCTTTGGAAACAAATTCCAGAGTGTAATTACACATGAGTGAAGAAATGTTCTCCCCAATTTGTTTTAAATTTATGACTTAGTTTCACTGCAGGCCCCCTAGTCCTTGTATGTTTTGGAAAGAGTAAACAGGCAGTTCACATCTATTCCTCTCCACTCAGCTTACTCATAAGAACCTCTCCATAATATAAGACAGTGTTGTATTGATAGTGATTCAGGCATCTGATTAGCAGATGCCTTTATCGTGATCTAATATATAATGAAAGAAGAAAATAAAACAAGATAAAAGGAAAGTGAAAGGCATAAAGAATGAAAGAGTGAAAGAAAGCAAGAGATCGATAAAGCAAAAGAAGACAAGAAGAGAAAATGAAAGGGAATAAAAAAAAAAAAAGAAAGCCTAAAGGAAAGTAAAAAAATGCAGAAAAAGAGAAAATGAAAGGGGCCAAAGGGGAATCTAACGAAGAGAAACAAGCAAAATAAAAGAAACATAAAGGGAGCAAAGCGGAGAAAAGTTCAGTGCCGTGAAGTACATAGGCTCGAAAGAGACCGGGTAGCACTAGGACCCGGTGAGGTGGCAGCAGGGCTGTAATGTGCACCGCTGGCGAACAGGACCAGGGAGCGTGAGTCAGCCCCAGCCGCAAGTGCCGAGGCGCGGAGGCAGCTTGACAGACACGGCCAGTTGCTGTGCAGTGGGACATGTGATACCCCTCCTGCTGCTGAGGGTCAGCCTGGGAAGAAGAGGAGAATAACTCAGCAAGTATAATGTAAGGGAGCTAAAGGCAACCGGGGCAGACTACACAGCACACTGGTGGAAGATCAAAACGAACAGGAAGAGAAAAAGGTAAGGAAAAGGAGACAAATGAGAAGTACTGGGATGCCTGGACCTGTGACTTTCAGCTGGGCTCTGTTGAAGAGGAGCTGCCAGAGTACAGGAGATAAGTGCCGGGGGCTCTTTCCTTAGCCCACCTGTAGCATCCCGCACCAGGCTCATGCTTGCTGCTGTATCCTGACAGGCAGTGCCTATAGCCTTTTCCTAGCTGCTCCTATAGAAATCCTACTTACTTTTTCTTCCTTCCAAATTCTCTTTTTCTTCTAAGTCTTTCTGCTTGGGCATTCCAGCTGAGAGGGCAGGGAGATGATGTAACCCAACCGGTTGCGGAATACTTTTTTTTTTTTTTTTTAAGCTGTGCTGTTTTCCTAATTTGCAGTCTTATATATTCAGACATGGATTTACACTGTCCAACAAATGCGTTTTAAGAAGACCCTTTTTTTTTTAAAACTAACAAAAGAATGTACCTCACCTTTTTTTTTTGGCTAAGGAAAGAAAACGGTGCTGGTTTTGTCTTGGTCAAAATAGAAGCAACACATTTTGTGGGTGTGCCATCTATCATTAGCAGCTGGTCAGCCTGTGCCAGCTTGTATTACTGCACATGAGTCTGTGGAAAGTGGGTATGAAGTGGGAATGGAGAGCAAGCTGTTGTAATTATAGTCAGAAAAGTGGTCTGCCCAGTGCCAGCAGGTTTTGTCTGTCTGGTGTGACTAGATTTGCTTAAGAAATCCTGCTCCTACCCTGGGGGCATCTTTTATTTGGACTGAGCACAGAAAGTGCCACAGAGGATTCAGTGACTCCTTACTGGAGCCCATCAAAGTTTTAAAGACTACAGTTGCTAAGATTGAATAAGGAGACCTTGTAAAAAGTGATATAGACTCTGAAAGGCTCAAGCACCTTGATACACATTCAAGTGAAAAAGTTATGGCATTGATAGGCAATTAACCATAACTTTCATTAATTTTACATTTTCAACCACAGGATTTAGCCTTCGCTCATTTTAGTGATTGGTGCCCTCTGGGGTCCAGATGCTCTTAAGGTCTGACGCTAAAGCCAACAGCACAAACCCCATAGTGCCAGAACAACATAGAAACCTACCTCTCCACTCTTCACTCAACGTGTAATTAAACTCTGGAATTTGTTTCCAGATAATGTGGTAAAAGCAGTTAGCTTAGCGGGGTTTAAATAAGGTTTTGATCGCTTCCTAAAAGAAAAGTCTATAAGCCATTATTAAAATGGACTTGGGAAAATCCACTGCTTATTTCTGGGATAAGCAGCATAAAATGTATTGTACTGTTTTGGGATCTTGCCAGGTGCTTGTGACCTGGATTGGCCACTGTTGGAAACAGGATTCTGGGCTTTATGGACCTTCAGTCTGTCCCAGTATGTACTTATCCAGTGTTCAATGCAAATGGCATTCAAATTTTATGCACGCTAGTAAACCAAACGTAAGGGGAGGAACAGGCCTGACGCATGTGCACAAAAGTTTAAAAGTAAGCGCAGTGGCGTCGTGAGGGCAGCTGACACCCAGGGTGGGTCGCTGCTGTGCACCCCCCTGGGTGCAGGGCAGCGCACCCTCCCCCTCCCCGAGAACATACCTGGAAGGCGGTGAGGGGCGGGCGGGAGAGCCAGTCCACCGAGTGCATGCCGCTGGGGGGGTGTCGGCGCCTCGCTGGTTCCCTGCTCTCTCTGCCCCGGGGCAGAGAGAGCAAGGAACCAGCGAGGCACCGACACCCCCCCCAGCAGCGTGCACCCGGGGCGGACCGCCCCACCGCCCCCCTTCCTACGCCACTGAGTAAGCGCGATTCTTGTGCCCATGCCCAGGCAAAACCCAAAGTGCAAACTCACATTGGCATCATTCTTCAGCACCTTTAAATATAAGCTTTTCAAAAACTGTACACACCCAAATATTTAAGCGCAGAAAAACAGGCACTAATGCGTGCTTTCACTTTCTCCTTTGCTTGGACTTGCATGCATGTTTCTGTCTCAGCGCTTAGAGCCTGCACGGGCTGCCTTCCGCTTCCAAAACAACCCAAAACTGGTAGTTTTATGTCAAAAATTCAGAAGAAATTCTCTCTTCAAAACCTTTAATGCCACTCCCGAGCTTGCAGTAAGTTTTCAGCGTTAAGGCCAGCATTTTTTCTGCGCTGTTGTTTGAGCATTGGGGGGGAATACCGAGTGACCTCATTTAAATTCAATTTGTAGCCATCTTTGACTCGCACATTGATAACTGTGCTAGAGTCCTCTGAATGTTCTGCGCAGATTAATTTACACACTGCTCTGGCGCTAATCGCCTTTAATGCTGGCGTCGTGCGCATTGGCTCCTGAGACAATTGGAGAAGCATGGAAGTGATCACAACAAAACTCAGCAATTCAGGAAAAAGATTCTCCTGAAACCCCACTGAACTTCATCTCCAGTTTTAGGGGTCCTTTTACTAAAGTCTGTTCGATTTTGCAGTTACTGTGTCTTAACACAAGAAATTTATGCACAGTAAGCACAAATTTAATGCAGCAAATATTGAGGAGGGGGAGGGTCCTGCATGTCCTTTCCATGTTCTACATGCAAATGTCCATTAATGCCGTTAATGCACAGTACCCTACTTTCAATTAGTGTAGATGCACTTAACATGTGCCATTTAGAAGCATTAAGTGGACCTGCGCTAATTGTCAGTGTGTGGTATGTGCCATACACTAACTCCAACATACTCTCCATGCCCATTTTCTGCCCATGCCCAACCTAATTATCACCCGTAATACAAAATACCCTTGTGAGTGGAGGAGTGGCCTTGTGGTTAGGGTGGTGGACTTTGGTCCTGAGGAACTGAGTTTGATTCCCGGCACAGGCAGCTCCTTGTGACTCTGGGCAAGTCACTTAATCCTCTATTGCCTGCCACATTGAGCCTGCCATGAGTGGGAAAGCACGGGGTACAAATGTAATAAAAATAAATTAACATGTGAATTAGTGCATGTTAAGTTGTGTGTTAATAAATTAGTTAGATGCTAATTAGCCTGAACAATCAATTATTGGCTATAATTGATGCTAATTGGCACCTGTTAAATGTTTGTCCTTAGTCAATATTTTATGTTACATGTTTTTATTGTATTTGGTTTACTTTTCCCTGTTCTTTCCTGTTTATATTGTAATTTTCTTGACACACTGTATTTTCGGTACCCGGTCAAAAGGAACTGGTCAAAAGAAACCAGACAAAAAAGTTCCAAACCAAAAAAGTTCCTAACATAAAGTCCCAGACAAAATAGACTCCTGACAAAAGGGCTTGTTGAAATAGATTTATTTTTCAATGGTATGAATTTCAAGGCTAAATTACTGAGAAAGTCCACGGCTTGTCACTTGAAAGTCCTGGCGCCTGCCTATGGCTTGACTTCACTATCCACACTTGGTATCTAGTGAGAATCATAAATCTGCTTGAAAACATAATCCAGCTTGATTAAGAGTCTATTTTGTCTTGGGTTCCTTTCGTTGTGGGTTTTTTTTGGGACGTTTTTTTTGTCATGGTCTGTTTTGTTTGTTGTCTGTTTTGTCAGGGTTTTTTTGTCGTTTTTTTTTTTGTACGGTCTATTATAACGGGGTGCCTGTATTTTCATATAAGTTAGAGATTTTAATGTATGTAAGTTACTTTGATGGCATTGCCCTAAGTGTTTAATCAAAGAAATGCAACCTTGAACCTTGAAGCTTTAGTAAAGGAGCCCCTAAATAAATAGACCAAACAAACAGATACATCATCAGAAAAACACATACTAAACCCTCATAAAATCCAGCAATTTGGGAAAATAAAATGCATGAATATACTGATGAAAGGGGCGGCATGTGTGAAGACCTTTCTTTGAAAGCTTCAGTAGTGAAGGGAAGGTCATCCCATTAAATGGAGCAGCAACTGAAAAAGATCTATTATAGGTGTCCTTCAAATGGACCTCGCTAACAGAGAGCCACATTCTGAGAGGTCTGCTGGGTTTCTGTTCTACCAATTCACACTTTAGGCAGGGCTTTTTTGAGGGGGTACTTGGGGGTACTGAGTACCGGCACCTTTTCCATTGTCTGCTAAAATTGACCCATGGTGCCCACGTTTTAATGAAAGATCTCAGGCTCTACACACCAATTCTGCCTTGTCATAGATTCTGTGACTGGTTGCAGGGGGCCTGGCTATAGTGGGGTGGGTCTCTCAGTGACCACCCAATTCCTGAAGGGTGGCCTGGCATTTCAGTACCGGCACCTTTTTCACTAGAAAAAATGCACTGGATTTAGGTAACCATAAGGACTTTAAATTTTGATCTCCATAATATAGGAAGCCAAATAGGGTCTCTGAGGTGTCATTCTATCTTGATAACCATATCTAGTGATAATATGGGTTGTTGCATTTTCTATTAGTTGACTTAATTGTCCTTTTACTAAAGTGCACCAACAGATTTAGTACACATTAACGAATGGGCTGTGCAGCATTTAGCATGTGCTAAATCTGTTAGCGCACCTTAGTAAAATGACCCCTTAGAGATCTATTTACTCAACTATGTTAGGTCTTTAATACGAGTTTTAATGTGTCTTAACTGTTAATGTGAAGATTAAAGAAACAATTACCATCGTGTTAACAACATGTGTTATCTGCCACTGGAAACACCTAACATGGAAATTCATATTAGAAGCAGGGAGTGCAGCAGTTGATGTGAGTATAATGTGTTTCAGTTACTAATGAGAATTTTACTACAACTTCAGATACCATTTATTGTACCAGTACAAAAAGATGAAGTTAGCATAGGGCCTTGCTTCAGAGCATATTTGTGATTGTAGTTCATTTTATTTGATTATTTATCGTTTTGTGCTGTATTTTATGATACTGTAATTATGTATTGAACTGAAGGATTGCATTTAATATTGCCAATACTGCATTTATGCCTTAGATGATAAAATTATGGGCCTTTTGATTAGAAAGATTGAATATAAAACAAAACAGAAATAGAAATAAACCAGGCAGAAAGAAAAAGGGCTTGATGTGATTTTGAAAGTTCGTGCATTACATATGTTATACTGTGGCATCAGAATCTCCATTTTTATTTCCAAGGTCAGAATGACTATTCTATTATGATTCAATCAGTCTAGTCCCCACCTTTGTTCACTGCTCAGACTTCTGCCTTGTTTAACTATCTTACAATTATTACTTTCTTTTCATACCTTGACTGAGCTTAGATATTGTATGACATCAGTTCCTCTAACTGTACATTCAGATAGTTCCTTTCTTGTCAGTGGAATAAAAGAATCTAAATATAGTGATGTCATCCTACAATGTGCCCAACAAGAATGAAACGGAAGCTTGCAAAGGACAGAGATGTACAGGGTTTAATTTGATCAAGTAAAAGTCATACCCCTCCAAAAGCCAAGGTAAAAACGTAAGAAAGTATTTGAAAGCTAATAAAATAGGTTTCCTTTCCTACCCTGAAGACATGAGCAAAATTCACAAAGTTCACTGAGTAGAAGGTTTCCAGAAGTTTCTTCAGAGTTAAGCCAAGCGTGATAGTTTCATTGGAATGGTCACCTTGTTGATAACGTAGGACCCAATATTCAGTGGGTTTAACCGGGCAGGAGATGCTATTTTAATGGCATTTGTTCCATGTTATCATCAATAAATTTATTTGTCATGATCTTCTTTTGTGTTTATATCTTGTCAATCTCTGGATGCCGAAATGTGGCCGAGTTGGGATTTTGTGCACGACTTTCTTATCAATAAAGTCATCTTAGCCATACTGGTGCTTCATCTTTTTGTGATGTGTAGTTCTCCATTTTGATCACCCCTGGTGAGGCAGTTAGTTTAGCGGAGCTTAAAAAAGGTTTGGACGGCTTCCTAAAGGAAAAGTCCATAGACCGTTATTAAATGGACTTGGGGAAAATCCACTATTTCTGGGATAAGCAGTATAAAATGTTTTGTACTTTTTTGGGATCTTGCCAGGTATTTGTGACCTGGATTGGCCACTGTTGGAAACAGGATGCTGGGGTTGATGGACTTTTGGTCTTTCCCAGTCTGGCAATACTTATGTACTTATCTCTACCTCTTTTGCTTCCCTGGAAATCAACTATTTATTTATTTATTTGGATTTTGCTCACACCTTTTTCAGCAGTAGCTCAAGGTGAGTTACATTCAGATACACCGGGTATTTCTCTGTCCCAGGAGGGCTCACAATCTAAGTTTGTACCTGAGGCAATGGAGGGTTAAGTAACTTGCCCAAGATCACAAGGAGCAATAGTGGGAATTGAACTGAGCACTTCTGGATGTCAAAACCTCTAGGCCACTCCGCCACTCCATATTCCTATTCCAGTGACTTCTGATCATGAGGGAACAGTAGGGAAAAGGAAAATGTAATATGAAGAGTACTCACATTGGATATCATTCCTGTCAGTCTTTCCATGCAGTGAGTTCTCTTCTTATGCCATTCTCGATTTCCCATTAGTGAAGAAGGCAGCTGCCTAGGTGACCCATGCTAGAAAGTGGAGGTTCTTAACCAATGGTGCCTGCTTCCCTAAGAGGTGTGAGAAGAGAAAGGTCTTGAAATTTGAGGCAATTTATTGAAACTTTGTAGACAGAGTGAAGGCAGTTATCAGGACAATTATTGGTTGTATAACTGTATACTACTGTAATTTTAGCGACATGTTAGCAGTTAACATGATAGTGGCTAACAGTAAATATGTAATTGTCAGGAGTCACCGGTGGACAGGTGGTTTAGGAAGGAGCTGTGAGACTTTCATTGACCAGTTAAAGGGGTATGGAAACCAAAAAAGATTAAGAACCCCTGCTATAAAGGGAGTCTTCTCCACCACCTCAGCAGCACTTTCTCACCGTGACTGCTCAGCTTGAGTGGCAGCATCTGTTTGGACCAATCCTCCTTAAAGGCCCAGGGTTTCATGGGCCTGCAATATGTAGAGAATTGCAAAACAGAGTCACTGGCAGTGGCGTACAAAGGGGGGGGGGGGGGGGGTGGGGGCGGTCCACCCTGGGTGCACGCCGCTGGGGGGGGTGCCGCGCGCCTGTTGACCGAGTCTGCTTGTTCCCTCCCTGCTGCTCCCTCTGCGCGGAACAGGTTACTTCCTGTTCCGGGGAAGAGGGAGCAGCAGGGAACGAGCAGACTCGGAGCCGACAGGCGCGCGGCACCCCCCCCCCCCCAGCAGGTAAAAATGCACCCGGGGGGTCATGCTGCACCCGGGGGGGGGGGGGGGTGTAATTTTGCTGGGGGGGGGGCGCATCTGCGATCCGCCCCGGGTGTCAGCCAGCCTAGGAAAGCCACTGGTCACCGGTGATTGCTCCTGCGCCTTTAAGAGTGCGGGTGCCACAGGATACTGACAAGCAGACTAAGCCTGCTTGGGAGAAAGTAGTGGGATGGAGGAGGAGGTTCCTCTTTCTGCATGATGCATATTAGGAGAGAGATATCTGTGCTGCCCCTGTATCCTTTCTGCTCCATTCCTAGGAGTGCTCTAGAGCAGTGGTATTCAACCCAGTCCTCAGGGAGCACCTGGCCATTCAGATTTTCAGGTTATCCACAATAAATATGCATAAGATTGATTTGGCTTCAAGGGTGGTTGTGCGAGTCCCGGCCAACCTGCACAGCTTTCTTATGTGGGCCCCGGCTGAATATTGGCTGGGACTTGCATGAGCTCCAGCGGCCAGGGCAATGTAAATTAGCCCTGGATGTTTAGGGTCAGTTCCCAGACACGGCCCAATGGTGAATGTCCGGAGCTAATCTAGCCAGCAACAGTCAGTGTTTAAAAAAGTGCTGACCATTGCCGGCTGAATGTCATCTGGTGTATGTATGCTTACAATATTCATCCAATCCTGAGGCAGCCATCTGATGAAACACGGCCATGTCGGGTGAGCTTATGAAGACCTGAGATTTAAAAATGGCAAGTAAAGATTGTGTTTTTCATATGATCTGCTTCTCTTCTGTTCTCCATATTAGATTTTGTGGATCATTTGCCTTGTTGTTTTTTCAAGTTTTCAGGATATCCACAACAAATATGCATGAGATGGATTTGCATACATACACATGCATATTCATTGTGGATATCCTGAAAACGTGACTGGCCAGGTGGTCCCTGAGGACTGGATCTAAAGGTAAATCCAGCCCTGCTCTCAGTGCACCTAAAAGACTGCCAGAGCCCAGCCTGTTGTAAAACTGTTTATTCCAAGCCTTGTCAGGGTTCACAAACAATGCTGGATTAGCTTCCCGACAGCCGGTTTGTATCAGGTGAGAATTTAAGAAGCATTATTGTCAGTGTGTTTTTTCTAGCAAAAAAGATGCTGGTACTCAAATGCCAGGCCACCCTTCAGGGGTGGGGTGATCACTGAGGGACCCAACCCACAATGGCCAGGCCCCATGCAACCAGTCACAGAATCTATGACAAGGCTGAATTGGTGTGTAGGGCCTGAGGTCTTTCATGAAAACTTGGGGTCTATGGGTCAATTTTATCAGACAATGGAAAAGGTGCCGGTATTCAGTACCCCCTCAAAAAAAGCCCTGATTATTCTACACCTAAGTAAACAGAACAGAATATGCTAGGAATGTTACCAGCTGCATGATCTTATCACATGCTCGCCAACAAAGCAACTCCACTTTATTAGTGTTTTACCTTACTTTAATGTATTTTACACGCTATGGCAGCCTTTTATAAAAGCACATATCCTGGGATTCTATATATATATCACACTATGAGCTATTGTAAATGCTCTTTATTCTATATATCAAATGACAAAATTAATTATTTGGTCATAAAACAAACCTCATGCAAGCCCATTCACATTCAAACTTTCTCACATCACACCATACCTTGTATCACCTACCTAATACATCAAATCTCTTACTACCCCCATGAACCTGCAGCCAAATTTGGGATTCTATATATGGCGCCTTAATTTCCACACGAAAATTGAAGTGTATTCTATAACAATGCACATTAATTAATTGGTTAACTAGCTAACCAACGCTGTTAATTGGATGTTAACAAGCAATTATCAGCACTAATTGGCATTAAATAAGATTCACGTGCAGAACTCGCTAAGCATATTCTGTAATGTGGTGCGCCTAAATTCTACGTTGCATAGTTGAAAAGGGGCTTGGCCATGGGTGGGGCATGGGCATTTCTAAAATCTATGCATGTTGTTATAGAATACACCCAATCTGCGCCTAATTTAGGCATCAGGATTTAAGCCAAGTAAAACATGGCGTAAATGGCCGTAACAGCATCCTGTCCACGACAGCCTAGATTGGCCACTGTCGTGGACAGGATGCTGGGCTCGATGGACCCTTGGTCTTTTCCCAGTATGGCATTACTTATGTACTTATGTAACTGCATTTGGTCGCGTGGAGAGACGCTTGTTATTCTATATACCACATGGAAATTTAAGCCTATTTTATAAAATTTAGGCATACTTTACAAAATACGCCTTGACATATTTTTTCCTGCATGGAATTTTCAGGTGCCATATATAGAATCGAGCCCAAATTGCAGTTAACATGGGAATTAGTGCATGCTGTAGACCACATCTCTGCTAACAGTTAACGTGGTGGCTTGATACATGAAGGGCAATTCTATGACTTGGTGCTAACACAATGCGCCACTTCAGAGTTCCAGAGGCGCCAGAATTGGCAGTTATGCACTTAAATCATAAAGCCACATGTAAGTGCCTTACGGCTCCTTTAACTAAGTCGCATTAAGCACTAGCGCATGCTTATTGCAGCTTAAAAGGGTTTACCACGGGATATGCAGAGGCATCCCTCAGTAGTTTTGTAATGTGTGCATGCAAACCACATGCTAAAAATAATTTTTATTTTTGTGTAGAGGTGATGTGTCTGGAGGTGGAGAGTGGGCGTTTCTGCGCTAATCAGTTAGTGTAACTACATTACCATGCAGTAACTGGTTAGCGCAGGATTAGTGCATTAAACATTTAATGACCTTTCTTATGCTGTGTTGATGTTGCTGACATTTTAGCATTACTACCTAGTGATATTTTGCACGTTAAGAATGTTCATGCAGCATGATGTTATTTTACCATGTTTTAGCATGAATCATGCTAAAACATGGTAAAATAACATCATTCAAACAATGCAATGTGTCAGAATTTCGCAGTCACTGTGAATGTTCAAAGGCCTGGAATGCATTGATATGCTTAGCTATCGAGTTTTAATGCTAAAAATCCAAAGGAGCAGTACCTGATTGGACGGGGGGAGAGGGGAAGTGTGAGAAGTCTGGGTGATCATTTCTGATGGTCTCAATGTAGCGGTCCGGTATCAGAGTCCCTTTCTGTCTATGAGTGATGAGATAGAACAAAGTGGGAGGTTAGTGGTTCATCAGAATCCTCAATTGGGAAGGGTCTATGTGTGAACAGAACTCAGCCCTCATTCTCCAAGGCCCTTCTTTCTTTCTTTCTTTCATTCTTTATTTACCAATATTTGATCATCACTTCTCGCTTGACAGTCCGAGGAGTGTCACAATACAATAATCAAAGTAATACAATTAAATCATCACTACCCAACCCAATATATCAAAACAAAATCATACCAGTCCTAATCCATCCATATACAATAAATAAAATATAGCTCTTTCCAATCCTAAACACTCTCCCTAAATCTCACTTTAAATTACACAAATTGAAAAAACCCTCTACCCAAAAAGTCAGGGTTCACTTTCTTTTGGAAAGCAAGATAAAGCCTTTCCAATGGGACATCCAATGGCAGAATATTCCACAAATAAGGTCCTTGGACAGCAAAAGAATATTGTCATGTGCATTGCAGTTTAATGCTATGGGGTAACTTTGGACTGTCAACTCTCCCTACGTCCCCTTATTTCTTCTGTTATCAGCTCTTGTTTTTGCTCTCTCCATTATATTTGTTCCTTGAGACATTTCTTGGATGATAAAGCCTGTCTCAGGCTTCTCACGGAAACACTGGGTTTGTGAGCCCTTGGACCACTGCCATGGAGCAGCAGTGGCAGGCAAAACCACCCCCAAACTAGAGACAAGGCAGAACAGGACTGGAACCCCAGACTGGAGTTGCAGCTGAGGCAAACAAGCTGGAACGGGTAGAGCAGGAACAGCTAGACTTCACCTGCACTTGACAGCCGTTCCCCAGGAGTTGAGCCCCTGGGTGCAGGCGGCCGGCATGACTTACAGGACAGGGCAGAAACTGGACATCAACAGGATACACACAGGGTCTAGAATACACAAGGAAGGCTAGGCAGAATACTAGCCTAGGACTCTCAGACAAACAATACCACACCAGGTAGAAAACAGGCTCAAGAATCCGGACTGAAAGCTGCCAAGCAGCCACTAAGAAAGAAACATGGACAGGAAAGAGTCAGGCTGAAAGCTGTCAAGCAGCCACTAAGAAAGAAACACAGACAGAAAAGAGTCAGGACTGAAAGCTGCCAAGCAGCCACTAAGAAAGAAACACAGACAACCAAGAACTAGGTAAGAAATACAGACCAGAAACAAGACTAGGAACTAAACAATAAAACCAAAGCTAAACTACACACAAACTAACTAGAACCAGACAAGGAACTCAGACTAGAAACTGGACTAGGCAGAAGTGCATAGAGCACACCCACATACCAGGGACCTTAGACGATGCAAAGGCAAACAAAGAAGTTTCCAGGTGGTTAATAAAGCCCATCAGCAGCTGAAGTTCACTGCAGGAATCACAAGGCAGCTACGGGTGCTGTTCAGGCACAAACAAGAAAAGCAAGTCTGGCAGCCCGGAAGATCTGGACCGGACTGGGCTGAAGTCTGGAACGCGTGACAGTCCATAGCATCCACCGGTTCTGGCCACCAGAGGGCGAGGTGAGCACAGACAAGGAAACAGTCACCATCGTGACAGCCTGTGCCACATTTCTCCATACTTTTGTCTTATCTATGCTACCGTAGGTTACTGTAACATTATTTTCATTGGACTTTCTTTGTGTGCTTTGAAGAGGCTACAAATTGTTCAGCTTACCACTATTTGTCTTCTCACTCACATATCCTGTTTTGACCATATCTCCCCTCTCTTGGTTCAGCATCACTTTGATTCTCTCTCATAGAGTACTTCATACTAGTATTCCAGTCTATCTTTCTTCTTTGATTGCCCCTTGCCAGCCCTTGCAAGCCCCCCTTGCTCTGCTTATGAGAATCGTCTCTCTCTCTCCTCAGTTCACTGCACTTGTCTTCAGGCTACGTTCCATTCTGCCTTCTTTTGCATTGCCCCTTTTCTTTGGAATTCCCTTCCATCCTTTCAGAGTGTTTCCTCCCTACATTCCCTAAATTCAAATACTTATCTGTTTACCCTAGCTTTTCCCGATTTCACTGGGCCAGGGGTTCAGTAGCTGAACAGCCTAGTTTGTGTTAATGTGGGTGTTTTTTTTTTTCTGTTCCTCACTCTATCCTTTTCAGTTTTGGACATTGGAGGTCCTTTCCTTTCTCATTTTAGATTGTATATCACTTTGGGTTTAACTTGAAAGGCGGTTAAGCAAGTGCCTAATAAACCAAGCTAAACTAAACTAAACTATTGGGGACCTCCAACAATAACTGTTGCACTGACTTCAGACTTCTGGTTGGCTTGTATGGCTGTAGCAAATTCTACTAGTACAATGGCCCATCCAGGAAAAAAGCATGAAAAACCAAACAAATAATCTTAAACTTAATATGGGCTTCAGTAGGCAGCCAGTGAAGATCCACCAAAATATGCATGATGCAATCACTGTACTTATTCACCAACAATCTAGCAGCCATGTTTAGTACTGTAAGCACTTCAGTTAGTACAATACAAATTGTTTACTAGTCTAACCTACTCATTCCTAACACATGACTCAAAGTCGCCAAGTCCCTTAAGAAAACAGCCTTAGCAGCAAATGAAGTCTGCTGCTGATATCTGATCACTCAGTGTTGGGTCAGAGTCCAGAAAGCCCTCCAAATTTCTCACCACCTCCTTTGTCTAAAGAGGAACAGCCTGTGTGCTAAGTAGAATAAGCAAGGAATTGTGTTGCCTGCTAACATGGAGGTATTCTGACTCATCTGGATTCAGTTTCAGTGTAGCAGCCAAAGACCACTTAGAGGTTGCTCCAAGCAATTAAACTCTGGAATAGTCTCCCACTGAAGATTAGACTTTACCCTTCCAAATTCTCTTGTCATAAGGGGCAATTCTATAACTTAGTGCCTCAATATGTATTATCAAAATGAAAGATGGCCGTCCTTACAGATGGGTGCCCTTAGGAATGGGCGCCCCCATTCGATTATGCCCCTCCACGTTACTCTGTCACGCATGAACTTTAATGCAATACCATTATTTCTCATTACGACAATGAACTCTTTATACTTAATTGCTTAAGCTACTCTGTCACTTACGAACTTCAATGCAATATAACTCTGTATTTCTCATTCCGGAAATGGCGATTGGCATTACAGAACAATGTAAGCCACATTGAGCCTGCAAATAGGTGGGAAAATGTGGGATACAAATGCAACAAATAAATACATAAATAAATATTGACACTACAATGAGATGTGCTACTTACTCCAGGTCAATGGTTGCCGCAAGTTGGCACACCTTAGTGCACCATGCAACACACGTACCTGATAGTATCCTATAAGTTGTGCATCTCACTTGACAATATCACTGGTCTACACCCAAAACTGCAGATACAAACAAGGAGACAAAGGAGAGTCCCATTCCTTACAAGCATTCCTCAGAATCTAGAGGGAGGAGAAGTAAGAAGCCCCTACTTTGTGGTGTATAGATTCTGCTGTACTGTATTTATTGTGAACTGTGAGTTCCGAACTGGATTTGTCTATCTATCCCTCTTCTTCTGTTGCTCCAACCTCTGGCCAACCCACCTGCCCTCTCCCCAGCTCCACAGTTCCACTTCCTTTCTGTCTACAAAGTGAGCCCTGGGTAAGACCTTACCTGGAGCATCATTTCCAGTTTTCAAGGCTGCACCTCTTGAACTTAGAGACTCAATATAGATGGTATAGAAAAGTGTAAAGAGTCCAAGAGTGAACTGTCCTAAAAAGTGAACTGAAGACCAAAGAATGACATTTTTCAGACAGTACATCTAGGCTATAGATCTAGAAAGATTTAAGTGTAGTATTAAAAACAGCAGTAAAATGATATTTGCTGTTCTTTAAAGCTTTTGAAAGGAAGCAAACAAAAATGGAAGCAATATGGGTAAATTAACTAGATTGAAAAGTGGTCTTCACTCACTGGCAGAAAAATATAGCTAGTAAAAAGGCAGTGGGTCCCCTAGGTATACTTTCAGCTATATTCCCTCCCTACTTGACTTTCACACCTTTAGACTGCAGCTCCCTCCCCCGGATTTTAATAATTGAACTCAACAATCATGATTCTCACAAAGATACTATATAAACGCTGATGTCTCTGAATTTGTGTGGTTGGCAGGACCTATTGTTTTGCTTTGACTGTTGCAGCTCTTTGCTGCCCCTGAAAAGCTGCTGCCCTAGGTGATCACCAGTGCCCAGATGCTCAAAACTCCGGAGCTGTTTTGCCAGAAAATACCGTTTCTACAATGCGGCAAAAGGACTTCTCAATGCTCGGCGCTAAGGGCATGCAAATTTTATGTATGCTGTTAACACTGAGCATTGGGGAGTAAGGAGGGGTTATGTGCCCAGCATATGTGCACAAGGGGGGAGGAGGCACCAGCGTGGAAAGGGAAGGAAGTGGTGAGAATGGGGGGGCACATAGGGCTCACCACTGGCCTCAAGGAGATCTGCTTGCCGTGCCTTCACTTGCGATGTTTCAGTGGACAGGGGGAAAGGCAGTTAACAGTGCAGAATTCAGGTGGTTTCATTGTCTCTCTTTTGTTTTTTTTAGGTTTGTTTGTTTTTTGCCATCTTGTAAAATATGCAACTTTTTCCCTGGTTTCATGCAGCCAGCGTTGTTGTTATTGGGTTGCTCTTCAAAGGAATTTTCCAGGCTGCTTACCTACCACCAGCTTCTTTGAGCATTGTGGTGATTCGTGAATGACTTAATTTTCATGTGATTTGCATGCTACTTGCATTAACCTTTACCTTGGTCATTGTTCCCCCCCCCCCCCCCCCCCCCCGCACTGGAGTCCTCTCAGCATTCTAGCAACTGCATTTGCTTTTCAGCATCTGAGCACTAGTCTTGCCTAATGCTTGGGCCAGCCCTGCTGGAAGGATATGTGTAGTTTTCAGAATACAGATACTTATAACTGCTGGGCAAATGGATGGGGCAGGGGGAAGCAAAATATTTAGGGAGTCATGTTCGGGTTGCTTCCTACTGGTTGAGCCATTTGGCTTTTTCTCTTAGGCTTGCGACTCATGAAGGTTGTGATCAGGATCTGGGCACTCTAATGAGTTATAGTGTGAGAGTGAGGGAGCCTTCAAATGAATGTGATACACTCCTAAATATTCAGATCTGGCATTTCTGAAAGTGCTTCCAAACTGGTACAGGCCGCTTTGAACCTAAAGTTCTATGAAATGTGATGTTAAGACCAAAATAGGTATAAGGTAGAGGAGAGGAGAGACAGGAGATGTATGATAGACACATTAAAATACTTCAAATGTATAAATAATGCATAAGAAGCAAACTTTTTTGAGCAGATAGGAAATAAAAAAACAAGAGCTCGTGACATGAGGCTTCAAGGGAGCAAAAATTATTTCCTTATGGAAAGGCTGAGGGATGCATGGAACAATCTCTAATTATGAATGAATGGAAAGCCAGAGACTAACCGAGGTCTGTAGCTTTGCACCAGGAAATAAACTGGGCAGAGTAGATGGGCACTATGGTTTTTGACTGCTGTCAGATCCTATGTTTCTTCAGTCCTTGGGCATGCCATTGGAGTGGGAGGGGTTTTAAAAAGGGACAAAGCAGGTGCAAAAATCCAGACACCCAATTGTGGGCAGGCCTGAGCCCAAAGTAGGTGGGCACAACAACTCCGCCCCCTACCCAGCACGGGGGGGGGGGGGGGATCAATTCACTGCCCTGACCCCCTCTGGTACCTTTAAATCCTTTAGGTCTTCGCCAGGAGTGAGCAGCGTCTCATTCTCCTTGCGCCAGCTCTGAGCCTTCCCTCTGATTCTTGTGCCAGAGGGAAGGTTCAGGGACCAGCAGGGGAAATGTGCTGCTGCTCGCTGCCGGCAAAGAACCAAAGGATTTAAAGGTATGGTGGGGGGGAGGGTCCGGGAATGGAGTTAAGTAACCCAAGATCTCCTGGAAGGAGAGATATGTGGAGTCTTTAGCTGGTGGGGCTTGGGGATCTCTGCCAGCCACATCACTGCTGTGCCGCTGCTGGGTGGGCCTGGACCCATCTGTGGCTATGCCACTGGGATAAAGTGGAAAAATGCAATTCAGTTTATGATTGTACTTTGTTTTGAGATGTTGATCAGAAGCGTACCATCAAATTTAAACTAAACTAAACTAAACTGAAATAGTTTATGAATAAAAAAAAGAGGGGAAGTGAATATATCAGAGCAGGTTGGTATTCTGAGCACAAATGGAAGTGTTGCTTTCTGCATGCACCAGATTGGTTAGAAAGTGCAGAGAAATGTGTACCATAAGTAGGGTAGGATTAACCCTTGCTTTGGTGCAACCCTGCTCCTTAATACAAATACCTTTTAAAGCTCCTTTAAACAGAACCCTGCATGATTCTGACTGCAGATGAAAACCAGCAGTGGAGGAAACAGCAGGTAAGGAATGCTGTGTCTCCTGCTGTCAACTGGAAGACAATGCACAAGGGTTAGAAGACTAGACAGACCTGTAACCTGGACAGGCCACTGTTAAGAGCAGGATACTGGGCTAGATGGGCCCTTGGTCTGACCCAACAGGGCAACTTTTATGTTCTTACTAGCCGTTAAGCCCGTTAAAACAGGCGAGATTTCCAGCTACCCTCCTCGCCGCCGCTCCCTCCCCCCTCCGTGCCAGGCCCCCTGCACTGACCTGACAGTGCCTCTCACCTCCATGTGAAAGCGCTGCAGGCAGCAGCAGATCACTCTGCTGCTTGCAGCGCTTCCACGCGGAGGTGAGAAGCGCTGTCAGGTCAGTGCAGGGGGCCCGATACGGAGGGGGGCGGGAGCGGCGGCGGGGATGGGGGGAGGGTGGAGGTTGGTGCGCCGATGTTTGTTTCCAGGCGGCAGCGGCAGCGTCTGACAGTCCAACTCCGTTTCCCTCTCTGTTCCGTCCTCTGACGTCATCACATCTTGACGCAAGGGCGGGACAGAGAGGGAAGTCTCTACTGCGCATTTGCAGGTGAGTCGGTCACTTGCCATTTATATGTTTGATGTTCTCTGCATGAAGTTGGGATTGTGGCCTCCTTAAGGTTGCCAACTGGATCCAGATTTGTCCTACAAGGTTGATCCAGTCCTGGGCATACTCTGATGCATGCAGGGACTTGTAGCCTTGCTTTTCCTAGGGAATCCAATAGGGAAATCAGAACCACAAGCCCCTGTGTGCAAAGGGGTAAGACCGGGACTGGATCAACCCTATTGGGCGAATCTGGATCTAGTTGGCAACCCTACGGCTCTCCTTTCTGCCAGCAATAACTCTCCAGGGCAAAACTCTGTCATGGGAGCCATTGAATTACAAACCTGAGAGAGCCTCTCCTAAATAATTAGACCCTAGGTACATGCCTAGTTTCCTATGCCTTAATCTTGCTCTGAGCATGAACAGTTGTGTATAGATACAGCTGGAATACGTCTCCGGATTCTAAGTATGAAATTTGCAAATATTTGTACCCTGTGACCTGTGAGTGAGGAGTATCTATAGTCCACTGCCCTGCTTCTGACTTCTTTCCTTCTTTGGAGACAAGCATTTTGTTTCAAGCAGGAACCCAGCTTCAGATGGAATTCGGGCCTTCGCTGGCCACCGTCCAACCTGCATCTTGTGCTCCTGGTGTCAGCCTCCCTCCCTGGCTAGAGTCCCCTCTGGTGGGTTTTTTTCCTCTGTGTTGCTGCCAGAATAAAGCAAATAACAATGTTTGTTACTTTTTAAAATAGAAAGTCACAGCAGTATTGTAGCTTTCAAACTGTGGTTGTCTGGCTTTGGACAAGGTTAATTTAAGTCTGACATTTCTATTCCACTTATCCTCCAAAAACGGTTCAAGGCAGATCACAAACAGTATAAAATTCATCTGTATAGGAGACACAGATCTGTTTCTTTAATTCTTTTTTCTTACTGGTTTTTATTTTGATTTTTTTTTCATGTTTCCCATTTTCTCCATCTTCTCTTTTTAATTATTCTTAGATAGATCTTGTAGGAAACCTATTGGATTTTTATAATCATGCTCTTGAGTATACTTACATTATTTTTGAAGGACAAACAAGGGGTAAAATTACCGGAAGAACAATGCAGCTCGAAGGATTTGAATAGAATGGCGTCTTTATCTCTCTTTTATTCTTTTTATTTCTTTGCCTCTTGTTCACCTTTTTTTTGTCTCTTTAGCTACAGTAATTAAAATAGAAATTACTTGTTATTACCAATAAACCCAAACTTCACTCGGTTCGTCCTTGGGATTTTCCTATGACGCTGATGCTGGGTGACTATTCCATAGTAAGACTTAGACATTTCCCCTGGTTCATCCTGCTGCTCTACTACTCTTCCACAGAGACACTGAAAAGTACATTCTCCTCACTGCTCCTTGTCACACTCAAAGGAGTTGTATTCCCATAGTTTAGACTCCGGAAAGGGTCTTTGTGCTATCAAAGACTGAAATGGAACCAGTACCTGTACCGCCCCGGGGAGTCAGCTTGGCTGTGGGCTATTTATAAAAATCCACCCAAGCTTTCAACTTCAACCAGAAAATCAATCAAAAAGAAATGCAAAAATCTGCAATTGTATTGATACAAACGCTGGTACATTGACAGAGGACCACATTACAGCACTCAAAAAAGTGGAGAAAAAAAAGCCTCTGTTACGCCACCCAGCCAGACTAAAGTATCAGGTTATAAGGCGTGGGCCCTGCTCACCATCATATGGCTCCAAAAAACCCTCCACTAATCCAACGTGCTTAAATTATCAAAAACTCTGATAAAGTGGCAAACGTGAGAACATCTGTGTTCTATGGTGTACACAAACGTTTGCTACTTTGCCAGAGTTTTTGATAATTTAAGCACGTTGTTTTTTCGGAGCCATATGATGGTGAGCCGGTTCCACGCCTTATAACCTGATACTTTAGTCTGGCTGGGTGGCGTTACTGAGGCTTTTTTTTCTCCACTTTTTTGAGTGCTGTAATGTGGTCCTCTGTCAATGTACCAGCGTTCGTATCAATACAATTGCAGATTTAGCATTTTTTGTGGTGCCAGGTCTGTGCCTTTGGTGAGGGTGACACAGATAAACAGCAGCGGGCACCGAGGAAAGCCAGAGTGACTGTGACGATGATTGCATTCTTTCTCATAAGTGAATTAAAACAGTTCTTTTAGACAACCTCTCCCCACAGAGAGCATGATAAGTCTTGTCAGAATAGAAGGTTTAAATAAAAGTGTTTACCAGAGGGGTTTTTTCCTTGCTCCCTGGTCCTCATAAATCTGACAGTCAGGATATGGCTCTTGCGTTTGCTCATTCAAAGATGATTCCCCCACCATCCCCACCCCACCCTTCCTTCTTTGCAGTCATCTAAGTGCCAAATGATTCAATCCTTCCATTGGCAAAAACCTCATTTCCTAAGGAACTAAGTCAGACACATCCATTAATTAAGTACTAGTGGAAGGTGAGCAGTTACTGAAGTAATTTGCAGCTAAATAGTTTGCAATGAGTTGGACCGAATGTAGTTTCATTACAAAAAAAAAAGATATTAAAAAGAAACAGAAAAGATTATGTAAGAACAGAGAAAATAAAATGTGTAAGATGCTGTCTTGTTGGGTGCAGAGATAGATTCAAGCTTGACTGTGTTTGTGTAACTAGTAGTGAAGATTATTTTATAATATTTTTTATAATAAAAAATTCATCAACAATTAGGCAGGTGGTCTTGGGGAATACTGCCAGGAGCTAAGAGTGAACAACGGGGAAGGGTCTCCCTTCCAGGAGCTGTTTGGAATTTGTTCCAAGCAGTCTGGACTGGCCACTGTTGGATGTTGGACTTGACAGACCTAAGTCTCATTCAGTATGGCATCTTCTTACTGCACTGGTTCCTAAATCTATCTTGGCGGAACCCCCAGCCAGTAAGGTTTTCAAGATATCCACAATGAATATTCATGAGGGAGTTTTGCATGCACTTCCTCCACTGCATGCAAATCTCTCTCATGCATATTCATTGTGGATATCCCGAAAACCCGACTGACTGGGGGTTCCCCCAGGACAGCTGGTTTAGCTGCTCTTATAATTTTCTGTATCAAAGAGGACTGTTCTCATTGCTTCTCTGCTTTCAGTCAGCAACTCCACAGTCCTAACCACATGATATTAGAATAACATCTAGAATAGGGATTCTCAGCCCAGTCCTTGGGACATACCCAGCTGTTCAGGCTTTCAGGATACCCACAATGAATATGCATAAAATAAATTTACATGCACTACCTTCATTGTATGCAAATTTATCTCATGTATATTCATTATGGATATCCTGAAATCCTGACTGACTAGGTATGTCTCAAGGACTGGATTGAGAACCCTGGTATAAAAGCTAGAAAGCTCTATTATTATATTCCCTTTCAGTTATTTCTTTTCCAAGGAAAAGAGCCCTAGCCTTTCTCGTAAGGAAGCCACTCCATCCTCTATATCACTTTAATTCCCCTCTCCCTACCATTTCTAGTTCTATATCTTTTTTGAAATGAGGATGACCAAACTGCACACAAAAATTAAGGTGTGGTTGCAGCAGGGATGTATTTCAGGGGTTCTCAACCCAGTCCGTGGGACACAACCAGCTAGTCAGGATTTCAGGATATCCACAAAGAATGTGCATGAGATAAATTTACATGCACTACCTCCATTGTATGTAAATTTACCTTATGCATATTCATTGTGGTGGATATCCTGAAATCTTGACTGTGTCCCGAGGACTGGGTTAAGAACCATTGATCTAGAATTCCAACTTGTTGATAGCCGAAGTGAAACATTAAATGAACTGTGTACCGATCAAAAACAACAAGAAAGCAAGCACACAGAACAAGGCTGAGGTTTCCATTTTGTTTAGTATTATCATTGCATACCACAAGCTTTGCCTTTGTGGTTAGCACTAATACCACAAAACCCTTCACTGGATTCACGTGTCTGGAATTAGTGGCTGCTGTGGTTGTCCATGAGATAATGCTTGTATTGTTATTGCTCAAGGATGAGGGGAGGAGTCATTTCTCACCTGCTGTAAAGCTTCCTGTTAGAGTGAAGCAGATCCTTGACCATATCAAGAGCAGCTCTAACTGTGACGGCAAACAGTTATATACTGGCTACGGTTTACACAAAGGTCAAGGACTCGTGAGGGAGCCCCCAGAGGCTGCAGAGTGGTGAGTCTCATGCCACAGTTTTTGGACAACTGCAGAATACAGAGGTCCATCCATTCACATGCATTTGGTCCACTAAGGTAGTCTAAAAAAAGTGCATGTAAAAATTAATTTAATGCATCTTAATTTATGAATTAATGTGTGTACAGTTGATTTCTGCACGTTACAAGTTCTAATGGGGGTTAAAAGACTTTTATTAATATGAATGTGTGAAATGACCCAAATATATCTATGAAAATCAGAGGGAAAAATCCCCAAATGAACCAAAAGGGAATAAAAATGTTTGCTGTGCACATCCCCACTGCAGAATTTGGCACTAGGCATGTGCCTATGCTGCCTATTCCTAAACCCAGCCTGAGTTTATCCATTGCCAGAGTCAACTTAATGAGGTGAAGCAGGGAGGCCCTGGCTCAGGTCACCCAAGCTTAATAGTGCCAAAAGCCTGCCTCACCAGATTGCTTCTTCTAGCGTCAGACGCTGGTCTTTCATTCCCCGTCGCTGTGCTCTGGAAATGATTGCTTTTGCCTTTTAAAAATGTCACGATGTTGACAGTAGTAGCAGAGCGCACTGGCAGAGAGTGAATTCTGTAAGTGGGTACCTCCTTGTAGGCATCCTGCAATTAACTGCAATAATTTATTGTCAATATCAATTTATTGCAAGTTAGTAGCTCGATAGCTTTGATCTGCGTGCAAATTTTGATGTACATTTTTTGGCCAGATATATGCCCTTATAGAATTGTGCTTAGGGCACTTAAGTGCTACTTTCTGGTGTATATACACACAAAGGGCATCTAACCTCAGGTACTGTGTTATAGAATTTTCCTTTACATATTAAATTAAATTAAATCTTTAAAGATGTCTTTTTGTGATGGCTCTTGATTGCACCAGAATGCAATAGGAAATAGATGCGATGAACTGATTGGTAACTATATTGAAAATACCTATGGATGTGTTTGTAGACAATGAAAACAATTCTGATATTTCCCAACACGTGGCTTCTATTCTCTCCAGCTCTGTTGAAATTCTTTTCCTGGAGCTTTTGCGGTGTTCCATCAGTTGATCTTTTGCTGGTAGGCTTAAGGGTTGTAATATCCACAAATACCTGGATAATATCCAACTACTTCTACAGACAATGAAAAACACATGAAATTTATGTTAAGTCTAGATGCAGGCACTGGGAAGAAAGGGAGAGAGAGACAGGAACAGAGAGAGAGAGCTCCATGTATGCTACAGTCTGAACAGAATACAACTGCTATCATGCCTCGGCTCCCCAGAACAAGGAGTTGGGAGAATCCTAGGGTGATCAGTATTATGTTATATTGGTGTATAAGAGGGGTGGGTGCTGAAGGTTGCATTTCTGCTCCTTATACTATAGGCCTAGGTCACTCAGGTTTTTCTCTTGGTAAATCAGGATCTATGTCTGCTATGGAAATTCAGACACTCCAGTCAAAGTAGTTAAATATTCCACTACATAAACACAGGATACGACTACTGCAACATAGCCTATGCTGGAATCACTATGGTGATTTTAAAGCATTTAAGACACTACAGAACACTGCTGCTCGCATTATTTGTCAGGCCTCTAGATATGACAGGGTCTCCCATCTTTTGAAATGACTCTATTGGCTCCCTATTGAATTTAGAATAAAGTTTCTTACATTGATGCATAAAACCTTATATAAGGCAACTCCTTCCTATTTAGCATCCTTAACCATTCCATACACTCCTGCTCGCACGCTTCGGTCACTAACTAACAATAGATTAGTTATTCCTCCTCCTTTCAAAGCTAGATGGTAATCTACAAGGACCTCCCTCAGCTTTTTACTCTATGGAACTCTTTGCCTCAATACAAAAACAACGTGGAAACCCAAGAAACGTATCCAAATTCTTTCAATTATACTGTTAATCTTTCCACTTAGATGTTGTAATGCACCATTTTTTATTTATTATTTGGTATTTTGTCCAAACAGGGAGGAAAAAAGCCTCAGCAGTCATAGGCTTATGCTGTGGAGATTACACAATGTCCATTCCACTCAGTTGCATTAACATGAGTACCACAGATACCTACTGACTCAGACTAATCATTGGCAAAAACCTCCCGATTAATTTTTCAATTACTTCTTATGTTCAATTCTCTCTTCCTTTACCATACTTGCAGAAAACATGTGAATTTCAAATGCTTAATTACTGATGTCCAAATTACTTCTTATGTTCAATTCTCTCTTCCTTCACCATACTTGCAGAAAACATGTGAATTTCAAATGCTTAATTACTGATGTCCAAAAACACAGCAAAAAAATAGAACAAAAAGACAGCACTTAACTTTCAATATGCTCTGTCTTCGATCCGATCCCAGTGGGGACCCATTTCACCAATGCAGGTTTCTTCAGGGGAAACTGTAGGTCTAAGGGGTTATTTTGTTGTCATTTTGGTCTTGGCAGTCCAGGTTGCCCAGGATTTGAATGTCAATTGCATAGACAAATGGAGTGAGGTCCAGTGATTGAATCATGCATAATAATGGGGCCAGAAAGTTATTAAAAAAAGACGGGGGCCAGCTTGGACTCCTGTGGCACCGCACAAGAGTCTTGCCAAAGGACTTGTATAAGAGCATCCCATCAGGAAGGACCAAAACCATTCCATAATAGTATCACCTATACTGATTTCCTGAAGTCTAGTCAGAAGTGATGCGTGATCTATCAGATCGAAGGCTGCTGATATGTCCAGTGAGACAAGTACTACAGTGTTATCCAAGTCAAAATTGTGGTAAACAAAGATAGTCAGGCTGATGAGAGAGGTCTCAGTGTTGTGTGATTTGGGTGTAAAGTATTGGTCTTCAAAAGATAATCTTCTAATTGCGTCAATACTAGCGATTACAAAATCTTTGACATAAAGAGAAGATTGGAGATGGGACAGAAGTTAGTTATATCTGAGGCACCAACCATATGATCCTTCAGATGTAGATATATGTAACCGTGCTTCCAGAAAGAAAGAACCTTGTGTTGTTCCAAGCTTAAATTTACCATTCCAAGAATAAATGGAGATAACTGTGTAAGGAACCGTTTGTTGAAAATTGAGGGGATTGGATCATGCGATGATGTAGTAAGTAGAACTGAGGCAACTGTATAGGTAATAGTGGTAATGGAAAGAGGGTTGAGTTTGTTAAGTTTACTGATTAGGGAGATGTTTTCCCTAGGAGACTTAGATGATAATGGCAGTTGGGAAGAATTAGTACCTGTCATAGATGATTGGAGGTTTACGATCTTAGAGAAAAAGTAATCAGCGAGATCATTGGCTTTGAAAGGCCTATCTGTAAGAATAGGTGCTGCTGGGGGCATTGTGGTGAGTTAACGACGTATACTGTAAAGACACGCTGAGTGAGTTGCTTTGACAATCCATTCAGAGAAGTATTCTTTCTTAACTGATTGTATAGAACACTTATATGAGGATACCAAAAACTTATAATCAAGAAGATTAGTATCGGTTGGATGTTTGCACCAGAGTCTTTCCTCAATGTCTAAGCTGTTGTTTCAAAAGTACTAAGGTTTGACTGTACCAAATCTGAGGGTTGGCCATCTCTTCCAGAGGGGCTAATGTATTATAGGCCTCAGAGAGGGCCATGGTCCAAAATTTAGTGAACCATTCTGCTTGCGTGAATAATAATAATAATCATAATAATAAAATTAATTTATAATCTGCATTATCCACAAGTTCTAAGTGGAAAACAATGCACATACATAATAAAATTGAAACAAAATTTTAAAAAATGACAAACATAATAACAATATCATCATAACACACAACACAAAGATTACAGATATCAACAATATCTAAATAACATGGTACCCTCATCATTTTACCAGTTCAAACATTGTGCACTATTTGCAAATCCCCTCTGGAATTTGGCAGGCAGAGCCCAGAGCATTCTTGGCCTGCAATACTTATGTCAATTGAAAAGGGATTTTCTGTTTCATATTGCAGTATATGTCATTGTTTTGCTTTGGTCCTTTGTATACTGTAAAGTAAAATGGATTAGGTCCCTCATTCCTGAGCAACACAAACAAAAAGATATCAGCTACTTATTGTAAGAACAAGAATGGTAATAGCAGGCGAGGATGGTGAGGTGATATCATTGGAATGGAAACCAGTGCCCGACCCAGAGGCTGGTGAACAAAAAGTATTTACAAATCTCAATTTCTGGTAAACCTAATAGGAAAAGATATTTACCTCTCAGAGTTGGTGAGCAGAGGGCTAACACAAAAAGAGCACAAAATAAGGAAGAAAGAAATAGCACTGGGAAACATCTATATATATAAAACTCACCCTCAACGTTCTATTGTTCGATGACGTCACTGAAGCCAAGGTTCGTAAGTTCGAAGCTCTGAAGCCAAGAAAATCACAGCCTCGGGGCCCCGCCCTTGCGTCAAACGTTATGACGTTGAGGGCGGAGGCGGAGCAATTCACCCACATCGACGACGGGTGGGGGGGTGGCACAGGAAAGCCTTGCTAGCACCCGTTTCATTGGTTCCAGAAATGTTCTATTGTCGGATGACGTCACTGAAGCCAAGGTTCGTAAGTTTGAAGCTCTGAAGCCAAGAAAATCACAGCCTCGGGGCCCCGCCCTCGCGTCAAACATTATGACGTTGAGGCGGAGGCAGAGCAATTCACCCACATCGACGATGGGTGGGGGGGTGGCACAGGAAAGCCTTGCTAGCGCCCGTTTCATTGGCTCCAGAAATGTTCTATTGTCGGATGACGTCACTGAAGCCAAGGTTCGTAAGTTCGAAGCTCTGAAGCCAAGAAAATCACAGCCTCGGGGCCCCGCCCTCGCGTGAAACATTATGACGTTGAGGGCGGAGGCAGAGCAATTCACCCACATCGACGACGGGTGGGGGGGTGGCACAGGAAAGCCTTGCTAGCGCCCATTTCATTGGCTCCAGAAACGTTCTATTGTCGGATGACGTCACTGAAGCCAAGGTTCGTAAGTTCGAAGCTCTGAAGCCAAGAAAACCACAGCCTCGGGGCCCCGCCCTCGCGTCAAGCGTTATGACGTTGAGGGCGGAGGCGGAGCAATTCACCCACATCGACGACGGGTGGGGGGGGGGCCACAGGAAAGCCTTGCTAGCGCCCGTTTCATTGGCTCCAGAAACGGGCCTTTTTTTTACTAGTTTTTAAATATTTCCAGCTCAGTAGCAGGGGTGGGAAGATCTCTTGGCACTGAATATTCCAGTTGCAGCAGCAGCTGTGTAAAATTGATGTTCTAGACTAAATATAGGACAGAATCATGTAGATTTTGAGGCCTTCTCTCAAGAGTGCAATAAAATTTACATTTTTATTTATCTCACGGGTTGAAATACAGAAGTATTCCTATGCCTGCAAAAGTCTAAATGATTGTGAAATCCCACAGTAAAAGAAGAGGTTATAGCAGTCTGTTACTTTTTCTTCTTTATTTTTTGGAAGATTTTGGTATTAAATCACATCCCAGCTTAGATGAACTGAAGTTCTACCTCCCCTAGCCTTTCATTATTGCAGATCTGTTTCATACTGCCAAACATCCTAAGGGAAATGAATTCCAAGGCCCTCAGCCCAGTTCCTGCCGGATATGGGCTGGATTGAGTAAATGGCACTCAAAAATTGGTGCCAGAAAAAAATGGTGCTTAGCAGTATTTTATAAAGGCTGTGCCTGGCTGAGCGCTCTTTATAGAATAGCATGTGGCACCGATTCCCGTCCCAAATTTGGGTGGCTGGACTTACTCCTGCTGAAAACCGGTGGAATTCCTATCACCCAATTTGGGTGTGCATCTCCAGTATTCTATAATCCTGTGCACAAATTTTTGGATTGCCCCTGACCCACCCATGCCCCTTTTCAGGTTGCCTGCTAAGGGATTTAGGTGTCCAGTGTCATAGAATAGCATGCAAATCCTAATTTGTGCCAGTCAAGGAGGTTTAATCAACAGTAGCCACCATCTTGATACATTCAAATCAAAGCAAACTATTGGTCCACGCCAAGCCGTGCATAGGTAGGCTTTATCTAATATAATAATTTGCACTTCCAATGTTCCAATGTCTCTGGCTGCGTTCGTAACCACCAGCTGACGTCACCAGAGACATTGGAACGTTCTCAGTTCTGGTCCCGCCCTTGCAGAAACAGGAAATGAAGGCGGGACCAGAGCTGAGAGACAGACAGCGAGAGAAGGGTCGAGGCTGCACGGCTTTTAGCACTACTGGCGGCCGACGTTACCCCGACTTGGTAAGTCCAACATGACTTTTTAAATTCGGAGGCAGGGGGCCTGGAAGTGGAAGGGAGGAAGGGAGGGACGGACGGGGGACCCTGGAACTGAGAGGGAGGGACGATCCTGAAACTCGGAAGGAGGGAGGGAGGGATGGATGGAGGGACCCTGAAACACCCTGGGGAGGGGGGCCCTGAAACTCGGAGGGAGGGAGAGAGGGGCCCTGAAACTCGGAGAGTGGGGGGGACCCTGAAACTGGGAGGGGGACCCTGAAAATCGGAGGGAGGGAGGGACGGAACGACCTTGGAACTCGGAGGGAGGGAGGAGACGACCTTGGCTCTCGGAGGGAGTGGGGGAGGGGACCCTGAAAATCGGAGGGAGGGAGGGAGGGACGGAATGACCTTGGAACTCGGAGGGAGGGAGGGAGGGGATGACCTTGGAACGGAGGGAGGGAGGGGAGGGGACGACCCTGGAACTCGGAGGGAGGGAGGGGGAGGGGAGGGGGACGACAACCATGGAATTCAGAGGGAGGGAGGGGCACTGGAACTGGGAGGACGGCCCCTGGAACTGGGAGGGAGGGAGGGGGGGAGGGGATGACCCTGGAACTCGGAGAGAGGGAGGGAGGGGGGGGGGAACGACCATGGAATAGGGAGGGAACTCGGAGAGAGGGAGGGACCATGGAATAGGGAGGGAGGGGGGAAAACACCATGGAATTGGGAGGAAGGGAGGGGGACGACGACCATGGAATTGGGAGGGAGGGAGGAGGGCCCCTGGAACTGGGAGGGAGGGCCCCCCCCAGCCACAGCCACACACTCATACACACACTCGCACCCAGTCTCACTCTCTCTCTCTGTCACACTCACACACATGCACATTCACTCTCTCTCTCATACAGTCACTCTGACACACACTCTGTCAAACATACACACTCCGAGGAAAACCTTGCCAGCACCCATTTCATTTGTGTCAGAAACAGGACTTTTTTACTAGTTTCTAATAAGCTTTTGCTATTATTTTGGGTGACTCAATATGGCAGCAAGCTCCACCTACTGGCTTTAGGCCAGATAATGGGCCAAGCACACTACCGCTGTCTCCTGTCAATTAACTTCCTTTGTGCCAATTAATGTCAATAATTGATTGTTAGTACCCAATCGTTGCTGTTAATTGGCACACTAACCAATTAAGCTGCGTGCGTATCTCAGGATCAATCCCAAATTTTGGCACACTAATTTGAGCGACCTTTGCAGTATATGTCATCATAAATCATGACACAGCATTAGAGTGTCCAGTGTTAACTGGATCAACAGTAACATTTTCATTTTCTTCCCTTGACCTCTGGGATGACTCAGCACTTCTAAATTTTACTGTCCATCTATCTGGAACAAGTACATCAGTAAGATTAAAAGAAAAAGGAGACAATCTTCAGAGCCTGCCAGAAAAACAAGGGCAGTAAATTTCAAAATGAAAACTTTATACTAGAGATCAAGATTTGAAAAGATCCAATATGGCCACATTTTGGCTTCTCGTCTGCATCAGGGGTTGTGCAACAGATTGAGACTACAATATTGCAAAACCCTGTTTAAAAACAAGGCATAAATCAAACATCAGACTGAAGCGAATAAAAGATCCTCAAACGAAGCAAGAAATGTCTGAACAGCCCTATTAAAACACATTAGCGTCATGGAATTTTTTAGGAGGGAGGCAGTGCAAAAATGGAAACAGTTCTGGCCATTTTAAAAAGTATTCCGGCTAAATTTGGCAGCTCTGAAAGTATGGACACCATTGGCCTACACAAAATCATTTCAACTGGCCATGCCCCACCATCACACCGGCTCAGGCCAATGCATTAAGGTGTTGGAATCTTCAAACACAATCGATAATAACTTGCACAGGTAGACAACAAGACAGGAGTTTATTGTTTAAAACAAGTTTTAGGTACTTCTTAGCCAGGATCAGGTGACCCTCAGGGGGAGGAATGCTGGCTTCGGCCTAACCCCTGGTAAGCCTTTTCTTGGTTGAGAGGTGCCCAGCTCTCCCACCGGTTGCCTTCTCAGGTGCCGTGGAGGACTTGCAGCTCATCTGCATATCCTCGGAGCCTTCGCCAGAGTGACTCCCAGGTCCGTTCTGATCCACTCGGGGCCTCTGCTCAAGGTGCCACGCGCCGAAAGCTTTCCTTCTAATAAGTTCTGGGAGAAGAGGATATTTCTCTGGTAAGTGAACAAATTTTGCTTGTGCTTTCGGAACTTGAAGATTGGGGTTTAAAGGAGGAACTGTAAGTTAGTGATAGGCTGATATCCTTAATACTTTAGCAAGTTTTAAATTACGGAAAAACTCAAAAAACACTAAGATGGAGTCAGCAGTCCAGCAGCGAGAGGGGTGCTATCCAGTCTTTTGCATTGAGTGTCACATGTATGATTATCTCCCAATTGGTGAGGTGTCATATGTGTGTGCCCGATGCAAAGAGCTCCTAGCTCTCAGAGAACGTGTCCGTTCCCTTGAGGCTAGAGTAGCAGACTTGATGGAGCTGAGGGAGACAGAGAGGTACATAGAGGAGACCTACAGGGATGTTGTAGAGAAGTCCCACCTCCAGTCAGGTAGCCCCTGTGCTACCTTGGAGGAGGGAGGTCTCCTAGAAGGAGAGCATCACCCTGGTGAAGTAGGAAGTACTCCTGTAGCCAGGACCTGCCCACCAGGGGATGTATTATCCTTTCGCACCGAGGATATATCTCCAAATGTTGCCCGGGAGGGAAAGGTTAGGACAGCTGTTGTACTTGGTGATTCGATCATTAGGCATATAGATAGCTGGGTGGCTGGTGGACGTGAGGATCGCCTGGTGACTTGCCTGCCTGGTGCGAAGGTGGCGGACCTCACGTGTCACCTAGATAGGATTCTAGATAGTGCTGGGGAGGAGTCCGCTGTCTTGGTACATGTGGGTACCAATGACATAGGAAAATGTGGGAGAGAGGTTCTGGAAGCAAAATTTAGGCTCTTAGGTAGAAAGCTGAAATCCAGATCCTCCAGGGTAGCATTTTCTGAAATGCTACCTGTGCCACGCGCAGGGCCCAAGAGACAGGCAGAGCTCCAGAGTCTCAATGCGTGGATGAGACGATGGTGCAGGGAGGAGGGCTTTAGATTTGTTAGGAACTGGGCAACATTCTGGGGAAGGGGGAGCCTATTCCGAAAGGATGGGCTCCATCTTAACCAGAGTGGGACCAGGCTGCTGGCATCGGCGTTTAAGAAGGAGATAGAGCAGCTTTTAAACTAGAAATGGGGGGAAGGCCGACAGTCGCTCAAAAGAGCATGGTTCGGGATAAGGTATCTTTCAAAGATATCACCATAACAGGGAAGATAGAGTATCCTGATAGTGAGGTTGCAAAAGAGATTGTAGTAGATCGGGTATCTTTAAATAACAATAAAAATCAGACAAAAGATTGCCAGTTAATACTGTCAAGTACTAAGCATGATGTACTTAGGAACAACAAACATAGTTTGAAATGTCTATATGCGAATGCCAGGAGCCTAAGAAATAAGATGGGGGAGTTAGAATATATTGCACTAAATGAAAAATTAGATATAATAGGCATCTCTGAGACCTGGTGGAAGGAGGATAACCAGTGGGACACTGTCATACCGGGGTACAAATTATATCGTAGTGATAGGGTGAATCGGATTGGTGGAGGGGTAGCATTGTATATTAACGAGAGCCTTGAATCAAATAGATTGAAAATTCTGCAGGAAGCAAAACACTCCTTGGAATCACTGTGGATTGAAATTCCATGTGCAAAGGGGAAAAGGATAGTGATAGGAGTGTACTACCGTCCGCCTGGCCAGGACGAACAGACGGATGCGGAAATGTTAAAGGAAATCAGGGACGCAAACAAACTGGGCAACACAATAATAATGGGGGATTTCAATTACCCGCATATAGACTGGGTTAATGTAACATCTGTACACGTAAGGGACATAAGATTTCTTGATGAAATCAAGGACAGCTTCATGGAACAGCTAGTTCAGGAGCCGACAAGAGAAGGAAAAATACTAGACTTAGTCCTTAGTGGTGCTCATGATCTAGTGCAGGGGGTAATGATACGAGGGCCGCTTGATAACAGTGATCATAATATGATCGGTTTTGATATTGGCATTGAAGGAAGTGAAACTAGGAAATCAAGTACGCTAGCGTTTAACTATAGAAAAGGTGATTACGACAAAATGAGAAAAATGGTGAAAAAAAGACTGAAAGGAGCAGCTCGCAGAGTAAAAAACTTGCATCAGGCGTGGATGCTGTTTAAAAACACCATCCTGGAGGTTCAGGACAAATATATTCCACGTATTAGAAAAAAGGGAAAAAAGACTAAACGTCAGCCGGCGTGGCTAAACAGTAAGATAAAGGAAATCATTAGAGCCAAAAAACAATCCTTCAGAAAGTGGAGAAGAGAACCAACTGAAAGTAACAGGATAGATCATAAGGAATGCCAAGCCAAATGCAAAGCGGAGATAAGGAGGGCAAAAAAGGACTTTGAGAAGAAATTAGCGTTGGAAGCAAAAATACATAGTAAAAACTTTTTTAGATACATTAAAAGCAGGAAACCGGCCAAAGAGTCGGTTGGGCCGCTGGACGAAAATGGTGTTAAAGGGGCGATCAAGGAGGACAAAGCCGTAGCGGAGAAATTAAATGAATTCTTTGCTTCGGTCTTCACCGAGGAGGATTTGGGGGGGACACCGGTGCCGGAAAGAATATTTGAAGCGGGGGAGTCGGAGAAACTAAACAAATTCTCTGTAACCTTGGAGGATGTAATGGGTCAGTTCAGCAAGCTGAAGAGTAGTAAATCACCGGGACCTGATGGTATTCATCCCAGAGTATTAATAGAACTAAAAAATGAACTTGCGGAGCTACTGTTAGAAATATGCAATCTGTCCCTAAAATCGAGTGTAATACCGGAAGACTGGAGGGTAGCCAATGTTACTCCGATTTTTAAGAAAGGTTCCAGAGGAGATCCGGGAAATTATAGACCGGTGAGTCTGACGTCGGTGCCGGGCAAGATGGTGGAGGCTATTATTAAGAATAAAATTGCAGAGCATATACAAAAACATGGACTGATGAGACAAAGTCAGCACGGATTTAGTGAAGGGAAGTCTTGCCTCACCAATCTAATGCATTTTTTTGAGGGGGTAAGCAAACATGTGGACAATGGGGAGCCGGTTGATATTGTATATCTGGATTTTCAGAAAGCGTTTGACAAAGTGCCGCACGAAAGACTCCTGAAGAAATTGCAGAGTCATGGAATCGGAGGTAGGGTATTATTATGGATTAAGAACTGGTTGAAAGATAGGAAGCAGAGAGTAGGATTGCGTGGCCAGTATTCTCAGTGGAGGAGGGTAGTTAGTGGGGTCCCGCAGGGGTCTGTGCTGGGTCCGTTGCTTTTTAATGTATTTATAAATGACCTAGAGATGGGAATAACTAGTGAGGTAATTAAATTCGCCGATGACACAAAATTATTCAGGGTCGTCAAGTCGCAGGAGGAATGTGAACGATTACAGGAGGACCTTGCGAGACTGGGAGAATGGGCGTGCAAGTGGCAGATGAAGTTCAATGTTGACAAGTGCAAAGTGATGCATGTGGGTAAGAGGAACCCGAATTATAGCTACGTCTTGCAAGGTTCCGCGTTAGGAGTTACGGATCAAGAAAGGGATCTGGGTGTCGTCGTCGATGATACGCTGAAACCTTCTGCTCAGTGTGCTGCTGCGGCTAGGAAAGCGAATAGAATGTTGGGTGTTATTAGGAAGGGTATGGAGTCCAGGTGTGCGGATGTTATAATGCCGTTGTATCGCTCCATGGTGCGACCGCACCTGGAGTATTGTGTTCAGTACTGGTCTCCGTATCTCAAAAAAGATATAGTAGAATTGGAAAAGGTACAGCGAAGGGCGACGAAAATGATAGTGGGGATGGGACGACTTTCCTATGAAGAGAGGCTGAGAAGGCTAGGGCTTTTCAGCTTGGAGAAGAGACGGCTGAGGGGAGATATGATAGAAGTGTATAAAATAATGAGTGGAATGGATCGGGTGGATGTGAAGCGACTGTTCACGCTATCCAAAAATACTAGGACTAGAGGGCATGAGTTGAAGCTACAGTGTGGTAAATTTAAAACGAATCGGAGAAAATTTTTCTTCACCCAACGTGTAATTAGACTCTGGAATTCATTGCCGGAGAACGTGGTACGGGCGGTTAGCTTGACGGAGTTTAAAAAGGGGTTAGATAGATTCCTAAAGGACAAGTCCATAGACCGCTATTAAATGGACTTGGAAAAATTCTGCATTTTTAGGTATAACTTGTCTGGAATGTTTTTACGTTTGGGGAGCGTGCCAGGTGCCCTTGACCTGGATTGGCCACTGTCGGTGACAGGATGCTGGGCTAGATGGACCTTTGGTCTTTCCCAGTATGGCACTACTTATGTACTTATGTGGTAACTAGAAAATGTACAATGAGATCTTTGGATTTTTTTTTTTTTTAGTTTCACTGGTCCTTGATTTGATTACTAGTGTATGAAGGATCTCTTGAATTTCTGGCAGGATTCCGTGTATCATTTCATCACACAGCTTACCATTGTTCCAATGGGTTTTACCCAGTACGTACTTAGGAAGATGGCTATCATTTGTTTTCATCCTTTAATTTTAGAGAACATATTCAGTGTTTATGAAGAGAACTGAGTTAACAATATTAGCAATTGAAGACCTTCAGTTTTCTCCGATATCTTGCCAGTACTTTTGGACTCTTCTGGAGGGACCTTCAGTTTTCCTATCCTTTCAGTCCTTAACTTCTCTGCTGAGATTGCCAGTAAAGATACCAGTTAATAGAAAGTTGTGAGTATCTAAGATAGACCTGAAGAAAACCTGTGAGACCTTTCAGCTTTTTTTGCCAAAGCTGTTTTTTAATGGATAGTGTTAGACTAGTTAAGCTCTTGCAGTCCTCTGCAAAATCGCATACTGCATTCTTTTCTATTTTCTTTTCTTTTTATTTTGGCCATCACCTTGGCACGCCTTGTTTAATTTTTTTCTAGGTGGAACTTTTCTCACTTGGTGAACAGATTCTTTCCGCAGTATCGTATTCACATTGAAAGTGCCAGGAAGATCATGAGACTTCTAACTATACTGGAAAACACTAATGTCGAGAAAAAAATCCACCTAATGCATCAAAAAGAAGCAAGTGAAATCCAAGCATCTTTGCTTAATTTTCAAACCAAATATATTTTGACAATGAAACAAAGGTCTTTTTGATGAATTATTGGATTGAGCATTGGAGCAATTATTTGATTCCGCCTTTTGTGTGGTTAAGAAACATACACTCAAACAAGCATACAAACACACCTATGCACACACATACAAACACATACAGAGAAACAAGCATATACACGCATAGACACACACACATATATACACATGATATACACTCATACACCTATGCACACAAACATACAGAGAAACAAACATATACATACACGCACATATACACACACATGCACACACACACATACACCTACGCACACACAAACATACACAAACACAGATACAAACATATACACAGACTCACACATAGACACATACACATATATACACACACACTCACACCTGCATACACACACATACATACACATACAGAGAAACAAACATATACACACATACACATACACACACGCATACACATACATACACCTACACAAACACAAGCATACACAAACACAGATACAAACATATACACAAACAGACACATACACATATATACGCACACACTCACACCTGCATACACACACATACACCTATGCATACACATACAGAGAAACAAACAAACAAACATTTACATATATGCACATATAGAAGGAATGGTACCATGGAATCTTAGCGGAAATTGGGTGGCGACACTGGTAATTGGGAAACAAAACGGGAGCTGGGAAGACTTCTACGGTCTATGCCCTGATCGTGACTGAATAGATAGGGATGGGCTGGAGTGTAAATTTTAAAGGGCTTTGATGTTAGCTTCAGAACTTAGTACAAGAACAGTACTGGGCAGACTTCTACGGTCTGTGCCCTGAGAAAGGCAAGGGCAAATCAAACTCGGGTATACATATGAAGTATCACATACCATGTAAAATGAGTTTATCTTGTTGGGCAGACTGGTTGGACCGTGCAGGTCTTTATCTGCCATCATTTACTATGCTACTATCAGGGGCATTTTCAAAAGAGAAGGGCGCCCATCTTCCAACACAAATCGGGAGATGGGCGTCCTTCTCTCAGGGTCGCCCAAATCAGCATAATCGAAAGCCGATTTTGGGCGTCCTCAACTGCTTTCCATTGCAGAGATGACCAAAGTTCACGGGGGCGTATCGGAAGCGTTGTGAAGGCGGGACTGGGGTGTGCCTAACACATGGGCATCCTCGACTGATAATGGAAAAAAGAAGGGTGTACCTGACGAGCATTTGGCCGACTTTACTTGGTCCATTTTGTTTTCACGACCAAGCCTCAAAAAGGTGCGCGAATTGACGAGATGACCACAGGAGGGAATCGGGGATGACCTCCCCTGACTCCCCCCAGTGGTGACTAACCACCTCCCACCCTGAAAAAAACAACTTTAAAAACTTTTTTTGCCATACTTAGGTCCATCGCAGCAGTATGCAGGTCCCTGGGAGAGGAGGAATGTGAGTGTCATTGGAGGCATAGCGAAGGTGTGGACATCCTTCTTTCAAACATTTTGGATGCCCTGAACTGCCCCCCCCCCCCCCCACACACACACAGGGACAGACACATTTCAAATAATGGAGTGGAGTGGAGGAGTGGCCTAGTGGTTAGAGCACTGGTCTTGCAATCCAGAGAAGGCCAGTTCAAATCCCATTGCTGTTACTTGTGATCCAAAATCCAAATAAATAAAGGGGGTGTCAGATGCATAGCAGGCATGGACATCCTTCTCACAGAAACATCACATTTTGGACGTCCTCACATCCTTCACCCATACTCTAAAAAAAGACATCCCTGACGAGCACTTGGATATTTTCACCTGGACTTCTACTTTTCTAAGGTTGTAGATGACAATTTATTTAAGGTTATAGACAGCTATTATACACGCAGCTTGTCTGCATGTATGAAGCCGTCTTTGGCACGCGCAGAGCAGCCACGCATAATGCTTGGCTGCTGTGCACTGGCTTCCCCTCCTTATTCATTCAGTGTAAAAAATGTAAGGAAGGATGTTACATTGGAGAAACAGGCCAGATGCTTAAGACAAGATTCAATTTACATAGACATCATATGAACAATACTGGTGCCAGCAGGGTTCCCACACCTGTTGGTCAACATTTTACAGGACCAGGACACTGTACCAGTGACTTCACAGTGAGAATCCTGATAGGTAACTTTAAAACCATACAAGAACATAAGACCTTTGAAGTCAGAATGATTGAATATTTTAACACCCAACAGAAAGGACTTAACAAGGATCTGGGGTTCTTAGCCCATTATAAACCATAAAGCTGTATGTCTCTGTTGATCACCCCACCCCTCACCTATCCACACCCATCCTGTTAGAATATCAATGATATGCTTTGATGTCCCCATGCATACCTCCTACCCACCCCCATCCTCCCACCCTGTCAGACTGTCATAGTAATGCTTGAATGTTTTCACTTATATACACTGTCAGCTAGCACATTTGCTTATTTCCGATCTGAGGAAGAAGGGCAACCTTCGAAAGCTAATCAAGAAATGTATTAAGTTATGTCCAATAAAAAAGGTATCATCTTATTTTCTTTTCCATGTTTTATTTTGTTTGATTTCTATTGATAACCTTAAGAGTGGACTAACACGGCTACCACACTCCCCTCCTTAGGAAGGAAATCGTATGCAAATGAGCTAACAGTGAGCAGCTCATTTGCATGCGATTTCCTTCATGCATGCCCGTTCCTTTCTGGATCGGTAAGGGAAGGGCTTTTTCCGTTCAGTTAGTGCATCAGCTAGTCCACTGCAGTGCCCCCTAGGGTGCCCAGTTGGTGTCCTGGCATGTCAGGAGGACCAGTGCACTACGAATGCTGGCTCCTCCCATGACCAAGTGAGTTGGATTTGGTCATTTTTGAGATGGGTGTCGTCGGTTTCCATTATGGCCGAAAACCGGGGACAACCATCTCTAAGGTCGACCATCTCAACATTTATGTCAACCATCTCTAAGATTGACCTAAATGTTGAGATTTGGGCCTCCCTGACCGTATTATCAAAATGAAAGATGGATGCCCATCTTTTTTTGATAATACGGGTTTCCCCGCCCCTTCGCGGAGACATCCTGCAAGGATGCCCTCAGGAAAACTTGGGCGCCCCGTTCGATTATGCCCCTCTATGTTACGCACACATATACATACACATACAGAGAAACATATACACACATGCACATATATACACATACACACACATACACACTCGTACACCTATGCACACACACATACAGGGAAACAAACATACACACACACACACACATATACACATAATTTGTGTTATGTAAATAATTCTACTGACCTATCTACCTAATTTCTTACATAGTAATATGTTAAATTAGACCATACCTCTTACTCTGTTTATGATTATACCTTTTGTAACATAGTGTAAGCCACATTGAGCCTGCAAATAGGTGGGAAAATGGGGGGTACAAATGCAGCAAATAAATAAATACACCTACGCATGCACAATATACACAAACATATACACACACATATAGAGAGACGCACACATATATACACACACTCACACATGCATACACAGTCATACACCTATGCACACACAAACATACACATACACACACACACACACATACATACATACCTACACACACACATACATACACAGGAAGCTACCGTCATATCACTCCCATTTCGGAGGAAACTCACTGGCTTCCTGTCACACACGGAATCACCTATAAATTCCTCCTCTTAGTGTTCAACCCAAGGCATTACCCTCTGGAGAACCACCTACCTCTCACGTAATCTGATTGTTTACCCACTTTGTTAATGAGTCGGATGGCAGTGTTGGGTATTAGTTGCAATCTGCAGAGGTCATGTACACACACATACACATATCAACTTGTGCACATACACATAAACACATACAAACATATATAGGCACAAACATACACATTCATACACATATACACACACATACACTTACGCACACACATACATATATACACACACATATACACATACATACACATATATACGCGCATACACACACACACACACACACACATATATATGTGTGAGTGCATAAAGAGAGAGAATCTGTCCTAATTAGATTCTTATTTGTCCTGTTTGTCTGTCCTAATTAGATTGTAAGCTCTGTCGAGCAGGGACTGTCTCTTCATGTTCAAGTGTACAGCGCTGTGTATGTCTAATAGTGCTATAGAAATAATAAGTAGTAGTAGTAGCTAGCTCGTCCTTGTTTTGCCATTTTCAAACTCTAAAATTGTTGGCATTGAATACAGTTCATCTGGTTACAGTCATTTAGTCAGGGAGCTGAAGCAGCCCTTCTGAAACAGCTGCCTCACATCATAAGAGCGATGTAAAAATATGACAAAGGGAGCAGAAATGTCAGTGTCCATCCCATGTACATAAAAACACAACTGCTGTGAATGTGAGGGTGAGAACACTCTACCTAACCGGAAAAAACAGCACATTGAAGCAGAGCTGGAAGTCTCAGTAGAATGAATTGGGCAAAACTGTACACCATGGTAGTCTGATAGAGTTCAGTTTTCAAGGGGTTTAGATCAGTGGTCTTCATTAAATTTTAAGCTGGGGCCACTTTGGATTCTAATGAGCTGAAGGAGAGCCACCAAATAAGCGGGGTCACGACACTACTGATCAGTGTGTCAATTACTTCCATCCCCACCGGCCCAACTTCAAACTTCATTAGGGAATATCCTCAAGGTTGTGAGTATTTCTAGCGCTCTAGAAATGTTAAGTAGTAGTAGTAGTAGTATTTCCAAAGGCATTCTCTTATGTCTATTGAGAAATGCATTGTCCTTCAAAGGGTGCGGCTCTTCCCCCATCCACTTTCCCCTTTCTGTCCTGAGCCTGGATAGAGAGGCAGAGTAACAGAAATAAAAACAGAAACACAATGGGGGCTGCCATCGGCCCCCGGGCCTTGCACTGAAGAAAACTGGTTTAGGTGCTTAATTTTTAGGGGTTAAGGACCTCAGTCAGCCCTTCAAAAATTAACTAGGATTGACCACCTAAATTTATGAACCAATTTTCACTTGACTCCAAAATTTAGATGTGTAAAAGGCAGGGCCAGTGCAATCTGAGTGTTACTTTGGTCCTATTGTCTCTCTTCTGCTTTTCTGTTTTCTTCTTCTCTCCAGGGTCTCCTATTTTGATATTTCTTCTCTGTATGTCCATCATCCATCTTTCTTGAGTGCCTCTATCTGTTCTGTCAAGCATCTTCCCTCTGTGTCCTTGTCCCTATACTCTCTCCAGAGCTAACATCTCTTTTGTGTCCCTCTCTGTCTCCATGTCCAGCTTTTCTCCTTTCTCTTCCCTTCCTCCTGTGCCCACCTTCTGTGGTCTATCTCTCTCTCTTCCTCCCTCCATTGGTCCAGCATCTCTTCTCTGGTCCAATATCTCTCTCTCTTCCCTCAGCCCAGGTCCACCATCTGCCCCCTCTCTTCCCCTTCCCTTTTGGTCCAGGTCTTTCTCTCTCTCTCCCCTCTGCTTGCCTCCTACCCCTCTTCTTCCCCCTCCCTTGGTCTGGTATCTCTCCCTCTCATACATGGGTCCAACAACACTCCAACAACACCAGCATCTGTCTACCTCCCCCTGCCACTCCTGCAAATATAGCGGCAGGTTGTAGCAGAGGCAGCGCTAAACGCTGCTCTCTATCCGGCGGGGCCTTTCATCTGCCACATCCTGCCTCTCTGATACAATTTCCTGTAGGCTTCTACATGGAATGTTGCTAGTGGAGGAGTAGCCCAGTGGTTAGAGCCCTAGTCTTGCAATCCAGAGGTGGTTGGTTCAAATCCCACTGCTGCACCTTGTGATCTTGGGCAAGTCACTTAACCCTCCATTGCCTCAGGTACAAATTTAGATTGTGAGCCCTCCTGGGACAGAGAAATATCCAGTGTACCTGAATGTAACTCACCTTAAGCTACTACTGAAAAAGGTGTGAGCAAAATCTAAACTAATAAATAAGTTAAAAGAAATAGTAGTTAGGTCCAAACAGTTAAATTGAAAGAAAAATAATATTTTATTCTAAAATAACATTAATGACGTACTAATGGGACATGTGCGCCTGTTGAGCATTGCACAACTTCTCAAACCTTGGAATCAGATTGGACACTGCCACCCTCATTTCCTGTTTCACACTGATTTTTGCGTGGTACTTGGTTTATATCACAGCAACTGCTGAAAACTCTCAAGAGTTTGATGCGTCTGCATGTTATTTGGACTTTTTTGAGAATGTCCAAATAACATGCTGACCCTTCAAACTCTGGGTTTTCAAGTAACTGCAGCACAACAGCGACAGCGATTGACATACACATGAGCACCCCATGTGCAAATTTTGCATTGCAAAGAATTCTCCCAGGAGTAATAACAGTACTGGAACATCGATATATATAAAAGGCAACCCCAACGTTCTGAAGCCTCCACGGAAGTTGAGGCGCCCGAGATATCCGGTGTGCCCTGGACTGTCTGCACCGCCCTCGCGTCAAAACATCATGACGCGTCAAAACGTCATGACATCGAGGGCGGAGCTATTGACATTCGAGGGCCGAAACGGCCCACAGCGAACAAGGCAAGTAGCTTCGAGGGACGGAGGGAGGGGGCCCCTTGCTAGCGCCCGTTTCATCCCGCTCAGAAACGGGCATTTTTTCCTAGTAAAATATAAAAAACAAAATTCCATGTTAGTTTAGTTGGATCACAACTTTATGCAACATGGCCAAGGGGGGAAAAAAACTGCCCTATATCTAAATTTAACCAAAGTTAAGCATTTTATTGGTTTTAAGACAGTTTTTTTTTCTTTTTTGAGGAGGGGGCATGTAAAAATTTGTATTCTAACTCTAACAACAACTCCTCTAAGGGACGCTTTTACTAAGCCGCTTAAGCATCTACACGCGCCCGTGAGCCAAAATGGAGTTGCCACCTGGCTACTGCATGGCTCTTGCGGTAATTTCATTTTTGGCACGTGTCTGATACACACATCCAAAAAATAATTTTTATTTTTAGACACACGTATCGGACGCGCAGCAAGTGGCATTTGATGCGCGTAGGTCATTACCGCCCGGTTACCGCGTGAGACTTTACCGCTAGGTCAATGGCTGGTGACAAGGTCTCATACCCAAAATGGACACGCGGCAATTTTCATTTTGCCACACGTCCATTTTCAAAAATATTTTTTAAAGGATTTTTTTGCAGGTGCGCTGAAAAATGATTCTGCGTGCGCCCAAAACACGAACCTACACTACCACAGGCCATTTTTCAGCGCACCTTAGTAAAAGGACCCCTAATAGTCTTATCTAGATTCAAACAACAGAGCCAAACACTTTGTGGTTTTTAAATATAAGAGTAAGAAATATATTTTTGAAAGGTTTTTTTTTTATTTGTTTTACCTGGCTGGGGTGGGCTGCAGAAGAGCTCCACTGAGCTCACAAATGGCCAGGCAGTCTTCCAGGCTCCAGCAGCTTTTTAGCAGGTGGGTACTGATTGCTTCTCCCATTGCTGGCCTGCGGTCCGCACTATACACGGCCGCAGAGACAGGCCTGAAAGCTGCAGTGTTGCACTACAAAATCGCTCACTCCGACAGAGAACCGCTGTTTTTCTGCCACACATGGCTGGGGCAAGCTACCGATCACAGCTCAGCTGTGATTGGTCATAGTAGGATGAAGTTAGAATCTGAAATACTATTTCACGGAAAGGGTAGTGGATGGAATGACCTCCCGGTGGAGACAAGGACTGTGTCGGAATTTAAGAAAGTGGGACAGGCATGTGGGATCCTTTAGGAAAAGGAGGAGCTAGTGGTTACGGCAGACTGGATGGACCATTTGGCCATTATCTGCCATCATGATATTTCTATTTTTTTGTCTGGCGCCTAAAAGGACAATCCCTGATTGGGAAGCAAAAAGCCTCACTCCTTGCTTCCCAATCAGGATCACCCTTCAGTGGCGTAGCTACGTGGGGCCACAGGGGCCTGGGCCCCCATATATTTGGCCCTGGACCCCCCTGCCGACGACTCTCTTGACCCCCCCTCCCGCCTCTGCTGCTATCGCCTACCTTTGCTGGCGGGGGGACCCCAACCCCCCCGCCAGCCGAGGTCTTCTTCTTCATTCATTCTGTTTCTGAGTCTGATGTCCTGCAGGGGGGGGGGGGGGTCAAAGTTGTTGGTGGTGGCAGCGGTGGCTGGGGGGGGGTCAGCAATGGGGGGCGGCAGCACCGGGGGGGGGGGCTAAAATGTGCCCCTCACCTCGGGCTCTGGACCCCCCTCCCGCCAAAGTTTGGCTATGCCCCTGTCACCCTTTAAAACGCCAGACAGGGTCCGTGACTAATCACAGCTGAGATGTGATCGGTGGCTCACATCAGCAACGTAGAGGGATTGTTTGGGGAGGGGAACGCGGAGGGTGTGTGCTCCTTGCTCCTTTCAACTTGTTCTGGCGCAGTTGTTTTGAAGGAGGAGGCCTGGGATTAAGTATCGCTTGACATGTGAACTACCATCTGCGCTGCGACACCCCTGTGAGTTTGCCGCGGCGCACTGGGGTGCAAGGAGCACAGTTTGGGAAACGCCATTTGTAACCATTTGGGGGTTGTTATTGTGGGGGTTTGAAAATGCTGGATATGTGGGAGAGGGGATGGTTTGAGAGGGATATTTGGATTTTATGTAATTTTTACCAATGTCAACTGCCTCTAGTCTGCAATAAAAAGTGGTATCAAACATATAAAATGCGAGTGACCATACTCACCCGCAAATGCGCTGTGGAGACTTCCCTTTCTGTCCCGCTCCCGCATCAATACATAATGACGAGGGCGGGACAGAGAGGGAAACTGCACGAAGGGGAGGGAGAGAACCGCTCCCCCCCCTGAGGTCGCCGCTACCGCTCCCCCCACCCGGAGTCGCCACCACTGCCCCACCTCCACCCGGCCCGGGCCCTCTCTTTGCTATTGAACTTACATCGCCGAAAACGCAGCAGGGCAGATCAGCTGAGCTCCCGTCGGCCTTCCTTCTCTGCCTGTGTCCCGCCCTCACCGACATTACGTCACAAGAGGGCGGGACACAGGCAGAGAAGGAAGGCCGACGGCTGCTGCGTTTTCGGTGATGTAAGTTCAATAGTGAAGAGAGCGCCCAGTCCGGGTGGAGGCGGCGACTCTGGGGGGGGGGGGGACCGGTAGCGGCGACCTCGGGGGGGGGGGGAGGGAAGGAGAAATGCTGAACATGGGAGGTATCAGAAGGAGGGGGGCCTTGGAGCTGGGAGGGAGGGACAGAGGGCCTTGCAGCTGGCAGGAAAGGAGGGGGGGCCTTGGAGCTGGGAGGGAGGGACAGAAGGGGGCTTTCGAGCTGGCTGGGAGGGAGGGACGGATGGGGGCCCTTGGAGCTGGGACGGCATGCAGGGGGGCCTTGGAGCTGGGAGGGGCGGAGGGGTCCCTTGGAGCTGAGATGGGGGGAAGGAACAGAGGGGGGCCTTTGGAGCTGGGAGGGAATAGGGCCTTGGAACTGGGAGGGAGGGCAGGGGGCCTTGGAGCTGAGGGGGGAGGGACTGGGGCCTTGGAGCTGGGAGGGAGGGACGGAGGGGGCCTTGGAGCTGGCAGAGAAGGAGGGAGAGCAGGGGGCCCTGCAGCGGGGGGAGGGGGCCCTGGAAAACCCCCATACCAATTCTCGCCCGTTTTAAAGGGCTTAACGGCTAGTATCAATAAATAAATTGTACTTAAAAATGCTTCAGCACTATATAAAACCATTCCTTCAAGCTGAAGGTTGAAAGTGGAGCGAGTTTAGCAAATCTCCCGTCTCACACAGCATGCTAATCCTTCCTTCCTTCCTTTTTCACTCCTTGCCAAAATGGAAAACCTAACATCATAAACCGTGCAGGTCAGGAGTTTCTCGGTCTTAAACAATGGCTGCATAACACATATAAGAAAAAGGAACGCTGGTGCCAGCAGAGGATTTTATAATGATTAGCTATGTTATGATTTATTCCCTTCGAGTCAGAGATAGACTCTGACTAGAACAGGAGGCCTACAGTGGAAACCTCAGTTATATCCTGCGAGTCTGCTTAGAACTTAACTCTTAACAGAACTCAATCATTGAAACAGTGTCTCTAGATCCCTCTTCATTGTCATATGTCTGATCGGAACTTAACCCTTAACAGAACTCAATCATTGGAATGGTGGCTTTAGAAATTTGAAGTTCCATATCTGCTTTTTTTTTTTCTGTTGTTTGACGTTGCTACAGTCACCTGCACCGCTTGTCCCTGGGGCACCTTTTCTGCCTCCCAAGGGCTTATTTTCTGTGGATAGCAGAACCTGAAGTTACCTGTGTACCATCTAATTCAGAGATTGATAGATATGCGTTTCTGAAGCTTTGTCACACTATAAAAGATTAAGTCCTATATTTTTTTAAGGGCAGGAGGAAATTTGTTTTTACACATGTATCTTATAGCTGAACAGGCTTCCTCATAAGTCTCAAAGACCTTCTCCACTTATGAGAAAGCCTGCTCAACTATAAGCCACATGTCTAAAAACACATTTTGGTTGAGCTTCTGAAGCCTTTTCCTCCTGTCCTTAGAAAAATGTAAGACTCAATCTTTTGTAAAATAAACTTGTATAGTTAATTTATTTCATCCACAAGTTTACAGCCGATAATGTTATTAGTCTGAAGTATTAAGGCCATAAAATAATTTCAGATCTGTGTAGATAGAAGGTAATACATTACACACGAGTGGTTACAGGAAAAATTTAGTAAAAAAAATGCTTACACAAAAAATTCAGTTTAATTCCTTCAAATATCCTGTACTTCTTGGGTTCCATTGCTGCTGCTTGTGATCTTGGGCAAGTCACTTAACCCCCCCCCCCCCCCCCCCCCATTACCTCAAATACAAACTCAGGGACGGGAATACCAAGAGCATCTGAACATAGCTCACCTTGAACTACTACTGAAAAAGATGTGAGCTAAATCCAAATCCCTTTCCTCTCCCAGCTTAATTGCCCAGCGTCCCATATGTGCTTGATAAATCTGACTTGGCAGATAATTCTGCTTGTGTAAGTTAGTCAGCACTTTAATGTGATGGGAAAAGGAATGAAAACTGTTCTGGGAATCTGGGTTAGACCCCTGGATCAGACTATGGGTTATGGGGTTTATCTAACAGCAGCAGAGTACAAATACCTTTCCTTGTTCTGTGCTGCCATCATGCGTTGTTGGGGCTGAAATCTATAACTCAGAGTTGAGAGCTGGCAGTCTGTGAAGAATGTGCTGACATTTACCGTTAAAGAATGTTTGTTTTCTTAACTAAAACATTACAGCATACTGTGATTAGCCTAACCCTGTGAAGAAAAGTGGGCAGATCTGTGGGATAGTTCATGGCTGGCAAAACGTTTCCTCTGAGCATGTTTGTACAGAAAGGCGGGCACCAAAGCAACTGCAGACCGTAACCTTTTGAAGAGTATCACTGAATTCTTCTCTGCCCTGACCATCCTGTAAGCAGAAGGGATATTTTCAAACTTCTAAAAATCACTATTCAGTCTGTGTTAGACCAATGGTAATGCACATAACTGTGGGAATAGGAGTTCCAGTGGCGTAGCCAGGGGGGGTGCCAGGGGAGCGGCCACTCCCTCAAACAGAGTTCTGCCAGCTCCGGTGCCTATTTTTTTCTCAATGTGTTGCATTGAAAATGTGCGCCAGTGCCAGCGGAAGTCCGCTCTCGCTTCCCCCGCGCCGTCAACCTGTCTCCGCTTCTGAGGAGTTCCCCTTTTTTCTCCAAAACATCAATTTTATGAGCCCAAAATATATCACTTGTTAGACAATAGTATTATTTCTGAGGTCTACAATCATTTTTTAAAAAAGGGGACATGTTGGGCTGATCCAGTGATCTAGTGATAGTCATTCGTGGTTCAAGTCTTGTGCTCCCAGAGTAGGCCTTGGGAGGGGGGGGGGACGACTCATAGTCATTATATGATGGTTATACCTAGTGGCTAGGTTTAGGTCTATGATTGCAGGGTATTTATTTAACAATATTTTTATCCTGGCAATCACTATTGGTTTAAGGTGGGTTCCATAAAACCTATGAAATAAAAATATTAAACCAAATAGCATAAGATACAAAATACTTTACTTACAAGTATACTGTACAACACTTTCAAATATCTAAATCCATAACTCAGTTCAGTTCTCTAGACTTATATCATAGGCCCAGCCTAAAATTCCAGTACACTAACTCACCAAGAAGAGCTATTTTTGACTGTCTGCTTGGGCACCCAATATCCCCCTCTCTTTAAAAACTAGACTGGAGGGGAGAGCTTTCAAGATGGCTGCCATGGCATGATGTTCAGCCGGTTGCTCCTGCCTTTTTCCAAATTTCCCTTCATACATTATTTTTGAGGACCCCGAGATAGTGAAGCACAGGGGGAAAGTTAAGGTGACCTTACCAACTACCCCTCTGAAGACCCAGATGGTGATGACTGAATATGCGGCTGTACAGCAGTGAGGGAGTGTGGCCAGAGGCCTCTTTGCTGAGTGGAGTAAAGGAGATTGCTCTGTTCTTGAGTCAGTGACTAGCTCTCCAGTGCCAGGTGGGGTGCCTGCTCGGACGCTGGAAGAGAAAGAGGACACTGACCTGCCCGAGGTAAACTTTAGTGGTGAGATGTTAAAAGCAGGTGCAGTGAAGATGCCCCTCAGTCCACTGGAGTCTGGCAGTGGAACTACTAAGGTTTCTGCCCCAGTCAGTGCTGTGGATTCGACATTGGTGGGATTCCTTGATGCAGTGGGGATACAAGGAACCATGTCATTGCTGGTGACTTTGGAAACAATTTGGAAGGCAATCGTAAGACTGGATGCTAATGTGAGTAAAAATTTAAAACACGTAGAGTATGATCTGGCCACGTTATCAAATAAGCTGACAAATGTTGAGAAGAGTTCAGTAGAAGGGGCACAAAAAATGGAGCTACTGGAAAAGAAAGATCAAGAAACACAATCCTTGCAAACCAGAGTTATTTGGGACTGTATGGTGTTACATCAAAAGGTGGAGCAAGTGGAAAATGAAATGAGGAAATTTAATTTGAGATTCCTGAATTTTCCAAGAACCCCAGTCATGTCACCTAAGGAACTCTTTCAGAAATATCTGACTGATGTTCTTAAATTACCAGCTCAGGCAATAACACCTTTGAGCCGAATTTATTACTTGCCATCTAAAAAGCACATTACTACTGAACAGTCTCCACATGGGGAACAGCCACCAATACCACTGGATAGTTTAAATATATCTGTTCTCCTAGAAATATCTGTGGAGCATGTGGATAGTCAGGGTGACTCTGCGTGTAACTTTCGCTTTTGAAATGGATAGAATCATTTTCTAGAATGTGCTGAGCAGTTCTACGAGGGTTTCCTCATAAGGAGTCGGAACCAAGATGGCATCCTGAAGGAAGAATGTGGTGAGTAGTGCTCTCAGGGTGCCTGTTAATAAAGCACACTCACGTTTTTAGCACATGCTAAAATTGTGGGCTCGCTAAACATTGTAGACGCCCATAGGAATGCATTGACGTCTCTAACATTTAGTGTGCCCAAAATTTTATCGCGCACCAAAAACGAGTGTGAGCCTTAGTTAAAGACCCTCCTAGTGTTCCTTTTTAATGGGGGAAAAAAACATAGGGGGAAAGTTCAGGACTTCACCTCAGAGTCCCAGCAAGCTTCTCTCTATAGGCAGACAACTATTCCAGAGATTCTCACTATTTTGACTGGGATCCCATGGTCCAGCTCCACTGGGGCGTTAAAAGCAGCATTCTTGAGGGAGCTCAATATGATGCTGAGCCCTATGCCATGGGTAGCTCCGTCTCCTCCGTTGATGGCATCTTCGAAGGGGGGTTTGCATATAGAGGCATCGCAAGTCAGCTCCCCAACTGCAGAGAGGAATTCCAGTCCAGTTGGAGAGAGACCGGGGAGTTTGAATGCTGTCAATGAGAAGGTTTAAATAAGAACATAAGCGTTGCCATAATGAGACAGACCGAAGGTCCATCAAGCCTAGTATCCTGTTTCCAACAGTGGCCAATCCAGGTCACAAGTACCTGACAAGATTCCAAAACAGTACAACAGATTTTATGCAACTTATCCTAGAAATAAGCAGTGGATTTTCCCCAAGTCCATCGTAATAATGGCTTATGGACTTTTCTTTTAGGAAATTATCCAAACCTTTTTTAAACCCTGCTAATCTAACTGCTTTTGCCACATTCTCTGGCAGCGTATTCCAGAGTTTAATTACACGTTGAGTGAAGATATATTTTCTCCAGTTTGTTTTAAATTTAAGAGGTTAGGACTCTTCAGCTTGGAAAAGAGATGGTCGAGGGGGGAATAAGATAGAGGTCTAAAAAATACTGAGTGATGCAGAATGGGTAAAAGTAAATCAATTTTTTACCCTTTCAAAAAGTACAAAAACTATGGGACACTCACAGAAGTTACATGGTACTACTTTTAAAACAAACAAGAGGAAATATTTTTTTCACTCAACGAATAGTTAAGCTCTGGAACTCTTTGCCAGAGGATGTGGTATCAGCAATTATTGTATCTGGATTTAAAAAAAGGTTTGGACAAGTTCCTGGAGGAAATATCCATAGTCTGCTATTGAGATAGACATGGGGAAAACCACTGCTTGTTCCTGGGATCAATAGCATGAATCTTGCTACTATTTGGGATTCTGTCAGGTTCTTGTGGCCTGAATTGGCCGCTGTTGGAAGCAGGATACTGGGCAAGGTGGACCATTGTTCTGACCCAATATGGCTCTTCTTATGTTCTTATGTGTGCACTCTTTCCTGATAGGATGCACATGTGCAATGGTTCATGCATGTGTGATAGTTTGTGTATGTGCCCTAGGGGGGAAAGAGAGTGCATAGATGTAAAAAGGACACACTTTTACCAAAGGACTACTTTCATTTCAAAGGATAGCCCATCCCTATTTATTACCTGCTGTATCCTCTTAGTTTTCCTCAGCAGTCAGAGCCACTTGTGGGTGATTTAAATGCATTCATATTCCGATGGGAGGCCCAACACACTTGTTTGCCTAGGGCCTACCAAAGGTTAATCCTGCCCTGGAGCAGGGAGCATGTTCCAAGGCTAAAGAACTGCATGGAGGATTAGTGAAACCATTAGGAATGTACTTAAATCACAGGGAGGAGTGACTCTGTGGAATGATCTGCCAGCCACAAGAAGCTGTGACAGCAAGTTGAGTAAATGCATGAAACATGTGTTTAAAGGGGTAATATAAGGCATCACACAGGCAGGGGTATCATTTTATAGGTACATAACATGCCCGAGACTGGTCAGGGAATAAATGCATCTGTTACATGTGTTTTTTTCATTCAGCTATTCATACTGCCCCAGTCACGGATGGGCAGATCAATAAAGGTATGTTGTCATTTTATTTTCCAGGATTCACTAAACATATATGATGGTGATTGGACTGGGAATTTGGTTGTATGTTTTACAGAGAAAAGTCTTTTTTTTTTCATTTTAATTATTTTCATTAAAAATAGACCAGAATTATTTAAGCTTAAGTGCAAGCCTAGATACTAACAAGAGTTGTTACTAAAAGGCCTGATATACAAAAAGAAAAAAAAAGAGAAGCCATGGCCCTAAGGGATATGTTTACTATGGCGCGTTAGTGTTTTTAACGTGACTTTAAAGTTAGGGTGCATTAAACGCAGTGCGTTTTTTCTTGCTAAAAAGGTGCCAGTACTCAAATGCCTGACCACCCTTCAGGGGTTGGGTAATCACTGAGGGACCCACCCCACAATAGCCAGGCCCCCTGCAACCAGTCACAGAATCTATGACAAGGCAGAATTGAACACAATATTCGAGCTCTTACATTTTCCCCCATCCTAAATCCACCACTGTTGTCACCCACTCTTTTACATTTAGGGTTTAGTGAAATTTTGAATATAAATTTAGACACTCAACTCTAGTAAATTTTCAAAAGGGCCTATTTAGGAACATAACTCTCAAACGGGGTATTTTACTAAAGGTTAGCACATTTTATCTACCACAGAATCCATTTTATCCCTATGGGCCCTGCTGCAGATAACAAGCGCTAATCTTTAGTAAAAGTCTCTTACAGTTAGGAGCATAAATCATACATAGTAATGTAACATAGTAGATGACGGCAGAAAAAGACCTGCACAGTCCATCCAGTCTGCCCAACAAAATAAACTCATATGTGCTACTTTTTGTATATACCTGACCTTGATTTGTTTCTGTCATTTTCCTTTGAATACTGTCCCTAAGTTTTGTTGACTCCTTTGGAGAATTTTTAGTGTATGTCATTCACCACAGCACAGCTCAGAAAACATTCTCTAGTTTGAACAATTACCAACAATTGCCAACAAAACTCCAACTGAGTAGTGGGTCTATGTGTGTGTAGAGGGGGGAGGGGATTTCCTTGGATCTTTGCAACTCTCCTCTTGGAAAACTGAGAGTGAGACCCTCTGAAAAAGAAAATGTTTTACAGTATTGATTTAAAGAGGACATATATGACTTGCATGGTTAGCTATAGAATTTTTTGAAAAGGTGTGTTTTGAGTTCTTTTCTGAACTGAAAATAGTTATAGAAGCTTCTTATGGCTTTTGGTATCGAGTTCCTCCATTTTGATCTCAGGTAGCTGAATCCTGCTATGTAGATGGTTCTGTACGTTTTGTTTCTGCAGTTGGGTAGGTGAAGAAGTAGGTAGCTTCTGGTTTCGGGGCTTGCATTTCTTGGTGATAGTTCTATCATGTCTTGCATTATACAGGTGCCATTCCGAATAGTATTTTGAAAATGAGGGTGCTGGCTTTGAAGATTAGTCTTGCTTTGATTGGCAGCCAGTGTAGTGATTCAAGTAGTGGGGTAGCTTTTTCATATTTTGAAAATCAGTCTGGCTGCTGAGTTTTGGATGGTTTGTAGTGATTTTAGTGTGCTTTCCTTACACCCTATGTACACCTCATTGCAGTAGTCTAATTGTGTTAGTATTGTTGATTGTACCATTATCCGGAATGATTGTTTGGGGAAAATAGTCTCTTATCCTTCCTTGTTTACAAAGTGTTCTGAAGCATTTTAATGTTATTGCTGATATTTGATTGTTTGTCTAGAATAATTCCCAGTATTTTCACAGTTGTATTTTCAATTTGGTATGTTTGATTGTTGATTGTAAAATTTTGGTGAGCTGTGGTGTTGTGCGGGCTGGATAGAACCAGGAATTTGTTTTTTTTCTCTGTTTAGTTTGAGTTTGAAAGTTGTTGCCCAGTTTTCCATAAGGTCCAGGCCTGTTTTAACTTTGTCCAGTATTTCTGTGATGCTGTTGTTTAATGATATGTAAATGATGATATCATCTGTGTATATGAAAGGGTCGAAGCCCATTACCTCCATTTTTTTTGCCGAGCAATGCCATCATTACATTGAACAGTATTGGTGATATTGGAGATCCCTGTGAAGTGGAGGAGTAGCCTAGTGATTAGTGCAGTGGACTTTGATCTTGGGAAATTGAGTTCAATTCCCACTGTTGCTCCTTGTGACTCTGGGCAAGTCACTTAACCCTCCATTGCCCCTGGTACAAATAAGTATCTGAATATACTATGTAAACTGCTTTGAATGTAGTTGCAAAAACCACAGAAAGGTGGTATATCAAGTCCCATTTCCCTTTCCCTCCCTTACCCTACATTCTGGGGTCCAAAAAGCTGATATCTGGTTTGCCATCTTTACAATGTAGGATCTGGTCCTTAGGAATCCATTGAACCATGCTGCCACTGCGCCATATATTTCCATGTTGTCGAATAGGGTCATTAGAGAATACACCTAGGCATATTTTTTTTCTTCGCAGATTTTTCAGGTGCCATATACAGAATCTAGCCCTAAATGCAAAAATGGTGTACCTTATTATAGAATTAAGAAGCACATGCCATAAACACACAGCCCAGGTGAGACAGCTCTCTCCTCTGGAACACTGCTTACGGCTCTGCCACTGCAGTTCAGGCCTGACATGATGACCGGAAGCATTGAAAATAAGGAAGGCATGATTGGGAAAGGATGAGGGTTATCTAGGCTGCACACTATTAGTTTTAAGCTGTTCTGTTTATCTTTGAAGCAAGTTGCAGAAATATATTTCTCAGCAGGAATTTTGTTCTTCACAGAAAAAAATCTTTTGCAACTTCCTAGCCTTAGTGTTATGAAACTTTCATCTACTAGGAAGCGTGCATTCTCTTATGCCGGTCCCTCTCTTTGGAATTCTTTGCCTGAGGAACTTCAAAATGCTTCTTCATATTACTGTGTTTTGTAAGCTTTTAAAGACTTGGATGTTTCATCCAGATTTTAGGTCACTAGTTACAGATACTATTTGCTGGGTACTGTTGATTTACAACATTTGTTTTGTAGTTGTTATTTTATAAATAAATAAATAATAAAATAATTTAACCTGTAAGCGGGAAGAATGCCTAAACAGCAGAACCATCAATAAATTGATCACTAATTTGAAACACCAAATAAGCTGCATTAAAACAATATTTGAGCTTGTATAGGGAGCCAATGCAATTTTACCAAAAAAGGTGAAACACTATCAAACTTCCTGATCCTATAAATCAACCGAGCTGAAGTATTCTGAATAAGCTGGAGTTTGTTTAATAACTTAGTAGACAAACCCAGAAAAAGAACATTACAGTAATCAATCTGAGATGATAGCACCATCTGAACTAGCAAGGCAAAGGTTGTTTGATCAAAATATGATCGAATAAGATGCAATTGTCTCAATTTGAAAAAATGTTGGGGTTTTTTTCGCCAAAGATGATTTACTTGAGGTTCCTGGGACAATGATGAATCCAAGATAATTCCTAGAACTCTCAATTTATCTTCTACTGGTAGAAATTTACCAGGGGATAGTGAAATAATTTTAAGTAGTCTACACTTGGATTCTTAAACCAAAGAATTTTGGTCTTATTAGCATTCAACTTCAACATACTATTCAAAGCGCAAAGCTGGATCCTATCCATACAAAAGATAATCTATTGAAAATGTCACCCAGGTCATCAAAAACAGTATATTGTCTGCATAAGAAAATAAATATTCATCTATATTCAATTTAATAGATACCAAGGTAGATATTAAAAAATTAAAAATTAAACTGCAGTTTAGCAAACAGGCCCCAAGTGTCCCAAAGCCAGGTTAAGAGTAACCCTAACTCTTCATATAAACCCCACCTTTAAAAAAAAATTTCTCATGGGCACCTACTTCAATTGATGTATCAAAAACACTTTAAATATGTACCCTATCACTTATTGATCCTTAATGCAAGTACCACTCTGTATTTCTCATACCGGAATTGGCGATCGCCATCACGGTATTATGTAAGCCACATTGAGCCTGCAAATAGGTGGGAAAATGTGGGATACAAATGCAACAAATATATATATATATATATATATATATATTTTTTTTTTTTTTTTTAATTTGTGAACCGATTTGACAATATGGTATAAGGCTATACATAAATGAATAAATCCAATCCAATTGAATCCACTCCTCACTACTGCTGCTATTGCTACTTGTGTGTGAGGGGAGAGGCTTCACTTAGTCTGAGACATTTGTCTGATTAATAGCTGCAGGGAGTTCCAAGCCCTGCTTGCATCTAATATGCTAGAGTGGAGGACTAATCTACTGCTTTCCACTGCTAATATAATTTGGGTACCTCTCTTAGGCTCTTAATTAGGCTTATTATAGGCTATGGAATAAGGAGTGACATCTCTTCTTCCAGCCATTTCCTAGAGCTCAGAGTTGAACAGCAGAAGTAAATCGATTGCAGTGAACGAATTTACTGCTTCTTCTGTGTGTGCACATGTAGTAGGAATATTGAGAAAGGAGCAGCCATTGAGGTGATCAAAATTGTTTGAAGAAGTTTAGAGCAGCAGAGGGCTGTGAGAAGGGGTGGGGAAAACATTTACTGTGTGTCAAATGCATTGTAGACATGATATCCATTAGTGCATTCCCATGACCATACCCATTTTCAACACCATTCACACTAACTGTTAAGTATGCAAATTATTATGTGCCAGCATATCTATCTGCATGTTCCATCTTTGCTTATACCCTAGTCTCTCTATGAAAATGTTTCATTCCGTATTGTGTTGATGTTGTAATGTAACATGCTATGCTACATTTTGAATTGTTGTTTGAATATTTTTACTGCTTGTGTTTGACTTATTCTTGCTGTACACCGCCTTGAATGAATTCCTTCAAAAATGCGGTCAATAAATCCTAATAAATAAATAAATTGTAGAGAGAGGTTAGGAGAGGCTACCTTTATTCGGGATTCATGCTGGCTGGAATAGCAGGGGTGGAAGTCTAGGCTGAGTGTGAAGCGGTGAGAGTTGGTGCCAAAATACAGAACAGCAATGACCACTAGCTCCATGGCTGTTATGACATGCCTTCTATGATGATGCCACGGGGCAGTTGTGGAGTTACAGCGTTGGTGGGCCAAAAGGTCTATTATTGTAATGACAGTTTGCTGGTTGAGGTGCAGAAAAATGATCTGATAGGCCAGTTTTGGTCTGCAGGCTATAGTTTGCCCACCATAAGTCTTAAGCATGGTTCCTCTCACCCTGGAGACATATGTGAACATCTCTGGGAAAAGGTGACTAAAGTTACCAGAAACAAAAAATGAGGTTTTAATGAATTCTGTTGGAGCAAACAATCCAACAGTCTAAACCCCATCTTTTTATGTGAAAAAAATTAAAAAGTTACATAAGTTCAAACATTTTACTTTTTCAGACTGTTTATGGACCTATAACATGAAAAACTGGCCACAGGTAACATTTTGGATCTGCTGCTGTGGAGGGGCATAATCGAATGGCGCCGGCCATCTATATGGTCGGCCATCTCTATGGCCGGCGCCGTTAAGAGGTCTCAGAAACCGTATTATCAAAACAAGATGGCCGGCAATCTTTCATTTCGATAATACGGTTGGGGCCGGCCAAATGTCAGACATGGCCGGGTTTGAGATGGTCGGCATCGGTTTTTGCCGATAATGGAAACTGATGCCGGCCATCTCAAACCCGGCCAAATCCAAGGCATTTGGTCATGGGAGGAGCCAGCATTTATAGTGCACTGGTCCCCCTCACATGCCAGGACACCAACCAGGCACCCTAGGGGGCACTGCAGTGGACTTCAAAAATAGCTCCCAGATGCATACCTCCCTTACCTCGTGTGCTGAGCCCCCCAAATCCTGCCCAAAACCCACTACCCACAACTGTACACCATTACCATAGCCCTTATGGGTGAAGGGGGCACCTAGATGTGGGTACAGTGGGTTTGTGGTGGGTTTGGAGGGCTCCCATTTACCACCACAAGTGTAACAGGTGGGGGGGATGGGCCTGGGCTCACCTGCCTGAAGTAACATAACATAGTAACATAGTAGATGATGGCAGAAAAAGACCTGCACGGTCCATCCAGTCTGCCCAACAAGACAAACTCATATGTGCTACTTTTTGTGTATATTTTACCTTGATTTGTAACTGTCATTTTCAGGGCACAGACCGTACAAGTCTGGCCAGCACTATCCCTGCCTCCCAACCACCAGCCCCGCCTCCCACCACCGGCTCTGGCACAGACCGTATAAGTCTGCCCAGCACTATCCCCGCCTCCCACCACCGGCTCTGGCACAGACCCCACTAAAAACTGCTCCAGGGACCTGCATACTGCTGTCATGGAGCTGGGTATGACATTTCAGGCTGGCATAAAGGCTGGGAAAAAAAACATTTTTAATTTTTTGGGGGGGTGGGAGGGGGTTGGTGACCACTGGGGGAGTAAGGGGAGGTGATCCCCGATTCCCTCCCATGGTCATCTGATCATTTGGGGCACTTTTTGGAGGCTTGGTCCTAAAAATAAATGGACCAAGTGAAGCCGGCCAAGTGCTCGTCAGAGCCGGCCTTCTTTTTTCCATTATCATCCATCTCTTAACCACGCCCCCGTCCCGCCTTCGGTACACTGTCGACATGCCCCCTTGAATTTTCGCCGGCTCCGCGATGGGAAGCAGTTGAAGCCGGCCAAAATCAGCCTTTGATTATACCGATTTGGCCAGGTTTAGGAGATGGCCGGCCATCTCCCGATTTGTGTCAGAAGATGGCCGGCCTTCTCGTTCGAAAATAAGCAGCTTAGTCACCTTTTCTCCGAGATGGTCACATACGTGCTGAGCTTCCCTGCTTGCTAGGGTTATTTCAATCTGTCTTTTTAAAGCACATAATAAAAGTATGTCGTACTCTGCACCTTAGAATTGGTGCCTACAGTTTACCTTTCATGTTTCTCCTCTTTGTCTCTGAAACTTGTTCTTTAAACCTGTGCAAAGTGCCATTTGTTAACAAGAATTAAAAGTATCCTCTTTTCAAGTTTCTCCCTCTAGGGTTTTCCTATCCATATTCTATTGCTAATACTGACCTCTGTTTATTTTCTTTTCCTTAGATCTTCCTAGAAGTGTCAGCCTTTCTGAGAAGGAGCTAAGAGAAGCCAAAGTCAGAAGTCAAAAAATTGCTGCTCAGTTAACTACCCCGCCAAGCACCAGCTCAAGAGGGGTGCAGCTTTTTAACAGGCGCAAACAAAGAGTGAACAGCCTCACCTCAGAAGGATACAGAACAAGTGCACCTGAAGTGATCGCAAGGGATAAAGAAGGAGTCCTTCACCATGACAAGGAAGACAGCTTGAAACGCACCTCATTAGACAAAGCACTGTTGAAAACATTATTGAATTCAGAAAATCCTGGACTACAGCCAGTTGAGGACAACATGGAGGAAAATATGGCAGAAAGAGAGAATTTTAGCAAGAAAGAGCATCTTCAAGATAATGAGGATAAAGGTGAAGAGATTCTCTCTAAGAAACATATAATACAATCCAACCAGGAGTCTTTTATTGAAGAAGTAAAAAATATCCCTGTAAGTATTTATGTAAAGGACAACATAGCAAAGACTTCAACAAATGCAACATTTGATAATAAGACATGTGATCAGGAAACCACGCCATTTGTTAACAAAGAACAGAACGGAGTGCCGAAAAAACAATATTGTGAAGTTCATTTAACCTTGGCTAAGCCTGTTTCAGTAGCAAATAGATCAGCAAAGCCTTTTGGAATGCAATCTCCAGCAAAGATAAAACTTTCAACAGATAGAAGTCCTGTGATAGATCTTCCTCCACCACCCACTTATGCAGAGACTTTGTCCAGTCCTCCTCCAGTAAGTTCAGTAAAATCACCTCCTTCTTATTCTGTTTTGTATCCAACACCAACAAAACAAAAGCCTCATGTTCCTCACATTTCTAGCTATGGAGAAAAGAAATCAATGCCCATGCAAAAATCGGGGATCCTGGAGGATTCCCTGTCACGTCGATCAAACAAGAAGTCCATGTTCACCTTCGTTGAGAAGCCAAAGCTATCTCCAAATCCAGAGCTCTTATCTTTAGTTCACAACACAGATGAAAAACGGAAGCAGAGAGATCACGGAGAAGCAATTCCTGAGGAAGAGCCTTTTGCTCTTGGAGCTGAAGCATCCAATTTTCTGAATGACGGTGATGGGACTAACCCTGCATCTGCTGATACTGTGCCAGAGTGGTCTTCATGTCTGAAATCTCCAAGTTTCCAGGCTAAGCCTCCACCAAAACCTAATCAAACACTTTCAGAAGCTAAAGGAAAAGGAGCTGAATTATTTGCTAGGAGGCAATCGAGGATGGAAAGGTTTGTCATTGAGTCCCCAGCACATCATGACTCTGCAAGGTCTCCTTCTCCCACCATGTCACTGCCTCCTTCTTGGAAGTATGCCTCAAATGCTCATATGCCTCCTGTTGCATTCAGCCACCTGCCCAAGAAACTATCAAGATCTCCGAAGCAACTACCTGCACATCCCATTACCAATAGCACAACAGAAAGTGAGCATTCTCAAAAGGAATTAGAAATCTTGAAGCATCAACCATATCAACTTCAGCCTTCTCAGTTTGTCCTCTCTCCTTCCAAAGATCCAGTCAGGTTTTTGACTAAAGCTGCACCTCCTCCCAAACCCACACTTCCCAATTCATATCGTTTTACAAGACAGAGCTCTTGCCCTTCATCTCCTGTACCCCATTCGTCTGTTGTTCGTTCTCCATTTAGGTCAGATAGACCTTCATCCAATCCTTTATCTCCATCCTATGGTAGTAATGCTGTAATTATAACCCAGGACACCCGAACAAGTCTTGGAGGAGTACATGAAGCCACTGAAGTTCCAGTAGCATCTCCTGTTCCTTTCTCACTGACTAGAGTGATGTCACCAAGAGCTAAGAGAGTTATCCAGGCTCCAAGACCTTCTTTTTCCACCAAGCAAGCAGGAATTGAATGCCAGGTGTGGAAGCCTTCTTTTTACTACAAGTAATCATAGTTTACAAATGTGTGGTTTTAATTTAGGCTCATCTAGCTGAAACCATTTTTGATGGGTCATTGAAACAGTACAAGCTTGAAGTTCTTGAGTATGATCGTTCTATATTTGTGATAGCGGATCTATAATGCCAGCTTTCTCGGTCATAATCCTGACCAATAGTGAGTGGGTGAGGAGCGTTTCTGTCTCCAATTTGTCACATTTCCATTAGAAAGGATTGCTACTGAAGAAGTGCCCTCCTTTTTAAAGTCCATGAAGACTATGCAGTAAGATTAGGTGCGATATGTTCAGCAAATCCTGCATAACCAAAAGCTTTTATACATGTCATACAGACATAGTTTCCAAGGGTGAAGCCCCTTTATATGGATGCAACACTACACAATAAGAACAGAACAAACTGATGAGACAAGATGAGATCTTTCTGTAGCCCAAAAACTTCAAGAACCTTTTTCTTTCCTTCTGCTCAGCTACGTGATCTTTGTGAGAACTGCCTTTTTGATTTTTTTTGATCCTTTTGACTTTCTCTCCACTTTGCTTATTGCTTTAAGTTCTCTTTCCACTGTCTGTAAATCACCAGAGATCTGCATGACTTTCATTTGCCTTTCTGCTGATCTGGAAAACATCCATGATGCTGATTATTTATAGCCATATACTGAAATGCCATTCTGTTGTCCCACTCCTTCTGTTTCTCCTCTCTTTCCTGACCCTTTCTGTTTACAGCTTAAATCTAACCAGTTTAGACAATGACACAGGCTAAACTTAATCTGGTAGGACTGATATACAGTAGTAATGTCAGTTCACTGCACATTTTTTCATGACACGGTTTATTGACAGAGTCACTAATGAAAGGGGAAAGCGATTTCTGATCTGGTTCACACCTTTTTCAGTAGTAGGTCAAGGCAAGTTAATTCAGTTTCACATGCTGGAAATCATTGTTGGTTTCCACAACTGATTTTAATCTATCCCCCTCATTCTTTAGCAGGGCCCGATATTCAGCCAGCGGCAATCGTTGTTTTGCTGACCGCTGCCGGCATTATGCCCACAAATTCAATTCTGGGTCATGTCTGGGCTCCGGAATTGAATTTCTGGGTGTACGGAAGTGACAGAAACATAGCTGGTTAAGTGTGATATTCAGCACTTAGGCCCCTTTACCAAGCTGTGGCAAAAGGGGGCCAGCGCTGGCATAGATGTGTGGTTTACACGAGCACCGAGGCCCCCTTTTACCACAGCTGGTAAAAGGGAAGTTTCACCGTTTTTCCATGAAATGGCCATGTGGCAAGTAAAGCACTTGCCATTTGGCCATTTTGGGGGGAAGCCCTTACTGCCACCCATTGAGGTGGCACTAAGGGCTCCTGCGTTAACCCGGGAAATTAATTAATTAATTAAAAAAAATTAAATTTAAATTTAATTAATAAAAGAAATACATTTTTGTAGTGCCGGAAATGACGGTAGCCCGGCAGAACTTCCTGTATAGTTAGCAGTAAGCCTGCATTGGGTTACTGCCACTTAGTAAGATGGAACTGCTTAAGTGTTCTTATGGGATTGGTTCCCTGCCCGTTTTATTGGGGCGCCTAAATGTTGACACTCTGTTATACAGTTGCCTTCTATGTGCTCAGAATACTATGAAACACATTCTTAGTGCTGTCAACTGACCCCTGGATTTTTATAAATGGTGCACAAATTTCTGCATGCAAAATTGCATGCACTCCCAAGATGCAACTAAACCGGCTAATGTCCCAACAATAATTGGGTGCTAACATCAATTATTGTGGTGACTTGGCAGCATCTTGCTAAGCGCTGTTCTATAAAGATCTGTGCACCAGGGGCGTAGCCGGACTACAGGTTTTGGGTGGGCCTAGGCAAGAAGTGGGTGGGCACCTTTTCAGTCTGTAGCAGACATGTGCAGAAAACAGAGCATGAGCAGGTGCCGGTATCATGGAGAGTACTGTTTTCGTTACCATCAAGGGGAAGTCTTCAGCTGGCTGAGCTTGGGATCCCCACCAGCTACCACCAAATGTGTGCTACTGTTGGGTGGGCCTGAGCCGTAAGTTGGTGGGCCCTGGCCCACCCAGGCCCACCTGTGGCTACGCCACTGCTGTGCGCAAATCTTATAGCTTGCAACTCAAAAGGGGCGTGGTAATGGGAGGGATATGAGCAGGTCAGGGGGTGTTTAGAGAAGATGTGTGAACTATTACTGAATACTGGGCATCTGCGCCTTTTAGCACCAGGATTTACACCAGGTTTCAGTTGGTGTAAATCCTCTTGCCCTAAGGGGCCCTTTTACTAAAAGGTTGGCGTACACCAATCCGGAAGTACCACAGGAGCCCAGCAGTAGTTCCCACCCCCAGCATGCGAAATTTCTAACGCTACAGGTATTTTTCAGATTTTATTGTAGTGCCGGAACTTAACTGGTGGTAAATGCTGCCCAGTTACTGCTGGGTTAGCGCAGGAACCCCTACCGCCATCTCAATGGCTGCGGTAAGATCTCCCCACCGAAATGGCCCTGGAGTTAAAAAAAAGATAAGTGCGAGCTATTTTTTGATTTAACAATTTATGTTACGAAGAAAAGTTATTGAAGAATAGTCAAAAATTTGAAAAATGAAAATAACTCAGAAAGTGAAGAACAGTTTCATGAATAAAGTTAAAATGGGGTTTGGACCAATGATTGAGACTTAACCACAATTGACACTAATGAATGAGCAATCTGCATAACATCAACAGTGGTAGTTTCTGAGGTCCTTTCCCTATAAATAAATAAAAATAACAGTATTTACTGTTTTTTTGATAAGACCTTTTGTTTTTTCATCATTCTATCAAGGATGCCAGACTTACATCTGCTGATACCTGATGTAAATACTGGCAGAGTTGGGCATGCTGAACCAGTATTCTGTAACAATGCGTGCCATTTTTCGGAATGCCTCTGACCCACCCATGCCCCTCTTATGGCCACACCCCCTTTAAGGGGTTACAGTCGATGGGATTTGAGTGCCCAGCATTATAGAATAGCATACAGCCAGGTGCACATTCAAATCCTATTTATTTATTTATTTATTGCACTTGTATCCCACATTTTCCCACCTATTTGCAGGCTCAATGTGGCTTACAAAGATCTGTTTTGGCATCGCCAATACAGGTTAAAAGATACAAATTGGTGTTATAAAGAGATCAAGGATGACAGAGAAGAACTAAGTAAACATTTAAAGAAAGATGTTGTTTAAGTTGGGGTGGGGTGGTGAAGTGTTATGGTTAAGCTACGGGTTCTCGTGGTAGGCCTTGTTGAAGAGATAGGTTTTCAACAATTGATAAACATCAACAATTGGTTGTTACCACCCAGTTATTTATAGTTGATGACTTGTTGTCAACTTAAGTTGTGCACACATCTTGAAAATAGAGTAATCATCTATTTACTGCTATATAGAAATTAGGGGTAGGCAATTAACATGTTAATAACGCTATTAATGTGTTAATATTTTAATACATTAATAGCATTTTAATGCCAGTTAATTTTTTTTAAATCCAGACCCACATCACGCCCCGCATTTACCTCGAAGGCTTGGGCTCCAGATTGCCTCTTCTTTCTCACTACCTCAAAGTCCTTTTTCTTCCCCTGTATGGCCAGGCTCTGCAACTACATGAGCTGTGCCATGCAGGAAGTTGGGGAAGTCTCGTGGTTTCAAGTTCTGTGAGACTTCCCCAGCTTCTTGCATGGCACGGTTCATGTAGCTGCAGAGCCCAGCCATGCAGGGGAAGAAAAAGAACTTTGAGGCAGCAAGAAAGAAGGGAAAATCTGGAGCCCAGGCTGTTGAGGTGAACGGGGGGATGGGGTGTCTTCATTAAAAAAATCTGGGAGGGCATGAAAGAATCTGGTTGAAGGCTGAGGAGGAGGCATGAGAGAATCTGGGTGAAGGCTGGTGAAGGGGGCATGAGAGAAAGAAATAAAGAGGGTGAGAGAGATAGAGCGAAATGGTTGCGTTCAATAGGAGAGAGCCAGTAGGAAAGAGCGAGAGAAATGCCCAAAGTGCATGCTGCGATTAATCGCGCAGTTAAAGTATTTAGTTGCACGATTAATCATGATTAACATTTTTGCCCACACCTAATAAAAATGCATTTAGATTTCACTTCAGCATCATAGAGAATGATCCTTCTTGCTTTGAATTGTTGAACCAATATATACACACACATACACACATTATCTATCTATGTAAAAAGAGAGAGAGAGAGAGATAAGCACTTTCTATCTCTCTTTCTCTTTTAGGTATATTTTGTTGTAGCACTTTATTACAGAATCGCCAGTTTTCCAGTTGTCCAATTTATAAACAAAAACCCTATAGAATAATTTAGAGTTGTGATCTTCCATATGAAGAAAGAGTGCTGATGGTGGGGCTGGAGAAGAGAGAATTCTATAATACCATATGCTTCTGCATGGCAGCTAAGATATATAGAAGTAAGCCTAATATATGCCTCTTTCTGTAAACTGATGTGATTGGGCAGTAAGGGTAATGTATTTGACATACTGCTTTTCTGGTACAACCAAAGTGGTTTACATATTATATGCAGGTACTTTCTCTACCCATAGTGGGCTCACAATCTAAGGTTTTGTACTTTGAGCAATGGAGGGTTAAGTGATTTGTTCAGGCGAGAAGGAACCACAGTGGGAACTGAACGTGGCTGTCCTGATTCTTAGCCCACTGCACTAACCATAAGGCTACTCCTGCATTGGAAAAAAAAAAGGGGTGGGGGGTTAATAAAAGAGTTCCCAACTTCTCCATAAAGGAGATTAGAAAGTGTGGAGGGTAAGAAAGCACAGTGTTTTACCTATGGAGATAGGCTCGGATTATTCTGCCCTGCAATGGCAGAAGGAAGTGAATCCATTATGGCTGGTTTGTGCAAATGTTAAAAAAAAAAAAAAATGCTTTGCTTGATTTCTCTGCAATGAACTTATCTGCCTTTCACCTCTGAAATCCTGGGCATCCTGACGGGGCTATGCAGATGTCCAGCATATATTATGATGGGATATATTTCCTAAATTTCAGCATTTTGCCTCACTATTAACCGCTAGCAGGCACCAGCCAGCCTTGAACTTGTGATTTTTATGCCTTCCAGGGAAAGTCACCTTGACTCTTGAGCATCAGCAATATCCAGCTGGTAGTTCTAACTTTGTTTCCTATTTGGCTTTTTGCTTTCAGTAATCCTTGTGTTCTGTTTTGTGTTGGAAGCATTTCTTGGAGGTACAATGACAATAAGACTTGCATTTCAATCCTATTTCTTATCGTATTCTAGTCTAGTATTCAACCCACAGAAATCCCTGTCATGGACTCTGTGATAGAATGAACCAGCCAAAGTAAAGGTACTGAAAGATTGGCTCTGTCAACAAAAAGCTGACAGAAAAACTCAGCTAAATTGTAGTGTAAACCAAAAGTATAGGGAAAAAACCCAAAATGCCAAGTTTTTACTGTCATTAAATTTCAGCTTGTTTTCATATATAAGTAGCTATCAGGCACAAACCAGTCTTGAAACCATAATCTTTTGGGTATGGGGAACAACTTCCGCTTAGGTAGAGCTAATCTTCCTCTTAAGAATTTGTTCTGGCTAACTCCTTCCCAGCTATATTTTGTATCTTAATTCCTGTTTCCTGATTGGCACAGCAAGAGGCAGCTCAGAGCAGGTCTGAGTATTTCTGCCCCACTTTTGGGCTTGTTTCAGTTGCTTCAGTGTTGTTCTTGAAAAGATGTGCTCTAAAAAAAAATTATATAAAAACGTAATGAAAACTTATAAAAAACAAGATGAAACAAAACAAAAAAGCTCACAGATGACACAGGAAACTAAACAGCATGATTTTTTTTTTTGCCTGCATATTTCTACCCTCCACAGGTAAAAGTCTACACATTTCTCAGTAAGTTGTATATGTTTATCTGCAGACTGCAGAGCCAGTCCTGGGATAGAGGATGAGGGATTAAATTATATGCATAGTTGTGATCATTCAAAACATGCACTTAATTGTGTGCCAAAAAAATTTACAGCGAGAAAGGAGATGCAAATCTCTGCACATAATTTTTTCTTGGACAATAACCAAAGCAAAACAACAGCATATTTCACCCTATGGGTAAAAAGTCTAGTGGAGTTTGCGTAAAGACATGTGTAAATTCATTGTTAACACACATAATGGCATCTAAACCTTCCAAAACTGCCTTCATTACTTGGAATAAGCTACAAGGTTTTGGTGGCACAAAAAATGAAAAGATGGGTTGCTTCAGAAAAATATACAAATGTTTTATGCATATCTAGTTCACAAACATGAACAATCAAGTATGGGATATTGGATTTTTTTTCTAGCTTAAAACTATGTACATGGGTGAAATAATTAACCAGTATAAAGTCACTGACTGAAAATTGCCTTCCCGTCACCCTGCTAGAAATACATGTGTTTGCAAAATTTAAGCCACAATAGAGGAGGTGCTTCTGGGGGCACGTTTTGGGCAGGCTTGGAAAATTACTTGTGAAGATTGGAATTTTATCCAAATTTCACCCCAATTGAGGAGGACCCATTTTTCTTTCTTTCTGTCCATCCATTCGTAGTCATAGGTTTGTTTGTGCTGGTGCAAGTGAACCTGTGTTTCAATAAGTCAGGTCCCTCCAACAGAAGAATCGTAGAGGAACATTAACACCCGTGGTGGTGCTCTCTTCAACATGCCGAAGGCAGCATTGGATGACAAAGAGGATGTGGCAGTGATGAAGAGGCCTACACTGGTGGGGAGCCCAACCCACCCAGCAGAGGAAAGAAGGAAGACTGAAGGATGGAAGAGAAATGGGGCCTGCCAGCGGGGATCCCTCCTCACTCCCAAACACACTCATCCCAACATCTATCCCCCCCTCCCCACATACACTGCTGACACCCTCATACACATAGCACACACACACACATTCCCACACAACTGTCACAATGCCCTCACATTCACCTGCACAAGTACTGCCCCACACACCTCTGCACCCCCACAATATCCCTCACTAACACACCCCCATATCTCCCTTGCACATACACTGCCCCATACCCCCACCACACTCGACACCCCCCCCCCCACGCCTTCACACACACTGGTCTCCACACACTTACCACACACAATTCCCCATACACAAACCCCCTGTACACCCTATTACACACAACCCATCCACCCACAAAACCCTCTATACATGTACTATATCCCTTACCCCCCCTTCCACACACATCTCTTCCCATGCACACACCCTCTATACACACCTCCCACATGTACACCTGCACACACTGCAAGCCCCATCACAAACATCCCAAGCCCCACACCTTCCCATACACATACCAGCCCACACCTCCACAACACAAACCAAACTCAACATACACCCCCTACACAGACACAACCACACACTCCCAACACACATACCCCTCCCTCTACCATAAACCCCCATAAATAACACCCACACAAACACCAGAGTCCCCAACACACACCCACACCCTTTTCCCACTCCTTTCCCCTAATCACTCCACACACATATCCCCCATGGACTCCCCCCATACATACATCCCCTAACCCCTATACACCCTACCACAAATACATCCACACAGAAAATAAAGAAGTACACACATGATACCACTTTACCGTGTGTCTTCACAACCAAATTCCCCCAAAAGCATGCATGCCTTTTTATCTCACTATAAGGTGAAAATCTGTAGCATAGGCATTAATATTTATGATTCATTTTGTATGTAAATGTTTATAAGAATGCCATTAACAACAATAGAATACTTCACTAATTATGTGTTCAGTGTTATCAGGACCTCTATCTTAGTAGGAAGGAAAAGCCTCATATTTATCACAGGCAAAATATGCGTTTAACATGTATCACAGGCTAAAAAACCTTCCACCTTCCAGTTTTATTATGGGGTCTTTTTACTAAGCCGCGGTAAAAAGTGGCCTGCGGTAATACGAGCACGTCTTTTGACCATGCGCTGTACCATTAATTACCGCATCTTGGGAAAAGGGCCTGTTTTTAAGGGGCCGGAAAATGGACGTGTGCTAAAATTGAAACCAGTGGGTGTCCAGTTTTGGTCTGAGACCTTACCGCCATCCATTGGCACAGCAGTAAGGGCTCACACGTGATACGCGTGGTGACCAGTTGGCGCATGCTAACTGCTGATTAACGCCGGAAATGGTAGGAAATTTTAAAATAACTTGTCCCGGCATTATGGGCGCACGCCAAATCCAAAATTACTGCCAGGGGGTGCGCTAGCCGGGTGGTAGTCTCATTTTGGTGCATGCTGCATGCACATAGAGCCTACCACGGCTTTGTAAAAGGGCTCCTAAATTTTTAAATAGTTCAGTTTTCTATATTTTGAAAACCCTCTTCAAACAGTACTTAGCTTTTGAGCAGATTGGTTGTACCTGATGGTGGAAGGTTTTTTAGCCTATGATGAATGTTAAACAGGTTAAACGTATACTTTGCTTGTGATAAATTTGAGTATCTGAGTAGGAAAGAGGGTCCTGAGAATTGTTTAAACACTGAAAGGCCCTTTTACAAAGCCATGCCAAAAAGTGGCCTGTGGTAGTGTGGGCTTGTGTATTGGAAGCGAGCTGGACCATTTCTCCATAGTGTCTGGAAAAAAGGGGGGGAGGTTGGGGGGGGGGGGAAATGGACGTGTGGCAAAATGAAAACCAGCACGCGTTTATTTACCACCTGAGCCCTTCACGCCACCCAATGACTTAGCAGTATGAGCTGACCTGTGCAGTAACCGTTCAGCGAGTGCCAACTGCTGATTACCGCCGGGAACACCCCTGTGATAGAAAATTATTTTCTACCGTGGTTTTTGCTACTGCGTCAAACTCAGAGTTACCACCAAGTACACGCGTGAGCTGAGTGGTAATGCTAATGTGACACACAATGCTACCACAGCTTAGTAAAAGGACCCCTTAAGACATTTTAAACATACTGTTTTAATTTAAAGCATAGGTAATTATGGTACTAAAAAAAAATAAGAGAAATATAAAATCTCTCTATATAAAACGCACCTCCAACATTCTAATGAAGCCTCACCTCCAAGCCGGAAACGTCTCTCTTTGTGGTGGTGTAGATATCCGGTTTGCCCATGAGTGTCTGCCCCGCCCTTGCATCACAACGTGATGACGTCGAGGGCGGAGCACTGACACTCGCCGAAAGCTTCATTACAACGCAGGAGGTGCGAGGAGGAGTGGCGAAATGGACAAGGCACAGGGGCGGAGGCGGAGCTACACACAAAAACAGAGCGTCGCGACCAATAAAACAACACGGGTACGGGCACAGGGGCAGAGGCGTAGCTTCAAACAAAAACAGAGCGTTGCGAACAACAGAAGAACTCGGGTAACAGCGTTTCACTGAAACTCGGAGGAAGCGAGGGAGAAAAGCAGCCTGAACATGGGAGGGAGGGAAGCAGGCAGTTAGTAATCCTGGAGGAGTGGCCTAGTGGTTAGAGCACTGGTCTTGCAATCCAAAGGTGGCTGGTTCAAATCTCACTGCTGCTCCTTGTGATCTTGGGCAAATCAGTTAACCCTCTATTGCCTCAGGTACAAACTTAGATTACTACTACTACTTACCATTTCTAAAGCACTACTAGACGTACGTAGCGCTGTACTACACTTGAACATGAAGAGACAGTCCCTGCTTGACAGAGTTTACAATCTAATTAGGATGGACAAACAAGAGATAAGGGAATATTAAAGTGAGGATGATAAAATAGGGGTTCTGACAAGTGAATACAGGTTAGAAGTTAAAAGCAGCATCAAAAAGGTGGGCTTTTAGCTTAGATTTGAAGACGGCCAGAGATGGAGCTTGACATACCGACTCAGGAAGTCTATTCCAGGCATATGGTGCAGCAAGATAAAAGGAATGGAGTCTGGAGTTAGGGGTGGAGGAGAAGGGTGCAGATAAGAGAGATTTACCCAGTGAACTGAGTTCCCTGGGAGGAATGTAGGGAGAGATGAGAATGGAGAGGTACTGAGGAGCTGCAGAGTGAATGCACTTATAGGTCAATAAGAGGAGTTTGAACTGTATGCGGAAACGGATAGGAAGCCAGTGAAGTGACTTGAGGAGAGGGCTAATATGAGCATAACGACAGTGGCGGAATATTAGTCGTGCAGCAGATTGTGAGCCCTCCTGGGACAGAGAAATATCCAGAGTACCTGAATGTAACTCACCTTGAGCTACTACTGAAAAAGGTGTTAGCAAAATCTAAATAAAATACATTTTAAAAATGCACACACATAGGCCTTTGTGCACCTTTGTAAAAGGACCCCTGAACACATAATTAATGAAGTATTCTATTGGTGTTGCTATTACACTTCACAACTTCCTAGCTGAGTTTTGTATAATAATAATAGCATTTACATGTATGTATGCACATAGATGTGTAAATGCCAAAATTCTGCCTGAGAACTGTTCTGTAAATACCCGCTTTCCTTATTCAGAAGGATTTTGCATGGGAGGAGCATGGGTGGGGCTACACGTGTAAATTATGAAGTACTATAATTTAGGTGCATATCTCTGGCTTTTAGCGACTAACACATCAACTCTATGGCTGGCATAAATGCAGGCGCCTAAATGTTAAGTGAACGTATACCCAGGCTATCAAGGAAAGCAGGTGCCCCTGTTCCTTTGTAGAATAAGGCCCTGTAAATGAGCTCTTTTCAACCTGTTAAATCAACACACATTGGGGAAAATTCAAGAAAGATCAGCTAAAGTTAGACGCCAAACAAGTGGGCAATAAGCACAATTTGATAACGGGAGTTTCACGCGGAACTGCCGTCACTGAATACCAGATTAAGTCTGTAGTTTGGGTGCCTAAAAATTTGGAACTGAAAAAAATAGCACTTGGCACTATTCTATGAACCACAAGTACAGTTAGGCGCAGTTATAGAATATCGCTTAGCACCAGGAACCGCGACTACATGTAGGCGCGACCATTTACACCAGTGAAAACCTGGTGGAAATCCCTGCATCTACATTAGGCACAGATTCCCCTAATTCTAAAACAACGTGCATAAATTTTAGCAATGCCCCGACCCGCCCATGTGCCTCCTATGGCCACGCCCATTTTTCAGATCCATGCACTAGAATTTATGCACACCTCTGCCTAAAAAGATGTGCATGTAAATTCTAATTATTGACAGCACTGATAATTGCTTCTTATTGCCCAATTATTGGCGCTGATTGGCTCATTATTCAATTAAGTTTCACATGCAAATTGGATAAGCACATAAGCACTGCCACGCTGAAAAAAGACCAAAGGTCCATCAAGCCCAGCACTCAGTCTCCGACAGCGGCCAATCCAGGCCCCAAGAACCTGGCAAAAAACCCAAAATTTAATAACGATCAATCGTTATTGGACTTTTCCTTCAGAAATCTGTCCAGACCCCCTTTAAACTCAGCAAGGCCTGCTGCCGTCACTACCTTCTCTGGCAATGAGTTCCAGAGTCTAACTACGCGCTGAGTAAAGAAAAACTTTCTCCGATTTGTTTTAAACCTACCACATTCTAATTTCATCTTGTGTCCCCTGGTTCTATTATTGTTAGAAAGCGTAAACAAACGCTTCACATCTGTCCGCTCTATCCCACTCATTATTTTGTAAACCTCTATCATATCACCTCTCAGCCGCCTTCTCTCCAGGCTAAAGAGTCCTAGCCATCTTAACCTCTCCTCATTTTTGTCGCCCTTCTCTGCACCTTCTCCAATTCCTTTATATCTTTTTTGAGATGAGGCGACCAGAACTGAACACAATACTCCAGGTGCGGTCGCACCATGGAGCGATATAACGGCATTATAACACCCTCATGCTTGGTTTCCATCCCTTTTCTAATAATACTCAACATTCTGTTCGCCTTTTTAGCCGCCGCAGCACATTGAGCTGAAGATTTCAACGTCCTATCCACGATGATTCTCAGATCCCTTTCTCGGTCCATAACGCCTAACGTGGAACCTTGCATAACATAGCTGTAATTCGAGTTCCTCCTTCCCACATGCATCACTTTGCACTTGTCAACATTGAACTTCATCTGCCATTTGGGCGCCCAATCCCCCAGTCTCATGAGGTCTTCTTGTAATTTTTCACACTCCTCCCATGACGAGACGACCCTGGATAATTTTGTGTCATCTGCGAATTTAATTACCTCACTAGTTACTCCCATCTCGAGGTCATTTATAAATATGTTTAAAAGCAGCGGTCCCAGCACAGACCCCTGAGGGACCCCACTAACCACCCTTCTCCATCAAGAATAATGGCCATTTAACCCTACTCTCTGCTTCCTATCCTTTAACCAGCTCTTAATCCATAATAATACACTGCCTCCGATCCCATGACTCTCCAGTTTCCTTTGGAGTCTTTCATGCGGCACTTTGTCAAACGCCTTCTGAAAGTCTAGATATACAATATCCACCGGCTCCCCTTTGTCCACATGTTTGTTCACCCCCTCGAAAATTTGTTTGCAGAGTGTAAAACACCATATATAGAATCTGGGGAGGTTTGTGCCTAACTCTAGGTGCAGGCACGCCAGCTCAAAGGCCAGTGTAAATGTCAGCACCTAAGTACTGGCTGTTAGGTACGTAAATAATAGTATTCCAAAACAGTACCAAAGCAATTCCAGAGATGGCAAGTTACCCAGTTCCAGGAGGAAGACCTTTTGGCCAAACCTGGTTTTCAACTTAGACCCCACAGCAGTGTGGAATTTATAGTCCCCAGTTCTACCCATTGAAAGTGATGCTCCAGGTCCCATAATGCATCATGATAGGCTTGTCAGAAAGCAGAACTGGTCTAAAATCTCCTCCTTGGAACTAGATAACTTGGCAGTTCTGCATCTATAGAAACAGAATCACTTGCAGGAGGGAGAGGAGAACAAGCATTAAAAGGTTATACAATGGAGCAACCTTTTTAACACAAAAAGCCAGCAACAGATGTAAACATGAGGAGAAAGTCTGAAGATCTTTGTCTATTTCTGTTGCTCAGACAGTCAAACCACATTTTCAGGGAGTTGGTGACTTTGGGATATACATAAAGGTGAGGTCTGGTATCTTGATGTTGCACAATTCTAGGACAATCCTTCCATTCTTGGCATCAGGTAGCAGCTGGAAGGCCATGTGGGAAACCTTACATTGCCATGTCACACATGATAATTGCCTGGTACTAGGGACTTATGGAAAACTGAAGGTCAAATACAACCTAAGGTGGATTTCAGCCTGGTTTGAATTATATATAAGGCTTTATTTTGTAGCATTTGTATCCCACATTTTCCCATGAGCTATGAGAGATGTCACTTAAGTGCTTTACTAGGTCAGTTCTTTGTGGTTTTCTAGATGCAATAGTATTTGCATATTTTGTGACCGCTAATTTGCAAGTTATAAATGAACTTGTCATTAAGTATTTTGTATAATTTGAAGGAGTTTTTCTATCTCAGCTAGGATCAGGATTATTCCATTTGCTTGCAAAGTACCTACTTCCTCAGAGGCTTCACTGTTGAACCATGAGGTCCCCGAAGTCAGTTGGCATCATGGGTCTCTCCCAGCACTGTTGTGGCTCTGTGCTATGCAGTGCTTTTCCCCAGTATTTCAATCACAGCAAAGCAGCATGTCCAATCAAGAATCCACGGTATTTATAGAACGTGACAAGCACGGTATAGACAGGAGGGTATCTATAGACAAGAAGCTATTTGCTCAGTTGCATTCGGGGACCTTTTATTTCTTTACCTGTCCTGCTGCTGGGATGTGACTGAAGCTTCTACTATCTTGCAGCTATTTCAGCTTTCACCAGAATCTCACAGTATTTGGGAGTTATGGCGCCTATAATCCTTCTGTTATGACTCACACACTTAGGGGTCCTTTGACTAAGCCGCGGTAAAAAGTGGCCTGCAGTAGTGTCGGAGCATGTATTGGGCGCATCTACAAAAAAAGGCTTTTATTTAATGGGACGGGAAAAGGGCCTGCGGTAAAAATGAAACCAGCCTGAGCCTTTAATGCCACCCATTGGTCTAGTGGTAAAGGCTCATTTGCTACACGCGTGGTGACCGGTTGGCATGTGCCAAGTGCCGATTACCACTGGAACCGGTGCATAGGAGGAAATATATAAATAATTTAACCACGCATTATGGGCGCATGCCAAATCTGAAACTACCACAGGAGTGCGTGCTGGCCTGGCGGTAGTCTCATTTGGGCGCACGCTGCACACACGTAGAGCCTACCACGGCTTAGGAAAAGGGCCCTTTAGTCTTCTGCTAGGACAGCATCAACACAGACATTTTTGGCTTTAGTTTATTTTAAGTTTGTCTCCTCAGAATTTCTAGGATTTTTCTTCCTAGTTTTTTTTTTGTTTGTTTTTTTAAACTAGGAACCATGACCATAGCCTCCACAGTACTTGTGGGTGAAAGTTAACAAAAGAAAAAAATCTGGGTAGAAATATGCCCAGGTTCATGCAGTCATCTGTCAGCTAAATGCTAGGAAGCCCAAAGGAATAAAATGGGCTTCTTAGCAGTTAGCACACACTAATTAATCATAGCCTACGCTAAATCTATTAGTGCACCTTAGTAAAAGGAGCCCATGGTTTCATATATACCACCTGCAGGTTATTGAAGCAGTGCACATTCAGGTACTGTAGGTATTTTCCTGTCCCTTGGGGGCTCCCAATCTAAGTTTGTGCCTAAGGCAATGAAGGGTTAAATGACTTGACCAAGATTACAAGGAGCTGCACTGGAATTTGAACTGTGCTAACCATTAGCACAGGTCCATTGGCATGGAGGAGTGGCCTAGTGGTTAGGGTGGTGGACTTTGGTCCTGAGGAACTGAGTTCAATTCCCACTTCAGGCACAGGCAGCTCCTTGTGACTCTGGCCAAGTCACTTAACCCTCCATTGCCTGCCGCATTGAGCCTGCCATGAGTGGGAAAGCGTGGGGTACAAATGTAACAAAAATAAATTAGGCCATATGTGACTTATGCATATAAAACCAGCCAGTTCACAAAACTGAATAATATATTTATTTATCAATATCATTTACAACCTGCCTATCAATGATTACAAGTGGCTAACATATCAACATATGAAATAATAACATAAAAACAGACCATAAAACACACAATATAACTTAAATGCCTGAAATAGGCTACACAAGAAAACTAAAGCACGTAATAAAGATAACTGTACTCTTCTGCTCTACAATACTTATTGTGGCTCTGCCATATAAACTTCATCTTACCACAACAACACATTGTATTTGTTCACACCAGAACCTGTAAACACCTTTCCGGTACTATGTAAGCCACATTGAGCCTGCAAATGGGTGGGAAAATGTGGGATACAAATGTAGCAAATAAATAAATAAATAAATAAATAAATAAGTAAATATTACCAGTGACTCAAAAACACGTAGGGGCCTTTTTACTAAGCCATGTAAGCGTCTACATGTGCCCAATGCATGCCAAAATGGAATTACCGCCTGGCTACTGTGTGGCTCTTGCTGCAATTTCATTTTTGGCGCTCGTCTGATACGGGCGTCCAAAAAAATTTTTTTTTTTTCGGACGCACGTATTGGGCACATGCCAAGTGGCATTTGACGCCTGTAGGTCATTACCGCCCAGTTATCGCATGAGACTTTACCGCTAGGTCAATTGCTGGCAGTAAGGTCTCAGACCCAAAATGGACACATGGCAATTTTCATTTTGCCACACGTCCGTTTTCGGCAAAAATTTTAAAGAGGCTTTTTTTTTTACAGGTGCGCTGAAAAATAATTCTGAGTGCACCCAAAACATGCATCTACACTACCGCAGGCCATTTTTCAGCACGCCTTTGTAAAAGGGCCCCAGAAGTAGGCATCGCAAATAAAAATGTATATCAGAGTGACTCATGAAGATTAAAAGCCTCCCTAAAAAGACTTGCTTTCAACTGGTTTTTGAAATCCACCAAATTCAATTCAGACCACATTGTAGGGGATGATTCTGTAAGGAGCTGCCTGATTTGAAGGCATGACAATGGCAGTATTTTAGTGATTTTCACACACGTAAGAAACTACATGTACCCTTCAGGAACAGCAACAGACCTACTGTACCTCAAAGTATGCCACTTCTAGATAGAAGCATAGCCGGGCTTTGATGTCAGGGGGAGCAGACCTTTTGTAAATAGGGGTCATTGTGAAGCTGAAGGGTTGATCTGCCTAGGCGCCATTTTATTCAAAATCCGTTTGGGGGAGTGGCTGCTCCCCTTACACCCCTCCTAGCTACGCCTGGCTGGTTAAATCACTTTTTCGGGACTAACTGCTCGTTTTCAGTGCCACTTAACCAATTTGTGTTGCTAAAAATGTCCAGTTAGGGCTAGATTCTATATATAGCGCCTAGAAATAGAGAATGACATGGGGACGGGGACCTGTGGTAACTGCAGGAACGGGAATGACATTAGCAAGGGAATACCCTTTGTCACCAATACCCATCCTGTTTTTCAACAGCTTCTCTAAGTGGTTTATATGAGATTTTTTGGTTCATTTGCATATTTTGCAGCCAGTAATTGTAATGATCTACCTAGAGAAGTTCAAACACAATCTAACTATGCAGCATTTTGAAAGTTATTAAAAACCTTTTATTTAGAAAATATTTGAATTTGAATTAATTATTTTTTATTGGTTGTTTGTTTATTTTTATTTTATGTATTCATTCATTCATTTTTATATCCCACAGTTATCCAAAACCAAGTTTTAGTTCAATGTAGCTGACATTAATCAGATAATTGGGTTCCACTGTTATTAAACATTTACAATCAAATTGAAACATTTATTACATTGTTATTAAACACTTATAAGCAAATTGAAACATTTGTTACCAGTGGAGGATACCTAGTAAGATTTCTTGGTAGGAGGTGACTGTCATGGATTGCAGTTTCTAATGATCTGTACTTGTTCCTGGAATTGGCCCAGTCTATTCTTTTGTAAGCCACACTGAATTTTCATGGTATGTGTGGGATACAAATGTAATAATCTAATGTAATTTATTGGTTTTATTCAGAGTTTTGGCCCAGAATCTGCTGCTGTGTTTTGTTCGCCTTTCATATGTGGCCAGATGGTTTGAAGATCAATTTCATCTTGGCTCCTGCGTTATTCTTTCTGGGCTGTTTGGGCCTTTGGAAGTACAATATGACAAATCTGAAACTCCATCAGACCCAGTGTGAGGTGACAAACATGGAAGCTCATTTTCAAAGCACAGAAAATACTGCCACAACAGTGCCAAAGAATTACTTCCTACTGCTCAACGCTAATAATATATAAATTATATGCGTGCTATTAGCGTTGAACATTAGGAAGTAAAGGGGGAAGGTTGGTGCCTGGCACATGTGCTCCTCCTTTCCCGCAAAAGCATCATCATGTGACATCCCATGGGAAAAAGACATCCATTAGTTCCTCTTTGCACACAGCATAAATAATACAATAATGAAATACCATATCATGATAATAATAATACAATAAGCTAACACCCAGTGAAATTAACCAGAGGAGTCTGTTCACCCACTGTGCTCCTACTGTCACTGCTACCGAGTCTTATATTATCATTTCTGTCCCAAACATTTGCCCCCTCACCCCTCTCTTCCATCAATCTCTAAATCCTCCTTCCCTCTCCCTGGGATCTCTCTCCTTTCTCTGTCCTCTGCAGTTTGAGTGTGTGTGTGTGTGGGGGGGGGGGGGGGGGGGGAAGGGTAGTATTGGAAGAGGGTTTGAGTACTACAAAGAGAAGCTCTGAGGCCCTCATGATCAAAAGCCCTGCGCTGTTCCAAACAGCGCCCTAAAAATAGCGCCGGGACAGCGCAGGGCTTTTCTGCATCGATGATCAAAGATAATGCATGCAAATCTAAGCAGCGCTATTATCTTTGATTATCATGTTTGAGTGCGGGAGAATTGCGCCTGAGCATGCACTCAGCACAATCCTCCCGCACTTGTTTGACAGGTCTGGTTCTGTCAAACAGCCTGCCGAGGCCCGAACAACGAGGGCTGGAGCTCCAGTGTGTCTCCAGGCCCCCCCAACCCCCAGAAAATGTCATGGCCAAACTCTCTCCCACCCTCCCACCCAGCGATGGGGGGGCTGGAGGTCCGGTGGGTCTCCAGCCCACCAAACCCCCAGAAACCGTTGAGTGGCCACCTCCGGCCAAAGGTTCTCCCACCCTCCCATCCATCGACTGGGGGGTTGGGGGCTGGAGGTCCAGTGGACCTCCAGCCCACACCAACTCCTCCCCCCCCCCAGCATTCTACTTCGAATACCTGGTGGTCCATGATGACAACACCCCCTCTTGGCCCCCTCCAGGCCCCCTACCTTTCGTTGGAGGAGGGACGCAGCATGCCTGCCTCCCTCCTCTTCCAGTCCACGCCGATGCAAAATGGCGACGCCCAGCACCGCCCATTGCATCCTGGGATGTGCTGGGCGGGGCTACATACCATGTACATGATAATCAAAGATAATAGCGCTGCTGGAAGAGGAGGGAGGCAGGCATGCTGCGTCCCTCCTCCAACGAAAGGTAGGGGGGCCTGGAGGGGGCCAAGAGGGGGTGTTGTCACCACGAACCACCAGGTATTCGAAATAGAATGCTGGGGGGGAGGAGTTGGGGTGGGCTGGAGGTCCACTGGATCTCCAGCCCCCAACCCCCCAGTCGATGGATGGGAGGGTGGGAGAACCTTTGGCTGGAGGCGGCCACTCAACGGTTTCTGGGGGTTTGGGGGGCTGGAGACCCACCGGACCACCAGCCCCTCCCGTCACTGGGTGGGAGGGTGGGAGAACCTTTGGACGGAGGCGGCCACTTCTCGATTTCTGGGGGTTTGGGGGGGGGGCTTGAGACCCACTGGATCTCCAGCCCTCCCTGAACATGGAGGGGTGGGATCGTAGGGGGGGCAGGAGCTCCACCGGACCTCCAGCCCCCTGATCGCATTTGCTTTCTTTGGGGGGGAACGGGGGCCTGCCAGCATGCAACTGCATGCAGGACAGGGCTCACCATTCTTCCCCAATGATCCGCAAAATGTAACACCAGATTGGAGCTGGCATTGATTTTGCCGCGGCCAGCAACCCAATCTTTGGTGCACTGGACGCTGATCATTGGGGATGAATGCATTAAGCGCTGATTAGCATGCATTTGCAAGCTAATTGCGCTAGAAGCCCTGTTTAGCATGCATTTGCTTGCTACTTGCGCTAAGAGCCCTTGAGTGCGTTGTTTCAGGCGCTCGAGGGCTCTGATCATGGGTCGGCTGCAAACTCCAGCGCTAGTATGGCATTAACAGCCTCTAGCGCCGGAGTTTGCTTTTGATCATGAGGGCCTGAGTGAGTCACTCTCTTCTCTCTTTATCCTCTCCTCTCTCATATCATTCTTTTTCTCTGCCCTTCTTTTTCTTCTCAACCCCTTTATTTTGTCTCCTTTGAGATCCTTTCCCTACTCCTACTTCCTCACTCACTTTGCAAGTCAAAGTCTGCTGCTGCTTCTGCTGGTGGGGTGGGGTGAGGTGCATCTAGCCATCCTCTGAACTTAGTTGATAACATGGATGCCGTATTTACCTTTTTTGTGGTTCCTGTGGGTTGCAGCATCAGATGATACCGATTCTGGGATACTGTGAATGACAGACCAACAAGTCTGGGAATGCAGGATGATATTAGAAGCTTGTGACCTATGACTTCTTTGGACAGATTATAGACATTTTGTATCAGATTCTTAACTCTCCAAACTGTTGTTTCATTAGTTGCAATTTGATAGATCTTCTCAGCATCTAACTTCCACTCTGTTTTCTATGCAGGAAAGAAGAGAATCTCTCCCGGCTTCTCCAACCTGCTCTCCCAGCCCTGTCCAATGGTCAGGCCCCTTGAATGAGTGGTCAAGCTCAGATCAAGAACATGGCTCCCATGAACGGTATACAGAGGCTTTCAGAGTGTTGAGCCCCCCTCCACCTCCTCCTATGTCTCCATCTTGGAGTGAAAGGTCACTCTCACCACTCAGACAGGAAATTGATCTCAAGACCAACAAGCAAATGCAGGCGCTCATTGCCAGGAATATTATTAATGCTGCCAGACGGAAGAGTTCTTCTCCAAGAAGCACAGTAGCAGAAGGCTTCAGGCCCTTCACGCCACCTGTGGGTACCAAGGCACTGCCTAATAGCAGCAGTGTGCCACCTTGGAGCCCCCGGATCATGAGCCCACTGCACTCACCGACAACAGTGATGGCTAGGTCCCCGGTCCGACGTTACACCACACGATCCCCAACAGATTCTGATGTATCTATTGATTCAGAAGATTCTGGAGCCAAGTCCCCTGGGCTGCGAGGCTATAGCATCTGCCCCCGAGGCTGGAATGGTAGCCTGAGGATGAAAAGGGGGAGCCTGCCCACCGAAGCACCGTGCACTTCCTAAAACCGAACCACCACAAGGAAAACAAATATTTGATATCCAGAGGATCCATTGAATTCACCATAAGCTTGATTGCACTTGATGCTTCCCAGTAGATGGATGAGGAGAAATTGGATTAGAGGCTGGTACACATCACTACAGCCACATTGTACCCCACCACCAGCCCTTAGTTTGCCATCAGCTGAATGTGAAGTTTACTGCCAGAAAATGAACAGAAGAACTGGGATATATGCAAACCAGAATCTCTACTCGATATGATTTGAGCACTTACTGTTCATTATCAAAAAGTCTTCAACTTCAGTTTATTTACATTGTAGGAATAGAAAACAAGGAATATTATGTCTTTTCAGCAACACCCTGTCAACATGCATTAAAGATAGGGCAAAAGCAAGAAACCGGAACATTCTGGAACTATTCTTCCATTAACTAAATCTCACATAGAGAAGCAAGGAAAGGATTACTAAGTTGCACTGTTCTTTTTAACATGCTATAGCAATGCTTTTGGCAGTGTGATAGGATCAAGATCTGTTCCAGTAGTCTGAGGGTCGAAAAGAAGAAAACAGATTTCAGTTTGCAATTTTTTTTGTGAACAGCCTGAAATGTTTGGCTTTTGCTGAACTCTGTAGAACAGATTTTTGTAACTTTCCAGAGGATGGTCAGAAGGATTTTTTTTTTAGCATTAGTATTTCACCCAGTTTGTTCCTAACACTTACCTGGTTAACATTCCTGCAAAACAAAATATTGGGGCCACAGGCAGCCAGTGAGATATTGCACTTATTTTATCTCAGACAGTATTCAAAGAAGTCAAATGTTTAGATCTTAGTGACTGCCTGGAAATGAATAGCTCTTTCAGACCCCAGCAGACTGCAAACTTTCAAAGTGCTTGTGGGTTGATATTGTATCTTGGTTGTGGCACAGCTAAAAGAAAGTCTTCAATCAAGAAGACCTCTACTTATAATAATACCTGGTATGAGCAAGTGCCTTTAAAATCTGACTTCTGTTTATGTAAATCCAGAGAATCGGGTAAAAAGTGTTTATCCTATCAGACTTACTAAGTTCCTTCATGTTCAATAGCTGTCAAGGCTTCTCAAGGAAATGATATTGGTTGCTTTTATTAATATGAAACACAACTCTGAGGCAGGGGCGTAGCCAGACATCCAACTTTGGGTGGGCCTGGACTCAAGATGGGTGGGCAGAAGAACTCCTCCCTGTCCCACAGGTGATTTGATACTATGTCTCTCCTTGTCTCGCCTGCATGCCATCTGCTATTTACAAGGTATGCAGGAGGGACAGTAGTTGGGAGTTTTCAGCTGGTGGGGCTAGGGAATCAGCATAGGTGTGCTGCTACTGGGTAGGCCTGAGCCGAAAGTGGGTGGACCTGACCCACCCAGGCCCACCCTTGGCTACGCCACTGCTCTGAGGCATAGGAATGTGGTCATCACCCCAAAAGAAAAAAAACTCCTTATGAATGATCAGCCAGTCCTAAATTAGAGAACAACATTTGAAAAAGTAGGTAAATTGAGGTAAAAACTAAATACATCAGCTTAGGCCTTTACTGACCAACAGAATAGGGCTGTAAATGTTGGATGTGTTAGTAAAATGTCTGATGGGCAGCAGTCAGTTCTGGCTTCTACACCAATACATTCCAAATATATATACTAACTTCCTTTTCCTTTTGGAAACAAGAAAAGAGGGAGAGGCCCCATATAAACATTGACCTAGTGTGGAGTTCCAGATTTAAATCCACTGTGTGTGTCACTCAGTTCCTCAGGGTGGGAAAAGCTACAAATATTTGTTCTAGGTCTGTGTAGCTTAAGTGAGAAATGACCACATGATGGTGCCACCATCCAAGAAATGGAAGTGGGTCCATATTTGTTACCAGGCCAGCTTAGAAACCAATGCATTCCTACCTCCAGCATTGCTGTAACAGGCAGGGAGTTAAATTAAAGGCTTCTTTATGAACTGGCTTTCCTGGTGAGTGGACTCTGAGATTAAAGTGTGGCCAGCTGACGAAAGAGAAGCCTCTGTTGATTCCGATGGTTTGTTTTTTATTTCCATCCTTGTTATTTGACCTAGTTAATATAGGGCCTCATTTACTAATATGGGGTGACTTCCCTGTGAGGAAGGCTAAAAAGGCTAGAGCTCATCAGCTTGGAGAAGAGACAGCCGAGGGGAGATATGTTAGAGGTCTATAAAATACTGAGTGGAGTGAAACAGACAAATGTGAATTACTTGTTTACTCTTTCCAAAAATACATAATGGTGCACACTATGAAACTACTAAGATGGCTAAGATGTATAATTAAACTCTGGAATTTAGGTAAAAACAGTTAGCTTAGCAGGGTTTAAAAAAGGTTTGGACAAAAAAAGAAAAATCCATAAGTCATTATTAAGATAGACTAGGGAAAATCCATTGCTTATTCCTGGGATCAGCTATATAAAATCTATTGTGCTCTTTTTGGATCTTGCTGACCTAGATTGGAAATGGGATACTGGGCTTGATGGACCTTCGATTGTCCCAGTATGGCAACACTTATATACTTAACATATTATTGGGTATTATTTTTCACTCTTTCAAAAAAGTGCAATGGGTATTATTGAACCTACATTAATTAATGTGTATTAATAAGTGTTAACACAATAAAGCACATTAGTAAATGAGGTCCATAGTTTGTTTCCCACTAGGAGAAAGCTTTGGGATGGTAGTAAAAAAAGACTGTTGCCCACATAACTGCTTATTCTGCCCCAGGTTTTCAAGGCAAGAAATAACATTTTTCAGTGTTAGAAGCCAGGCTTTGCTTTCTGATGCAAAACTTTGAAGAAATGTCCCTTTTCTCTCCTCCAGAAAGCTTGGCGTACACAGCATCAAATAGTGTATGTCTAACTTACTTTTGATGGCTATGGAAAAGGTTACAATAAGTAATTTAAAATTCTTATAATTGGATGCCAACTTAATTATGTGAAGCAAAGCTCATAATTGCAAAACAAGCAGACTGTAGGGGCAAAGGGCAAAACACTTCTGGTCAAAATGTACTTTCCTAATGCCAGGGAAACCACTTGGGAGTGGGATGACAGCTCTGCAGAAAGCTGGAGGTTTGGCATTGAATTTGAGGGGTTTTCTGCATTGTCCATTTGCTCCTACACAGGATGTACAGCTTAGAACTAGAGAAAAGTTTTGTCTTTAGTCAACCAAATACTTAAACTTTCAGAAGTCTTTCCCTGGGTAGATTTCTTGTGCCTGACTAGCAGCTGTGCAAAGAAGGAATATGCACACAGGGTTTACATCTACGGTGCTCATTTTCAAAAGAGAAAAAAACGTCTCAAAAGTGGCACAAAGCACCAGATGAACATCTTTCACTAGAAAACATCCAAGTTTCAGTTTTCAAATCTCAGGTTTGAGATGGATTTCTCCAAAGTTCATCTAAATTGCAAGGTGGTGTGTTTTGGGTAGGATTTGCGCAGGGCCAGAATTTGGACATTGTCCCGGGATAATGGAACAACCGTCTAGGGCAAAAATTGGGACGTTTTAATCTGGACCTGTTTCAGTCATGACTAAGTCACTTTAAAAGGTGCCCTGACTGACCACTGGAGGGATTAAGGCATGAGGAGTAGCCTAGTGGTTAGTGCAATGGACTTTGATCCTGGGGAACTGAGTTCAATTCCCACTGCAGCTCCTTGTGACTCTGGGCAAGTCACTTAACCCACCATTGCCCCTGGTACAAAATAAGTACCTGAATATATGTAAACCGCTTTGAATGTAGTTGCAAAAACCTCAGAAAGGCGGTATATCAAGTCCCATTTCCCTTTCCCTTAATCCCCCAGTGGTCACTGATCCCCTCCCACCCCCAAAGATGTGATAGTACGTACCAGGCTTTGTGACAGCTTCAGATATTATGGCCATTCCTATTGGAGCAGCAAGGTGGTCCCAAGTGTAGTGGTCAGGGCAGTGGACTGTAGAGAAAGGCCCCTAGGTCCATATCCCACTCTAACTAGTACACCTGTGGTGGAAATTGTGAGCTTTCCAAAATCCACAAAGTACCAACTGTACCTATCGATAGGAGACACCTGCAGACCTGAGGGCTTCTGTAGTGGTGTACAGTTAGGTACAGTAGGGTTTTAGCTGTTCCTGGAGGACTTACAAAACAAAATAAGGGTGTTAAGGTGGGATTTGTACCTGAGTCCTTTTATGTGCAGTCCACTGCACTGACCACTAGGCTGCCTCTCTGCTGGGATGTCTGTATGGCCAGTTTGCTAGGAATGGTGTCACACAGACAAATCTATGGCTTCTTTTTGTGCATTTTCTCTAGGACATTTTATTTTTGAAAATGGTGCCTAAAGCAATAAGTACCGAGCACAGAAACATCTGGGCATTAACAATTTTTGAAACAAAAAAATAGATGTTTTTCTGGTTTGAAAATTGCTATGTTCAGGATAAGAATTTTAAAGGTTTTCACCAAAATGTTTAAAATTGAACTTGGATGTAATATAGATAATGCCCTCCATGTGTCTATATCTGTACACAGACAGATGCTGAGCTTTGGCCGTGTGATCTGTAGCAGTGCAAGAGAGGCTGGTTCTGAATTCTGCCCAGTTAATTCCCTGTACCTACATCAGGGCTTCTCAGACCTGTTCTGGTGATCCCACAGTTAATCGGGTATCAGGATATCCACAATAAATATATATGAGATGCCAGCATACATTGGAGACCCAACGAATGCAAATTTACCCTAACCTATACCTATTCTTTGAGAATATTCTTAACACTCAGCTGATTGTGGCACCAGGTCAGGCTTGGGAATCTCTGGTCTATGTCCTGTCTGTCTGTATGAGTAACTTGCATTGTCATGTGTGTTGGTGATGGAGATATCTAGGTTGGGAAGGAGAGTTTTTGAGATAGACAAGAAGAAGACAGCAACCGAGAAATAATACATTAGGACATATTCGTTTTAAGAGATGCGTGAGACAGTAGTACATGTTAAACCTGAAAGAAAAAAAGCCAAGATAAAAAAGGAAGTAGTGCCCCACCCCCATGTCCTTTCTTAAGCAGGGCAGATGAGCCCTTGGTCTTTAAACACTCAAAAAAATCAGTCTTTGTGCGTCAAGTACTCTTCCAACCATTAAGTTCACTTAAAATTCAGCTTCTTCAACAGTGATATTTTGGAAAATGCATTAACTTTCAGAAGGAGCTGTTTTTCCATTTATAAACTCAGAAGGTTTTCTTCTCTATCCCAAGATCTCCTAATGGATAGGCTCTAGGATTCCTTTTATCTTTTAGGACACTTCTTGCTACCTGAATTCCACTGACTCTGTTCTGCTGCATTGCAGGACAGTCCCTTCTCCTCGCTTCTCCTTAGATTGAGTATTGTATGGGTATAGGCTTCTTTCTCCCTAACTGTATAGTGTTGGGTTTACATTCTCCTCTTTTTCTCTTGAAGTGTAGTACCAGGTTGGCACTATATACATTAATTGGGATAATTAATGTAAAATGCCTTCTCCTCATCAGATTACATCAAATATCTCTAGATTCCCATTTTGCTTTCCAGTTAACCAAAAACAGACAATATGTAGGATTTCTCATCTCTCTAGAAAAATCCTGAAAGCGCTCTGCCACTCTTGGGAATCTCTCTACCCCTTCTGTCAACAACCTTAGGACTTAGAGAAAAATCAGGAGTGGAAGGCTTCAGTCTTGCTTTTTTACTTCTTCATCTCCAAAAATTGGAAGAGAACCTACAAGCCCCTTCCTTTAGGTCTGTAGCTTTTGCCCTAGGTCCCAACAAGCCCTCCCTGCCTCTACCACTCACCAGTCAACTCCTTTGGAAAAATCCGAGGGCTTTCTATATATTTCAGCAGGAACAATCCATTCTTGCAACCTGTGAAAGGGGTTCATTTATTAATGGACTATATCATCTATTATCATTCCAAAAATATGCCCCTTTTAAAGAAGCACTTTAAATTAGAAAGCAATTCTAGGGATCCTTAGTGCAGGGTAGACAATTATTTGATATTATGTGTGTCCTTTTGTGTATGTTTTTTGCTTTTCCTCTAATGTCTTATCTTGACTTTTGCCAGATGTGCCCAGCTGGAATGAATGACTGCTGAGAACAGGGCTCATTTGTCTAGCCTGAATTAGGTCACATAGTTCCATACCATATGATTCCAGGATCCTCAGCACTGTGGTTAGAATTCAGTTTCTGGAGGGAAAGTAATAGTAAAAGTCCAACAGCAGGTACTTGGGAGATGTTTGGCAAAAAAAAGAAGAAAGAGTCATCACCTGAGAAAAAATTTTTGGAGCACTCAGGAGACACCTCCACAGATGAGAAGTAGCATTATAGAGTAGCAGGGTAAGAAGTAGAAAAGTGAGGGTTTAAATCCCACGCTTGCTTTTTGAAATCTTGGGTAAATCATTTCATCCTCCGTTGCTTCAAGTACAGATTAGATTGTAAGTCCTCCAGGGACCAGAAATATCTATTGTACAAGAATGTAACTTGCTTTGAGCTACAACTGAAAAAAAAAACCAGGAGTGAGCTAAATCCAAAGTGCCTTCCCTTCCAGCCAAAGGTGTAATCATAAATAGTTGTTCACCTATCTACCTGTTTTCATGTTTAATTCCCCTGCATTCCCCAGGGGTATATAAATCTTGGCCAGAGTATTACTGAAGCAGTGTTGTTTCCATTTAGAGTACTGTATACAATTGTGGAGATCACACCTTCAGAGAGATATAAATAGGATGGAGCTGGTCCAAAGGTGGCTATTGAAATGGCCAGTATCTCCATCATAAAGCATACGAAGGCAGACTCAGTATGTATACTTTGGGAGAAAGGTAACAGAGGGGAGATAGGACAGAGACATTTAAATACCTCCATGGCCTAAATGCACAGGAGATGAGTCTCTTTTAAGTGAAAGGAAGCTCTGGAATGAGGAGACATAGGATGACGGTGAAAGGGGACAGACTCAAGAGTAATCTAAGGCAGCGGTTCTCAACCCAGTCCTCGGGGTACAGCCAGCCAGTTGAGTTTTCAGGATATCCACAATGAATATGCATGAGATAGATTTGCATGTACTGCCTCTTTGGTATGTAAATTTCTCCCATGCATATTCATTGTGGATATCCTGAAAACCCAACTGGATGTTCCAAGGACTGGGTTGAGAAGCACTGGAAATAATTCTTTACAGAAAGGATGGTGGATGTGTACAATGGCTTCTCATTGGAAGTGGTAGAGATGGCTATATCTGAATTCAAGAATGAATGGGACAAGCACATAGGAGCTCTAAGTGAGAGGAAGGGATAGTAAATGGTATGGATGGGCAGACTGAATAGGTGTTATTCAGGGCGTGAGCCCTTGAGGCCAGGCCGAGGCCTAGTATAGGATTCTGGCCAAGGCCTAGGGTAGACTGAACAGGCCCTACACACCACCCCAGCCACCAAGCCCCGCACACACACAACAGCCAAAAGGCACCACCAGAAAATGGGAGATAGAGCATTGAGGCGGGCCTCATGGCCGATCAGGAACCCACTCGTGCAGAGTCCAAGCAAGCGGACCTCATGGCCGACCAGGAACCCAATCACACTCTGGGAAGGGAGAAAGAATAGCAAGGGTTCCCAATGGAACTGGCGCACAAGCAGCGCACACAGTGCAGGGTAGAGACACAAGGGAAGGAGTGAGAGGCAGAAACCTCAAAAGCTATACAAGGCTGTGCCACAGGGCGATCAAGAATGCAGGAAGCCCCAGAGGGGAACATTCTAGGCTTCTACCACACAGCACTCCAGGGAAAAAGGGAACCAACTATGGGAATACACTCTAGGCTGAACCATTCAGCACACACAGGGAAAGGGGAAGCCACTCAAGGAATACTCTAAGGTGTGCCACGAGGCACCCAAGGGAAAAAAGGAAACCCCTCACAGGAATACACTAGGCTGTGCCACACAGCAAACAAGGGAACTAGGCTGCACCTACAGCATACAAAGATACAGGAAGCCCCACAAGGAAACACACTAGGCTGACTATACAGCACACAATGGGAAAGGGAGAACTGCCTATAAGAATACACAAAGCTGACCCCACAACAGCCAAGGGAAAAAGGGAACTGCTAAAGGAATAAACAGGGCAGAGCCACTCAGCAAACAAGGAAAAGAGGAGTGAAAGCAAACAGAGGAAACTGCCTTGATACACACAGACCAGAAAAGGAACACTGCTCCCAGGAAATAGGAGACAGACTCAGCAAACAAAGAGCACTAAAACAAACAAACAGAACAAAATACAGGGACAAGGGGAACTGCCAAACAGAGGCACAACCACAGGGAGCAGAGCGAAAGCTCAGCACAACAAAGGGAACACAGAGGGAGAGAAAGCATAACAAACAAAGGAACTATACAAGGCAAAAGCTTACCACAGACAGCACAACGTTAGAGAAGCAAAAAGCAGACCAGGTGTGGAGAAGTGGGGCAATCAAGGTCCTGCTGGGGAAGATCAGCACACACATACACAGAGAATAAACAAGCACTGAGGAGAAAAGCTAAACTCCAATGGAAATACAAGTGTCCAAGCACAGGCTGGCTTCAGCTGAGCAAACAAAGCAATCAACGCTAAAGCAATGATTGCAGGGAAAGGCAGGCTTAAATGGATCAGGCTTCTGACGTCTGCTGGCTCAGCCCCTGACAAGCCAATCAGGAGTGAGTCCCAAACATTCCCCTGCCTATCCAGCAGAATCATAACAATAGGCCATGTAGTCTTTATCATTTTCTATGTTTCTAGGAGAACAGTTTTGATGTTTAAACTATTGTTTAACACAGGGGGGAAATTAGAAAAGCAAGCTCATATTCTCTCTTATTTTAGATTTGGCTCACACCTTTTTAGTAGTGGCTACATTCAGTTACAACAGGTATTTTCTTGTTCCAAAGGGCTTACAATCTAAGCTTAGTTTGCACATGAGGCAGTGAAGGGGTTAAGTGACTTCCCTGAGATCACCAGGAATGGTAGTGGGATTTGAACCCTGGCTTCCCTAGTATTCATCCTACTGTTACAACCACTAGGCCACTCCTCCACTCCAAAGCTATTAAAGAATGCACGAGGAAACATTTTGAACTGCCTTTCACTATTTTTAATGACTGCCTAGTTCTGTACATGCTTAAAAGGGATCCATATTTTCTCTCGTACTCTTTCAGTTACAGGTCTCATACTTCTTAACCAGTAGAAACACTTTGGGGGGAATTCTATAAACAGCACTCAAAAAAGAGCGGCGAAAATAATCGGTGCTAAGCGCTATTCTATAACAGGTGTGTAGCGCCAATTCCCATGCCTGACTTTGGGTGCCAGACTTATGCTTCCTGAAATCTGGGGAAATGCTGGCAGCCAAATTAGTTGCGCTTACCCGGTATTCTATAACAACATGTGTAAATTTTAGGAAAGCCCCTGACATGCCCTTGCCCTTCCCATGGACTAAAAGCTAAAGAGGATCCACGTACGTGGAGAACTCAATAAGCTCTTTGAGCAGGGCCTGTCCTTGTATGTTAAATTGTACAGCGCTGTGTAACCCTAGTAGCGCTTTAGAAATGTTATGTAGTAGTAGATCCCACGGGGCAGCAAACAGAGATAAAAGAAGTGGGAAAAGTAAACCAGGCTTATCCAAAGAGCTAGGACCAATCAAATAATTAATAATAAAATCAACACAGTCATTTCTAAGGAAACATTAATAAACTGTGTTGATTTTATTATTAATTATTTGATTGGTCCTAGTTCTTTGGATAAGCCTGGTTTACTTTTCCCACTTCTTGCCCTTCCCATGGCCATGCCAAGGGATGCGCACTATGGGAATCAGGTGCTCTGCCATATAGAATAGAGTGCAGTCAGATACACACGTAAATTCTAATGAGTACCAATTAACATTAAGAATTGGTTGTTGGCACCCAATTATTGATAGTTAAGAGCTCATTAATCAATTAATTTGCACGCACATCTTGGTAGCCTGCCCAAATTTGGGCACCATATATAAAATCCAGTGGTTTCAGCATTCCAACAAACCCTTTACTACATGTCACCTCTCATGTTGTCTACCATGCTACATATATGTCCTTCATGTCCAGGACAGTATGGAGATCAAAAAGACACATAGGGTCAGATTCAATATATGGTACCTAAAAAATCCATAAAGTAAACAATTCTGCTTAATTGTATTCTATAAGCAGCGCCTAGAATATGCTTAGTTGATATCCAAGTGCCTAAAACTACGCACCTCAATTTACACCAATAAAAATGTGGCGTAAATTCCTGCATGTAACTTTACGTGTACTGGGCCATATTCTATAGCTATGCGTGTAAATTTTGGAATGCCCATGAAATGCCCATTTCCCCACCTATAGCCATGCCCCTTTTGAACTGTGCGCATTAGAATTTTGGCATAGTTCATTACAGAATACGCTTGGCTAGTTATACACGTAAATTCTAATTATTGCCATTTAGCGCTCATTATTGCTTGTTAAGTGCTGTTGTCAATGCTGATTAGCTTGTTAAAGCCAATTAAGTTATGTGCGTTGTTATAGAATATGTTAGGATTTCAATGCAGAATGCTAGGAGCGCTGTATAGAATCTGGGGTTTATGGGGCAATTTCTATGAGGCATGCCTAAATCAAGATGCCAATTGTGTGCCAATGTGTACAGAATATTTACACGTGGGATTGGCACTCTTTATTGGCAAATACGCACATAAGTTCTAGGTGCTATTTTGTATAAACATGTCACACATTACGTAGTGTGCAACTGCAAGTAGGCTGCACTGTGGGCGGGGCATGGGCGTGTCACAGGCATACTGCGTGGCAATGTGCCCAACTTATAGAATACAGTGACACCTCGGTTTTCGTCGATAATCCGTCCGAAAAAAAACGGCAAAATCCGAAACCGATGAAAACCGAGGCAATTATTTCCATATGGAATTGTTTGGCTAGATGCGTGGGGTGATGCTCACACAGCGAGAAACAACGCCACACTGAGCAGGAGAACGCGTGGGTCACCCTTTCTTTTTGCAAAATTAGCAGCGAGGTCACGGGGGCATGCCGATGAAATCTGAGGCAACCGACGAAATCTGAGACAAATTTTTCACGAAAACCGAAACCAACGGTAACCGAAGTCAACGAAAACCGAGGTATTACTGTACTATGAGATGAGTATGCTGCAAGGTGCACTTAAGAGTGGCAAGTTACGATTACCATTGGCATCACATAAGTAGACGCGCTTAAATATCGGCACATCATGGGTGCTGTGCACTAGTATTCTATAATGGGTTAGGCACACCATAACGCTATTATAGAATTGACGCGATGTGCTTAAATTGTGGTGCAACTTTATAGAATTGCCACATACAATATTGGCAAATTGCACTGTTTCTATATCAAGAATGACTCATTCAGATTGAAAACTTTGGGGCCCTTTTACTGAAGCTTAATGTGCGCTAACAGAATTAGCCAAAAAAAATGGTGCTTAAAAAATGCTATTCTACAAAACGAGCATAAAGATAGGTGCGGTTTATAGCATAGCGCTTACACCCAGGAGTCACGCCTAACTTTAGGTGCAGCCATTTGCACCAACTAAAATGTGGTGCAAATACCCATGTGTAAATTTAGACACAGATGCCCTTATTCTCTAACTATGCGTGTATCTTAAAGGAACGTCTCTGATCCACCCATGACCCTTCCATTTCCACTCCCCCTTTTTTGACTCATGCCTAAATTTATGTGCGTACATTTCAATAAAATCTAATTAGTGCCAATAATTGCTTGTTAAAAAGCTAATTATCAGTGCTAATTAGCTCCTTAGTCAATTAAATTGCATGCACAAATTGGGCGCATGCCCAAATTTGCATGCACAATTTTTAGCGCTTTTTATAGAATTGGGGGGTAAAAGCTAAGAAGCCCATTTTATACCTATGTGCTTCTTAGCATTTTGCGTACGCTAATTCTATTAGCTTATGCTAAGCTTTAGTTAAGAATCCCTTAGAGCAGTGGTTCCCAAGTCCAGTCCTGGAGTACCCCTTGCCAGTCTGGTTTTCAGGATCTCCACAATGAATATGCATGAACTTGATTTTCAGACACTGCCTCCATTATATGCAAATCTCTTTCATGCATATTTACTGTGGATGTCCTGAAAACCTGACTGGCAAGGGGTACTCCAGGACTGGACTTGGGAAACACTGCCTTAGAGCACTATTAGTTTCTATCAGTACTCTAACACATAGGTTAATATGCATATATGTCAATCACATTCTTTATTGTATACCACATACATCATAGAACTGTTCATACATGAACTGATAACACAGAATTATATAACAATGCAAAATATGTATTTTGAATGAATTAAAGAAAACGTAAATAGAACTGCACTGTCTACCTTTTCCTGGAAGTTTGTTGAGGGTGGGGTGTAGCTGAGTCTGTCTCCCTGCTGCTGCAGTGGAAGATGGGGAGGCCGGGAGGTTCTCTCCAACTCTTTCTGCAGACACAGGATCAAAATGACATTGTGCCGCTCCAAAAGAAGAAAGTCAAATATAAAGAGTGACACCTTGGTTTATTTGTCAATTTGCTGTACTGCTTCATTTGCCAAAGACAAGTCAAAGCAGTGTACAATTATTAACATACAAATTAAGGGACCTTTTACTAAGCCATGGTAAGCATTAGCAATTGCCTACTGCATGTCAAAAAGACTGCAACGGGACACGCAGAGGCATACCAAAGTAGTGTGCCATTCAGCATGCGCTAATCCCATGCTAAATAATATTTTTAATTTTTTTAGCATGGGAGGCATGTCTATGGCTGGACAGTAGGCATGCCCTGCACTAATTGGGTACTTCAGGCACATTAGCCCGGGGTTAGCGTGGAAGCTCTTAGCACCTACAAAATAGGTGGTGGTAAGGGCTCCCATGGTAATAGCCACACGCTAATTGGGAAATTAGCACATGGCCATTACAGAAAAATATACAAATGCGACCATTTTACCAGCATGCTAAAAGTGGCTGCAGAACGCATGAAACCCACACACTAACAACAGCAGCAGCCATTTTTTAACGTGGCTTAGTAAAATTGACCAAGCAGCCATGATACCACATAAGCATGTGCTACAAACAGAAAGTGCATGCATTCATATATGTCGAGAGACAACACATGTACAGTCCTGCAAGCTTTGGTGAAAAGGATAAATAATTGCTCATTATTCCACTGAAAAAAATGCAGCAGAGCTGCCCTGGCACAGGGTATCCTTCTGGAGAGGTTATCCAATATGACCTATCCTGTTGGCAGGTGATGCTGGCTATAATTTGTAGGCAGGAAAAAACAGTTGTTTGCCCATTTTTAGCACTGAAAAACATAAAACATAAATAAAACAACGCATGTGAATTTAGAAATATGTTGAATGTTAAACTTGATTACATGCAACAACAAAGTTATGTTATGCTTTACACTTTGGTTATAAGCATGCAAATAGGTGCATCAACCCTCGATTGCAGCCTCTCCCTCACCCACCACAATAACTTCACCGTTGGTCCCAACAACCCCTCAAAGAACTTGTCCTCACTAAGGGGTCCTTTTACTAAGGTGCGCTGAAAAATGGGCTGCGGTAGTGTAGATGCGTGTTTTGGACGCATGTACAAAAATGCCCTTTTTTGCCGAAAATGGATGTGCAGCAAAATCAAAATTGCCGCGCATCCATTTTAGGTTTGAAACCTTACCACCAGCCATTGACCTAGCGGTAAAGAATCTGGGCGGTAATGACCTTTGCATGCGTCCGTTATGTGTGCCCGAAAATAAAAATTATTTTTCAGACGTGCGTATTGGATGCATGCCAAAAATGAAATTACTGCAAGAACCATGCAGTAGTCGGGCGGTAACTCCATTTTGGCACACATAGACTCTTACGCGGCTTAGTAAAAGGGCCCCTGAGTTGGCTAGAAGGACTTTAACAGAGTATCTTGTTTCTGTCCCTGATAGTGGCAGCCTTGGTCAACAGCAAGTTAAGCCAACAGGTCCCATAGTTGCCATTTTGCAAACAGGCAATGAGGAGAGTCATTTGAGGTACATGGCATGAGTCCTTCATAGAAGACCAAAGAGACAGTGTTGCAGAAGGTCTGAAACAAAGCTTTCACCATGTCACATAGCTGATGGAGATTATGGAATACCTGATTTTATTGATAACTTTACAAGATAAGGAGAGTGTGAGATGTAATATGACTTCTACTTGGGAGTGGGCTGACAGCTCTGCAGAAGGCCTGAGGTTTGGCGTTGAATTTGAGGGGTTTTCTGCATTGTCCATTTGCTCCTACACAGGATGTACAGTTTAGAACTAGAGAAAAGTTTTGTATTGAGTCAACAAAATACTTAAACTTTCAGAAGTCTTTCCCTGGGTAGATTTCTTGTGCCTGACTAGCAGCTGTGCAAAGGAGGAATATGCACACAGGATTTACATTTATGGTGTTCATTTTCAAAAGAAAAAAAATGTATCAAAAGTGGCACAAAGCACCAGATGAACGTCTTTCATGGAAAACAACCAAGTTTCAATTTTCAAAACACAGATTTGAGATGGATTTCTCCACATTTCATCTAAATTGCAAGGGGGTATGTTTTGGGCAGAATTTGGATGTTTTCCTGGGATAATGGAACAACATAAAACCATCTAGGGCAAAAATTGAGATGTTTTTATTCAAGAGTCTCCATGGCCTATATGGATATATTTTTCTGGATAAATGTTTATGTGAACTTATAAGCCCTTCCCCAACTCCACCCTGTGAACCTCTCCCCCCCCCCCCCAACTGTGAGTAAAATTGGGCTCACAGTGGACCTATCTGCCATGGGGGGGGGGGGGGGGGGGAGTCAGGGGCATTCCCAGAATTTAGACACACAGTGTTATAGAATAGGGTCAGCTACATGCCGTCATCTACATCCGTGCCAAAATCCAGGCATATTCTATAACAACGCACATAACTTAATTGGCTTGACAAGCTAATCAGCATTGATAACAGCACTTAAGTAATAATAAACACTAATTGGCATTAATTAGAATTTACACGCCTAATTCACTAACAGGCATATTTTCAAAGCACTTAGCCTTCCAAAGTTCTATAGAAACCTATGGAACTTTGGAAGGCTAAGTGCTTTGAAAATATGCCTCTGTGTGTATTCTGTAATGAACTGCACCTAAATTTTAATGTGCTCAGTTCAAAAGGGGTGTGGCTATGGGCAGGGAAATGGGCATTTCATGGGCATTCCAAAATTTAAGCGTGTAGTTATAGAATATGGCTCAGTGTGTGTAAATCCACATGCAGGGATTTGCACCATGTTTTCACTGGTGTAAATGAAGGCATGTAGTTTTAAGCACTAGGATATCAATTAAGCGTATTCTATATTTCACACCTAAATCTCGGTGCCACTTATAGAATACTCTTAGGTGGAAATGTTTACCTCGTGGATTTTTTAGGCACCTTATATAGAATCTGGCCCTATGCACATCATTTTTGGCAGGTGGGTAATTTTCACAGACCCCATTTTCATGGATAAAGCACCGTTTCACCTATGAAAATGGTTTTGAAAGTTGTTTTCTTGATGGAATGGTGTGAGCCTGAGGATGGCTTCCATTAACCCTTTTTCCCATTCTCACTAATCTTAATCCTTTTTCTTTGAATAATTTGCTTTGTCATGTGCAGTGCATAAAGATGTGAGTATATGGCATGATAGGAGTGTCGTAATGGATACCAGAGTCTCAGAGTTGTGGAATTCAGAGCCACATGGTTTGAACTGGTGGTTTTCAGCTCTGTCCCAGATGTACACCTAACCAGTCAGTTTTGCAGGATCACCACAATGAATTTGCAGGAAACATATTTGTATATACTGGGTCATCATTGTATGTCAATATATTTTATGTATATTCATTATGGATATTCTGAAACCCAGACCAGTTAGATGTGCCTCCAGGACATAGCCGGAAACCATTGTATTTAAGGAAAGGAATGTTTTCCATCACATGCCTTACAGCTGGTAAAGGAGCGAGAGGAAGGAAAAGTGTGTAGACTTTATTGTGTGCTCTCTTCAAACTTCCACATATGGCTGACACCCTTCTAAGATTCTTTATTATTTTCTTGCAAGTACAAAAACCAAAACATGAGTAATTTCTATTTTTTCCTCTCTCCTCAAAGAGCAGGGGTGGGCAACCATGGTCCTCGAGGGCTACAACCCAGTCAAGTTTGCAAGATTTCCACAATGCATGAGATTGATTTGCATGCACTGCTTCCATTGTATGCAAATAGATCTCATGCATATTCATTGAGGAAATCTTGAAAACCTGACTGGGTTGTGACCCTCGAGGATGGTGGATGCCCACCACTGCTCAAGAATGATATGAAATAAAAGTTATAAGTGGTTTGTGCGTATTTAAATAAGGTACTGTGGTGACTGCAGTCATGCCTTTTTGGCTTTGTGTCCTTAGTTTGAGCTAACCTCATAGTGCAGTGGTTCCCAAACCTATCCTTGGGGATCCCCAACCAACCAGGTTTTCAGAATAGCCACAATGAATATTCATAAGTTAGATCTGCATGCACTGCCTCCATAACATGCAAATCTAACTCATGAAGAGTCCTGATATTAAATGTTAAGAAGACATGGTAGACTGCTGCTTTTGGCTCCTAGCCACTACTCATTTGCCTTCCCCCCTTGATCCTTCTCACCCAGTACTTCCCTCGCCCTTAATTGTCTTGTCTGTCTGTATTATTTTAGATTGTAAGCTCTATTGAGCAGGGACTGTCTCTCTGTGTCAGGTGTTCAGCGCTGCGTGCGTCTGGTAGCGCTATACAAATGCTAATAATAATAATATTCAGTTGTGGATATCCTGAAAACCTAGCTGGATGGGGTTCCCCCATGACAGGTTTGGGAACCATTCTCATAGCATGGATTTCTCTGCTCTTTTCCAGGGTTCAGTAATATCAGAAGAACATGCAAGACAGGATAATCAGACTCATGCATATTATAATGAGGCTGATAATGCAGTATGTGTGTCTGACTGAATGCAAACTTAAAAACCCAAATAGTGGTTGTTCAACTCTTTTCCTCAAAATACACAGTTCAAAGAGAGGCTGTTGTTATTTTTGCTTGCTGAAACTGACAAGTGTCCCTCCGCAGACAAATTTTCAGAAGAGCCCTCAATGATTTGTTTCTATGCAGAGTATCCTCATATAGGAAGCAAAAGATTTTAAGAATCAAAAGCAGTAAAATGGAACTTGACAACTTTCCTTCTGTCTGCAAGGCCTTCTTACCATAACAAGTCTGAATCCAAACTGTTGCTTCTGTTCCCTGTTCTGCACTCCACAGCCAGCATGAGACTTAACCAAGGAGTCCAGGATGGTGTCAGATGTTGATATCTATCTGCAATGATGACATTATTGGTTTCTATTTTTACCATCCTAACCTTTAACAGAATGTTTGCTCAACATTTGCTGCAGATCAATGGGAGAGTTTTCGTGCAGGCCTTTTAACTCCGGTTGTTCTGATATCAGCTAATATTTTGGATATTTGTCCTGCCTACCATTTTCTTCTCATCAATTTTCTATCTACTCCAGAGATGTGATGAAACTTAGGCACCAGTTTACTAAAGTGCAGTAGGTTTTTGCACTTTTGTGCATTAACAGCCAAAATTAACACGGGGTAAGTGCAAAGGTGTGTGGTAACTGTTCGGGGCGATCCAACATTCCCCCGGCAGTTTCTACACAGAGAGGTTGCCTACTGCATGTTACTGTCAAGCAGATGTGCTCTTGAGATGGTATCACATGAACCCATGCCAAACTGGACATTTGAGAGTGCATGCTACTTGTTCACTAACTGTGATGTAAAGCCCACATTCAGTGTAAAGCCCATGTCCAATCCCTGTGAAGTAAAGCCCATGTCCAGCCCCTGCAATGTAAAACCCACATCCAATCACTTCTATTTAAAGTCCATGTCCAATCCTTGCGATGTAAAGTCCATGTTCAATCCCTGCGATGTAAAGCCCACGTCCAGCCCCTGCGATGTAAAACCCACATCCAATCACTTCTATCTAAAGTCCATGTTCAATCCCTGCGATGTAAAGCCCACGTCCAATCCCTGCAATGTAAAGCCCACATCCCATCCCTGCGATGTAAAGCCCACGCCCAATCCCTGCGATGTAAAGCCCATGTCCAATCCTTGTGATGTAAAGCCCAAGTCCAGTCCCTATAATGTAAAGCCCACTTCCAATCCTTGCAATACAAAGCCCACATTCAGTCCCTGCGATGTAAAGCCCACATCCAATCCCTGCGTTGTAAAGCCCACGTCCAGCCCCTCCCCCTTCCCTTACTAAGCAGTTAGGGTGGAATTCCATAAATGACGCCCAAAGTTAGGTGCTGGGAAGATTCATGCTAAATTAGTATTCTGCAAAGGGTCCTCTACAGGGAGCGCCTATTACAGAATACCAGCTTAGCACAGATCTCACGTCTAACTATGGGCATGGCACTTTAAACTGGGGAAACCTGGTGTAAATGCTGGTGCACAACTAATGGCAGTTGGGCATGTAGATGACCCTATTCTATAACACTGTGTGTCTAAATTCTGGGAATGCCCCTGATTCCCCCCCCCCCCCCATGGCCATGCCCCCTTTTGAGTCGAACACTATGAAATTTGGGCATACTGTTATAGAATTTGGCGCAGAGCAGATGTGCACATAAAATTCCTAATTATTGCCAATTAAGGGCTTGTTAACTCCAATTATTGATTGTTAATGACTAATTAATTAGTTTGCGTGCAGATCAGAGATCCACATCCAAATTCCTGCGCCCAACTGTAAACGACCTACATAGAATCCACTAGTTAATACAGAATATTTACTGCACTGGCTGTTTTACCACTTCTACTATATGTCCCTTAACTGGCCGCAGAAACACCAAATAAATAGTGATATACAAGATTGTACTCTTCTAACAAGATTGTAAAACTGTGCTCAACCATTGTCCTACCTTTAACACTGTATCCAACATAAGACCCACTGATGATGTAAACCGCACTGAAACTCTGAATGGGGGATATTAGCGGTATATAAGTTCTGAATTGAATTAGATCCAGCTTGCGCTTATGGTTAGGGTGTGCTAAAGCTTATGCTACTAGCTTGTCACACTTTAGTAAACAAGCTCCTTAGTCTCTGGATTGATATTTTGAACAGTCTCTTTTTTTGTTTTGGAATCTGTATAGTAGTAGATTCTGACACTAGTAATCTTACTTTTTTCATCTAAAATCAACCCTGTAGGTACCAAGATGCATTTCATAGGTCATGTCTGTAAACCATAACTGACCAAATTCTTTCATTCTAAAATTGGGTCTTCTCACATCTCCTGCTACTTTCCTAACCTCCTTCCTTTCCCATCCTCAGCTTAAAATAAAATGTTGTTTGGTAGTTTCAAAGAGGTAGAGGTAGTTTCAAAGACAAATTTTAAGGATGATGAGATTCAGGAGTCTCCATGGCACTTTTGGGCTCATGTCTTTAGGAGTAAAGCACTCTGCTTTATTTAGGGGATGAAAATACAAAATGTAATAGGAAAAGTATGGCCTGTGCTGCTGCTGCTGCTGAGCACTGCTTACCAGCCATCAACTGCATAAGAAAAAACACCACAGCAGCAGGAAGAATTTGATTGGAGAGGTGGCTCAGATTGGAAACTGATACTGGTAGTGAACCTAACACTAGTGAGAACTTTCAGTATAGCCTTGTGGTTAGAACATAGAGTTGTCACATCTGGAGATCCTTGTGGTTAGAACAGAGTTGTCACATCTGGATACCCTTGTGGTTAGAACATAAAGTCGTCACATCTGGAGACCCTTGTGGTTAGAATAGAGTTGGCACATCTGGAGACCCTTGTGGTTAGAACATAGATTTGTCACATCTGGAGACCCTTGTGGTTAGAACGTAGAGTTGTTCCATCTAGAAAGCCTTGTGTTTTGAACATAGATTTGTCACTTCTGGAGAGCCTTGAGCTTACCATAAGGACAGAAGTCCACTTAAGAGTTTCTACAGGGTGCAGGTTGGTGTGCTATGGAGCATCTTCACTAGGAAGACTTCAGGAAAATGATGACATTTTTTGAGATTTTGTGATATAGGATTCTGACATTATAAGAGCAATTTCAAAATAACTTATGTGGATAAAAAGTGTCATCCCTCAATGAAGTTCAGGTATGGTGAACTTTTACCAACACTGGGCCTAATTTTATAACAGGACACCAATGTGAGAAGTCCACAATGATGCTGAATTTAAGCCTATTTTATACAGACAACATAAAAAACAGGGTTACAGAACAAGCCTCTAAAGTGCCCGAACTCCAACACACACATTTACACCCCGCTCCAAAGTTGCTCTAAATGTGGGTGTGTACTCTACAAAGGGCTACCTATCATTAGGCACCAAGAAAGCACCTATTTGGAGCTCATTCTATAAAGGAAAATAGGCACCTACTTTCCTTTACAGAATACTATTGTAGCAGCGCAAGTATGCACAAATAATTTAGACGTGATCACTTATACCCGCCATAGAGTTGGTGTAAATGCTTACGCCTAGATGTCTATTCTATAATTTATGAGTCAGATTCTATATAAGGCGCAGTGAGCAGCACGTCTTAAATTAGGCATGCAGCCAATTTATGCATGCTACTCAATTGAGTAACAAGCCAACTAGTGATGATAATTGACCAGTAACCACCAATTATCATCACTAGTTGCCAATAATTGAAATTTACACACGCTTTTTAGGCATATTCTAACATGCACAAATTGTAATATACACAGCTGAAAAGGGGACATGGCCATAGGATGAGTGTAGGTGTGTTGGTGGCATCAATCAAAAGAACTATTGTAAGAGGAACGGGACTTGGATGTGATCATCTATGATTTATTTATTTATTTATTTTATTGCATTTGTACCCCACATTATCCCACCTATTTGCAGGCTCAATGTGGCTTACAGAGTGTTGTTATGACATAGTCATGACAGGATCTTGTATACAATCAGTATTAAGCAGAAGATGTATGAGGGATTAGAGAAGGAGGTGTTAGATAGGGTGGTGTAAGAGGTGTATTTTGATACTTGGGTGATGAACTTAAGGTGGCCAAACAGGTAGAAAAGATGATGGCAAAAGCTAGAAGGAGGTTTGGGTGCACAGGGAGAGGAATGGCCAGCAGGAAAAAGGAGGTGATGATGCCCCTGTATAAGACTGTGGTGAGACCTCATTTAGAATATTGTGTACACTTCTGGAGACTGCACCTTCAAAAAGATATAAACAGGATGGAGTTGGTCCAAGGGTGGCTACTAAAATGGTCAGTGGTCTTCGTCATAAAGCATCTGGGGACGGACTTAAAAATCTCAATATTTATCTCATGCATATTAATTATAGATATCCTGAAAATCTGACTGGCTGGGTGTATCCCAAGGACTGGGTTGAGAACCTCTGCTGTAATTTTCTTGAGGGGAGAAGGGAGCTGAAAATTCTTGAGATCTTAAGGCTGAAGGTTTGCCTAAAGCACCAATATTCTTGCACCGGCACTGATCACAACTTTTCAGTTCTCTAAACTGCTCTTTCTAAGGGCCTTTCTTGACCTTCCACACATTAACATTTCTCCAATGGAATGTGAACCTTTTCAGCTTCTCCCCTCTAATATTGTTGCCTGTTAGCACACTGTAATAGGAGACAGTGAGGGAAATACTCAGAGACTCACATTACAGAGATCAATCCCTGGTAGAAAGATGTCAATAAAAAATACAGCCAATAGAGTCCTCTAGTGGTGTGTGATATCTCTTTTATACAGCAGAGTACCTTTATCAGAAAATGTATTATTCAAAAACTCCTATCTCTCCCCCAACCCCAACCCCACCCCCAAATTGATGTGCTTCAGCCCATGTTCTGTTATCTGTAAAAACTTCCATTATCCAAAAATCAGTTGGCTTCATGTGTTATGGAAAAAAATCCCAATATCCAGAAAACTCCCATTATCTGGATAAATCCATGTTTTTATCCTAACCATTTTGGATGGAAGATGCTCTACTGCCATGGGGCTGAAATGATTACCTTTCATGGAATAAACCAGCCATGCGGAATGTAATCGCAACGCAGCAACCCCACCACAGGTAGGTCGATTCTACATTACTGAAAAAAGCAGACTATTCTGTTAATGGCTGTAAAGCGTTGGCGTGTGACATCATTCTATCACATGTACAGTTCACTTCAGGAATGCAAACTGAAAGAGTCAGAAAGACTCTGTCATGATCAGACGACAACTCAGTGGGCCTTTGGTCTGACTGTGCATGTTCGCCAATAACAACTGCCTTTCCTTTCAGGTTGAGCCCTCTGGTACTTAGAAATTGCCAGGATTTAACACAAGCCCTAAGTGTTCCTTATAGAGTTTAGTGTTATAGGCAGGGTGTCAGATAATAGGAGGCAGGAGATGTACAAGAACGAAGGTCAGAAACATGGTCAGACAAACCACATCAACCTCAGCCAATCAGGACATCACATGTGAGACCTATCTGGGAACCAATGAAAGTAAGCCGCATCATCAGGATGCGACTTGAGAAGGTTTAATAAGGTAGGAGGAAGCCATAACTCATTTCTTACATGTGGAAGGCATTGATTGGAGTTTTTTCATCATTCAACTTTTTTCCATGCTGTGTTCTCTTTATGTCATGCTCTCCTTGCTTATTTGTGGATAGAACTATCCAATGATAAATTTAAAAAGGAGCTAAAGACCGTTTTTTGAATAGGCTTTTGGTGAATTGTTGGGCTGTGTGGCTGGACAAATACCTTCCCAATCCATCTTAACTATTAGCTCTTATTTTAGAAGCCCTAGTCACAATTTACAAATGTAAGATGTTGGCATTTACATGTGTATATTTCATGCATGTATGAAACCTGATTTTTAGACAGTCAGCAATCACACATGTACATGTGTGTGGAGCACAACTTTCATGTTGGGATTTACTACTACTACTACTACTACTAATAATAATAATAATAATACTCATTTCTATAGCACTACTTGTACACTGGACATAAAGAGACAGTCCTTGCTCAACAGAGCTTACAATCTAATTAGGACAGACAAACAGGACAAATAAGAGATAAGGGAGCTACTAAGGTGGGAATGATAAAACAGTGAACAAGTGAGTAAGGGTTAGGAATTAAAAGTAGCATCAAAAAGATGGGCTTTGAGCCTAGATTTGAAGATGGCCAGAGATGGAGCTTGACGTACCGGCTCAGGAAGTCTATTCCAGGCATATGGTGCAGCAAGATTAAAGGAACAGAGTCTGGAGTTAGCGGTGGAGGAGAAGGGTGCAGATAAGAGAGATTTACCCAGTGAACGGAGTTCCTGGAGAGGATTGTAGGGAGAAAAAAAGAGTAGAGAGGTACTGAGGAGCTGCAGAGTGAATGCACTTGTAAGTCAATAAAAGGAGTTTGAACTGTGTGCGGAAATGGATAGGGAGCAATGGAAGTGACTTGAGGAGAGGGCTAATATGAGCATAGTGACACTGGTGGAATATAAGTCGTGCAGCAGAATTTTGAACAGATTGAAGAGGAGAGAGATGGCTAAGTGGGAGACCTGTGAGAAGCAATAGCCTAAGCAAGAGGTGATAAGAGTGTGGATAAGGGTTTTGGTAGTGTGCTCAGAAAGGAAAGAACGAATTTTGGTGATATTATAAAGAAACCACAGATTTTAGCGGTCTGCTGAATATGTGCAGAGAAGGAGAGGGAGGAGTCGAAGATGACCCCAAGGTTACGAGCTGATGAGACAGGAAGGATGAGAGTGTTATCCACAGAAATAGAGAATGGGGGAAGAGGAGAGGTTGGTTTAGGGGGAAAGATAAGAAGCTCAGTCTTGGTCATGTTTAGTTTCAGATGGCGGTGAGACATCCAGGCAGCAATGTCAGACAGGCAGGCTGATACTTTGGCCTGGATTCCTGCTGAGATTTCTGGTGTGCAGAGGTAGATCTGGGAGTCATCAGCGTAAACGTGATACTGAAAACCATGGGATGAGATCAGAGTACCATGGGAAGAAGTATAGATGGAAAAAAGAAGAGGTCCCACCTGCTTTTATGCATATGCTGGTATTCCAAAGGTGCACATTTAGGCTGACCCTGTACAAGAGGGATTGAGGAAGGTATACTCCTTAACCCCCCATTTTTAAAATTTCCCCTCCAGTTCCACATCACTTTACTCATCCAATTCAAAATTCAATTACAATTGTGGCTCATTAGTGGTATTCAGGTATGCAAAATGGCTGACACACACATGTATGGGCAACATTTACATGTGTAAGTTGATATTTCACAACTTACACATGTTGCGATCAGGGGCAGTCTAAGGCAAGATGCCACCTGAGGCAGGGCTGAGATGCTGCCCCTCCCCTGGGCTGAGATACTTCCCCCCCCCCCCCCCCCTAGCCAAGTTCTGGCATCTCCCTCCTTCCTTCCTCCACCCCGTTCCTCGAGTTTACCTTCTTTCTTCATGTTCCAAAAGCTGGCAGCGGCAGGCATGATTCCCATACGGTGCCCTGCTGCTGGCACCGGCCTCTTCTTTACTGCGGACGCCTCTGAGGAAACAGGAAGTTACATCAGAGAGAAGGCTGCAGTAAAGAGAAGAGGCGGGTGCTGGCGGCAGGGTAGCATATGGGAATTGTTGCTGCTTCCGCCAGCTTTTGGAACATGAAGAAAGAAGGTAAATTCAGGGAATGGGGTGGAAGAAGGAAGGGGGAGATGCCTCTCCAAAAGAGTGCCGCCTGAGGCCCCCACCTCAGGTGGCCTAATGGTTGCGATATTATATGTGTAAGTAGCTATGCTTCTACCATTGATATTTTCTATATTTAAAGTTCTAAAAAGGAAGTTTCCATGTATGTGCCACTCAACATATATATGCATTCCTGCATGTATGTTAGAACAGACTCTATATCAGCAGATCCTGTTCTAAACTGCTACTGGAATTGTGTCCGTCCCAACCTGGACATTTCCATTCCGATTTCTATGTCCTATTTAAAATGGAGCTGCACATGTAATTACTATTTTGTGAACTCTGTTTGTCGTCACTCTTTGACCCTTCTATTTTTATTGAGATTGTAAAAAGCTTTTTTTTTTTTGTTTCAATAATGTTTTATTAGTTTTAGAGAACAACAATACAAACACAACCACAAAACAAGAATAAATAGAACAAATAGAACCAAAGCAGGCATAACATTTACACCTAAATTAGGGGGGGGGGGGGGGGGGGAGTGGCCAAGACGGCGGTGCTGCTTTGGTGTTGAGAGCTGGTCTGAATAGTGCTGCATTCCAGTATACTTACCTTTTCCTCAGTGTTATGCCTCATTCAAAGCATAAAGGAATACAGAGTGGAGGAGTGGCATTGTGGGTAGAGCACTGGTCTTAACATCCAGAGGTGCCTAGTTGAAATTCCACTGTACTTCTTGTGATCTTGGGCCAGGGGCGTAGCCAGACAACAGATTTTAGGTGGGCCTAGGTAAGAAGTGGGTGGGCACTGAATGTTCCCCCCCCCCCACCCCCCTCCCCCCCCCCCCCACCACCACCACCACCAAAAAAATATCTCGGCTGGCAGAAAAATGCTTCTTTCCACCTTGGCAGTCTGCAGCAGGCATGCACAAAAAACTGAGCATGCGCAGGTGCCAGTATTGTGGAGAGTAGAATTTTGTTACTATCAGGGGAAAGTCTTCAGCTGTCAGAGCTTGGGCTCTCCACCAGCTACCGCTAAACATGTGCTACTTAGGGCCTGAGCCCTAAGTGGGTGGGCCCTGGCAGGGCCCAGGGAGAAGAGAAATTGCTGGAAATGGAGGGGAGGGGAGAGAGGAGAATTGCTGGATGTGGATGGAGGAGGGAAGGGCAGAGAGGGCCAAGGATGGACTTGGATGGGATGGCAGGGCCCAGAGAGAGGAGAAATTGCTGGAAATGGAGGGGAGGGGAGAGAGGAGAATTGCTGGATGTGGATGGAGGAGGGAAGGGCAGAGAGGGCCAAGGATGGACTTGGATGGGATGGGATGGCAGGGCCCAGGGAGAGAGGGGAATTGCTGGATACATGGGTGAATGGAGGGGGGCAGAGGAGAGAGGAACAGATGGGAGGGCAGGGCCCAGGGAGAAGAGAAATTGCTGGAAATGGAGGGGAGGGGAGAGAGGAGAATTGCTGGATGTGGATGGAGGAGGGAAGGGCAGAGAGGGCCAAGGATGGACTTGGATGGGATGGCAGGGCCCAGAGAGAGGAGAAATTGCTGGAAATGGAAGGGAGGGGAGAGAGGAGAATTGCTGGATGTGGATGGAGGAGGGAAGGGTACAGAGGGCCAAGGATGGACTTGGATGGGATGGGATGGCAGGGCCCAGGGAGAGGAGAAATTGCTGGAAATGGAGTGGAGGGGAGAGAGGAGAAATGCTGGATGTGTATGGAGGGCAAATTGTTGAATTTAAGGGCTGGATCGGAACACTTTGAAGGCAGATGCTGAAACTGGAGAAAGGATAGGGACAGGGGGCTACAGATGGTAGACAGAACACAAGGACACAGGAGGATGGTGGACATGGTGAGAGAAAAAATATCAAACGGAAAGAAGACACTGCATAAAACAGAAGACACTGGGACCAAAGCGAATAGAAAAACTAAATGATCAGACAACAAAGGTAGAAAAAAAGTATTTTATTCAGAATTTATTAATTGGAATATGTCAGCTTTTAGAAATGTGCATCTGTGATATTTTGCATGTAAGTTTCAATTTTTCTAGTATTGCTGCAGGCTGAGTCTGACTTCTTGAGGTAACTTTCCATTCAGTATTTTGCCTTCATATTTGTTGTCATGTGTTTTTCATGTGTGATCAAGGTACAGTATCCTGCTAGCGTGTAGTATTTGCAGCCCTTTTTTTTTCACAAGGTAGTGTATTGGTGTTATAGAGCCTGGTGTAATTACAGTTCTGCCTTTCCATGCATAAGGTTGTAGCTCGTCCTGTCCTTGGAATTAGTGCTGTTATGGTTTGGTAAGGTTCTGACTGTGTTTTTGCACACGTTTGTGTATAGTGTTTTGCAGTGGAGAGATTGTGTGTCCGCACCTCTGACCCCCGGGGTTATGAGAATTTGAACTACTAATTGTGGACTTGAACTGAATAATTTCTTGGGAGGGGGGTTTCATGATAGCATTGTGCTTATTATTTCAATCAGTTTTTCTGTACAAGTTTAGCTTCATTTGTCTTTATTTCAAATTTCATAAATAGAAAATTTTCTAAAAATTGAATAATCTTATCAATGGGTGGGGCGGGGGCGGAGCTAGGATGGGGCGGGGCTAGGATGGGGCCCCACTAAATTGGTCTGCATAGGGCCCCGCACTTGCTAAGACCGGCCCTGACCACTTGTATCTTTAACTCTGGATTGGCGATAGCCATGACGGAACAATGTAAGCCACATTGAGCCTGCAAATAGGTGGGAAAATGTGGAATACAAATGCAGCAAATAAATAAATAAATTTTAATTATTGCCAATTAGTGCTCATTATTTCTTGTTAAGTGCTGTTAATGCTGATTGCCTTGTTAAGCCAATTAAGTTATGCTTGGATTTCGGCGCAGATCTCTAGTCATGTTATATAGAATCCAGGGGATGGTGCTGAAAGATCAGGTCCTAAATTTAGCCACGGATCCATGATAGGTGTGTATCTAAATTAGGGGCCCTTTTACCAAGGGCCCTGTGCTGGCAGTGGGGGCTGTTTTTCCCATGCGCCAGGGCCCTTTTTACCACAGCGAGTAAAAAAGCTCCCAGCACACATGGCCATGCGGTAAGAGAACTCTTACCACATGGCCAAGTGATGGGGAGCCCTTACCGCCACCTGCTGAGGTGGCGATAAGAGTTCCTGTGCTAACCCAATGGTAACCGGGCAGCAAGCAGTGATGCCCGATTGCCGCCGGTTACCGCCACGCAAGCCATTTCTGGGGGTTTTCTTTTTCCCCTGGAAATGGTGCACGCTCGGGGTGGGACTACAGCTGGCAGCTGCGTTGGGTTGGTGGCAGTCCCGAAAGACCGAGCGGTAAGCCCGCGTTGGGCTTACCGCTGCTCTCTAAAAAGGGCCCCTTAGTTAATGAGTTATCATCAATAAATATTTATTATTTATTTATTTGTTGCATTTGTACCCCACATTTTCCCACCTATTTGCAGGCTCAATGTGGCTTACAGAGTACCGTCAAAGGCGTTTGCCCAGTCGGTTGATAACAAGTACAAGGTTGGAAAGTAACATGGTAACATAGTGGATGACAGCAGAAAAAGACCTGCATGGTCCATCTAGTCTGCCCAACAAGATAAACTCCTATGTGCTACTTCTTGTGTATACCTTACCTTGATTTGTATCTGCCATTTTCAGGGCACAGACCGTAGAAGTCTTGCCCAGCACTAGCCCCGCCTCCCAAACACCAGCCCCGCCTCCCACCACCGACTCTGCCACCCAATCTTGGCTAAGCTTCTGAGGATCCATTCCTTCTCAGCAGGATTCCTTTATGTTTATCCCAAGCATGCTTGAATTCCGCTACCGTTTTCATCTCCACCAGTGATCGTATGAGGTATATGTGGAGGGTCGGGAGGGATGAAGATTGCATGTTGTCCAGTACGGTCAAAGTCATGCTGTGTTGCTGAGTGAAGAGGTTTACATGGGGTCGTTGGCCTTATCAATCAATGCGAAGAAATGCAAAGTGATGCACTTAGGGAGTAGAAATCCAAGGGAGCCGTATGTGTTAGGCGGGGAGAGTCTGATAGGCACGGACGGGGAGAGGGATCTTGGGGTGATAGTATCTGAGGACCTGAAGGTGATGAAACAGTGCGACAAGGCGGTGGCCGTAGCTAGAAGATTGCTAGGCTGTATAGAGAGAGGAGTGACCAGCAGAAGAAAGGAGGTTTTAATGCCCCTGTATAAGACGTTGGTGAGGCCCCACCTGGAGTATTGTGTTCAGTTTTGGAGGCCGTATCTTGCGAAGGATGTTAAAAAAATGGAAGCGGTGCAAAGAAAAGCTACGAGGATGGTATGGGATTTACGTTCCAAGACGTATGAAGAGAGGCTTGCTGACCTGAACATGTACACCCTGGAGGAAAGGAGGAACAGGGGTGATATGATACAGACGTTCAAATATTTGAAAGGTATTAATCCGCAAACGAATCTTTTCCGGAGATGGGAAGGCGGTAGAACGAGAGGACAAGAAATGAGATTGAAGGGGGGCAGACTCAGGAAAGATGTCAGGAAGTATTTTTTCACGGAGAGGGTGGTAGATGCTTGGAATGCCCTCCCGCGGGAGGTGGTGGAGATGAAAACGGTAACGGAGTTCAAACATGCGTGGGATATACATAGAGGAATCCTGTGCAGAAGGAATGGATCCTCAGAAGCTTAGCTGAAATTGGGTGGCGGAGCAGGTGGGGGGAAGAGGGGGTGGTGGTTGGGAGGCGAGGATAGGGGAGGGCAGACTTATACGGTCTGTACCAGAGCCGGTGATGGGAGACGGGACTGGTGGTTGGGAGGCGGGAAATACTGCTGGGCAGACTTATATGGTCTGTGCCCTGAAAAGGACAGGTACAAATTCAAGGTAAGGTATACACATATGAGTTTGTCTTGGGCAGACTGGATGGACCATGCAGGTCTTTTTCTGCCGTCATCTACTATGTTACTATGTTAATAGTACTTAATTGGCACTAATGTGGATTTGTGCACCGTCTTCCTGCATCTAAATCCTCTAGTGCTTAACTGAAAAGGAGGCATGGCCAGGGGAGGGGCATGGGTGTTCCAGAATTTGAGTTCTACACCAGGATTCAGCCGGCCTAAATTCCCATGCTCAAATTTAGGCACAGGACTGGCTCTAAGCGCTGTTCTGTAAAGCACGCTGATCTTGCAGTGCCTTTTATAGAATAATGTTTACTGCTAATTTTTTTACGCACCAATTTTTGAGCACCATAAATCAAGCCCACTATGCCTGGTGTAAAATGTGCTGCTCAGTATTTTTTTTTCAGAGGTGGAAGGAATATGTAACCTTTCATCGTTATCCTGATACACCTCTAGGTGGCAGTCCTATTGGTTTTTCTGTGCAATAATTGAAAGTGTGCAAACCAAAGCCAGCAGGGACACAATTTTGAAAGGAAGATATGTGAGGAATGAATCAGAGTCACTGAGGGCTATTTGCAGGTAGTGAAATTGCTGTAGGGACCCTCAAGATGCTACAAACCATAAACAAAAGTGATAAGAAATTCGGAATATCACAGGCTTAACACAGATGCGGTACTAGTACTCAATTGTGAAAGAGTTTCAGATAATTCTTATTCACTCCCACCAGCAGATCTAACCTTAAGAAAAGTAAACATTCAGATGTGTATCTATTTATTTGTCTACAAATTTTCAGGTCACCACCTAAGCTTTTTTGAACTGTGACATATTTCTTCCTTTTTGCACAATAAGTGAAAGACAGAAGCTGCCTGTCCACTCATCCTGGTACCCCCCTTTTCTTTTCTTTTTTGTTTTTTTAAAGACAATTAGCAGTTTCCAGTGCATCCAGATCCTTACAACAGTGTTACACCAGAGAACCTGCTAAAGAGGACAGACTGCTGTAGGTCTAAACTCTGGGTGCCAGTGGCATGGCTATGTGGGGCCACGGGGGCCTGGGCCCCTAAATTTCCTGTGGGCCCCTGGTTTTGCTGGCAGGGTGCCCAACCCCTGCCAGCTGATGTGTTGTCCAGCACCGGTCTCCAGGGACCCCTGCCAGCCAAGGTATTTGGTGCAGTGGGGGGGGGGGGGGGGGGAAGTGGCAGGGCAGTGGGGGGGGGGGAGTGGCAGGGCAGTGAGGCAACAGACCAAAATGTTCCCCCCACCTTGGGCTCTGGCCCCCTCCCACGGCGAAGTCTGGCTACGCTCCTGCTGGGTGCCATAGGTCTTTTGACATTTGCTTGCCTGGCTCTCCCTTCTGCCAGAAATAAGTCTATGATGTAAGGTAGAAAGGACCTTGGAATCTTCCTTTCAATCATCCCAGCTGAGCTGAGCCTCCCAGAGACAGACAGAGAAACCACAGGGAGCGGGAACAAGAAGGTGGCAGACGGGAGGAGTCCTGGAAAAAGCACACCCCACTTTCCAAGAGAAAGAGAGAGAAAAACACTGCAATAATCAAAGCAGGGACCAAGATAGAAATCCCAAGAGAGATTTTTCTTCAGCAAGCTGAGCTTCTTCAGTCAGGTGAGGGTACATTTTACACGTTTATTTTTATAAAGAAGAGTACCCAATTTCATTCTGCTTTATGAAACATCTTTTGGTTAAACTTAGTGTTATTGTGTGGATTAACTTCCCCTGGAAAAACTAGTAGGTCGTCTATGCTCCATTTCTCCCTTGTTATATTGGGGGAAAGGGTGAGATTCTGCCTCAGGAGGTTCTCACATACTCACTTTCTATTTCCATGAAATGATCTGGGAGCTGTCTAGACTTGATTTCCCCATCACCCAACGCTATTTCATCCTTAGACAGAAAACCTTAGATCTGCCACCTTAGAAAAAAGGAGTAAAGGGACAACATTTGGAAAACTTGAATGTAAACACTCAAGAAAGGGCAGTAATAATAGCTAGAAATCAGCTGTGACTCGAAATCTGGGATATTAGCTGGGGTGAGGTAAAGCACTATTCAGGCAAAGGTAATTTAAGCCCTTGCAGGAGTTGGACTAAATGCCAGCAGCTCTGCATGCTCTTCTTGCTTGGATATAACATGACTGTGCCCCTTGTGAAAAGAGATACCTCATGGATACTTTTAAACTCAAAGCCAACCATCTCATATAAGTACTCACCCAGATGGTCTCACACCTCATTCCACTTTAAGACATTGTTCAACCTCCACTACAGCTCAGCAGAAGAAAACCTATTAATACTGTGCTTTTTTTTTTCATGCCTGTAATATTCTCATTGTGCAGAATGCTTTATGACAGCGTTGAATTTGGGTTTGGGTCAAGGTTATTAGTCACCCTATGCAAACGTTCAGCTTTACGCTGCCCTCTACAATTAACTTTCAGTCCCCTACACCCTCCCCCCAAATTTGATAACAAAACTGAAAAATCATGATCACCCTAACACCACTCCTGGAATGAATTTGTAAAAATTCAAAATTAGACAACTTTACAATTTTAGGGACTCTTTTACTAGACCATGTTTAACTCAGGAGAAAAGACCTACCACAAGGCACGGGCTCCATTTGCTAAGCAGCGGTAAGTCCAATGTGGGCTTACCGCTCACTATACAGGAAGTACCACAGCAACATGGTGGTACTTCCCACCCCTAGCACGCTGTCATTTCTGGCGCTACAAAAATGTATTTTTGTAGCACTAGAGTGTACCTTCGCGAAAAATTACACTGGCTCCCAATCAAAGAATATATTGCTTTCAAAATCTGCACTCTGGTTCACAAAATTATCTACGGTGAAGCTCCGGGATACATGACAGACTTGATCAACCTACCAACTAGAAACACATCCGGATCAACGGATCAATCTGCACTACCCAAGCTGCAAAGGACTCAAATACAAATCAGCTTACGCGTCCAGTTTTTCCTACATAAGCACACAACTGTGGAATGCATTACCAAAAGCCTTGAAAACTACGAACGACCACCTAAACTTCCAGAAAACACTAAAAACTAACCTGTTTAAAACGGCACACCCTACCGATCCAACATAAATGCCTGATCTCTGCAACACAACAAAACTAAAGTACGTAATGGACATAACACAACTCTTCCGTTGTACGATTCCCTAATGTGGCTGTGCCACATGAACTTTATCTTACCACAACATCACTTTGTATTTGTTTACACCGGAGTCTGCAAACGCCTCTCAGGTACCATGTAAGCCACATTGAGCCTACAAATAGGTGGGAAAATGTGGGATATAAATGTAACAAATAAAAAATAAATAAATACCTGGCGGTAATCGTGCAGTGCCGCACGCTGCCCAGTTACAGCTGGGTTAATGCGGGAGCCCTAGGTGGCGGTAAGGGCTCCCCCTGAAATGGCCACGTGGCAAGTGCTTTATTTGTCGCCCGGCCATTTCCTGTAGGAAAATGAGACTTCCCTTTTATCAAATGTGATAAAAGGGGGCCTTGGCACATGTAAAATGCCAGAAATGCCAAAAGATCAGCCCGTAAGTTCCTCAACTTGAACTTCCCCAGCTGTAAAGGAACCAAATAAAAACAGGCATACGCTACTACCTTTGCGTACAAAAGCACACAGCTATGGAACGCACTACCCAAGACCCTGAAAACCACGGACAACTTAACCAACTTTCGCAAATCTTTGAAGACATTTCTCTTTAACAAAGCCTACAAAATAATCCTCGATGAATCAAACCACAAAGCTTTGAAGACATTTCTCTTCAACATAGCATACAAAAACAATCCTTGATGAATCATACTACTCAGTACATCACCCAAACGCTCTAAAACACTTCGACACGACCTTACCCATTACCTTCTAATTAATTCCTCTCTTACTTCCAATTTATTACTGACTGTATATAATACTATGTAATGATCATACCAAATTAACACCCTGTAAGCCACATTGAGCCTGCAAAAAGGTGGGATAATGTGGGGTACAAATGCAATAAATAAATAAATAAAACATGCGGTCCCTTTTTGCCACAGCTTGGTAAAAGGGGCCCGTAAAGCGTTTGAAGTTTGCCTCTTAGCGCGTGGTAATTGCACACTATTCCTTTTTGGAAAGGTGTGGCGTGGGCAAGGAATGGGTGTGGAAGAGCTACCCAGCTAGCGTGTGCAAATTGCTGGACATGGAGGGGAATTGAGGGGAGGGCAGGGGAGAGACAAAATATCACTTACAAGAGAGCCTTTCTAGGGCCCGTTTCATTGTTGAGGAAAGGGCTGGGTTCCATTAGTAAACCATAAAATTCTACTGCTTTGTCACCCTCTTACCACACATCCATCTCTCCCTGTCTCTCACCTAACCCACCCCACCCTCTTCCTGTGAGAGGGTCATTGCAATGCTTTTATGTTTCACTTATATATTTGTCAACATTTGTTCATTTCTGATCTGAATAAGAAGGTATTCCCATTGAAAGCTAATAAAAAAATGTATTAAGTAGTCCAATAAAAAATGTAGCATCTTTTCTTTTCTGTTTTTATTGCTATTTATTACCTTTAAAAGTGGACTAACATAGCTACCACACCATTTTATAAAAAATAAAAAAAGTGGAGGGTAGTATTGCATGAGACCAGTGATAATAATTAGTGATCAGTCACTTTTATTCTTTATATACAAATTTGTTATAGTTTTTACACATTTTGATGTGGTAACTTACTGGACTTTGTATTAAAGTTTTGTTTTGTTTTTGCTAAACTGTTAGTTGTATAAGAACATAAAACTAGCTATACCCGAAAATGACAAGGAAAAATCGTGATCAAGGATGCATATGTAGTTCACATCATACTTTGTGCGATGAGTTATCTTGTGGGGCAGACTGGATGGACCGTATAGGTCTTTCTCTGCCATCATTTACTATGTTATTATCCAGCTCATTTTCGAAAGTGATCGCCGGCCATCTTCCGACACAAATCGGGAGATGGCCGGCGATCTCGCAAAAGCGGCCAAATCGGTATAATCGAAAGCCGCTATTTTGACACCATTGCCGATTTCCCGTCGCAGAGCCGGCGAAAGTTCAAGGGGGTGTGTTGGCAGCGACTCGAAGGCGGGACATGGGCGGGCATGGGCGGGGTTACAAAATGGCCGGCTTTAGCCCATAATGGAAAAAAAACCCGGCGATGAAGAGCATTTGGCCGCGTTTACTTGGTCCCTTTTTTTTCAGGTCCAAGCTTCAAAAAGGTGGCCGAACTGACCACATGACCACCAGAAGAAATCGGGGATGACCTCCCCATACTCCCCCAGTGGTCACCAACCCCCTCCCACCATAAAAAACAGGTTAAAAATACTTTTTTGCTAGCCTCAAATGCCGTACCCAGCTCCATGTCAGCAGAATGTGTTTTGTCCTCCGACAGCCTTTGCCTGCTTGTGATGTGGCTCTGGGGTGAGTGTGGCACCTTTTCTGTTATTTGCACTGCAGAGTCACATCAGCAATGAATTGTGGTGGGTATACAGTGGGGGAAATAAGTATTTGATCCCTTGCTGATTTTGTAAGTTTGCCCACTGACAAAGACATGAGCAGCCCATAATTGAAGGGTAGGTTATTGGTAACAGTGAGAGATAGCACATCACAAATTAAATCCGGAAAATCACATTGTGGAAAGTATATGAATTTATTTGCATTCTGCAGAGGGAAATAAGTATTTAATCCCTCTGGCAAACAAGACCTAATACTTGGTGGCAAAACCCTTGTTGGCAAGCACAGCGGTCAGACGTCTTCTGTAGTTGATGATGAGGTTTGCACACATGTCAGGAGGAATTTTGGTCCACTCCTCTTTGCAGATCATCTCTAAATCATTAAGAGTTCTGGGCTGTCGCTTGGCAACTCGCAGCTTCAGCTCCCTCCATAAGTTTTCAATGGGATTAAGGTCTGGTGACTGGCTAGGCCACTCCATGACCCTAATGTGCTTCTTCCTGAGCCACTCCTTTGTTGCCTTGGCTGTATGTTTTGGGTCATTGTCGTGCTGGAAGACCCAGCCACGACCCATTTTTAAGGCCCTGGCGGAGGGAAGGAGGTTGTCACTCAGAATTGTACGGTACATGGCCCCATCCATTCTCCCATTGATGCGGTGAAGTAGTCCTGTGCCCTTAGCAGAGAAACACCCCCAAAACATAACATTTCCACCTCCATGCTTGACAGTGGGGACGGTGTTCTTTGGGTCATAGGCAGCATTTCTCTTCCTCCAAACACGGCGAGTTGAGTTCATGCCAAAGAGCTCAATTTTTGTCTCATCTGACCACAGCACCTTCTCCCAATCACTCTCGGCATCATCCAGGTGTTCACTGGCAAACTTCAGACGGGCCGTCACATGTGCCTTCCGGAGCAGGGGGACCTTGCGGGCACTGCAGGATTGCAATCCGTTATGTCGTAATGTGTTACCAATGGTTTTTGTGGTGACAGTGGTCCCAGCTGCCTTGAGATCATTGACAAGTTCCCCCCTTGTAGTTGTAGGCTGATTTCTAACCTTCCTCATGATCAAGGATACCCCACGAGGTGAGATTTTGCGTGGAGCCCCAGATCTTTGTCGATTGACAGTCATTTTGTACTTCTTCCATTTTCTTACTATGGCACCAACAGTTGTCTCCTTCTCGCCCAGCGTCTTACTGATGGTTTTGTAGCCCATTCCAGCCTTGTGCAGGTGTATGATCTTGTCCCTGACATCCTTAGACAGCTCCTTGCTCTTGGCCATTTTGTAGAGGTTAGAGTCTGACTGATTCACTGAGTCTGTGGACAGGTGTCTTTCATACAGGTGACCATTGCCGACAGCTGTCTGTCATGCAGGTAACGAGTTGATTTGGAGCATCTACCTGGTCTGTAGGGGCCAGATCTCTTACTGGTTGGTGGGGGATCAAATACTTATTTCCCTCTGCAGAATGCAAATAAATTCATATACTTTCCACAATGTGATTTTCCGGATTTAATTTGTGATGTGCTATCTCTCACTGTTACCAATAACCTACCCTTCAATTATGGGCTGCTCATGTCTTTGTCAGTGGGCAAACTTACAAAATCAGCAAGGGATCAAATACTTATTTCCCCCACTGTAGGTATTAGCAGTTGGTAGGCTCTGCTTTTCCCCCTGCTTACTGGGTCAGAGTGTGCGTGCCCTGTTTTGTTTCCTGTTGTAGTCCATGCGGTAGTGGCCATTTTTGTAAGACAGTTTTAGATCCCTTTCCTGTGTTACTCACGTCAGAGAACATAGTTCTAACCTTGAATGGTGCTGAAAGAGGGCATTGTACACCATTGTGCCAGCTCTGACCTACTGCTAATCTTAGTACCAGAGGACTCTTTGCCAGTGGGGCACAACCTCTGATCTGCAGTTAACTGTGAGTAAACGTGGTTATTTCAAGAAAGGACTTTTTCAGAGAGATTAGTCTTCAGGTGTGAACTAGTGTGCCAAAGTTATACTGCAGCAATAAGTCCTAGAGGCTGTATGCAGGTCCCTGGAGCAGTTTTAGTGGGTGCAGTACATTTGTGGGTACTGGGTTGGGGGGGGGTTAGGGGGGCTCAGCTCCCAAAGTAAGGGAGCTATGCACGTGGGAGCTTTTCTGAAGTCCACCGCAGTGACCCCTAGGGAGCCCAGTTGGTGTCCTGGCATGTCAGGGGGGCCAGTACACTAAAAATGCTGGCTCTTCCCATGGCCAAATGCCTTGAATTTGGCCGGGGTTTGAGATGGCCGACATAACTTTCCATTATCGCTAAAAAACGAAGCTGGCCATCTCAAACCCCGGCCAAATCCAATGCATTTGGCTGGTCGGAACCATATTATCGAAACAAAAGATGGCCGGCCATCTTTTTCGAAAATACAGGTCTGGCCAGCTGTTTGCGGCGCCACCAAAATACATCGCCGGCCATGTATTTCGCCGGCGCCGTTCGATTATTCCCCTCCACGTTACTATACTGGGTCTAACCAATTGTCCATCTAGCCCAGTATCCTGTTTCCAACAGTGACTAATGTATGTCACATGTACCTGACAGAATCCCAAATAGTAACAACACTATTTTAGTATGATACACTACTTTTCAATTTGTACATTTGAATGAATAATTTGCATTTTGATCTACAATTCACACATAGAAGAGCATGTGATGGTGTAAAAGTATAATAAGTCTGGCTCAGAGTTTGTCCCTTCACATGCTCTGATGACCTTTTAACATCCATTTTTAATTTTTAGGAATAGTGTTTTTTTTAATCCTTTAATTTTGTTCATTGAATTCTGTTTTTATAACCATAGTTTTTTGTTGTTTACTCAGTATGTACCTCCGTCACCAAAACATGCGTGTGTACATCTGCTTTTTTATAATGTTTTTTGCCAGTCTCGTGTGTAGTGATGTACCTTATAACATCAGTTAACCATGATACCACTTTGTATTTCTCACTCCGGAAATGGCGTTCGCCATTACGGCATAATGTAAGCCACATTGAGCCTGCAAATAGGTGGGAAAATGTGGGATACAAATGCAACAAATAAATGATGAATAGTCATTGATCCCTGGATTTCTAAAATCAGCGCAGATTCTCTGATAATGTGCAAAACTTAACAAGCTTAACAAGCTAATGAGCGCTGATAACAGAACAAGCAATAATGAGCACTAATTGGCACTGATTAGAATTTAGGTGCACAAGTCACTAAGCATATTCTGTAAAGATGTGCGCTGAACTTCTAATACACATAGGTAAAAAGGGGGGTGGTTATGGCCATTTCATGGACATTTCATGGGTATTCCAAAATTTACACGCCTAGTTATAGAATATGGCACCTAAATCTACGCACTGAGATTCACGCTATGCTTTCACTGGTGTAAATGGATGTACGTAGATTTAGGTGCTGAAATATCAACTAAGTGTATTCTATAATCGGCGCCTAAATCTAGGTACTGATTATAGAATATGCTTAGCTGGCGCTGATTTCAGCACCGATTTTTTAGGTGTCATATATGGAATCTCCCCCTGAATGTTTAGATTTAATTATTTGACTTTCTAAGCCTAGACTCAAGGCACATTATAATCAGGCACAATTGGTAGATCCCTGACTCAGAGGGCTTACAATCTAAGGGGTCTGTTGACTAGGGGTTTTCTTTCATTTTTGTGTCTATGAGAAAAATGCTTAGTAAATACTGTAGGGTCCTAAGTTTGCATCTGGAAGGCTTTTCATTTAGGGAGTCTTTTACTAAGGTTTGTTAAGCACGCCTAAAGATCAGTGCTGAAAAAATAGTGCTTAGCGCTACTCTATAAATGGCGCTCAAAAGTTAGGTACTGTTTACAGAATAGCACTTAGAACTGGGATCTGCGACTACCTTTAGGCCAACTGAACCCTGGTGTAAATGCATATGCCTAAATTAGTTGCGGAATCTCCTTATCCTATAACAGCAAACATAAATTGTGGGAACACCCCTGATCCACCCATGGTCATGCCCCCTTTTTGAAGCCGTGTATAAAATTTACATGTGGATCCGAGCATATAAATATATGCGCATAAATTTCAATTAATGCCAATTAGCATTGACAATTGATCGTTAGGTAGAGAATGACACAGGGACAAAGTTTGTCCCTGTTCCCGCCTCATCCCCATGAGCTCTATCCTCTTCCCCATTCCCGCACAGGGTGGCTCTGGTGCATTAACTATCCCATGCATCAAGCAAAAGGACCCGGTAGAATAGTACTGTAATAGTTGCCCAGTAAGGCATGGCAGGCCACCCATGGAACTTGTTTTCTTGTGAATGTGAACAGCTCAGGTGAATATTTTTTTTCTCCTCTCTTTTGCAGTACACCCCAGCTCTTCTCCGTGAACTTTGAGGAAACACAAAAACTACAGGAAGCCCAGAAACTTACACTTTCCTGCAGCGATTCAGTCACAGGCTGGCTCCATGGCCATCGACTGCCACGTCCTGCTATCTCTACTGCAACTTCCTGTTTTGACGCTAAACAGGAAGTTGCAGTAGAGGAGGCGGGACACAGCAGGAGGAAGAACATGGAGTTGGCCTGTGAATCGCTGCCGGCTACAGGAAAATGTAAGTGACACCCGCAGGGAGGAGGACGGGAATGGAGGAAAGGATTTGTTATGCAGGAACAAGGCTTTTTACCATTCCCACAGGGCGGTAAAAAGCTTTGTTCCCACATCCGCAGTGATTTTAGTCAGGGAGTGTCCCTTACCGCGGTATATCCGTGGTAATGGTAACCATGTCATTCTCTATTGTTAGGACCCAATTATCAGTGCTAATTAGCTCATTATTCAGTTAAATTGCGCTCACAAATTGGACGTGTCCAAATTTGCACACACAATTTTTAGTGCAATTTGTAGAATTTGGGGGTTAATGCATGAATTTGCACATGTTAAATGCTACTGTATGTGTACCATCAGCAATGTGATTTAGCAGTTAGCACATACTAATTCATGAATTAAGGGCCTGAAAACTCCACGCGGAATAAATTTCCACTTAAGCGTATTCTGTAAGAGGTGCCTATGTTTAGGCGCGGTATATAGAATGCGCCTAGTTGATATCAAAGCACTTAAAAACTACATGTATCCATTTACACTAAGGGAAATATGGCGTAAATGCCAACATGTAGTTTAAGCACACAGGGGCGTATTCTACAACAGTGCATGTAAATTTTGGAATGCCCACTTCCCCACCCATAACCACGCCCCTTTTTGGCTGCAGCATTAGAATTTAGGTGCTCTGTATTACAGAATATGCTTAGCAAGTTGTGCATGTAAATTCTAATTATTGCCAATTAGTGCATTTTAAGACCTATTATCAACACTCATTAGGGAAAGGGGACTTGATATACCGCCTTTCTGAGGTTTTTGCAACTACATTCAAAGCGGTTTACATATATTCAGGTACTTATTTTGTACCAGGGGCAATGGAGGGTTAAGTGAGTTGCCCAGAGTCACAAGGAGCTGCAGTGGGAATTGAACTCAGTTCCTCAGGAACAAAGTCCACTGCACTAACCACTAGGCTACTCCTCCACTTGTTAAACCAATTAAGTTATGTGCATTGTTATAGAATATGCTTGGAGTTCAGTGCAGAACACTAGGAGTGATATATAGAATCCGGGGGTAAGTGCTTTTTGTGTTAGGGGATGGGAACTAGGCAGGGTATGGGTTGAGAATGGGCATGGATAGCATACTACAGTTCGCATGGAAAACATACCATGTACTATCAATTGTGCTGTGAGTGTGGGATCATTTAGGGCTCCTTTTAGCAAGCTGCAGCAAAAAGGGGTCTGCATTGGCATCAGCATGTGTTTTTCACGCGCGCCAAGGCCCCCTTTTACTGCAGGAAATGCCGCGTGGCCATTTCGTGGGGGGGGGGGGGGGGGGAGAGCCCTTACCGCCACCCAGTGAAGTGGTGGTAAGGGCTCCCACACTAACCCAGCAGCACTGCTTGATTACCGCTGGATATAACGGTGCACTAGGGGTGGGAAGTACTGCCAGGCTGCTGTGGTAGTCCGGCAGTACTTCCTGTTTAGCGAGCGGTAAGCCCGCATTGGGCTTACTGCTGCTTAGTAAAAGGGGCCCTTAGTGTCTTCTGAATAGGAGGCTGTAAGTACCTGTGCCAACTGCAAGCACTGTTAATGCACAGTATTGAACATTTTAGCATGCTAATTACAGAGGACATGTTGGGGACACTCCAAACAATTAGTGTGCAGCGTTCGCACTTAAAGCACATTAAAATGTTAAGGCACATTAAGTGCAAAAACTAAGGGGGTCTTTTACAAAGGCACACTAGCGTTTTAGCGCACACTAATGGGCATCTCTAATTTTTAGTGCATGCTAAAAATGCTAGCGCACATTTGTAAAAGGAACCCTTAGTTTTTTATTTGATAGTATTAAGAAGTTAGATCGAGATAGGTCAGGAGTGAGGGAAATCATTTGTAACCACAAAATGTCAAAAGTTGTATTAAGGAAGGTGGGAAAGGGAATGTTTTGAATGGTGATTTCATTTATGAACCACTTTGATTGTTTTTGTTAACATATGGGCAGTATATTAAAAGTTGTATAAATAAATAAATAACTTCTAGCTTGCAGATCTTATGCCATCTCTTCCACACTTTGGGCATCAATCTGTAGTCCCCATATATTTATTTTATTTGTAGCATTTGTATCCCACATTTTCCCACCAATTTGCAGGCTCAATGTGGCTTACATTTGCTGTAATGGCGGTTGCCATTTCCGGGTAACAGAATTACAAACATTACATACTTGGTAACTTAATTGGAACGTACATGAAATATAACATATATGGGACAGATCTTGGTATATATATACCATGTGCATACATACATGGTAGAGAAGAATACATTATGGTATTGCATGAAGATTCCTGAGTACAAATTGGATTGTACCTACATTAGGTCATCGATTATATTGAGATCCTATTCGATATAAGGTTTACAGTGGTGGTACTTAATTATTCATAGCCAAGAAGTTAATCAGTCATGTGATAGGAGTTCGGTTTTGTATACATCGTGTGTAATGTTATTAGTTAGTGTTTAAGATCTGTTTTCAGTAGCCTTCGGAAAGTGGTTAGGTCTTGCTTTGTTTTTATGGTCTTTGGTAGTGCGTTCCATAGCTGCGTGCAGATGTATGAGAAACTGGTCGCGTATGTGGATTTATATTTTAGCCCTTTACAGTTAGGATAGTGGAGGTTGAGTAATGTGCGTGATGATCTTTTTGTGTTCCTAGTAGGCAAGTCTATAAGATCTGACATGTAGGACGGGGCTTCTCTGTAGATGATTTTGTGGACCAGGGTGCAGACCTTGAATGCAATTCGCTCTTTTAGTGGGAGCCAGTGTAGTTTTTCTCTTAGGGGTTTGGCGCTTTCTTATTTCGCATTCCCAAATATGTCTGGCTGCTGTGTTTTACGCGGTTTGAAGCTTCTTAGTAATTTGTTCTTTGCATCCGGCATAAATGGCATTGCAATAGTCAAGATGACTTAGCACCATTGATTGTACTAGGCTGCGGAATATTTCCCTTGGGAAGAAAGGTTTGATTCTTTTTAGTTTCCACATTGAGTAGAACATTTTCTTTGCTGTATTTTTCACATGGTCTTTGAGTGTGAGATTTCGGTCAATTGTGACTCCCAGTATTTTCAGGCTGTCTGAGACCAAAAGTGTATAGACTGGGGTGTTTATGGTATTGGTTTTGTTTGTGTTGTATTGTGAGGACAGGATGAGACATTGTGTTTTTTCTGCGTTTAGCTTTAGTTGGAATGCATCCGCCCATGAGTTCATTATTTGGAGGCTGTGTGTGATTTCATTTGTGATTTCGGTTATGTCTTGTTTGAACGGAATGTATATCGTGACATCGTCTGCATAGATGTACGGGTTGAGTCCTTGGTTGGATAGCAATTTGGCTAAAGGTGTCATCATTAAATTAAACAGGGTTGGTGATAGTGGTGATCCTTGTGGTACTCCGCATTCAGGTTTCCATGGTGTTGACGTTTTTGAGTTTGAAATCACTTGATAGGTTCTTGCTGTTAAGAAGCCTTTAAACCATCTTAGTACGTTTCCTCCGATCCCGAAGTAGTCTAGGATGTTCGAGAGTATTTGGTGGCTGACCATGTCAAACGTGCTGGACATATCGAATTGCAGGAGTAGCACATTGTTTCCAGTAGCAATTAGTTGTTTAAATTTGGTTACGAGTGGTTAGTACTGTTTCAGTGCTATGGTTGGAACGAAATCCTGACTGTGATTCATGTAGTATTTTTATTTTTATTACATTTGTACCCTGCGCTTTCCCACTCATGGCAGCTCAATGCGGCTTACATGGGGCAATGGAGGGTTAAGTGACTTGCCCAGAGTCACAAGGAGCTGCCTGTGCCTGAAGTGGGAATCGAACTCAGTTCCTCAGGACCAAAGTCCACCACCCTAACCACAAGGCCACTTCTCCAATTGTTTAGGTAATTGGTGAGTTGCTTGGTTACCATACTTTCCATTAGTTTTACTACCAGGGGGATGGATTCAGGTGTGACGTGAGGTCTATTATGAAGTGTTTGGGGGCGAACCTTATTAGGTTACTGGGGCAAGTATCCAGTTTGGAGTGGGTTTTGGAGAATTTGTTGAGTGCTTGAGTGATGGTATCTTCGGTTAGCAGTTCGAAGTCATTCCAAGTTCGGTCTGCTGGGTATTCACCGGGGGTAGCGTCTAGGCAATCCATAAATTTTTTGTGATCATTGGTGTTCAATGGTAGTGTGGATCAAAGTTTTATAATTTTCTCATTGAACTATTTGGCAAGTTGGTCTGCCGATGGGGAGTCTGTACTGGTTGTGGTAACTGGTGTGGTGTCTAATAGTTTATTCACGAGTTGGTAGAGTTTATGTGCGTCTTTGTAGTCCGGTCCTTTTTTGGTTTTGTAGTATGCTCTTTTGGTTTGTCTTGTTGTATATTTGTATTTTCTTTGCATTTGTTTCCAAGCTTTGAGTGTGTGTTCATTTTTTATTTTTTGCCATGTGCGTTCGAGTCTCCTGACTTGTGTTTTTAGTTTTTTCAGTTCTTCGTTGAACTACTATAGAGAACTGAGGCATTCTCCAAGCTGTGCCATCCACGTGCTCAGGGCTTCAAATCCTGACAGCCAAGTGTCATCTGATATTCTAAGGTTGGAAATAACTCCTGGTCTAGCCTTGAACAGTCTGCCTCAGGATGGAGAGAGTCTCATTGCATTTGATTTTTTTCTAGCAGTGGGCATGGCAAAATCCTCTATTTTATGCTGTTACGTTCTCTGTTTATCTTTTGTTTTTCATTTCAGGTTGTGTATCTACTTTTTAATAGGTGGCACAGTTTTGGCTGTTATAGGGTTTTTTTTTTAATTCTTTTATTGCTATTAATGAACCGATTTGCAAATTTTTGGAAATGGGGTGCTAAAATGATAAATATCAAATTATGGGACCCTTTCCTAATAAAAAGTAACATCTGAGCTTAATGCATTTTAACACAGAGATTTCCTGCACGCTAAGCCCAGATTTAAGGCAGCAGTGTATATATATCTATATGGGTTGGGTTTTTTTGCAAATACCATGCTGATTTTATCATTAGTGTGAGGGAATTGCAAAACAAAAAATTAACACAGGACCACATACCACCTCCTATTTAGAAGGCATTAAATGTAAATGCATTTGGGGCCCCTTTTATGAGGCTGCGGCAAAAGGGGGCCTGCACTGGTGTCGGCGCATGTTTTTGACGTGTGACGAGGCCCCCTTTTACCGCAGCAGGTAAAAGGTGGGTCTTTCTTTTTTTTCAGAAAATAGCCGTGCGGCAAGTGAAGCTTTTGCCGCAAGGCCATTTCGGGGGGGGGGAGGGGGAGCACTTAATGCCACCCACTGAGGTGGTAAGGGCTCCTGCATTAACCTGGTGGTAACTGGGCAGTGCACGGCCCTGCCCGATTACCACCGGGTTCACACCGGCACTACAAAAATAAAAATGCAACCAGCAAGTCCCTGATACCCAACAGGGAATCCCTGTTTCGTTAAAGCTGTGTCTTCAGTCAGTAGAAAGCACAGCTGATTTAAGGTACAATGTTTTATGGTTTTTTAGTATTTAGTATACTGCCTTTCAAAGCAAATAGCAAAGTGGTTTACAATAAAGTAAGCTAAAGGAGGAGTAGAGTAGGCTAGCTCTTTCCAAAACACAAGGGAGATGTATGCACAGTTATAAGTCTTTATTGAAAAAACATCAAGATTAAGCAAATACTGTTGTTTCCTAGTTCTAGCACAAATAACGGAGCTCAAAGCATAAATCGCAGTCCAAAAGTCAGGAAAGTTACTTCCAGAGACTAGCGCAACAGTATTTGCTTAATCTTGGGATTAGGCCTTGGAAATACCTACAGGACTCCTGAGGCAGGCGCTTAGGTGCCGAAACACAGGAGCTGTGTCGAATCGCTTGGTTTTTTTCAATAAAGACTTATAACTGTGCATACGGGCTCCTTTGTTTTGAAAAGAGTCAGCCTACCCTACTCCTTCCTTCACTTGATTGACTCATGTAGGGATTGAGTGTTCCTCCACCTTCGTAGTTGTTCCTCTCTCTTTTTTTTTTTTTTTTACAATAAAGTAAACCATATCAAAGCAAGAAAACAAATCCATATTGTAACAGAATAGCAAAATAAATAAATACATACATACATTTTTAGAAAACCCAAAGACTTGGAAACAACTTGGACCTTAAAATACATTAGTATTTGTACTGTTGTGTGTCACTCTGTTATAACAACTAATAAAAGTCATATTTTAGATTTATATATTCATTCACTGTATATGGAAACCCTGTGCCGAATTTAACAGTGTATTCCATGAGCACATTTAGGAAGAATTGAGTAATAGAATTGGCTTTCTTGATGATATATGCTGCAATACACTAAAAGCACTTCAAAAGGAGGGCACATTTTGCAGAATGGTGATTTCAATTTCTCCTGATAGAGGTCTATAAAATAATGAGTGAAGTGGAACGGGTAGACGTGAATCGTTTGTTTACTCTTTCCAAAAATACTAGGACTAGGGGGCATGCGATGAAGCTACAAAGTAGTAAATTTAATATGAATTGTAGAAATGTTTCTTCACTCAACATGTAATTAAACTCTGGAATTCATTGCCAGAGAATATGGTAAAGGTGGTTAGCTTAGCAGAATTTAAAGGAAAAGTTCATAGACCATTATTAAATTGACGGGGAAAATGCACTGCTTATTTCTGGGATAAGCAGCATAAAATGTATTGAGCTTTTTGGGGATCTTGCCAGGTATTTGTGACCTGGATTGTCCACGTTTGGAAATGGGATGCTGGGCTTGATGGACACTTATATACTTATGCACTTATGGATCTATAATTGAAATCATTAGTTGAATTTTTTTTCTACTTCAGTTGGGAAGATGATTCCAACGGCTACCTCAGATCTCACCAATGTGCAGAAAAGCGGGATATGGACCATTGGTGGAGAGGGCACAGGGCAAGGTAAAGATATGTCATTAGTCATGCTAAGCAGATTTCAACGCAGCACTTATTTCTTGCAACTTGAAAAAACACATTTATTAACACTGCTAGCTTGAACAGCAGTGGGATTCCCACACAAAAGAACAAAAACAAGGATACACATTTCAGCCTCCATAGTAAGATTCATTAAACAATATCATAGTGCAAGAATCTAATTTCACAGCCTGTATATGTACTCGGCTCTACATTTACATTCCTAGCATCACAGTATGGTAAGCTTCATATTCTGAAGTCTGGCCTCAGAATACATCAAGGTTTATAAAGTATGTGATGACACAAGTATTCAAACACCAAGCTTGTCAGATGATCAGGGGTGAAATGCCTTGGAGCACTAAATCATGAAAAACACTGCTTCTGCCCCATTCTGATTTCCCACAGACCCTCAGCTGTTCTTAGGTAAGAAGGTCAGCACCCCTCAGGATTTGATGATAGAGGAGCTGACCCTGAGGAATAACAAGGCTTCACGAATGTTCCTAGATCGACAGAAGCGGGTGCAGCGATTCATCTTTGAGTATCCTTCCAATACAGCACCTGTGAGTCTCCATGTCACTTTCTAGTGTATCAGTTGCACATTTCTTTTTCATAATGTAGTTACCCATACCTCAACTCTCTTATGTCTTAAGATGTTACCAACAACTTTGTGTTTATATTATATACATTTTATATTATATTACATTATATTATATTACACTTTTAGCCACACTGATTCAGGGAGAAAGTTATCAACATGGGCTATCGGTAAGATGTGTTATCTTACCCATTCACTCATGCTATTTTAGTACAGGTTCTATTTTATACAATGAAACCTAGTTACTACTAACTGGGGTTAACAGTACAATAACATATCGTAACGGTAGCCCACATTGATAACTCTCCCCTCAATTAAAGAAAAAAGAAATGTCTATTGAAATCAAAATCAGTGCTATATGTAATAAAAGTGAGCCAAGTATAGGGCAATCAAGCCATTGTGACATCACCGTTGAGGTTGGTTCTTAGGCTTTGGTGGAATGAGATATTATGACATCACAATATCAGCTCTGGTTATCAGAGACTAGAATTGTTCACACTAAGGGGGGAGGGGAGTTATCAACGTGGGTTACCATTAAAACATGTTATTTTACCATTAACTCGTACTTTTTAGCACAGGTCCCACTTTATGCAATGAGACCTAGTTACTAATAACAGGGATTAAAAGTAAAATAATACATCTTAACAGAAGCCCACTTTCGTAACTTCCCCCCTCAGGCACACAGTTTTTTTTTTTTTTAAATCAATGTATAACAGCAATACTAAATTCAATTAATTTATGGGTGACCACTGAGTCCTGGATATACAATGCTGGGAGACTGCATGCTCCAGTATTGAATATCTGGGATCAGCTCAAATGCCATTTACCATTATGGGCTGAATAAATATCAGGCAAATTGTTTCTAGATATGCGTTACACTTAGGCTAGAAATTAATTGCTCCCGCTAGTAGATGCTTTTTTTAGTAGAGTATTCTTTAATAGGTAGTTAGAAGTAAAGGTTGTATAACACTCTCATGGCTCTTTTTGGGTTCTGGCAGGGTGGTAAACACCTCTCTCGGTCTGCCAGGGATGCAGCTAGCCATAACACTTTTAGAACTGCCTCTGCAGGAACCAGCGGTGCAGAGGGAAACGTATACATCTCACCGAATGGCAAAGGGGGAGGCCCTGAAGAGTTCACCAAATCAAGCAAAGTCTTACAGATGAAGGATTTCAACCCTAGTACCATTGCTCCAGGTATCCAATTGAGCACTTGTAAAAGAAGGAGTTCCTATGAGCATCATAACATAATTGTGATAGATCAGATAAGAAGTCTGGGAAACACTACTAGATCCAGGACGTTATTAGAGATCTGCATGGAACTGGATTCATTTTTGGAATGTTTTTCCTGAAGTTCAGACATTTTTGAAGCTGGTTTCACACATTTGTTTAATAAAAAAATGTTAATATGCATTAAGGGGGTAGTTATCAAGCTGGGCTATGGCTATAATGTATGTTATTAGCCTCTAAATGTATTTTAAAGGCACTAACACAAGTTATATTACTGTTACACATGGAGGGGCATAATCCAACGAGAACGCCCATCTCCATGGGCGTCCATGTCCGAGAACAGGTACGTGAAGGGGCAGGACAGACCGTATTTTCGAAAAAAATGGGCGCCCATCTTTTTTTTCGATAATACGGTTTGTGCCAGGCAAATGCATCGGATGTGTGCGGATTTGAGCTGGGCTGTTTCATTTTTCAGCGATAATGGAAACCGAAGGTGCCCAGCTCAAAAACGAACAAATCCAAGGCATTGGGTCGTGAGAGGGGTCAGGATTCGTAGTGCACTGGTCCCCCTCACATGCCAGGACACCAACCAGGCACCCTAGGGGGCACTTGTAACAAGTAAAAAAAAAAGTTAAATACCTCCCAAGTCCATAGCTCCCTGCCCTTGGGTGCTGAGCCCCACAAATCCCCCCCAAAACCCACTGCCCACAACTCTACACCATTACCATAGCACTTATGGCTGAAGGGGGGCACCTAGATGTGGGTACAGTGGGTTTGGGGGGTTTGGAGGGCTCAACATTAACCACCACAAGTGTAAAAGGTAGGGTAGGATGGGCCTGGGTCCACCTGCCTGAAGTCCACTGCACCCACTAACAACTGCTCCAGGGACCTGCATACTGCTGTGTTGGAGCTGGGTATGGCATTTGAGGCTGGCATACAGGCTGGAAAAAAAAGTGGTTTTTTTTTTTTGGTGGGAGGGGGTTAGTGACCACTGCGGGAGTCAGGAGTGGTCATCCCCGATTCCCTCTGGTAGTCATCTGCTCATTTAGGGCACTTTTTTGGGACTTGTTCGTGAAAAAAAAGGGTCCAAAAAAGTGACCTAAATTCTCGCTAAAAACGGCCATTTTTTTCGATTATCGGCCGAATGCGCCCATCTCTGCTCGGCCGATAAACTCTCCCCAGTCCCGCCTTCACCACGCCTCTGACACGCCCCCCGTCAACTTTGTTCATTCCCGCGACGGAGTTCAGTTGCAAGCGCCTAAAATCAGCTTTCGATTATACCGATTTGGGCGCCTTTGTGAGATGGGCGCCCATCTCCCGATTTGGGTCGAAATCTGGGCGCCCATCACTTTCGAAAATAAGGCCAATAGTATTTTTTAATTGCCCCAGGTTACATAGTAATGAGGTAGAAAACATTCATATGTATACAAAACACCTCATTACTATATAAATTTTATAACACAGCATGCAGTGAACACCACAGCTGGAAAAATACTAGGGTTATTTTTCCATCCCAGGATCAGCGAGCTGCAAAGCTATGGCTCGATGATCCTGGGCTGCATCTTAAGGAGGCTAGTGCTTGTCAAGAGAAGCTGCACCCCCCCCCCCCCCACACACACACAGGTGACAGCACTGCATCTCAAAGCAGACAACCCCTAACGTACCACCCCTAGTTCCCAAGGACCCCCTCCCAATCATATGCCTCCCACCTGGAAGGAACCCCCCCCCCCATACACACACACAGCAACACCTCACCCATCTGAAATAACCCCAAATCACAAAATGCCCACCCAGCCTTCCACAGCCCCTCCCCACAGGCTACATTCAAACACCCCTGGTGTCTAGTTTGGTTGGGTAAGAGCGATCCTCATTTGCCGCTGCCCATGCTGGCATCAGGTTCAAAGTGGTGCCAGCAAACCCTGCCAGTAGTCTTGTGGTACTCTACCACTACTGTTTAAGCTGCTCTATAAGAGCAAAAGGCACTTATATGGAAACTTGGCCCTCGTGGTAGTACCACAAGACTATTCCAGCACCAGCAAGGGATCACTCCTGCCCAACCTCACTAGAAACCAGAGATTTGGGGGGAGTTGTTCCAGATGGGGGCATTCTTCCAGGGGGGGGTATGTGATTGGGGGGGGGGTCTTTGGGGACTGGGGCAGTACTTGGGGAGCTGGCCTCAGGATGCAGTGCTGCCAGGGTGGGGGGGGGGGGGAAGAAGAGGAAAGGTGCAGCTTCTCTCGGTGAACATGGCACCTCTAAAATGTGCCTGGATACCCCCAGCTTTACTGCCTGATGCTCCTGTGACAGTAGAATAATTTTACAGGCAGCATTATTCATATTCCACAGGGGTCAGTAACTTGCGATACCAATCTACCATCAATTGGTGACTCCCTCAGTAAATGAAGATGCTGTAAAAGTCCAACTTTTGCAGCAACTCAACAACTTCTCCCTTCAATAACAATGTGCATTGTTTCATAGGTTAAAATGTGTTAAATCGAGTTAGTATGCACTAATTGCAAAAAACCATGATAACATACCATAGCAAATGCACACTAGCATCTATACATCCCTTATAGTATGAATAGAAGCTAGGAAAAATGACTGTGGAACAGATGGACCCATTTCTGGTACTGTGCCTACTCCCTTCTGGGAGAAAGGAGGATGAGTTGAACTGGTTGGTTTGTTTGGATCCAGCGGATGCTAAAATTACTGCTGTGCTGTCTTGGTGAAGACACTGTAACATGGTATCCTTGACTGACTTAAGACAGCGACTGAGAGACGACATTTAAGATGCCTAGTATCAATGTTTCAAAAATAAAAATAAAATGAAATTCATATTCTGTTTCCTTACTTCAGGTTATTCTGGGCCTTTGAGGGGAGTACCTCCAGAGAAATTCAATGTCACAGTCATCCCCAAAGCATACCACTCTCCATGGAATAAGGCACTCAACAACCAAGAGAATAGAATGGTGAATGCTCACATGGATGTCTCAGAGTTTACACGACAAGGTTACCTGCTGAACCGGAGCTTTAACAGGTCAGCGCACTGTCATTCAATGAGGAAGTTTCAAGTGTGCTTTCACACAGTAAATTAACAAAACTCTGTCAGCAAAAGACTCTTCCCCAACATACAAATTTCCAAATGAATATTTTATCTTATTTTAAAAGAAAACAAATGATAGTGTTATCTATTTATAAAGGCAACTGGTGCTCAGAACAGGGTGACTTGGGGCAATATTTTTTTTCTTTTCTTTTCACATTCTTGATCAAGAACAGTATAAAAGAAAATTATACAAGAACAATTTATAACCCATTAATGATACTCAAGTCCACATAGTATTGGATTCCAAGATAATTAAATTGAGGAGAAAAAGAAAATCAAATTAAAAAGGATATACACCTAGAACTAAGGACTAACAATTTTTCTTATATGAGCTATCTCAACCCTTTTTGAGGCGACAAATGATGTCAACTGTGAAGGCTCCATGAAGACATATATTTAAGTGAATTGTATCTTATGATACATTTACAGGGAAATCTTAGGTAAAATACACCTCCCATCTGGAGAACAGCCAGTTTCAGTAACAGAAATTGTTTCCGCCTTTTCTGGGTCTCTTGTGAAACATCAGGAAACAAATTAATTTTCAGTCCCAAGAATAACTTATCCTTGTTTTTGAAAAACATCTTAAAAAGCCACTGCTTGTCAGGCAATAAAGCCACAGTGGCTACCAACGTTGCCGGTTTGGCTTGCTCTGTTTCAGAGGTTTCCAGTAAAGCAGTCAAGTTTAAATCATTTTGTTCTTCATGTTGAGGAATATAATATGCCTGAGTAAATGGTGGCATAGCAGATTCAGGAACTTCCATAATTTCAACAAGATATCTTTTTAACATATCAATTGGGGATACCATTTTTACTTTTGGGAAATTCAAGAATCTTAAATTATAGTTTCTCATATGACTTTCATACATTTCAAATTTTTTCCTTAATATAACTAAATCTTTTAGCATATCCGTTTGTAAATTTGTCAAGTTAGCTACATTCTTTTCAACAGTATCTACACGAATTGCCAAAGATTTCACATCTTCTTCTGTTTTTTTCAAATCTTTTTTCCATTTCTGTTATCTTTTTAGTTAATGCCTCGTGTTGGCATGTAGAATTTTGTATTGAGTTAGAAATCAAATCCCAAAGGGATTCTAAAGTTACCTCTGCCGGTTTCTGCATGAGAGGTATGTCTCCGCGTTCTGGTTCCTTACACTGCTCTGTCCCTCTTTGCTCCGCAATTCCTAAAGCAGGAATATGTACCTCTTCGGTCTCAGTCTGGCTCCTAGAGAGGGAATCCAGTTGAATCCCCCTCACTAGTTGTTCCTGGGCTTCTCTCAATGGCGTGCCCTCTTCACTACGTGGCGGGGGCCTCGTCGATCTGAGCGAGGGGGAGCTGGTCATCTGCGGCTGCGGAGGGGGCGCTCGTGAGTCGGGGCTCAGTGTGATATTGAGCCCAGGAGCCGCCAAAACCTCCTCAGCGACGCCGGCAGCTCCAATGGGACCGCTCCCAACCACCGTGGCTTGTCCTCGGGGCCTCGCAAAAAGGTCCATCGGGCCCAAAGGTAAGAGGGAAGGAGTCAGGGAAGCTCAAGCTGGCGCGCTCCCTCATCTTTTCAGCATTACGTTTCAGGGAACAGCGAGGTCCAAACGCGTTTAGATGCTGGCAGCCATCTTGGCATCAACTTGGGGCACTATTAATATATATTAAGGGGGTAGTTATCAAGCTGGGCTATGGCTATAATGTGTGTTATTAGCCTCTAAATGTATTTTAAAGGCACTAACACAAGTTATATTACTCTTACACACATGGGTTAGGTTTAGATTTTTTTTTGTTTTTTTTTTACTTTTATTTTAACATTTTGAAATATATTTCACAAGTATCTACTTGTTACCAGAAATATAAAGATACAATATTACATTAAGAAATCAAATACAAAAATAATAGCTAACTTCACAAGTTCTTTCTTTAGACCCCAAGTTAAAGGGAGAGTGAAAAACAAATATATTGGAGGTAAGAACAAGGAAAAAATGCAAACAGGAAAGGCTTTGCAGTTGTCCAGACACCTTCTCATTATCTAGGAAAGAACATAATTGTTCAGGGGCAAAGAATATCTATTGAGCATTTAAATATTTAACCAGGCATTTACATGGATAGCACAGGAAAAAAGTTCCACCCAAGGAAATAAAAATGGGCTACTTTTATAAATAGCAAAAAGAAAGGGTCCAAAAATGCAGACAAAAACAACAAAGAAACAAAATCAAAAACCACTAAACATTGATTACTGAAGACCCGTACTCGAGATGCAGTTTTCATTTCTTTTTGATAGCATCCAAAGCTATTTAGTTACAGTTTTGCTCAAGACAGTTGATCTCTGTTTGACCCTGAAACATGTTCCGTGTCGGGTCTTATGAATAAAGGAGTCTTGATTATTCTACTCCTAAAGGCCCTTTTTTGCTTTTGTTTCTTTGTTAATTTTATAAATACCAAGACTTTAATGAACCTCACTCCTAAGCCAGAGTATAGGGAGTTTGATCTCAGTCTTTCAAATATACTGCTAATGCTTGCCATAACACTTGCACTGTGTCAAGGAGAGCTTCCTTCTGGAGTTTGTAACATGTTTAGGCAACCATCAAGTACAGCTGTACTAAATATGCATTTTTGAACCCATAGGAGCCAACTCTGTAGGTTTGGTGGGTGCTTGAGCACCCCCAATATTGAGAAAATTCCTTGTGTGTGTCCAGGGAGGGGTTATTTCCATTGGGCTTAGCACCCCCAAGAAGTTTGAACAGTTGGCTCCTATGTTTGAACCGATTCAGCCCTGAACAGTACACATTATTCATATTCAGCCAAATAATACTCTGGAACCAAATACAAATAATAAATGAGCTATAAAAAATTGTACACAAGATTCTCTCAGGTCTATGCTTTATACTTTATTAGTTCCGATTCGACCATTGTGTTGTGAAGCAAATGTTTATATATTGTATATCAGTTCTTATAATCTTGCATAAATTTGGCTATTTTAAGTGGCATAATTTAGGTTTTTATATGTTATAAAATCTTATTTTTAAAAAGTGGATAAATCCTCTATGGAAGTATTTTATGGTAATGGATGAAGATCTAGCAAAGTTCAATGCATCATGTGCAAAGTACTGATTTCTCACAGCATAAGCCACTTGAAAAACTTTAAAGCACAAACATGCCACCACATATAAAAACATGCTGGTGAAACGTAAGATGCCGCTAGTTCAAAATGCAAATAAGAAACTAGAAAGTCAAATCAAACATATAAAAGGCGAGTGTCGTACTCACTCGCAAATGCGCAGTAGAGACTTCCCTCTCTGCCCCGCCCCTGCATCAATACGTGATGAGGGGGGGCGGGACAGAGTGGGCATTACTGAGCATGCCGCAGACGTACTCGCAACCGCTCCACCCTCCCCCTCCCCCCCTGAGGTCACTGCTACCGCTCCCCCCAGCCGGAGTTGCCGCCACCTCCGCCCCTCCACTCGGCCCGAGCACTGTCTTTCTTATTGAACTTACATCGCACCACGCAGACGCAGCAGGCACATCAGCAAAGCTGCTGTCGGGATGGCCTTCCTTCTCTGCCTATGTCCCGCCCTCATCGCGTTACGTCACACGAGGGCGAGACATAGGCAGAGGAAGCCTGTCCCGACGGCAGCTTTGCTGATGTGCCTGCTGCGTCTGCGTGGTGCGATGTAAGTTCAATAACAGACAGTGCTCGGGCCGGGGGGAGGGGTACCGGCGGCGGTTAGGGGGGGTACCGGCGGCGACTGGGGGGGGGGGGCTCAGAAACTCCCCCCATTCCAAAACTAGCCCGTTTACACGGGCTCAACGGCTAGTAAGAAGATAAAGCAGTGGGGCATACATCACCCAGAGGCCCGGAGGGTGCACAAGGCTATCTGTTACAGAGCAATTTTCAAAGATGCATTTCTTACAGTAGCCACATGCATCGTTGTAAGGTTTAATTTACACATAACAAGTAATTAAACTAGCCTATGGTGAACATGACATTCTTCTCAACTACACATATTCAAAATCAATCCCAAACTTCAGATAACCTGGAATGAAAAGGGGCAGAAAACTGCTACAGCCTGCAGCAAATGTACACCTGATAATCTGTGCATATCCTAAAAAAGAGAGTGGCTGGAGCTCTTATCAAAAGGGCATTTTTTTTTTTAAAGAAAAAATATGTTTTTCTTCCATTGGGATCCAGATTTAAAAGGCTTAACTCATTCCAAACATTTATTCCTTTTTTTATGTGAATAATCTTGGCATGCAGAAAAGTAAGCATGGTGAGTGTAGATGATATCCTGCATTCTAGTCAGGCCAATATTGAAAGGGAATTATGAACTTGCCACGAAGTGGCCAATCACATAAACCTATTATCATCTGTGTATTTTCAGAAAACAGGTGGATACCATAGGACCATTTAAATTGATAAATGGTTTGATATTCTTTGTATATTTGTGGACCGAATTTGAGGCAGAGCAAGGAGGTGTTACTCATGATGTATTGTAAGCCACATTGAGCCTGCAAAGAGGTCAGAAAATGTGGGATACAAATGCAACAAATAAATACTCTATTCAACCACTATACAGATAACTTATATGTCTAGTTTAGGACTTCTGAATAGCAGGTCTAAACTAAACGAATTGTGCCAGCACACTGACTACGTTATCCATACATTCAATACCACAACCTATATGTAAAGTGGTGATGAACATACGTTTTAAGTAAACACCACATCCAGCATTTAACTTAAACTAGCCACCTTGATGCCTCAATATTTGTTGATTGCCCACCAGTGAATTTTCTTTCAGTGGTTTCAGTCCTTAATACATGGGACTGTTGTTTGTTGCTAGCTCTATTTATTTCGAGTTATGACGAGTGGTGTTCCCAATTTCTCTCTCTTTGGGAGGGGGAGAGAAGAAGGCGAGTTGGGAAGGCAGGGTATATTTATGGATGATGAATTAAGTGCTACTAGTGACGTCAAGATATGCCTTCACTTTTTTTCTGTATCACATCCCTGCCAGCAACTGGACTCTCTGCCCCTACTTGTACTTCTATTTAAAGCTTTCTGCTGCGATATTGAATATGCCTAACCCTGACATTCACTTAATTCCAAATCTCTCAGAGCCTTCTATTTAGTAACAGGCCGAAGCAGAAAACATTTACCAAAACCGTTATGCCAAGTAAAGCATGTCCTTTACTGGGCACCCCGACAAAACAGCCTTTGACAAACCTGCTCATGACAAAATAACTCATACACAAAATAGCCCCCTAGAAAAAAATAACACAAAAAAAGATGATGAACTGCATTACATTGTATAAAGTAAATAAACAAAATTCTATAGCTACCAACTGGTATTTATGATGTTCTATTTAAGGAAACTATTCTTCCATGAACATGCTAATTAAAAAAAACAATATTGTCATCATTTTCATAGTCTTACCAACCTTATCTTGTTTGGCAAGGTAAGATTATTAGGATTAGGAAAAAATGCAGTTCCATATTCTGGGGAGCCTGATCGGGTCCTTTTGTCAGGGGGGCTAATATGTCAAGGTCTGTATTGTGGCAGGCCGTTTTGACAGTGGCTGTTATGTCAGGGACTATTGTCGGGAGCTTTTTTTGTTGGGGCTGTTTTGACCAGGTACCCCTTTACTGCACTGCAGTCTGGTCTCTGCTTGCCTTGATTTCAATCATTTCAGCAATCAGAACTGATGAATAACTACTATTATTTTTATCTAATAAGAACTGTGGCCCACTGGCGGTTTTGGTGATCAGCTCCAGTTTCAGATTTGTTTCTTAATATCTTGCTATAACAAGATTGATGGAGACACTCATGCATTTGTTAGACTATATTGATCAGAAGCCATTATGAAATTTACTGTGCCTATATTTAACCCTCTTTGGTATGAGAGCCTTGCAATGCAACTAAGTACTTAACCAGATAACAGAGGTTAACTTCAGCTGTCTTTGCACTTTCCAGGACTCCACTACCGTTTGGTGGATTAATAATTGGTGAGAGGGTGATCAACATGCCTGCATATGAGCAGTTCCAGGATAACACAGATACCATGAGTAACTTGGAATTTATGTGCAGAAGACCCAGCTTCAACCGTGCTCCAAGAGGTTGGAAGATGCGCATTATCCCAGAATCGTGTGATCTATAGTGTGATATAATACACTCTTCCCCCTCATGCCCCAGCTTGACTTTTATAATGGCTTTTGAAAAGTATTAATAAGCAGTGCTTTACAGTTAAGCAGCAAAAATAGCTAATTTAGGGAAAAAGCCACTTTCTTATCAAATGAATATACAGTGCTCCTACAGTAGCTATGCACATGCTGAGTTTCTCAGATTCACTCCAGCAGAGGAAAAAGAACTTAAAAGCTACTGTTAATTTCCGCAACACGTCAACTTTTGTCTCCTTAGTTTGTACTTGCTTATGTTTTGCTATCTTTTCAATGTTATCTAAAATTTGCTCTGCATTTTACATTTTTGCTTATGAAACACTAAGGTTCCATCTCAATTTCCAAATGCAAGTTCACTCTTCATCAAGAAAGCATGTGACCAATTCCAAGGAGCTTGATGAAAAAGGACTGTCGAGTTCCGTAGCTGATGCAGATTAGCTACACAGTCTCATTGCTTATCTAGTTCCATCTTCGGTCATAATCTGAATCTTATAGCTGAGCTTGCGGAGGATTCTAAGCAAGACAGCAACACTCGATTTTTATTTAAGTCCCTAACACGTGGAGCTAAATTAGAAAAAAAAAAAAGTTACAGAAGGATCTTTCTGTATGTTTCATTTCAAGAATCAATATTGTAAGAAGCTGAATCATGCCAAAACTCCTTTAAAAAAAATATCACTATATGAAAACTGGCAACACAGGTGGAGAAAAGAACTATGCAACCACCCCCTCCCCACACTTCAGACATAAATTGGACAGCACCTCAAAGCACACATAAATGTAACAAGCCAATGATTTTTTTTTTCTACGGGGCTTTGGTATTTCTCACAAAGAAAGGCACACTAAAAGGGTGCCAGAGTTTTTAATCAGTATTAGGCTAAACAAAACTCTCACATTTAAAACAAAAGCTCTTGCTGAAACTTGAGCAAAGAATGATAAAAAGGCAATGGCTATTTGGCATGTCAGGGAGAAGGAATAGGTATGTGCTAATTGGAAAGAGTAGGACAGGTAGAAAATGAGAACTCTTTCAGAACAGACTAGAAGGTACCTTACACCAGCTGTTTACTGTACATAATCTGCAGCCCTGAGAACAGTCCACTTTCATCCTTCCTTTTAATGAAGGTGAGCTTTCAGATCTGTACAATTAACGGAGCCTGGTTTAGTTAATGCATTGGCTCTTGCCTATGCTTTCAAAAAGCTAATCTATAGCACATGACCTGATTAAACTGTGAGGGATTTTTTTTTTAAGTACAAAAGGACAGAAGCTTGTGTCACATACAGAGCCACAGCTTTTTACAAAGAGAAACTGTAGTACGAACTGCTTAGAATGTTTGTACACAACTGAACCAGACATGTTTACTAGAATTCCTTTGCTTTTCCCCTACTTAACTCCAACTTTTATTACATGTTATGAGCTCAGAAACTAGTTCCTACTCTAACTGGTTTTAAAATGCAAGCATTTCAGAAAGCCAAAGGAGCTGTACAAGATTGGATGTAAGGGACTGATTAGCACAGCTCAAGAGAGGGACCTTGGGGTGATGGTGGCTGAGAATCTCAAGGTGACAAAACAATGGGACACAGCCATAGCCACAAGCCAGAAGGATGCTAGGCTGCATGGAGACGGCTATAAACAGCAGAAGAAAGATGGTGTTGATGCCCCTGTACAAGTCATTGGTGAGGCCCTACTTAAAATACTGTGCTTAGTTTTGGAGGTCAGAACTTGCTAAGGACGTAAAAAGACAAAGTGGTATAGAAAAGTGACAAAAATGGTTTGGGGGTTTGTGCTGTAAGATGTATGGAGAGAGACTTGATGACCTAAACATGTATATCTTGGAGAAACAGGGGTGATATGATACAGACATTCAAATACTTGAACAGTATTAATATACAAACCATTTCTATAGAGAGGAAGGTGATAGAACTAGAGGATATGAATTTAGGTGGTAGAGCAGCTGATACAGGAATAATGACAGGAACTACATTTTCATGGAGAGGGTGGTATAGTTACCTGGATGCCCTTCTGTAGAAAAGTGGTGGAGATGAAAGTGGTAACTGAATTTAAAAATGCACAAGATAAACACAAAAGGAATCCTATATGGAAAGAATGGAACCAAACAAACTTAGAAGTGCTTAGATGGCACCTCAAGTAATTGGGAAGCAAATCCACTGCCAAGCAGACTTCCATGGTCTGTGCCCTGAAAATGGCAAGGACAAATCAAGATCAAGTATGCACATGTAGTATTACATCATATGTTATGCCACAGGTTCTCAAACCTGGTGCTGAAAGCACCCCAGCCAGTCAGGTTTTCAGGATATCCACCATGAACGTTCAAGAGAGAGATTTGCATGCACTATCTCCACTGCATGCAAATCTCTCTCATGTATATTCACTATGAATATCCTGAAAACCTGACTGGCTGGGGTGCCTCCAGGAGCAGGTTTGGGAACCACTGCTTTATGCTAAGAATTTATCTTGTAGTGCAGACTGGATGGACCATACATATCTTTATCTGCCATCATCTACTATGTTACTATAAGTAAACCTCATTTGTATTCATCCACCCCTTTCCTCTATTACAAACCAAGCCTGGCATATGTGATCTGAAACACAGTCGGTGTTATTGTTCTGTGACTACTACACACGTGTCCTGCAACCATTAACTTCACCTTCCTGGTATAAAAGGACTAGAAGAGAGCTTTTCAAACGGTGGATCATGACACCAAATGGAGTTATGAAACCCAGACTTTCAGTCACTACCTATGAAGGTGCTTCATAGGATGGCACTGGCCCAGGGGTCACACACACTTTCTACAGTCATGCAAACTGGAGTGGCAACTGCAGAAAGACTGGTGAGCACTCAACTAGAATATGGATCCTAAGCTCATTATTAGCCTTTGAGTGAGCACTAGCCTACAATGGAAACATATACCAGGGTCATAAAGGAGTTTAATTGATGGTGCAGTATATGAAGCCAAAATGGATTCTTACCAACAGCCATTCCGATAAATAACAAGAAAAGTGGGATCAAGGTAAGTCACACTAAAATATTACATCAAAACTAGTATTACAAACAGTAAGAGCCCTGATCAAACACATCTATAACGATACAAAGTTTGCAAATCTGGCAGAATATAATTAAGCAATTCTGTGGTTCTTGAGATAAAATATACAATGTAGGAAATGGGCCCGATATTCCAAAAAGGTTAGGTTTCTAACTTAGGAACCTGCTTAATCAATTTAGGCTTGTAAGTTATTCTAAATTAGGCTCTAACTGAGAAGCCTGTTAAGTCAGGTTCCTAAACTGTTAGAAGTCTACCATTGAATCCTAAGTTAAGCAAGCTCCTGTTAGGACCTAAATAAGGCCCTCTTTTACCAAACCGCGCTAGTGACTCCCACATGGCAATGCCAACAAAGTCCATTCAAAATGCCAGAGTAAGAGAGGCCCTAAGCTAACTTAAGGGCCTAAGAGGCACGTTTACAAAAGTACGCTAAGCAGTCAATGTAAACCTGAAATGGCTGTGGCAAGACTTAAGTGAAACGCTCTGGAAAGGAAGACCTCACTATCGGAGCTAAAACAATTGAGCAAGAAAGAATGGGTCAGACTTCAAGGGTGATGTGGGAGACTGAAACTGGTCCACAGATTTCTTAAAATTTGTGCTACTCAAGAAGGTGCCCACCAGTCCCTGAATAAAGTGTTCACATATTTTCACACAATACTTTCTGTTAAATAATCAAAATATATCCTTTTCATCCAAGTTATTTATTCAATGATGTTAGCATCTATTTATATGTTGAGTATACACTGTGCTAAAATACAGAGCACTATCTTTCTTTCATAGAATCTCAAGCTCCTGCAGCTTCCTCTTTCAATACTACTAAAAAACCAGGTTTTCATTGAAAAATATGAATAAACCTATATTTGCTATAAATTTGCATTTCGTCTTGGTGTTTTTTTTTATTTATGTCAGAAGGCATGGCAAGCTATTGGATGGCATGTTTTGTGGGACTAGGGAAAAGGGAGAGGAATGAAAGGAGAAGCTCAGTAGAAGTATTTGAGTCCTGGAGTAGGCAGTAGAGATTAAGGTATGAATATTAGAAGATAACCAGGAAAACTAAGCTGACTTGAATATTTTACTACCAATTAATAATAATTAACACAAGTGATCAGCCCTTAGATCTTGGGATGTCATGTGTCTAGGACTATGATTAGAACAGTAATATAATCTATGCACACATCCATAGAAAAACAAAATACTTTTAGCTGTATCACAAGATAGACAAAAAAATTACAAGGTTTGTATTGTGTAAGTATGACTTTTGTTCACTTATCAAACACCAGTTACCCTTAATATTTTTGTTTTTATTCTTATGGTGCTAATAAAATAAAGACCAATATGAAAATGGCAACAGTTAATCTAATGATTTAATCCAAGAAGAGATTTGCTCATGAGAGAAATGCTGGACCACCCTCCACCTTTTAACCAGAGAGCTCCTTCTTAAGGAGGCAAACAGATCCAATATTTTGCTTGAATTCTAGGCTACTAGATTCCCTCACCACTTTCCCAAGTCATCTTCTCATACTTAATATTGCAATGAATGAATATTTTTCAAGTCTTTAACCAAAAAGATTAACTGAGTGCACACTAGTGGTCAGATATAGGGAGTGAGAAGGGGACAGATCAATGAACAATTGACAGGCTACATGGGCCCAACAGTTCTTATTGGCTGCCATATTCCAGGTGTGTATGTCACTCTACTGAGCAGGTCCTTGTTTAGCTCAAACCTCAAGAGAAATTAATGAAAAATGCAATTCTAAGACTGTTAAAAAAAAAAAAAAAAAAAAAGCAGTGAATACTACCTTGGATCAGATAATACAAATGCCATAATAAAATGAGACAGAATTCTGAAATTATAAGATACACAAAAAGCAAAAAAAAAAACTACTTGCTTCCTTTCTAAGTAAAATATTTATAACTCAAAACCAACAGCCCAAATCCCTGACAGCATTACATGTACAAACACAGGGAAAATCCAATGGGTCCATTTCAAGAACCAGCCAGGTAGAATATTGGAACACACGGGTTTTGCTTTAAAAACAAAAGCAGAACAATTCAAAAATTTTCCACTGAAAAAAATCAAAGTTCGTTTCATTTTACAACATGAATTTTAAACAAGTACTATTACATCCACATCCTTCAGAATACAAATGATCTATGGAAGGGTGCCACAGTGATGCTGGACTAATTGGAACCTTAACGGCTTTTGAGATTTCTTTAACAACACAAATTCAGCATGTGGCGGCGAAGGAAGCTGAATACATGGCAACGTTCAGAAGTGTAACAATATTCTATCAACGTAGAGCTGTTAAGATTGATTTTCAGGGCCAAACGAGAAACTGCATGATAAAACTAATGCCATTACAGATGCTTCCTTCACGAATGGCCAATGCCGTCATTTCCTTTACACTTTTTTTTTTTTAATGGCATACTAATGATGGAATACAATGACAGTAATTCTGACTTTTACACTTAAAATGAACTTCAGTATAGTACAAAACTGTTTATACTGCCATTGTTTAAGGGTATAAAGAAAACATATTCTGATGTAAAGACAAATGGAATTTTAACACTGTATGGCTTGTTCCTTCAGCAGCAAGCCACCTATTATTCTTTCCCCATGCTGAGAATGAAATAAATCAGAGTACAAAAATGTTGTTTTTAAAAACTACAGCTAAAGATGGACCACAATTGCTCCTATTCTTGTGCAGCCTCCAGGAAACCAAGTTACTGGCTCTATCCAGTCCTTCTGCAGTACATTTGGCTACCACAGTAACCGTCCAACATAATGAATCAGCAGTTGACAAGAGAAGAGAGCATTAGGCACTGCCATGTTTGCCCGCGTGAGCACCCATTCTTTGTGGGTCTTGAGAAGGATAGTGGATGGGGCCTGGGGCTCTCAAGAAGGGAGGGGGTGGATGAGAGCCCATCGCATGGAACAAGTGTGACCCAAAACCTGAAAAGAGAAGTAAAGAGAGACATTAAAAGTCCAAGTCCTTTGATATATACTTTTGCTGGTTTTCCCACTAACAGAACAATGACAGATAAGCTTTAAACCACAGCAGAGTACTAATAAGTAATCAGCAGGCAAGTTCAGGTCAGTTTAGAAGTCATGAACATATCAGAAAAAGAAAAGCAACAGAAACAAGTTACTATATCACAAAACCAGAAAACATGAAATTCTAGTATACAAATTGAATAGAAGCTACCAGAGAACACCACTGAGGAATAAGGTGGCAGAAAGTTCATAACCCAGCATCAAACTACATACACAATGACTGAGGCCAGCAATCATCTGCTTAAAAGCATTTTTGATATGTTGTGTCCTAATATACCTCAATATCAAAATGCCAGGTTATTCTAATTTTGAGGTGCATTCAAGACATATCATTTCCTTTAATAAGGTCTTTATCTGAACTTGGTGGAAGGGAAAATGAATTCTCCCTGCAATTCCCATCGTCTTCCTTTTTACTGTTATGAAGAAGATCCAAACCTACTTGCCTCCAAAACCAGAGAACTACTACTACTACTTAACATTTCTAAAGCGCTACTAGGGTTACGCAGCGCTGTACAATTTAACATGGAAGAACTAGGGAAGCCAGGGTTCAGATTCCATGGTTGCGTCTTGTTATCATCACTTAACCGTCCGCTGTCTCAGCTACAAACTTAGGAGAGGCTCCTGCACAGTTCAATTGCCTGTGCGGAGATATCCGTCAATATTCAGCAGCATTAGCCACCTAAGCCATAACCAGCTATTCAGTGGGCAGTTCGAAGGTGGCGTCAGTCAGAGTCAGCACTTAAACAGTTAAGTGCTGATATTCAGCCCCTAACTGGTTAAGGCAGCCAGCCAAATAGGACTGTATAAATAGCGGTCCTATTTTTGACCAGTTTGACTTGACCGGTTAAGGCTAATATCATCACTTAGCTAGTTAAATGCCAGCAGCCCGCATATACCGAGATAGTCAATGCCAGAGACCAGACATGGTCCAGCACTGAATATTCTGGCAAAAAGTTGGTGGCAGCAAAAAAAGAAAAAAAAAAAAAAGCCTATTTACTATCACCAGCTAAATATTTACTCCTTAGATTGCAAGCACTCTGGGGACAGTAAAATATCTTCCGTCCCTAAATGCACCTCACCCTACTATTGAAAAAGCTGTGAGCCAAATACAACATATACTCCCTTGTCAGTTTTCCTCCCATTCTGAGAGGAATACAATAAATCATGGACCACAGTACTGAAGCATCCACTTATGATTCAACACACAACTAGCACAACACTTTAATTCTTTGTGAAAGTGGTAATTAGATCAAAGATTTCACCCTGCTTCTTTTGTAAAAGAAAAAACAAACAAACCCACATTTAGAAAGGTTACCTGGAGGGGGAGGAACAATCCCAGGTGGTGGCGGTAATGCAATATTGATTACAGCTGAAGGGCCACTTGGTGTCAGATTAAAGTAGTTGGAAGAAGATTCTTCTTCTGTTGATGGAGGTGGGGGCAGAGCTGCAGAAGGGGCAAGAGAAGTGTTATTTTTGCGGTGCTGGGAAAAAAGGGAGGGGGGGAGAGGAGAGGAGATGCCAGCAGCCTTCACTAGGCTCATAGCTTGGCAAAGTTTTACAAAACAAAAAGTAACCGACCTTCCCCACAAGCCCACCTGGAAAACAAAAATCAACATATCACTGCATTGCCCCTATTTTATTCAAATTAAAAAGGTCAAGGAATAAACTATCACAGAGGTAAAATAAGTTCTGCTTTGAAAGGCATCATTTTTCTGCAATTGTGAAGGAGAAATTAGGTCTTACCTGATAATTTTCTTTCCATGTCCTTCCCACTATCTTAATCTCCTCCAAAAACAGGTCCCCTTTTTGCACATGCTCTACTGGACATTCCTCAGTTTGAGAACCTAAGCAATCAGGCAGGGCAGTTCATCTCCATGACAAATTTGGACCACTGTAAAATCTTCCCCTAGGGGGAATTTCATCCTCCTACAGGTACATTTCTATGACTCCTCCTTGTACTCCCAAGAGCCCCTCCCCCATGTCCAGGGAATGAGCCAACCCCACTTATTCCATTTCCCCCTGTTAATTCTCAAGAACAATCCTGAGATGCTTAATCACCGATGGTCTCTTTGGTATGATGCAAGTACTACGGGTGAGCCATTAGCAGTAAATCTGTGAGAATGAGATCACACTTCACATAACCTGGCTTAGGAATGAGATTAATTATTACTGTCATAGTATGTGCAAAACCAACCATTTTGGAGAGACTGCCATAGGAAACAGAGCTCCAGGGCTGCTGGATTTCCACCTGCATTTAATAAAAACATCCCATGCATCAACAGTACAGACTCTGGGGAGAAACCCTGTTTCACAAGTCGCCAACTCCATAGGATCCGGAGCAGCTATATGCAAAGGAGGGGACCTATCCTGTACCAGCTCCGATGCTGCTGAATTCAAGTTGACACTGGTTCCTGTCACGATTGGGCCCCCTGCCATTTTGGAGCTCAGCTTTGCACTAGCTACGCGGCCCACCACACCCTCTCATGGTGATGATCATTCTGCTGGATACCCTGTGGGAACTGCCATGGTGCAATCCTCTTCACACTGACTGCATCGGTCATTTGCTGTAACGCTGCCCCGGCAGCTTTCAGAGCAGGCAGTGCCAACTCAGCTCCCCTTGCACCGCTATCCACATAGTTTTGTGTGACTCCAGGAGCACACCAAGAACTGCTGGCAGCAACAATTCAAGCCCCCTCTCCCTTTAAGGAAGCCTCACCAGTTCTCCAGCTGCCCAAGATCCAGACTTACTGACAAACAGCACTGCCCATTCTTTATTTTCTGTGCCTTGGTTTTTTTTTTTTTTTTTAACAAAAGGACCAAGGTACAGGCAGACCAAACACCACCCTGAGGCAATCTGGTCTGGGGTTTGGTGGGGAGGAACCTGTGATAAAAAGCTGTAGCACCCTAAGCTTAGGAAACATCTTCCCCAACCTCTGACAGCCTTCTGTTGGAGGGAAGGGAGGGGTTTGCCTTTGTTTTGATCTGTATAAATTTAGGTTATGTTGTGTTTCACCTTACCAAGGCCTACCCAACCAGAACTTCATAAGATAGTCTCACCTTCCATCTGCTGGAGACTGAAAAACACTGACTGACTGGGGACTGCACTGGATACTTACAGAGTGAAGTCTGTGGTTCTTGGTATCCATCTGCTGGCAAGAAAGGATATGTCTGGGCTGGTCTGGAGGAACACTAAGGAATCCCTATTTTGCCCTGGGATTTGTTTCCTTCAAAAATAATTTTCTCCCCATTATAAAAACTTAAGTTACTCTACAAGTGGCCTCCTGACCTGTGCAGAGTTTTGCAATTCCTGGTACTTGAGCGGTTTTCCTTTGCCTGACAAGACTGAAGGGGTTAAACCTGCATTTAACCCAAAATGGAGGCATTTCTGCCTTTCAAGAAATTTCAATATTTTCTGGGCACATTTTAAAGTCATTTAATACTACTGGTCAGGAAGTTAGTGTGGATCTGCAGCACCAGCTCCAGAGAGTCCTAGCTCATAATTTACCAGAAATCCAAGCCTCACTAAGGGATCAAGATCATGTTCCATTTCTGAACAGCATCTTGGGCACAAAATGTTACCAAAGTTTCCACAGGTACTAGCTACTTATACAGTGAACACTACTCAGCCTTTACTGTCATACATGTTTTCAAGTTGGCTTTATAGCAGTTTTTAGCTCCTATGTCTCAGATAAACTAAAAATAAAAATGCAGGTACTTTTAAACTGTTGATTCTTAGCTTTTGTGGGCGTCTCTATTCTTAGACTACATCAGGGAACAGTACATGAAGTGGGCACTTGCTCAGCAGTAAGCAGCAAGACGCCAGTGTAGGAGCCCCAGCACAAGCAAGGCCCCAGTACTGCTTGGCAAGAGCTTCCCAGAGACAACCTCAAGTTTGTGGTAGAGAAGTATAAGGTACATAAGTATTGCTATACTGGGACAGACCAAAGCTCCATCAAGCCTAGCATCCTATTTCTAACAGTGACCAATCCAGGTCAAATACCTGGCAAGATCCCCCCAAAAATAAAAAACATTTTATGCTGCTTATACCAGAAATAAGGTGTTACATGATGATTTCAAAGCTTAATTTGAACAGCTTCTAGAAAAAGCAAAAACAAAAGAAAAACTGCTAATATACTGTGAAGTTTAATTTGCCATTTAAAATACCACTAATCGTCTCCCCTGCTGAACAGATTTGCAGTGAATTTAAATAAAATGGTTATTACTGATGACATCCATAAAGGAAAAAATGGCTTTCTACATCAAATAGATTATATAATGAACAAGACTCTCTGAAAAGATAATAAATTTAAGAAATTTGAGCCTGGGTAAAAAGAATAGATGTGGAAGTATTTTCTTACCGCCTGGTAGTCCAGGGACAGGTTCTAGCTTTATACTAGAATCTGTTGTGCCTTCTCTTTCCTTCTCCTTTCCCCTAGCTGCTTGAGACCTGAAACCAAAACAATAAAAACACTCTTTGGCTGCCAAAAACCAAGTCTCTGTAGAACAGGGTTAAACAACTTAAAGACCTGTAGGCTAGGGCTCAGACTGTCAGAAATTGCTATGTGGTCCAACAACTGTTTTAGTGTTTTTATTGATTGTATGTATGTTTTTTTTTTGTTACCAGCTTTGGGCAAAGGCAGGATATAAAATAACAGAGGTACTGATGATGGGGGAGGAAAGAGTAGGAAAAAAAAAAGAAAGACAATGTAATGACCACAGAGCCCAGTGACTGAGGCCAGTGGCTGAAATGAGAACAAAGAATTAGGTTAAAGAATGGACTTGATATACCACCTTTCTGTGGTTTTCACAACTACATTCAAAGCAGTTTACATAGTACATATAGGTACTTATTTGTACCCAGGGCAATGGAGAGTTAAGTGACTTGCCCAGAGTCATAAGGAGTTGCAGTGGGAATCAAACCCAGTTCCCCATGATCAAAGTCTGATGCACTAACCACCAGACTATTCCTCCACTCAAATTAAGGTGACCTCTTCCTCCTCATGTAAAAAAGGCTGGACACCCTGCAAGTACAGTAAGATAAAAAAAGGTTCGGCAAAGTATAAAGTCATAATTTCAATGGACGCCATCCCTTTCTACTTTGGACAACAAATATGTAGTTCTATTTTGGATTTGATTTTTAACTTCTTTCCTTTTAAATATGATCTCACTTGCTATTCTATTTACTGTTGATGTTATGTAATGTTCTTTGCTAGGAGATTTGTATCTGTGAATAAAAAAAAGATTTGGAAGCAAAAAAAAAGGGCCAAAGATGACCAATCATCTACGACTTACCTTCCCCACTTAACGTTGAGCCTTCGCCCATTAACAATCAGCTTGTTGAAGGATTTCTCTGCTGCAACTTCCGCTGCCTGTCTTGTTGCGAACTGAATGAAAGCACACTGCTGCCTTTGTACTACAGTTATGGTACGGATCTCACCGAACTGGTAAAAATGGTTCCTGCATGGCAAAAAGTGAAGATAGGAACTTAGAGACAGAACATTTAAGATGTCAGTCAAACACAGATTTAACCCTGTCCAAGCGTGGATAAAACAAGCTGAATACATTTCTGTAGCAGAAGTCAAAGTATGAATTTTTAAAAACTTGATTCTTTGTTTTCAGTTTGTGTTGTACCTTTTGTGATTTTAATGTAAACCATTCTGTAACTTTTTTTTTTAGAAGCAGCAATTAACGTGTAATGAAATAAAAATTAAGAAAGACTCATAAGGGGAAATTAAATCTTATCAGTTAATTTTCTTTTCTTGGGTCCTTCCAAAGAAGTACAAATGTGTGGATATATGCCCTCCTGCCAGCAGGTGGAGACTGAGAACTACCGCCTTCTGACATCACTAAGTATTCTGTAGAGCCCTCTGTCCACCAGTATTTACTTAAAGTACTAACAAGGTAACATTCCCCTCATGACCAAGGGATAAACAATCAGACAACTCAGAAATAATTAACTTGAGCAATCCAGAAGAGTATTAACAGATGGAAGGGAGAAAACCAAAATCTACCCCAAAAAAACACTTCACTAACAATCTGGGCGGGTTCTGATTGGTCTGGAGGGACTCAAGGAAAGAACATCAGCAGATCTAATTTCCCCTTCCTCATCATCCCCTGCAGACCAGTACAGATGCCTGCCCATAACAAGGCCTGCCTTCAGGTCATGTGTATTTTCAAAACTGGAGGAATGTTATTGAGGGTGACAAATGCATTCACAGCTGACTGACCAACTCACTGACTACAGCATTTGTCTGTGCCTCTCATCTTGAGAAACAGAACGACCATTTCCAGCCATAAACTCAACAACCACAACTTTGTTCTGAGACCAACAGAAAGACTCCAAAAACACTGAGAAAAGGAGGAGCAAATTCTAAGGCATACCCCTTGCATAAAACTTCAAGCATCCATTGAGTCAAGGTTATTTGGACCCATCTCTGGTAAAACTGCTGTAACCTCCTACCTACTGTAGGGACCAGAGCATGGGTCTCCAAAACCTCAATGTGCCTCCCAAGGGCCTCTGCATCTAATGGATCTGACTCCCTCCCAGCCACATCTGTGACCACTCCAAAAGGACTGGCTCCAGCCACAAAACAGGAACTCTACATACCATTCACTCTCTCAGGCCTATACCTCCATGACTATCTGAGGAAAACAACTGGATGGCCTAGGATGATTCTCTTGAAGTCTAGAGACCTTGGTGTCCCCCTGTCCCCCAAACTCTTAACCAACTTTTCTAGATCCTCACCAAATAGTCTCCCCTTGAAGATAAAGGTCATGGACATGCCTCTGGCTCAATCAAAGCAGTTTTGTACTCGGGGCAATGGAAGATTAAGTAACTCCCCCTGGGTCACAAGGAGCTGCAGTAACAACTGAACCCAGTTCCTCAGCCCACTGCACTAACATCCACAGACTAATTTTAAGTCATGAATGTCGCCACACAGCCACCAAAGTCATACCCAGATATGGTCATACAGCATATCCGCAAGAAAGGCAGATCCTATCTCCAACCGATCAACTTCAGAGCCCTCTGGCAATTGCTCTGTTCAACAGAAACATGCTCGGGCCACATAGCCCCCCATATACTGCTGTCTAAAGTGCCAAGGCCATCATCTCAAAGGCCTGCTTCAACAGGATTTCCAGAAAGAGACTCCAGGTGCGTTCTGGTTTGTGCCAAGGTTCACTTCAAAATACTGACACTCAACAGTGAAGCAACTAGCCGACAGGAGACAAATTAAAAAAGAACCCTATCCCAGACCTATCCCCCCTTCCCATCTCCGATACTCATTAACATAATACTGGACCCGGAGCCACTACTGATCCCAATAGGTCAAAGACCAGCCGAAAATACATAACACACACAAGACCAGAACACCAGATTCCATAACAAAGAACAAAGCCCTATCATGCACCCTATCGAACACGGCCTACTAGCAGCCCAAAGTGAATACCATTACTCCTAGCAATCTACTCCTTATCACTGATCCAATTAACACTAACCACCCTACTCGCAGAAAGTAACATCATCCCCATACTACATAATCATCAAAGACTGACCAGATACACCACACCTCACCAAACCGACAATAACCAAAACGAAGAACACCAATATGCAGACAACCCCAACAGAAGAGAAAGAAACTTCATAAACTCACATTAACAAAGAAACAACTACTAACAAAAATCCATACACCACCACCAAACATAGAAGACCCATACCAAAAAATTCAAGTGGATTACATCAACGCCAGATCCGTAGTAAACAAAACAACCATAACAGACTGGATCACATCAGAAAACCTCGATCTACTTTTCATCTCGGAAACCTGGATCCAAGATCAAAAGGACCCTATAATCCTAGCCCTTTGCCCTCCAGGATACAAAATCGCTCACTGGACCAGAAAGGAGAAGAGAGGCAGAGGCATAGCACTAATCTATAGATCCCACTTTACCGCCGAAACCACTGCCAAGTCCATAACAACCCAACTTGAAATTGCCTCAATCAGAATCCACAACAAAACCCTGCTTGATCACCTGAACTGTGTTGTTTTATAGACCACCAGGTAAATGGAATGAAGGCAAGACAAACTTCACGGACTTTATCTCAAACACTTGTGCAACTAACTGCAATATTCTATTATTAGGAGACATTAACCTCCACCTAGAAGGCCCCAAATTCAACCAACACACGAGAATGTAAGGAGTTCCTCCACTTATGGGATCTCAAATGGCCACAAATGCAAGCAACCCATGTAAAAGGGCACACACTCGACCTCATCTCACACAAACTGTCAACAGACCAGAACCTAATAACAACAGACATTAAATGGACAGAAACACCATGGACCGATCACTACAAACCTATCCCTAAAATGGCGGAAGAAGGGTTCATACTGCACACAAGAACACACAACCAACAGCACAAGAGGCCAAATAGATCCGAAAACATTCTAGCAACAGATATACAATAACGAATGGACAGCACAAACGGACTCCACATACTACCTCACAGAATGGGATAAAAGATGCAGAAGCATACTAGACCAAATAGCACCCTTACGAACAAGAACCTCACGTAGGCATAACTCTATACCATGGTTCAACGATGAACTGAAAACACTAAACACACAATCTAGGAAACTCAAACGAGCATGGGAAAAAATAAAAAATGAACACACACTCAATGCATGGAAACAAATACAAAGAAAATACAAATACGCTATAAGACTGACCAGAAGGTCATACTACAAAACTAAAATAGGGCCAGATTACAAAGACACGAAAAAAAATATACCAACACGTGAACAAACTACTAGACACCACAGTGGCCACTACAACCAATACAGACATCCCATCTGCAGACAAACTTGCTAAATACTTCAATGAAAAAATTGCAAACTTACGCAACACGCTACCTCAGGACAAAACCGATATTGAAAACTTCATCAATGGTCTGGACACAACCCGTGAAAAATACCCAGCTGACCGAACTTGGTCAAACTTCGCTTTCCTCACCACCGAAACAGTCACCCAGGTGATCAAAACGTTCGCCAACACCCACTGTAAATTGGACACCTGTCCCAGCTACCTAATAAAATCCGCCCCTGACCGCTTCATAGCAGACCTCACATCCCACCTAAATTACGTGCTCCAACAAGGTCTCTTCCCTAAGGAAAATGGCAACATCCTACTCACCCCAATACCAAAAGATACAAGAAAAACAGAAACAAAACCACCAACTACCTCCCAGTAGCATCTATCCCATTGGTAATCAAACTGATGGAAAGCATGATAACCAAATAACTTAATGATTATATAAACTCAATACTACACAAATCACAATCAGGATTTTGCCCCCTCCATAGCACTGAAACAGTACTAATTACTCTCCTAGCCAAATTCAAGCAGGAAATAGCAACAGGAAAAAGCATACTTCTCCTCCAATTTGACATGTCTAGCGCATTCGACATGGTAAACCATAATATACTACTAAGACTCCTAGAGTACTTCGAGATCAGAGGAAATTCACTTACTTGGATTAAGGGTTTCCTGACCACTGGAACATACCAAGTGAAAGCAAACAACCATATCATTACCGTGGAAAGCAGACTGCGGCATACCTCAAGGATCACCACTATCACCGATCCTTTTTAACCTAATGATGACCCCACTAGCCAAGTCTTTATCCGACCACGGCATTAACCCTTTCATCTATGAGGACGATGTCATAATATACATCCCTTACAAACAAGATCTGACAGAAATCACCAACGAAATTAAGCTTAGCTTGAACATCATGGACTCGTGGGCAAACGCATTTCAACTAAAACAACACAGAAAAAACACACTGTCTCATCCTCTCATCCCAATTCAACGAGAACCCCAGAAATATAAACATTCCAGACTACACCCTCCCCATCTCAGACAGCCTGAAAATCTTCAGCGTTACAATCGACCGCAACCTTATACTAGAGAGCCAAGTGAAATCTACAACAAAGAAAATGTTCCACTCAATGTGGAAACTCAAAACGCAGGAAACCATTCTTCCCAAGAGAAACATTTCACAACCTGATACAATCAATGGTACTAACCCATGTAGACTACTGCAATGAAATTTATGCGGGATGCAAAGAACAACTCATAAAGAAACTTCAGACCGTTCAGCAGCCAGGCTTATATTTGGAAAAACGTGATACGAAATCGCCAACCCCCTCCGAGAAAAATTGCACTGGCTCCCAATTGCTTTCAAAATCTGTACTCTGGTTCACAAAATTATCTACGGTGAGGCCCCAGGATACATGACAGACCTCATCGACCTGCCAATCAGAAATACAACCAGATCAACACGAACATATCTAAACCTCCATTACCCAAGCTGCAAGGGACTCAAATACAAATCAACCTATGCATCCAACTTTTCCTACATTAAGCACACAACTATGGAACGCTCTACCAAAAGCCGTGAAAACAACGTATAACCACCTAAACTTCCGGAAATCACTAAAAACTTACCTGTTCAAAAAGGCATACCCAACCGACCCAACTTAAATGCCTGAACCCTGCAACACCACAAAACCAAAGCACGTAATGGACATAACATAACTCTTCCCCTCTACGATTCCCTAATGTATCTTCTCCACACGAACCTCATTCTACCACTATATCACTGTGTAACTGTTTATACCGGAGTTGGCGAATGCCACACTGAGCCTGCAATTAGGTGGGAAAATGCGGGATACAAATGTAACAAATAAATAAATAAATAAATACAGCAACCTTGTGGATCTTCTAAAGCTGTCTTCTACTTCCATAGGAAATTTTCTTCTTGGTGGCTAGAAACTTGAGCATCCACTTTCAGAATGTGCAAGCCTTCCTTTTCCTCTGGCAGAATAGGCTAGAGCCCTTTCATGGAGTGCCCCACTTTAAACCACAGGCTGTCCCATTCCTTAGTTATATTCCTGTGCATAAGTTTCTTGATCTCCTCTGAAGTTCTGAGGGCCGAAAAAAACCTGGTCTATCAGAGAGGGCATTTCTTTCCTGTGGGAAGATCCATATCACAAGCACTTCCTTCCACGGGAGAATCTCTTCCTCCATCAAGAAATTCCTTCTGGGTCTCAGTCCAATCCCCAACCAGCTCCAGGGACCCCTTGAAAGACACAGAGGCTATGCCCTCCAAATCTTCCTCTTTAAGGTGAACCTTGGCCTCTTCACTGCCCTGGCATTAGAGAAAAACCCCGGTCCATTCCGTTGTGCCCTAAAGGTGCCAAGTCCCTCTTCATGCAAAATATGTGGTGCATTAATAGGATAAATTTTGGGGAAAACATTTCTGCATCATCTGACCCCTGCTGGAGTTTCCTCACCCTGAGAAAATACTAGCTGTCAGAAGGCTGCACAAGATACTTGTAAAGTGATGTCACAAGCCAGTAATTCTCAGTCTCCACCTGCTGGAAGGAGAGCATATACCCAACGTCTGGACTGATCCGGAGGGATGAGGAAAGAAACATAGAAAAATGAAGACAGATAATCATCAAATGGCTTATTCAGTCTGCCCAGGCATATGAAGTTAGTCATATGTTCAGAAAAAAAAATTCAGCAGTATTTTGAAAGATCTAGAAATGCAATGAACAAGGTGCCGCTATACCTTTTCAATGAGAAACGGGACAAGGAGGACTAGCAAGATTCTAAGGGGCCCTGTTTACTAAGCCGTGCTGTAGGTGCACAAACGTTTTAGTATGCGCTAAAAATTAACGCACGCTAAAGAGTTAGCATGCCTTTAGAACGGCTTAGTAAACAAGGCCCTAAGTGTTTTATAATATCTAATACGTTTTACATGTGGTAATAATAATACAGATTAAAAGTTAATATGAAATGTTTTATTGTAATCCAACTTAAGACTGTTGAAATGTGGTATAAGCTAAATTTAATAAAATTCGGTCATTAAATGCAACCAGGACACAAGCACCACAGCATCTATTAATGATTCCAAGCAGGGCATTTTTACATCATACAACTTTAGAATGAAATTATAGATAACAATTACAGATACTCACCTAAGCTCTGTCTCACTTATGGTATCTCCTAGTCCCCCAACATATAAAGTAGTGATAGCCTTATCGTCAGGCGGGTCCAGACGAGGCATAGTAGATGCCCGCTTCAAAAGCTTATCTGCCACAGGATCATTGATACCATAGTAACGATCCTTAATGTTCTGATCAGCCAAGGGGTCATCGGGATCTGTTGGCTTTTCATGTCTGTAAAAATACAACAAAGAACATTTAAAATAATTGTGAGTAGTTAGTCCCCTTTTCTGGGATCCCCGACATGAGTGCATAGTGCACATGTCAATACATTGCAGATGTAGAAGGGAGTGGTGGGGGCAGTGGGTTTTTCAGGGGAAAAGGTTGGTTTCATTGGAGATAGAGATACATGAGGTAGTGGAGCTTCTATAGAGTAGAGCTGTTCATGTTGATGCTCTTAAAACTGATTGAGATTCTTCTTATACAACTGTAAGTTAAAAAATTTACTTTTATAGCGATATTGTTTTGTATAAGAATCTCAGCGCATAAAGATTGTTTTTGTTTACAGGTACAAAGCCTGCTTGTTCTTATGATTCCTTCCCATTTTTTGGAGAAGCTCTTATAAAATTTTGAGTGGGATTTAAAGGTCCCTTTTTTCTAGTCTTGGTAAGACCAACATTCATCATAGGATTTCAAAAATAAATAGTTGCTCTAGTATGTTTTAAATAAATTGTTTTAAAAACTATTGGTTAATGTGGGATGTATCATGACTTTTGCTGTCCATTCACCATACACATTTGTCTCAAGGCCATGAACACAGGGCCTTTCCTTCTCTATCCTCATCCCCTAAAACGATTCTCTATTACTGGCCCTATTTCAAAGAGCTCAAAATAGTCCTGTAACTAGCTTGGCTTAAACAAGCAGCAAAAGCCAAAAAGAAGGGGCACCACAACAATCCCAATCATTCTGAATGTCAAAATAGGAAAAACGCAATTCCAGGTTCTTGGCCAAATGAGACCGTTCAGCCTGTGCTGCTCCAAAGTGTGGGTACTATGAGCAATGGTACTCAATTCAGACCACTGATGCAAATATATTTAATGAATATTCAATAGAGATCCCGAAAACCAGAACTATGTTCCATAGGACAGGAAGGTATCTAACCAGTAAAGTCTTTGAACATCAGAGAAATATTTAAGAAAGTGGTCTACAGATTAATAGCTATCATTGAGATTAACAATTATGTGAAAGGTGTGGAACCAAGTTTTTGCTAGGTTATCCATGAAGACAACACACAGAAAGAAAATGACAGAATATTCTCTGAAAGAGCTGGAGGTTTCCCACAGCAAAAACCAGCAAGGCTTTACAGATGAGCAAAAAAAGGTCATGTACCACCATGCAGAGGGTCTTCACCACAGATCGTCTGGGGATGCTGCAAAGACAGCATTTACAGCCCAATGAGACAGGGTTCCACAAGTAACCCCGAGGCATGGCTGACCTAAGGACCATCACTGCAATGACCAATACAGGGATTGCTGGAGAGTACATTAAAATAGGGGCGCAATTCCTGGGCAGCTGAGAATGAAGATTACATTACCAGGATCCAAGCATTAGTTCTGAATGAACTGAAATAAATATATATATATATATTTTTTTTTTTTGGGGGGGGGGGGGGGGTGAAGAGAATTACTATACTCCCTCCCCACCCATTAAAAACTGCGTGCTAACAGACACTTGTTTCATTATTTAAAGCATTTTTCAAAAAGGGTCATATAAAAGACTAGGTACTGAAAAAAAAAAAAGGTAAAAATCAGTAAAAGCACATTTTATTTAAAAAAAAATTTGTAATTTTGTATTTTATGGATTAGCTCAAAGCTGTCCTTTTTAACGTCTGTGTTTCTGATACAAGCCTTGAATATTCTGCAGTTTTAAGATGTTTTTGGCCTTGGCATTAACTAAACATTAATTTTAGCCTTGTCGGCTGGATAATAAACTTAACATGGAAATGAGACAACTTTTTAAAATTATTTTGACCTAATAGTTTCTTCCCAGTATCTGGTGCCATAAGCCTTCCTCTCTAATTGCTTGGGTTTACTCATGTTTTATATCCCCTCCCAACTATAGTCTCGTTTTTACAGCAAATCCTAGCCTCACACCATACACAAAGGCTATTCTTAGAGCTGCGCAATAACAGGCCCAAAATTCAGCCATTAAGCATTACTGCTACTTGATATCAATCCCCCCCACATACTTCACAGGTGCTGTGAATATGCATACATATTTTACAATCCTGATAAAATGCTTTTACTCAAGAGGTAACCATCTTATGTAGATCAATATCTAAGGATTCCCAATTAAGAATCCAATTTACACACACACTGCAGTGATACCAGCTGTGGATACACTGTGCTTTAGTGTCTATTGGATTTGTTTGTCTGAATTCTCATGTTTGAATTAGTCTTCATTAGTGCACTGTGGCACCTTTAAGGATCTGGACTGTGCTTATGTTTGTTGGATCTTTTGAACATATGACTCTATATTGTGTATGTTCATCAAGAGTTCTTATCTTTTGACCCCTGATGCAGGTGTAGACATGCCGAAACACAGTCCATGTCGGGTCAACTTATTAAAGAACTCTTTGTTTGTTCCAGTCTTGGAGGCTCTTTTGTGCTTTTTTTTTCTATTACCTTACCTATAGGGACATTCCTCTCCTCTCTTACACTCCCCTTTCACCCAAAAAGAGCAGATGTGAGGTCGGTTGCGTTTGTAGTACGGAGTGGTCCGAGCCAGTTTAAGAAGCATATCACTACTAGAAGTGGCTTTTCCTAGCGCCCCCGCTGGTCTTGTCCCATCTGAGTTCTGGATCTAAACAAAAACAATATAAAAATGAAGGTACGTTAATAGCACAATAAATTATGAAGCGATATGAATGATGAACACAATCTTTTGTTATTAAGGGAATAAGGGGAAGGGGATGGAATCTGATATACCACCTTTCTGCAGTTACAATCAAAGCGGTTTACATATAAGGTACTTATTTTGTACCTGGGGCAACAGACGGTTAAGTGACTTGTCCAGAGTCACAAGGAGCTGCAGTGAGAATTGAACTCGATTCCCTTGGTTCTCAGACCATTGCACTAACGATTAGGCTACATCTTTACAAACTACAACACTCTATACCTTTATAACTTAACTAGCTGTTGGCCCTCATTTTAAGAAAGGGAATAAGAAAATGTTTGTATTTCTACCTCTCGCTCCATATTCTGGGTGTAATATTCTTTGTTGACATCTGATTTTGGCATGTCATCTTTCAAGGAGAGACCAGCATCCCTGACTTGAATAGGTAAACCTAAATACAAACAGAACAACGTAAAATGAAAAAAAAATGTGGAACAGGAAAAAAAAAAAAAGATTAGATTTTTTTTTATAGTTGGTTGTGAATCCCTATTTGTTAGTGTAACTTACATAGCGGCTCATTTTCAAAGCACTCAGACTTACAAAATTCCATAGGTTACTATGAGGGACATTTTCAATATGACGTCTACGTCTGACTTTGGACCATTTTCTCAAAACCTCCAGAATCCGAATAGCAAATATAGTCATTTTCAAAACAACATCTTTTTTTTTTTTTTTTTTTTTTAAATGGCCACTTGCTAAATATGTTTGTGCTCTGTGCGTTTATCTTTTTTGGTCCATTTTTGAAAAAAAAACAAAAAAAAAAACCTAAAAGTCCAAGTGAAAAATGCACAAAATCAAGCCACTGGGATGTAGGAGAGCCAGCATTCCTAGTACACTGGCCACACAGACATCCCAGGAGAGCAATGGAGCACCCTAGTGGGCACTGCAGTAGACTTCACGTAAAAGCTCCTAGGTACACATCTCACCTTTGGTCCCTTATATTGTATGGGGAGACTTCCAACCCCCCCCCCCCCAAAAAAAAAAACAACTTACTGTACCCCACTACAATAGCCCTTATGGCTGCAGGTGTCACCTATATGTGGTTACAGTAGGTTTTTGGTGGGTTTTGGAGGGCTCACACTTTCCACCACATGTGGAACAGGTAGAGTGGGATATGGGCCTGGGTCCCCTTCTCTACAGTGCACTACACAGACCACTAGGCTACTCTAGGGACCTGCTTGCTGCCCTAACAGGAATAGCTATAACATCGGAGGCTGTCATAGAGGCTGGTATGTACAGTTTTGTTTGGGGTTTTTTCACATTTTTGAGGGGTGGGAGGAGGTCATTGACCACTGGGGCAGTAATGGGGGAGGGTCATTCTTTTATTCCTCCAGTGGTCATCTGATCATTTAGGACACCTTTTTGGAGCTTAGTCGTTATTAGAACAGGTCTAGCTCAAAAAAGCCTTAGTTTTAGTCTTGGACGTTTTTCAGCCATATTGAAACAAAATGAAAACGCCCAGGTCTTAGGAATGCCCAAATCCTGCCCTTAACACACCGCCTTGATATTTGGACACGCTGCAGTCCATCCAGTCTGCCCAACAGTCAGACATTATCAATGCATGATTAAACCAAGAATTAATGTGATATAAAACATGTATTTGTTTTATATCACATTAATTCTTTGGCATTTCTGGGACATAGATCGTAGAAGTACACATGGCACTGTCCTTACAACTATTTGAGTTGCCATCAAACCCACTCTGTCTTGTCATTTGTGGGACACAGACTGTAAAAGTCTGCCCGGTACTGTCTTCACATTCCAGCTGCAATGCTGAAGTTGCTGTTGAAGCCCTTTCCAGCCTATTCTAAACCGGATTACCATATATGGGACACAGACCATACAAGTCTGCCTGGCTCCGGCCTTAGTTCTTCACAGCAGAAGTCACCATCTAAGCACAATTCGGCACATCCACACACATGCAGTCATTTAAGTTTTTTATTTTTTTAAAAATAAATACCATCCATTTTCTACTTAAGAGATCCACTGTATTCATCCCATGCCTTTTTTGAATTCCGTCACCATTTTTGTCTCTACCACCTCCCTCAGGGCAATCCAGGTACTTACCACCCTCTCCATGAAAAATAACTTATTGATATTACTTTTAAGTCTACCACCCTGCAACCTCAATTCATGCCCTCTGTTTTTACCATTTCCACTTCTCTGGAAAAGATTTATTTCTATACGAATACCTTTCCAGTATTTAAATGTCTATATTTTATCTCCCTGTCCCTTCTTTCCTCTAGGGTATACATATTCAGTCTTCCAGTTTCTTCTCGTATGTCTTTTGTCGCTAGCCCCATACCATTTTTGTCGCCTTCCTCTGAACCACTTCAAAGTCTTTTTACATCCTTAGCAAGATACAGCCCCTAAAACTGAACACAATACTACAGGCGGGGGCCTCACCAATGTCTTGCACAGGAGCATCAACACCTCCTTTCTTCTGCTGCTTACACCTCTCTCTATACAGCCTAGCATCCTTCTGGCTACGGCCACAAGTTTGTCACACTGTTTCATCACTTTCAGATCCTCCAACATCACCCCTCTCCCTGTCTGTGCATATCAGCCTCTCACCTCCCAAGAGGCATGGCTCCCTTGGATTTCTACTCCCCAAATGCATCATTCTGCACTTTCTTTCCATTACATTCTGCCAAACTGACCATTCTTCTAACTTTTGTTGATCCTTTTTCATGTTTTCCACTCCATCCAGAGTGTCCACTCTGATACACATGAAGCAGATGGATGCAAAGATTAAATTAGGGCATGCTGCAGATGTGTCCATTTTAGTCTGAGGGAGAGCAATGCTGTGTTACTCTAAAAACGGACTAAGTCGCTTATCCTTCAACTTCAGATAACTGGACATCAGGCTCTAAAAAAGGGACAACTAGAGATACTCTAACAGGTGAATTTTTCACTCAATCACTATCACTTTATTCTCTGAACTGCTTCCATTTGAGCTCTGTGCTCTTATGAGAGGATTATGTTATATATATTTAAAGAACCACGGAAAGAACAAACTCTTTACTTCCATTCAAAGCCACCAAAATATGGGGCAAAATGAATGAGAAAGCCAAAGTACTCACCATATTCCAGATCTAGTAAGCAGGTCTGGCACACATTCTTCAGCTTACTACACGTCTGACATACTTCAGTCTTCTTAAAGCGCATACGAACACCAGGGCACCAACGAAACACAGTAAAAGGTCGGGCACAGATCTAATGGGAAAATCAGGAAAAAGTTACAAAGTAACACAGAACTCCAACCACAGAGCAATTTAAGATTTGATTTTAAAGATTAATATGTTTTCTCTGTACTCTAACCTTTAGCTATGGTCATTTTCTAAATTGTTATAAAAAAAGGTAAATATACAGAAAATGTCAGGGCAGCCTATTCCAGTAATCTATTTTAAAATAAAGACAACCTAAATCTTCTGAGTTTGAAAGCTTCCAAAATACTAGTACGCAATAAAACTGTCCCTATCCAGGAAATGATTACAAATGAAAGCATAACCAAGCACAGGAAGAATTTTTGTCCTAACTCCACAGGGTTAGTTAACCCACTAGGAAGAAACAGCAGGATAACAACTGTAAAAGGGGACTTCAGTTATTCTAATGGGCTTACTGATTTTTCCACTAGAATATGATAACCTCTTGTGATAGTTGGTGCCTGCAAAGCTTATGCCTCAAATCTGAAACCCCATAAAGCAGAGCATATGCAAGGGAAACACAAAAGAAACTAAGCCGAACTGCTAACTAGTAGTTTGCCAAAGCCAACATTTTTATGTTTCGTGCAACAGTGAGTGACCTTACCTTGCATTCTTTCCCATATTTCTCTTTTGTCTGAAATGGGAAAAAAATATTGGTTAGTGGTCCCAGTTAAGTAGTGGTGCCATTTGCTCTACCATATTTCCTTCACATAAAGTCCCATCCCATCTTGTACATAAGAACATAAACAGTTGCCCTACAGAGTCAGACAAAGGGTCTATCTAACCTGTTTCCAACAATGACCCGTCCAGGTCACAAGTATCTGGCAGAGTCCCAATAAGCAGCAAGATTCCTTGCTGCTTAACACCAGGGATAAGCAGTGGCTTTCCCCGGGTCTACCTTAATAGCATAAAACCTTTTCTAACCTTTTTTAAGCCCAACCACATTAACTGCTTTTACCACTTGCTCTGGCAATCAGTTGATAAATTTGAGAACTGTGCTATTTTTAAAAGGGCCAGCTGGCAAAGAAAAAAAAAATCTTGCTCTGCTCTCCTCAACTCATTTTTAAAATAAAGTGCCCTCTAATTTATCACTACTTGGAGTGACTATTAAGATGTCTTTACAAGTAAAAAACCTGGGATTTTAAAACTCTTCTTGCAATAGTCACAGTTTCAATTTTCACAGCATTTGCTTCTTATAGTAAACACTGTTTACCTTCACTTGTACTTGGAACCTGAAAAGAGAGCAACTGGGATATTGGATAACTTGTTTTCTTTTCAGGTTCAAGTACAAGTGAAGGTAAGCAGTGTTTACTATAAGAAGCGAATGCTGTGAAAATTGAAACTGTGACTATTGCAAGAAGATTTTTTAAAAGCAGTCCAAGCTATGATTTTGGGAAGTTTGGACTACTGCAATATTGTCTACTTGGTGTTACCTAATTCTTCTGTATAGTCACTTCCAAGTAGCACATAACTCTGCATTGAGATTATTGTTTGGATTGTGCAGGACAGAGCACGTGACAGTCCATCTTTTGTATAAGCTGTTACTGCTTACATGCTTTCGCTTAAACACCATGAATTTTACTAAAATTTGTCTATTTGAAGCAAGCTGTGACATGGTATGTGCTGATGCATGCGTTGCAGCATGACCAGCACAACCTTTAGTACCTGCCTTAAAACACTTCCATTTGGATTTAACTAAAACTGGTGCATTTTCCGTTATAGCACCAGTGGAGTGGAATAAGCTGCCTTTGCATTTAAAGGTTGAATCCTGGCTTACTTATTTTAAAAGGACTTTGAGGGATTATTTGTTTGGCATATTTTGCACCTTCCTGATTTTGTTCAACAAACTTAAGGACTTACTTTAAGCTGAGACTTTGCTGCTGCATATGGTTATTTCACTGTTTGAATTTGACTTTGTTTGTGATTTTATGATGTATGTCTTTTGTATTTTCCACCTTGGATATATTATTACATTAAAATTTCACTACTATAGTCATTGGTTCCATCCTAGCTAGAACAAGTAAGCAAACGTCTGGCACACAGTGGCATGATAGTCTGTAACACACACCTGTCCATATCTCAGTATCACCACATCAATCTAGTACTGATCAGTAGCTTTCCAGATTAGGAAAAAAAATTGACATAATAAAAGATGAAAATAGAAAGCAAAGATTTACATGAACTACAGATGAAGGTTATACTACATCGACTCAGCCTTCACTTTCAAGAAACTTGTTTCCACACAGAAAACTAATACTGTGTGTTTTTTTTTTCTTATTCAATGAAAGCATAAAATGATCATACCATTCTGATGTATGGATTTTCTCCAAGACATGTCTGACACAGAATAGGAAAGTCCTGCACCAAAGCACAGCCTTAGTTAGAACAAAAAAATGATTAGGTCTTTTAACTACATTTATGCCTCACATACAAAATTTATATTTTGGGTTCAATCTGTATATATTAAAGGAAATTACAACATAGCTGCGTTCAAAGCAAATAGCACAAACAGTAATTTTACTGCATATGTGTACAATAACACAGTAAACAACATATAAAGGCCGCTGGATTCATCCAGCCTTTTGTCCAAAGAAAACTGCAACATGGTACAAATGTACCACTTATGTATTATGTCAATATGGAACTTAAAAAAGTGAATGTTCTTTTTAGTATATTTCAGATAACTGAACATAGAAAAACTTCACAAAAGAAGATTCAATAATAATGGTACTACCAATTACAGTGAGGTTAGCCACCACGATTCAGTTACAACGCAAAATCAGTTGCTGCAATTTTGTTTTCTAAAGCTACCTCTTTCTTCTCCTTCCACCTAATTCTGTGCTTCCTCCAAGCGGAGGGCCACAACAAAGCCTTGAGTGTATTCAAAAAAATCAAATGAAAAGATTCCTGTCTGCATGGTATTTTACAAATTGTTTCCACTCTCAACACTACAGTATAGTGCAGTGATCGAGTCGTAAGAAAGCGCCAACCCCCCTCCAGAAACCTGCAGGTCCCGACAGTAAGTACCAGGACAAACGAGAATGGAAAGGGTGAACCCATTTTACCACAACTTCCAGAACTGCTCATTATAAAGCGAGAACGTCGCCTCCCGTCTCTTGCGCGGGGAAACGACCAAATTCCCACTCCCCCGTTCTTTCCCCACCGCACAATTATTCCACAACATCCCCGTACCGCATCCTCCCAGTTCTGTCTGTTATACGTGTTCGAGCCAAGCGACGTCGCCATCTTGCTAACCCCAGCGCTGGTGCCGGTGCACCTGCGCACTCCATCACCCTATAGTCAGCTAACGAGAGTCCAGAACAAGCGGAAGTGATTCTGTGCCCGCATCCCATCATGCACTGTGCGCGTCTGCGTGGCTTCAAGGAGGTTTGGACGAAGTGGCGTCAACACGTTGAAGCCAATTAGGTTAATCTCTATTTCCACTCCCCCGGGCAGCCGTCATCCAATACAAACAAAGCAAGCAAGCCTATCTATCAGCTGCTTCATCCTGGTTGTCGTTTTTTATTGTTGGTGGCATTTTTATTTAATCTCACTTATATATTTTTTTTATTTAATCTCACTTATATTTTCAAACATGCTGGCTTCTACCCCATAGGGATATACACAGAGAAAGCATCAGTTTCATCTGTTAGCGTACTAATTCATTCTACATTTAAATCATTGTCATTTGGAGGGGCTGGCTATAGGGACTCCCTGTATTCGTGCAGAGATGTTTTCACCTCAAGGGCAGTGGTGTGCTGGTAAATTTTTAACAACAGGCTCTCTCCCCGGTCCACCTCAGCGCCCCCCCCCCCCCCAAAAAAAATTACAGAGCTGGCTATAGCTGGTGGGGGGGGGGGGGGGGGGCAATGCATTACTCTCTCCAAGAAAAAAAAAATTAAATGATCCCAGGTTCCAATCTAATTCATGTTTAATATGGGATAAAATGCCATAAATAAGTAAATAAATATAAACTTTTAACGTTCAGCACCTGAGTCTCAAAGTGGACATATTCCAAACACTCTAATGAAAATAAAATTATTTTTTTCTACCTTTGTTGTCTGGTGACTTTGTTTCTCTGATCATGCTGGCGCAGTATCTGATTCTGCTGCTCTCTATCTGTTCCCTTGACTCCGTTTCCAGGGCTTCCTTTCCATTTCTTTTTTTCCTCCTTTCTTCTTCATTTCTGGTCCTCCACAGACTTGACTGTACAGTGGATCCAGCTTCTGCCTATTTTCTCCATCCATGTGCAGTTTCTCTCCTTACTTCCTTTTCCCTCACCTAATCTCCTTCCTCTATCTTCCCTCCATGTCCAGCATTTTTTCGTTCTCCCTTCCCTCCCCTCCATCCATGTCCAGAATTTCTCTTGCCCTCTCCTCCATCCATGTCCTGAAACTCTCCTCTCTCCTCTCTCCCCTGCCCCTCTCTATCCGTCCATACCCAGCAATTCTCTTCTCTCCCCTTCCCCCCTCTACCCATCCATACCCAGCAATTCTGGCCCCTGTCCCCTCTACCCATCCATACCCAGCAATTCTCCTCCCTCCCCTGCCCTCCCGCTCCCATCCATGTCCAGCGATTCTTAGTTGCCCCACCCTCCCCTCCCGCTCCCATCCATCTTTTTGTATTACCTCCGTCGAAGCGCCGCGTTATTTAAAGCCCTGCTGCCCATCTCCAGCTTTGCCCTGCTTGCTTCGTGATGATGTTCGTTCCCTCAGTCCCGCCTTCACGGAAAAAGGAAATGACATCAGAATGACATCAGAAGGCGGGACTAAGGGCACAAACTCATCAGAAGCAAGCAGGGAAGGCTGAAGATGGGCAGCAGGGCTTTAAATAATGCAGCGCTTCGAGGGAGGTAATAGAAACTGATGGATGGGAGTGGGAGGGGAGGGTGGGGGCGAAGGACATCGTTGGACATGTTTGGGAGCAGGAGGGGAGGTAAGCATGGCCTGTGATGGCGCCCTCCTGCCATGCTTACCTCCCGTAACGGAGCCGGCTCGCCCCCAAGAACAATCGGCTCGCAAGAGCTGTCAAAATTTAACAAGCGGCTCTTGCGAGCCGGCTCCAGCACACCACTGGTCAAGGGCCACCAAAACAGACATCAAGTTATGAAAATCAGGTGTTTAACAATCAGATTTACTATTTATAAGTACAATGGAAAAAAAAATTAATTAGGCTGAAACTGGCTGCATATCTCTACTTCAGGAAGCAGGTGAAAGTTTGGCTCTTCAACCAAGCCTTTAATGGAAGAAGTAACTAACTTGTTAGTCTCACTCACACACACACAAGGATTGACTCTGGCTGCACATACTGCAGCAGGATATGTTTATCCACTCCTAGCCTGAGATATTTAACCATCTCTCTGACCTCACATACAACTTTCTTCAAATCAGTCACCTTACTTTCAAATTCTTCCTACTTTCTTACTCATCTATGTTACAACTTTGCCTTATCCTTCACTACCAATTATAATGTTCTATTACATAGTGTGTTTCCATTGCAAGTAGTATACCATGCCATATTTTGTATTGTTACTTGAATATTTTTACTGCTGTAATTGCCTATTGCTCATGTTTGATCTGTTCTTACTGCTCACCACCTTGAGTGAATTCCTTCAAAAAGGCAGTAAATAAATTCTAATAAATAAATAACACCTTTTTTTTTCCCTGTACCTATATCAAAAGAAAAAGATGGCATGTAGGAACTTGCTCCTTTTTGTTTTGAAGAATGCAGTGGTATATTATAAAAATGCACTTGCTTTTTTTTTTTTATTACTACTATTTCACAAATATGTATTGAATAATGAGGTAGAGGCTTTCTTCATGCAGAAATTCTGTCGAGGCAGTCTAACGAGTCCAAGCGGCAGGGAAAAAGGGCCCTGTGCTGGTGGCTGTTTTTCCCCACATACTAGGGCCCTTTTTACCACAGCAGGCAAAAAGACCCCAGGTACACATGGCCATATGGTAAGAAAACTCCCAAAAGCAAATTATTCCAAGGTGTTAAATAAAGTGTAGTTTGTGAGAAATTATAGGAGGGCCTTATGAGACTAGAAGACTGGGCATCCAAATGGCAGATGAAATTCAGTGTGGACAAGTGCAAAATGATGCACATGGTGAACAATAACCCAAATAATAGCTACACAATGCTAGGTTCCACATTAGGAGTCACCACCTAGGAAAAGAAACAAAACATTGAAATCTTTTATTGTGGCAGAGACCAAAACAATCAAACAGACTTTTGGGAATTATTAGGCAAGGAATAAAAACTAGAATCACTCCATAGTGTTGGATCTGAGGATGCCAAGACAGGCACAGACCTCCTTAATATCGATGCACCACCTGTGTCCAGTCCTGCTCCACAAGCCATGGGGACCACTGCTCTCAATGTTGATGAATCAGACTTCCGGGTCCTCTTATGCATTTGAGCGTAAACAGGACAATGTATAGAGAATCATGACTGCACCTCAAGCAGTTTAGAAAGATCATGAGGGTCAGGGACTGACACGGTCTGAGCTCATCAGAAATACTTCTTAAACCCACTGGCAGGTTTCTGGGACATCATGGGGGAAGATAAAATCAAATGGCTTAATAGTGGAGAGAGATGCAAAGGAAAAACATGCTTGCTCAACAAAAAGGTAAGAGGAACTCAGTTGGTAGCCCAGGGCAAAATGGCCATGGACCACAGGAAAAGAAAGCAAAAACAGAGAGCCAAAAATGCTACTAAGTACATGAGGTGAGGAGAGAAGGGCAAAAAAAAAAAAAATACAACAAATCCCAGTCACCCTAAAGTACTCACAGCAGAGCAGAAAGGCACAAAAATAACCGAAAGAGCCAAAAAATCAACTTTTCTCACGCCACAATTAAGAGGCGAGTCCTGTGTGCTATGTGGAGAAAAACAAAAAAGGCTAAAGATTCCACAAGACTCAAACTGGCAGGAAGGCACTTGCACAGTGCAGGCCTACCAAAAGCTTCTTAAAGTAGCATGAACACTGGGTAGCGTCCACATTAGGGATCTGTCGGGGACATCACCAATCTATGCTAATTGATGCTTTGCTTGTCCTCAGAGAATTTAAAATTCCTAACATTATACTTGCAGTTCACAAACCTTTCCTCAGCAGTGTATGTGAAATGGGCTCAGAGTATAATGGGAGGTATTCGTTATCATGGCACCAAGATGCTCCATGACAGAACCCAATAAGGGTTAACGCAACTATCCACTCAACTTGTCCAATTTAGAGTAAAATGGACAGTTAACATTTAAACACAGCAAATTATGTTCCCATCAAAATTCAGTTCAAACAAAATAAAAATCCAAAATAGCCAGCATACAGTAAGAAGTCTAAAGGAAAGCAAACACGTCCTGCAGGAGTAGCCTAGTGGATTTGTGCAATGGACTTTCATCCTGGGGAACTGGGTTTGATTCCCAATGCATCTCCTTGTGACTCTGGGCAAGTCACTTAACCCTCCATTGCCCCAGGTACAAATAAGTACCTATATATACTATGTAAACCGTTTATCAAATCCCATTCCCCTTCCTAACAAACTATTGGGCCCTTTTACTGAGCTGCACTAAAAAGTGGCCTGCGCTATGACTAGCGCGTGGTTTTCCCCACACGCTGAGGCAACTTTTAGTGCAGTGGTAAAACGGCCTTTTTCCATTTCTTTAATAGCCATGTGCTAATTTCCCATTAGCGCATGGCTATTAGCAAGGGAACCCTTACCTATTTACTAGGCGGTAAGGGCTGCCGTACTAACCATGCGATAATCAGTTGGTGTGCGGCAATGTAGTTGTGCTAACCAATTAGTGCTAGGCAGGTCTACTCTCTGCCTCCCCCACCAAAAAAAATCATGCCCTGTTTCCAGAAAACAAAAAATTAAGCAATGACCATCTCAGTATCTCTTGTACAAGGCAAAAAGATGAAGGCTGCATGGGTTCTTGTTTTATTTATTAACAATGAATTCATTACATAAAGTTTAAGCAATAAGGCAAAATTTAACAAGTTAGTAAAGGTAGCCACAACAAGTGGGGAAAAGGCAGCACATTTTTTGTTGTTGGATGGTACAGCTCAATGCACAGATTCCCAGGCCTTTCAGAGGAAAAGTGTGCAACAGGCTGATTAAAATTCATTTTATGAACATTCCTGCCTTTCACAAATCAAGTATGGAATTCATGCTAACTTTGTACTTCTAAAGTTCAGGGGTCTTCTTACAAAGTTAATGCATTCACCCTTTTCAAGGCTTAAAGGACAACATTTTTAAAAACTTTAATATTCTTCTACATCTAAATGAATAAATTATAATTCTTTAATAAACTTCAGTGGCATCTTTCATGCATGAAATACAGTCAGCACCTATAAACAATGCATGTAGTTGTCACATTAACCTACCTCCATACAGAAAGGTAAAGGTCAAAGTTGTAGCCGATATCTATTACTAGGCTTAATATTGTTGAAAATGACTGAAGTTCAAAATACCCACATACCATCTCTAAGAACTTGAGTGTAACTATGGGCCAAGCCATCTCCAGGCATTTATACAGAAAATCACCCCACAATGTTGCTGGACTGGCTTGTGCTCTGCACATCACTCCCATAGGCAATACGAAGTAAAAACATGAGGAATGGTGAAGGTTTAAAATATACTTTTTAAAAAACTGGGTTCCATTTCAATGGGATAGGCCCATTTTTTATCAATTTATTTATTTTTTAAAGGTGCTTCAGCTTAAAGAGAGAGATATGGGTCACAATCAGTTGTGTGATTAATTAATGCTCACTATGCACGGCATTGAAAGTGTAAGTTGGCTTCTCCTTGACATCAGGTAGTTGTTAATTTGGTCATACTGTCAGGGAAAGTAAGCTCATGTTCTGAGGTTATCCAAATCATTTTCACAACTAGCTTTTTTGGTCCAATGAGGGATAAACTGGAGAACCAACAGGTTAAGAATTCTGAACCAAGCTCAATGGGCCAGATATTCGAAGCACAACAGCTGTTGCTGTACCTCTCAGTATTCAGAGGGCTTATCCAGATACAGAAACTGAAGTCTTACGGACCCACCTTGGAACAATCCAGATAGTGCCAGTGGAGCGTAGACATTCTGCCTAACTGTGCAGATAGAGATATTCCACAGTTATCTGCATAGCTTTGTGGATACAGTTAGGCCAGCAAAAAGGCTGTCCTAATTTAACTTGCTAAACTTTCTGGATGCTGGCTGAACATTCACTGCTATTCATAGAGCTAGTGGTGGTCAGCACTGTCTACATATGTTCAGTGCCGCTTGCTGTCTGGATAGTGGCATTGAATACACGGAAGAGATTTAAATGCCGACTGTGACATCTGAATATTGACCCGAATATGTTCATATCTTGTTATGTAGCTCTAAAGTATATATAGGGGCTCATTTATAAAGCACTTAGATTTCAAAGTTCCATAAAGTGCTTTGAAAATGCACCTCATAATGTCCTGGATCTTACAGGACAAGCGACAATACCATTATGTAACACTTATCTCTTGGATGTTTACGGAGAGATGAAGCGATTAAAAACTTCTTCTTTGCTCTGTCTCAGTCCAGGCTTTGTACAGCTCCCTTCTCATAAGCTACAAAAGTGCTAATCTGGTTATCCTAAACAGCACTTTTCCAATACCAGAAAGAACATTGTCACAAGAACCTCTAACTACAAGATTTCAAGCGAACAGTAAGTTGAAGCCAACTTTGGTATTTTATTTTGGTTACGGAAGAAAACATGACCAGACAGAAGCAAACCCCATGTTCTAGTTTTAATACTTTACATTTAAGAATAAATATTGATTCTATTTCTAACTCATGCGCTGTGTGACCTACATGAAGTTGTAAACATACCACAGTTGTCTCTGCTTTGATTTCTCCCACCTGCTCCAGTGAAAAAAGTGTAACTTCCTCCCTATTATAGGAGGCAAAAGATTTCCTGCGGAATGAAAAAGTCTGAAAACGGATAAATAAAAAGACCACCTCTCTAACGTCATGGGATGAACATAATGCACCCCATTTTCATAAGCTGGCATTTCATCTGTTCTTGCTTGCTTTTGGGCACAGTTTCCCCCTCCCACACACACACACTTATTTGTTCAGATAATAAACTCTCATCCTGCATCTACATCCTTAAGTAATCACCCAAGTGATTATTAGTGTTATTAGTATAAGAGAAATTATTTCACTTCTTCCAGCAGATGGCTGCCCTTCTCAGCATTCCAAAGATCAGCTTTATTTAACTTGTACTCTACAAAGTCCCTCCCTCCCTAGACTCGTAAGTTTTGACACAAGAAAACTATTTATGTCAAGTGCTTTTGCCACAGATACACTCAACTAAATTTAATAACAAGTCTAAAAAAAATCTAATTACTATGGTACAGACAGAGAATGTTACATAATGCAAAAATTCAGTCAGGTTCTGCTGTGCTACTGATGCTCATTCCATGAAAAGCATTTTTTTCTGTAAGTCATACACAAGCGTGTCGTGCGTTCTCTACAATCTGGCTGTGTCCTGTTCTCTGCTGTTACATTCAGACTCTATGGAATTTATGCCTGGGTTAAATATACAGCAAGTGCTCAGCCATATGTCTTTTTGGCAGGATCTCCTTTCTTCAGATGACCACATCACTTCCTAAACTCTATTTTGAGATCATTGCTAATGCCATTAATTGAATTTGGCCCTACTTTAATCCTTGTTTTGTGTGCTGAAACAAGTCACCAAACTTCCTTTTGTTTTGTAATATTTACTAACTGAATTTATTTCAAACAGAATGCACCTATATCAACTAGCATAAACAAACAGTCTTTGAAAGATGTTTTGAGAGTGTGTTTTCCTTCTTGACCACAGTTTAAAAAAAACAAGTCCCAAAGAAATACTGTATTCTGGTTTCTGTATGAGGGCAAATGTAGATAAGCCAGTTCTCTCATGAACAGGAAGAGCCCACCCACCTGCAGACAGAATGGTTGAATATAACTGGTCAAGAGAGAGTCAAAGCTGCTGGCAGTATTTGGTGCTTACAATCACAAGAAAGGGGAGCAAGGATGAAAACAAGTACTTGAGCACTGCTACTTTAATTTGCACGGTGCACGTGTACGTGGCTGTTATTTTAATAAGACCAAAGCACTCAAACTCAGGCTATCACTTGGTTAACAGATGCTAGTGATTACTGAATAAGCATAAACAGTACATTTTTAATGCCTGTGGAGATAAACATGGCCTCAGGCTGGCTAATACAGATTAAGCTGTTTATGGAGCCTGTCTATTCGCACAACATGAATCACAGGATCTGAGGAATCAGTGTGAGGCATGGCAAAATAAAAGATGTTTACCATTTAGCTCAAGTACTCCACAGCCTGGTACATTCTCCAAGCATCATCAACACCTCAGCCCTCACTGGAGGGGCCACTATTCATGTGTAGCGTTAGGTAAAGGTATATGAAGCAGCATCTTCAGAATCTCAGCGCTTGCCATTCTCTTGGTGAGAGCTTATCTAAACGCTGCCACCATCTTCTACAATGAATTCTGGATCCCTCATAGGACCAGCGGGCCCAGACTGAGCTCCACATGGTGAGTAAGCCATATCACTTCAGAGCTGGCATCACCTTCCTCGATGGAACGGATGGAAGTAGCCAGGTTCTTAAACTCATGCTTAAGCTTGAAGCTCACTTTAATCTCCCCCTCTTCAAGTTGCGGGATCACCTTGATAAAAAATCCCACTTTGTTGGCTTTTCTGAACGCCACAATACTACACAAAAACAAGAAAAGCAAGGCAATGAAGATTACATACCCATCTCTACAAAACTGCAAAGAAAGACGAAGACAAACCTTTCTAGACCAATTATTTAACCACTACAATCAATGCAAAATGGATAGAGAAAAGAAATTGAACTCTTTAAATCACACTAGGCACATAAATACAGAAGCAGATACTGGACTTTGTAAGACTCAAAGATCAAGAACGCAAATATAGTTCTCAGACTACATGAGGAAGAAGGGAATGTTTAATGAATAATGAAATGAGAACCAACAAGGCCGGCTTAACCATTGGATCAATGAGCATTGGCTCAGAGTGCCAGCAATAAAGGAACCAAAATCCCCAAATCCCATGTCACCATCAGTGCCTCAACTGGTCCAATGTCTAAAGCCTTCTCTTCCCCACCCCCAGATCTAGCATCTCTCCCTTGGTCCAATGTCTCTCCCCTTCTCTTCCTCCCCCTTCACCATGTTCCAGCATTGCTTGCTCTCCTCCCCCCATCCATAGTCCTGTAAACTTTACATGGGTTGCCGGCAGGAGAAGCATGAAGACAGGTTGCCTTCAGACAGCCCCCGGGTGTTCCCTCTGCCTTGACCTTCCTCCTCTGATACAATTTCCTGTGGACAGGATGCAGAAGACAATTGGTCAAAGGCAATTTCTCTTTATACTGCTGCTGCCAGAACTCACAAAGTTTTATAGGACTGTGGCGTGGGGGGAGGGGAGAAGGAAAGGAGATAGTGAACCACAAAAAGCAAGTTGCCAATGGAAGGGGAATGCCACTGCTGAGTTGATAGTTTGGATCTTAGATTTAATTCATGCCTTTTCAGCAGTAGTACAAGTAGTAAGGATTTCCTTATCTCTAGAGGGCTCACAATCTGAGTTGTACCCGAGGCAGTCAAGGGTTATATGACTTGCCGCGGACTACAAGAAATGTGAAATTCATCAAATGGGTTCCACTTACTCTGGGTCATCCTGAAAATCCTGTGGTTCTGCCAGCTCATCATATTCTGCAGCTGCGTCTTTACCAGCCAGGACTAGCTCTTTGGAAGGGACCATAACCTGAAATATCACACAATACAGAGCAGAAGAATGTTAAAATTTGTTTTGCTAACAGACACAGAAATACTATATTACCCACTTGACTTAAAAGGATGATCCAACTTGTCTTCTAAATTTTGCTTCCCCCCTGCAGATGTTAACTTTGCCATTACTCCCTGTATGTGGCATTAATACTGTTGCTCTGTTGATTGGCCAGCAGATGGCACTATTAGATAACTCACAATAATTCTCCAGTCCCACCAATGCAACCATTAGCACGTGCTTTACTGGCAAGGGTCATGTATTCGATATACCATGGTTTACATGTGATTGCAGATGCATCATCAGATGAATCACATCTGCACATTGAATTATTAAAAAAAAAAAAAAAAAAAAAGACTACATATAATGTGCTTAGTATTAGCCAGTAGTTTATCCAATTTTGCAACAAAGATGAATTAGAAATATAAAACCAGAAATTCTTTAACATGTCAATTTGCTTGTTCCTTGTCCGTGTTGAATCCTGTGTTCCAGGTCTCCTCTTTAAAAAATAAAGGCACCTATTTTTAGGCATCAAGAAGGTGCCTATTTGAAGCCTCTTCTATAAATAAAGTAGGGGCCGACATTCCTTTATAAAATAGCACAGCAGGACAAATAGGCACCTCTATTTTAGGGGTGACCACATAAGAATAGCCATACTGGGTCAGACCAATGGTCTATCACACCCAGTATCCTGCATCCAGCAGTGACCAATTCAGGTTACAAGTACCTGACAGAAACCCAAATAGTAGCAAGATTCTTGCTACTGATCCCAGGGACAAGCAGTGGCTTTCTTCATGTCTATCTCAATAGCAGACTATGGACTTTTCCTCCAGGAACTTGTCCAAACCTTTTTTAAACCCAAATACACTAACTGCTGATACCACATCCTCTGGCAATGAGTTCCAGGGCTTAACTATTTGTATGCCAGTCAAAGAGCTGATGTAATGCTTGAGCCTAGACTGCTAAAAAGCAAGTATAAATAATAGCATTCTGTCATTAGCTTAGCTTGAGTTAACTTCAGCAGGGCCCATTTTATCCCCTAAGTTATGGGATAATACAACTTCATTTTAAAGTGTCAGTGTTTCCAAGGTTTCCAAAAGTGTGCATGTGGTTTATGTTGATGCAGGACAGACTGTTTAGAAATCCGTTATCAAGTGAAATCTAAGGCATTATTTAGGAGTATACCAAGCACTACTCAGTCCTATAATGCCTAGTGCCCCCCCCCCCCCCCCCCCACCACCAAAAAAAAAAACCTGCAGGTCTGACTATGCCCCTGGTACCTTGGCAGTGCTGTTGATATCATCAGGGTCATTTTCCTCACACGGGCTCAGTGTCACATGAGTGATGCTCTCCACAGGGTTGGTCAGAGTCAGAAGGACCTGACTTTCCTGAAAAAGGATAAAAAGCAAATTGAGGGTTTTATTTAACAGCTTCCAACATGGACTCTGGCGTAGTATCATAAAATTAAAAATAATGGATCAAGTCACTGATATTTATGTAATGAAAATGTTCGCCTGTGTGTGGCATTTGAAACCTCAAACTAGTCCAGTGGTTCCCAAACCTGGTCCTGGAGGCCCCCCAGCCAGTCAGGTTTTCAGGATACCCACAATGAATATTCATGAGAGAGATTTGCATATAGTGGAGGTAGTGCATGCAAATCTCTCATGAATATTCATTGTGGGTATCCTGAAAACCTGACTGGCTGGGGGGCCTCCAGGACCAGGTTTGGGAACCACTGGACTAGTCTATACTCTCACAATTGTAAGATTATTCATGAACAAAAAGTGACAGAAATCAGAGCTTTCCATGGGCTTTATTAAATACAGAGTTTATTCCATTGATAGAGAATAATGCAGAGTTCTTGTAGAACTAGTCTATATGAAAAAATAGTACATACTCCCATCAAAATATCTTTAACCACCACATGAAGAAAAGGAGTGGCCTGGATATAGCTTCCTTTCCTATTTTTCTTTAGCAGTTCTTTTTTTTTTAAGCTCCTCCTTTATTGAGTATTGGAATCCACATTTATTGTGGACTCGAGCTGAATCGTATTTCATTTCCTTTTCTATTTACTGTCCTATGCATAGTTTACCTTTCTTTTGAATTGCTTTTCTGTACTTTTCGTTGCTCAGGCAACGAGAAATATAAGAGGTTGTTTTAAAATGGAGTACATGATGCATGTATACATGTGTGAATGTAATATGTGAAATGCATATCTTATTGGTATACCTATTTTAAAAATCACCCTTTAGGAATCCAGACTAAAGATCACCACCAGGAAATTTTTCATGGAATGGACTCCAAAAGGAAGTGGGAAACAAACAGTAAACAGATTTCAAAAAGGCATAGGATAAACACAAAAGTTCCTCTTAAGGATGGCATCAAAGCAATGGGATAAACGGCACAGAAAAGCAGTTCTGCTCAAAACAATACTAAAATAATTGTACTGTGCTTCCAAGTGCTGAGCAGCCTGGGTGGGTCATTTTGGCCTTTATCTACCATCACTTACGAAGTTTAACCATTATTATACCGTTTTCCAAAAACTTTAGATTGCAGGGCAATGCCATCACTTCTCCTGCATTGTGTTCCATGATCACATCCATGATCACCTACCCACACCCATCGTGTTAAGACTATCAATGAAATGCTTTGATGTTTCACTCATATATACTGTCATCTTCCAAATTTGCTTATTTCCGATCTGACGAAGAAGGGCAACCTTCGAAACCTAATCAAGAAATGTATTAAGTTATGTCCAATAAAAAAAGGTATCATCTTATTTTCTTTTCCATGTTTTATTTTGATTTCTATTGATTACTTTCCACTGCAAATTTCTCTTGTAAATCGGAGAAGGAAATCATACTCCCATCCTGCAGCAGTAGTTCCATTTTCTTTAACCCCTTCCTTCCTCCAGATATTAAAACACCTGAATCCCTCTCTCCATCGAGAAAGGCTGGAATCCTCACTATTGCAACTGGAGGGGGAAATCTTTCCAAAGGTCTTAATGCATTGCATCTCATATAGGTCCCAGAGTTGAAGCATATGTTTAAGCACACACATTTTGCTCTCCGGGGAATGCTTTAATTCTAGCTCTTCAATTATTGGCCTGAAGGTAACTGCAAATGATCCAAAATTAGGCAAGGAAGAGGGTAATAAACACCACTGCAGGATTTCAAGTTCGTTTTCAAAGGGAAATTTCTAATGGGGGTTTCCCTTTGAAAATGTGGCTACCACACAGAACTGGGGGGAGGGGGAAGTGCTTCAATACATTTGCCCCTCTGCAGAATCAGACAAAAAGTATGCACTGGAAGTGATGTATGCTAATTATGAGAAATCTTACTCTTTGGGATGCCAAAGGGTGAACAGTAAAGAGGACACTGAAAACCTAGAGTTGTACTAGTTAAGATCACTGCCTGTTTGTGAACAGAAATTCAGAGAGTGTCCAGGACCTCTGAAAGAAACCAGGTACCACCCAGGGTCTTTGATAGGTGACTGGGATTTAGCATCATCTTATTTCAGCAGGTTTCATTTGTATCAGCTCGTGAGATCTCTAAGATGTTACACCTAATCTGTTTGATATATCTTCTCTTCAAGTGGGGTGTTTGGAACAATACAGAACCTCATCTTTTATATTATGGGACCTACATTAAGGAACAAATTACCACCAACACTGAGAATGGTTAGATCTTTGAATCAATTTAAAAGAACGCTAAAAACATCTTTTTCCAGTGTGCCTTCTCTTACTGGTGAGATGCTGAATGAGAAGAATGTGTTACTAAGGTTTGTAATTTTAGGTTTAAAAAGTGTAAAAGAGGAGAACAGACATTTGTTATGTTTGATTAATATATTTTTATGTAATGAATTTGTATGTTATTTTGTAAACTGCTTGGAATGGTAGATTGTTTAGTACTGAGGTTTATGTAATAAATAAATAAAATAATCTTCACCCCACCTACTTTTTTTTAGTATAGATGAAAAAACGTTATGTGCTTTGTGTCTCGGGGAAGCAAAATGCATTTTTGTTTAGGACAGCCCAAGCTCTGCCCCCAACTCAATCTCCCCTTCCCTACCATCCCAAAACCCATCCCCTGGCATCCAGCATCTCTCTTCTTCCCCAACTCTTAACCCCCCCCCCCCCCCCCCACCAAATAAAAAACCTCAGTGTCGAGCATTTTTCTCCTTCCTTCACTACCCCACTTCCCACATCCTCAGAATCTCTCTCCTTCCCCCCCCCCCCCCCCCCCCCCCCGTGTCCAGCATTTTTCTCCTTCCTTCACCCCCCCCCCCCCCCACCTTCTCAGAATCTCTCTCCCCCCCCCCCTTTTCCGGTGTCCAGCATTTTTCTATTTCTTTCCCATCCCCTCCTCAGTATCTTTCTCCTCCCCCCTCCGTAGTCTCCAACATCTTTCCACTTCCTCCCTCCTCCCCTTGGATTTCCTTACCTCTCTCTCCCAGGATGGGTGATGCTATAATCTGCATAACAAATAACAAAACAGGCATCATGGATGGTCAGCATGGGGCCTCAGGCACTTGTGTGTTCTCAAGACCTGCTGGCTTTGTTTGAATTCCTGCTCTGGCTGGCCAGCTGCTTTGCCTGTTTTGTTATGAAGATTGTAGCACTGCTACCGGGAGGGGGAAATTAAACACCTCAAGGGAGAGGATGGAGGAAGAAGAAAGATTCTGGAGACCACAGGGGGAAGAAGGGGAGAAAAGAAAGAGAAATACTGGACACCATAAGGAGAGGGAGGAAAGGAAAATCGGGGGGGGGGGGGGGGGGATGCCATGGCACCTGCAGCCAGTGGCATAGGAAGGGGGGGGGGGGGCGGTGGGACGGTCCACCCCGGGTGCACGCGCTGGGGAGGGGGGGGGGGGGGGTGTCGGCTCGCTGGATCCCTGCTCTTTCTGCCCCGGAACAGGTTACTTCCTGTTCCGGGGCAGAGAAAGCAGGGAAGCAGCAGAGCCGACGCAGCTCCCAGTGACGTGCACTGGGGGCGGATCGGCCCTCCCGCCTGCCCCCCGCTGAAAGGTAGGGTGCGTTTCGGGGGGGGGGGGGGAGCGCTCCGGAGGGGGGGCGCCGTGCCCTGCACCCAGGTGTCAGGCACCTTTCGCTACGGCACTGCCTGCAGCTTCCCAGTTCTGATGTCTAGGTCTGCAGCTGTAGGGGAGGAGGGAGAAAGGAAGAATAATTAACTCAATGCTTTATGCTGATTATCATCCCCATATTCCACTATTAGTGCAGTCTTCTGTGACTGCCCGAATACTGAACTGGAAAACATGCACTCACCTTCATGTGGCGCAGGTTAGGGATGGACATGATCCTCACTTCTGGGATATAATTCCTATATATTCAAGAAAAGAAAGGAGCACACGAGATCCATTGTGAGGTTTTCTAAACAGCTGTACCCTATAAGGAGTGAACTGAAGCTCTGAGTCTGACGTTTTAGTCCCACTAATGTCACTGATTCACTAAGACAAAGTAGATTCATAGGCACCAATATTTCAACATAATTAGGGACGGCAAAGACAATACAAATCACCCCTCCCTGGACACAAAGAAGGAACATGATCAATATCAAGGGTGTTCAGCGCCCACAGAGCAGATTTATTTCCTTCTGTGCTTCAGCCTGTTGGAATTAGGTTCTGGTTTCAGAGCAGTAATTTGCTCATATTATTCTAAGAAGACAGATTATAGCACAGAAATTGTTTTGGCGACTTTATCAGACATAGATTTTAGAAACACCCATGTCCTGCCTATGGCCATGCCCCCTTTTCAACTATTTGACTTAGAATTTCAGCGCACCACATTACAGAATTTGCTTAGCGAGTTATGTGCGTAAATCTTAATTAACGTCAATTAATTGGATGTTAAGCAATTATCAGCACTAACAGTACTGATTAGCTAGTTAATCAATTAAGTTATGCTTACTGTTATAGAATACACTTTGATTTCCATGTGGAAATTAGGCCACCATATATCCCGGAGAATATCCCCAATATATAAGGGAAGGGAAAAATCCTAGAAAGCCTCAAAATCCACATTAAAACGGGATCCTCTCCCAACGTCTGAGATTTCAGCCAGGCCCTCACCTAGGAAATGAGATGTCAAGTCTGCGAGAAACTCATAAGAACATAATAGCCATACTGATCAGACCGAAGGTCCATCTAGCTCACTATCCTGCTTCCAACAGTGGCCAAACCGTACTATTCCAGATGCTGGTGGAACCATGAGAACGACATTGAATATTAAGAAAGGGATAAAGAGGACTTACACATAGTAATGAAGCAGCTATGACATACTTGATTGCAAGACAAGGCTGACCTAAGCGTCTGTACAATGGGTGCATATTTGGCATTTCCAGAAAGAATCAAGAATCTAGAGTTACCATTTTTATTTGTTTGATTTTTTTTTTTTTAAATAGAATCTGGTTAGTTTTGTTCCCTGAAGCTGACAAATAAACTTTCTGCTGGAAAGGTTCCAAATGTCCCCATGTTTAGTTGGATCAAATTGGAAGATCTTAATCTACAGCAGAAGTAAAGCTACCATGGGCTAAAACACATACGTAGATTAACTGAAGTTCCTTCCAAGAAATTAAATTTATTGCCTGCATTCCATCTCTACTTACGCATGAATGGTACACTGAAAACAAACAAGAAGGCAGCCAGGACTAGATGTCCTACACTTTTTTTTTTTTACAATGGTGTCGTTAAAAAAGGCAAACAGGACAATTTAATCTAGACTGTGATCAACATCCCAGAATACTTACACTGCAACCAGCTGTATTTTGAATTTGATGGATGTTGGATTGAATTCAGGTTTACTCAAATTATGTTCACATTTCTGAAAAAAAAAAAAATTAAAGTCACACATTCAAAAAACCCCATTTTGGACTAGATTCTATATATGACGCCCAAACAAATCTGTTGCCAAAACAAAATACCCCTAGGCGTACTTTATAGAATATGCCTAAAACTTGGTGTAAATGCAGATGCCTAAATTAGGAGTGGACTGGGTTTATCCTATAACAATGTGCATAGATTTTAGGAATGCCCACGACCTGCCCATTCCGCACCCATGGCCATGTCCCCTTTTCAACTACGCGACGTAGAATTTACACGCATCACGTTATAGAATATACTTTGACAGGTGTGTGTATGAATTCTAATTAATGCTAAATAGTGTCAATATTGCTTAATTGGCAATTATTGGTGCTGATTGGCTTAACTAAATTGCACATGCAAATCCAGAATACGACACATTTGCACGCACAACTTCGTCGTGCTATATAGAATCTGGGAGTCATGTGAAAGTTGGCATGTACTTCAGGCATCTTTTGTCAATACTAGGTTTCTATTTGAATTTTAGACTTATTACTCACCTTTTCCAAAATTGTTTATTAAAATGCCATGACGGAACATTGTAAGCCACATTGAGCCTGCAAATAGGTGGGAAAATGTGGGATACAAATGCAACAAATAAAAAAAATAAAAAAAAAGATTTGCTATACCGTCTAGGTTTTCCAAGATCATAGCAGTTTACCAAAAAACATAAAACACATCATAGTAAAAAAACAAACTCCATTTAAAATAGAACAGCCCTAAACCACTCACATGTATATCCTAACAGCATACAAAAGACAAAAAAATAAATAAAAATCATGCAATCATAGATAAGCCCTTCACTCCCCTATTCCAGGCAAACCAAATGCTTGAGTTAAAAAAAAGGGCCTTTATTATTTTAAAGTTATGTGAAGATTCTTCCATTCAAACTTTAACAAGAAATATATTCCTTAGAGCGGGTACCACCCAGAAAAAAAAGCCACTCTCTCAGGTGCTGTGCAAGTGAAGGAATTGCCATCCTGTGGCCCATTAAAGAAAGTTCTACCAGGCACATATGGATCCCAAGTAAGGAGGCATATTTTGATAATAGGCTTTGTAAGCCAATATTAATCATTTAAAACCTATCCAATAATGAATAGGAAACCAATGATAATATAAAAATAAGTGCATCATGATTAAACTTACAAATACTGCCTGGAAGCTGAAACACTGCAATCTGAAGTCTGGAGCAACACATCAAACAGCAATGGGGACAGCAGAGATCCCCTGTGAGACCCCAGAAACCAGGGTCCAACCGGCTGATAGATTGCCTGCTTTATGCACTTTATAACTTCGCATGGCAAGAAAACCATTGAACCAACTCAGAGCGTTCTGAGTTGGTTCAATGGTGTCAATAGTAAGACTGAATATGGGAGATGAGCACAGGAGGTCCGATACATCTTCTGCCCAAAAGAATCCAGGGTTCTAGCTTCTCTGGCTCTTGTGCATGGATTCCACCAACAGGGAATGATGACGCAATTGAGGCTTGTCAAACCCTGGGGAACTCTAGATCCAATATATGGTGTCTATCTGCTTGGGCAGGACAGGCACTGACAGAGGGGACTCCCAGTTCTTCACCTGAACATCTTTCAGGATCCGATGAAGACGGAGTGTCATGGCCTCTCTAGCAGGCGATTCAAAGTCCAGGATCTCGAACATCTCAGCCCTGGGCTCATCCTCCATCGCCAAACAAATGGGAAAAGCAGCCGTCATTTTCTGCACAAACCTGGGAAGGAAAGGAATGCTAGTGGAGCCTTCCTTCTTTCCTCTTTAGGGGAGGGGTCAGATGGGATGCCATAGGACTCCTACTCCAAGAAGCACCATGGATCCTCATCAGACTCCCATGAACACTCACCTGTGTCAGCGAAAAACTCCTCATGGGAGGGCCGAGACTGAGCCTGCCTCGAAACAGAGGAGCCATATCCTCGAGAAGGGCATCAAGGAGTGGGTTACAACCTCGGCTCCGATAATGCTTCCTCCACCGACACTGAAGTGTCCACATGGGAGGCACGCGACACTGGCGTCAAAACCCTCACCGCAGGCTGAGCACCTTGTGGGGCAGCAGGAAGTGGCACAGATGGTGCAAGCACCTCAGATGTCAATGCACACTGCTGTAAAAACCCTGCCAAGAGCTCAGGGAGAATACCCAGATTCATTCATCAAGAGGGGTCATCAGGAAAGGCTAGGGTGCCAGTTCAGAGACAGACTGTTGAACTGTCGGGATGAAGATGGGGGCCTGGTCCTGGCTGCGTGGAGACCAGCATGTCGACACCTCTTGTGGGGGAGGGGGGTCTTCCCGATACCGACTCTTCTCGGGAACCAAATCCCTTGGTGCCCCAGAGCGCCCTGCACCATATGTAGAGGAGGATCGATGCCAGTCATCGATGCTCCTTGGTGCCAAAGAGGAAGACTTTGAATCCCCAAGTCGCCTTGGTGTCTGGTCCAATTGTGACCTTTCCCGATGCCCGTGCACAGTAGCCGGCGTCGAGGCAGGTGGAGACCCACTCGATGTGTGTCCACTCCCAGTATATGAAACAGTCCTCTTAGCCATACATACCGATGCTGATACAACTCTCGACATCAATGTCGACACCGATACCAATGCCAAGATTTCGGACCGGGCACCAAAAATCTTTTCCCTTTGAACCTCTCTGGCTAGCTGGGTTCTTTTCTTCATATGAAGGCAAAGAACATGGTTGGAAGGGGTATGTTCAGGCCCTAAATACTGAAGACACTAATAAGGAGTGTCTTTGCTAGAGATGGTCCTATTGCACAGGCTACAGCGCTTAAAGTCACTGGGAACCTTTGATGACATGGAAGGGAAACATCTATGGCTAAATCAAATGGCTCAATGGTAACTAAAAAAGGGGCATGTACCAGAAAAATCAAGGGAGAAATACCCAAACGGAGCTCAAGCCTGAGAAGGCCTACTGAGTATGCCAAAAATAAAGGAAATCTATAAGTGGGGGAAAATAAAGTAAAACATATTCAGGAAGGAAGAGAAACCTTCCCAAAGAAAAGAGAACAAAAAAAAAAAAGTCAAGGTAGAAACCCCCGAAGGGAAGGCACAAAAATTGAAAAAGTATGCTCACGCACCAGATGCTGTGAGGAGCGTGGGACAATTGCGTACTTTCCTCACAGTTGATAAGAGACTGATGGTTCCGTGCTCTTGCGGTGGGCGGGAAGGCACTCACGTATGCGAAGTGGGAACAGTGCGCATTCTCTGAAAGCTGTAGTACCTTAAGCTCCGCACTGGGCAATGTCACCCACATGTGAGAATATGGCCTGCTTGTCCTCAGAGAGCAGAGTTTTTTCACATTGCAGGTGAATGTTTTATTAACTTTTTTTTTTTTTTAGGTATGTATTTCCAAATGTTATAGTTACCATTCTGGCAGATAATCAGACGTATGTCATTTACATCAACAAGGTGGTAAGACACACAAAAAACTGCAAATTATTCAGTAATGTCCTCATCAACACCTTGCTATACTAAGGGGAGGCTCTATTAGATAACCAGTATCAAAATGACAACTTGATACATGCAAGAAACTGAAACATTGGCCATGCTGGGATTCTAATATGGTGTGTTCATTTATTTGTTTCATTTTATTACACTTTGTATTAATTCTTTTCTTTCTAACTCCATTTGTATGGACAGGCTGGGCTTGTCATACTGATTTCTCTTTGTTTTGCCTTTGCCTAAACAATTCTTACTATTATCATCCCAGATTACAAAAGTTATTAATCACAAGTCTTAAACCACTCTTTAGTAGCCATGTTTACTTAACACACCCTTCCCATAAACAATCACTCAATGTTATCACAAAGATGTCGGTGAAAATCTTGCCTAACTTACAAACCTCCTTTCATATCATAACATTTAAGTCAACACTGGTGCAGCAACCAAAGTAAAGATTTAACACATTTTCCAACACCTTTAGCTTGATTAATACAGAGCACCACTTCAGTTTACCATCTTGAGAACTAAAAGGAACACAGGCTAATTCTTAAGTTTTCCTTTCTTTACAAAAGGAAAACATCTAGGCGTGGCAATCCTGAGAAACTGCCACGCCTTTTCTTTTTAAAATTGTTAGTATAGCATTTTCCCTCCAGCAGTGTTTTACCTGGAGAGAAATAATTTATTTTCATTCCAAAAGTGCTTTTGGCTTTGGACCTCTCAACACACCCAGGGTGTGAGACAAATTCACAGATTCAGCACACCCTGCTGCGTCGTTCCTTGCGTGTGTACAGTATCACTACTCCAGGAACCGGTTTTAAGCCATCATGTGTGACCTACCCGGCAGCGCAGGGATCGTTTGATCAGAAGGTGCTTGTGGCGTGGGTACAGCTGGGATGCACAGAATGGCTGGAAGTCTGGCTGGAGTAGACGCTGTTGTAGGGTGGTTACTAAACAAAAAAAATATTTTAAAAAAGAAAAATATGTTTGCAAAATGGGAAGCAGCAAGCAGTGAACGTGAATAGCAGAAATCTATGCAAATAATTCACATTATAGTTTGTCTATATGCTGGAGCACAGAAACAAAACACTCTATTGCTATTCAAAGGATCCCAGGGATTCAAATATCTGTGACCGACACGGTTGTATTTTGCCTGAAAAATGTCTGCGTCAGGGGCAGAATTACTGGAAGATCAAACACAAAACACACACAAAAGGCTCATTGCTGAGAAAGTCATATTCAAATTTAACCAAAAATTCTCCACATCAATAACATTAAACTAACACATAAATAAATAAATAAGCAAGAGAGACTAAAGACGACATATGGCTAAAAGTGTCTGTTAAAATAAAAAAATGAAAAATGACAAAGTGTCAATCTAAAACAACAGCTTTAAGAAAGGAGAGACTGACTTACCCAGCTGGTGGAAGCTGTTTTAGACTGACACTTTTAGTCATTTGCTTTTTTAACAGACACTTTTAAGCTAGATGTAGTTTTTAGTCTCTCTTGTTTATTTATGGTTTAATTCAATGATACTGATGGACTAACCATTGGAAGGCCAGATTAAAACAAAACAGAAAAGGTTTGCAGACACAATTGTTTAAAAGAGCAGAAATTAAGTAATTCATCATTACCCTCAGTTAGATTTATAGGTCTTGTGTAATAGTCTTCAGATAATGGTTCTGCTTCTTCCACTGCCTGTGCAGGCTCAATCTTTATTTCTTTCTGGTCTTCCCCTTCTTTCAAACTGAAATGAAATGTGAGTGATCATCCTTAAAAAAAAAGTGTCAGAAAGACTGAAAGTATGTTAAGCATATTTAAGATTTGTTTTAACTCTCAAGTCTCACTCATTCTCAATCTTTAGAATGTTCCTAGTATTTGGACCTTTTCCTGCATTTTAGAAACACAGAAGCAACTGAAACATGTCAGTATTAATTTCTGAAAAATCCAATGCACCAGATGGTTCACAATTTCATTCAAAACTTGAAAATATCACCACCAACCCAGAATGAGTGAACACCATACCTATAATATACAGCCTTCAGTTTGATTGAAGGAAAATGTAAGCACTACAGACCTCATAATATCACGTATGCCGAACGGCAGGCTCTGGAAGCATTACAATCTGATTCTTCAATTATGATTAGAAGTGCTGATAAAGGGGCCACAGTGGTATTGCAGGACACTGATGATTACGAAAAAGAAATTTATAATCGGTTGAATGTATTGTCCCTTGACATAGATCCTACTGAGCGACTCCAACAATATATTACAGAGAGTCAGGGCATATATTTTTAACTCGGGCATAATTTCAGTTTCTGAATGTAAAGAAGCTGGTAATTCCTGTATTCTATACTTTGCCTAAGACCCATAAATGTTTGGACAACCCCCCCAGTCTCACTATTATATTATTTTGCAATTCCCTGCTGGAGCCCTTTCCTAACTTTGTGGACTGGTTCTTGAAGCCCACTGTAGAAAGCAGTGCTTCTGACGTGAGCGACACTACACACTTTTTGTGTATATTATGAGATTTCAAGTGAGGATTTTCCTTTAGTGGCCTCATTAGATATTGAGGCTCATTTTCAAAGCACATAGACTTATGTTACATAGGTTACTTTGGGGATCATTTTCAAAGAACTTAGACTTACAAAATTCCATAGGTTACTATGGAGCTCTTTTTCAAAAGAGAAAAAAAACATCTAAAAAGTGGCATAAAGCAGCATTTGGATGTTTTTCTTACAAAAACGTCCAAATCAATATTAAAAAAAAAAAAGTTTTAGATGTTTTCTATGCAGTCTGTCTGAAGTGCGTTCAAAACACAAGGGGGTATGTCAGAGGTGTGTTAAGGGCAGGATTTAGGCGTTCCTAAGACTTAGGATGTTTTACAGCCATAATGGAACAAAACCATCCAGGATTAAAACTAAGACGTTTTGAGCTAGACCTGTTTTTATAATGAATATAAGGCACAAAAGGGTGCCCTAGATTACCAGAGGACGGAATCAGGGGTGACCCCCCCAATACTCCCCCAGTGGTCACTGACCCCCCTCCCACCCCCCCAAAAATGTGAATAAAAATAGGACTTCCCAGCTTCTATGACAGCCTCAGATGTTAGAGCCCGGCCTATTAGAGCAGCATGTAGGTCCCTGGAGTAATGTAGTGGTCAGTGCAGTGCAGCATGGCTTGGTGGGGACTAAGGTCCCTATCTCTGTTACATTTGTGGTGGAAACTGTGAGCCCTCCAAAAACTCACTGTACCCACATATAGGTGTTCCCTTTACCCATACAGGCTACTGTAGTGCTGTACAGTTGGGGGTAGTGGGTTCTGGGTCGAGAGAAAATCATCAGGTAAGACCTAATTTCTCCTTCCATTACATAGCTTCCCACTATTCCAGAACCTGGGGTGTTCAAATGTGAGACATGTCCTAAGTACTGTGCATTAACTTTCCAGGTAGAGCATGGGCATGGACGGCACATGCCCAGCTCCTGCCCTACAACACCCACACTATGTAGTTAGTGTGGGACTTTTAGTACGCTGGCTGTAATTTGCACATGGTGGCTGAGGTCAAATTTAGAAATTCTAGGGTGCCATGTTAGCCAGGTGTTGAAAAACTGGCTTTAGCCTACAACAGTCATCATATTTGTGGCAGGCCTGGCAGAAATTGCTATAGCTGTGGTCTGGTACTGCTTCCCACCCATACAGAAAAGAAGACAAAGGGAGGGGAGAGAAAACAACAAAAAGACTACAACATTTTTTAAACAACAAAAGTCAAACGAAAAGCAAGTAAAAGACCAAATTAACCAAAGCATAAAACAGTCAAGAAAGCAAACTAAAAAGAACAAAAATAAAAATGAGAAATAGAAGTTTAGACAAAACAAAATCCTTAAGCAAAAAAACAAAAAACAACCACAGCCCTCTCCATATCCTTCACAGACAAAAGGTGACACACAAAAATATATTTATTCTCTGCCTCCTAAACGTTTTGGCAGGCACTCAATTTTTCTAACTAGGTTTTCCGCCCATCATTATAAACTGAAGCACTTTGATGCTGCACTGTATCTATTTTTTATGTTTTTTAAATTTGAGTATCTTGTACCGCAGAATGTTCATAAAAACCTTGGATTTGAATCAAAGTCACAAATTAAAATCCCTGCATTCTAGTTTTCCAGTCTCTCATTTTGACATTCCCTTCCCATTAAATTCTGAACTTGAAAACTCACGAGAGTCCAGCGAACACACTGATGGGAGCTCCAGATCTTTGACGCTGGAGACGTGTTCCACGTCCGTACTTGTCCTATCAACAGGAGAGAGAACTCAAGTCAGGAAACAGGAATTTTTTTTGCCATCTAATTCCATTCTGTTAAAGTAAGCAACATTCAGGATGGTACCCCTGTGTCAATGTACTGGAGGAGTACGTTTACACCACCAGCATTACAAATGTATAAATTAATCACCAAAGATTATACGCAAAATGGAGACAATTCTATACAGCAGGAACTTATATTTCTGCACCAGTTATGTGTGTAAAGGTTTAGAATACTTGCACATATGCATCTTAATGCGCATATCTCCAAATTTATGTATGCAGGTGGGCATGTATATGGTAGAAGTCTAGGTGCAAAATTATACCCATAACTTGCAGAAGACAAAGTTACACATGTATTTCTGGAACACAGGCACACAGAGGTGGCGTAAGTAATCACGCTTTATCACATACTACTGACAACTGGGTATGTACGTATGTATGTTTCTAATGCTTTAACTTACCTCCTCCACCTAATACGCAGCATGAGTTGTGAATGAGGGATGGATCAGTTAGGATAAGTACAGCCGTCACCTTGGGATTCTCTACTTGTGCCACTGTAGTGATCCTGCTTGTCCATGAAGAAAGCGAAGATACTTACCTGTAGCAGGTATTTTCCTAGGACAGCAGGCTGATTGTTCTCATGTGGGTCAACGTCCTCGTCAGCCCAGGAATCGGCATTTTGCAAGCAAAATATTTTAAAAGTTTTGCCAGAGTCTTCTGGCACGCGTGCAGCGCGCATGCGTGGACTGATTCCCCGCCCGTCGCATGAGCACTTCTCAGTTAAATCCAAAAGCATATAGAGAAATAAATAACTCCAAAGGGGAGGTGGGCGGGCTTGTGAGAACAATCAGCCTGCTGTCCTCGGAGAATACCTGCTACAGGTAAGTATCTTCGCTTTCTCCGAGGACAAGCAGGCTGCTTGTTCTCACATGTGGGGTATCCCTAGCACCCAGGCTCACTCAAAACAATGAGAGAAAATCCGCTGGCAAGCGGAGAACTCAAATGCCCCACGGTAAAGACAACAGAGAACAGAAAGTGGGAGAGCGACCAAGGATATCAGAGACTGGAGGATGTTCTTAAAATGAAAGTTTATTAAGACTCGACACAACGTCGTGTTTCGGCCGTCAGGCCTGCATCAGGAGTCTGCTGTGCAAGGTGGTTCAGAAAAATGACGATGGGTGATAATTATCTAGCAGCGCGTGCAGCGGTTCAACGAGACCACGCGATTATCTTCCAAACAGTCTTTTTCACGACTATTATATCACTGTTGAAGAATCAATTACATCATTATCCAGTCATCTTTTGTGTAAGAGACTGTTGTGACATCTTCAAAGAATCACCTATCGTCATTTTTCTGAACCACCCTGCACAGCAGACTCCTGATGCAGGCCTGACGGCCAAAACATGATGTTGTGTCGAGTCTTCGAAACTCTTAATAAACTTTCATTTTAAGAACATCCTCCAGTCTCTAATATCCTTGGTCGCTCTCCCACTTTCTGTTCTCTCACTCAAAACAATGAACATTGGTCCATTGGGCCTCGCAACGGCGAGGACATAACATAGATTGACCTGAAACCATAAACAACAGAGTGCAGCCTGGAACAGAACAAAAATGGGTCTGGGGGGTAGAGTTGGATCCAAAACCCCGAACAGATTTTGCAGCACTGACTGCCCAAACCGACTGCCATGTCGGGTGTCCTGCTGAAGGCAGTAGTGAGATGTGAATGTGTGGACTGATGACCACATTGCAGCCTTGCAAATCTCTTCAATGGAGGCTGACTTCAAGTGAGCCACTGACGCAGTCGTGGCTCTAACATTATGAGCCGTGACATGGCCCTCTACAGTCAGCCCAGCTTGAGCATAAGTGAAGGAAATGCAATCTGCTAGCCAACTGGAGATTGTGCATTTTCCAATGGCAACTCCCCTCCTGCTGGGATCGAAAGAAACTAACAACTGGGTGGACTGTCTGAAGGGCTTTGTCCGCGCCACGTAAAAGGCCAATGCTTTCGCCAGGGCGGGTACGAGGACAGGGAAAAAAAAATGTTGGCAAGACAATTGACTGGTTCAGATGGAACTCAGACACCACCTTCGGCAGGAACTTAGGGTGCGTGCGGAGGACTACTCTGTTATGATGAAATTTGATATAAGGTGCATGCACTACCAAGGCCTGAAGCTCACTAACCCTACGAGCTGAAGTAACAGCCACCAAGAAAACAACCTTCCAGGTCAAGTACTTCAGATGGCAGGAATTCAGTGGCTCAAAAGGAGCTTTCATCAGCTGGGTGAGAACGACATTGAGATCCCATGACACCGGTGGAGGTTTGACCAGGGGCTTTGACAAAAGCAAACCTCTCATGAAGCAAACAACTAAAGGCTGTCCAGAGATAGGTTTACCTCCTACACGGTGAAGATAAGCACTAATCACACTAAGGTGCACTCTTACGGAGTTGGTCTTGAGACCAGACTGAAAAGTGCAGAAGGTATTCAAGCAGGGTCTGTGTAGGACAAGAAACAGGATCTAGGGCCTTGCTGTAACACCAGATGGCAAACCTCCTCCATTTAAAAGAGTAAGACCTCTTTGTGGAATCTTTCCTGGAAGCAAGCAAGACTCGGGAGACACCCTCTGAAAGACCCACGGAGGCAAATTCTAAGCTCTCAACATCCAAGTCGTGAGAGCCAGAGACTGGAGGTTGGGATGCAGATGCGACTCCTCGTTCTGTGTGATGAGGGTTGGAAAACAAGCCAATCTCCACAGTTCTTCGGAGGACAACTCCAGAAGAAGAGGGAACCAAATCTGACGCAACCAGAAGGGTGCAATCAGGATCATGGTTCCGCAGTCTTGCTTGAGTTTCAGCAAAGTCCTCCCCACCAGAGGTATGGGAGGATACGTATACAGAAGGCCTGTCCCCCAATGTAGGAGAAAAGCATCTGACGCTAGTATGTCGTGGGCCTGAAGCCTGGAACAGAACTGAAGTACCTTCTGATTGAGCTGAGTGGCAAAATGATCCACCGAGGGGGTGCCCCACATTCGGAAGATCTTGCGGACTACACCCATGTTCAGTGACCACTCGTGTGGTTGCATTATCCTGCTCAACCTGTCAGCCAGACTGTTGTTTACGCTTGCCAGATAAGTGGCTTGGAGAAACATGCCGTGACAGCGAGCCCAAAGCCACATCTGGACGGCTTCCTGACACAGAGGGCGAGATCCGGTGCCCCCCTGCTTGTTGGTGTAGTACATTGCAACCTGATTGCCTATCTGAATCAATATACTTTGGTTGGACAGCCAGTCTCTGAAAGCCTTTAGAGCATTCCAGATTCCAGGAGATTGATCTGAAGACCTTTTTCCCGAAAAGACCGGGCTCCTTGAGTGTGAAGCCCATCTACATGAGCTCCCCACCCCAGGAGGGATGCATCCGTCGTCAGCACTTTTTGTGGCTGAGGAATTTGGAATGGACGTCCCAAGGTCAAATTGGATCGAATCGTCCAACACTGAAGAGAATTGCAAAAGTCGGTGGACAGTAGGATTACATCCTCTAGACTCCCCGCAGCTTGGTACCACTGGCAAGCTGGGGTCCATTGAGCCGATCTCATGTGTAGACATGCCATGGGAGTCACATGAACTGTGGAGGCCATGTGCCCCAGAAGTCTCAACATCTAACGAGCCATGATCTGGAGACGCGCGAACTATGGACACCATGGACAGGAGGTTGTCTGCCCTTGTCTCGGGAAGATAAGCTTGATCTGTCTTTGTGTTCAACAGGGCTCCAATGAATTCCAACTTTTGCAAAGGAGTGAGATGGTACTTGGGGTAATTGTTTACAAACCCCAGTAATTCTAGCACCTGAACAGTCATTCACATGGACTGCTGAGCACCTGCCTTTGAGGTGCTCTTCACCAGCCAATCGTCGAGATAAGGGAACACATGTACTCCCAGTCTGCGTAGCGACGCTGCGACTACCGCTAGACACTTTGTGAATACTCTGGGTGCAGACGCCAGACCAAAAGGCAGCACACAGTACTGAAAGTGCTGAGATCCCAGCCGAAATCGAAGATACTTCCTGTGAGCTGGAAGTATCGAGATGTGTGTGTAAGCATCTTTTAAGTCGAGAGAGCATAGCCAATCGATCTCTTGAATCATGGGAAGAAGGGTGCCCAGGGAAACCATCCTGAACTTTTCTCAAACTAGAAATTTGTTCATGCCCCTTAGGATGGGACGCATCCCCCCCCCCCCCCCCCCCCCCCCCCTGTTTTCTTTTGCACAAGGAAGTACCTGGAATAGAATCCCAGCCCTTCTTCCCCTAGTGGAACGGGTTCGACCGCATGGGCCTGTAGAAGGGCGGAGAGTTCCTCTGCAAGTACCTGCTTGTGCTGGGAACTGTAAGGTTCAGCTCCCGGTGGGCAATTTGGAGGTTTGGATTCTAGATTGAGAGTGTATCCTAACCAGACTATTTGAAGAACCCACCGGTTGGAGGTTATGAGAGGCCACCTTTGGTGAAAAAACATCAACCTCCCCCCTACTGGTGAGTTGTCTGGAATGGACACTTTTACTGAGGCTATGCTGAACTGGAGCCAGTCAAAAGCCCGTCCCTTGCTTTTGCTGGAGAGCAGAATGGGCCTTAGTTGCACACTGTTGACAAGAGCGAGCGAGCTGGGGTTGAGCCTGGGCAGGCTGCCGAGAAGCAGGAGTGTACCTACGCCTAGAGTAGGTATAGGGGGCACTCCTCCTCCCTCCAAAAAACCTCCTAGATGAGGCGGCAGTAGCAGAAGGCGCCCGGTGGGAGAGAGAATCCATAGCATCATTATACTTCTTGAATTGATCAACTAGATCCTCTACATTTTCTCCAAACAGAGATTGTCCCCTCGGCAAGGAACATCCGCCATCCGCTGATGGACAGAATGATCCAGGTCAGACACATGCAGACAAGAGAGTCTGCGCATCACAATTCATTGAGCAGCGATTCTGGATGTCACGTCAAAAGTACCCCTGGCCAGGAACTTGCGACACGCCTTCTGCTGCCTGATCACCTGGTGAAAAGGCTCGGCCAGCTCCATAGGGAGTGTCTCAACCAAGTCCTGCAAGTGTACGCTCTCGAAGAGCTGGTATGACTGGATCTTGGCAGCGAGCATAGCGGCCTGATACGTGAGAATCAAGAGTTCTAGCTTCTCTGCCTGGGGGCGCTGAAGCATAGTCTCTAGTACTCCTGGCTCTCTTGAGGACGAAGTCCACTACCATGGAATTGTGGGGTAACTGAGACCTCATCAACCCAGGTTCACCTTGGATCCGATACTGGGATTCAGCTTTTTCGGGACCACGGGGGCGAGACAGAGGGGCTGACCAGTTTCGCATAAGGACTTCCTTCAGGAACTGTCACAGCCTCTTTAGGTGGAGAAGAATAATCCAAGACCTCGAGCATCTCAGTCCTGGGCTCATCCTCAACCTCCACAGGGAAGGGAATAGCCATAGCCATTTCCCAGACAAAAGAGGAAAAGGACAGACTCTCTGGTGGAGACAGTCTCCTTTCAAGTGGAGGGGAAGGATCAGAGGGAATCCCAAAAGACTCATCAGAACAGAAGTACCTGGGATCTTCATCTGACTCCCATGAACGCTCCCGCTCAGTGTCGGATAAAACCTGAATTAAGGTGCTTCGACATTGGACCTGCCTCGACGCCAAGGAATGATGTCCTCTATGGTGATGTCGAGAGGGCGATGCCCTGTCTGACTGCGGTGAAGCTCCCTCCACCGATGTCGAAGGGGAGTCGACCTGGGTGGCAGCAGACGCCGATGCCGTGGACCTCACCACAGGTAAAGGGCCAGACACCGCTGCAGCAGATGGTACAGAAGGCGCAAGCACCTCTGACACCGAAGCTGACTGACGTAGCAGTCCCTCCAGAAGTTCTGGAAACAAGGCCAGGATGTGCTCGTCGAGAGCCACCATCGGAGAATGCTGCGGGGTCGGTGGGACAGGCGGTGTCAGATTCCGTGGAGGCTCGGGAGCAGGCATCGGGCTGCTAGGAGACAGACGCATCGGCACCTCCTGTATCGAGGGTGAGCAATCCTCTCAGCAACGACGCGTCTTGGGTGCTGACTCTCTCGACGTCCCAGAGCTCCCGGTACCGTGCGAAGGAGAACGATGACTGTGCTTCTTAGCCTTTGCTCGATGCCAGTCATCGAGACTCCTCAGTACCGATGAGGACGGGAAATCCTCACACCTCCTCGGGGCTAGGTCCGACAAAGGCCGGTCCCGGGGGGCCTGCATAACAGGAGGCCTCGAGGCAGGTGGAGACCCACTCGACGCCTCACTGCTCCCAGCACGAGTTGGTTTCATAGCAGCCATTACCTCTCTCCCCAATGTCGATGCTCCCTTCGATGTCGACGCTGATGACCTCGGTACCGATGTCAATGTCGAAGGACTGGACTGAGCCCCAAAACGTTTTTCATGTTGGGCCTCTCGAGACGCTTGGGTCCGTTTCTTCATACAAAGACACGGACTACAAGTGGCTGGGCTATGGTCGGGCCCAAGGCACTGAATACACCAGGCGTGGGTATCGGTACCTGAGATAGTCCCGGTTGCCCCGCATACAACGCTTGAAGCCGCTGGGAGTCTTCGATGACATGGACGGAAAAACGGATTCGGCGAAATCAAAAGACGCGATTGTGCCTAAAATCAGCAAAAAGGCAAAAAAGAGAAAAGGGGAGAACCCGGCCACAACGAAAAAGAAAGAAAACTTGAAATAGGGGAAAAAAACTAAAGAGAAAACTACGGGAACCTTATTTTATTTTTTTTTATCTTTTGAAGAAAAAGCAAAAAAAACAGACGCGAACAAAATCGCAAACGAAGAAGACTCTTCCAGGACCTGAGAGGAGCAGAAAACGAACGCTGCCGCACCTCAATGCGGAGAAAGGAAAAACTGAGAAGTGCTCACGCGACGGGTAGGAAATCAGAAGACTCTGGCAAAACTTTTTAAATATTTTGCTTGCAAAATGCCAATTCCTGGGCCCACGCAGACATCGACCCACATGTAAGAACAAGCAGCTTGCTTGTCCTCGGAGAAAGCATGGTTGCTTATCTGCAGCAGGAGTTCTCTATAAACAGCAGGATCCTACAAGCACACATTCCCATTCGCCCAGCTAAGAACAGCCCAAGGAGAGAGGACACTGCAGGAAATGCAGGCAACTTTTCCAGTGTTTTCGGGGGGTGGGGTGGGGGAAGAGAGGGAGACGGAGACAGGGAGGGAGAACCTGAAAACCTCACCAACTCGTTTGGCTGTACTGATCCTGCTTGTCCATGAAGAAATTTGTGCGAATGAATTTGTACACTCGAGGGTGGGGTGGGGGGGCATTGAGCCTATACTGCCTTTAAGACAAATGGAAAAAGCCTGCAGAGTGTGGCTCATGGAATTTTTTCGAACGTATGTTTTTCATGTGTGGTTTGGGGGCGGTAGGAAAACAGAGAAGTACTTTATGAGGAGGTATGGCACTAGGCCGTATTTTTATGGGGTTCGTTTCTCTGCTCCCTCCTTCCACCCCCGGTCCTACTTCATCCATTTTTTAGCTCAATGTGTCTTTTTACTTTGAGTTTCCCCACATACTCATCCCCATTGCGCTACAAATTTTCAGACAGTTATTTTGCCCCCAGATGGGACATTTCTCAATCTCTTTTGTATAATTCTTTCCATTAGGTTGGAAATAATAAATAGGAATAAAATAGGTGCCTTGTTATACAATTAACCCTATAGGCATACAAAGTAAAAACACTTTGCTTACTCATAGAGAAGAAGCACAACCAGAACATTAAGGACACAAGACTGTGAATCATAGCATGGCTGTTAAAGGACTTACCGCTACATGGATAGAGTGTTGCTGGGCAGTACACGGCAGCAGGAAGACAGAGGATATACGTTACACAGACCATACAGCTTGCACAATGCAGAGTAAAAATGTTTCCTGCGAATGCTTTCTTATTTCTCTAATTAAACATCTACTTGCTGGCTTCTAAGATGGCGTGATCACCCCCAGGAGGCCAACACAAAGCAGAAAATGCCATTATAACTAATAGTCACTCTTGGGGATGTATGTCCAGTAATAAAAGCACCGACAATCCCAGAAAAGTGAAAAGATGGGATGAAACTTTCTGGAGTTGCTGAATAAATCAACCACAGAAACAAAAGCAGATTATCCTCGGATGAGAATTAGAACAGAATGGAGGAGAGGAATTTATCAAGCTTATGCTGTAGAATTTAATTCCTTTGTTAGCAAGGTATAACTACAGTACTCAGAAATGCTTTTCAATGGTTTAATTCATGGAAGGCAATTTTTCAAAAGCAATTTATTTAGGTTAAAAGTTGTTTACCAGTGTTAATCACTGTCTTAAGATTGGCTTCCCTAAAAGCAGCTAAATGCCAGCACATTCTTCCTCAGCACACAGAAAGAAGGAATTTCTCAGGGCAAGTTGTGGTCAGCATAAGACAATACACATGGCCTGATATTTACACCAGGTTTCAATTGCAGTAAATCCTTGCACCCAAGGTTTGGCATAGAAATTGGCTCTAAGCGCAGTTCTATAAATGTCACGCAACTCAGAGTGCTGTTTATAGATTAGAGCTCTGCGCAGATTATTTTCAGCACCATTTTTTGTGCGCCATTTACTGAATATATGTACAGGTTCTGCCAAGATGGTGCATAATTATATGCGCACTTTATGAAGAAGTTCCTAGGGTGTAACTTGGGCAGAGCTATGATGCACGTGTATACTGTATAAAATATGCAGGTAGATGCATAGAGCACACATACACAAAGCTCAGAGTAGGTGTAAATGTGTGTGTTGGCATTTGTGGGTCAAAACAAACCATTACTAGTGTTGTATCCTTTTCTGTCTACAAGACAATTCATGATGTACCTTTATTACTTTTATATAATCTAATCAGTCCATGTCAAGTCCACTTAGGATGTAAACCATACTGAACCCTGAAAAGGAAATTTTAGCAGTATATAAAGTAGCGTCCCAAAGCCAGTTCCTGGCTCTGGGACGCTACTTTATAAAGGTACATAGGTACCTTTTTGGATTCCTCACATAGGTGTCCCGTTATACAATCAGGTCCATTATGGCTGGGGATAGGAATTAATGACATAAAGCTAAGATTTGCTTTAAGGTAGACTTCTACCCAATGAGTTTTAAAAACACTCAGATTTTGTTCACTTGATCAGTAGACAATGCTATACTTCCTTATCGAAGCTAATAAGCAATACAGAGCATCTCGCACACATTCAATGGTAAACCAGTGCAGTATCTTGCAAAGGAAGTCATCGCCACCTGGTAGACCACGATTATCAAAGTATGAACACAGATAAGGCACGCACTGTCACCACCACCAGCGCAGCACCATCTAATGAATATCACCAAGTTTCTCATACAAGTTTAACTGTGTGAGGTCTATGGTCACTTCACTTTGCTATCTCACTCCCTGCTCCATCATTTTAATGCATCAGGCGCAGTGGTGTAAATATTTTTGCAACTGGGGCTTCATTAGCTTCATCCCTTCTTCTCATCTTCCACTGACTCTCACATTTGATTATCTCTCTTCCCCTCTTCCCTGTGGCCTTCACACCACCCACTCCCTGCAGATGCTGGTTCCCCTCAGAGCCGCCAAGAGGGGGCGCAGGGGGGGGGGGGGCCCAGCGTCAGGGTCTCTTTCTCTCTCCTCCTTCTGACAGGATTCGAGTGATCACGTCCCGACAGGAGCAGGAGAGAGAACTACCCTTGGAGGCTGGGGAGGACCCGGAGCTTCCTCCAGTGCTGCTCTTCTGCCCATTGCTGACTGACTGCTTTTCTTCTCAGACGCGCATGCTCGTTTTTGAAACCGAGCATGCCCTGAGAAAAGCAGCTTCAGGGGCAGGCAGTCCGCGCTGGAGGAAGACTTCTGCTGGCGGGGCCTCAGGATCCTTGCCAGTCAAGGTATTTCAATCTTCGATTTGGGGGGGGGGGGGGGGCAGCAGCAGGGGTAGCGATTGGAGTGGGTGGCAGTGGACAACGATTTGGGGGGGGGGGCAGAAGCGGCCCTGCCCCGGGCCTGGTTCAGTCTCTTGGCTGCCCTGCCCCTCATCCTGTACACCTCGAAATGAGAGAAGATTTGAAACTACACACACACACAAGCCCTATCATCCCCTAACCCATAAGTTCTCAGATTAGGAAGCAGCCTGTAAGCACACACTAGCTCAGACCCTGAATTCATCTACTGTTACCATCACCAGCCCAAGAACTTCATCTGCTTTAAGAGCAACCAGGCTGCAGCTCTGTGCTCCCAGCAGCTGTTTCCAGACCTGATAAAAATGTACTGACTCCTGCTTCAAAATAGAATTCACTATATATTATAACGTTGTAAGTTTTATCATTTTATATATATCATATATATATATATATTTATTTGTCACTGATCTAAAGTACTAGTAAATATAAATTGTCTTGATCCAGAACAAAAAATTTACAGCCTAATATTAGTATGAGTGGGTGTCAGAGTCAAGAGTTGAGCAGTAGAAAAAAATAGGAGTGGGAATCAAAGTTGAAGGTTTGGTGTACCGACTCCATGGCCGTGAGACCAAACTACCCCAACTCTCTCCAACTCTAGCTCCGCAGGTGTGTGGAATAAACTCTCACCGAAAAGGCCAGTGGCATATAGTTTCGACGTCGTGCCAACTTCTTACGGTCTCGCTCAATCTTCTCTTTCTGAGCCAGCTGCTGGTAATACTCCACCAGTTTATTAACCTACAAAACATGGGGCAAAAATGCAGTCTTGATATGCAATTAATGGATATGCTATGGGTTGTCTTGTTACATTACAAAAGCTTTTTTCCTGTTACAAATATTACCATTTAATAAATGTGAAATGCACAGGACAAAGGAAGGAAGGATATGTTCTTATTTTCTACTGCTCCAGAATGATTTTCATTTTACTAGCTTTATTTCTCATTCATTTTCAGAGACCGTCCTTCCTCCTACACATCTAAAAGACATATCTTTCTTGACCCTGAATTACTTTTAACTAAGCAGTTTCATCTTGCTCCTTTGGACTATACCCGCTCAATGGAAATCAGCACTAGGCTACTGGCACCTTGAAACTTCATTCAAAACATCTGGAGAACTTTTCCCTTATTTTGTATCCCCTTCCATCTTACTTTTAAGGACAGGTGTTGGAGCGACAGTCTTTAGCTGAGAGCTACGTACCACTGCTCTTTCCAGAACCCTGTATCATGGGCACTAAATTCATGGCCTCCTTTCCCCACTGGGAAAGGTGAGCCTTGGCCAGTCAGGAGAGAAGAAAACCTGAACCAGGAATCAAGCCAGATCCTTCTGCATGATAATACACAGCACTGTCCGTGATACAGTCCTTGGTGCAACAAATTCTACAATAGTGAATCAAGATTATCAGTCCCTGAATGAATTAAGCAACCGGCACACTTGGATTCTCTGAAGTTAGAAAACTATGTGATGGGCAAGATGGTTTGGTGGCTCAGCCAATAAGTGCTTGCGCTTATTAGCAATTAGGAAGCTTCCTAGTTTGATTCATGGGTCGATTTCTGCTTCCAGGGTTAGCCAAGGTTTGGAATGATGCGAAGATGGCATTCACTGCTCCAAAGGGAAGGGTAAAGGGGTGGAGGTAGTGAGAAGCCTTTGGGGGGGGGGGGGGGGGGAGGGGGAGGGAGAAATTCCACAGCAATTGTTTGGGCAGCAGAATTATGTCAAAATAGGGGCCATGACTTTGGGATGTTTTTCCGTAGAAAAGCTGCTTTCTATTAGGGTAAGGTTTGTAGCTCAGGAACGAGGACATTAGGTTTGGGGAGCTAGGCCTGGACCTGCTGTATCGGCCTGCACAACCTTGCAATCTGCTAGAGTTAGAGAAATACTGAAGAATTCAAAAAGTCACCAACCTATGTACTTGGTTATGTCACTGGAAAAAAAAATTAGTATCTCTACTTCATCTGCTCATAGGAAAGGAACACAATCTACTTGTTCAAGCTGATATGGCAGAGATAATAAGGAATATACAATTACTTTAATAAATTACTCTATCACCAATAGCTAGGCTTCCATATGGAATAAGTTATTTAAACTAATATTGGATGATGGCATACTTTGAATTTCTGATAATCTGAACACATTCAACCACCTGTAAGCATGCAAAAGCATCATACCAAAAGCATCTAACAGTGCTAATAAAGCTTCCTTTTAAGGAAAACGGCAAGCACCTGAGAGAATTTAACAGATAAACTAGGAGAGCCACATCTGACCTTACCAGTTGCATGAAGATCAGAGAGAACAAAAGCATGAGTTCACATGCTCCCAGAGCTTACTATTGGCAGTATATAACTAAAAGTAACTCTTATACTACTTCCACCTCTCCAGCTCCCTGCAATCTGCATAAATCTTACACCAGACTTACCCTTTGTGTATGAGGATTCTCAGGCTCCTGCCAACCTCCACTGGCTGCAAGACAAAAACACATACATTCCTTAAAACGAGTCCTGTATAATTTGCATAAATATTTGTACTGGAGTCCTTATGACTGCATAATCAACTAAGCAAGTCCTTAATATTACTGCAACCAAACGTTCTCCAAAACTTCAGCTATCAAGCAACAAAAACACAAGCTTTGTGCAGTAAAGTCTTATGTCTTCCAAGACAATAAAAGTCATATGAGTTGTAGCTTCCTATCAGTAGTTAACACTGTAAAGCATCTGATGACTGGTGGAGGAGTAGCCTAAGTTAGAGCTGAGAACCAGGAGAAACAGGTTCAGTTCCCACTGCAGCTCCTTATGACCCTAGGTAAGTCACCTAACCCTCCATCGTCCCAGGTACATCACAGTGTGTGAACACACTGAGAAGAAAGTACCTGTATATAGTATGTAAATCACTTTAGTTGTACCACAGAAAGACGGTATATCAAACCCATGACCCCGGCAATTATTATCAAGGAAACTGTGCAGCTGTTGTCTTGTATATCCTGGAAGCCGAACAGCGATTCTCAAGCCCTAAACACACAAAGTTTTCTCATACAGTCCACAAGCACACACTGTGGTCATCAAGAAAAAGCTATTGTGTTTCAACCAAAGTTAAATTGTGATTTTTGGGAGACAAAATGTACTCATTACAAGAGCACAATAGTGATGCTAAGCGGTTTTACAAAAGTCAAAAACATCAAAAGAAAGGTCTATTATTATTGGTTCAATGTGTGGATAACCACCAAGCAACACCACAGCAATCCCTGTAGCCATGTGCGAGGACTTCAGGAAAAGTATAAGATTTGGAAGTACCTCAAGGAGTTGTTAGCTGGATGGAAAAACCCAGAGAAAGCAATAGAGCAACAGGCATAAGATAAGGATAACAAACAAAAAGGTAAGAGGAAGCTATGGATTTCTACAGAAGTAAAAATAGATTAGTGTTAATAAAATATACAAGATCACAGAAAGAGGGAGACAGTAGCAATACCTGGAAGAGCTAACAGGAAGGAGTCAGGAATGCAAACATGCAAATAGGGAAAAAATAGTCAATCAGGTAAAATGCAGAGATGAGACTTTTTAAAGATCACTTAGTGATAGAATGAAGTGCAGAAGTGGCATCAGGAGACTCAAAACATGAACAGAAATACAGAGGCTTATGAGATGAAAGTGGATTTACTTAAAATTTATGTTCAGTGGTCACAGAGGAAGAGCCAAGTATAGGAATGCAGAAAATGAATACCAATAGGAATGAAAGCAAGGTAGACTTCAAATGACTGTAAGATGCTGGCTAAACTGAAGATAGACAAAGCAATGAGAGTAGATGTAATGCATTCAAGGCTATTGAGGAATCTTAAGCAAATGTTCTGATAGCTTCACCGTTTCACCGCTTCTCAGTTCCAGAAGACCGAGATGGGCAGATCCAATTCTTCTTCACAGAGGTGGAGGCTGAAACAGGCTAGTTAGCCTTACATCAATGGTCAGTAAATTAATGGAACTACTGCTAAAATAGAAGATGATTGGATTCCAGAAGCTACATGGACTAGAAAAGCAGCATGGCTTTACCAGAGATAGGTTCTATTAGTTGAATGTGATCAAGTTCCTTCTCTAGGTGGTCAGAATTGGACCAAAGAAAAGCACTAGATATGGTGTACTTGGATTTCATCAATGCCTCTGACAAGGTTCCACACAGGCATAGTAACATAGTAAGTAACAGCAGATAAAGACCTGAATGGTCCATCCAGTCTGCCCAACAGTCACATTCATTATCATTTCAAGATTTAAATCAACAATGAACATAATATAATATACTTGATCATGGTCTCTCTTTGGTGTTTCTGGGACATGCACCATAGAAGTCTGCCTGGCTCTTGTCCTTATATTCCCAACTACTAGAGTTGCCGTCAAAGCCCACCCCAGCCTATACAAATCTGTCTTGTCATTTGCGGGACAAAGACCATAAAAAAAAGTGTGCCCGTCACTGTCCTCACATTCCAAACCACTGGAATTTCCATCAAAGCTCTCTCCAGCCCATCCTAAACCAAATCGCCATATATGGGACTCAGACCATATAGAAGCCCAGCACTGGCCTAGTTGATGCAGCAGCCAGTGTCGCCACTTAAGCACCACTTGACATGCAAACTCATATGCAACCCTTTAAGTTTTTTTTTATATATATCATTCATTTTCTAATTAGAGATCCTCTGTGTTCATCCCATGCCTTTCTGAATTCCGCCACACTTTTATTGCCACCACCTCCCTCGGGACATCATTCCAGGAACCCACCATCCTCTCTGTGAAAAAGAATTTTCTGACATTACTCCTAAGTCTATGTATACACAGAAGAAACAAATCTCCACAAAGTACACACTCAGGCTCATTTTCAAAGCACTTAGCCTCCCAAAGTTCCATAGAAACCTATGGAACTTAGCCTCCCAAAGTGCTTTGAAAATATGCCTAAATATGTGGCAAGACAGCGAAGGTGACACAAGGATGAACGGACAAAATTCCAAACAGCAAAAACAGTTTATTGTGGATTGTTCTGGACTCGACACAGCTGTATTTCAGCCGGATGGGCCTGCATCAGGAGTCTCATATTTCAAGTAAGGTCATCCACTTGTTGAATTGTCCGTCAAAATGTTAGAGGGTCATGAAGCATATGCTCCAGTTTTGAAGAACTTTCATAAATGATAACTTGAAGATAACACTCGAGTTAAGATTAAAAAAAAAAATTATATATTGTGATAAACACAGTGTCTGCCCTTACTTGAGGAGGCCGCCAGAGGGCGCTCTCCCACTGGAAACCGGGAAAATGCCCATTCTGGTCACTAGAGGGAGCTCCAGTGATCTAGCTGAGTATTGACTTGCATGGGCCAGTAGAGGGAGCTCCAGGGAGATAGCTGGGGGAGTGAGAAGAGACTTCTAGACCCAGATCTTTCTGGAACCAGAGGGGTGAGGTCTCAAGAGGTGGGGAGGTTTATTGGACACCTCATACATAGCTTCCTCTCAGTAGAGAAGGGAGGTTTGCCCGAAGGAGGAGAGAACTGGGAGGAGAAGATCCCCTGGAAGATACTGGCTAACCCTCTGGACTTGTGGTGGACGAGGTGTCCAAAGGAGACAAGCAGGCTGAAATTCCTGGGGTAAGATGTCCCTAAAGCATTAGTGTTGCACTGTGTGTCCTCAGTACTTATAGGAACGGTGTGTGTTCAAAGGACTGGGTGGCCCAAGTACTTGTAAAGAACTGTGTGTTCAAGGGAAGGACTATGTGTTCAAAGGAGGGAGGACTGTGTGTCCCAAGTACTGAAGAAAGCAGGCTGCAAAGCCTGGGGTTAGAAGTCCCCAAAATATTGATGTTAGTACTGAGCCCATGTGCCTGTGTGGGGGAGGCTCAGTGTGAAGACGTGACAGTATAAAGTATTTAAGCTGGAAGAAGTGTGCCCAAGGGGCTGGAATAAAGAGCTGCCCGAGGAATATGCTGTTGGTGAGACCTGTCTAATCTGCTTAGTGAGAACCAGGTCACCCCGAGCGAGAAGGGGTAGCACACTAATCTGCATATGATCTGCATATTGAGAACCAGGTCACCCTGAGTGAGAAAGGGTATATATATATATATATATATATATATCTATCTCAGAGACATTTATATTACGTTGAAACCTTCTGGTCAGTGTGCTGCTGCGGCTAAGAAAGCAAATAGAATGTTAGGTATTATTAGGAAAGGAATGGAAAACAAAAATGAGGATGTTATAATGCCTTTATATCGCTCCATGGTGCGACCGCACCTCGAATATTGTGTTCAATTCTAGTCGCCGCATCTCAAAAAATAGTGGAATTAGAAAAGGTACAGAGAAGGGCGATAAAAATGATAAAGGGGATGGGACGACTTCTCTAAGAGGAAAGCCTAAAGCGGCTAGGGCTCTTCAGCTTGGAGAAAAGACGGCTGAGGGGAGATATGATAGAGGTCTATAAAATAATGAGTGGAGTTGAATGGGTAGATGTGAAGCGTCTGTTTACGCTTTCCAAAAATACTAGGACTTGGGGGCATGCGATGAAGCTACAATGTAGTAAATTTAAAACAAATTGGAGAAACATTTTCTTCACTCAACGTGTAATTAAACTCTGGAATTCGTTGCCGGAGAATGTGGTAAAGGTGGTTAGCTTAGCGGAGTTTTACAAAAGGTTTGTCCAGCTTCCTAAAGGAAAAGTCCATAGACCGTTATTAAATTGGACTTGGGGAAAATCCACTATTTCTGGGATAAGCAGTATAGAATGTTTTGTACTTTTTGGGGATCTTGCCAGTTATTTGTGACCTGGATTGGCCACTGTTGGAAACAGGAAGCTGGGCTTGATGGACCTTTGGTCTTTCCCAGTATGGCAATACTTATATACTTATGTAAGTACACTGTAATACAATAGCATAGAAGAGGGGAGGACTAGTCCAATGGTTAAAGAATTTAGCTGACAACCAGAGAAGCCAGGTTCAAATCCCACTGCTGCTCCTTGTGATCTTGAGCAAAATCACTTGACCTTCCCATTGTCTCAGATATAAATATTACACTGTAAGCCCTTTGGGGACAGGGAAATACTTGTACTAGATTGTAACTCACCTTGAGCTACTACTAAATCCCACTCTATTTATGGAAAAAAAATAAGTTTATTGCACAGGGCCCAAAGCTTGTTACCCTGACAATTGAAGCAACATTCACTGAAGTGTGGAAAATTTCATTAATGGGGATGAAAAGATACGCACTATCATCTTGGTTAATCCCGTGACAGTCAATGGCCTTGCAAGACTCTGAATTCTGGAGCTGTATCAATAATCAGACTCAATTAACTAAGCTATTGTCTATCACATCACTAGCAAGTCTGAAGGGTTACTCACCCGTCCAGTTACCAGAACACACTCACACTGCCAAGGTTCAACACAGAGATCATCAGGAACCAAATAAAAAAAGTGTGTGTGTGTGGGGGCGGGGGGAGAAGTGGACAAAAGAAGGTGCCCTGAATTAGAAACAAAACAAACATCCTCCTCAGAGCCAGTTTGGAGTCCAGGTGTAGAAATGCCCCTAAGTGCTTTGAGCCATATGTCTCCTACTACTGAACAAATATAACTATTCAAACATTCTACTAAATAAATGAAACACTAATGGATTGGAAAAAACAGACATCGCCCAGGGAACGCATTTTTCTAATTACTTGCTATTACTTTAATGTCATTAACAATTCCTCTTTTTAAGATTACATTTTCACTATGGTTACTTTTGATACATCTCTTTAGATCATTCTTTCCTGGAACTATTTTGACAGAAAAAAAAAGGTTGTATTTAATTTTAGCTTTAAATGTGTTCTGATATCATTTATAAATCTGAACTGGAAACATTTTTTTAAATCTAGCACTCTGAGATGTAACGACCATCTCAGAACAGGCTTCGGAAAGAGCCTTGGTATTTTCATAGCACTGACTTTACATAAGAACAAGCGTTGCCAAACTGGGACAGACCGAAGGTCCATCAAGCCAGTATCCTGTTTCCAACAGTGGTCAATCCAGGTCACAAGTACCTGGCAAGATCCCAAAAGAGTTCTTGCTTTAGGGGTTTTGCATGAGGTAATATTGCTCATGTCTGTTTATGTACATGAAGAATAAAAATGAATAGTTTAGTATTTAGTTTTACAGAGCAGAGTTACAACAGCTATATTGAACTGGAGAACACAAGCCTTAGCAGGACTGTCTAACATACTGTTCTTCAATGCAAAGCCTATCCCCCTCCCCCCAAGACATCCTCCAGACACTCCCCCAATACTCCTCCAACTTCCTGGCCCCCCCCACCCATTTCTAAAGACAGGAGTGATGCTCAATTGCCCCTACCTCCAGCAGTGCCTGACCCAGAGTGGTGCAGCAGCACTTTGAGTGTAGGCCTGTGGAGGAGGTCCTTGTGTCAATGCTGTGGTTACAGCAATGAAACGGGGTGGGCACTGGAACCCTAGTCCTTTCCCTGCATAGGAAGATTTGGCTCCTCTCATTCAGCACTTTGGGACCAAAGCAGCCCTGACTTAAATTTGTGAAGACCACTGATCCATCAGAAACAAGATGTTGGGATTGGGAGTGCCAGAAGTTTCCATTGGAGTACCAGAAGTTTCACCATTACATAAGTCAAAGCCATTGCAAGTTGTTGGCAAACAGAGCGGCTTGTCCAGAGAACACTACCTTACAGTCAGTCTGTAAATATACAAAGAAAAAGGGAGGAGAGGGAACTGAGAAGCAACCCTTTCCATAGGTGCTGTTTTGGCCAGCAACCACCCTAACACAGGTCTCGTCTTCAAATTTTGCAAAGCTAAGGCACTCCAACATCTTATCATCTCTGCATTGGTCTAACAACAGGTATTACAACCTACTAAGATTCACATTTACTTATAATTTCTTTCGTTTTGAATTTCAGATTTGTAGATGATCATGTACTCTTTTTCTTGCTTACATCCTTCTAGCTCTCTATTTTCCTGGATCTTTTGCTTTGTGGCTTTTGCCCTTAGGTTTTACGACCATCCCAACGGCTGCTGTTGTGTCTCAAAACATGTAAAAAGCTGTGATACACAATATATATATGAAAACTGAATTCTAATGCATAGTTCATTTTCTTCTGTTCCAATTATGATACTTACCAACAGATTTGTCAGCCATTCCCACATCTCTAGAAGTCCAGCGACAAAACCCACAAGCAAGATAATATGCTTTCTTCATCGTGGTCTTGGCGGGGTCATCTGGAATAGGAGCCGGGATGGTTGTTGCCCGAGTTGAGAGGGTATGCATACAGCAAGGGCAGTCAAAACAGTTAGCACATCTGTTATTGAACACCAAACAAAGTAAAAAACAAACAAAAAAACGACATGTTGAAGCAGAACTTTAATCATTACATTAGCCTGAACAGTCTGCAGTAATCATACAGTGCAAAAACACCGGCTGACGTTCATCGGACCCAGCAAAGTTCTATTTATTAGCATTTATTGACCGCCTTTTTGAAGGAATTCACTCATGCCGGTGTACAGTAAGAATAAGTCAAATATAAGCAATACACAATTAAAGCAATAAAAATATTCAAACAACAATACAAAGTATGGCATAGTATGCTACTTTACAATGTTGATTATGGATCCAAGGCAAACACTTGATAGCAGGAGAACTTATAACAATCTCAAAAATCACTATTGTGATTTTTTGAGAACATTACAATGTTAATACAACACACAATAAAACATTTTAATAGACAGCATAGGGTGTAGGCATCGCATTCACTGCTGGTTTAATCATGAATTGATAATGAGTGTTCTCCCTTTATGCTTCGTCCTTCCCCTACATCATTCCAAAATCCTGGAATGTCCTGCCAAAAGAGCTTGTCGACCATCAACTGTTCAAGAAGTCCTTTAAAACATTCTTATTCAACAAGGCTTATTCCACTGGCTAATCCAATGTTTATCCTGTGCCATCCCATGTTCCTTCCCCTCCTGTCACACTCCGAATCTGTGCCTTCTCTGTATCGTATCTTCTTGAATTTGTATAAGCCACATTGTGCCTGCTTATGTAGGAAAATGTGGGGTAAAAATGCGCCAAAAATAAATAAATATTAACAAGGTATCCACTGTCCTTGGTTGAAGGAAACTCAGCTGTTTAGAGGGATGAGGGGGTTTTTTTTTTGGGGGGGAGGGCTTTTAGCATACATATTTTTGGCACATTAAGAAAAGAAATATACTGCAGTCATTGTAAAATACCAGGAAATTAATCCATCAAATTGACACACACACAAATAAGAACTGAACCAAGTTAAAACATTTCTTTAACTGTGAGATGTTGACAAATACCAAGTTGAGTAGCTGTACCACACTGTGTGGCCCTGAAAACATTCATATGTTGTCAGTGTACACCCATTTCTGTGACCAGTGCAACTTAATCTGAACAGGTTTATATGAGGTTTTAACTATAGTGCCTTGTTAAATCTTCACAACCTTGTACATTTTTCACACTCTGCTGTCTAAAAAATACAATTCAAAAGGTATTGAAGGAGTTTGTTTCACTGAGGTACACAACATAACTCTACACTTTCAATGTGACAGAACAATTTATAGAAATATTCAAAAAGTAAGGAGAAAATGGGTCTTTCCTGATAATTTTCTTTCCATTAGTCTTTCCCGGTATTCTAAAACCTGTGAAATTGTTGTGTCCATTAACCAGCAGGTGGAGATAAAGAACTGAAAACTAAGCTGAGACATCTCTGTCTTGGCATCCAGTCCAGCTCTTCAGTATTTATGTAGGCAAGCAGTAAGGAGAAACTCAGAACACACATTAACAACGTTAAACAACTCGCTAACCTAACACTAACCAGATGAGCAAATATGTGTGGACCTCTCTAATTTCTGGACAACTTGTCGAGAACAAAAGATATGCAGAAGCACCATACAAGGTGACAGTCGTTATTTTACCCATTACTTTGCACCAACTAACCATTTCAAAAACCTCATAGCAGGGTTGAAAAAAAGGTTTGGATAACTTCCTAAAAGAAAAGTACATAAGCCATTATTAAGATGGACTTGGGAAAATCCACTGCTTATTTCTAGGATAAGCAGAATAAAAACTATTTGACTGTGTTGGGATCTTGCCACGCACTTGTAACCTGGATTGGCCAGGACACTGGGCTTGATGGATGACCGGATTAAACCCTGCTGAGCGAGCCGGCCGTCAATATTCAACAGCACAACTTTTTAGTGCTACTGAATATCCCCGCACCGGCTAAGTTAGGGGTGGGCCAGAGCCAGACAGCACTTATTTATAACTCGCTTTTACCCAAAGCGGGTAACAAAGTTACATACATAAAAATAAACAGTCAAAAAAAAAATCAGACCCTTAATCTATTTCATTCTTCAACTTAGTGGCAATATCCAGTCCGCTAACCAGCTAAGCATAGTTAGGACAGAAAAGAAGGCTGCCCTAACTTTATGCAGCGAGTTAACTGGGCACAGGTCTGAATCTCGGTCATTACCTGGTTAACATTTGGGTCAGCAGACATACCCAGATATTCAGTGCTGGGTACTGAGTATCCAGGGTTAGGTCAGCTCACAGCTTAAAGCTGTTTGTAGCCACTTAGTACCACGAGCTTAATACTCCCCCACTATTTCTTGAAACCATCTCAGAAATCCACAACCGTGAGAAAAGTAATCATGATACCTGTTTTTCTTTACTTTTGCTTCAGCAGACGGCATATTTTCCAAACAGCTGGGACAATAGTGTGAATCCACCTAGAGAACAATTAAAAAAAAAAAAAGAAAAGAAATCCAATGCATCAGTAATTTGCGAGCTGCCTCAGTTTTTCAGTGAAAAGTTTCACGGTGCAGCCGTGTGCTGAGCCGGAAGTGTATCACATCGGTCCCTTAGGTTATAAACCCTCCAGGGACAGGAAAATACCTACTTGTCCCTGAATGTAACTCACCTTGAGCAAGTACTAATAAAGGTGCAAGCTAGTTGTAAATAAGCAAGCATACAAACAAGGCATTTTAGAAAGAGGGCTACTTACAAAACTGAGGCGCACCATGTTCACTTTACCATGAGAGAGAGAGACAGAGATTTGGGTGGGTCTGAACATGTTGATGTGGATGCCCCATCTTACAAGGGAAACCTATATAGATAACAAAAAAAAAAAAAAAATCTAGAGGGTGAGGTAACCCCTCCCTCCCCCCCTGACTTTTGAACTGTTTTCTCAGCAACTGCTTGGAATTTCAAAGAGAAAAGTTAGGTCTCTCTTTCCATTAGTCCTTCCCACTATTCCAGAACCTGTGGGATAGTTGTGTCCATCAACCAAGAGGTGGAGATAAAGAACCTGTAACTATCCCACAGTTCTGGAATAGTGGGAAGCTATACAGTGGAACATGAAGGTTTACAGCTTTTTTTGTTGCTACTATCTACATTTATGTGCCCAGTGGAACCATATTATCTTCAGACATGGTGAAGTTACAGACCTTTTAGTGCTGAAGATGATCTGGGCCAGCCTGCCACAAGGACTAATTGACAAGGCTGTTAAGAACAAACTTCCCCTTAAAAATAAAAAAAAAGGGAGAGTAAGATATGATTGCAATATCTCATTGTAATTTCAAGTAGCAATTGCAGGTCTTTTGTTAGCTGGGTCGCTCTTTCCTTGTTACGTATACCTGCATGTATGTAGGCGCAATATAGGCGTGTCGTTTTTGTACTATATTGTTGCTTGTATTGCATAAATTGTATTCTCTCGTCAATAAAAACACTTCAAAAAAAAAAAAAAAGAGGAAACAAACTTCCCAAATCGACTGAAGGCCTTTGTTAAAGCTGGTGGTGGACACTTTGAGCATTCACAGTGACTGCGAAATTCTGATACATTGTAAATTGTATTGTCTGAATGACGTTATTTTACTGTGTTTTAGCTTGTACATTTTTAACGTGCAAAAATCGCTAGGTAGTAACACAAAAATGTCAGTACATAAAATTTCTTGTTGAAATTCAAAGCAATTGCTGAGAAAATGGCAACCCCCCCCCCCCCCCCAAAAAAAAAAAAAAAACTCTAGACGGTTACTTTTTTTTGCCTCACATTGTGTATATATGTTTGAAGGGAAAGGTGTCACTGATCAGGTACGCCCCCTCCCCCATGCACTATCACCCCTGTGACCTCTGATCACCTCTTACAACATCTGATTCTTCCCACTCCTAATTTATCCAACCTCTTCCCCCATCCCCTGCTTTACCAGGATATCTGCTGTCTAGTAGGAGGATCACTCCTGCTCATGGCCTCCAAGTTTAAAAAAAACAGCCCCCATGATCTTGTAGTATAACTACTAGAAGTCCTGTAGCCAAATAACTACAGCCAGACACTAGCAGTAATAATGCAGGATTACCACTAGGGCACTTGATAGCCACATGGGTGAGAATCCTTCCTGCTCGACACCAGGAACCTGGTAAAAAATCAGGGATGGAGTGGTCTGACACAGGGTGGAGTGGGGGCAATTGGTGCTACAGGATCGAGGACAGGAGCAGCAACTTCATGTAACTGTGACCTCACCCTGGGCACGATATTTTACCCTACAATACCCTTAAAATACCTCGGGCAAAATATCATGTATCGGACAGGGTTGAAGTACAGACATTAAAACTAGCCCCGTCTTCCCATTTCTAAAATGGGAAGAGGAAATAAAACTAAATTTGTTATTATATTTCGTTAGAACCCAGGAGAACAAATGACTTTTACATAGATAATTCAATAAATTATTCTTTTTATTTATGTTAAGGATATGTGTCAAGTTCCGATTCGTTTTAACAAATTCAATATATTTTTTTTTTAGTTCATCAACAATCCAACAGATCAACTTCTCCTATGTCTTATCAGATAAGTATCATTTGACTTTAGCAAAATTCATAAACTGAATATGTATCTAATCTTAAAATTTTGTCTAAACATTCCCCTATTCTATAAGAATTGATTCTTTGTATTTTTTCTCTTTTTCAGGTTTCTCATTCAACAAGCAGGTAAGTATAGTTTGTGGTTTTTTTCTTTCTTTTCCTGTTCTTAGGTTAGCCTTTTCTTATACAGTCTTTGTGCTGTTTGTATGTTAACCTCAGTCACTTATCTTTCTTCCCGCTTTCTTGTATATCTTCTGTTCTTCTTCTTTCTTTAACGTTGGGTACCGTATCTTTACAGTCAGCTAGAGGCAGGAACGTGGTTCGGGGTACCTACTAACCTGAGCTTTAAAAAGCAATAAAGAAAAACCCTAGACCCTACCTCCTTCTGTAAAGAAATAGCCTTTTTTTTTTTAATGAACTTAAAAATATTTCCCTAACTAGCTTCCCCAATAAAAGAAATATATAATTGTTTGACCCTAATCTAATCCCACCCTTCAAATAATGTTTCTCAGAATAATTAATCCTTTATGACCAGACTCACTGAGATCATCAAAGGAAAGCGAAAATGTTTATTCCGAAAATAAACATTGATTGGGAATCACTTACAGAAGAGCAGGCCCTGAAATTGAAACAGCTTCTGCTTAAACACATGAAATTATTTTCAGTGAATAACCAGGATATCGGTTTTACTTCCCTGGTAACTCATGCAGTGGAAACCGGAGATACAAGTCCTATAAAGCAGCCTTATAGACGAGTGTCCCCCCACCTATACAATGATTTCAAGCAGCATGTGTTCGAGCTTGTCAACCAAGGGATTTTGAAAAGGAGCAATAGCCCTTGGTCATCTCCGGCTGTAGTTATTAGAAAAAAAGATGGCTCATTAAGATTTTGCTGCGACTACCGGAGATTAAACACAGTCACCATTAAGGACGCGTATCCATTACCCAGAATAGACGAGTCATTGGATGCACTGGGTAATGCAGTTTGGTTTTCGTCCTTGGATCTTACATCGGGGTATTTTCAAATGGGAATGGAACCTAAATCTATACAGAAAACAGCAGTAACTACCCCATTTGGCCTGTTTGAATGGACTAGAATGCCTTTTGGGTTGTGCAATGCTCCGGCGAGTTTTCAACGACTAATGGAGTTGGTGTTGCAAGATTATGTTTTTCAAATACTGTTACTGTATTTAGATGACATCCTGGTGTATGCATCCAGTTTCCAGGAGCACCTGCAAAGGCTAGATTTGGTGTTCACCCGATTACATCAATGTGGTTTAAAACTAAAGCCAGCAAAATGCAAGCTGTTGTGCCGTGAAGTAAAGTTCTTAGGATATATTGTTTCAGAGAGAGGAGTAGCTACAGACTCTGAGAAGACCAGTGCATTGAAGAACTGGGCTCCATCAAGAACTAAAACTGAATTAAGAAGCTTCTTGGGGTTCGCCAGCTTCTATAGAAGATTTGTTGAGAATTTTGCACAAGTGGCGGCTCCATTACATCGATTAACGGGAAAAACAAAGAAACACCAGAAAGAAGTACCGTTTGTCTGGGATGAGGGGTGCCAGGTAGTGTTCGAAAGCCTGAAAGAGAAGCTTGTCTCCGCTCCAATATTGACATTCCCAGTGTTCGACCTTCCTTTTATTTTGACCACCGATGCCAGTTTTAAGGGACTAGGCGCTGTCCTGAGTCAAGTACAGAATGGAGTGGAGAGAGTAATCGCATACGCCAGTAGAGGACTTAGAAAGTCGGAGAGAAATGACAAAAACTACTCCGCTTTCAAACTTGAGTTGCTGGCATTGAAGTGGGCTGCCACAGATAAGTTTAGGGAATACCTGCTGTATAAGAAGTTCATTGTCAGATCAGATCATAACCCGTTAAAATACCTAAGTACCGCAAAAGTGCAAGCAGTGGAACAAAGGTGGCTAGCTCAACTGGCCGAGCTAGATTTCGAGGTGGAGTATAAACCGGGTAAAATTAATCAAAACGTGGATGCCTTGTCACGCTTACCTCAAGGTGAGGAAAAGGAAAATTTAGAAGAAGACCATGGAAAGGATTTTTGGGTTTTCCCAGTAAAGAGTTTGCTGACTATAGCAAAACAACAAAAAAATAAACGGGTCACGAAATTGGCAGCAGTGCGCATTATGTACACTGAATTGGAGATTATTGAAACACAACGGAGAGAAAAAGTCCTGAAAGATATAATTGATGTTCTAGAACAGAGAACTACACCTAATTTGTCTAAAAGATCGCCAGAGTTTAAGAAGTTGTGGGCTCAAAGGAAACGCTTAATTTTGAGAGAGAAAATTTTGTATAGACAGATAGAAGACCCTAGGACTAGGGAGCAGATTTTTCAATTAGTGGTCCCGGTTGAACACCAACAAGAATTAATGCAATTCCATCATGATCGCTCCGGACATTTCAGTACGGACAGTATGTTGAGAGCTTTAAGGAAAAAGTATTTTTGGTTAAAAATGGCATCAGATGTGGAAAACTGGGTCAAGAATTGTACCAAGTGCATCCTTGCCAGAGAAGTGTGTCCAAGAGAGAATGCGCCCATGACTTGTTTCACCATCACGCAACCTTTGGAAGTGGTAGCTGTGGATTACACTCTCCTAGATCGTGATTCAAAAGGGTTTGAAAACGTCCTGGTGATGTGTGATATGTTTTCACGTTTCACTATAGCGGTCCCCACCAGGAATCAATCCGCTAAAACCACAGCGAAGATGCTGATCAAATACTGGATCACAGTTTACGGAATACCCAAACGAATTCATTCAGACCAGGGAAGAAATTTCGAGTCATTGGTCATAAAAGAACTTTGTTCCTGGTACAACATAAAGAAATCTAGGACTACGCTGTATCACCCTGGAGGAAATGCTAGGTGCGAACGTTTCAATAGGACGTTGTGTCATCTAATCAAAACTTTGGCAGAAGAGAAGAGGAGGACTTGGTCTGATTATTTGTGTGAGGTAAATCAGATCTACAATAGTAGAATACACAGTTCTACCGGCTACAGTCCAGCATATTTATTTTTAGGGAGAGATTCTTTAATGCCTTTGCATAGCTCTTCAACAGAAGTAAATGAAGAAAACCAATTGAGTGTGGATGAATGGATACTTGAAAGGCAAGAAAAACTGGAAGAGGCTCGAAGAATAGCAAATTTTGTCTCGGAGAAATCTGGCCTTAAAAATAAGAAACAATACGATCATAAATGTAGAGGAGAAACACTGGAAACAGGAGACTGGGTGGTGGTAAGAAATCAGGGATACCAAAGAAGGCATAAATTGGAGCACATTTGGAACTCCACACCATTTCAAGTAGTCACTGTTTTGGGGCCTAATGTGTATAAAATACAAAATAGGGGGGGTATCGAGAGAGTCCTACATAGAGATCAACTTCGGAAAATTTCAGAGTCGCAAGTTAAAAATATTGATGAGTTTCAAGAACCAGAGATAATCCAGGAAACAAATGATCATTCGGAAAGTCCACTAAGTGATGTACCAGTCAAAAACAATGAGTGGTACATTATCCAAACTGTTACGAAGGTACAATCAGATATTGATTTATTAAATGATATGGTACTTGATTCAGGTGAAGATGTAACTGTTCCCCTTAGTTGTTCAGAGGGAGTCAGAACTTCCACTAGAATAACTAAGGGAAAAAGACCTCCGTTCCTTACGGAACATTACTGTATTTGATGACATGGTTTCAGTACAGATGAAAGTAAAATGTTAATGTGTTGAAAAGGGGGAGGGGAGGATGTGATGTTAAAATAGTAAATGGAAGATTTAAGTAGTAAATTTTACAGAAAAAATTGTTATAGTTAACAATTTTTATTTTTGGTCCGCACGAATGTAACCCATAAGGGGTTAAATTATTTTGGTACCTGAGGCTGCTCCGAGGGTGGCTGAAGTCCGGGGTGGTGTTCGCCATCGCATTGACGGCGTCAGGTGATGTAAGGGAGTTTTTTTTAGGGGCTGGAGGGTTGTGGAGCTTGGGCTGTTTTTGGCGCGTCGGCGCTATAACAATTGTGGCGAGGTTGCGCCAGAGAGAGAGAGCGGCGCTCCGGCAGCGTGGGTCAGCTGTTTGGTGATGGGCGGAGTTAAGGCGAAGAAGGGGAAGTCCGGGGAGAGCTCGAGGAAAGCTGTTCTGGGCTCTGATTGGCCCTGCGTAGGCGTCTGACGTCAACGTAATGACGTCAGACGCACGTTTTTGACGCAGGGCTCGGGATTCTTTAAGCTTAAAGGGAACCGGCTCTTTTAAAAGTGCAGAGCCGGTTCCGAAGAGAATAATGAGCCAGCGTGGGACCGGAGAAAGTGAGGAGAAGTGCTCCGGTGCACTCCCTCAGCAGTTTTATTTGTTTTTTTTAAAAAATCATTGGTCAGCCAATGTTTCTCAGAATAATTAATCCTTTATGACCAGACTCACTGAGATCATCAAAGGAAAGCGGAGAGTTTGAACTCTTCTGAGTCAGAAAGTCTCACATAGTAGCACTGTATGCACTTTAACTTTAAAATGTTAAAACAATAAAAGCAATTAATTTTGAAATCTGCAGGGATTTTCTTTCCTCCTTATAAATTATCCACAAAACCCCTGCTTAATCTGACAGTAAGAAATGAACATTTAAACTGTCACCTTAGTCCTGTACATTTCACAAGACAAGTAGTTCATTGAACAAGCTTTACCAGCTTATTAAACAGTTAAGTCTTGCTGACTGTATTAATTTATGTTATCCTAAACACTTCAGCCAGCTCACACAGTTCCCAACCACAACTTTAAAAAGCCTTTAAAGACGCGGCAGGCTTTAGACAAATTAATCAATCATATTAAATCACTCTCTAGACACACACGTTTCCCAAAACTCTAATTTGTCAGGTTTTATAATGTTTTCACTATCCACTGACCAGAGACCTATACTACAGGTCTGGTCAGCTTTGCACCTACCTCCCAACTGCCAACTGCCCCGTTTAGAACCTGATATCTCTGCCAGAGCTCGAGCTCTAAGCACGAGCCCCGGGCACTCTAAACCCCCAGTACACAAATATAGCCTTTGCACATTATATTAAATACATTTTAAACATAAAGAAATACACAGCTGTTTAAATAAATGCAAATATTAATACCTTTTTTTCCCTGAAACCCGAAAATCTTCTTTGTTCTCTTCTGGCACGAGCCTCCTGCTCCAGCTCCGTCCACGAGCTAGTGGCTGTCTCGTGCCCACCTCTGCACCCGTCTCTCCTACCTATTCAGCGCGTGCAGCGCTAACATCTTGGCTGACCAATGATTTTTTTAAAAAAACAAATAAAACTGCTGAGGGAGTGCACCGGAGCACTTCTCCTCACTTTCTCCGGTCCCACGCTGGCTCATTATTCTCTTCGGAACCGGCTCTGCACTTTTAAAAGAGCCGGTTCCCTTTAAGCTTAAAGAATCCCGAGCCCTGCGTCAAAAACGTGCGTCTGACGTCATTACGTTGACGTCGGACGCCTACGCAGGGCCAATCAGAGCCCAGAACAGCTTTCCTCGAGCTCTCCCCGGACTTCCCCTTCTTCGCCTTAACTCCGCCCATCACCAAACAGCTGACCCACGCTGCCGGAGCGCCGCTCTCTCTCTCTGGCGCAACCTCGCCACAATTGTTATAGCGCCGACGCGCCAAAAACAGCCCAAGCTCCACAACCCTCCAGCCCCTAAAAAAAAACTCCCTTACATCACCTGACGCCGTCAATGCGATGGCGAACACCACCCCGGACTTCAGCCACACTCGGACCAGCCTCAGGTACCAAAATAATTTAACCCCTTATGGGTTACATTCAGAACGCTACTTCCAAACATGTCCAGAAGTGCTAAACGTTCATTTTCCTGGTGTGCAGCTCTTTTGGGGGGGGAAGGGGACTACCGCTGCTCCCGCTAGACATGGGGAATCTTGTCATACATATTTTGTATGAAAAGCAAATGTGCAAGATGTGAGATGCAGTACTGAGTTTTCATCAACAAAAAAAACTGCAATCAGGGCTACCAAAAACATCTCGCTGGCCAGTGATGATATAACTAAACTAGTTTCTGTGGCTAGTGATATGACAATTGTGCCAACAAGTTTTTCACACAATGCAGGGATGTTTACTAAAGCGCTGTTAGCATTTATTGCAAGTTTTACCGCAGAGCAGCTATTAGTGCAGGTCCCTGCTAACAGCTACTGCACAGTAAAAATCCCAGGGCAAGTGCTTCCTGCAGGTCTGGGGCAGAGATCAGACGTGACCATCAACAGCAGCTATTGCACAGTAGGTAACCACGTGATAAGTGCAGTCATACTGATGGTGGCACAGTTAAAGCCACCTAAAAAGATGTGTTAAATTTAGCCGCACTATAGACAATCTGGTAGCGTGATAATACAGCAGCTGCCCATTACTTTCTGGGGGGGAGGGGGAAACAGAATCCAGCTGTCTCGATCACCCAGCCCTTTCCAATCCTGCTCCCCCCCCCCCCAACACTTAGGTACCCTCTCAGTCCTCTCTCTTAAGCACCCCCTCACCCCCACTCAAACAGTGAAGGTCCCCAATCAAAACACCGCTGATATCATGCATTCCCCTCCCCCCAAGACCCAAGGTGGAAACAGCCCCCTTCCACTCCCAGGGCCCTGGAGTCACCAGAGTTCAATATTGTGCTCTATATAAGGAGTGATTATTTTTACGTGGCAGGCTGACCCCTAGTGACAGCACCGTGTCATAAGCATCATTTTGAACCCCAGTGGCTCCTAGGTGGGCGCAGAGGACCACTCCTGTCCCAGTCCATTAGACTACAACAGCAATCCTCAGGTGAGTCCTAGAGGGAGTCAGAAGGGGAGGGGGGAATTACAAAGTTTGTCCCCATGTAGCCCACAGGTATGTAGGTGTGCAATAGCTGCTTCTGTGGATGCACAGTGGATTTTTTAGCATAAAAAAATAACATTTGTGGAATTCAGTTTTGCAAGTCTCTTTAAAATGTTAATAAATGCCTGTAAAATCAAGATGAGTCACAATCTTCCAAGATACAAGTAATCAAACACATCTATGCCTTCCAGATATTCTCCAGGAATATAACAAACTAAACTAAAGATGGATACCACGGACTGTTCCAAACCTTAGGGGTCCTTTCACTAAGGTGCGGTAACAGAATATGGGCCCTGTTTACTAAGCCACATTATAGGCGCGTTAGCATTTTTAACGCACGTTAACCATGTACGTGCCTACAATATCCCTATAGGCGCCTACACGATTATCGCTTGCGCTAATTGTAGGCGCATTAAAAATGTTAACGCACATTAGTAAACAGGGCCCTTAGTGCATTGTAATGATTAGCATGAGCTAAAAGATAAGAAGCCCATTATATTCCTATGGGCGTCTTATTTAGCACACGCTAAATCTGTAAGCGCACCTTAGTAAAAGGACTCCTTAGTGTGGCATATATAACGCCAGCTAAACAGACGGCGAGAACCCATGGGCCCAGTATTAAAAAAAAAAAAAGCTCAGACAGTAATTCTATAAATTGATGCCTCATTTTAGGCCCAAAAAAGGGGGCACTTAGTGCCCATTCTATAACTGCTTAAGGACACTGATGTGTCAACAGTTAAGTGCACCTACTTATAGCAGTACGCTACACAACTTCTGTAACTCATTTCAGAACGCTATCAGTTACAACAAAGATTGTTTCCGAGGGTTTTGAAATACAACTTAACGTTCCATTCTTTGCCGAGGTAAATGAGACATTAGCAGACGTTTCAAGTGGTAGAACTCCTGTCCCAACCACCATTCCAAGATACCATTTAGCACGCTAACTTGTTAATCAATGGAAACAAAGGAGAAAAGGGGGTCCACTCCTTCCACAATAACACAAGCAAAGCAAACACAGGGTGGAAGGGAACAAAGTCCAAGTGACCAGCCCAAACACAAAAGTAAGAGCTCTGACCAAAGTTTATTGGGACCCTACATGGTCCATGTTTCAGCAGAAAGCCTTCTTCAGGGGTCAATAAACAAATCTTCTGCTAAATCTGGAGTGCTTGCGTAGCACGAGTATGAGGACAGTTTGGCTGTGTCCTTCAGCACGGTTGTGGACTCCGCGTCCTCATACTAGTGCTTCGCTAGCACTCCAGATTTAGCAGAAGATTCGTTTATCGACCCCTGAAGAAGGCTTCCTGCCGAAACACGGACTGTGTAGGGTCCCAATAAACTTTGGTCAGCGCTCTTACTTCTGTGTTTGGGCTGGTCACTTGGACTTTGTTCTCTTCCACCCTGTGTTTGCTTTGCTTGTTAATCAAGCATGGCTAAGAATACGTATGGTTTAAATCATCAAAATGTGAAGTTCAGACAGTAGCAACCCTTCCCGGGCTTTCAAAAGCCACACAAATAAATACTAAACCCTGGCTTTAAATGATCTCCCATCACACTGTACTTAAACATCAAGAGATGAGGTGGCATTACCACAGCATCCTGTGAAATTCCTTTTAGGAAACTCGTAGTGAATATTTATTTAAAACTGATAATGGAATAAGGACTTCTCGTCGGCTAAGTGGCTTTGTTTTAGCAGTCCTTGACTCTCTAGACTTGCTAAGATAAAATTTAAGCTCCCTGTATTAATTTTCTAAATAAAGTTGATTGCAATTTACTATACCTCCTTTCTTATAAGCAAGGAAAGGCGGTGCGCATTACAAATTCAATTGGTTGAAAGTAGAAATCCATTTTTTTTGATAGGAAAGTGTACTAATCGTCCGTATCACAAGAAGAAACAATAAACAGGGCAAGTATAGGAAAACACAAACATACAGATACATATTCCAAGTGTGTCAGACATGGCCAGAGGAAAATAAAGCACAAATATTCAATTTCCTTGGCTTCTAATAACTTTGAGCAGGTACAAAGTTAAAAAAAAAAAAAAAAAAGTTTCCTCCTTATACACAAACTGAAAAACGCATATATATATTTTTATGTCCAGAAAGCCAGAAGGCTGGGAAGCCAAAAACTAATACAGTAATTTTTGCCAGATAAATGACATCATCATTCCCAGTTTGTCCATTTGTTGCTGCCCAGGTAACAGAGTTTAAAAAAAGGTTTGGACGGCTTCCTAAAGGAAAAGTCCTTAGACCGTTATTAAATGGACTTGGGGAAAATCCACTATTTCTGGGATAAGCAGTATAAAATGTTTTGTACATTTTTGGAATCTTGCCGGGTATTTGTGACCTGGATTGGCCACTGTTGGAAACAGGATGCTGGGCTTGATGGACCTTTGGTCTTTCCCAGTATGGCAACACTTATGTACTTATGAAAACCCTATTCAATTCTCTGCTCAGCTACCTCTTTTTGCCCATGGAACTGCCGTTTTTTAATTTGCCTCACATCCATCTGAATTTTTTTCAAATTTTCTAGCTTTACTGGCAGCTTTTACAAACATTCACTGCCTTCTTAGTAATGATGCTTTCCTCATTTTCACTGAGACTGTCTTTACATATATCCTGATCCTTAATCCTTGAACTGCTTCTACAATTGAAAATGCAATCATCTTTTGCTATACCGAAGACTGTAAGAAATGTCCTGAGTTACTTAAGCTCTCTAGTAAGAGTTTGTGTTGAAGCAATGTTCTGAAGTGTTTCCATTTTCACAACAAGGCCTCCAAGACTCAACAGATAAAAAGGCTAATAAATTATAAGCAAAACAAAGGTGAGTACCGGAGTGCCTCAGGGATCGGTGCTGGGGCCGATTCTGTTCAATATATTTGTGAGTGACATTGCTGAAGGGTTAGAAGGTAAAGTTTGCCTTTTTGCGGATGATACCAAGATTTGTAACAGAGTGAACACCCCGGAGGGAGTGAAAAACATGAAAAAGGATCTGCAGAAGCTAGAAGAATGGTCTAAGGTTTGGCAATTAAAATTCAATGCAAAGTGATGCACTTAGGGAGTAGAAATCCACAGGTGACGTATATGTTAGGCGGTAAAATTCTGATATGTACAGGTAGAGAGAGGGATCTTGGGGTGATAGTATCTGAGGATCTGAAGGCAACGAAACAGTGTGACAAGGCGGTGGCTGTAGCCAGAAGGTTGTTAGGCTGTCTAGAGAGAGGTGTGACCAGCAGAAGAAAGGAGGTGTTGATGCCCCTTTACAAGTCATTGGTGAGACCCCACTTGGAGTATTGTGTTCAGTTTTGGAGGCCGTATCTTGCTAAGGATGTAAAAAGAATTGAGGCGGTGCAAAGAAAAGCTACAAAAATGGTATGGGATTTGCATTACAAGACATATAAGGAGAGACTTGCTGACCTGAACATGTATACCCTGGAAGAAAGGAGAAACAGGGGTGATATGATACAGATGTTCAAATATTTGAAAGTTATCAATCCACAAACAAATCTTTTCGGAGATGGGAAGGCAGAACTAGAGGACATGAAATGAGGTTGAAGGGGGGCAAACAAGAAAAATGTCAGGAAGTATTTTTTCAGAGAGAGAGTGTTGGATACTTGGAATGCCCTCTGGCGGGAGGTGGTGGAGATGAAAACGGTAACAGAATTCAAAAATGCATGGGATAAACATAAAGGAATCCTGTTCAGAATGGATCCTCAGAAGCTTAGCGGTGATTGGGTGGTAGCACCGGTGGTTGGGAGGCGCAGCAAGTACTGGGCAGACTTCTACAGTCTATGTCCCAAAAATGGCAAAGATAAATCAAGGTCAGGTACACATATAAAGTAGCACATATGAGTTTATCTTGTTGGGCAGACTGGATGGACCGTACAGGCCTTTATCTGCCGTCATCTACTATGTTACTATGTAAACAAGATTATAATGTGATGTCTTTTTACTGGATTAACATAATACATTTTTAACTAGCTATCAGGGGCTAACAACCTCTTCCTTAGGTTAGGATAGAATATCAAGTGGACTCACAAGGCGCCACATGAGTCTGGCGTCCTTTTACAAAGCTGTGGTAAAAAGTGGCCTGCGGTAGTGTGGACGCATCTTTTTGGTGGACGCTGGGCCAATTTTTACCATGGCTGGGAAAAAGGCCATTTTTGTAATGGGACGGGAAATAGGCATGCACAAAACTTAAAACTAGTGCGCGCCTATTTATGACTGAGCCCTTCCCGCCAGCCATTGACCTAACGGTAAGAGCTCACATGTTTCCCATACGGTAACCATGCAGCTAATTATAGCTATAGGTGCTTCATATTCTGAGGCTCATTGGTTGATAAGATTATATTTGAAATGCACATTTGATGCATCAAACACAATATCCAGACTCTAACCATTCTTCCAGTTGAAGTTCTATAAAATGAAAAGCACTGTTAATAGGATAATTATAAAACTTCACCATACATACATAATGCTTTAATTGTTACTTAATTACAACAGCAAAAACCAAGGCCTGTGCAGACTTGTTCACAGTGACTGGGAGTGTCATTAAGAGAATAAGATCTCAAGAGTCTGAAATACTTTCTAGACGTGTAGTTCATTCTTCCAATCCACACCACCTTTCACAGAGGAAGTGTACCTAGTCAAAAATTCATCAGATCCTAAAAGCACTTATCAGTGTAGACGTCAGTAACACCGAGCCTGGCTCATGTTAAAGAAGACAATGCCATACTTATTAACTGATCAAAAATCCTAAGATCATGCGGTAGTCCACCTACACTCCAGTAGGCAAATTGTTAATGTGACAGTTGAAGCGTCATTGAGTCAAAACTACTGAAATCAGCTTCTAATTGTGTATTCCCTATTTTGTCAGCTTTCTTTGTTTTGTTGCTGAATCATGTTGGCAACGGAAGAGATGGTTCACTATTCACATTCCAATTTGAGTACACTGCCAACAGGCATACACCACAGACAAGCTAAATTTCATGAGAATGGAACATTGTAGTTAGTGATTAAAACATAGGGGGAAGAGGGCCCGAGTAACAGGTTCCATACGGAAATCTGTAGGCGCATCTACCCAAGTTACTAGAATAGTAAAACAAAAGGCAAGCTTTCAGCATCTGGACAAAATAATTAGTCTTAATGGAGAAGTCAAGATGGCTGACAGCAGCCAACTGTGCCTGAGAACTTTTCTGAGAAGTGCATCAGAGAATAAAGAGTGGCAATGGGGAAAATAAAGTAGAGTCAGCACTTATCCTGGGATCTCTACCCTTGCCACCATTCACATTAATTTATCCAGCAGAGAACCCCCCAGTCACGATGGAAGGCAGAAAGTCGGGTGGAGAATAGCCCCTCATGCCTGGAGGTTTCTGAGTTTCAGTGGAATAACTCTGCCATTCAAACAAGTAGCTAGTTTATAGTTGAGGGTTTTTTTAGTGCCAGAGGTAAGATCACAGAATTGGAGGAAGCAGCTGTGGAACCACAGAAGCAAGGCCAACATCAGTCTAGGATTGGGACAGAAGGATGAGGTAGTCTTACCTGCCTTGAGTGATGAGGGAAACAGGTTTGTGACTATTGCAAAATCTAGCTACTTCTTCGGTCCCTGCCCTTGCTCAAATTTGTCTTATTTCCAAACCAATTGCTTTTCTGAAATCATTTTTGGGAGACTTTTGGGCTTTGGTTTCTCACATGGAAACTTCTGAAATGTTGGTTAAAATGGCAGACCAGAATAAAACCCTTGTCATACAGGGTGATTATTTACAGAAATTTGAATCTTCTATGCCTTTGCTTCATGCTACAAATGCTTCACTTGTTAATGACCATCTGATGCTATGGAGTAAAAAAATGTGGAGAATTTTGTGGGAGGAAGAATCTTGCATTTTGTTAATTTTCTTAAGAACGTGGTGGCTTCATAAGAGATGATAAAAATGAATTTGTCAAAGTCCTGAAACATCCAGCTGGGGCTCTTTCACAAAACTATTTCCCATCCTGTAAGAGGATGGAGAACAAAGGTCAATGTGGAAAGTTTAGTAGATTTTAACACTGGATAATTTGGACTGAAGTGTTAAGAGTACTCTAGGGATCAAATTTGCCTTGCAGTCCATTAAAAACTGGGTTTCCTTGTTAAGTTTTAAAAAAAAGTGTTTTATGGCCAAAATGTTAAGAGCTTATTCAGATTTTTTGTAAAGACACACAAGATAAGGAGTTTTTGATATTTAGGCAGGATTTCATGACCAAAGAGGTCAATTTTTTAAGTTTTCTCTAAAATGAATAACTTGTATTTTTTCTTTCTATGCAGGTGAAGAAATTTACTAAGGAAAGATTTGTTGGTAAGGGATGTGTATTACCACTTCTCCAAAGACAAGCAGGCCAATATTCTCACTGATGGGTGACGTCACGTCGGCCCGGAGGACTTTCCAGCAAAGTTCATGACAAAAACAAAAATGTCTCCCGTCGCGCGGGTGGATGTAGTGCGCATGCGCGCGGGCACATTCCTCAGTTTTTTCTTCTCCGCGTCTGAGGTGACACGGAGCTCGACCTTCGTCTTCGTGTTCCTCCTCTGCCCGGAGGTGAAGATTCAAGAAGAAAACGAAGTATCCTTTCTAGTTATCTTAGATATTTTTTCGTTTATTAAGTTTCCTTTCTTTTAGCCTGCGATTTTATTTAAATCGCTCGGTCGGGTTATTTTTTTCCCGTTTTTTCTTTTATTTTTCTGTGTCCATCTTTTTATTGACACAATCGCGTCTTTTGATTTGGCAGGGACAGTTTTTCCCGAGATGTTAACGAAGACGCCCAGCGGCTTCAAGCCTTGTGCCCGCTGTCATCGGGCCATCTCTGGCACTGACACACACTCGTGGTGTATTCAGTGCCTTGGGCCGGACCACCGCTCGGAGAGCTGCAAATTGTGTCTCGCCATGAAAAAGCGGACACTGCTCTCTCGAGATGCCCAGAGAGAAAAGATTTTTGGGCCCGGTGCTTCGGCGTCGGCGCCGTCGACTAAATCGGCGCCGGGGAAGTCGGTGCCGGTGAAGTCGGTGCCGTCGAGGACGATGTCTTCAGGTCCGGCGTCGTCGAGGTCGACGTCGAAGGAAGCGTCAGCACCGGGAGACCGGGGACAGGCTGCCATTCGACCGATGCACGCTGGGAGCAGTGATGCATCGAGTGGGTCTCCACCCGCCTCGGCGCCTCCTGCTTTGCAGGCCCCCCGGGACCGTCCTGCGTCGGACCCGGCCCCAAAGAGACGTGTGGATTCCACGTCCTCTTCTCCGGTGCCGAGGAGTCTCGACGACATGCGTCGGGCGAAGGCCAAGAGGCATCGTCGTCGGTCTCCTTCGAGACACGGCACCGGGAGCTCCGGGTCATCGATTCACTCGATACCCGAGAAGCGTCGGTGCCGAGAGGACCGCTCTCCCTCTATAACTGAGGTTCCGACGCGTGGGGTCACTGGCAGCCGAGTCCCCACTCCCCAACCTCAGCAGACTTTGCCTCCGATGCCTCAACCGACCCCGCAGCATCTTCCGGCACCAACTCTGGATGAGCGTATGCAGGCCATGTTCCCATTTTTTATGGACATGATGCAGCAGTGGCAGTCGGCATCGAGGTTGTCGGTGCCGACGGCGTCGGCGGTGCCGGTGTCGATGCTTTCAGAGGCACCGGTACCGACGGCGTCGGAGGTTTCGGCATTGCCGATGCCGAATGTTTCTGCATCAGGCCTTCAGCCTGTGGTGAGGTCTGTCTCACCGGTACCGCCTCCGGCGCCGGTGTCTTTGACTTCCCGAGTTGACTCTCCCGAGACGTCGGAGCAGGAAGCTTCTCCGAAGTCTCAGGGACCATCAACTTCTCGGCACCATCATAGAGGCCGTCAAGCCTGTTCGTCGAGACGGGCTCAGATCCGGGCGGCTCTGTCTGAGCTTCTAGCCCCATCTGATGATACCTCATCTGAGGACGATGAAGGAGTACATGGGGAGTTCTCTGGCGAGGATTCTCAAGGTATTCCATCTGACTCCACTCCCTCGCCACAAAGGCAGCTGTCTCCTCCCGAGAGCTTGTCTTTTACATCTTTTGTTCAGGAGATGTCTGAGGCCATCCCCTTCCCCGTGGAAATTGTGGACGAGCCCAGAGCCAAAATGTTGGAGGTTCTGGACTATCCATCTCCACCTTCATCTTCTGCCACAGTTCCTTTTCATGAGACTCTTAAGGAACTTATGCTGAGGAACTGGGAGAAGCCTTTTTCTAGCCCAACCGTCCCCAAAAAAGTTGAGTCCCAATACCGGATCCACGGGGAACCCAGTCTCATGCAGACCCAATTGTCTCATGATTCAGCGGTGGTGGATTCCGCTCTCAGAAGAGCCAAGAGTTCCAGGAACTTCTCCTCGGCGCCCCCGGGGCGGGAGTTTGCAACTCTGGACTCTTTTGGGAGGAAGGCGTATCAGGCTGGTCTGCTCGCCACCAAGATCCAGTCATACCAACTCTACACGAGTATTCATTTACGGAACTCTGTGAGGCAACTTGAGAGTTTGGTAGATACACTCCCTGAGGAGAAAGCCGAACCCTTTCGTCAAGTGATCAGGCAGCAGAAGGCGTGTCGCAAGTTCCTGTCCAGGGGCATTTTTGACACTTGCGATGTAGTATCTCGCTTTTCTGCTCAAGGTATAGCGATGCGCATGGCTGCGTGCCTCTAACCTGGAGGAAAGAACTCAGCGGAAAATAGCAGATATCCCATGCCGGGGGATCACCTTTTCGGAGAGAAGGTAGAAGAGATGATTGATCATCTCTACCAGCGTGATAACGCTATGGACTCTCTCTCCCGCCGGGCGCCTTCTGCAACCACTTCCACTGCTAGGAAGTTTTTTAAGGGAAAGAGAAGTGCTCCTTACGCTTCTAGGAACCGTAGGTACACTTCTTATTCCCGTCAGCCGGTTCAGGCTCGACCCCAGCCCGCTCGCTCTCGTCAGCAGCGGGCACCGAAGCAGCCCCCTGCAGCTCCCCAGCAAAAACCAGGGACGGGTTTTTGACTGGCTCCAGCAGAGCATGGCCGAAGTCAAAGTGTCTGTACCGAACGATCTACCGGTCGGAGGGAGGTTAAAATTTTTTCACCAAAGGTGGCCTCTCTTAACCTCCGATCGGTGGGTTCTACAAATAGTCCGGTACGGGTACACTCTCAATTTGATTTCCAAACCTCCAAATTGCCCACCAGGAGCTCAGTCTTTCAGCTCCTACCACAGGCAGGTACTTGCAGAGGAACTCTCCGCCCTTCTCAGCGCCAATGCGGTCGAGCCCGTACCACCAGAGCAAGAAGGGCTGGGATTCTATTCCAGGTACTTCCTTGTGGAAAAGAAAACAGGGGGGATGCGTCCCATCCTAGACCTAAGGGCCCTGAACAAATATCTGGTCAAAGAAAAGTTCAGAATGCTTTCCCTGGGCACCCTTCTACCCATGATTCAGGAGAACGATTGGCTATGCTCTCTGGACTTGAAGGACGCTTACACTCACATATCGATACTTCCAGCTCACAGGAAGTATCTTCGATTTCGGCTGGGATCACAGCACTTTCAGTACTGTGTTTTGCCTTTTGGCTTGGCGTCTGCACCCAGGGTTTTCACAAAGTGCCTGGCAGTTGTGGCAGCGTCGCTACGCAGACTGGGAGTGCATGTGTTCCCTTATCTGGACGATTGGCTGGTGAAGAACACCTCTCCGCAAGAAACTTTGCAGTCCATGCGGATGACTACTCAGGTGCTGGAGATGCTGGGGTTTGTCATCAATTATCCCAAGTCCCATCTCGTCCCAGCTCAAAAATTGGAATTCATAGGAGCTCTGTTGTGCACACAAACAGCTTGTGCTTATCTCCCAGGACCCAGAGCAGACAGACTTCTGTCTCTGGTTTCCAAAGTACAAGCATCTCAGCAGGTCACAGCTCGGCAGATGTTGAGATTGCTGGGCCACATGGCCTCCACAGTTCATGTGACACCCATGGCACGTCTACACATGAGATCGGCTCAATGAACCCTAGCTTCTCAGTGGTTTCAGGCCACAGGGAATCTAGAGGATGTTGTCCGGTTGTCCACCAATTTTCGCAATTCCCTCAGTTGGTGGACCATTCGATCCAATCTGGTCTTGGGACGCCCATTCCAAATTCCTCAGCCCCAAAAAGTGCTGACGACGGATGCATCCCTCCTTGGGTGGGGAGCGCATGTAGATGGGCTTCACACTCAAGGAGCTTGGTCTCTTCAGGAGAGGCATCTCCAGATCAACCTCCTGGAATTACGAGCGATCTGGAACGCTCTGAAGGCCTTCAGAGATCAGCTAGCCAACAAAATTGTTCTCATTCAGACAGACAATCAAGTGGCAATGTATTACACCAACAAGCAAGGGGGTACCAGATCTCGTCCTCTGTGTCAGGAGGCCGTGCAGATGTGGCTTTGGGCCTATCAAAACGGAATGTTTCTCCAAGCCACTTATCTAGCCGGTGTAAACAACGGTCTGGCCGACAGGCTGAGCAGAGTTATGCGGCCTCACGAGTGGTCCTTGAACATGACTATTGCCAAAAAGATCTTTCGAGTTTGGGGAACCCCATCAATAGATCTTTTTGCTTCCCAGGACACTCACAAGGTTCCTCAATTCTGTTCCAGACTTCAGGCCCACGGCAGACTAGCGTCGGATGCCTTCCTCCTTTTTTGGGGGACAGGACTCCTTTATGTGTATCCTCCCATCCCTTTAGTGGGGAAGACACTCCTGAAACTCAAGCAGGACCAGGGAACCATGATTCTGATAGCGCCTTTTTGGCCCCGTCAGATATGGTTTCCCCTTCTCCTGGAGCTTTCTTCAGAAGAACCATGGAGATTGGACTGTTTTCCGACCCTCATTACTCAGAACGAGGGGGCGCTTCTACATCCCAACCTCCGGTCTCTAGCTCTCACGGCCTGGATGTTGCGAGCATAGAGGTTGCCTCCTTTGGTCTCTCTGAGGGTGTCTCCAGAGTCCTGTTTGCTTCCAGAAAAGATTCCACACATAAGTGTTACGCTTTTAAATGGAGGAGGTTTGCCGTCTGGTGTGACAGCAACGGTCTAGATCCTTTCTCTTGTCCTGCACACACCTTGCTTGAGTACCTTCTGCATTTATCCGAGTCTGGTCTTAAAACCAACTCGGTTAAGGTTCATCTTAGCGCAATCAGTGCTTATCATTCTCATGTGGATGGCTTGCCTATCTCTGGACAGCCTTTAGTCATGCGTTTCATGAGGGGTTTGTTTTTGTCAAAGCCCCCTGTCAAACCTCCTCCAGTGCCATGGGATCTCAATGTCGTTCTCACCCAGCTGATGACAACTCCTTTCGAGCCACTGGATTCCTGTCATCTGAAGTATTTGACCTTGAAGGTCATTTTCTTGGTGGCTGTTACTTCAGCTCGTAGGGTCAGTGAGCTCCAAGCCCTGGTAGTTCATGCACCATTCCTTGTCTTTCATCATGACAGAGTAGTCCTCCGCACGCACCCGAAGTTTTTACCGAAGGTGGTGTCGGAGTTCCATCTGAACCAGTCAATTGTCTTGCCAACATTTTTCCCCCCCCCCCCCCCCTCACATGAGCCCGGGCGAAAGCAAGTTGCACACTTTGGACTGTAAAAGAGCACTGGCCTGTTACGTGGAGCGGACACGCCCCTTCAGACAGTCCGCCCATCTGTTTATTTCTTTTAATCCCAATAAGAGGGGAGTTGCTGTCGGAAAACGCACCATCTCTAATTGGCTAGCAGATTGCATTTCCTTCTCTTACGCCCAAGCTGGGCTGACTTTGGATGGCCATGTCACGGCTCATAATGTTAGAGCCATGGCGGCGTCACTGGCTCATCTAAAGTCAGCCACCACAGAAGAGATTTGCAAAGCTGCGACATGGTCTTCAATCCACACATTCACATCACATTACTGCCTTCAGCAGCATAGCCGACGCGACAGTCTGTTTGGGGTTTAGAATCCAACTCCACCCCCCTAGGCCCATGTTTGTTCTGTTCCAGGCTGCACTCTCAGTTAGTTGAATTTGGTTTCAGGTCAATTCTGTTTTTTGTCCTCGCCGTTGCGGGACCAAATTGACCTTTCTTTGTTATGTTGAGTGAGCCTGGGGGCTAGGGATACCCCATCAGTGAGAATATTGGCCTGCTTGTCTTTGGAGAAAGAGTAGTTACTCACCTGTAACAGGTGTTCTCCGAAGACAGCAGGCAATATATTCTCACAACCCTCCCACCTCCCCTTTGGAGTTGTATTCCTCTAATTCTGGTAATTAACTGAGGAATGTGCCCGCGCGACGGGCGGGGAAAGTGGACGCGCGCATGCGCACTACATCCACCCGCGCGACGGGAGACATTTTTGTTTTTGTCATGGACTTTGCTGGAAAGTCCTCCGGGCCGACGTGACGTCACCCATCAGTGAGAATATATTGCCTGCTGTCTTCGGAGAACACCTGTTACAGGTGAGTAACTACTCTATATCCTCTGTGAGAGAACATGTGAGAAACTGTTCTGTTAGCCACATATTCAGCGGGCTCTCTTTTTATTTTGTCCTTTTCTGTGTTTCCCTCTCCTCCCCCCCCACCACCACCCAATGAATTATTGTTTTTGTATACTGGAATTCTGGGGTGTTCATATTAAGGGAATCTTTCACTAAGCCACGGTAGAGCTGTGGTGTAAATCAGTTGGGAAGTAAACGCCCAGACGCCCATAGGCATATAACGGCCATTTAAGCAAGCTAAAAATGCTACTACAGCTTAGTAAAAGACCCCCTAACAGAATGCAGCTACCATAGACCTTCCAAGTTACCCAAATTCAAGAGGGAGATTGTAGACCTGTCCTAAACGTCTCACAACCCCATCAGTATGCACTATGGGCGTTGTATCGCTAATTTAAATGGGCAGAATCAGAGACCAAAAATACAACACTGCTTTGGGATGCGAGTTCAAAACCAGGCCTAGGCACTAGATCGTCAGAAAAATAAAATACATTTTATTTCTTCTTCCATAACTATACTGCTTTCATATTCACAAAAAAATGAATCCATAGGGGTCATTCAACCACAGGTGATTTACTAACCTCCTGCTTCCCACTCCCCTTTAATTAATCAAAAGGGCTGTGGTGGTACGGGGAAAGAACCCCATTCACCCCCTCCCCCCCGGAGGATAGTCAATAAGGAATTAATGATACAGGACAGAGCTCCGTGCTAATCCATAGAAGCGCCTGGCTACATCCTACCAATCAACGTCCACCTTAAAGCACTCCCCGCATGTTAACAACCAAACACAATGCAGTATGTTTTAAACTGACAAGACAACGCAGCCAGTCGACATTGAAAGGGCGTAGCTGCTAGTCAACCTCGTCACCAGTCCGTCCCCCTGACCAGCAATGAGACAGCCGAACTTCATCTTGTGAAAAATTAAGCCGCCTCTCACCTCGTGCGACACACATTCCAGCGATCGCAGCTCACTGCAGTAGCGGCAGAAATAGAGCTGCGAAAGGGGCGCCCTGATTTTCTTTTCGCCATCGACGAGGTATAAGACTCGGTCCGACTGAAGCAGAGACGCCATCTTGACTAGGGAACTTGCCCTCTGACCCTGTGCGTTCCGTCGTTCTCCGTCACGTGACCATAGTTCGTGACGTTTAGGCCTTGCGACCGCCTCAAGTCCCTCCCACCTATTGTGACGTATCCATCTTATGAGTTGGATGAGGATCCAGAGAGAGAATGTCTTTTTTTTTACTAGTGTAGGAATGTTGTTGCTTTTTCGTTTTGTGCCTGTAGAACAAAGGCTTCCATAGATAATAGTTTGTGCTTAGTTTTAATCAGCTCCGCTCTCAGTTTTAGCCCTTTTCGGAACGTTTTGAAAAACACTTGTTTGATGATTCAGCTCAGCATTCTGGAGCCAAGATACATTAGAGGAAGATAATAGTAGATGATTTCTATACTCAAGGCTGCCAGATGTTTTTGCGTCATTAGGGAGTAGTTCAGCTGGTTTTGCCCAATGGCTTGCAGGGACTTCAGGGTACTTTATTGGTCTGACACCGTTTACATGCCTTGCTAAAATTTTATATAAAGCAGTTAAGGGGGGGGGGGGGTGAGAATATAAAATAATTGTAGGATGTTAAGTTAGACAACAGAAATACAATTAAGAGCAATTTCCAGATGGTACAGGGTCATATTGGTCATGAATGATCAGATTATCCTTCTAGCCTATAGGTGCTTTTTTACCCCCAAGATTATCCAGAGATTTTCCTTCTCGTTTTGTGGAAAGTTTTTGCGTGTTCTCTCACGTGTAACAAATGGTATTAACTATACAAAGCAGCTCATTACCTGTGATACCATAAATTAATTATATGTGTTAAATATTTTGTGGACCCAATGTACCCCCCCCCTAAAAAAAAGGTAACTACAAATTAATTATACTTACACCTGTAGGTAAAATATTTGCACTAATCCACTGCAAATTAATATATGCAGTTTATGTTTTGGGCATATTTGCATATTCTCCAAATAACTACTGCTAAATATGACATTAACATGCTATTTTGCAAAGAGCTGTGTGGGTTATTTTTATTTGGATTTAGCTCACTTTTCCAGTAGTAGCTGAAGATGAATTACAGTCAAATACACTAGTTCCCAAATTCTATGAATGGTGCCTAAAATTGTGTGTATTTATTTATTTATTTATTGCATTTGTATCCCAGATTTTCCCACCTCTTTGCAGGCTCAATGTGGCTTACATTACAACATGAATAATGGAAATATATAAGAAATTATAAATTTAGTATTGCATAAGGATCTTGGGTAACATGATAATAATAAAGGATAGTAGAATAACAAGCAAATATTGTGAGGTAGTTCTGGATCTATGTGTTGATCTTTTTGGTATGCATTGTCAAGGAGATGGGTCTTCAGTAGTTTGCGGAAGTTAGTTAGTTCATAGATCGTTTTTATGTTGCGTAGCAGTGCATTCCAAAATTGTGTGCTCAAGTAGGAAAAGGTTGACGCATGTGTTAGTTTGTATTTTAGACCTTTGCAGTTGGGGAAGTGAAGATTAAGGAATGTGCAGGGTAATTTTTTTAGCGTTCCTGGGTGGTAAATCTATCAGGTCTGACATGTAGGCTGGAGCGTCTCCATGGATGATTTTGTGAACTAGGCTACATATTTTGAACGTGATGCGTTCTTTAAGTGGGAGCCAGTGTAGCTTTTCTCATAGGGGTTTTAGCACTTTCATATTTTGTTTTTCCGAATATGAGTCTGGCTGCAGTGTTCTGGGCTGTCTGAAGTTTCTTGATTATTTGCTCTTTGCAGCCAGCATAGAGTGCATTGCAATAGTCTAGATGGCTGAGCACCATTGATTGTACTAGGTTACGGAAGACGGTCCTTGGGAAGAAAGGTCTTACTCTTTTTAATTTCCACATTGAGTGAAACATCTTATTGGTTGTGTTTTTTGCATGATTCTCGAGTGTAAGGTGTCTATCAATAGTGACTCCAAGAATTTTTAGGGTGTCTGAAATTGGAAGGTTCAGATTTGGTTTGTTAATGGTGGTGAATTTGTTCGTGTCATATTGAGAGGTAAGTACTAGGCATTGGGTTTTTTCTGCATTAAGTTACAGTTATAAAATTGGAGATAAGTACCAATAATTGGCATTAACAAGCACTAATTAGCAGTTGCTCACATAACAAGACACCCCTCGTCTGTAGAATTGAGCCCCTAACTTCTCAAGTACAACTGCAAAGGGGGCATTAATGAGGGAGGGGAGGGCAGTGGGCATGTCAGGGGCATTGCATGCACTTTATGGAATAGTTTAATTTATGACAGCCATAGATATGGCATAAGTGATTGCAGCTAAAGTTTGGCATGTAACTACAAACTTGCATGTGAAATCGGTTGTAGAATAGCAGCATAACTCTGCTGTTATAGAATACTGACTTGGTGCTCAGTTTTTTGACGCTTAACTTTTAGTGATCTATATTGAATTTACCCCTAATTATTCACCTGTCCCTGGAGGACTTAGAGCTTAAGGCAATGGAAGGTTAAGGGGCCCTTTAAGCTTAGCATTTGCTGACAGGATTAGTGTGCGCTAAATGCCAAAAAGCCCATTTTATACCTAGGGGCTTCTTAGCAGTGTGCAGTAATTCCGTTAGCACGTGCTAATTGTTAGTAAAAGGGTCTCAGTGACTTGCCAAAGCTCACACAGAGCAACAGTAGGATTTGAACCAGACTTTCCTGGTTGTCAACCTGTGTGCTAACCACTTGTCTACTCCTTTTAGGCCAGTTTAGGCCAACTATGATTCTCATATTTATCCTATTGAGATTCCCCCCCCCCCCCCCCCAATCCCCATCTTTGCAGAAAGAAAAAAACTTGTGCTAAGGATTTGTTTAGTCTTCAATATAGTTCATTCTCTTCTGAATTTAGTAAGACACTGGGCCCAGTTTACTAAGGTGCACTGGCATTTTTAGTGTGCGCTAAACGCTAGAGAGACCCAATTCCTACGGGTGTCTCTAGCGCCAGTAGTTCACAAAGGAGAGAGTTCAAGAAATTAAAAAAAAACAGAGGGAGCTGGACCTAAAGAACATAGGTGCCCTAACACACGCTTAACATGGAGAAAAAGGCTTACTACAAAACATTTTGAAGCGTTTTGCAGTAATTTGCCGATCATCACATGCTTTTTTTTTTCTTAAACTTGTTTTGGGAGGGGGCTCATCATGGACATGGAAGCTTTATCCAGTTGGTGTGTTTGCATTAGCATTACTAACTGGACCAACACTGACAACATCTCGCCTTTCTGCGCTTACAAAGCGGTTTTACATATTATATATGGGGACTTATTTTGTACTTGGGGCAATGGAGGGTTAAGTGACTTGCCCAGAATCACAAAGAGCTGCAGTGGGAATCAAGTCAGCTTCCTCAGGTTGTCAGGCCACTCCTCTACTCCAATAAATAGGAGGTGGTAAGTGTTCCCATGTTAGTTGGCAAAAATGGTATGCTCTATCCAACATGTTAGTAAATTGACATGGAAAATGTAGTTGAAATCTGGCCCAGGAGAGACTACCTCCTGAAGTAAAGCTAGAAACTTCTTCCTATGCTTCTGTGATACATCAAGGAAAATCTCCCTCCCAAAAAGAAACAGCACATGAACAAAAATAAAGAGGAAACAATGCATCATTATGGTTTTTGTTTTGACTGCACGGAGTAATTGTTTACACAGATTGCTTGGAGATCCCCATCAACGGGTTTAAAAATCCACAGCCTTGATAATAAACAAAATACAGACTGGATGGATTAGTAGCTGGGGGCTGCCGAGATCTCTGATGTCATCTCTGACTTTGACTGGCTGGGGGCTGCACATTATTACCACAAGAAGCTTTTATCTGTAGGGAGATGTGTGGAGTGGAGAAGTAACCTATGGGTAGAGCAGCAGGCTGAGAATGGGGGAGCCCAGTTCAGATACCACTGCTGCTGCTTGTGATCTTGAACAAGTCACTATCCTCCGTTGTCTAATGGTCAAACTCAGATTTCGAGCCCTCCAGGAACAGAAAAATACCTACCGTACCTGAACATACACTACTTCAATAACTTTCAAGCTTGCAGATAGCATATAACAAATTAAATAAATGAACATGCTACCTCTGCTTTATTTTCTCCCTCCCCTCCTTTACAGATTGCCTTTGTATCCTCTGGATGTGACTTGACTGCTGCAGGTGAAACCTGGCTCCACATCAGCACTGCAAGAAGCATTTTCTGCAGGGAGATGTACTGCCTCTGCTTGGTTTTCTGCCTCCCCTCCATTACCAGGATCCTGCAGATCTGGTGATCTATTCTGGATTCTCAGACCTGTCCTTCCTCCCTCCTTTCCTGTTTATGTGTCACCTCTGCCTCCTTCAGTCCCTGTCACTGGACAAAACTTGATTCAAAAGATCCAGTCATCCACAGTCTATTTTAGGTAGAATTGTCTAGATTTGGTTTTGACCAAGTGCTGATGTTCACTGTAACTCTGAAGCGATGGACAACATTTTCAGCTAATTCCTAATGAAAATCCTCCGAAAGCAAAGGTGCAGGAAAAGGACAAGAGACATTCTGGGTCAAGTCAATGAGGCCAACATCCTGTGTCTAATAGTAGCCTGTCCTGGTCACTTTTCATACTTAGACCCTTTAGGGTTTTACCTGAATCAGCAGCAGAAGCTGGAAGTAAGCAGAAGCATGCACACACAGAGGCCATAGGAAATGGTGGTAGTGGTGGCTGAATCTGCCTGGAGGGGGGAGGGTCAGAGGAAAGAGGAAGTGGCTGTAATAGACAAACTGATCTGGGTCAGGCGCAGCTTCAAAAGTGAGAAGGGGAGGAGTCAAAGCAGTAAGCTTGTGTTAGAACCATGAGCTAATGCTTTAGGGTGTGGCTTCCTAATGAAAGTAAGTGTAGTAACAATTTTTGTTCACCAGTGCACACAGCGAGCAAATTATATGGAAATAGGACTTGCACAAAACTTAGTACAGCACACCTGCCTCATGCACACGGTTCTGCTCTAGCAGCTAGAACTATGCCTAGGTCTGAGCACAAATAAATGGTATTACTATCCAGAGTTGCTTGTGCACACATCTGCCTGTGTGCTGGAAGCAGTGACAGAAGCAGAAAGAAATTTCTGAGTGGGCCTAGGGTGGAATGGGTGAGCATATGCATTTCATATCTGCCCACATCCACAGATAAACAATTACTGCCTTGGCTGGCACAGATCCCCAAGCCTAGTGGTTAGAGCACCAGTCTTGCAATCCAGAGTGGCCAGTTCAAATCCCACTGCTGTTCCTTGTGATCTTGGGCAAATCACTTAACCCTCAATTGCCTCAAGTACAAACTTAGATTGTGAGCCCTCCAGGGACAGAGAAATATCCAGAGTACCTGAATGTAACTCACCTTGAGCTACTACTGAAAAGGTGTGAGCAAAATATAAATATCAACAATTGTACACTGACCATGTCTCCCATACCCATATGCTACCCCCTATCTTTTCTCTTTCCATCCTCCCTAAGCCTACCTCCTAACGTTCATTTCCTTCTATACTCAATCCCTCCTATGCTCAATTTACTCATCAGTTTACCCCTTTATTATTACGTTTACTACAATTTGTATAATCTTCTTAAAGACTTTGTAACTCTGTTTACCTGTTACTATGCAAGCTGCATTGAGCCTGCTATGTGTGGGAAAGCGTGGGGAACAAATGTAATAAATAAATAAAATATATTTTCTATGGAACCCCCCAGGCCTTCTGAATGCTGTAGGAGCCGTGCCCAGTTTTTGCACAAGAACCGGACATATGTTGCTGGTGTCAGTGGCTGGAAGAGCAGCTCCCACCTGCCAGAATATTTACATGCAGAATTGCCGATACAATTCCAACACACGTGCAGTTCTAACTATGGCTAGCGCAAAACCGTGTGCTCTCAACATCCAGCTCTTCTAGCATACTTCCCTTCATTTCTGTACATTTTTGTGTATTCTCTTTGTGATACCCCTCCCCACCACCACCACCCCCCCAAAAAAAAAAGAAAGAAAGAAATTGCAAGTCTTATGTGCTGATAGTAAAAAAAGAAGAAACAGGCGTGAAACCCCCACTACTGTGACTACACAAGAACAAGCTAACATTTCAGGCTTTCCTAGATATGAGCCCACTATGGACAGAGAAAGTACCTGCATATAATAACTGTAAACCACTTTGGATGTATACGGAAAATGTGAGTATATCAAATCCATGACCCTTTACCTTTTTCTTATCTTTAAAGCCCCAGTGTTGTGCACTGCTTCAATCTGCACAAAATGGCTAATAGGCTCATTACCACAAATTTAAATATGCTGCGTTGCTGGTGTCTAACACAAGGCTTCATGCAGGGTCTACTTTTCCGTATATGTGCAACCACAAAATTGTGCATTATAAGTGCAGTCCCCTTGCATTAGCCATAAACTCAGTGCACTTTATTGCATCAGCCCCAGGGAAAGCAAATTGTGAAGGGGAAGAAAGGGTTTTCATCTAGAGGGCAAAGAATGTATCTTCAAGTACGTGTGAGTGTGCATGCAACAAAGTACATATGCATCCCCTCCTTTCTCTTCTCCCCCCCCCTTTCTAGTTAATCCATACCAGTCACAGGACCTCAGGTGTGATCAGAGGTGGACTGAACACTTTGGGGGGGCCCAGAAGCTCTCTTACGCCCCTCCCCCCCCCCCCCCCCCCCCCCGTGCCACATTAAAGAGCCCTGGTGGTCTAGTGGCCTCTAAGTGGGCAGGAAAGATCCCCACTGTGCTCTGCCCAGCGCCACTGCATTTTCAAAATGGCTGCTGAGGCTTCCCTGTAGCTGTCTCACAAGACTGCTGAGACTTGCGAGGCTACAACAGGAATGCTTGGCAGCCATTTTGAAAACATGGTGCCGTCAGGCAGAGCAGCAGCAGCGAGCAGGAAAGAATGGGGTTCTTTCCTGCCTCCGAAGAGACCACTAAACCACTAGAGTCCTTTAAGGTAGGACTCGGGAGGGTGCACTAGTGTGCAGGGTGTGGATGGGGGCTGTGGTGTGCGGATGGGGGGGGCTAATGACTGTTACTGCCTGGGGGCCTAGAGCACTATCAGTCCACCCCTGGGTGTAATCAGTTGGATGTGTATAAGGAGATCCCTTGCCTGTTGCTCACTAAAGATATGATGATCTCCAAATCTCTCTGGCTAACCTCCATGCATTTGCCCAACCCTTTTTCTAAATCCGACTACATCCTTCTACAACAAATTCCACACCTTGATTGTGTTAACTGAAAAATACCTTCTTAAATTTTCTGCTGTCAGTTTCATAGCGTGCCCTAGTCCTTGTATAGCTATTAAACTTGTTTCCCACCACTCAGAATTTTAAAAACCAATATCATATTCCTTTTCTTTCAGTTATTCTCCAAGAAGGAGAACACTAGCCTTATGGCTGCAGAGAAGGGGGTGGGAGGGGGGCAGGATTCCCAGAGCCCAGCTTCCAAGGAGGGCCTGGCGCTGGCCATCAAAAGAGACTTCTCTGCTGGCAACAGGTTCCTCCCGTGGCCTGTCTATGTGGTAATAGGGAAGTTTAATTATCAGGAGGTGGGACATGGCAAGAAGAAGGACCTATAGCCAGCAAAGCACTCGTTCGTTCATTGCTGAAGGACAGTGGCGGGGCCCTGAAGACTGTTTGCCCCGGGACCAGCTTTATCTCTCGGTGGCCTTAACTAGCCTGATTAGCTTTTCCTACTAATTCTAGTGTAGCCACCACCATTTTGGGCTCAGGTCCCCTCAGGCGGAATTAGCAAAAGTTCAAAGAGCAATCAAAATGATAAAGGGGGATGGAACTCCTCCTGTATGAGGAAAGGCTAAAGAAATTAGGGCTCTTCAGCTTGGAAAAGAGATGTCTAAGGGGGGCTATGATAGAGGTCTATAAAAACCTGAGTGGTGTAGAATGGGTAAAATTGAATAGATTTTTCACTCTTTCAAAAAGTACAATGACTAGGGGAAATACTTTTAAAACAAATAGGAGGAAATATTTTTTCACGTAAAGAATAGTTAAGCTCTGGAACTCACTGCCGAAGAATGTGGTAGCCTTAAAAAAGGTTTGCACAAGTTCCTGGAGGAAAAGTCCATAGTCTGTTATTGAGATGGACGTGGGGGAAGCCACTTATTGCCCTGGGATTGGTAGCATGGAATGTTGATACTAATTGGGTTTCTGCCAGGTACTTGTGACGTGGGTTGGCCACTGCTGAAAGCAGGATACTGGGCTAGATGGACCATAGAACTGACCCAGTATGGCTATTTTTATGTTTAAAACAGCAGCACCCCTGAATGACTGCCAATCAAAGAGACCTGCTACCTGAACCCCTCCTCCCTCGCCTGGTGCCACCTCATCAGCAAGGAAGTCGGTGGGGTCCTGCATTTCCTCTCTGCTCCCTATATTGACCTGATAATGAAAGCCGGCCAAACTATTAGGCAAGAGTAGGCAGTTACCCGGGGCAGTCAGAGTAGAATAGGTCCTGAAAGCCACACAAACTCTAAGAACATCAGTGCATACTTTTACCTGCAGTGAGATTAGCAGGACAGAGTTGATCCCATCCTGGATCTATCCCAGTGCATGCTGGGACCTGTAGTCTTGCTTTTCTTAGGGAATGCAATGGGGAACTCAGAACTACTACTACTTAACACTTCTAAAGCGCTACTAGGGTTACGCAGCGCTGTACAGTTTAACAAAGAAGGACAGTCCCTGCTCAAAGCAGCTTACAATCTAATGGACAAAATGTGCAGTCAAACAAATTGGGGCAGTCTAGATTTCCTGAATAGAGGTATAATGGTTAGGTGCCGAAGGCAACATTGAAGAAGTGGGCTTTGAGCAAGGATTTGAAGATGGGCAGGGAGGGGGCTTGGCGTATGGGCTCAGGAAGTTTATTCCAAGCATAGGGAGAGGCGAGGCAGAAAGGGCAGAGCCTGGAATTGGCTGTGGTGGAGAAGGGTACAGAGAGGAGGAATTTGTCCTGTGAGCGGAGGTTTCGGATAGGAGCGTAAGGGGAGATAAGGGTAGAGAGGTAATGAGGGGCTGCAGATTGAGTACATTTGTAGGTTAGTAGGAGAAGCTTGAACTGTATGCGGTACCTGATTGGAAGCCAGTGAAGTGACTTGAGGAGAGGGGTGATAATAGCATATCGGTCCAGGCGGAAGATAAGACGTGCAGCAGAGTTCTGAACGGATTGAAGAGGGGATAGATGGCTAAGTGGGAGGCCAGCGAGGAGTAGGTTGCAGTAATCAAGGCGAGAGGTAATGAGAGAGTGGCCGAGAGTTCGGGTGGTGTGCTCAGAGAGGAAAGGGCAAATTTTGCTGATGTTATAGAGAAAGAAGCGACAGGTCTTGGCTATCTGCTGGATATGCGCAGAGAAGGAGAGGGAGGAGTCGAAGATGACGGGCAGATGAGACGGGGAGGATGAGGGTGCCATCGACTGAGATAGAGAGTGGAGGGAGAGGAGAAGTGGGTTTGGGTGGAAAGACAATAAGCTCTGTCTTGGCCATGTTCAGTTTCAGGTGGCGGTTGGACATCCAGGCAGGCCGATACTTTGGCCTGGGTTTCCGCAGTGATGTCTGGTGTGGAGAGATAAAGCTGGGTGTCGTCAGCATAGAGATGATATTGGAAACCATGAGATAAGATCAGCGAACCCAGGGAAGAGGTGTAGATTGAAAAAAGAAGGGGTCCAAGGACAGCTCTTGTCAAAAAAACAGTATGAGCTGTTCTCCTTACTTCCGTAATCTAATACCACAATACTGGAGAGCAGCAAAGAAATAAAACCCAAAGGGTAAGATAATTTGCAGTTCTTAATGAATATAGGTAAAGCCCTCAGAGACCAAGGATAAACCGAGGTCTGACCAGCAAGACTTTAATATCTACAACAGATTATGCGGTCTGCGGTCCTATCTCGTTCATAGGGCTATGTTTTACCCATATTACTTTGCTTATGAACAAAAAATCATTTAAATAAATGTATCAAAACAATCAGTCTTATTGCTGAATATTTGTTAGATAATACGATATAGATAAATGACAGGAAAAACTTCAAAACTTAGCTTTCACTGAAGTAGTGCAATAACCCCTCTGGTTAAGCAAGTCTTAAATTGAATAGTGAAAGCTAAGTTTTGAAGTTTTTCCTGTCATTTATCTATATCGTATTATCTAACAAATATTCAGCAATAAGACTGATTGTTTTGATACATTTATTTAAATGATTTTTTGTTCATAAGCAAAGTAATATGGGTAAAACATAGCCCTATGAACGAGATAGGACCGCAGACCGCATAATCTGTTGTAGATATTAAAGTCTTGCTGGTCAGACCTCGGTTTATCCTTGGTCTCTGAGGGCTTTACCTATATTCATTAAGAACTGCAAATTATCTTACCCTTTGGGTTTTATTTCTTTGCTGCTCTCCAGTATTGTGGTCCAAGGACAGATCCCTGAGGAACGCCAACAGAGAGCAGGATGGGGGTGGAGGAAGATCCATGAGAATGTACTCTGAAGGTACGGTGGGAGAGATAAGAGGAGAACCAGGAGAGGACAGAGCCCTGGAACCCAAATGAGGACAGTGTGGCAAGAAGTAAATTATGATTGACAGTGTCAAAAGTAGCGGATAGGTCAAGGAGGATGAGGATGGAGTAGTGACTTTTGGATTTGGCAAGGAACAGGTTATTACAGACTTTAGTGAGTGCCGTTTCTGTCGAGTGTAGAGGGCGAAAACCGGATTGAAGCGGATCGAGGATGGCATGAGAGGAGAGAAAATCAAGGCAGCGGCTGTGAATGGCGCGTTCAAGTATCTTGGAGAGGAAGGGTAGGAGGGAGATGGGGCAGTAGTTGGCGGGATTGGTAGGGTCTAGTGATGGTTTTTTGAGGAGTGGTGTGACTACAGCATGCTTGATGGTGTCCGGGACAGTTGCAGTGGAGAGAGAGAGGTTGAGGATATGACAGATGGAGGGGGTGACAGTAAGAGAGATGGTGTTAAGTAAGTTGGTGGGGATGGGGTCAGAGGAATAGGTGGTGCATTTCAAGGAGGAAAGAAGGTGGGCGGTTTCCTCTTCAGTGATATTAGGAAAAGAGGAGAAGGAGGCCTGGGTTGGTTGGTTGAGGGAATGGGTTAAAGGGTGAGGAGGAGGAGGTGGTTTGGTAGTGAATTTGAGGTTGATCTGTACCTTATCGCGAAAGTAGTCAGCCAGTGATTGAGGAGAGAGTGAGGGGGGGTGGGAGCGGAGGGCAATTGGAGGAGGGAGTTAAGGGTGGCAAAGAGACGACGAGGGTTGGAGCTGAGGGAATTAGTTAATTGGGTGTAATAGTCCTGTTTGGCAAGGAATAGTGAGGACTGGAAGGAGGATAGCATGAATTTGTAATGAATGAAGTAGGTATGGGTGCGAGATTTTCTCCAGAGGCGTTCAGCAGATCGGGCGCAGGAGCGAAGGTATCGGATGCAAGGGGTCAGCCAGGGCTGGGGATTAGTACGCCTTGTGGGACGGGGGATGGATGGTGCAAGGGTGTCCAGAGCAGATGAGAGAGTGACGTAAGCGGAGACAGCCTTGTCGACAAACTCGGAGGACATGATGGAGGGGAGGAGATTAGAGATACTAGAGGATAAGGTGGGAGGGTCGACGGCCTGGAGATTCCTGAAAGTAGTGGTTAGTGTAGGGCGGGACTGAAGGGGAGGGTGATGAAGTGTGAAGGTGATCAGGTGTTGATCTGAGAGAGGAAGAGCTGAGGCGCAGAAGTTGGAGGGTGAGCAGGTAGAGGAGAGGACGAGGTCAAGACAATGGCCAGTTTGGTGAGTAGGGGTGGTGGAGCTCAGCTGGAGGTTGAAGGAGGATGTCAGAGTGAGGAACTGAGAAGCGTAAGAGTCGGATGGGTCATTAGCGTGTATGTTAAAGTCTCCAAGAATGAGGGACGGAGATGAGGGTTCAAGAAAAATGGAGAGCCATGCATCGAAGTCAGTAAGGAAGGAGGGGAGGGATTTATCAGGGGGGTGGTAAATGACTGCAACTCTGAGTGGCAGCGGGTAGAATAGACGAATGGAGTGAACTTCAGAGGATGAGAAGCAGTGAGACTGCAGTAGGAGGAGGGGTTGAAAACTACAGGCGGGCGAAAGTAGTAACCCGACACCTCCTCCGCAGCCAACTGGGTGGGGAGTGTGGGAGAAAAGATAACCTCCATGGCATAGGGCCGCGACTGAGGCAGAGTCATCGGGGGTGAGCCAGTAGTGACTGAGGTGTTTACGGATGCATATATAGTGACTGAGGTGTTAAGCAACAGATAGAGCAGGAAAGCCGGACTGGAGGCTTAAAACTGGAACAGCAGGCAATAACTTGGAACAGAAGGGCAGGTAGGTTAATGGGCAGGGGGCAGGGAGGTTGATGGTCTGGGAGGCAGGCAGGTGATGGGTGAGCTGGCAGGCAGGTAGGTTAATGGGCTGGCAAGCCGGCAGGCGGGGAGGGAGTTAGGTAGTTGTGCAGGCTTGAAGGCAGGCAGGTAGTTGATGAGCTGACAAGCAGGCAAGTTGATGGGCTGACAAGCAGGCAGGTTGGTTGATGGTAGGCAGGCAGGTAGGCTGGGGCAGATGCGATGTGACTGGAACAAGCTAGAACGGACGGACTGGAACAAGCTGGAACAGATGGACTGGAGCAGTAGGACTGGAACAAGCTGGAACAGCCGGATTGGAACCAGCTGGAACAGACGGACAGGAACAAGCTGGAATAGATGGACTGGAACAAGCTGGAACGGGCAGACTGGAACAAGCTGGGACAGGCGGACTGGAACAAGCCTGAACAGATGGACTGGGACAAGTTGGAGCAGAAGACAGCAGAGCAGCAGGATTGGGACACGCTGGAACAGACGGACTGGAACAAGCTGGAACAGACGGACTGGAACAAGCTGGAATGGACGGACTGGAACAAGCTGGAACGGATGGACTGGAGCAAGTTGGAGCAGAAGACAGCGGAGCAGCAGGACTGGAACACGCTGGGACAGACGGACTGGAACAAGCTGGAACAGATGGACTGGGACAAGCTGGAGCAGAAGACAGCGGAGCAGCAGGACCGGAACAAGCTTGATAAAGCCGATGTCTTTAGCATATTGCCTGGAGCACTGCCGACACATATTCAGTCCATATTTATGAATTAGCCGGTGTCTATTTGAGCACACACGGCAAGAACAGGAACCCTGTCCAAATTTCCAGGGATGGCTCCAGTACAGCTGCTGATGGCCCAATTATATATGCAAAAACTGTGATTCAGCTTGGCATTGATTGTCTTGGACCACCACTGATCTTCTTAATCATATCAAACGGACTGCATGGTTTTAAAACAGGATAGTTCAGAACTGGAAAGCTATATAATTGCAGATAAAATGCTCTGTAATGCCGACTTCTATTTTCAACCTTAATAAATGGCTTCTTCAGTTTCCAGTTTGATTTCCAAGTACCATATCCTTGGCTTGTGTCTTTGACTGAAGTGTCTGTTTTCAATAGCTGCTCCTTTTTTTTTTCAATTTAATATCTGATATCATCTAAATGGACAATTTTTACTCCCCAGCTCAATGCATTTGACAGGACACTATTTGATTGTATGATTTCCTGCTCCTTGATAACTTTTTCAACTAAAGATTTTCCTCTACTTATACATATTGCCTCTGTAGATTTTTTGTATGAACTTCCTTCATAACTGTCTCTTCTGCTGTTTAGATGAGGTAAATTGTTCCTGTTATTCTGGACAGATTCTGGACTCGGCACTGGAGAGAGCTGTCTTAGAGCCTGAGCATATTTTGCTTCCTTCTTATTTGAAATTAAACAGCTGATGTCCTTGCTGAGAAATCCCTCTACAGTCCCTCCTAAATCCTTAATGTCTCGCTCCAAATTTTCCGAGACTGCATTAGATGGCAAATCAAGGTAAAACACCTTTCCAGTAAACTACAAGTCTCTGCATGCAACAGGGTAAACCCAAGACTGGATCAACCCTGTTCTGCGAAACTGGGTAAATGACTTTTGCAGATTGCCCTCATTTTATATGTACTTACACTGTAGTTAAAAGTATGATATTTTGGAGAGACAGGTTAGACTCTCTTAACTTAGAGGCTTGAAATTTAATGGGATTGGGGTGGGCTCCTTGTGTATAGGTTTGTATAGGTTGCCCAGTACTGGTGCACTGTACCTGCTATCTGCCATTTTCAGTATGATCTTTATGAAGGTATTTTTGGATTTAATTACTGATGCATGATATGTTTTATTAGCTTTAATAATGAACTTATTTCAAATTCAGATTTTCTCTATAATTTCAAGAAGAAATAAAGGATTTCTACCCATAAGAAATTGTATTTAAATGGCCCACACAGTCGAGTCACATTGCATACAGACCTTCTCAAAGAGGAAAGTTTCCTGCAGGAAACCACTTGAACACAAAAATAGGGAAGGAAGGGGGAGTCTCACCCTCACCTCAGATCAAAGATCCATATACAACTCACAGGACAGCCCCACACTGAAGAACGAGAATACTTTGAATTTGACCTGTAAGTAAACAAGATTGCACATTTTCTGAAGGAAACCAAGCTGGCATAACATCAACGCTGAGCTAAGTAGGAGGGGTTTATTTTATTTTTTTCCCCCTTGGCTGAAAAAGTGCCTCGATTTGCATACTCTTCCTTGGGTTGCAGACAGTGTACTGTAAATAGTATTACAGAAGAGGGCAGCGGTGCACGGCTGCGGGGGCCTCGGGTCAGCGAGGAAGAAAGACAAAAGAATTTCTTACCGCTGCCAGTCGTGACAGTTTTCTTTCCTCCCCTCCAGAGCGAGTGACGCATCGCTGCCTGCAAGTAGCAAGTTGAAGAAAGAAACGAGCCGCAAAAGAAGCGTCGCTCGGAGACTTTGCTGCGGGGGGAAGTGATTTTTGCCCCTCGCGACGTCGTTCCAAAAGTTCATTATTGCGTCGTCAGCTCCTTTGGATTCATGAAGGCTGAATCGCTTTGACTATGAGGCATCTTTGAACTAGCACTTGCAAGAATCCTCCAGGTATTCTGTAATTTCTGGTCGTTGTTGTGTTTAGGTGTGAGACTTATCTGTTTCCAAAGTTTGAAAGGGAGAAGAGGAAGCGGGTTATGGTGGTCAATTAGTGTCTGGAGAGGTGTAATGTAGTTACTTTCTGGGGGGGGGGGGGGGGGGGGGGGAGGGTCTCGGTTTCTACAATGTAACAGTTTTGATAGAGATATTAAGTAATATATACCTAAACGTAAATGAATGGTAGTACTGTGGATTTAGCTAATGTGTCTTTTTAGCGTTTTCTCTTTTGATATAAGTGTGAGTACTGGCTTTATTCACAGTTGAAGTTAAAGGGTCCTTTTACAAAGCTGCAGCAGAAAGTGGCCGCAACGGCACCCTTAACGCAGGTTTTTTCCTGCATAAAGGCCATTTCTACCACCAGCACGTAAAATGGCCCAATTTTCTATTTTCAGTATTAATGGCCATGCAGTACTATTGCTCTTAGTGTGAGGCTATTAAAAACAGTTACCCTCCTGTTTAGTAAGCCGCGGTCCATGGGCGGACTGAGGGTGGTCTGGGCCCCCCCGCCCGGCCGCTGCCTGATACACCCCTACAGCTACACTGCTGCCCCACTATGGCCTCAGCGATGCCCCACTGCCCCGGTACTACCCGAAGGGGCCTGGTGGTCTAGTGGTCTCTGGGAGGGGGTGGTGAGGGGAGCATGTTTTTTGTTACCCCGCTGTGCTGCTGCTATTCCTCCGCTTGCAGCGCCGCTGTATTTTCAAATGGCCAGCCGAGATTCCCGTGGTGGTCTTGCGGTCTCGACAGTCTTGCGCGACTTCCGCAGGGAGTCTTGGCCACCATTTTTTTTCAAGACCAAGGCTCCAAAAGGTGCCCAAACTGACCATATGACCACCGGAGGGAATTGGGGATGACCTCCCCTTACTCCCCCAGTGGTCACTAACCCCCTCCCACCCTAAAAAAAACTTAAATTTTTTTTTGCCAGCCTCAAATGCCATACCCAGCTCCATGACAGCAGTATGCAGGTCCCTGGAGCAGTTTTAGTGGGTGCAGTGCACTTCAGGCAGGCGGACCCAGGCCCACAACCCCCACCCCCACCTGTTACACTTGTGGTGATAAATGTGAGCCCTTACAAAACCCACCTGAAAACCCACTGTACCCAATGTAGGTGCCCCCCTTCACCCCTTAGGGGCTATATGGTAGTGGTGTACAGTTGTGGGGAGTGAGTTTTGGGGAGGGGTTGGGGGGGGCTCAGCACCAAAGGTAAGGGAGCTATGCAACTGGAGCAATTTGTGAAGTCCCCTGCAGTGCCCCCTAGGATGCACGGTTGTGTGTCCTGGCATGTCAGGGGGGACCAGTGCACTACGAAATGCTGGTCTCCTCCCACGACCAGGATTTTGGTCGTTTTTTAGATGGACGTCCTCGGTTTCCATTTATGGCCGAAACCGGGGACTACATCTCTAAGGCGACCATCTCAACATTTAGGTCGACCATCTCTAAGTCGACCTAAATGTTGAGATTTGGGCGTCCCCGACCATATTATCGAAATGAAGATGGACGCCCATCTTGGTTCGATAATACGGGTTTCCCGCCCCTTCGCCGGATGACCTTAGAGATGGTCGTCCCCGTTCGATTATGCCCCTCCACATATTTAGTCCGATGCTGAGGAAGACAACGCAGAAGAAACGAATGCTGGCCTTCATGCCAAAAAACACACTGCCAGGTGGGGGTTGGTATCCAGGTTTGAGGAGAGGATTTTCTTCCGCATTTTTTCATGTAAACTTCTTTTGAAAGGAGAAAAGAAGCCTGTGCAACCTGTAGTGCTGAGTAGAAAAACATGGTTGTGGAGTCTGAGCAAAGTTGGGGGTGAGAGTGAGGGTGGGCATTGGCTCCTGTTTTCCTGTGCTTGGCGTGAGCCTCTTCGGGAATATAAACTGCAAACATTTGGGGGGAGGGGTTCTATTTCATGGCACAGGAGAAGTGTGCTGATGTACTCTTGCAATTCCTTGTTTTGCCTGGCGCCCAGGAGTTTTGTGAGCGTAGCTCTTATATGTATGCATCATTCACTTTTCTCCCCCTTGCTTTTGTTGTACTAGTGCATATAAATTTTGTAGCCCATTTGCTTTGGTCATGGGGGCCAGTTTTCAGCACTGTTCGTTGCGCTATGGGATGTGCTGTCTTGCCTCTAGTGCCAGAGTTTGGAACATCAGGCCCATGGAGTGTAGCGGTGTAGGATGGGAAAAGAGGGGCTTGAGCAAAAGGTGAGGAAAGAGGTCATGATGGAGAGAAGAGAAAAGGGTGAGAAGTGGCATGAGGTGGTGAGACTAGAGAGACGAGCTATTGAGAGGCAACCACTTGGAGTAAAGGGAAATGAAAGAACTGAGAGGAAGATTGCTAAAGAATTTATTAAAGACAAGGAATGTGCAGGCAGAGAGGAAGTGTAAAGAATGATCAAGAATAAAGAAAGACAAGATAGGAGACAAACAATAGACACAAAAGTAAAGATGTCTGTGCTAACTGGGCTGGGTCATGGGTGGGGAATAGCTGGTATTGTCCCATTCTTCTCCACCCCTGTGCTCACCAGGATAAATATTATTTTTACTGGAGAGACATGGGGGAGGTTTGACAGGATGTGATGTAATGGAGAGGAGCTAAAGTCAAGTCTCAAATTGAAAAAGGAATGGAGAAAAACATCATTTCCCTTTTTCACAAAACTAAAACAATCCCCCCCCCCCCCTTATGTGTGGGCGGATGGATGGGCCAGGGTGGACTGGAACGGATATGACTGTGGCTTAGATGAGCTGTGAGTGTGAGGGGGAGAAAGAAGAGCACTAGTGAAGGGGGGTAACTGATGGTGGGAGATTCAGTTCTTCCCTAGCTCTTTTTTAGCATGAGGTCTCCCTCGTGTGAATAATAATAAGCTGTACATTTAAATATGATCTGGCCAGTGTGTCCATGACCCCCTTCCTTACTTGTTTTTGTACAGAGTTGGCACCCCAATTCATTTTGTTAATTTGGCTCCTATGCGTCAGAAGTTAAATTATATATTCAAATTAAGTGTTGGATTCTGTATAGTTGGGTGCACAATTTTGGGATAGATTCCAGATCCATGCCATAATCTAATTAGCTAATTAGATGATCACAATCAGCTATTGGCTTGTAATAGGAATTACATTAGGTTCTACCAGCACCTGTTAGGTCAGGAGTGTTCCCCAGAATTTATGCACAGGTTATAAATAACAGCCATTAGTTCAAACTTAGGTGTGAAATGAGCGCTAAGTAGTATTCTGGAAAGGGAGTTTGGAACAGATAGTAGCTTAGGGGCCCTTTTACAAGTGCGGTAACAAATGGCCTGCCTCTGTAGCGTGGGTGTGTGAAATTGGCACACACTGGGCCGTTTTTTTTACTGCGGCGGGTAAAAAGGCCTTTTTAAAAATGGGACAGGAAATGGCCATGCGCTAATATTAAAAGTAGTACATGGCTATTTACTTCCTGAGCCCTTACCGCCGTATATTTACTTGGCGGTAAGACCCTCGCGCTCCTTGTGCAGTAATCAAATCAGGCAACAAGCGGCAAGGTGAACGCACTGCCGATGACGATTACCGCTGGAACCCCCCCCCCCCCCCCCCCCCCCCCGCAGTAGAAATAGAAAATTATATTCTACTGCAGGAAACGGTGTGCTCTAACTTCAAAACTGCCGGGCACCCACGCTACCCTGGTGGTAGGGTTGATTTGGCACGCACTACCCATGCGTTAGCCCTACCGCAGCTTAGTAAAAGGGCCCCTTAGCCTGGACCATCCCAGTGCCTATCTTGGGTGCCATTATTGAATTCTGGCCTAAATGTATATTTTCCTGTGGGCGCTTTTTCACCCCAGGTTTCTTTCTTTCTTCTTTTCTTCCAGTGTCGGGATTCTTGCACTAAAAGAGCAATTCTGTAACTGGGCACAGGTAGGCGTTACCTGTGCCTTGCACACACAAGTGCACAGGATAGTGTCATTTACAAGTGCATTACGTGCTATGCTGTAAGGTGGTGCGTAAATGCTTTACCCCAGGATTCTATCTATGGCACCCAAAGTAGCATGCTCAACTTTGAGTAATGAGCCCTTATCTAGCACTAATTAAGTGCTAACAATTAGGATTTGCACGCACATCTGGCTGCATACTATTCTGTAAGGTTTGGCACTTGTATAGTGTGTATCTGAAAAAGGGGTGTGGCCAGGGATGTGTCATGGGCAGGGGCGTAGCTACATGGGGCCACGGGGGCAGGGGCGTAGCTACATGGGGCCACGGGGACATGGGCCCCCACAGATTAAGACCTTTGCCCCCTCTACATTTGACTCCCCCCTCAGCCGCCGACCCCCCCCCCCTGCTGCAGCCACCGCCCACCCCGCCGCTGCATCAGGTACGTTGTTTGCTGGCGGGGGTCCCCAACCCCCGCCAGCCGAAGAATCTTCTTCAGCGCCGGTCGACTCCAGCGCCTTTGTTGTGTGATAATCTGTTTCTGACACTTTACGTTCTGCACGGGGCTACATACAGGACGTGCAGGATGTCAGGAGTTCGAAACAGATCATCACACAGCGAAGGCGCCAGAGTCGACCGGCGCTGAAGAAGACTCTTCGGCTGGCGGAGGTTGGGGACTCCTGCCAGCAAACAAGGTACCTGGCGGTGATGGGGGAGGGTTTTTGTGGTGGTGGCGGCAGGGGAGGGTTGCAGTTGCGGCCGGGGGGGGGGTCCAAAGTGGCGGGGGGGGTCGGCGACGGGGGGAGGTGACTAAACAGTCCCCCCCACCTCAGGCTCTGGCCCCCCTCCCGCTGAGGTCTGGCTACGCATTCTAAAAATTTGTGCGTGGATTTGCAGCATATGGCCAGAGCGTGCCCACCACGTTCAGTGCTTTTACCAGGAGTAAGTCCCGTGTCTAAAAGTTCAATGTGGAATTGGCACTAAGCGTGATTATATAAAGCATTCACGCCCTGGATAGACTCATGCTTAGCACCAGTGTTTTTGGGCGTCACATTTTGAGCACCGTTTACTGATTCCAGGCCTTAGTATGTAACTGCAAGGGGGGTGTACATGAAGACAGAACATGGGAGGGGCAATGGGTGTGTCTCCAACTTACCTGTGTGACTTATAGAATACTATGAGTTACTCATATAGCATGGAATATTTAGGCCTGCCCATTTATTTATTTGTTGTATTTGTATCCCACATTTTCCCACCTATTTGCAGGCTCAATGTGGCTTGCATTGTTCCGTCATGGCGATCGCCATTTCCGGAGTGAGAGATGCAAGTGGTATTACATTAAAGATCATGATTGACATGGAGGGGCATAATTGAACGAAAACGTCCATCTCCATGGGCGTTTATCTCCGAGAACGGGTCTGTGAAGGGGCGGACCGAACCGTATTTTCGAAAAAATAGACGACCATGTTTTATTCGACAATTTGTGAGCTGGGCGTTTTTGTTTTTCAGTGATAATGGAAAATGAAAGCGCCCAGCTCAAAAATGAATAAATCCAAGGCATTTGTTCGTGGGAGGGGCCAGGATTCGTAGTGCACTGGTCCCCCTCACATGCCAGGACACCAACCGGGCACCCTAGGGGGCACTTTTACAAAAACAAAAAAAAAGGTAAAAGAGCTCCCAGGTGCATAGCACCCTTCCCTTGTGTGTTGAGCCCCCCAAATCCCCCTCAAAACCCACTGCCCACAAGTCTACACCATTATTATAGACGTAAGGGGTGAAGGGGGGCACCTACATGTGGGTACAGTGGGTTTGGGGGGTTGGACGACTAATAAGCATTAAGCAGCACAATTGTAACAGGTAGGGGGGAGATGGGCCTGGGTCCACCTGCCTGAAGTTCACTGCACCCCCTAACAACTGCTCCAGGGACCTGCATACTGCTGCCAGGGAGGTGGGTATGACATTTGAGGGTGAAAATAAAAAGTTGTGAAACATCATTTTTTGTGGTGGGAGGGGGTTAGTGACCACTGGGGGAGTCAGGGGAGATCATCCCCGATTCCCTCTGGGGGTAATCTGGTCATTTAGGGCACTTTTTGGGGCCTTATTCGTGAAAAAACAGGGTCCAGGAAAAGTGCCCTAAATTCTAGCTACAAATGCATACTTTTTTCCATTATCGGCGAAAGGCGCCCATCTCTCCTTGGCCGATAACCACGCCCCAGTTCCACCTTCACCACGCCTCCAACACGCCCCCGTCAACTTTGTACGCTTCTGTGATGGAGTGCAGTTGAAAATGTCCAAAATCGCCTTTCCATTATACCGATTTATTCGTTTTTGTGAGATAAACGTCTATCTCCCGATTTGGGTCGAAATCTAGGCGTTTTTCTCTTTCAATTATAAGGTGGATAGTAGATTAAGCAGTCAAGTATAAAGAGTACATATTCGGAATGAGGGATAAAGTGGTATTGCGTTAAAGTTCATGCGTGGTAGAGTAGTCCTTGGTAGTCGAGTATAGAGAGTTAGGTTTTATCCAGTTCTGGCTTGAGTTTCGTTGTCTGGTATTAGGATGTATCAATGTGGTATGCCTTGTTGAACAGGCTGGTCTTCAGTGATCTCTGAAAGTTAGTTAGGTCATGTATTTTTTTTTTATGTCTCCCGTTGTCCTGGCGTGGGTGATCATGCCTAACTTTAGGTGTGCCAACTCTGACTTGCGCCAGCATCCTATAATGGCATCTTGGTGAACAGAGGCTGTTGTAGGATTGGTGCTCAGCATGCAGTAATGGTGCAGTTAACTGAAAGCGCCCAGTTGTCAAATTTAATTTAATGTAATTTATTTATTTAAAATATTTATTACCCGCACAATCCCAAAGTACATGGAGGTGAGCAAATGAAAATACATAATTAATGTGTACAAACAACACAATAAAACTTACATACATAAAATATGCAAATTAAACCATAAATATAATGCTTCATCTCGACGAAGACTCTGCTCATATGCCTAGTGATGTCTTATTTCTCTATTCATTCCATATGTTCTTTAAACTAACATGCAAAAGCCTGCTGGAACAGAAAGGTTTCCAGATTTCATTTGAATCCTGCACAGCTCTGCAGTACTCTCAGGGGCCGATGCACAAAGGTCACTGTTAAATACGGCAGCCGCGGGTGAACTTACCGACTCGGAAACAGTGACGGATGCACAAAGGGGATGACATGCAGATGAGGTGCACAGAAATTTAACAGTGACATTTGTGCATTGGCCCCTGGAAGTGCCTAGCACATGTGCAGAAAAGTTGTTTACAGAACATGGGGGGAGGGGGGGAGAGCTCCTGCACTCACGAAACGTGAGTTACCCTGACAGATTTTACAGACAACAGCCAGATGAATCTGTTTGATCATGAAGCTTACCCAGACTGTCATTTGAATACAAATTTGAGAGTATTACAGATACTACTGGAGTAATTCCTCGAGAAGGTAAAGGTCAGCAGAGCGCTAGAAGGAGCGGAGGGCTCCCTGCACCAGGCTAGGGGGTGATCGGGAGGCAGAGGCTGAAGGGAGAAGAAAACTGGACAGAGGGGTCAGCCCTGGAGGTGCCAGCGTGAATGATAAGGGCTCCTCTCCAACGGCTCCTGACCTGCCGTAAAATCTAGCACGTTAAAGGTTGGTGCGCCTTCCTGTGCATTGCATGGAATGCTCATTATAATACTAGTGAGTTCGTAATACATTTGCATAGGATTCTCAGTACACAGTTAAAGCCACACAAAACCTCATTGTGCATTAGACGCTACATAACGTTTGCGTTAGACTGGTTACAGCTGTTCTAAAGCAAACATTGCAACCACGGTAAGCTTGGCGCATCAGCCATTCAGTGAAGACGGTAAAGCCATTCCAGAGCTTTGGGCCAACAATCTTAAACATTGAGGACCAATACTCTTCAAGTTTAATCGTTTTAGAAGGTGGTATTTCCAACAAATTTGGGTTACATGACCTCAGTGTCCTGACAAGTTGATAAATACGCAATGTTGTAGCAATAACAGGTAAGACTAAATTATTTAAAACTTTAAACACCAGTAATAAGATTTTTAATATGATTCTTTGTTCTATCAGAAGCCAATGAAGCTCTTTCAGTACAGGTGTAATATGACAAAACTGTGAGAAACTCCCCCTAAGAGCCTTCATTTGCAATTATCAGTATTCCTCCCTGTGTTCATACACTAGTCTGGTCACTGCAGCAATAGTTCTGAGACTAGGAGCCATGTACCGGGGTTCCTTCAAGGACTCTTTAAAGAATGACATGGAGACAAAGTTTGTCCCCTTCCCCGTGGGTTCTGTCTCCGTGCCCGCCCCATACCTGCAGGTTCTGTCTCCGTCCCCGCAAGTGCTGTCACCGGCCCCGCTCATTCCCCATGGGCTCTGTCATCTGCAGAAGCCTTGAACAATTATGATTTTATATTTAAATCTTTTTATTAAAAGTGCAACTGTTGTGTATAAATTACAAATAGAAAACAATAATAACAGTGAGCAGCTATAATAACCCTCCTCACCTCTACCCTTCCAACCCCAACAATAGCTGATTTCTACTACCCCAAGGAATGCTAATCCACCCTGTTAAAATGTCCAGGGGTACAAAATACAACCCGTTCTGTGTGCCCTAGAGGGGAGAAATGTGCCCTATGAAGCACTGTCTAGCTCTCCTGTCTTCCACAATCTTTCCTTCAATAGAAGATGTGCTGGTAGCAGAATGTACAGCATCCCCCATGCAAAGTTTGCTAGTTGTGGCCAGCATGTTTGCTTGTTTTTACAAAACATCAAAATATCGTTGTCTGCATCATTCAAACATAAATAACAGTCCAGTTCATTAACAGGCTTCAAAGTACAAAATGACATAGGGACAAAGTTTGTCTCCGTCCTTGTGGGCTCTGGCCCCGTCCCCATTCCTGCAGTTACTACGGGTCCCCGTCCCCATGTCATTCTGTTCTCTGTATTGTGGGCTCTGATGCTGGCTGGTAGGTGTGGCTCTGGAACATGACTACATCTATTTCCCTGGCCCTTGCCTCAGGGCTATGAATGCTACTAGACGGTACATGGCACAATCCAAGATCTTGAACCAGGTACTTGGCATGGTAGCTCTTAACACTGCCAATGAGTCAACAGACTGGTACACAGTTCTCTGTTTTCTTTTCAGTTATTGGACTACTATGTCCACATTTGAGGGTCATAAAATTAAAAGTTGTCTGTGATTAGTACCCCTGTGCCTTGTTCAACTTTGCTTAGTGCATAGCATAGAAACATGACAGCAGATAAAGGCCATATGACCCATCCAGTCTGCCCATCCTCTGTAACCCCTAATTCTTCCTGTTCCTAAGCGATCCCACATGCTTATACCATGCCTTTTTAAACTCTGGAACAGTCCTCGACTCCACCACCTCCACCGGGAGGCCATTCCACGCCTCCACCACCCTTTCTGTGAAATAATACTTCCTCAGGTTGCTCCTAAGCCTATTCCCTCTCAACTTCGTTGTATGCCCCCTCATTCCAGAGCTCTCCTTCATTTGAAAAAGGCTGTCTTCCTGTACATAATTGCCCTTGAGATATTTAAACGTTTCTATCATGTCTCCTCTCTCCCTCCTCTCTTCCAGCTTATACATGTTGAGGTTCATAAGCCTGTCCCTATAATTTTTGCATTCAAGACCGCTTACTAATTTCGTAGCCGCCCTCTGGACCAACTCCATCCTGTTTATATCTTTCCATAGGTGCGGTCTCCAGAACTGCACGCAGTACTCCAAATGAGGCCTCACCAGAGACATACAACGGCACCTCCTTTTTCCTGCTGGTCATGCCTCTCTTTATGCACCCAAGCATCCTTCTGGCTTTGGCCATCACTTTTTCTACCTGTTTGAAAGCTTTAAGGTCATCAGACACAATCACCCCCAAGTCCCGCTCTTCCATTGCACACTGAAGCACTACACCCCCTATACTGTACCGTTCCCTCGGAGTTTTCCACCTAAACCCACCTCTCCTCTTCCTCCACTCTCCATCTCAGTTGACAACACCCTCATCCTCCCCGTCCCATCTGCCCGCAACCTCGGAGTCATCTTCGACTCCTCCCTCTCCTTCTCTGCGCATATCCAACAGACTGCCAAGACCTGTCGCTTCTTCCTCTTCAACATCAGCAAAATTCGCCCTTTCCTATCTGAGCAAACCACACGAACTCTCGTCCATGCTCTCATTACCTCTCGCCTTGACTACTGCAACCTACTCCTCACCGGCCTCCCACGTAGCCATCTATCCCCCCTTCAATCCGTTCAGAACGCTGCCGCACGTCTTATATTCCGCCAGAACCGATATACTCACATCACTCCTCTCCTCAAGTCACTTCACTGGCTTCCGATCAGATACCGCATACAATTCAAGCTTCTCCTCCTTACCTACAAATGCATCCGGTCTGCGGCTCCTCACTACCTCTCTACCCTCATCTCCCCCTATGTCCCCGCCCGTAACCTCCGCTCACAGGACAAATCCCTCCTGTCAGTTCCCTTCTCCACCACTGCCAACTCCAGGCTCCGCTCATTCTGCCTTGCCTCACCCTTTGGCTGGAACAATCTTCCTCAACCCCTACGCCAAGCTCCCTCCCTACCCATTTTCAAATCTCTGCTTAAAACTCACCTCTTCAATGCCGCGTTCGGCACCTAACCTCTCATGAAATATAGTATTACCTACCAGATGGACTCTACACTTGTCTTTAGATTGTAAGCTCCTTGAGCAGGGACTGTCCTTCCATGTTAAATTGTACAGCGCTGCGTAACCCTAGTAGCGCTTTAGAAATGTTAAGTAGTAGTAGTAGTAGTTTTGTGACCCAAGTGCATGACCCTGCATTTTTTGGGATTAAACCTTAGTTGCCAAATATCGGTCCATTCCTCTATCTTCGCTGGGTCCTTCCTCATGTCATTAACACCCTCCACGGTGTCCACCCTGTTGCAGAGTTTAGTATCATCCACAAGGAGACAAACCTTACCAGACAGCCCTTCTGCAATATCGCTCACAAAGATGTTAAAAATAGCCGGCCCTAGGACCGATCCCTGCGGTACTCTACTGACGACCTCCTTTTCTTCAGAGCAAGCTCCATTTACCACCACCCTCTGTCTCCTACCATTCAACCAATTTTTTACTCAATCAGTTACTCTAGGTCCCACACCGAGAGCACTCAATTTATTTATCAGTCGCCTGTGCGGAACCATGTCAAAGGCTTTGCTGAAATCCAAGTAAAGGATTATAGCAGTAAAGGAATATAAATAGAGGCCGTGGCTAAATCAAGTTTGTCTTATTTATTAAAGGGATATTTTATATAATTTGACCATGGTGTTTTGAGTAAGCATAAAATTAGCAAACCCTTGTTTACACAGAAGCCACTGATTGCTGAGAAACGTCTGTGTACAGTTCCGGCAGACAATATGCACCTGGTAAGCCTGAGGGGAAGGAGGGCAACAGGACTGAAGACTTCTCAGAATAACTGCTCATGTTATTTTATTCAGAAAACCACCAAAGTCAGTCCTAAATGTACTTTCTGAGTAAGGTCTTTGGAGAAGTACTGTAAGATGGAAACTGAGGGTTTCTCCTTTTTAGCAGTGACAGATTTAGGTTTTTGCCACATGTAGGCATTATGGACGTTGTTGCCTTCCACCGCCTAGAAGATCAGATAAGAGGAAGCAGAAAGTCTAAGGTACAGCTCCACGTTTCCTTCACAGCTCAGGAGTACGTTCTGTGGCAAGAAAACACACTGGCAAACATCTCTGTTCTGTTACCTTGCTTTTTTGCTTTTATTGAATGAAGAAAATGGATTTCAAGTATCACTACTAGAATGATAGTAGGGAGTGGGGAGAGAAACAGAGGATGGGAAGGAGAGAAGGAGGAGCAAGAATGCAGGGCTGGTGTAAGGCCAGTGTTTCCCAAGTCCGGTCCTGGAGTACCCCTTGCCAGTCAGATTTTCAGGATATCCAGCATGAATATACATGAAAGAGATTTGCATATAATGGAGGCAGTGTATGCAATTCGTGCTTGATGAACATCATCCTGGCACCTAACTTTAGGCATCCTTTTGAGAATTACCCCCTTAGTCCAGAGACCAAGCATGAATTCTGTATCAGCAATTGCACACGCACTTGTGTAAGTTCTCATTTACGCACATAACGTAAGGCGCCAGCACTTATGCGAGCTCAGTGGCTGGTGTAAGTGTTCACACCTAACGGTCAGCGGTTCTGTTTTTTTTTTTTTTTCTCTCACCATAATGGTGGTGCATAGATGCTAATTTTCTGTAAATTGAATGTACTACTGCTAGTGACACCCCTGACCCACCCATGCACCTCCCATGGCCACACCCCCTTACAATTGCCACACTATAGATTTTGTACGTGCAATTTATAGAATCCCGACTAAGAGTAGTAAAGTGCATAACTGCTAATTAACATCAATTACAGGCAATAATTGGTATTTAATGCCAGTTAGTAGATAATTATTATATTAAGTTACACAGCTGACACTATTGTATAACTTGTGTGGGCAACTTTGCACACTAACCCCAAGATTCTGTGCATGGCGACTAAAGTTGCGCACACAACTTAATTGTTTAATAAGCCAATTGGTGCAGATAATTGGCCAATAACAAGCCATTAGCGGCACTAATTAGAATTTTCTTGCGCAATTTTCTAAGCATATTCTGTAAAGTGGAGAGCCTAAGTTCTAATGCCTGGATCTCAAAAGAGGTGTGGCCTGGGAGGGGCATGGGCAGGTCATGGTCATTTCTAGAAATTCCACGCACTGTTACTGTATATGCCCGTTCTGCACCTATGTTAGATGTGGGCATTTATACCAGGTTTTAGTTGATGTAAATGGTTCTGCCTAAATTTAGTTGCAAGTCTGGGCACTATGCATATTCTATTAACCGTGCCTAACGTTTATAGAATAGCGCAAAGTGTGTTTTTTTTCCAACACCAATTTTTTTGGCGCCATATATAGAACCTAGTTCTAAGTGTCATTCAGTTCTATGGGCTTCCTCTTATTTGTCACACGGGAATCGCTAGTGTGGCTTTGTAAAAGACGCCCTTACATTGTGAGTCCTCCAAGGACAGGGAGATATTACTGCTAAAAGGTGTAAGCCAATCTACTTCAGGAAGCAGGTGAAAACTTGGCTCTTCATCCAGGCCTTTACTGGAAGAAGTAACTAACTCGTTAGTCTCACTCACACACACAAGGAGTGACTCAGGCTGCATATACTGCAGCAGGACATGTTTATCCACTCCTACCCTAGCTGAGATAATATTTAACCATTTTTCTGATCTCATGTACAACTTTCTTCAATCACCTTACTTTCTAACTCTTCCTACTTTCTTACCCTTCTATATGTTACAACTTTGCTTTACCCTTCGCTATCACCTATAATGTTCTATTACATATTGTGTTGACATTGTAAGTAGTATACTATGCTATACTTTGTGTTGTTTTTCAATATTTTTACTGCTGTAATTGCCTATTGCTCATGTTTGATCTATTCTTACTGTACACCGCCTTGAGTGAATTCCTTCAAAAAGGCGGTAAGTAAATCCTAATAAATAAGTGTAAAATTGTGTGCCGATGTTTATAGAGTTAGGAGGCTAGTGTTTTACTGTGACTGCAGCTGCTCTTTGGCACCCCCAAAAGTTGCTTCCCCAGGCAACTGCCTAGTCCTGCCTTGTGGTTAGGCCAGCCGTGCAAAAATGGAATGAGGAGAATGTGAGAGTGCTGGGAATGGAGCAGGGGGAAGAGGAAGAATAAGAAGATGACTTGCAATGAGGGGGAGAAATGGGGAAAATGTTTCCTTTTTTGCTCCTTATCCACCTGGCCGATTAAATGGCACTTAATCGGCTTTCCAGCAATATTCAGTGGGAGATAGCAAGTTATCTCCTGCTTTGAATATTGCCGGTTAGCGTTTAGAGGATAACTGGTTATATTGCGTGATATAATCGGCTATCCGCCAATATTCAGTGCATCGCTGGCTAAGTTTGGTGGCCAAATTAGGCCACCGAAATATACTCATTGTGTTTTTTTCTGTAAGAAAGAGATTAATGTGTTGAAATTAATGATTGCTGTTAGGTTTATTGGGGAACAGAACTGATCCTTCTCTGCAAAATACATGGGGCCCGATATTCAGACCGCAGGAGTTAGCCGGGCTGACTCCCGCGGTCAGTGCTGAGCCCACATATTCAATGCCGGGCTGTTTGCAGTGACTGGCATTGAAGATCCAGGTGTTTTTTGGTCCGTTTCAATCTAACTGGCCAAGCTGATATTCAGCACTGGCTGGTTAAGTTGAAACCAGCCAAAGATAGGCTTGTTATTTTGGTGGCCTAATTTGGCCACCAAACTTAGCCAGCGATGAATTGAATATTGGCTGATAGGAGTGGAGGAGTAGCCTAGTGGTTAGTGCAGCGGACGCTGATCCTGGGGAACTGGGTTCGATTCTCACTGCAGCTCCTTGTGACACTGGGCAAGTCACTTAACCCTCCATTGCCCCTGGTACAAATAAGTACCTGTATATAATATGTAAACTGCTTTGAAAGGTGGTATATAAGTCCCATTTCCATTTCCCTTATATTGTGCAATATAACCAGTTATCCTCTAAACGCTAACTGGCAATATTCAAAGCAGGAGACAACTTGCTATCTCCCACTGAATATTGCTGGAAAGCCAATTAAGTGCCATTTAATCGGCCAGGAGCCATTCCTGATTTTAAATATCGGGTGGATATTGTCCGAATGAACACAGTGCATGCATGTGAGTTGGTATGCTCTGTACCTGTAAGACTATTTGGGGGGGGGGGGGGGAGGGCTATATAGCATTTGATGGTACAGTACTAATATTCTACTTGATTCTTGTTTATTCACATACTGCAACCTGTTGCTGAATGCAGTGACCGAGGAGCAAAGAGAATCTGTATCATACACAGCTTGCTAATCTTTTTCCACCCCTACTGGACTAATACATTCATTGGCCCAGGAGGGCACCTCAGCTTCTAAGGGGCAGAAGCAGATCTACAAGTAGCAAAATATTGCGTGATTTGGATTTATCCCATTGTGCCTTTAAAAACTAGCATTTATATAGTATGTGTGAAGCCAATGTATGAACAAAAAATGAGGATAACATTTTGGCATTTATGGCATGAAATAGAAAAGCAAATATTGCATTACTTTGGAAAAATATATTTATTTAAAACATTTCTAGCTTGCCAATCCACGATTCTAGGTGGGTCACGAACAACATATGAAGTATTCAAAATGCAAGTAAAAACAATCTTAAAAAATTTTTTAAAATTATCATAAAGATAAACAATATACATGCACATTCACACCTGCAAACACACCCCAGACACTCAACAAGTATGTGGAGAATCATGGAGAATGAAGAATTTATGTTCAGCTGGGACGTCCCCATTCTGACAGATAAAAAGTTGAGTGCCAGAAAAACAGACATTGTGGTGAGAGGGAAAAAAAAACAGAATAGCACTGATTATAGAAGTGTCAGTCCCAAGTGACTATTCGGTGAGTCATGTAGAAAAAGAAAAGATCTTCAAGAAATGCAATTTAGTAAATTTGAGAGACTGAGATTATACTCCACATACCCTGGATTAGTGAGGTTCATTACTGTCATGATATGTGCAAAAATAGTAAAGAAGAGTGAGGTGAATACCAAGAGGATATCCAATATTTCAGGACCTTTATTGTAGCAACACATAGAAGGACTTGACATGGCCCTGTTTTGCTTGAATTATGTCACCGGCTTTCAGGAGTGATTTTTGCATTACAGAGCAGTAGCGGCTTGCTGACCCCTGAGGCAGGCTCACACACCAAAACAGGGCCATGTCAAGTAAAGGTCCTTGAATATTGGATATCCTCTTGGTATTCAGCTCACTCTTTTGTTTGGTGTTTACTCTTCCATGAGGATTTTGCCTCCTTCTTCCTTCTTTTTATCTTTATGAGCAAAAATAGCCCATTTCGAGACATTGCCTCCAAAACAATTCCAACATTACACAAAGCCATCCACCTCAGCCACAGCAGTTGACCTTTCCAATCAAAACCTCTCCATTTCACCCAAACTGTGTTTCATAAGCACCTCCAGTCCAACCATCTTCTGGACTGAATCATTTAATTTCCATAATGAGCAAACCACCAAGGTATGATCAGACCACGGCACTGGCACAATTCACACATTGGACAGCCCACTTGTAATAAATGTTCTGTGGTGGACCTCCGATTCCGGTTCAGTACCCGTCTTGTTGTCTAGTTCTGAGGTATGGGAGGATTCTCAGATGAATTTAATTGGTCCAGGGACCACTTCCAGAGGATGTAGCAAAAAAAAACCCCACAAAGGCAGGTGATTGTAGCATAAATGATATATTATCTAAGAGATAACTTGTTATAATCATACAGCATTTGCAAAGAATATTACAGAGAAGCTGCTATGGTGGGCATGATTCAGGAGAGGGGTGGGTATGCGTGTGGAGGTAGAAGTGGAGAACAAACCCAGCTCTGTAACAAGGGCTATGCCTCATAAGGCGCAAGTAAAGAGTGGCACAAAATTGCCACATTGGTGTTGTCAAAGTGGACGGGGTGCTAGTGAGCAAGTTGCACAGAGTGTAACTATAACTGCATATGGTGGCCTAATGGTTAGTACAGTGGGCTTTGATCCTGGTAATCTGGGTTCAATTTCTATTGCAGCTCCTTGTGACCCTGGGCAAGTCACTTAACCCTCCATTGCCCCGGGTACAAAAATTTAGATTGTGAGCCCTCTAGGGACAGAGAAAATGCCTGCATATAATGTGTACATCTAATAGTGCTATAGAAACAATTAGTAGTAGTATATAGTCCTGAATGAACCTGGTGGAAGATGCCCTTCAGTGTGTCTATGCACCTAGCTACTACTACTAATCATTTCTATAGTGCCACTAGATGTACACAGTACTGTACACATTATATGCAGGTACTTTGTCCCTAGAGGGGACACAATCTAAGTTTTTTTGTACCTGGGGCAATAGAGGGTTAAGTGACTTGTCCAAGGTCACAGGGAGCTGTAGTGGGAGTTGAGCCCAGGTTGCCAGGATCAAAGTCCACTGCACTAACTATTAGGCTACTCCTCTACTCCTGTTTCTTTCTGTCTAAGATCCCCAGTCGCCAGTGTTTAGATACACAAAAGACCTGTAAATCAATTCAGCATCTGTCTCGGGTCTCAGGAACTGTCCTGCATAGTTCCCTTTGGTATAAAGAAATACTTTTTCAATTCTGAGACATCTAATTATACTTAGAATTATCAGTTAGTAGTATTGAACATGTTTTGATTTTTATTTACTATAAATATTTTCCTGGTTATTCACATAGGGGTAGATATTCAAAGGGGTTTAAGCAGGCAGGGGAGGGGAGCTCCTGTCCACTTAAACCTTGATAAGTGGGCCAGAAGGGATTATTCAGTGGCAATCTGACAGTGCCACTGAATATATCCTCTGACCACTATGACACTATCCAGATAGTGCCAGGGTGGTCTGGGGGCCAAAGTGTGGGCAGAGCCAGTAGATATTCAGGCACTGGCCATATTGAGTGCTGGGGCTAGCATACCTTACCAGGCAGATAGGACTGCTTTGTGCATGGTGCTATCTTTGCTCAGTTAGGTGTACGGGTGCTGGCGCTGAACATGGCCAGCACCCACATAATTTCTGGATCTGTGACTGATCCCAAACGTTCAGTACTGGTGTCCAGACACGGCCCAGCGTTGAATATGTAGGTCCCATATGACCAGCGCCAGTGAGTGGTTTAAATGAACGCTCACTGCTGCCATCTGAATATCGACTGCTCATTTGTGAGTTATATGCATGAAAACTAGAGCCCAGCCAAATCCAGGATCTTCGGTTTGTGCCAAGTTGGTCGCTCAGTTTTGGCAAAAACTAAAACTACCCCCCCCCCCCAACTCTTTCCCCCACACCCAACCAAAAAGCCCCCTCCTGAGCTTACCCCCTCCTAGTGCCGGAGGCGGCAGTCCCCTTACTCTCCACCCCAACCCCCGTAATCATTCTCCACCACTCCTCATTTAGTTTGACCACCTGTAGGCCCTCCCCAGGGTTAATTTAGGAAGCTCTGGTGGTCTACTGGCCTCTTCAGGTGCAGGAATAAACTCCACTTATTCTTTCTGTGTGCCACTGCTGTTGCAATGGCTACCGAGACTGCCGCAGGAGGTTCTGGCAGGCATTTTGTGATTGAAATCAGCACAGGGCCAGGCCTACAGGTGGTTGGGTGGGATGGGGTGATTGAGCGTAAGGGATGGGGGAGAGACAATACACAAGCATTTTTGGCCAAAACCCAGATTATGGGCCTGTTTTGGTACTGAATTCGAAACCGAAATTCAATCGGCCTTTACATAAAACTTATGTATATACAGGAAGGTGGGATTACGAGCAGGCTGGGGACCAGCAAAAAATTATGGTCTCCTTCTATGAAGCAGTGCTACTGATTGCCGCTTTGTAAAAGGAGCCCTATATGTAGAGTGGTGAAATTCAGCCACTCTGCGTATAATTTATATATAGATGTAGGCCAGCAAAACAACAGACCTAACATATGTGTATGTGTGACAGCTAGGCATGGGCTGTCATTTGCAACAACATAGGAAATGTCAACAACGTATCCCACATCAATGTATGTCATTAACTAATGAAAACAAGCAGAAACAAAAACTATGGCATTTTTAATTTGCTAATAATAATGCTCACCCTATGCAAATGCACACTCTTAACGGTTCCTCGCAGGAGATGGAAAGGCGGTAGAACTAGAGGGCATGAATTGAGGTTGAAGGGAGGCAGACTCTGGAGTGATGTCAGGAAGTATTTTTTTACAGAGAGAGTGATGGATACTTGGAATGCCTCCCCCCCCCCCCCCCCCCCCCCCCCCCGTGAGATAAACACAAAGGAATCCTGTTCAAAAGAAATGGATCCACAGAAGCTTAGCGGAGATTGGGTGGCAACACTGGTAATTACATAGTAACATAGTAGATGACGGCAGAGAAAGACCTGTATGGTCCATCCAGTCTGCCCAACAAGATAAACTCATATGTGCTACTTTATGTGTATACCTGACTTTGATTTGTATCTGCCATTTCCAGGGCACAGACCGTAGAAGTCTGCCCAGCACTAGTCCCGCCTCCCAACCACTAGCCCCGCCTCCCCCACCAGCTCTGCCACCCAATCTCCGCTAAACTTCTGAGGATCCATTCCTTTTAATTGGGAAGCAAAACCAGTGCTGGGCAGACTTCTACAGTCTACGCCCTGAAAATGGCAAGGACAAATCAAGGTCAGGTATACATATAAAGTAGCACATACGAGTCTATCTTGTTGGGCAGACTGGATGGACCATAGAGGTCTTTATCTGCTGTCATCTATTATGTTCTATGTTAACAACATTGGTCCCATAATAACAAAATGGCCAAGAAAATTCCCGGAAATGACAGAAAACTAAAATCCAGCTGCCCAGCCCTGGTGGTAATATAGTTTCCACTTATTTTTAAAGGGCTGGTTTTACTAGTACATACTGCAGCTTAAAAAAGTTTATTGCGGGATGTGCTGAGGCAACCTTTGGTCAGTTCCTAATCTGCGCACACTACCCACAAGATGACAAATATTTAACTTTTTTTTTTTTTTTTGCAGAGGTGGTGTTTTTCTGTGCTTATCGATTAGCAAATCTACATTAGCGTGCGCTATCTGATAGCGTACGAATATCACGTCCTACAAAATGGGTGGTGGTAAGTGCTCATGTGCTAATTTCTGTTAATGGCTGTGAGCTAATGGCAACATTAGGGGTCCTTTTACTAAGCCACGGTAACGTTTTTAGCACGCAGTAGAAATCAGCTGGTGGTAAATGCTGATACGCCCATAGGAATATAATGGGTGTCTCAGCGTTTACTGCCAGCTGATTTCTACCCCGAGCTAAAAACGCTACTGCGACTTAGTAAAAGGACCCTTTAGCCCTTGGCCATTAGTTCTGAAAACTGAAAATCTGCTATTTTACTGCTGCAGTAAAAATGGTCTTAGCATGTGGGAAAGACCCTGATGAGGGTACACTGTGGCTTAGTAAAAGGGCCTCATAACCAGTGGTACCATGTGCACGAGTGGCCCCAGCACTTAACTTTATACGTTAGAGCCTGATATTAAGACTGGCTGCCTATGCGAGTGATTTTCTGATCCTGCCCAAATACACCCCTTGGAACATATCCCTTCAGTCTGGTTAAAAGTACACGCACATACTGATGGCCAGATTGAGTGAGCACGGTTTTCTGACAGCCACTGTACCAGGTGAATAGCTTTGAATATCGTCAGGTATAATGAGAGATATGACGTTTTGAGGACAAGCAAACAGAAGAATAGCACCCTAGGCTTTCAGTGGAGGAAAAACAACCCACGTAACCAGCCTGCCTGATCTCCCGTTTTCATTTTGTTGTAGGGAGAGAGTGACAGCAACCTGGAGAAGATGACTGACATGGTAACATCGCCTGTGGGGAGCCTTCCTAAGCACATTCTGGATATCTGGGTCATTGTTCTCGTTATCCTGGCCACCGTCATCATCATGACGTCACTGCTGCTGTGCCCAGCCACCACTGTCATCATCTACAGGGTGCGGACTTACCCTCTTCGCAGCAGTGCTGTGTGAAGCTGCAGTACTTAGTGACATTTTTCGGATGCTATCGTGGCTTCCCTGGCTGGCCTTCAGAGGAGACATGCTACAAAACAGGAATGCTGATCTGTTTTCCTTAGACTCAGAATCATGAACTGATTGACTGCAAATCTTCAAGCCTGTAGCAGAGGAAATTAAATCTTCAAGGGACTGAAACTGTATTTTACTATTTTCCTTTTCCACTAGCGTTGATATATTTATATCCCTGCGGTTCATAACCCTCCACCCACTCCCTACGTCAGAATGAAATGTTTGTTCTATGAAATGAAACAATTTAAGAAGCAGCACAAATAGTCTTTTCTTTCCACAGATTTCTCATACTAAAAGTAGTGAGTTCTTGTCAATGAAACTGATCTCTATAAGTACTGTAGGCTGGTGAGAAATAAGACTCTGTTTTAAAAAGACAGCTGAACCCTTTCACAGGGAGCTGAGACTTTGAAAACAGTCTTCTCCCCATAGGAAAACCATTATTATGCTCCCTTGTAGCAGATCAAACAAAAATGTGATCCCAGCCCCCCTTTCCATGCTGCTGCTCCAGGCCCTTATGTAGCGTTGGCTATGACACTGCCAAAAACCCTTGCATCCTGTGAGTCTGTGCAGGCTGAGTTATAGCATTCCTGTGTGGGCCAATGAAGTGTTTGTTTGTTTTGCTACCATGGTCATTTTCATAAATGTAGATTTTGTGACCCCATTTGAGGCTCGAACACAGAGTTTGGGAAGTGCAGCTACACTCGATCAGATGTCATTTGGATTTCCCTACAATCCATGTTTTGAATATGAATAAAAAGCATCACATTAAGACTATGTACAACTATTTACATAATAAGCATGTGTGTGTTGTAGGGCTGTCAAGTTTCCCAGTTCCAAGAGTTAGATTTTTAGCCCGTTCCTGACATCCCTATCATGATGCATTATGGGACCTACACCATGGATTTCAGTGGGTAGAATCAGGGACTATAAACCCCACACTGCTTTGGGACGTAAGTTGAAAACCAGGATTGGCCAAAAAGTCTCCCTCCTGGAACTAGGTCATTTGGCAGCTTTGGTGTTGTAATTGTGAATTATGGGGGTGATAGTCACACTGCTCATATTGGTGCAAAGTCCACAGGTCTATCCATGGGTTTTGCACCAATAATGAAAACAAAACTCTACATAGTCTCAAGAAAAAGTACCTGAAGTGATCTTCACCCACCTTTTTCTATAGATATTGTTTCCATTGAAATAATGAGCATAGATATGAAAATGTCATCCACAAGTATTTTTCCCTGTCCTGGCCTCACTACATGAACATGCTTTTGTCTGCATTGTCTGGAAGAGCTGTAGTGCGTCATTTTACCAGGGGTGCACTGAATTAAAACAGTCCATTTCCATAGTTAAACCATTGTATACTGATGTTTTCTGGTCGCTTCATTGGTCTTAGACATACGCTAAGAGTCCTTTACAAACTGTGATTCTTACGTTGTCCAAAACTGCTTTAAGGACAACGTATTAGCCAGCTGTTGTGTGGAGAGTAACATAATGCTTACAGAAATGGGTTGTAAACCAGTAAATCTCAACTCATGTCACTTCAGTTATCAAATAAAGGAGGAAAAAGGCCTCAGAAGTCTGCAGTTCACAATAAACATACAGCACCCTGCAGACAAGCTTCAGTCATTGGCCAAAAAACTTCTTCCTCCTCCCTACCTAATATATTTATTTAACTACCATCATGTATAATGGTAGTTAAATATCCCCCTGTTTACTAAGCCACGCTAGCTGCTGGCATGTGGCATTAGCGCACAGCAGCTGATATCAAAGCTTAGTAAATGGGGATCAAAGCTTAGTAAATGGGGGGGGTATATTTATTTAACTACCATCATACATTATGGTAGTTAAATAAATATATTAGGTAGGGAGGAGGAGGAGGTCTTTTGGCCAATGATTGAAGCTTGTCCTCAGGGTGCTGTATGCTTACTGTCAACCGCAGACTTCCCTCCCTTATTTGATAATTGAAGTGAAGTATCTGTGGTGTGTAGTAGATCCACATGAGTTTAGATGTATAGTCTGATTTTGAGTGCTTGCTTCAGGTTTGGGAGGACAAGGTTGGAATCAAGAGAGCGCAGTAATTGAGAGAATACAAATACAGATATCCGTATATTTTGCTAATGCCTCAGAAGGTTATGAGCAGATTGCGACATAAAAAATACTGATTATAATCAGGAACTGATGCATTAGCATATTGCTATCATTGCATTAAGTAAATATACTAATCAGAAGGAACTCCTTGACTAAAATCAGCATTTTAACTCCAAATATTTCTTAAATAAAAAGGTTAAAACTCATGTAGCAACTAATCCTAACACTAAGAGAGGTACAGAATTCCATAAAGTAGGTGCCAGATAGAAGATAGACGTAAAACTTCTTTTAGAGTGGTATAGCCTAGGCTCTGGATAGTGAAGTGACGTGGAGGCGTATTTTCAATATGTCCAACTTTGGACATTTTGCTCAAAATGTCCAATATTCAAGTGCGGAATATAGCCATTTTCAAAACAGAAAAAGTCTATCTTTTTTCTGAAAATGGCTGTTTTCTAGATGTTTTGTGCTTACGTTTATCTTTTTAGTTCATTTAAAAAAAAAACATCCAAGTGCAAAATGTAGAAAATCAAGCCATAGTGATGTAGGAGGGGCCAGCATGTTTTGTAGACTGATCCCCAAGACATCCCAGGAGAGCAGTGGGATCACCCTTGGGGACACTGCAGTGGACTTCATGTAAATGCTCCCAGGTACACATCTCACCATTTCTCCCTTATCTTGTCTGCTGAGTCCTCCAAAACCCACCAAAAAGCCACTGCTCCTACCTGTACACCAGTACAATAGCCTTTATTTATTTATTTATTTGTTTGTTGCATTTATATCCCACATTTTCCCACCTATTTGCAGGCTCAGTGTGGCTTACATTGTTCCATAATGGCGATCGCCAGTTCCGGAATGAGAAGTACAAAGTGGTATTGCATTAAAGTTCATAAGTGACAGAGTAATTTAAGCAGTCAGGTATAGAGAGTTCGGTTTTGTCCAATTCTGGTATGGGTTTTGTTGTCTGGTATTTAGAATGGATCATTGTGGTATGCCTTTTGGGGTGAAGGGGGCACCTATATATGGGTACAATAGGTTTCTGGTGAGTTTAGGAGGGCTCACAGTTTCCATCACAAGTGTAACAGGTAGGGGGAGTTATGGGCCTGGGTCCACCTGTCTACAGTGCACTGCACTGACCACTAGACTACTCCAAGGACCTGCATGCTGCTCTAATAAACCTGGCCATTACATCTGAAGCTATCATAGAGGCTGGTAATATTTTTATTCACATTTTTGGGGGGTGGGAAGGGGTCAGTGAGTGACCACTGGAGGAGTAAGGGGGGTCATCCCTGATTCACTCCAATGGTCATTTAGAGCACCTTGTGCCTTATTCATTTTAAAACGGGTCTAGACCAAAGTGTTGAAGTTTCAGCACTGGACGTTTTTGTTTTGTTCCATTATGGCTGTAAAACGTCCAAGTGTTAGGAATGCCCTAATCCACCCCAAAATGCCCCAACATGCCCTCTTGTAATTTGGACAACCCGAAGATGAATTGCATAGATTAACGTCTGCAAAACAGGTTTCGAAAATACTGATTTGGACATTTTTGTGAGAAAAACATCCAAATGCTGCTTTATGCCACTTTTTAAAATGAGCCCCGGAATGTCCCACAGTGTTCTAAATTTATCCATCAGTTTATAAGGGACAGTAGAACAGACCAAATAAGACAGTAGACCCAGATGATAAACTTTATGAGTTAGGCATGCAATTTTAAACAACACAAAAATGAACCGTGAGCTAGTGTAAATGAAGGAATAATGGCATAAATGGTTGTGTTTGCAAGCTTGACAAAAAAGGTCTAGTGGCAGTGTTCTGTAGGGTCTGTAAATGTTTGAGCTGTTGATTAATAATGCAGCATATATACCACATTACAGTAGTCCAAGCGTGAAATTAAAAAAAGCAGGAATGTGCATGTGAAATAGGGGAAAGTCTATGAGTATGTAGATAAACATGAAAAATGACAAATTAACCCCCCTCCTTCACACTGCTGTACTGGAAATGAAAGAAAAGATATGAACCAGACTGCTATTGGGGAGACTACTGGAACCCCATTGGTCTCTATTGAGGAAAACCAATCGCTCAAAATTCATTACAGTGTAACATCCTCTCACATATGTTTGAAGCCTTGCAAAATCATGTCGAATACAGCATTTATGGCATGAAATAAGGAACATGTGCAGCTATTTACTGCATACTTGTGACTTTGTTGTGACACTTTTGTGGTTTTATGTTCTTTTTGGGGGGGGAGGGGGGTCCATTTTATTTGACTGGGAAATTATTGTGGATGCTTCCTTGAAGGTTTTGTCCCCTGTGGAATCAACATTCCACTTCAGGATGTCCAGTGACAAGAAACTGACTATATTTTGCTTCATTGAAGTTCTTAATGCTGAGAAACAAGGATAAATCCACAGAAGGAGATTCACCAGAAACCTGCCTGGCTTTGTTTATTGAATTACAACCCAAAAGAAGACTACAGCAGGGCGGGTGTTCAAAGAGGGAGGGTGGGGTTCAACCAGAGCAGTTGTCCTTCCAAGTCACAGAGGGCCCCAAGCCTGTCCAATAGAGAAGAAGGCATAGCCTACCAGCAGATTTTGGGGCCCCTTCCCAAATTTCTGGACTGGAGACAAGACTGAGGCCGGCATTAAACATATTGGGGCCCAGGTGAGAAATTAAGGAGTGGGCCCAGCCACTGTCAGACTCCCTGAAGCTCCTCCTTAGTGGCATCACTCGGCTTGACTGGGACACCTAGTGGTGTACTGTTAAGGTCTACGCAATTACCCTGTTTGTCCTGTTCTAAATCTGGCTCTAGATAGTAAGACTTGTGCTTCATTCCTTCTGAGCAGACTTTCCTTCAGTGTGAATTCTGGGACTCCCCAGGCTGAGCTTGGGATCAGAACTGGGCGCCATTGGACTGCCCCTGATCAGCTGAGCTCTCTGTTAAAGGCCCTTTTAGCATCACCATGCTTCCCCCACCCCATCACTGCCAGAGGGTGACTGCTCAGCACTATAGAAAATGAATGCTACAGTAGTTATATTAGGTAACCATTGTTTGCTTCTGAAATAACTGTTTTGTTGAAATAAATACTAAGCAGTGTGTGTGCAAGTACACCATTGTGACCCATGGAATGAAGGATTTTTTTTACAGAATATTTCCTAATTGTTTCTGATGTCTGGGGCACCTCGGTTAGTTTCAGATGATTAATTCTGCTCCTAGCAGCAGTAAGTCTTATTATTTTGACCCTGTTTGCGTCATGCTCACCAGATAATGCTTGCTTTCTTAATGCATCTGCTTTTTTTTGTGTGTGTTGTTTCATAGCTGCTTCTTTCCCCTCCCCTTCCTCTCTGGCTTAGAAATGACTTTGAGAAAACAACCACACAGGAAAGAGTGGAGGTGGATTTCCAAAGAGCTGGGGAAAGCCGCAGCCAGACTCTGGGTAGGAAAGGGCAGAGACTCTGGAGTGTTCATCTATCCAGAGTGGCAGGGACCAAAGAAGGAAGAGAGCAAAGCTAATTAATATGAATAGAGAGCGCAGTCCTCCAGGAACCAAGCTTTCACTGTGACAGCTGGAATATATAACTGTAGCTAGAGCATTGCAGACCAAAACAGCCAAGCAAACTGGGTGAGCCAAGAGGTCCTTGTCGTCATCGTCTACTAAACAGCCTTGTCTGAAATGTTCTTCTTTTTAGATTTAACATTCTGATTTCTAAAAGATCCCAAGTGCTTGAATTGTTCAGCCCCCTCTCCCAACTTTTTCCTTTCATATTATTGTCCCTTTTTAAGATTTTCATATATTGTTTTCCATTTTATTTCATTCTGATAAGGTGTGTAAATTCCGTTTTTAAGTCTGTACATAAGTAATGCCACACTGGGAGAAGACCAAGGGTCCATCGAGCCCAGCATCCTGTCCACGACAGCGGCCAATCCAGGCCAAGGGCACCTGGCGAGCAAACCAAATTTCTTCAAATTAACTTGAATTTGTGAGTGTAAAAAATGTATGCACCTAATTGGAATAAAACGAAAGAAAGGAATGCAACATCTCCACCGAATGCCTGACTTAGCATGTGTTAACATGGATAATGTACATTATTTTACCATAAGTCCCATTTATACAACGAAGTGTGTTCATGGCAGGGCTGGCCGAGGGTGGCAGACCTTGTGGTTCACAGTGCCAGTGCCACAACAGCAAGACAGGAGCAAAAAAACCTTTGAGTACCTGCTCATGCTCATGTCCTACCCTCTGACAGGAAGTTTTTATCTGGAGGAGGGAGTAGGAAATTGCAGGCCTGGAGCGCATGCAGGTATTCAATGACCTTGCATAATTTTTCTTACTTGAGAGCAGAAGACTGAGGTAGGGTGTTAGTGGTGGCAGGGAAGGGGAAGAGCTGCTAGATACAGCTGGGGTGAGGGGAGATCATGGGTACAATGAGGGGACAGAAAGGATAGATACCAAACATGAGTGGGGGAGAGAGGAGGGGAAGGAGAGATGCTGGACTGTAGAAAGAGGGGAACTTGAAAGGAGATGCTGGATTGTGTCAGAAGAAGGGAAGGAGAATGCCATTCCTCCTGATAGACCATAGCCATTGGATCCTGGTACACCATATCCGTTGGAGTCCACTTTGGGCTCAGGCCCACCCAAAATCGTGATACCCTTGCTATGGCTGTCCAGGATTCCCAAGCCCTGCTAGCTGAAGTGGTCCTCCTTTGTCGGCCAGAACACTTGTGTACCCTCTGCAGTCTGCACTGTCCATGGGCTGCCACCTCACCATCTCCCCCCCCCCCCCCCCCCCCCATGCTCAGTTTTCACATGTGCGCCTAAACTGAATATGTGCAGAGAGACTGGTGCTCGTCAGCTCAGGTATTTATAATTTGAGTTGGAGGTTGCTGGGGGAGGGGGAGCAGAGATTGGGGGAGGGGTGGAGGAAATATATTGTGCCCACCCACTTTGAGCTGAGACCCACCCAAAAATTCTACACTTCCTATATAATAATTCTCACCTCCAACGTTCTATGGATCTTGCTGCCTGTGCTCGTGACTTCTTCAGAGTTGGTGTGCTAGGCTCCGTAGCACAGGCTGACATCACCGTAGCCACTATTATGTCAACATCAGAACCTGCAAAAAAATAAAAACACATGCATGCCTCACAGCTGACCCCACTCCCACCCCCCCAAAACTGGCTCGCGCATATTTGAACCACTATACAGCTTGACAGCAAAAGAAAAAAAAAGTGGCTCGAGCCTGCCTGACGCCACTGACAATGCTCAACAGCCGCCCTCCCGACTTACCGCAGTGGCTCAAGCCTGCCTGCCTCACGAATTAGCCGCCCTCCCGGTTAATGAGTGACGAGACACGACCCGACGAGGTAAGTGAACGTGGCTTTTAAAATTCATAAGGAGGGGGCCTGGAACTGGAAGGGAGGGAAGGAGGGAGGAAGGGAAGGATGACGATCCTGGAACTGGGAGGGAGGGGGACCCTGGAACTGGGAGGGAGGAAGGGAGGGGGGACCCTGAAATTCCGAGGGAGGGAGGGAGGGGATGACCCTGGAACTGGGAGGGAGGGAGGGAGGGGGGACGACCCTGGAACTGGGAGGGAGGGAGGGAAGGAGGGAGGGGAGGCCCCTGGCACCCACTCTCATTCTCACACACACAATCTATCTCTCACAGACACACTCACACCCATTCTCACTCTGTCACACACACACACTCGCACATTCACTCTCTCTCTCTCACAGTCACTCTCACACATACTCTCTCAAACATACTCACTCCGAGGAAAACCTTGCTAGCGCCCGTTTCATTTGTGTCAGAAACGGGCCTTTTTTACTAGTCCTACACTAAAGCTCCAACTCCTTTCAATTTTTTACACTAAAATGCAAAATAAAACCCTGAAAGACTAAACTAAATTTAAGCCAACAAATACCACTTGCCTAAAACAGTTTCTGTTTCCAAAATTATATTTTGTTATTATAACAACCTTGTCAGTTGCATAAGCTTCATAGGCTGAAAGACCAGCTATTTGAGTCCAGCTTGAGTTCAAAGCCTGTCACAGGACAACACCCACAAAACAGCTTCTTGGTAAAATATCTGTTTGTTTATGCATTTAAATGTATCCTTATGCTGTGGGCTAGACTCCATGTATGGCACCAAAAAAATTGGTGCCAAAAAGTGCTATCCTATAAACTGAAATTAGGCATAGAATAGGATTACGCCTGGGAATCACACCTAACTTTAGGCACGGCCATTTGCACCAGCTGAAACATGGGGGCAAAGTGCGTATCCCCATTATTCTATAACAATGCACATTAATTTTAGGAACACCCCAATTCCACCCATGACCCTCCCATTTCTGTGCTCCCTTTTTCAAATCACATGTAAATTTTATGCACATAAAGTTCAATTAAATATAATTAATGCTGATAATTGCTTGTTAAAAGGCCAATTATTGGTGCTAATTAGATTGTTCTTTAATTAATTTGTGCATGCAAATTAGGCACGCACCCAAATTTGCATGCGCAATTTTTAGCGACTTTTATAGAATTGGGGGGGGGGGGGGGGTTCTGTTGAACTGTATCCAACTGAGAGGGTTGTCCACAGCATTTCACATTTAGAAATCAGTGTTTTAAAATTGCCTGGGGTTTACACTCCTGAAAGTACCTGCACATATTTTCACCTGGAATTAGTGGAAGGCTTCCAAAGGATGGAGTTGATGCTCATATTTCATAAAACATGCTCGAGACACTTCGGTTTGACTTGGAGATGTGTGCAAGGGTCAGTGCAGGAGCTTCCTGAAGAGTTATTTTATAAAGGCAGATACGCTCATAAATTCCCTTTTTAAAAGAGGTGTAATTTATATGTCCTTGTGCCCCACAAGCTAGGCAGCGTGTTTATAACACTACCCTCCATATTTCCAGAACATTCTCCAGACTCCAACTTAATAAAAATCTATAGAGAGCAAACAAGGGATCATTATCTAATGTCTTTTTTTGTAACCTTTTACTTCTTGGTCAGGAAAACAAAAATCCAGAATTTAGCCTCAAGGAACAGATGTCACGTCTGTGGCCGTGACCACCCTCAGACTTACCTTATTTCTGGGGGTCAGCTTCTAAGCTAGCTTCTGCCTATCCTTTCTGGAGTAGTTTTCCTTCTGTGTGCTGGCTGCTTCCAGCATGGCTCTAATTACTCCACTCTACTGCACCTGGGGGTGCTGCCTGAGTTAGCTCTACCTCTGTCTCCAGCCTGGCTCTCTTTGCTCCTCTGTGCTGCACCTAGGTATTCTAAGTCTCTCTATGTTCTGTGTGCGCTCTGCCTGCTCCTTGGTTTGTGCTCCTCTCACCCACTGGTGGCCAGAGCCAGTGGCTGCCATAGTTTGTCTTGCTGTTCCTACCCGTTCCAGACTTTAGCCCAGTCCGGTCTGGTTCTTCCAGGCTGCTGGACTTGTTTCTCTTGTTTGTGCCTGGACAGCCTCTGTAGTTGCTTACTGATGGCTGCAGCTGCTCCTCAGGTGTTGAAGGGCTTTATTAATCACTTAGAGGCTGCAGCATTTGCCTTTGCATTGTCTAGGGTCCCTGGTATGTTAGAGTGCTCTGTGCACTGCTACCTTGTCCAGTTTAGTGTGAGTTTCTAGCTTGTGACTAGTTAGCTTGGGCATAGCTTTCTTGTTAGCTTGTGTACAGCTTTTCTAGTTTTCTTGTGTTTAGCTTTCTGGTTTTCCCGTGTGTGTTTTCCTTTGGCTCTGGAGCTTCAGCCCTAGTCCTGTCCGCTGCCAGTACTCCTTGGTACTGGAGCTCCAGCCATAGTCTTGCTACTTGACCTGACCATTGCCTGAATCTGACTACTCTCTGCCTGCTGCCTGACCCGACTTCTGCCTAAACCCGGATATTCTCTGCCTGTGGCCTGACCTGACTATTGCTGGAACCCGGACATTCCCTGCCTGTCTGCCTTGCTTTCGCCTAGGTGCCTGGGGGCACTTCTGTATCCTGATTCCTGTTGTTCCTGCTTGCTAGTTCCAGTTCCGGTTTTCCTGTAAGCCCTGCCGGCTGCCCGAACCTGAGGGCTCAACCTTCAGGGAACGGTGGCTATGCATAGATGAAGCCTAGGTCCAGTGTGTTCCTGTCCAGCGGGTTCCGGTCCCGTGTGTTCCATTCCAGTGGGTTCCACTCCAGTGTGTACCAGTCCAGTGAGTCCAAGTCCAGTGCGCACCCGTCTGGTGCGTTCCAGTCCTGTGTAATCCAGTGCAGAACTCCAGTCTGGGGTTCCAGTCCAGCCTTGCCTCGTCTCTGCTTTGAAGGTGACCTTGCCTGCCACTGCCACTCCACGGTAGTGGTCCAAGGGCTCACAAACCCAGTGCTTCCAGGGAAGAAGCCTGACAACAGAACAAGGTGTGAAAGACAAAGAGTATATCTTCCCAAACCTGCAACACCCCCCCCCCCCCCCGCCCCAGTCATGCCTTACCACCACATTTCCTGCAAATAGCAACCTCTCAGCCCATATACTTTTAAAGAGGTTATGCATGGACCCATTTCTAAATGTACTCACAAATTTTATGGCAGGAAATTGAAGGTCAGTCTAAACAATTCTTTATAAACATATCATTGATCTTCTCATATGACTGAAAACATAGAATTGCAAGTGGATAATTTGGAGGATACAATGGAGCTGATATTCGATGGAGTGGTTGACAGTAAAGTTAAACCAGATATTTTTATCCAATTAACTATACTCCCAATATTCACCAGCACCTATCCAGTTAAAACCCTGCTAAATCACAGCAGCATCCCAGAATCCTAAATCACCACCTCATTTTAACCTCCTAATTTTGTGCAGCCTATGAGTCTGCAAAATTTATGTGGTCAGCTGGGCACAATTTTTAAAACCTAAAATTTGTTTGGCATGGGTAACTCCCATAACCCCCCCAAAACACAAACCCATCCCAGGGCCAACCCCATACTTCCCGAGCTCCAAGTGAACTCTTTTATCAGTTCTTGAAGTCTTCATGGACCAGTTGCTCCTGACATTACCCCCCCTCCTCCCTATGCCTGGATTGCCAATGACACTGGCAGATCAAGGTTGGCATCACTGTTAATTGCTTTTATATAATATAATGCCAGCCTAGATCTGACCCAGAAGTGGACAGGCCTAGTTGCTAGAGAAACAAGCTAAGAACCAGGGATGCCAGGGATGAAATTCTACTGATGCTCCTCGTGACCTTGGTCAAGTCACTTCAGCCTCCATTGCTTTCTTAGACCCAGGCAATTCCTACAGTTCTGTATTGCAAAGTGTACTACTGTCTTTGCCTCTGAGACAGGAGTAACCTTCTGAAGGTCTCCTGGAGTGTGGACCCTTGCCCCCCCAGGCAGAACCCCGGGCAAGAAAAACTCTGGCTACTAAATAAGTATTAGACATAATAAATGTTTATTCAAATAGTCAAAGAAGCCAATCAGTAATTATTTAAATATCAACAAATAAAATCCCAATAGATTATAATATGTAGCAAATAATGAACAGAGTTTTCCCTGGGAGCTGTCAATATGTCCACCTGCTAGTGTAGGCACATTGAGGCTCACCACGTTAGGCGTCACGGACCAAGAAAGGGATCTAGGTGTCATCGTTGATGATACATTCAAACCTTCTGCTCAGTGTGCTGCTGCGGCTAAGAAAGCAAATAGAATGTTAGGTATTATTAGGAAAGGAATGGAAAACAAAAGTGCGACCGCATCTCGAATATTGTGTTCAATTCTGGTCGCCGTATCTCAAAAAAGATATAGTGGAATTAGAAAAGGTGCAGAGAAAGGCGACGAAAATGATAAAGGGGATGGGACGACTTCCCTATGAGGAAAGCCTAAAGCGGCTAGTGCTCTTCAGCTTGGAGAAAAGGCAGCTGAGGGGAGATATGATGGAGGTCTATAAAATATTGAGTGGAGTTGTGAAGCGTCTGTTTACGCTTTCCAAAAATACTAGGACTAGGGGCCATGCGATGAAGCTACAATGTAGTAAATTTAAAATGAATCTGAGAAAATATTTCTTCACTCAACATGTAAATAAACTCTGGAATTTGTTGCCAGAGAATGTGGTAAAGGCAGTTAGCTTAACGGAGTTTTAAAAAGGTTTGGACGGCTTCCTAAAGAAAAAGTCCATAGACCATTATTAAATGGACTTGGGGAGAATCCACTATTTCTGGGATTAGCAGTATAGAATGTTTTGTACTTTTTTGGGATCTTGCCAGGTATTTGTGACCTGGATTGGCCACTGTTGGAAACAGGATGCTGGGCTTGATGGACCTTTGGTCTTTCCCAGTATGGCAATACCTAAGTACTTATCTTCAGTTCTGTTTCCTCTTAAATACTTTTTTCTTTATTTTAATTACCCTTCCTACCTTATGAATATGCATCTTTCCAGAATATTCTATTTCCTTTTATGGTGAATCCTGTTCCAGCACTTTCTACCATTTTCCAACTTCTATCATTTATTCCCTCATTGCATGGACAGTTTAAGGCCTGTCATATAAGCATAAGTTTTCATTAGTTAATGGTTAGAGGCATCATAATAGTGTCTACACCCTCTTCCTGGAGCTACAATTTTACCCAACCCCACTTCTCCTTTTGATTGTTTTTCTGGATACTGCAGGTGTCCTTAGTCATAGGAGTCTCTGGCTCTTAGTTGCTGTGAAGCAACTTTTCACAAGTTAGCATAGGCTAAATGTCAAATACAGCCTTAGAAAGGTAGTTTTCAGAAAAAAATACATTTATAGCTGTCTTGCAACTTTTGAGTCTGTTCCCAGCTCTAGAAAAGCAAAATAGCTATATTAAAATAAAAACTAGAAACATGGAGGGTTTGCACCGTTCCATGGCCTCTGTGATATACAAAACTCACTTGGGTTATCAATGAAAAGATATAAACTAAACTAAATAAATGACGTATCATGATCTACTAAACATTTTATGGCATAATTTCCTACTCTGAATGTACTACAACTATTGTATTTGTGTAATATATATTTATATCAAAAAACACATTTATATTTGCATTGTAAAAGCACAATAGATTCTCCAGGAGTCCATGATCTGGAGGGAGGACAATAAAAGAAGCCTTGGTGCAAGACTGAATTACATTACTGCTATATGCCATCTGGAAACCGGGTCTTGGTGGTCATTTCCAGGAAAGAATTATTAGCATGGAAACATCTGTGGAATCTATTCAGGATACATGCTCTGATTTTGTACATCATTGTTGTTGCGAAGGCTCAAAACTAGGGTTAAGAGAAGTCATGCAGCATGTTTTAATGAGAGAAAATAACAGCTCTAACAGACAGCAGAAGTACAAGGTTAGGGTAAACACATCTTCCCGGTCTCTTGGCTGGGTAATAGCTTGTGTATGGTAAGGCTGAAGGCCAACATTTGGAGTTCTTTTCTTTAGAACAGGGGTTCTCAATCCAGTCCTTTGGGCACATCCATTCAGTCAGGTTTTCAGGATACCCACAATAAATATGCATGAGATAAATTTACATGCATTGCCTCCATTGTATGAAAATCTATCTCATGCATATTCATTGTGATTATCTTGAAAACCAAACTGGCTGGTGTGTCCTGAGGACTGGGTAGGGAACTCCTGCTTTAGAGACAGTGCCCTAAATAAAAAGAGAGAATAGAATGCCAAAATTATTACTGTTCTTAACCCAGCCCTCCAGATACTTTTCAGGATACCCATACTGAATCTGTATGACATAGATTTGCATACAATGGAAGCAGTGTATGCAAATTTACCTCATACATATTCTTTGTGGATATCTTGAAAACCAGACTGGCTGGGTTGAGAACCCCTGGTCTACTGTGAGATCATTTCAGTTTGAACTTGGCAGAGGAACAGTTGATGGATTTTGGGCATCTTTGTTCAGACACGTCAGTTAAGTCTTTGCTCTACTGTAGTATTAATGATTTTTGTAAAGGAAAAAAAAATCCCTTCTTGTTATCAGACAGATATGACTCTCCTTATGTTGAGAAATGACACTGAAATGAAATACAAAGGTTTCTTTGAAAAAAGAAAAAAATTCTGAGAGATTTCTAGACAGGCAGGCATCACAAGATATGAAGTAAGTTTTTGACACAAAGCCACCAAAGTCTGCTCCAGATTGAAGTCACCTGCTGCCTTCACAGTCTGTGTAAATGACTTGGGCTGTTCATTTTACTCCCTGTTGTGTCTGCTTCCCAGGGCAACCTCACAAAGAAGTTGATTTCTATCCAGTTTGGGTTTCCAATGTGGTTTTCCACTGTCTGAGTATTGCTTGTTTTCTGTGATCTATGAAAATAGGGAGTACAAATTCCTAGATAACATTACCTTTGTGACAGAGACATTGGTACATGCCAAAACATGAAATCTGTTCCTGTAAATTACTTTACTGCAAGTTAAAGCTAAGTATAATTACTGGGGATGGGCAGCTGGAAAATTTTCACTTTGTGTCGTTTCCCACGTTGGTTGTAAGAATTTTACTTGGGTTTTTGGGGCCAATTTGTTTTTCTGCTCACTGCTAGATTTATCCCCTGGATACTCAATGTCGGGCCATGTCTGGACACTGGCATTGAATATCTGGGCATACGCAGCCGGTGAAGTGTGATATTCAGAGCTTAACCACATAAAGGGGTCCTCTTACCAAGGTGCGCTATGAGATTTAGTGCGTGCTAACAATTATCATGCACTAAATGATAAGATGCCCATAGGGATACAATGGGTGTCTTATCATTTACTGCGCACTAAATCTATTAGTGCAAATTTATACAGTTACCTTATGTGGTTGAGTGCTGAATATCAGCACTTAATCGCAGAAGTGCCAAATCCACCCCAGATTGTCCACAAATTAGCCAGTTTTGGCGTAGGTTCTAATTGTTATTCAGTGGCACTATCTAGGTAAATCCAACACCTGATGGAGCAAGGTAGGGCTCCCTACAAAAAATCAGAATGTCCAAAGGAATAGAAAGGGGCATAGGACATCCAATCCAGGCAAGACTCCAGAGGTAGAAAGTAATAAAGAATAGATTTTTTTTAAAACCCAGATACAATGGACTTGACACGGTCCTGTGTTTTGGCAGAAGTATGCCTGCTTCAGGAGTCAGATTACTGTATAGGCAATGACCGTTGTTTCACAGAAAAGGTTAAGATATGGCTCTTGCCAACAGTACAAAGATTTGTTCCAACAAACGCTACAGCAAAGGTTAAGATATGGCACAAGCCAAAGGTACTAAGATCTGTTCCAACAAACGCAACAGCACAAGGTTTCCGCTCGAACAGCCTTTCCTCTTATGACAGGAGTTCCATCCCCTTTATATCATTTTCGTTGTTCTTCTTTGGAACTTTTCTAACTCAGCTATATCTTTTCTGAGATGCGGTGACCAGAATTACACACAGTATTCAATGTTAGGTTGCACCATGGAGCGATACAGAGGCATTACTAAACTGTTTGTTTTATTTTCTATTCCTTCCTTTCTTAATATTTCCTACCATTCTCTTTGCTTTGTTGAAACCCACAATCATTTTGAAATGTTGGTGCCTGTGCTGTAGAGGTAGTGATTCTGACCCTTCCCCAACAAGGAAATTATTTTAGCAATCACAGGCAACATTTAGGGTCCTTTTGCACTACAGCTGAATGTACATGTTAAGCTCATTTAGCATAGATCGTAATGTACAAAAGCCTAGCTAAGAGTTATAAAAACAAGTTTGTTATTGATAACATGAGCCATCTGGTTACTTTACTCAAGAACAGCTCAGATACTGCCCTTTACCCTCATTTAGTGTTCTTTAATTATATGTCAATAAAGGTAAAACCCTTTCTGGCTCTCAGCCATGTTTAGTCCATAAGCGAAACATGAGAAGCTTCTGGGTTTCATTAATGTTGCAGTGGGTCAAACGTCTAGGAAAAACAAGGCAATCATTGGTAAAGTTTTGGTCCCGATTCATTAAGGCTATTTTCCTACCATGGGAAAACCCATGGTGTATCAGGCCCTTGGCCTCTCTGCCTGAATTAAAGCCATTTATCTTTGTTCCTCCTTTTCCAAACATCAGAAAATTTGGCATGTAAACAAACAGTAAGTTACAGGAAAACTGTGTCTGCAAAACACAAAGATTTCTGTGTCCGTCCCACTACACACATACATGTATGCAAATGACAAGCACACTAACAAGAACATACAGAGACTCCAGTGCAAAACACCAAATTAGATTTTTTCAGTGGCAGATCTGGGGTATACAGTAAATCATTGGGTTCTCCTTTCCCCAACAACTGCCATGGGCCTCAATCTTCCTCCTAGTATCTCTTTCCCTTTGGCCTCAATCATGCATTCCACTCTCAGCAACTCCCCTTGGCTTCAATCACCCCTTCCACCCTAAAGCAACTTTTCTTGGCCTCAGTTATCCTCTCTACCCCTTTGTGTGTGTCTACTTTGCTTATGGAAAATAAGCCATGTAGGATTGAAAATGCAATCTCTGTGCATATTTGTAATGCTAACATAACATCCTGATGACATTTCATGAGCCAAGTTTGCTCTTCAATGTCTGTCTGTCAACTAGACTGCAAACTCCACAGACCAGAGGCTTTCTCTCCTATGTGTCTGTAAGTGCTATTTACAGCATACATCTTGTAGTGCTATATAAATGTATACTAGGTATTAGCAGTAATAGGACTAAGTAGTATTTTTACTCTCCAGACCGTAACAACTCCCTCTAAATGCAGACAGAAATATATATGTTCTGAATCAACACACATACTTCTAGAAGCCTTGCAAGATTTAAGAATCCACCGCCCATGTTCCTACTATCAAGGATGGTGCTGCATTCAAGTGGGATAGGCAAGTTCTGGAGATCTCCCAGGTGATTGAAACCATAGGATTGTAGCACCACCGCAATGGTGTGAATGTAAATGCAGGTGGTAGATTCCTGCGCACTTGAGAGGGAATGGTGGTGGTGGGAGGAGCCATTATACAGCTGACCCCCATCTCAGAATTTTCACAGTTGCACCCAAGTCCCAGGCCTCTACCCTCCTTACAGTCCTGGAAACAGAAATCGCACATCAATACCCAAGATACCCTAACACAGAGTCCAGTTCATCATGTTTTGTCCTGTTGTTGACACGGTGTTGGTCCTTTCATGGAACCTAGGATGTTCTTACTGCTGTTGGAGTCACAGAAAAAGTGGGAGAGCGACCAAGGAAGCCAGAGACTGGAGGATGTAGGAACAATGAATAATTTTATTAATAAATTTGGAGACTCGACACAACGTTGTGTTTCGGCCGTCAGGCCTGCATCAGGAGTCTTTGTGACAAGATATTGTCAAAGACTATCAATGATAGTTGTTCAAACGTAACGTTATAGTCTTTAAAAAGACTTTGTTGGGAAACAAGTGACCGTCAGGTACACAGCTAGCGCTGTCCGCGATGTGGTTCTCCCATACTTACTGCTGTTGGGGCTTCTTTGCTCTTCTCAAAGTACCTGGGACATTGATGCCACTCTTGATTTGCTTTGCCCCTATCATGGTATCTTAGGCTACTCCTGTCACTGTTGGTGTTGCTTTACCCCCTCACGATGCCTTGGGATCTTTCTGCCATTGATGATACTTCTTTGCCCCTATGCTGTGCCGTGGGTTAACCTTGCCACTGTTTGCCCATGTTGCCTCTGTCATTGTGCCACGGGATGTTTATGCCACTGTTTGTATCACTTTGCCTCCTTCTTGTTGATGTTGGATGCTGTTGCCTCTGTTGCTCATTAAGTTTCATAAAATCTGAATGCAAAACCCCAGTATTAGAGCTAAAAATAAGAACAATTTCTCTCCCACCCCCCCACCCCCTGCCATCATTGGCTTTAATGGAAATCAAAATAAAAGTCAGAACAAAATAAATGAAATAACCTAAAAATTTAAATGAATGAAAAGAAAGAAAAGAAAAATACATATTTCCATGCATATCCCCAGCAGTTTTGAATATACTGGATATAAATCCCAATCAGAAATTTGTTTACAAACAGTCCTCAAATGGAAACTGAGTCCTCAAATGGAAACTGTAACTAGGAGCTCCCCGGAGAGGACAAATTGAAATGACACTGGAGACTGCTGAAAATAGACAAGAAAAGATAGAATATTGGTTACCAATGATTTTCTCTTGTTGTTTGTCAATGAGAAAATGTTTATGTTTATTAAACTTTGGATATACTGACTTTTGGTGTCACAACCAAAGCTGTTTACATATCCATTAAAAAGAGATCAAGAATAATTATGATATGAAGAACAGAGGAAGAGACAAAAAAAGGGAGTGGGAAGAAAAAAAAGAACAAATTTCACCAGAGCTCCATAAACTATGTACCCCAAAGTCCCACCCTTCTAATAGTTAGTCATCAAGAGCTAGATTCTACAAATTGCGCCTTAATTTCTGCACAGAAATCAAAGTGTATTCTTCAAAGTATGCTTTAATTTAGGCATACGTTATAGAATAAGCCGAGGGCTGCTCTGCATGACTAAATTTAGTCATGGTCAATTATGTCAACTAAAACCTGGTGTAAATCCCCATGCTTAAATTAGGCGTGGAGCAAGTGCATTCTATAACAATGCGCATAGATTTTAGAAACACCCACCCATTCCACTCCCATAACCACGCCCACTTTTCAGCAATGAGACTTCAAATTTACATGCACTGTGTTACAAAATATGCTTAGCGAGGTGTGCGTGCAGCTCTTAATGCCAATTAGTTCTGATAATTGTTGTTTACATCCAATTAACAGTGCTGATTAGGTAGTTAAGCAATTTAGTTACACGTATTGTTATAGAATACGCTTCAATTTCTGCGCAGAAATTAAAAAGCCATATATAGAATTCCGGCACAAATGCTGATGTAAAGAAGCACAATGTGAGTCCTTTCTTAAATCTGTGTATGCTGAGCTCAAGTCTAAGAGATATAAGAAGGGATTTGCAAAGGTAGGATGAATGACAAGCACTTTCAGAACATGCTAAGTCTCGGGTAGGGAGAACCGATTGAGTTTGGTTCTGAGATCTCAAAGATCTTGAGATGCAATATGGAATGAGTCTATTCAAGGGACGGAGTGGTCTAGTGGTTAGGGTGGTGGACTCTGGTCCTGAGGAACTGAGTTCGATTCCCACTTCAAGCACAGCTCCTTGTGACTGTGGGCAAGTCACTTAACCCTCCATTGCCCCAGGTACAAATAAGTACCTGTATATGTAAGCTGCATTGAGCCTGCCATGAGTGGGAAAGCACAGGGTACAAATGTAACTAAAATAAAATAATCTGAATAAAAGGTTTCATGGGCCATAGCAAGAATTTTAAACTTGATATGGCATGCAATGGGTAGCTCTAGTAAATCAGACCTTTATGATGATTAGGAGGGAGTATCTCAAACTGTGAAACTATTAAAGGTGTTATCTTACTCTGCTACATGTAACGACTGCGCAATGCATTTTATAACTGCTTCTAAACTGCTGTAGGAGACACTGTAATCACAGGAGGTTAAAGTATGTCCTTTGCCCTGCGGAAGATGCCACTCAGCATTCAAGAATCCTTTGGTGTGCCGATGACTACAGCCAGGAAGACCATGCATTAGAGATCACTCAGTTCATCAAATTCATCTGAGGATCATGGGTCAGCAGGAAAAGAGATCAGTATGTTTACTGAATTGCAGTGGGCAACTGAGTTGGAGTCTAAGGGGTCCTTTTACAAAGGCACTCTAGCGGTTTTAGGGCACGCTAATTATTAGCATTTGCTAAACACTGCGATACCCATAGAAATATATGGAGAACTCATATAAGCTGCACTGGCTTCCTGTGAAGGACCGACTCACTTTTAAAATTTGCACTCTGGTGCACAAAATCATCTACGGTGAAGCCCCTGCTTATATGGACACCCTAATTAATCTGCCGCCTAGGAACTCTCACAAATCAGCTCGTTCGTACCTAAACCTCCATTATCCAGTTTTTTGTGGCCTCAAGTATAAGACCACCTATGCATCCTCCTTCTCCTATCTCAGCACTCAATTGTGGAATGGGCTGCCTCAATTGGTCAAACTTACTCCTGATCACCCGACCTTCAAGAAGCGCCTCAAGACCTTCCTTTTTGGTAGAGCATACGCTTCAAACCCCCCTGGCATCTCTTCCTTCTGAATTCCAACTGTCGTAGCAACATATTGTTCACCACTACTCTTTCCCCCTTTCCCTCCTTAGCTATTTCCCTTTCTCTCTTACGACATTGATTGTTTGTTTGCTGAATTGTTGTATGTTTTCATAGACTGTTGTACGCCACATTGAGCCTGCCCATGGGTGGGAATATTGTGGGATATAAATGCTATAAATAAATAAATAATGTTTAGTGCATGCTTATTTTTAGTGCGTGCTAAAATCTCTAGTGTGTCTTTGTAAAAGGACTCTTTAGTGGCCTAATTTGAAAGCATCAATAACTTTCCGGGTAAAATTTGCTTCCAAACTTAGGCCTTCTTTTACTAAGCTGCACTAGCAATTCCTGTGCAGCAAATAAAAGGAAGTCCATAGGAATTGAATGGGCTTTTTCTCATTTACCGAACAGGAATCGCTAGCGCTGCTTTGTAAAAGCCGCGCTAACGATTCCCACACGGCAAATGAGAGGAAACTCATAGGAATTCAATGGGCTTCCTCTCAATTGACACACCAGGAATTGGTAGCACAGCTTAGTAAAAGAGGCCCTTAATTCATTGACTGAAGGTATAGCTTGAGTGTATGCAGTTCTTTGGGGATTGTTTTTCTGCACTGTACATCTGTTAGAGATTTATAATGTTAGCGTAAGCAGAATGTAGCATTAGTTCTCGGTCAGGTATACTTGGCTAGCTAAGTTAAGTCAGTTTTCATAAGCAGCTGTAAATTATTGTGACAAATAGGAAGGCCATGCATTCTCTATGTCAGAACTTGCTGGAAAAGGCAGAATGGATGTGTTTGTGGATCAGTTTAATTAGACATAACCAGGCTCAGCAGTGTGCCTTCACAGGCTGATCATGTTATATTAGCACACTGAGCTGGCGTGGACAATGGTATTCACTTCAATGGAGGTAGTAGGCATGCAGATCTGTCTTATGCCTATTCCTTAGGGATATCCTGAAAACCTGACCCGTGTGAGGACTGGGGCTGAAGACCAAGGTGGGTAGGGATAAAATGTGTTTTTTCTGCTGAAGTATACCCAGCTGAACAATTGTGCTGCTTGAATCACTCATTTTTGATAGTCTGTTTATAAAGTTCAAATTACTTGTTACTTTGGCGTGCTGCCTCGTAAATATTTGGAACCTCTGCTGTAGGGCTGCCAGTATTTAGCTATGCAATTTCCAAATCCTTGGACATGCAGAATAAAATCTCCACTAATGGTCTTTTCATAAGTGCATTTGGATTAGATGAAGAATCACAAATCTACTTCTCATTAGTCACATTGTAAGCAAAACCGATCTACAGTTGGACAGTGTTATTTTAATCTCCCAAATCTCCTCTGTCATCCAGCCCATGACTTCTGCAGGATTCCCAAGAAGCTGTATTCATGGGCAAATTTCTGTACACATAGAGCACCCCGCAGGAGCAGAGGTCACAAAAAGGAAGGGAGGACAACCAGGAGACATCACCATTCATCTTTTTTTGCCATGGAGTCAGGTAGGTAACTTATGCTCAATGGTGATTGGTTGAAACACTAGTCTGTGCCTGGTCCTGGTTTTTTTCCTGCAATAAATTGGTCTCCATCATTATTTCTGCTCTACTGCACTTTTGTTCCTGCTGAATGGTGATTGGCAGCCAGTGAAGCCTTCAGCAGCAGATATGGAGCAAGAGAATTAGGTGCCTTAGGTGAACCTTCAACCTTATGACCTCCCCAAATTATTTTTTATGTCCCTAGCCCCCCTCCCAGGATTTTTTTATAAACTTAGCAATCATGATCATCCCATCACTCATCCCAGAGCAAGAGGAGACAGGGTAACGCTTCAAGCAGCGTTCCTGCAGTACCCCCTGAGACCGCTACCACTACTGCCATAACCGTTACCCAGATCCGGATGTAAAACACCATCTGGCCCAGACCACCAGACTCCAGCTCACGCATATCAACAACTGGATTACAAACAACCGCCAGCGTGACCGAGGAGAAGTGCCCGTAAAGAGAGATCACATCTCTTGCGCAGCCTCTCCCAGCCCTCCAAGTCCCCTGTTTCCTCGTGAGGAAGAGCCTTTAGCCTCTTTCTCCTCCAACTACCTACCTGAGGAAGAATATGCAGCGGTGAACCTGGAAAGCGTCTGAGGGATGAGCACCTGAAGGGAGAGCAAAACCTCGGCACTCCAACCATCCTTGGGCAGGTCCGGGGATCTTTAGTCTGAGCTTTCACTCCCATGCCCCCCCCCAGACTCCCAACAAGGGACAGCAAAGGTCAGAGGGGATTAAAGAGAACAGCAACACTGAGAAGGGAACCAAAAAGAAGGTCTATCTGGAGAGGCTTGCACACCCATGCTATTGTCATCGCCTGCCAAACCCTATCACTGCTTCTCAATCCTCCTGCATGGACAAAGAGGAACTCGCTCTTCTCATTGACACCACGCAGGAACAGCCATCATGCAAGCTTGACTTGGAATGTCCCACCCGGGGAAGTGACCATGACTACATCCTCCAGACTGGGAAATGGACTTCGCCACACCATACTCATCGTGAAAGCAGCTCTTCATTCCCTCCCACCCTGCCTCGAAGCTGCCCTAGGCCTCAAGGCATTCTCTAAGACTACCCACACTATCCTCTGAGTCGGGTATTCAGAGGGACGAAAATAGAGAAGTGGATTGTGAAAAGGTCCCTAGGAGAGGGAAGAGAGGACCAGTGGGAAGAGGTGTGAAAGCCTGGACTGTGGCAATCCTGTCATTTTCTATGGCTCATGGACCCCTGCTCTGAATTTTGATTGGCTGTGGGTTTGTGGAAAGGGATTTGGATTTAACTTAAACCTTTCTCAGTAGCTCAAGGCAAGTTACATTCAGGTACAGTAGGTATTTCCCCAACCCAACCCCCCCCCCCCCCCCCCCCGAAGCCCTGTAGAGCAAATTGTGTGTGCATATGGAGAGAGAAAAGACTAGGAAGAAGCTGGCGGCTGGCACAGGACCCCTGTAGTAATGGTGTCAGAACAGGTACAGCTCGGTGTTCTCAATAGGGTCTTTAAGAAGTGAAGGGGGACTGAAGATTAGATGAGAATTGTTACATTCCAAATTTCACATTGTTATATTCTAAGGAGTGCTAGTTAAGGATTAGAAACATTGTTATTTATTTACTGTTCAGCCACAAATGTAAAAGTGTTGTTGTTTTGGCATGGAATACATGCAATAAAGTATTTCATTATTAAAAGTTTTTTATTTGACTGAGAAGTGAGAGGGTGCTTTTTACCAAAAACTGGAAAAATTCCTAAATTTAGCTTATTTTCCTCTCTTGCTTTCTTGAGGGCAAGAGACGGGGTTAGTGTTCTTTTGTTCCCTCTCCACTCCTGAGCTCTGGGTTTCTGGAAGCGCCACCACGACTATTGACATCAGGCGAACCAGAACCTAGTGATCACCATACAACTAGCTCAGGCGTGGGGGAGGGGTTACAAAATTTGGCGTAGTCGGCAGGATTTCTTTCCTGAATTTGGGGGTGCCATTAGGGTAAATTGGTTAATTGCATGAAATTCTGTTAACCCCGAGAGTTTGTTACAGGTGGGGAAAAAATTCAGAGTGTCCAATTGCTGTTACAATAAAAAAAAATGAAGTAGTGAGGTGCCTTGGTTTGTGGGATGTGCCTTAGTTTGGGTGGGGTTGGAGAAAAGGAAAAGGGGGTAAGCTCTGTTTCCAGATGACCACTACCCTGAAGGAAATCTACAGAAGCTAGGTGAAGTTTGGGCAATGTAGAATCTGGAATCTAAGAAAAAAAATCGATTTGGGAGAGTTTGAGCTCAGCCAGTGGACCTGAGCAAGGATGGGACATGAAGCATATTTTGTCTTGGAGGGTACCTTGGAAGAATTTCGGAATTGGAATCGGAACACCAACGGCTACAATTCCTACTTTATTATGTTCGAGAGGTATCTGAAGTATTTGCAGTGGAGGAAAGAGAAGTTTGGTGAAAAAAAAGAAAAAACGTCAAAGGAAACCATTTATTTAAGTGGGAAGCTGGATGAAGAAGGAGAGCCTATGATCTTCACAAAGAGTGTGACTGATGGGCCTAGGAAAACTGTTCCACACACCAATTCCACTGTAATTCTTGGTGAGAAGCTCAAGACACAGTATCCTGTCCAGAGAAATTGGTGGAGAGAAGATTTTTCCATCAGCACCAATAACCCAGTGTTGCAACAAGGTCCAAGGGGCATGTCTGCAGTGAGAGAGTCCTGGAGACCAATTAGACCTGTGACTTGTTTCCGGTGCGGGCAACGTGGACATAAGAGTTAGCATTGCAACGCTTTGCTAGTTCTGGGAGAAGTGAAGGGACAGAAAACAGAAAAAGCATACTCTCAAGACCTGAGGCTGCTAAATGAGGAACATCCTAAGAAGGTATGGCAAGAATTTGCTGAAACCTCTTGGAGAGACCAGCTGAATATGGAAGAGAACGTTGTGCCTAAAGATTCTCAGAAACCAGAGTTGCAGAGTGGTTGTGTGAAGGCATCTGCATATCAAGGCTATTTGGTGTTGCAGTATCAGACTATCATAGAAACGGGTTCTGATAGTGTGAACAAGTGTGAAAAGCCTAACTGAGACATCTCTTCTGGGATGGAATCTGTTGGACAACAGTTGGAATGAGTTTCAGGAAACACACAAGAAACCTTGGGTCCAGGGAAGGAGTCGGCTAAGAAAATGGAGACTCTGATTCCAGCTGAGGAGACAGTTTTAGAGAATCTCTCGGTGCCCAGTATGGAGAGAAAGATCTCTGCAGAAGAAGGAATAAAAAAGGTGTTTGAGAATAAGAAGGCTGGAGTTCCAACAGAAGATACTCAGTGTAAGGAAGAGAGGAAGGAGGAGAATGCAGATATGAATACCTTGGGTCAGGCTGAAGAGTTGCAGGAGGAACTGTATGTAACAAATGTGGAACAGGACAAAATGAATCTTGACTTCCAAAAAATAAAAGAAGCAGGTCCCTCTGAAGTAATTGAGGCGGAAGTTGGTTTGTTGGCAGCTGTAAGTGAAGTGTGTACTGGGGAAGTGAAAGAAAAGGAAGCGGATGTGCTCCAAATATCGAGTTCCAGGGGGAGAAACATATTGGAGTATGAAGAACATGGGATAAATTCTATTGTAAAGAATAAAATATTTGATGTGGAGTTTGAGAAAGGTGGTGAAAATGAAGCAAGGGCTGAAAAATTGGTAAACACAGTAAAAGTGTTGAATACTAAGGTACTAAGGAAGAAAATTCCTTGGAGTAAAGGGAAAAAACAAAACAGAAATGACTACAGGTCAAAAGCAAGGCCAGAAGTAAATTATGACCAGAAAAGAGGAGTGAATTTAAAGACATTTTCTCTTAGGGGAATTTCTATAAGAAGGGTAATGAAGTTGCTGAGAAGAGAATTGGATCGTTGTGGTTGGAATTTTAAGAAAAGAAAGAAGGAACCAGCAGATGGAGCAGAAGCCAGTTGCCAAAAACATATATCACAATTGGCTGAAAATGAGATGAAGATCTCAACTGAAAAAAATAAAATCAAGACTTTCGTTCACTAAGGAAAAAAAATTAATTCCGAATGGGTAGTGGTTCGTCTGGAGGCAAGTTTGACTCCTTTTGCTTTTCCTCAAGATGAATATAAAAAAATGGCAATGGGAAAAAAGTGAGGAGATGATAGTAGTGAATGTGTCTGTGTTAGAACGGGAGTGGTGATGCAATAGTGGGGACAATATTGTTTTCTTTTAGCTAGGACGAATGTAACCCGAGGGGTTAACAAAATAAATAAAATTACTCAAGTTGTCCCAGGGTTCCATTTTGACCAGCAGCGCAGGTCCTTGGAATTTGCTGAGGGCTGAGCTTCTGTTGGCTTGGTAACAGTAGCTGGCAGTTAGAGTGAGTTTGATGGTCAAAGAGTGAGGAGGTGTTGTGGGTGAAGTGAGTGAGAGAGGGGTGATTTAAAGGTGGCAGTGAAAGCATTTTGTGGGATTTTGAGAAACAAACAGTAACAGAGGGTACAGAAGGGGTGATGGTGTATTTTACGGAGCAGTTTGTTTAATTTTTCTGGGTCTGGGAGTTTGGATACAGAGGTTATATGCCTGAAGGGGAAGCAGGTTTGGGGTGGTAATTAACTTATGTAAGAGAGTTTTGTGTGAGACTTGTGAATTTATTAAGGGTTTAACTAAAGGGGGAGGGCAAGGAAGTGTGGTTGTGCTATTGAATGTATGATAGTGAGATGGGATGTTGAATAGGGGTTAATGAAGGAAGGTTGAGAGTGTGAGTGAAAGACTGTCAAACTCATTGCATTAGCTTAAGGACAAAAAAATAAAATTATAGTGCAGGCCTGGAAGTCATGGAAGATTTAAATTATTTTTGTTTTGAAGTATTAGACGGCCACAGTCTACTGGTCTAAGCTTCACCACAGTTGAAAGATCCTTATTAAAAAGTCAGGGTAGGAAGGGTTTTGCTTCCATTTTATTTATTAAGAGTAAGGTTTAGGAGGAAGAGCTACACACCGGACTGAAGAATCCCTGATGACATCAAGGGCCCCCACGCAAGAGAGTCTACGCCTCCAAACTGATGGGAAATCATACTTCAGCTAAGTGACATTGGTTAAAAGTAAAGGAAAGCTTTTAAAAAGGAAGAAAGAAAATCATACTTACCTTGTTCCTCAGGGGTAGTGGATGAGCAGTCGGAGATATCTGTGAATAAAAGAAATAATACCCAAAGAATCAATTCTTAAGGGTTATAGCAAAAGAAAATATATTTCATATTTATTTTGAGAAATTGATGCATGCATAGTTGGGAGGATACTTATCTAATAAGTGTTCTTTAATGACGAAGGAGGTATCTACAGGGAGAAAACAAGTAAAATAAGGTTATTAATGGAAGACATGTTTGGAAGGATACAAAGTTAACATTGGGGGGGGGGGGGGGTGTTCTGATGTAAAGTGAAATTTATTTGTTGCTTATGCTACAATACATAAGAATGTTTTAAATAAACGTGTTATATTGTTTCAGAAAATCTCATTTTTCCTTATTGCCTCCTAAGAAATAGGGAGAAATCCTGAATTTAGTTTATATTTCCTCACCTATCCTTCGAGGGTAGGTGACGAGGTTAGTTTTTGTGGTCCTCTCCCCATTCCTGGGTGCTGGGTTCCGGAAAAGCTGCCACGACTACTGACATCAGGCTAGCTGGAATCCTGCTTCTACCTTACATCACACCCAGGCGTGAGGGAGTGGAGCTACAATAAGAATACTGGAGACAGAGAATGTGACCTCAGATGAACTGTACTCGGTACACCACACTAAGCCTGAGCAGCAACTGAAGAAAGCGGCTTAGCAGTGTCTGTATAGAATCACAATCTAGACCAGTGGCGTAGCCAGACAGCCAATTTTGGATGGGCCTGAGCCCAAAGTGGGTGGGCACAATATTTTCTCTGCCCTACCACAAAATATAAATACATTAGCTAATAAGGATCCTCAAACTCTGTCAGCTGAAGACTTTCTCTGAAGGTGGCCAGAACTCCCTTTTACCAAACTTGACAGGCAGTAGTAACATCCGTAAGCCACTGATGCCAGCACCCTATGCGTGCTTAGCTGTCGGTGACTCAAGCATGCTGTCACTGACTGCAGAGCTTGGTAGAAGGAAGTTATGGCCGTCTTTGGAGGAAGTCCTCAGCTGGGGAGGCTTGGGATCCCTACCAGCTATACAGCAAGGGTCAGAACTGGTGTTAGACATGCTAGGGCCCCCTCCCTGATCCCCTCTCCTCCCTGCCTTCCCTCCAATTTCCCAACCTGCCATTACTGTCACACCAACAGACCCTCACCAAATACAGAACATGGGATCGCGTATCAGAAATAAAAATATTTAGACAAAAATTGAACTCGGAACCCCAAAAAAGTTAAACTTAGCATGTACTTCAACACTGGAGAAATAAAAACAGAAATGCATTTCCTTTCTCCTGAACACGGTACAAACACATTTGCTATGTAGATTTCCCAAAGCCAACATATTCCATTTAAAACATTCAAAATACATTGTTTTCTACCTTTGTGGACTGGACATTGTAATTTTCCATCATGTTGGTTGCAGCTTCTTTTCTGCTTTCCTTTCTGTCGTCTTCTAATTCTCTTTCAAGCGGCTACTGTCCATTTGTCTTCTTTTAACTTCACTACACATGCTTCTGACATATTGACTTCTTATTTTTAGCTCTTTCCTCTCTTTTTTCTTCTTTCTGCCTTGCTGTCAACTCAAATTTCACCCTCTCACTGTTCGCCTCATTTTTAGTTTACAGCTACCTATCAGATTTTCATCTTTTTCTCTCACCTACTAGCTTTTCCATTTCCCCATCTCACTCCTTCCTCAGCCCTCCATTCCCTTTCATTACCATATTTCTATCCTCTGTAATCACTATCTTTTTATTTATTTCCTTGCCACCCTCTTCCTCTCCTTCCTGGCCTCTCCCACATGGTTCCACCATCTTCCTTCCCTCCACCCTTGTAGCCCAGCATCTGCTCCCTCTTTCTCCCCACCCCACTCTTGTAGCCTTACATCTCTCTGCCCCTTCTCTCTTCCCTCCTGCCCTCTCCCCCATGTTCCAACATTTCTCCCTCTCTCTTCCCTCACTCCCACTGTCCGGCACCTCTCTATAACCCTTCTGCTCCTGAATCCAACATCTCCTCCTTTCTTCCCTCTCCACCGCCTGTGTTTTTCTCTCCCTCTCATTCACCCCCAGGTCCAATATATCTCCCTCTCTCCCACGTTCTACCATTTCTCCCTCTCTTGTGCCATGGGTCCAACACTTCTCTTCCCCCCTCCCCCCCATGCAGCATTTTCTCTCTTCCTCCCTTCCACTGCCGTGCCATGTCCAACATTTCTGCCTCTCCCCCTCCCTTATGCCCCATCCAACATCTCTCGCTTCCCCCTACAATATCTCTTCCTGCCCTCCATCCAACATCTCTCGCTTCCCCCTACAATATCTCTTCCTGCCCGCCACCATCATGTCCAATTTTTCACCATCTATCTTCTCCTCCTCACCAACATTTACCATCTCTCCCTCCCCACTACCCCCCTATGTCCAACATTTCTCCCTCTCTTGTCCCTCTCCCCTCCCCATGCAAGATTTTTAACTTTCTTACCCCTCTCTACCCTATGTCCCACAATTCTGTCTCTCTTGCCCCTCTCCACCTCATGCCCCCCCCCCCCCCCCCCCCATGCAGCATCTATCCTATGGAGACCTCCCCCAACTCTCCCTCTCTTCAATGGGGCACCACTCTTAAAAGGCTGAGCTCCAATCCTGCTTCCCAGACGCTGCCTACCTACCACCACCACGATCCAGCATGTACCTCCCGTTTCAGCAGCAGCGGTAGCGATTCATGCTGCTGCTGCTGCTGCTGCTTCGTTCTAACCCAGAAGCGTCTCCTCTGCCGAGCGCCCACGTCCTGCCCCAGCAGAAACAGGAAGTTGTAATAATGGGGGCGGGACGCTGCACGCAGAGGAGACGCTTCCGGGTTAGAACGAAGCAGCAGCAGCATGAATCGCTACCGCTGGTCCGCGCTGCTGCTGAAACGGGAGGATCGTGGCGGCGGTAGGTAGGTAGCATCTGGGAAGCGCTGCAGTGGGCCAGAGGGAGGCAGATGCAGGTTCGGGGGGGAGCTCAGCCTGCTGCCGTTCAAACGAAGGTGCTCTGCTGGGTGGGCCTGAGCCCAAACTGGGTGGGCCTAGGCCCACCCAGGCCCACCCGTGGCTACGCCCCTAGACAGCTATCATCTGGGGATCAAGAGGATGCAGGCAAGTGGCCAACACCAACTGAGTATCTCTGACACTGGGACTGCCCTCTTTCAATCATGCAATGGGTCATTTCATACAATTTATCAATGTTTATGAAAAGTCTGCAGCAGCAGCTGGAAACTTCACTACACCAGTAGAGGTGAATGCCATGAGCAGAGGGTTATAGGAACTGTCTCTGGCTGGGGCGTGGGGGTGCTAGCTATTAATGTAGGCAATTCACAGCTTCATTTGGTATAGCAACCAGTGATGTATGAGCCATAGGATGGAACATGGTGAGTAGATGGGGAAGCTGAAAGCCTCACATTGCCAGCACCAACCCATCCTGCAAGATCCTATGCAAATGTTACTGTACTAGTTCCCAAGAATTGACTGCTGGTCTGGTGGGGAGGGAGGCCTTGTATGCTTACTATAACACTTTCTGGAGGAGGAATTGGAGCACAGTCTACACAGTGTGCTGCTGGCTGAAGGGTCAAAATCTAGACATTTTAGTGCTCTTGTTGGCTTCCAGAAACTACCTCAATATTCTGTTTAGTTCAGAAAAAATAATCCCGACTGTTTGCATAGGGGAGCTGGTTGGTATAACAATATGAGAAAGAAAGACTGCATATACTGTTTCATTAATTGACTTTAAACTCAAAAAGCAGACAGACTTCAGTTTCATTATCTTTTTCAAATTCTCTACAGACACCTGTTAATTGTTATTGCCTGTACCTGGGTTAGATCATTCCCACCGCCTCTCACGTGGTACACCACATGTTCCTACATCTCTCCAAATAATCAAACCTATCTGCCAAATACTGGAAGGATACTACCTGTCCTAATGGGTTGTGTTCTTCTCTTTTTTTTTTACACAACACTTTTCTTGTGTGCCATTGGGCCTCTAGCTCAGTTGGAATCAGGGATGGGCTCTTAACTCCAATATACCTGGTCTAGTCATTACAGAAAACAGTCCTCAGCCATGCACAAGGGCTCATCCTGGAACCCTATTTATTTATTTATTTGGATTTTGCTTACACCTTTTTCAGCAGTAGCTCAAGGTGAGTTACATTCAGGTACACTGGATATTTCTCTGTCCCAGTAGGGCTCACAATCTAAGTTTGTACCTGAGGTAATGGAGGGTTAAGTGACTTGCCCAGGATCACAAGGAGCAGCAGTGGGATTTGAAGCAGCCACCTCTGGATTGCAAGACTGTTGCTCTAACCACTAGGCCACTCCTCCATTCCACTACCCTATTATCAGAAGCCCTAAATTTGGCCACTAGCTGTCATCCTTAAGTCATGACCACGATTCTCCCTCCCTCCACTGGGGCTGCAGATGCTGTCTCTTCAGTATCCCTAGCCCCAGCCAAGCTGGGGAGTAGAAATCCCGGATCAGACATTAGACCATGGACCTTTTGCATGGCAATGCACCACGAACTAGCCCCTCTCATTACTTTCATAACTTAAATAAGGGTTTCCTAGAGTCTTTAGGTAATGAGCAACAGTTCTTTCTAACTTTTGTCCCAATGCATTCTATGAAATGTATTTTGGATTCCTCATGCAGTGCAATGTGGAATTTGGGCCCATCACACAAATGAGTCAACACATCTCTGCTGACTCATAGCCAGCTAGCAGTACTAGCACATTACATTTTAAACAGATCTTAAATCTGTGTTTAGTTAACATTGCTTGTCACTATTTATACTTATGTGGAGTACTTCTCATATTATCTGTCAGAAATTGTGTAAAGCCATCTTGAGCACCTTGTTCAGCACATTACAGCACTGAGGCTGCAACTAGAAATATAAGCTTTACTGATTGATTCTGTGTGCTTCCCTGGTCAATATGGGAAACTATTTTCAAAGGGATCAAGCCAACCAAGTAAAGAATTTCCCACTTATAGATCTGGCAGGGTGAAAAATTGCATCCCAGGGAGCAGCTGAAAGTTTGAGCTTGCTTTTGCAACATATATAATTTAATCCAGATTTGAAAAGAGGCGTTCTCGCAGGGACAAAGTGCACAAGTACGTTCTCATCCAAACAATTGCAAATAAATTTTCATAGAGTCAGAGAAACTAAATGAATTCTCTGTAAACTTGGAGGATGTAATGGGTGAGTTCTACAAACTAAAGAGTAGTAAATCACCTGGACCGGATGGTATTCATCCCAGCGTATTAATAAAACTGAAAAATGAACTTGCAGAGCTACTGTTAGTAATATGCAATCTATCCCTAAAATCAGGTGTGGTACCGGAAGACTGGAGGGTAGCCAATGTTACGCTGATTTTTTAAAAAGGTTCCAGAGGAGATCTGGGAAATTATAGACCGGTGAGTCTGATGTCAGTACTGGGCAAAATGGTAGAGGCTATTATTAAGAATAAAATTACAGGGCACATACAAGAACATGGGCTGATGAGACCAAGTCAACACGGATTTAGTGAAGGGAAGTCTTACCTCACCAATCTACTGCATTTTTTTGAGGGGGTGAACAAACATGTGGATAATGGGGAGCCGGTGGATATTGTGTATCTGGATTTTCAAAAGGCATTTGACAAAGGGCCTCATGAAACACTCCAGAGGAAACTGGAGAGTCATGGGATCGGAGGTAGGGTATTACTATGGATTAAGAACTGGTTGAAAGCAGTGGCGTAGCTACATGGGGCCAGGGCCCCCATAGATTTGCCCCTGGACACCCCCTGCCGACGACCCTCTCGATCCCCCCTCCCACCGCCAACCCGCCGTCGCCTGCCTTTGCTGGCGGGGGACCCCAACCCCCGCCAGCCGAGGTCCTCTTCTTCTCGCAAAAGGCTTCCTTCTGTTTCTGACGCCCTGCACGTACAACGTGCAGGATGTCAGACTCACAGAACGAAGCCTTGCAGATCAGCTGATCTGCAAGGCTTTGTTCTTTGAGTTTGACGTATGTGCAGGACGTCAGAAACAGAAGGAAACTTTTCGCGAGAAGAAGAGGACCTCAGCTGGCAGGGGGTTGGGGTCCCCCACCAGCAAAAGCAGGCGATGGCGGGTTGGTGGTGGGAGGGGGGATCGAGAGGGTCATCAGCAGGGGGGGGGCAAAGTTGGTGGTGGCAGCAGCGGGGTCGGCAATGGTGGGGTGGGTGTCGGCAATGGCGGTGGCGGGGGGGGGGGGGGGTCGGTGGCGCCGGGGAGGGGGGACTAAAATGTGCCCCCTCACCTTGGGCTCTGGACCCCCCCTCCCGCCGAAGTCTGGCTATGCCCCTGGTTGAAAGATAGGAAGCAGAGATAGGATTGAATGGTCAGTATTTTCAATGGAGAAGGGTAGTTAGTGGGGTCCTGCAGGGGTCTGTGCTGGGACCGCTGCTTTTTAACATATTTATAAATGACCTAGAGATGGGAGTAACTAGTGAGGTAATTAAATTCACAGATGACACAAAATTATTCAGGATTGTCATCTACCACTACTACTACTACTTATCATTTCTAAAGCGCTACTAGACGAGTCGCAGGAGGAGTGTGAAAGATTACAGGAGGACCTCGCGAGACTGGGGGATTGGGCGTCCAAGTGGCAGATGAAGTTCAATATTGACAAGTGCAAAGTGATGCATGTGGGTAAGAGTAACCCGAATTACAGCTATGTCATGCAAGGTTCCGCATTAGGAGTCACAGACCTAGAAAGGGATCTGGGAGTTATCGTGGATAACTCTGCTGCGGCGGCTAAGAAAGCGTACAGAATGTTGGGTATTATTAGGAAAGGGATGGAAAACAAACACAAGGATGTTATAATGCTGTTGTATCGCTCCATGGTGCGACCGCACCTCGAATATTGTGTCCAATTCTGGTCGCCGCATCTCAAAAAAGATCTAAAGGAATTGGAGAAGGTGCAGAGAAGGGCAACGAAATTTATAAAAGGGATGGAACGACTTCCCTATGAGGAAAGGCTGAGAAGGTTAGGGCTCTTCAGCTTGGAGAAAAGGCGGCTGATGGGTGATATGATAGAAGTCTACAAGATAATGAGCGGAGTAGAGCAGACAGATGTGAAGCATTTGTTTACACTTTCAAACAACAATAGAACCAGGGGACACAAGATGAAGCTAGAATATGGTAGATTTAAAACAAACAGGAGAAAGTTTTTCTTTACTCAGTGTGTAGTTGGACTCTGGAACTCGTTGCCGGAAAATGTAGTGACAGCAGCTGGCCTTACGGAGTTTAAAGGGGGTTTGGACAGATTCCTGAGGGAAAAGTCCATTGACCATTATTAAAAATAAATTTTTTTTTTTTGGGGGGGGGGGGGGGGGTTGCCGGGTTCTCGAAGCCTGGATTGGCCGCTGTCGGAGACAGGATGCTGGGCTTGATGGACCATTGGTCTTTTCCCAGTATGGCGGTGCTTATGTTCTTATGTTCTTAAATATAGAAATATGTCGGCAAATAAAGGCCAAATGGCCCACCCAGTCTGGGCAGTGCTTCCCAATCTTTTTGTGGCTGTGAACCCCATGGTTGTAGCCAACTAAAATTGTTTGACCCCCATGGAGGTGGAGAATAATGATGGAGAACTCATCTAGATTGTGACCCCAAAGGCAAGTTTTGTGAGAAAGTCTGGCTTAGGGGACCTTTTACTAAAGGGCGTTAAGCTCCGATACACTCTGTAGCTGGGTCACCCCTCCAGGACCCAGCCAGGCTCGACCCTGCTTAGCTGCCTCCTCCTTCACACGGCTGTTGCCTCACTCCACAGCAATCTGGTTGCTCTGAGCCTCAGCTCCAGGCCCTGGGAATTTTCAGGACTTCTTCCCCCCTCTGTTCCTTGCACAGAGGCACATCCACAGCCCAACGTTTACAAGTAAGAGAGCTTTATTTTCTTGCTTCCAGTTAACATAAACGCCCAGGAACACCTTAACTCCAGGTTGTTCAGGCTTGCTGCCCCAAAGCACAATTCAGGTTTAAAACAGTCCATATAACTTCACTTCACTTTAGCCAAAATTACTTATTTTAGGGAACAGTACATTATCAGAAAGAAAACACAGTAGCTTGGTAGGTTGCAGGCCCAGACCTTTTCAGTATGAAACAGTTTACACAGTCTTTCTTACAGCATAGCTACACAGCTTTGGTCCCACCTGGTTCAGACTGGGGTTTCAATTGTGCCCAGCCCTTTTTCTCTCCCAGGGGCTGCACCTGTTTCCTTTTTAGTAGAGATCTCCCCCCAGCGCCTCAGTCTCTCTCCTCTGGTCTTCCACCAGTCTCTCCAAGGCACAGCTAGCCACCCTCCTACAGCAGCTTTTTGGGTTTCAGCCAGAGTGCCAATCTCCATCTGTGTCACGTCTGTGGCCGTGACCACCCTCAGCCTTACCTTCTTTCTGGGGGTCAGCAGCTCTGCTGGCTTCTGTCTATGTTTGTGTTAGTCTTGTCTCTGTCCTGGTGTGCTGGCTGCTTCCAGCATGAACCTGATTGCTTCACTAGACCTCACCTGTGGGGGCTATGTCTCTCTAGGGAGCCAGCATCTAAGATGGCTGCCACCGGCTCTGTGCCAGCTTCCAAGATGGCTCCTGCTTGTCTTTCCTGTGGGCTCACTTCCTATGTGTGTCAAGCCTCTCTTTGGGGTCAGTGTACTTCCTGCTTCTGTCCTGCTGCTGGTGACTTATCAGTGAGAGCCTTCATAAGGAAGTGCTGTGCTTGCAGTCAGGGCCTTTGCTTAAGTGTTATGCTCTTAGGCCAGGTCAGGTTAGTATGTGTCTGCTGCACTACTGTTTAGCCTCTCTCTGGGTTCCAGCCCAGTTTCTTTCTGTGTCTCTGTTGTCCTTCTGTGTGTGTGTGTGTGTGTGGGGGGGGTCTTCCCTGCCACTGTCTGTCTGTGGACGGTGGGTCCTTCCTGGCTTACCCTGTGTTTGGGGTGAAGCCTCTGCTCCAGACTTACCCTGTGTTGGGGTGAAGCCTCTGTTCCTGGCTTACCCTGGGTTGGGGTGAAGCCTTTGTCTGGGTTTGTTCTCTGTCTGTATGCGAAGCCTCAGCCTTTGTGGGTTCCCCAGTCAGTGTGTGGAACGGCTGTGGCTTCAGACCCTTGGCCTGTTCTTCCTGGTTACTCTGTTTGCTGTGCTGTCTGCCCAAGACCCTTGGCCTGTTATTCCTGGTTTGCTCTCTTTACCCTGAACCCTGCCTTGCCTAGCCTGTGTGCCTACCCTGCTTGTATATCCGGAGGGTATATTCTGAATCCTGTATCTATCTGGCTAGTGTGTTTTCCTGGGTGATTATTCCTGTATCTTGTCTCCACCTAGCTAGAGGGTTTACCCTGTGGGTATTCCTGGATCCCCGTTCTGCCTAGTGTGTTGCTGCCCTAGTCCTTGCTCCTGCTAGCTTCTATACGCCTTGTGTTCCTTGGTCTGTCTTCTGGGTCTTGCTAGTGGCTGTGCAGCAGCATACTGTCTGAGTCTAGTTCCGTGCCCTGTCACCCTCGTGTATCCCAGACCCAGGGTGGGTCCTCTGGATCTTCAGTTCCTGCCTTATCCTGCAAGTCCTGCCGGCCGCCTGCACTTCAGAGCTCAACTCCGGAGGAACGGTGGCTAGGTGCAGGTGAAGCTGTTCCTGTCTCATCTGTTCTAGTTGCCTGCCTTGTACTACTCCAGTCCAGAGTTCTAGTACTGCTCTTCTGTTTTTCCAGTCTCGAGGTGGCCTTGCCTGCCGCTCCTTGGCAGTGGCCCAAGGGCTCACGAACTCCAGTCCTGCCTCGAGGACCTGACAGAATGCCAAGGCCCTCGAGAACGCAACAATCTGTTCCTCCTCTAGTCCTTCAGTAACCTCCATTTTATCCTCCTCTTCAACTTCCCCCGCCCCCAACCTCTCCAGCTGGCCTTCATCACCTTCCTCAGAGACCATTTCCCAATCTTCTATCTCCTCCCCTAACTCTTGCACAGCCGGGTGGGGAAGAGAGGGATTCTGGGACTGGTAGTTCCTCCTCTTCTTCCTTAACCCGGCCAACCTCTCTGCCTCCGGTAGCGCAGCTTTCTGAATGTGGGTGTTGTGCACATGAAGTCTGCCCCGTTGGGGTTCCCCGGCTGCCTGCACCCCCCTTCTGCGTGCCTTCCCGGATCCCCTTTCACCTACCCTCTCACAATGCCCACCCCTGGATTCTATATAAGTTGCCCAAATTTGGGTGCACAGGGCAGATGCATGCATAAATTAATTAGTTCATGAGCCATTAACAATCAATTATTGGTGTTAATTGGCATTAATTTGGGCTTCTGCTCGCATCTGCCTATGCGCTGTTCCATAATGCTGTACACCCAAAGTGTCTCGCACACAACCCAAAAGGGGTGTGGCCATTGGAAGGGCATGGGGGGGGGGGTCAGGTGTGTTCCAAAAATGCAGGTGCACTTATAGAATACCAGGGATTGTGCGCCCAACATGTGCACCAGGTTTCAGCAGGCGTAAGTCCTCGTACCCAAAGTCGGGTGTGGGAATCCACGCTAAGCGTTATTCTATAAAAGGTGCTCAGCCCGGAGCGTTCTTTAGAGGATAGCACTTGATGCTGATTTTTCCCAGCGCCTAATTTTGAAGTACGTAATGGTTGAACGCAAGAATCCCATGGAGAATACGACACAAAGTCAAAAAAAGCAAGAAACGGAAGAAGGCCCAGCAGACAATGAGACTTAAAAAATGTACAAGAATACTTTAATTTGTATACTATATAAAACAGTTTGTTTTTTCTTATTTATTTATTTATTTGTGGCACTTGTATCCCACATTTTCCCACCAATTTATGTGTGGAACACTCCTCATTGGTTGCTGTTGCTGAGTCTTTTTATGAAATGTGTGGTAGCCTGCTGCTATCTTCTGGAAAGTACTTTAACTTTTGAGTAAAAAACATTGCTGGGTTTTTTTTACCTGCTATAGTGCCATAGTCATTTGACCATCAACTGCATATGATAGGTTTATTCACTTGTTTTTAACCACATACAGGTCCTTCAATGATTGATTTCATTTATCATATTTTCTATGTGATCGCATTCTTTTCACATTTTTTAAAATAATTTTTTATTGTGTATGATTTTAAGATTTCACATTACTGATTTTAATACATGATTTTAAGATTATTTGTCTTATTTATGTATCTGTTTTTACTTACATAGACTCTGAGGCAGGCACGTATGTTCCGAAACACGGTACCATGTCGAGTCACCTTAAATAAACACCTATAATTTCACTTTGGAGTCCTGAATCTGTTATTGAAGAGCCTGAGCCAGATCCCACTCCTCGTTTTTAGACTTTGTCTACTCAGTGGGACCATTGTGTTCTTTCCACTTCTTGTGGTTTCATTTGCACAGGAAAATAGTGTATACACCATTTAACCTTTTGGTGATGAAGATCACAGCATAGCCTCCGACGCAGCCCCTTTGGGTGAAACACGGCCTGTGTCGGTCGTTCTATTAGGTTGAAACCCTACAATAAAGATTTATTTGTACCTACTATTGATCTGCTTTGTTTGTTTCCACTTAGGGGGTCTTTTTCTAAAGATTAGCTCGAGTTATCTGCAGCAAGGCCCATAGGAATAAAATGGGACCTGCTGCAGATAACTCAAGCTAACCTTTAGTAAAAGACCTCCTTATAGAATTACTCCATAGGTGTCAACCTTAAGCAGACAGCCCCTGGTACTGTGAATGCTGCCTGTCTCCCATTTCATGGATAGCACCACGGACCTTCCATGTGGCAATGCTCATTGCTCTCACTGATTCACCAAGTTGCCTCAGTTCGTGTTTCCTAATAATTGCAGACTGAGCCAGACCACCAAGAACATATGAATTATTCCTGTGAAAGTAGTTCACATCAGGGGTTGAAAATTTCCTCTTCCTTTGTCGACATTTAATTGCGATGTGCATATGAATGGCACTATGCTTAGCAGGAACAGGATGTACAGGCTTTAATATCAGTTTTAATGAGTCATCTGTATTCAAATTAATTCTTTTCCTTTAGGCTTAATGATTCTTTGTGGGGAAGAGCAAAAACAACAATAAAACAAAGTATTTCAAAACAGGCAAGCAAAGATGGTTTAGATATCATCTTGTGCCACTCCTTGGGCATATTGTAGCACAGTTCAGATAAACATTTCACTAATACTGACAGACCTCACAGCTGTAAATAACACAGACATAACTTCACTATACAAACTATAAAGTTCATTAACATTAACTAGGACACAGACTAAAATAAGACTTATACACTTTTGGGTCCCTTTTACTAAAATGCACTACTAAAAGGACTTAGCGTGTCCTAATGCAGGACTTTTTCACACGCTAATTTCCCCCCAAAAAGGGCTTTTCTGATTTTTAAAAATTTTCAGGTTGTACGCTAATGCCGTCCTTAGCGCTTGGCAACTGAAAATAATTAACATGGGAGAATTTATTGCCTCCTATTTAGGAGGTACTAATGGGCCGATGATCAGAAGCAAACGCAGGCACTAGAGGCTGTTAGCGCCATACTAGCGCATTCATTTGCTACCACCCCATGATCAGAGCCCCTGGGCTCTGAATGCAACTCTCATGCAAATGCATGCTAAACCTATTTCTCCCCAATGATCAGCAACCAGAGTGCCAAACATTGTCTTGTTGGCTGCGGCAAACCCTACACCAGCTCGGAGCTGGTGTTAGGTTTGGCAGACCATTGGGGAGGAATGGTGAGCCCTGTCCAATATGCATTTGCATGCTAGCAGTCCCCCCCCCATTCCCCCCAATGCAGCAGCCCCCCCCCCCCCCCACAGGAGCAGGAACCCCGACTCGACATCCACCCCACCCCCCCGTGACACTGGTGCTGTCCCCCCGTCCCTCTGACACAGGTTCGGGGGGGGGGGCTGGAGATACGGTGGGTCTCCAGCCCCCCTAACCCCCCCTGGCATTCCCTCCCATAAATGGAGCCCTGGTGGCCCAGTGAACCGTGAGTCAATCCTATCCTCACCCCACCCCTGGTGGTCTTAACTGCACTTCCCCACCCCTACCTTCACATTTACAAGAATACTTAAGACTTAGCTGTCTTTTCTGAAGCTCAGGCTCCTTTAACTTCTCTTCTAAAACCCTGGGGACTCCTTCTCCTCTAGTGGTATAGTGGATTAACCCACAATGGTAATGGAGTATCTCAACTGTTAGTGCAGCACCTGGGGAACCACGTTTGATTCCTACTGCAGCACCTTGTGACTCTGGGCAAACCACTTAACCCTCCATAGGCAGGGCCGCCGAGAGCCAGAGCCGGACCCGGGACAAGGCCGCCCCCCAGGCCCCCCCACCCGAGATCGCCGGGCCCCCCTGCTGCCACCCACCCACCCGAGGTCGCCGGGCCCCCCTCCACCCGCTATCGGGCCGGGCCCTCGGAACTAACCTTAAGCCTCCTTTCACTTCACAGCAAGCAGCGGCAGGGCAGACCTCTCCTCCTTCCTTCCGTGCCCCGCCCTCACGGACGTTACGTCAGGCGAGGGCGGGACATGGAAGGAAGGAGTGGCCTGACCTACTGCTGCTTGCTGCGAAGTGAAAGGAGGCTTAAGGTTAGTTCTGGGAGTGACGGAGGGCGGGCCAGGCGGCGACAGAGGGCGGGCCAGGTGGCTGTGGCGCTGGGGCCCCCTGCAGGCCCGGGCCCCGGGACTTTTGTCCCCCCTTTCCCCCCCTCTCGGCGGCCCTGTCCATAGGTACCTGTATATAATATGTAAACTGCTTTGATTATAACCACAGAAAGGCAATATATCAAGTCCCATCCCATCCCCTATCCCTTTCTCTCCTGTCCTTCACTTCCAGGCACTCCAACCTCTGCAACTTGCAAGATACTCAAATTGGTGTTATGGATGCCAAAAACACATCAGGATGTAAAAACACATTTTCTATACAAAAATGTACTTGCTAACACTGTGCTGCTCCTGCAGTTGGTGATACAAGTAATTTACATAAGTATTGCCATACTGGGAAAGACCAAACAGGGCCGTGCCTAGGGTCTCTGGTGCCCCCCTGCAGACTATCAGTTGGCGCCCCCCCCCCCCCCCCCGTGTGGCACAAGATGCAAAGGAAATAGGAGCTGAAAGATGGAGTGCATCTTTGTGGGATTGCTCAACAAATAGAGGGTTTACAAGCACTTAGCTTTTCATGCTTTCATATTCATGAAATTAGTAGTTAAATCTTTGATATCTAACTGGGCACATATATCATTCTCAATAGCAGTCATGGCAAGGCTTACAAGCCTTTCTTGCGAAATACTTGATCGCAAATAATTTTTTATGATTTTTAACCATGAAAATGATCGCTCACCACTTGCCACACTGACAGGAATTGTCAGCAATATTCTTAGAAACAAATTGCTATACATTGCAAAATAAGAAAGCAGATGTAAATTCTCAGTGGACATATTCCAAACGCTAAAATGAAAATAAAATGATTTTTTTCTACCTTTGTTGTCTGGTGACTTTCTTTTTCTGATTATGTTGGCCCAGTATCTGATTCTGCTGCTATCTGTCCTCTTAACTCCGTTTCCAGGGCTTCCTTTCCATTTATTTCTTTACTTTCCTCCTTTCTTCTTCATTTCTTGCTCTATATCCATAAGTAAAAGCTGCGTCCTCCGCAGATTTGACTGTCCAGTGGATCCAGCTTCTGCCTATTTTCTCCATCCATGTGCAGTTTTTCTCCTCTCTTCCTTTTCCCTCATCTCATCTCCTTCCTCTCTCTTCCCTCCCCTCCATCCATGCCCAGCATTTCTTCTCTCTCCCTTCCCCTCCATCCATGTGCATCTCCTTCCTCTGTCTTCCCTTCCCTCCCCTCCATCCATGTCCAACAATTCTCCTCTCTCCCCTCCATGTCCAGCAATTTCTCCTCTCTCCCTGGGCCCTGCCCTCCCATCCATGTCAATGCTTGTCCCTCTCTGCCCTTCCCTCCTCCATCCATATCCAGCAATTCTCCTCTCTCCCCTCCCCTCCATGTCCAGCAATTTCTCCTCTCTCCCTGGGCCCTGCCCTCCCATCCATGTCCATCCATGTCCATGCTTGTCCCTCTCTGCCCTTCCCTCCTCCATCCGTATCCAGCAATTCTCCTCTCTCTCCCCTCCCCTCCATTTCCAGTAATTTCTCCTCTCCCTGGGCCCTGCCCTCCCATCCATGTCCCTCTCTGCCATCCCTCCTCCATCCATATCCAGCAATTCTCCTCTCTCCCCTCCCCTCCATTTCCAGCAATTTCTCCTCTCCCTGGGCCCTGCTCTCCCATCCATGTCCCTCTCTGCCCTTCCCTTACCTCAGCTCCGCGCCGCCCTGGAGGCTTTAAATCTTTTACCTCCGACGGTCGCAGCAGCTGAGCAGCATCAGTGAAAACACTGCCGACATCTCCAGCCTTCACTTCGCGCTCGCTCGTTCGTTCCGTCAGTGTCCCGCCTTCTTCTGACATCATTTCCTTGCGAGGGTGGGACACTGAGGGAACGAACGAGCGAGCGCAAAGGGAAGGCTGGAGACATCGGCAGCGCTTTCACTGATGCTGCTCAGTTGATGCAACCGTCGAAGGTAAAAGATTTAAAGCCCCCAGGGCGGCGCAAAGCTGAGGTAAGCGGCGAGGGTAAGCACCGCGGCGGCGCCCTCCAGAGGTCGGCGCCCCCCTGCGGTGCTTACCCCACTTACTGTGTTGGCACGGCCCTGAGACCAAAGGTCCATCAAGTCCAGCATCCTGTTTCCAACAGTGGCCAATCCAAGTCACAAATACCTGGCAAGATCCCAAAAAAGTACAAAACATTCTATACTGCTTATCCCAGAAATAGTGGATTTTCAGCAAGTCCATTTAATAATGGTCTATGGACTTTTCCTTTAGGAAGCCAGCCAAACCTTTTTTAAACTCTGTTAAGCTAACCGCCTTTACCACATTCTTTGGCAGTAAATTCCAGAGTTTAATTACATGTTGAGTGAAGAAATATTTTCTACGATTCGTTTTAAATTTACTACATTGTAGCTTCATCGCATGCCCCCTAGTCCTAGTATTTTTGGAAACCATAAACAGACGCTTCACATCTACCTGTTCAACTCCACTCAGTATTTTATAGACCTCCATCATATCTCCCCTCAGTTGCCTTTTCTCCAAGCTGAAGAGCCCTAGCCACTTTAGCCTTTCCTCATAGGAAAGTCGTCCCATCCCCTTTATCATTTTTGTCACCCTTCTCTGTACCTTTTCTAATTCCACTATATCTTTTTTTGAGATGCGGCGACCAGAATTGAACACAATATTCGAGGTGCAGTCACACCATGGAGCGATACAAAGGCATTATAACATCCTCATTTTTGTTTTCCATTCCTTTCCTAATAATACCTAACATTCTATTTGTATTCTTAGCCGCAGCACACTGCGCAGAAGGTTTCAACGTATCATCAACGACAACACCTAGATCCCTTTCTTGGTCTGTGACTCCTAACGTGGAACCTTGCATGGCATAGCTATAATTCGGGTTCCTCTTTCCCATATGCATCACTTTGCACTTGCTCACATTAAACGTCATCTGCCATGTAGACGCCCAGTCTCCCAGTCTCGTAAGGTCCTCTTGTAATTTTTCACAATCCTCCCTCGATTTAATGACTTTGAATAACTTTGTGTCATCAGCAAATTTAATTACCTCACTAGTTACTCCTATCTCTAGGTCATTTTTAAATATGTTAAAAAGCAGTGGTCCCAGCACAGATCCCTGGGGAACCCCACTAACTACCCTTCTCCATTGAGAATACTGACCATTTAACCCTACTCTCTGTTTCTATCTTTTAACCAGTTGTTAATCCACAATAGAACAGTACAGCAAAAAAAAAAATCAACATAAATGTACCTTGTAGAGAACAGCTGCTGAGGGTCTATTAAATGCAGTGATTTTAGAAAGTGAGTCACTTGACTGTTGGTCTGGCTATAGAATGTGTCATCTTTGTGTCTTCAGCCCACATGTGAGTTTCTACACAGTCATTCACTTCTATATTCAAGACTGATTGAACTTCTGTCTCCTTGTCCTTTATCTAATTAATAATGTAATTGCACACTTGATTATCAACAAATGCATCACTGGAGAAGGTAAGTGGGGGTCTGTGTAAATCTTCTCTCCACCTTGTTATTTTTAACACTTCCAGACTGGACTTAGGAGAAGACAGAGCAAGAATCAGGGCTGGACTTAGCACAGGTTGACCAGGGCATTGCCCCAGGTGCTGTATTTTTTCAGGGGATTTCCTAGCGTCTCCATGCCATTGCATTTCATGTGATGGTGCTCTAGGTGTCTCAACAGCTAGCTCTGGCATTAACAAGAATACACTTTTGATGGCTATATTTGGATGGTATCAGATTCATTATTACCTCCAAGGTTCACTGTAAAAGGAGTGCAGGGTTCAGGTGAATCTGCCAGAATACCTCCCCCCCCATGTTGATATGTACTGTCTAATTACCACTTGTCACTGTATAGGCCATGCCATCTCCTGGCCTGCCACTGCTCAGGAACAAGGGGAGACCACCATGAGACACAAGGCCCTCCAAAGCATGGAACTCGTATTGATCACCCTAGTTTGCTCACCACATCCATGGATGGCCCTGATTACCTCACATAGAATGGTATTTTCCTTTGGTACCCCCATCCTTCAGAACTCTTGACTCATCCCCATGTCCCATCTATAGATGCATTTCTTCAGAACGGAACTGCACTAGCCTCTGGAAAGCTAGGCAACTCCTCTGGCTGGACCTGAAATTGTAAACCATTTCGTTGGATATTCTTCTGAGAGATGGTATATCAAATGCCACAAATAAACAAACAAACCATTCCCGCAATATTCCCGCTTCTCAGATATCTAGAATTTTTCATGTTCTTCTGCTCAGGTTGTAGGTTCTTTTGGGCAAGAAATATCCTAACATCTCACCTGACTATGGGGCTCATGGGGCTTTGTAAGTCTAAGTGCTTTGAAAATAAGCCTCCATGTAGCTTATAATGACATATCTCTGTAGTTATCAACTGTAGAGCTGTGTGTACTAATATTTCCAACCCAACCCTGAAGGTACACCTAACCGGTCTGGATTATAGGATTTCTTTCTATTTATTTATTTGGTTAAGCTCATGCCTTGCCATTGGTAATTCAAATCCAAATCCCTATCCCTCAAGACAAATTACATTCATGTTTGATAGGTATTTGCCTGTTCCCAGGGTTCCATTTACTAAAGTGCAGTAAAAGTTTTGCACTTATCTTGTACTAATGCCAACTTTGAATGTGCAAAGCCTCTGTAGCAATGAGGGTGAAGTGATTTCCCTAAGATCACATGTCTCATTAGTGGGATTTGAACCTTCGCTGTCCTGTTCTCAGCATGCTTGGTTTAACCTCTAAGCTAAATACTACTACTACTACTACAACTTATCTTTCTATAGCGCTACTAGACGTATGCAGCTACTGAACATGTAAGAGACATTCCCTGCTCAACAGAGCTTATAATCTAATCAAGACAGACAAATAGGACAAATAAGAGATAAGGACAAAGAGTAGCAAGATTCTGGAATCCCAAAGAGTAGCAAGAATTCTGTGTAGAATTCCAAAGTGTAGCAAGATTCTGGAATCCCAAAGACTACTACTACTACTTATCATTTCTATAATGCTACTAGATGTACGCATCTACTGAACATTTAAGAGACAGTCCCTGCTCGACAAAGCTTACAATCTAAACAAGACAGACAAACAGGACAAATAAGGGACAAGGGAATTATGTAAAGTGGAAATGATAAAACAGACATGAACTTCCATCAGAGATATTTGCATATCTAGGCTCTCTAAATGTTTATGTTTATAGTAGTGCTGGTATTTTTTTTGTTGTTGCTTTGGCTTGATTAATGTGTTGTGTTCACTGTATTTATGCTTTTTAAATTCCATGTTCCTTTTGGCATTTACATGCCATCCTAATCCAGGGGCACGGCCTTTCAATTTACATACAGGTATGAGTATTTTCTCAGTAAAGCTTAAATATAATCTTTAGAAATATTATTAGGTGTGTTCATATCTTTATTCATTTAAAATCAGTAGAACTTTAAACAGACAAAATAGCAAGAAAAACAATAGGAAGAACATTGGAAAATAACATCCATTAGAGTCTGAATGCAATCTTAGCTGTATAAGTTAAAACTTTTTATTTTTGCATATTGGCTAATTTATTTATTTATTTAGATTTCACTCACACCTTTTTCAGTAGGAGCTCAAGGTGAGTTACAGTCAAGTACGCTGGGTAATGCAGTATCTAATTGCAAACCAGTTTTTGCAGCATAAGACTAATACAAAATTTCTTCCAAGTTGTTTTCATATCTTTAGTTTTAAATGCTTCTCAAAATCATGTTCCAGTTCAGCCCTTAAAATTGCTAGTTGATAAAGCATTTGATATGTTCCGAACCTTAGAAGCAATAACCACAGAACAAGCTATTTCATTATTTCAAGCTTGGAATGCTTTTTGGTTCAGACATCACTGTTGCATCTGTGTCAACCGATGTCTCTGGAAATGAACCTAATTGGTGTAATTTGCTGCAGATGGATTTTTCAGACTTATTCACAGGAGACCGGCAGTAAAACTTGTTTTCTGTCACACATCCTGCACAGTAGAGTGTGTCTTCCTGTTTTTCCCTTATTTGTCCAGTGGTAATTTCAGCAGAAGTGGATTCACTTTTCTTTTTTCTATGATTGCTGAAGTATGGGAACCAACTTTCCAAAACCATTGGAGAGGAGGGGTGTTAAACTCGGTACAACTTATCATATGCTACAAGTGAGGGTGGTGTGCATCTCAAAGGGGAGGGGAAGACATGTTAAATAGGACTGACTTTTATGTGGTCCTATTTATGCAGTTAAATTGGCTGGTTGGGTTCTAAATATCAGCACTTAACTGGCCAAGTGCTGACTCCACCCTCTGGAATGCCCCGAGATAGCCGATTTTGAGTTCAGCACTAACCGATTATGATTTTTTAAATGTTTTATTATGTACTAGCCGTTAAGCCCGTAAGAACAGGCTAGTTTTTTGTTTTCCTATGCCCCCCCCCCCCCCCCGTCCACCAACCCTGTTCTCTCCCCTGCCCTCCCCCCAGGGTCTGTTTCCCTCAGTTCCGCCCCTGCCTTCCCTCCCTGCTCCCTCCTCCTCTGATTTCCACGCCCATGTCCAAGCCCTCCTCCCTATTGGGCTGTACTGCTGGTGGAGGCGGGGCTTGGACTTCTACACTCTCAGCGTTCCGACTCTACTGCGCATTTGCAGGTGAGTCGGTCACTTGCCGTTTATATGTTTGATATTTATTGCATCTATGTTTATATTTGGTTATTTTACTATTGTGACAATGTTAACAAAATTGTAAGTTTTATGTTAAACTGGACCTGCTGTACACCGCCTTGGGTGAATCTCTTCATAAAGGTTGTTAACAGATCCCAATAAATGTTGAAATTAGCAAGTTAAATACTGTTAGCAATACATTTGGTTTTTAACATATATTGTCCCAAGACTGCATCATATTTAACTGTGGTTGTCATGATGGCAAATAGTCAACCAGTGTTTAATCATGATTGACTATAACCTGCACAGATTGGTGGGTAGGGATCTGTTTGCCTTGTTGGGCATACTGGATGGACCATGCAAGTCTTTATCTACTATCATTTACAGTGTTACTGTGTAATTTACCCTTCCCTAGACACAATGAAGGAATCTGTTCAATGTTGGGGGTAGTTAAGTGTCCACTGTTCCCACACAGTTAGCATCTGTGACTCTAAGTGTCCCTTTTGTGAGTTTTGTGCTGGCTGCAATGCTGTCCTGGAGCTCTACAGACTGACACTCAGGGTACACAGAAGTCTAGGGGAGCAGACCACAAACAGCATAACTGAGCAAGGAATGGACAAAATACAGCAACTCTAAGCAAAGAACAAAAAGAGGGGCAGATGAACAATTCCTCTAATTCTTCTAATCAAGGTGGTTGTAAGAGTGATATGAGTACAAAACATTTTATACTGCTTATCCCAGAAATAGTGGATTTTCCCCAAGTCCAATTTAGTAATGGTGTATGGACTTTTCCTTTAGGAAGCCGTCCAAACCTTTTTTAAACTCTACTAAGCTAACTGGCTTTACCACATTCTCTGGCAACATTTTGTACTTTTTTAGGATTGGCCACTGTTGGAAACAGGATGCTGGGCTTGATGGGCCTTTGGTCTGTCCCAGTATGGCACTACTTATGTACTTATGCGATCTAAGATGGCCCCTTTTACCTAACACGCTGTGACTTTTCCAGTGTTTCCTGTTGAAGAGAAGCTTTCTCAATTTGTTATTATGGTTAAACGCAGGGCGAAAGCTGATGCGCCCCTCTCAACAGAGCCATACTCCTGAATACAGTTCAATAGATAAGTTCATGAAGAAGAAGCCTGGAACACAGTATGGGGAATCAGGAGCACACCCACTTGAGATGTCGGAGGATAGTGGAAATTCCACCACGTCTTCAGGGCTGGATGTCACTCTTAGTCCTCATGCTACAGCACCTCCTCCACAGCTGAATTCTCTAGTTATGTAACTTCATTATTAAATTAGCTGCTAATAGACATTAACAATCAATAACTGGATATACTTGGTGTTAACTATTGCTATTTGGCACTAATTTACAGTTACACGTGTAACTGCCCTTAGTGGGTTTTCTACCAACCAACCGTGCAAAATCCATATCAAGCAACTGCAAGGGGGTGTTGACCTGGGAGGAGCATGGGCAGCTCAGGGACATGTCTAGCACTTATGCGCACAGGTTATAGAATACAATCAGTTATGCATCTAACAGCAAGCATTTACATCAGAAACAGAAGAGTAGCGTGATAAACAGGGCACTTCCAAAGAGAAGACAAAAAAAATAAGGAATAAAAAATGTTCTTTAATAGTAGAAGATAAGACTCGACACAGCACTGTGTTTCGGCGATAAACGCCTGCCTCAGGAGTCTGTATGTGGTAAGCGCCAGTAGGTAGAGCTGAACCAAATCAAGCCTTTAAAAAGATTGATGATTGGTGGATATACAAGATACGTCAGTGAAAAAGCACGAGCAAAACTGCAAGAAGAATCTTGTCTGCAAAAAAATCGTTGTCAGCCATCGAGCTAGCGTAAGTGCTCACGCCTAAAATAAGACGCATATCTGTGGATTTAAGCTGCCATTCTATAACTGCATTATGCATGTATTTATCAATATAGAATTTGCACTTTGTGCATATCATTCTGACACCTGTCTTTAGATGACCTGTTAAGAATTACCTCCCCCCCCCCTCATATGTGCATTTATGCAGAGGCGTAGCTAGGTGGGGTGCCAGGGGAATGACTGCTCCCCCAAACGGACTTCAGATGGCACCGGCGCTTATTTTTCAGGCGGTCTGTTGCACCTATGCAGTGTGTGCATGCGCCTCTCCGCTTCTCCTGGTGTCACAACCTGACTGCGCTTCTACATATCAATAGATATGCGCCCCTTCTCAATTTCATACATGTTCTGTTAATTTCCTTCTTGTGATCCTACCATCATACCTGAACACATGACCTGTGTGGTCATCAAAGATCATGTGCAATTCTTTTTATTGATCTTTTAAATCGTATTTATATTCTATTTCATATACTGCCCTTTACCAGGTATCAAAACTGTTTACAATCAATTATTTAAAAAAGGAGAAGAAACATAAAGAAAGCACAAAATGAGATCTAGCTTACAGTGTATAAAACAACAAGCAACTCAGTAGAAAATAAGAGACATCAGGTGGGCAGGGAAAAATAGGACAGAAGGACAAGACATAAGGACAATTGCTACAATCAGACCATAAAATGTTGAGTAATGACAATGAGATATTCAGCTAAAGGAAAAGCTAACTGAGGATTCCTTTTTCTAAGGTGTGCCGAAAAGTGGCCTGCGCTGGTGTAGAAGCATGTATTGAACGCACGCAGGTCTATATTTTAGTGCACCTGCAAAAACGGCCTTTTTTTGGCCAAAAATGGACATGTGATAAAATAAAAATTGGTGCACGTCCATTTTGGGCCTGAGATCTTACCACCACCCATTGACCTAGCGGTAAAGTCTCACGTGTTAACCAGGTGGTAATGGTGTACGTGCATACAATGCCAATTACTGCCTGGCGCGCTTAGTGGATGCACATAAAAAATGAAATTACCACCCGGGCCATGTGGTAGTCGGGCGGTAGTTCAAAATTGACATGAATAGGATGCATGTAGGACGCGCGTAGGTGCCTTCGCTTCTTAGTAAAAGGGCCCCTGAAAGAAATGGGTTTTGGGGTCCTTTTTGAGTAGAGAGGTGTGGTAGCCGTGTTAGTCCACTTTTAAAGGTAATCAATAGAAATAAAACAAAATAAAACAGAGAAAATAAGTTGTTACCTTTTTATTGGACATAACTTAATACATTTTTTGATTAACTTTCGAAGGTAGCCCTTCTTCGTCAGATCGGAAATAAGCAAATGTTGGTAGATGACAGTATATATAAGTGAAACATCAAAGCATTTCAGTGACAGTCTAACAGGATGGGGGTGGATAGGTGAGAGACAGGAAGAGTCAGGTGGATGGGGGACAGGGAGATATGCATGGAGCCTTTTTAAAAATTCGGGTAAGACTTTTCTAGATGAAGATGAGAAGGGAGACGGTTCCAAAGTGCAGGGGCAACCACAGTAAAAGAATTCATTTGGGTGTAGGCCAGATGAATTTTCAAGAGATTATGCTGTGCAGAGCACAGGGAATGTGTTGGTGCATATGGAATGAGTGAACTGTGCAGAAGAAAAGGGAAACCTGTATAATCTGATTTATTTATTTAGATTTTGCTCACACCTTTTTCAGTAGTAGCTCAAGGCAAATTACATTCAGGTACTCTGGATATTTCTCTGTCCCAGGAGGGCTCACAATCTAAGTTTGTACCTGAAGCAATGGAGTTAAGTGACTTGCCCAAGATCACAAGGAACAGTAGTGGGATTTGAACAGGTCACCTCTGGATTGCAAGACTGGTGCTCTAACCACTATGCCACTCCTAAACTTGATGTGCAATGGTAAGTATTTTGTGAAAAAGTCTAATTTTTGGAATAAACTGGTACATAATATCATGCTTTCATTCAAGTTGCTTCCTCAGGATAGCTAATGGGAATTTCATAAATCCACTAATTATTGAAAGTAGGCAGATTTCTATGATAAAGCAATCACACCACTGAGCAAAATGGTCTGAATGGAAAGAAATGAGGAAGTATCAGATAATATAAACATCAACATTACATAAATACATAAGTACATAAGTATTGCCACACTGGATAGACCAAAGGTCCATCAAGCCCAGCATCTCGTTTCCAACAGTGGCAAATCCAGGTCACAAATACCTGGCAAGATCCCGAAAAGTTCAATACATTTTATGCTGCTTATCCCAGAAATAGCAGTGGATTTTCACCAAGTCAATTTAATAATGGTCTATGGACTTTTCCTTTAGGAAGCCGTCAAGACCTTTTTTTAAACCCCGCTAAGCTAACCACCTTTACCACATTCTCTGGCAACGAATTCCGAAGTTTAATTACACGTTGAGTGAAGAAATATTTTCTCCAAGTCATATTAAATTTACTACTTTGTAGCTTCATTGCATGCCACCTAGTCCTAGTATTTTTGGAAAGAGTAAACAAATGATTCACATCTACTCATTTCACTCTACTCATTATTTTATATATCTCCCCTCAGCCATCTTTTCTCCAAGCTGAAGAGCCCTAGATGCTTCAGCCTTTCCTTATAGGGGAGTTGTCCCATCCCCTTTATCATTTTCGTCGCCCTTCTCTGCACCTTTTCTAATTCCACTATATCTTTTTTGAGATGCGGCGACCAACTGAACACAATATTCAAGGTGCAGTCGCACATTACTTACAAATTAATTGCTTAACTATTTTTTCCTATAAAACTAATAATGATCATTAGTTTTCCTTGAAACACATGTGATTATCAGGACACTGACTTAAATATCATATTCAATACCAATAAATAAAATAAACCTATGCTTAGAGTCACTAAAGCTTTGCTAAGTATCTAAGCTTGTATAGTTTGTTTTATAACAGCTCACTGTCACAAGCATTTATTTAACAGTCTGTGACTCCTATCTTAATATATAACCAGGGATCCTTTCCGGTCACTAGGGATGCAGGCATACAGGTCAACGTGTCATATCCTTCCCATGTGCAGCAGCTTTGACACAGTGCTGTTACACTGTTACAGTGCGCTCAGCACTGAAAAAAAAATAAGTCTAGGCATATTCTATAAAGTATGCCTAAATAATTTCTGTGCTGTTTATAGAATACGCCAAGCTCCCTTCTGCACAACTAAATTTAGTCAAGAGCAGTTATGCCAAGTAAAACTTGGTGTAAATGCTGATGTTTAAATTAGGCACGGACCAGGTGTATAGATTTTAGAAACACCCATGACCCGCCCATTCCACATACATGGCCACACTCCCTTTTCAACTATGCAACTTAGAACTTACATGCATCACATTACAGAATATGCTTAGACAGTTGTGCATGTAAATTCCAATGAATGGGACTTGATATACTGCCTTTCTGTGGTATTTTGCAACTACATTCAAAGCAGTTTACATATATACAGGTACTTATTTTGTACCTGGGACAATGGAGGGTTAAGTGACTTGCCCACAGTCACAAGGAGCTGCAGTGGGAATTGAACCCAGTTCCCCAGGATCAAAGTCCGCTGCACCTCCACTAGGCTACTCCTCCACTCCAATGCCAATGAATGCCAATTAGTGTCAATAATTGCTTGTTAATTGGCAGTTATCAGTGCTGATTGGCTTTGTTCAGTGACAGCAAATTTCCCCTTAGTTACCATTGTCATAGGTATTCACATTGTTGTAATGACATAACATGAAGATACTAGAGAATGCCTGACATCTTCTTCTGAGTTCCATATTCTACTGAAGAGTTAAATGTTTGAATGGCTTTATCTCAAGTTGTACAAAATTTCTCCTACCTCTGTTTCCTACAACAGGAGGTGATTTTAGCATAAATCCCAAGTCTTGACCACCTGACTGGGATATTTAAATACATAATTGTTCTGTCCAAACATATAGACATCAATAAGGTAAAGTTTCCCTGGTTTCAAGCCTTCAATGTTTTCTTGAACTACAGTTTTCCAAGGACTTGTGCCCTGGAAGCATTTGCAGACTATCCGTTCAGCTTCCAGTCTGGCATTTGGACTTAAACAACTGTTCTGGTGCTTTCTGATCAGCCTGAGGTCCAGATTTTCCTCAATATTCCTCATGTAGATACAATATTTATTACTTTCCTGTGTTCCCAGCCATGACATTGTGACAGATGAGCAGGTGCTGACATCACTCGAAACTGTCAAGTGTGGGTCAGCTGGAAGGGAAAGGAATGGAAGGCTGTAAGGTGTATTTGTGGCAAAGAGCTTGACCAAGCTGGGACCTCTGTTACTGGCACTCAGTCTCAGTATATACTTGTCTGCTTTCTCAGGTAACTGGAATATCTGAGCACCCACAATGCTTTGGGAGACCACAATTTTCCCCTTGACAATGATTTTGAGGTTCGTTTTATGCACACAGGAATGTATAAAAAGCCATGTCCATCCATTTGAAGATGCAGGTTGGAGTTTGAGAAATCTAATTTCTTTACTCATAAGAAGAATGTGTGTCATCTCCTCGGCCTCCAGTTTTGAAAACCTAGTTTTTTCTCTGTCTTTTGTCTCTGCAAAAACTCCTGTATATGCACTGCTAGTCTTTTTCTCATGATTCCTGGCAAACACATCAAAATAGTAATGTGTTCCTGGTTGGAGGCCAGAAAGAGTTACATTGGTTCTGTTACCCACACAGACCCTTTGACCATCCACTATATCTGGCTTAAGAACATTGGGAGCCTGAAGTCCTTTAAAGGTCTTATCAACCATGGAGGCATCACGCTTTAGCTCCTGTAGATTCTTCATTATAGACTGTATTTCATTCAGAATCCCAGCAGTGTGTTTTTTGGAAAATTTCTCCAGTTTGGTAACTTCAGTATCCCAATGGTCTTTTCTATGTAGGCTACCTTTTCTATGTCTCTCTTGGAGGCTAGGTTCAGTGGCACACAAGGTTTTAAAGTTATGCAGTCGGTTCACAAATACACAATACTCAAATTTGCTTCCAAGTTTGAAGGAGCCTGGACTAGGCTTCCATGCTAGAGTAACCCTGTCTTGTTCAATGGATATTACATCCACTCTTGGATCAAGGGGAAGCCCTGGGAAAAAGGTGTTCGGTTCTTGACTGGTAGATGTGAACACCTGAAAACTTGTATCTGTCTCTTCTGAAAGAAGCTCCAGTTTATAAAGACCAGCTGAGCTGTTAGCAGTAAAGTAGGCCTCTTCCCCATTACCTTTATAAGAAAATAGCTGAACATGTGCTTTTCGGTGAGGGTATCTCTGAGAATCCTGATGTAGAGTGTTATCTGTGAAGAAAGCATAATGTTTTGATTACAAGGTAAAGAAGTATGAGACTTTCTCTAGTGGACTATCTTGAGTTAGAAACATTGCACTATCTATTAACATTTTTCTCCCCAGACTGTCCATCCTCTCTTCTTTCATCTGTTCTTCTCAGATATGGTGAATGAAAAAAATGTCTGATTAAAAGGATTGGTCTATAGCTGCTCAGACTAGTGACAGTTATCTGGATGTAACAGGATGGCATATTCTGGGTCCCTGCTCCAGAGTAGTGTCAGTCAAGTTTAAGTTCAAGTTCAATTTATTTGATATACCGCAAATTGTCAAGGAGAAATCTGAGTGGTTTACAGTGAGTAAACTAAATGGGGAAGGGGAAATAAACACACAAAAGTCATAAAACAACACAGAATACAAGAGGGTAATGGGAAGTGAGACGATTACATGTCAACAAAAGGAATGAAGGGAAAAAGGAAGGTGGATGCTACTATGCTTACATGCTTGAGATAAGGCTCAAGGGAAAGGGAAGGCTGAAAGAGGCGTCAAGGAGGCGGAAAGGCTAAGGAGAAATAATAGGCCTTCAAATGAGATTTGAAAATGTTAAGAGACATCTCAAAATGTAAACACTGGGGAAAGGTTTGCTACAGTACAGGGGCCACCACACTGTAACAGGAGCTTCTGAAAACATCTGGAAAGACCTAGTGAAAAGAAGGATCTATGAGCAAACCCTAGTTAGCTGACTAAAGAGATCATGTAGGGGCATAGGGAATCAAGACAGAAGCTAAAAAAAAATAATGAAGGAGTGGACTGATAATAGAAGTGTCTTGGAAACTGGAGGAAATATAAAAGCTGAGTATAGGGAGGGGCCCAGAGTCTTCTTTCCTTCCTTCTTCCCACAGGGGAAGTCCAGAGCAACCATTAGTGGGAAATATGGTAGATTTCCTGACCTAGGGCCCATCAGGAACCTGGTCCTCTAACTGACTGAGGGGGAGGAGAGGAAAAGGGAAAGGCCAGGAGCGGGGCCTATTTCCCATAAGAAAGGAGTGTTGAGAGAACAAAGTGTTAGAAGTCTGATCCAAAGCCGAACCCCAAGACACAAGGTACCACAGCAGGAGGAGAAAGGAGTGATCACTGGGGAGGATCTTGTCCAAAGAGAGAAGTAAGGAGATTAGACCTGCAGCTAGTTCCATATTCACAAAGGGGAGAAAGACTGGAGCTCAGAAGCAGTGTGAGTGCCTCTTGGAGACCTGAGTGATAGGACATGGGACCCAAGTCCTGGGGCTTCCTCGAACTAAGTCTCACAAAGGGGAAAGGACTTACCTAAACACAAAGTGACCGCACAGACGGACCAAGACAAGACTGACTGTAAGAGGAGGAGAAGGTAATAACTTATGCCTTAATTGCGAGTATCTGAGAAAAAGGAAACTGGGGCTGCCAGAGATGCCTAGAAGCACTTATAGAGGAGCAGAAGGGTGCAATACCCATCCACAGGAGAAAAGAGACCATGGGATGCATGACAGAAGAGAGAGCACACCGCAAAGGAGATTTTTTTGCATTCACCTTACTCTCTTTTTATGGACTATATGCCTTATTGTTTTCTTGTTCTGCTATTTTGTGTTTTTTTTCATTTGGGGAGGGTCCAATAAATGGATAATTTTATATAAATCCCTATCAGCTTTCCTTACTTATTTTTCTAGTGTGGGTTCCATGTGCCTGTCCTGAGACCATCCAGAGAATATACAGTCAGCCTACGTGGACCCTTTTCCTTTGTTTGTGTGCACAGGAAGACAAAATTGGAAGAAAATTTGAGATTTTAGTCACAGACACAAAAAACAGCATGTGTACCCACCCCAGGGGCCAACTGTAGTTCCAAATAATTGGGGAACTGGCTAAATGGATGCCAAGTGATGCTGAATATCCAGGTAGAGTGTGGGTGCCTAGTGGTGATATTAAACCACTTTCTGGACAGCTATGATGATAATTCAGTTGAATTCAATGTGTTAATTTTTAGTCCGCATATGCCAACCAAGATCAAAAAGAATTAGTTCTGCACCCTTAAATGGAGACCACCCCCTTGCTTCCTTGCCTAGGGGTGCCTAAATCTGGCCCTACTTGCATACATAAGATCAGAACAGTCAAATTGGAAAAATTACACATCTCCACACTAAGAAGAAACCATTCTCCTAAGCATAATTTGAAAATTCACCTCAAATATTGTTGAAATAATGCATCTTTCTGTAGTCACCCAAACAACATATGATTGTGCTCACTTCTAAGAGCTATAGGAAGCAAATTCCATTGACCGCCCTATAGCTAAACAATTTGTCGAACAGTGGGCTTAATAATGCCTCTAACCTGATAACTTCTTAAGCCTCCTACCCTCTGCTACCATACCACCACGGCGCCATTTGGGTAGTACCAAGGTGAACTTTGAGGATATTCAGCAGCATTTTCTGGATTGTGCTGCTGAATTTTCACAGATAACCACAACTAAGCCATGTAGCTGGATAACGGCTTACAATCGGTCCAAAACACAGTCATTAGAGTCCTTTTTCATTTCAAGAAATTTGATCACATTACTCCTTATCTTAAGTCTTCTCATTGGCTTCCAGTCTCCCATTGTGTTACTTATTCTTCTGTTAATTTTTAAAACTCTTGCTACCTCTGAACCCCTGTATCTTTTGTGCTATCTCACCCTCTACTCTCAATCTCCATTCCAACGCACTGAGAGCTTTTCTACAAACATAGTAGACATACCATGTTCTCTTTTCAAGGGCCAAAGCTGTGGAATTCCTTACCACCTCACTTCAGACAGACCACCTCACTACCCCTCTTTAAAGCTGAGCTTAAGATATTTCTTTTTAAAGATGCCTATACTTGGATTCTCTCAGATGAAGCACACTTGCCTGGCTGACAGTTCCCCCTTATTGTTTTTTTTCCCTCTCCCCTTTCTTTTCTGTTAAATTGTAGTTCTACCCCAGCTGCTCCTGTTTTCATGTTTGTAGGTTATGCCCCTTCTTTTCTCTTTCCTTCATTTTAGATTGCACACCACCCAGATGGCTTGTTCTGTTGGGCGGGATAGAAAGTTTATAATAAACTTGAAACTTGTTATCTGGGTAAATGGCTTTGTCTATCCAGTCCAATAATAAAGCCAATAAGCAATAGAGTGCTCAGTCAGAGTCTGTCATTATCTAACAGATATACAACAGAGAGACACACATTAGACATCCAGGAACAAGATGATATGTCAGAACTCTTATTGAATCAAGAAAATTAGAAATCCAACATGGCCATGTTTCGAAATATCTTCATCAGGGGCATAACAATAAAGAACAGAAGGACTATATTCTGACAGAATTATCTGTTGTCTTGCTACACCTATACCTTATAAAGCACAGATTGTTAAGAAGGTGTCATCTGCAATGCCACCTTCATGGAGTATGGTTTTCCTCTATATAGAGGCAGAGATTAACGCAGCACTCGTTGGTTACAAATGTTTGCTCCTATAGACATTGAAACAACCACTTCAGCAACTTTACAAAGGCAACACATCATTCTTTCAGAATATAATACTTCTGTTCTTTGTTGCTATGCCCCTGATGAAGATATTCTGAAACGTGGCCATATCAGGTTTCTGATTTGCTTGACACATCATCATGGTTTTGATCCTCTGGTTCTTGCTTGAATATCTACCAAATACACAACTTTCATACTGAAGATACCTCTTTCGATTGTCTGTGGTATCTTAAGGAATGTGAGTCTCCAGTGTAAAGGGGATTCACAGGGCGTCACTCGAATAGTCACAGGTGTGTGATCTTTATTCACCAAAAAGTAGTATCTGGGGAAAAAAAAAGAAAGAAGAGGGTCAACTGATTCATTTGGTCACCAGCTAAATATTATTTATTTATTTATTGCATTTGTATCCCACATTATCCCATCTATTTGCAGGCTCAATGTGGCTTACATAGTTTGTTATGACATTGTCATTCCAGAATATCAGATACAGTTAGTAGTGTGTAGGGATTAAGTAGGGAAGAAAGAGGAAGTGATTATCATCCATTCTAAAGCATCCTACAATACTTGGGGGTGGGGAGGGGGTATAGGGGGCAGTTTACAAAGATTGTGCCATGACCAAACAATGGTTTAACCACAGGAAAAGCTCCACTAAAAATTCCAACCCCAGGCCTTCTCCCTAGAGGACTTAGGTCAGGGAAGGGAAGTATTAGTTCACACAGGTCTTTTATTTTTAAAGCAGTTGCAAATATACATTTCAAAGGTACACGTTCTCCTTCCTACGGTTGACCCCCTGGGGCTGGTACACATCCTGTTTTAGTCTCAGGAGTAATATAAGAAAATACTTTTTTACAGAAAGGGTGGTGGATATGTGGAACAGAATCCTGGTGGAAGTGATGGAGACAAAGACTGTATTTGAATTCATGAAAGAGTGAGCCAAGCACATGGGATCTTTTAGGAAGGGGGGGGGGGCGATAATGGATGGTGTGGAAGGGCAGATTGAATGGGCCATTTGATCTTTATCTGCCATCATGTTCTGTGCTTCTATGTTTCTAGTGTTCCATCAGAACCACCCTCAAGCTGTAATGGCGCATGAGCAAGCAGCATTCAGAATGCAACCAGCCCACTCCTGTGCCTTTAAGAGGATGGGTGCAATGGAATGCTATCACACAGGTTGAACACTGAAGGTGGAAACAACACCCCTTTCATCACGGACAGCTTCAGAAAGGGAACTTTCTCATTCTGTATCCTTAGATTGAGGTCATCCCCTTGTTTCCTTGCCTAGGGGTGCCTAATAGATAAGTCTGGCCCTGCATACTACAGGATGCATCCCAAAAGTCTATTATTATTGCAGTCAATCTTAGTTGTCCATGAATGCTGAAAAAAGACTAAAAGCAAAGAGGCCACAAACAACACAGGATAGGAGAAAGGCTTTACCTTGCTGGCATGTCTTTGGTGAGGAATCCAGTCATTAGACCTTCACTTGGCAGGAAGGAAACATCTTTCAACAATTCATCTCTCTCTAAAGCAGGTGAAAACTTTGAATCCTGCTTCAACACATTCTGGAAGGTTGGCTTAATGTGCAGGATCAGAGCGAAAAGGAGAATCCACAATCTGAGATTCATAGTTGGTAGAACAATGAGACAAGACTCCGGCCGCATCTGAAACAGAAACTAATTATTCTGTTTTTGTATGAATTCTTATTCTCTCCTTGGATGACTTCCTACTCTCTGTCCTCTTTCTCTCCTCACTTTTCACCATTCAAGTCTTACAACTTCTGATCTACCCTCTTCAACATCTTGTTTCTTTCTAGTTCTCAGTCATTTTTCTTGTCTACTGTTGTCTATTTTCAACTTTGCTCTCCTCTTTTCTGTCTCATATGTCTTCTATTTCTAAATAGTGAAGATATTATTTGAAAAGGAACGCAAGGTCTACCCAGTGTGTCCTTTCTATTTTTCCATTCTTTTTTTCATCTCCTCCCTTCTTCTCCATAAATCACCACCACTTCCATGAACTCAATATTTTAGGAGACGTCATATGGTACAGTACCTACCTCTCCGAAATAAAAAAATCCACTTCACTGACCACATCCTCTAGGTTTCTGAGCTTAGCATTCTTCTCTCATCTCTTGTGAATAACATATAGCACTGACCTGATGACTACACCATTTGCAGTCTTATGGTTCCTTTCTTTGTTACATGTTTGCTACCATTTCCTTTATTTTATTGCCCCTCCTTCAAGTCTCAGACTTGTAAATCTGCCACCAGTAGGTTCTAATTAAGCACAAGTAATGTCAGTCTAGTTTTTCCCAGTATTTAATACTACTGAGTGTCATTGACATAATAGTAGACCATTTTCAAATGTAGGACACTGAGACAACGACACAGCAAGATTGTGGGTATATGCAAATATAGTATTGAACTTGTACCCACCTTCTTTACAATTTCTTGTAATAAGGTAGATGGGACCATACTCAGATCCGCTCAATCTCCACTGTTCTGTGTGTTGCATAGGACCAGAAGACAGGAAATCTGTTGTGATTGTAGGACAATTGTGTATGAGAAGTTTCTTTCCCGTAATTTGCATTTCTATCCATTTCAAGCTCTTCTTGCTGTTGGGCTACACTGTAAGAGTTACCATGGGGACAGCTCAGTAATCAGTGATCCGTATCGCCTCTATAAAAGTAGCACAGAAAGAGTTCTGATAATACATTGCAGCAACTATATAGACACCAGATTATGAACTGGTTTATAGCTTCAAGAAATTTTGCTTCACTGCATGTTGTAAAACAGGTGTGGTAAAATGAAAGGAATGCTTAATCTTTGTCACTTGCTTGAGGAGATATTTGTGCATTGCATAAACACTTCTGCTAGAACGTGGGACAGAAGAAACTTGAAGTTAACTTTACTAAAACGTGCAACCATGTATTAATGCGCATTATTTACTGCAGGTCTCATTTTATGCAGAGGGACCTGTTTACTAAGAACGTGTATTTTCGGCCTTAGTATGTCCACTTTAGTAAATCTAGCTGTTGGAGTCAAACTAACTTTTAAATGACAGGGAAGGACTAATTGCTTCCATTGGACTATAGAGATCTATGAATCATTAGGATGTCACACGGACCGGTGATACTTTAAAACTTTTAAAGCTCTTAAAAAGGGGCTTCTGTATGCTTTATTTCAGGCCTATGTTTCCCCATTGAGTAGCATGAGATAGACAGAGAGGAGGAATGAGTGTAAGTGGGACAAAACCATTTGCCATGGTGCATCCTGTTAAGAGCGGCCTGGTAAAGTCCACTGAATTGGTCAGAGATCCATGGAGAAATTCTGAGGGAAGCAGGTGAAGGATAGTCAAGAGGAGGCTGAGAAGGAAGAGAAGAAAGAGGACCCTTCTCTCTGTCTGGAGATAGTGGTTTTGGGAGAAGCAGCAACCCACTGGCCTGTTCCCAGGAATCACCAGCAAAGTGAACAAAGGACTCTGAGACAGTAGGATCCTGTCTGTGGACCTAATATCAGAAATAGTGGAAGCAGAGAGAACCCATCAGAGGAGTAGTGCAGCAGTGTTTCCACCTTATCACTTCTGGAAGCTGTTCATGCTGCTCCAGTCTGTGAGTGTAGAGAAGGGCAGGAACAGCGAACAGGAGGGACCTCTATGTAGACAGTGCAACCAAACTGAAGTAGAGGTTGACCAACAGACACTCCAACACAAGGGTCCCTTTGTCCAAGCAGCAAATAAATCATCTTATAAGCACTACTTTCTGCGTTGGAATGTCCATTGGTCAACCTCTACTTTAGTATGGAGAAGGGGATGTTGGTGTTTAATCTAGAGCAGGGGTTCTCAATCCAGCCCTTGGGACATACCAAGCCAGTCTGGTTTTCAAGGTACTCACAATGAATATGCATGAGATAGATCTGAATGCACTGCCTCCATGGTATGCAAATCTATCTCATGCATATTCATTGTAGATATCTTCAAAACCCAACTGGCTAGGCATTTCCCGAAGACTGGAGAAGGGAGATTCAAGCTCTGGCGCATCAAGTACTAAAAAGGTCCTTTCTCTCGGAGCTATTGGAGAGCATTTCTGGCCAATGGGAGCTGCCGGATGACGCATCCTGCTTGTCCTAGGAGAATCAGGGAAGCTGATGAAAATCAAGAGAAAGCTCCCGAAGGGAAGGGGAGAAAGTTGTTGTAACACTACATTGGACCATGTGCAAGTGAATGCTTTGTTAAAAAGACATTTATTCAGAAAAGACTTCTGAAACACCACACTCATGCCTGGAATGCCTCCTTCGACTTGAAATAGTGCACCTTGGGCCATGACCTGCATAACCCCTTACTTCCACTGGAGACTTCATGCTACTTTCTCCCTTATGTACTAGAATCATCAGTCTCTAGAAGGGGGCTCCTTTTCATGCTTTCTTATTGAAATGCTTTAGTGTTAGAGAGATTTTTTTTAATTTTTTGGTGAGAGACAGTGAATGTAAATTTGAGGGGGGGGGGGGGTTAAAAGTGGGAATCTCTTTCAATGAAGCAGTTCAAATACCCCAAGTAACATTTGCAAATTACTTTTTCTTTCATCTTATCCTTGTCACAAATTAGGTTAAGTGTGTATCAGAATTCACAGATGTACACTGCATAACCCACTACTCCTGGTTAGACATGTGTCAGATTTGCCAGTGCCTATTTTTTTTTATGGCTAAGAATCTGATTTTGAGACTAATTTCCACAGGATTTCTTTTTACCATTTTTATTCGGTAGCCCTAATCTATTTTCTTTTCAAGTTCTGTGATATGTTCCTTTATGATATGGTGCTTATTCATGGACTGAGTCCTGCATATAGAACCTGAGGGGGCCCTAGAACTTGCCTGCTCAGCTTCTGCTCAAGTGGGCAGTGTTAGGGATGCTGTGGAGGCAGTGTTCACTGAGGGGAGAGAGTTTTAGCCATTGCGTGATGGTGACACCTTGTGGTCACACTCAAGGTGCACACATACAAGGTTCTACAGGGAGCTGTGGTCTGCAGCACCCGAACAGTTGTCGCTATGATGACTGAACTAAATGGGAGTGAATATAAAATAAGGAAAAGACCTTGGGTAATAAAGGAAAACACATGATGTATTAGCCCAGTGGACACAAATTAATTTCTCTCTTTCTTTTGATCTGACAGTTTCTCCCTTGCACCATGTCTTCATTTTCAACTTCCTAGGGAGTTTTCCTTTATTTTATGACAATTGCATGCTCACCTCCCCCCCCCCCCCCCCCCCCCAATGTACTTAGTCTGGTCATTGTAATAATCCATTTGTTACATGGTTCCTGAAACTGTCCGTCAGGTGTCTCAAAAAATACTAGGACTAGGTAGGGGGCATGCGATGAAGCTACAAAATAGTAAATTTAATACAAATCGTAGAAAATCTTTCTTCACTCAACATGTACTTAAATGCTGGAATTCGTTGCCAAAGAATGTGGTAAAGGTGGTTAGCTTAGCGGGGTTTACAAAAGGTCTGGACGGATTCCTAAAGGAAAAGTCCATAGACCATTATTAAATTACCTTGGGAAAATCCACTGCTTATTTCTGGGATAAGCAGCATAAAATGTATTGAACTTTTTCAGGATCTTGCCAGGTATTGGTGACCTGGATTGGCCACTGTTGGAAATAGGACGCTGGGCTTGATGAACCTTTGGTCTGTCCCAGTGTGGCAATATTTATGTACTTTATGTACTTATGCACCCTTGAGCAATGACCATGACACTACCCAGGGGTTGTGTGGGCAGCTGGATAGTGGATGAGCTGACTTGAGGACTGAACTGTGAACCCTTTCCATGACACTGAAACACAGGACAGTTTTAATTGAATTGAAACCCAAAAGAGCAGGAGAACTCTACCAGGACAATCTCTCTTCCCCCCCCCCCCCCCTCCCAAAATGAATATAACATATCTAAGATTACAAGCTGGTTCTAGGTCTTCAGGAACAGGCAATGGAAGTAAATCCAGGACTGGCTTAATCTGACTGGATCCATCTGGTATTCCTACTTATCTCAGTGTTGTAATTGTTCCATTTTAGGGCTGTGGCATTGTTTCCTTTCTTTTGTAAGACATTGCAGCAAACTAAAGATGTTCAGTGGAAAAGGTGGGATGGCCCTTGACATGGATTTGAGGTTTTAGCACTTGCTCTAGAAATCGACCTAAGGTGAATCATCCCAGAACGTGATGGAGGATCAGTTGTGGACACCGTTTTCCTTCTGATGCACCTGTTCCCGCTGTTGCAAACCCTTATAGAATGCTAGCCTAACCGGGTATTAATGAGACCAACATTTAGGCGGGACGCTTATGCTAACCATGGGCACCTAAGTGCGGCAGGAACACTCATATCTTACTGTATAAGTTACCCGAGTATGTTTAGGTCCCACCCATGCTCCGCCCAGACTCCACCCATGTGCACGCACCCCTTGCATTTATACACTATGCTAATTACACCCATCGGTACAGAATAGCGCCTAGATGGCAAATAAGCACAACAGTATACAATAACATGTGAACATGCTATTGTTCTAAACATTTATACACATAACACACAGGTAAATGTTTATAGCACCTATTGCCCCCTATAAATTCAGTGGCTATGCCCCAAATGATGCACCTTTTAAGGACAGATATATTTTGCCATCCAAAGTACAGAAAGACCAAATTTAGAAGTAGAGCACCATTGTGCTGCTGCTGACTACATACGTGCTTTAGAAGTTCAGCCTGAAAATTGATAACACCTCTTCTACATCTGGCCTAAGTGTTCTGGCCACTAGAAGCCTCAGATTCTTGTCTTTCCCTGTGATTTCCAAAATATGGGGCACTGATGTCTCTTAAAAAGGATATCATTTTACCTGGGAGTGGTACCTCTTATGATATAGGGCTCTCAATGCAATTTGAAGAGATGGGCAGCTGACATTCCATATAGGGTCTAATTATCCAAACGTGGGGGGAAATCCCCTTAGAAGTTAGTTGTGTAGGTGACACACATTACGGCCATTCTGTTTAGGAAAATACCAATACTGAAAAGAAAGAGAATAAAACAGGACAAGAGAAAGAAGGGTTGAAAATTGTAAATAAATGTATCCTTACAGGATTAGGAGAGGTTGAGGGATTTGCAGAGGGTTTCATGTCCTCCCTGAAGCTGCCAGCGCAAGATCATTCCATCCTGTGGGAATCCTCCTGGTCTGCCCTGAGTCAGTCACAGAATTTTTCACACTGCTCTGCTCTTCCTGTGACAGGGGACAACAATTATTCCAGCTCTGGAGACATTGTACACCTGTGGGAGAAAACGACGGGAAGAGAGGCTCTGCTCAGTCTCGCCTGAATGATAATATTAAAAGTAATATATGACTGACTCAGCCACACCCAAGAGAAAGAACTGACACACCTGCAGGTTAATGTGAAATCAATCAAAGCAGAGACCTTACCAAGTTTGCATAAGATAAAGAGAGGAAAATATTTCTACAGTGGTGAAGCTCTTCCCTCAAAGGCTTTCATCCAGCTGCGAGAGGATTTCCTTTCCTTCCACTTGCATAGGCTGCATCCCCACCTCACAATGCACATATACTGGGATGAGCGTTAAGTAAAATATTTTATTTTCAGAGTGATGGTTATTGTATACCTGAACTTATCTCTAAAGGGCTTTGATGAAGAAAGGAAGGGGCCTCCATGCAGTGGTCAGTGTGCTTCTCAGTCTGGATACTACAAAAACAATAGGTGCTTATTTACTAATCCACATTAGCTGTTTAACACAGGAATTAATGCATGCTAGCAGTGGATGCGATGCCACATTCATAATTAATGCACTACCACAAGACAACCACTAGGTGTCATTGGCACCATTTTGGAAGCAGGTGCCCATCTGGGTGGCAGAAAATGAGGGTCGCTGCCACTCGACAATCACTGCTCACCAATGCTGACCCAGGTAAATCCTGGTTGGGGGGGTGGTCAATGTTCAGGAGGCCAGGATTTTGGAGGGAAGGACTTGACGTATTGCTTGAGGGGTGTGGGGTCTTCCTTCATGTTTATCGTGGCTGTGTGTGTGTGTGGGGGGGGGGGGGGGTATTAATGGTGATTGGGGCTGCAAGGTAGGGACAAGGTGCTTTCAGGGGGGATGGAATGCTTGACTGGAGGATCAAGGGAAAGGATGCAGAAAGGGGGGGGGGGGAGAGAAAAGGTCCGCAGTACATAGTCCTTAGAGCATGCTACACTACCCAGCTGCACTTACTGCCTCCTCTTCAGGTGGCAGTAAGTTCAGTGGCACTGTCTGCACTCCTGACAGCTAGCACATGATAATGTCTTGTGCGCTAGCTCTCATAGCTGGCCACTTCTTCACCTGACCATGACACACCCTGATCCCTCCCTCTCCCAAGTTAGGCAGCTAGCACAAGGATTTTACCACAACGGCTGCCTTTTTAACGCAGGAGACAGTAGCGTAGGTCAGTACTACTATCTACTGCACGATAAATCTCGTGTTAGCTGCTTAATGGAGCTTAGTAAAAGGGCCGCTAGGTGTCTTTATAAAATACAAGTGGTAAAGCAGTATAAATTATGGCTAGAGTAAAGCCCCAGACATTTATATCTGCTCAGAAGCTTGTAAATGCTTGTAAATCGTGACCTCCACTGCTCTGCACAAACTCTGCCCCTGAACATATCTGCACGTGGGTTACTTCTTGTCACTATGCACATTTTTACACATGTAACCCTCAAGTCATTTTACAAGAATCCTTTTACATATGTAAAAAAGTCTTTACATGTCAACAACTCTTTATAAAATTACCCTCAAAATGTCTCAGATGAAACCGGCTTTCATTTGTTAGTCATGGCTTTGGAACTGGCAGAGTTGGGGTTTCTTGTCAAGGATAGGCCCAAGTCTAAGAGCACACACTAAGTCAGTATTGAGGGGCAGTAGCAAAGGTGCATGGGAATCCATCCTTCTATACTACTGGCACAGCCAGGGGTGCTGTAGACCTGCTTTAGTCAATAGAAACAGAATTCCCAGAACCCTTTGGGATAAGAATAGAGCATGAGTGCCACAGTAGCCTATCCATATCAACTATAGAACACATGTCACTGTGTTCTAGTCTGCAAAATTCAGGGACCTACAAAGAATGTGAGTGGAGGAGTGGCCTAAAGGTTAGTGTAGCAGGTTGTGGACCTGGGGAACTGGGTTTAATTCCTGTTGCTGCCTGATGGTCAGAAGTCAGTTGAGATCATGGGTAACCAGGTTCACTTACCTCTGCAGCTCCATGTAACCCTGGACAAGTCACTTAACCTAGACTGTGAGCCCAATAGGGACAGATCCAGTACCTGTAAAGTGAAGCTGTAAACTGCTTAGGTCTAAGCAGTATATAAATACTGAAATGCATACACAATATATCTGTTAGATAAAAGATCATGGGACAAACACCTTTGGATTGTGGGCTTGGGGAGTTATGCAGAATTGAGGCCTATGTTTGTTTCTATTGCTTCTTAGAACTGCTTTGGGCCACTTTACGTGTTGCATATAACATAATACAATGTAAATGATTCACACAGATTAAATGCATGATTTTCTCGAGGCCGGATAGAGAATGTACTGTGTGGGTTGCATAATGTTTATGAAATGCAAGTGGGAAAGGACAGAGAAAGTATTTCTTCTGTTAATAAACTAGTGCTTTTGCAAATCCTCCTTTAGGCACTTGATTTAATTATTGTAATTGCATGGTCAGGTGATTTTAAGGTGTATTTAGGGCAGAGAGTAGATACATTAAAAAATATGAATACTTTTTCAAAATGATTATTATTTTTCACAAAATAGTAAGTTGCAGATAGTATGTTAACTGCAGAAAACTCCCATTCCTCATCCCAGTGAATTTCTTAGGAGGGTATAATCTTTATTGCACGATCAAGTGTTGTGCAGTTCTGCAAGATTCCTTTTGAACAGAACAGAGCATTAGAGCTCTCCTCAAGAAATTATTTTAATTTTGTTGCTTTAAAACACAGAGAAGTTCATATTCAAAACAATTTAATTGGCCAGCAGGCCGATTCTCAAAACCTACCACTGGCGGTAAGACTGGTTAGCACGGGAATAGCGTGTATATAAATCTGCATGGAATGCTCAAAGGGCTTTAGTGTGGGAAATAACAAGCGCAGCAGAGATGGCTGCAAATTGTATATAAATATAGTCAAACGTGTGTTAATGATGTCATTTGCTATGCTTCCCAATGTTCAGAGAACTGCTCACAAACAAACCCTGTTCTTACTGCTGGAAAAATAACACCAGCTCGGAGCTGGCGCTGGCGCTGGAAGGTTTGAAGAGAGGATTTCCTTTGATTTCCAGTTTAAAATCTACCAGTTTTGATTTCTTTTGGAAGCAGAAGAAAGCCCGTGCAAGCCTGTAAGCGCTGGTACTGAGAAAGAAATGTGCGCGAGTCCAGGCAAATCGGAAAGTGAAAGCACACATCGGCACCTGTCTTCTGTGCTTAAATATTAACCTTCCAAGTAAAAAATAAAATTGGAAACTTTTATTTAAGGGTGCAGAAGAGGGGCACTGATGTGTGCTGCACGGTCGGGTTTGCCTGGCGCTTGCACACAAGAGCTGCGCTTACTGTGAAATGCTTTCCTGCCCTATTAGTTCTGGAATGAGGGCCATAGGATGAAGGTGAAAGGGGACAGATTCAGGAGTAGCCTAAGGAAATACTTCTTTATGGAAAGGGTGGTGAATTTGTGGAATGGCTCTTAGTGGAGGTGGTGGAGACATTGACTGTATCTGAATTAAAACAAGATTGGGACAAATACATAGGATCGATAAGGGAGTGCAAGGGATAGGAGATGGCACAGACGGGTAGACTGGATAGGCCATATGGAGGGCGAAATTCAGCCCATGGGAGGCAGGCTGGCTAAGTCCCGGGGCAAGTGCTGAGCCCGAATATTCAATGCTGGCCCATTTTCAGTGAACGGCAATTTAATAATGGTCTATGGACTTTTCCTTTAGAAAGCCATCCAGACCTTTTTTGAACCCCGCTAAGCTAACCTCCTTTACCACATTCTCTGGCAATGAATTCCAGAGTTTAATTATATGTTGAGTGAAGAAAACTTTTCTCCAATTCTTATTAAATGTACTACTTTGTAGCTTCATCACATGCCCCCTAGTCCTAGTATTTTTGGAAAGAGTAAACAAATGATTCACATCTACCCGTTCCACTCCACTCATTATTTTATAGACCTTTATCATATCTCCCCCTCAGCCATCTTTTGTCCAAGCTGAAGAGCCCTAGCCGCTTCAGCCTTTCCTCATAGGGAAGTCGTCCCATCCCCTTTATTATTTTCGTTGCCCTTCTCTGTACCTTTTCTAAATCCACTATATCTTTTTTGAGATGCGGTGACCAGAATTGAACACAATATTTGAGGTGCGGTCGCACCATGGACCGATACAAAGGCATTATAACGTCCTCACTTTTGTTTTCCATTCGTTTCCTAATAATACCTACCATTCTATTTGCTTTCTTAGCTGCCGCAGCACACTGAGCAGAGAGCTTTGCATTAGCAAGTGGTGAAGAAACTTGAGCTTATGTGTCGGAGGACTCTTTGGACCGGATATCCAGTGATAGTGGTCACTGGATAAAGTAAAGCACTGATGGTGACACTTGTTCATATATTCAGCAGCTCTATCCATTTAAGTAGTGCTGTGGATTAGTAGTTTATATGGTGGCCAGGTCTACCACTTATTTCCTTGCATTAGCTATTTCACTGACCTAACGAACAGATTAGTTATCTCAAGATCTTTCTGGGTAACGTTTTGGATAGGTCCCCCGTCCCACCACTAACTCCACCTCCAAGCATACATATAACTTTTATCTGTATAACTCACCAGAGTGTACGTCTAGTAGCGCTATAGAAATGATAAGTAGTAGTAGTAGTAGTAGTGGTGAACAAAGAGTTTTTTTTCTAAAGGATTTGTACAGTCAGCACTGGTGCCAAAAGCAGACATTTTGTCTATCAGGCAGTAAATATTTTTCTGTTTCTGAATCGAGTATTTGCTGAAGATTGGAAACTGGAAATTACCGAGTGTTTTCTCCACGTACTCTTCTTAGCTTTTTCAATGTGCTCTTTGATTCTATTTATTGTTATCTATAAACTTCTCTGGTTCAGAGAAAGTATCTAGACTGTGAATGATTTGTGGGCCAACGTGCAAGGGAGTGGGTCCCCCTCCCAACTGATCCTTGTCTCATCACCAGAAACTGTTTCCAGACTCTGCAGTGCTTTGTGCTGCAGCGTTTGATGGTGAACCCACAACTCTGCTACAAACAATCTCCACTAGAAAAAAGATTACACAGAGATGTTACTGTGTTTATAACTTGTTTGTTTTGCATTATATTGACACTGTACCGTGCTTTGGACATTTCTCTTTGGAAAAGCAAATAAGAAATCAGTATAAACAAATAAAAGAAGGGTAAAGTGCCATTTACATATCTAAAAAGCAGATTTACATAGGTAAATTGGCATACATTTCGCGGAAAGGGTGGTGGGTGCATGGACTGGCCTTCCGAAAGAGGTCATGGAGGCAATGACTGTATCAGAATTTAAGAAAGCATGGAACAGGCACGTGGGATCTCTTAGGGAAAGGAGGGGTTGTTGGTTACTGAGGATGGGCAGACTGTATAGGCCATTTGGCCGTTATTTGCTGTCATGTTTCTAATAGTGATTTTAGAAAAGCTTTTTCTGTACATGGAAATGGCAGCATGAAAGTATTTTAAGTGAGAGTGTTCTGGGCAAGGTTTGGGCAATTCTTAAAAATATATTATTCCCTGTTTTAGAACAACAATACACTCATCCAGCACACAACTTCCTTGTTGACATTTACATAAGTACATAAGTACTGTCATACTGGGACAGACTAAAGATCTATCAAGCCCAGCATCCTGTTTCCAACAGTGGGCAATCCAAGTCACATGTACCTGGCAAGATCCCAAAACAGTACAATACATTTTATGCTGCTTATCCTAGAAATAACCAAAGCTTCCAAATCATGCACTCCTGGGCGGATGCATTTCAGCTAAAACTTAACGCAGAAAAAAACGCAATGCCTTATACTTACCTCACAACACAAATAAATTCCCCACCAGAACCACCCCAAACTTTCCCTCCCCATCTCTAACACTTTGAAAATTCTTGGAGTCACCATTGATCGAAACCTCACACTTGACAACCACGTGAAGAATACAACTAAGAAAAATGTTCCACTCCATGTGGAAGCTCAAAAGAGTAAAACCTTTCTTCCCGAGGGCCATTTTTCGAAACCTGGTACAGTCAATGGTACTAAGTCACCTGGACTACTGCAACGCACTTTACGCTGGCTGTAAGGAACAAATAATCAAAAAGCTTCAAACCGCCCAAAATACCACAGCCAGACTTATATTTGGAAAAACAAAATATGAAAGTGCAAAACCCCTAAGAGAGAAACTAAACTGGCTCCCAATTAAAGAACGCATCACGTTCAAGATCTGCACGATTGTTTATAAAATCATTTACGGAGATGCCCCGTCATACATGCTTGACCTCGTAGACCTCCCACCCAGAAATGCCAAAAGATCTGCCTGTACTTTTCTTAATCTACACTTCCCCAGCTGCAAAGGACTAAAATACAAACAAACACATGCGTCTAGCTTTTCCTACTTGAGCACACAACTGTGGAACGCTATACCAAATCACTTGAAAACAATCAATGAAATCACTAACTTTCGCAAATCACTGAAAACCTCTCTTCAACAAAGCCTATCATGAGAATCCATAACCAACTACAACAAATCACCACTCATCCCTTATTATAAATGTCTTCTTTTATAACTCCTTGATTAGACTGACTTTCCTGTTATCCTTGATATTTCTGTAACCCCAAATGTATTTTTTGTACCCTGATATGGTGATGCCATAACAGGTCACTGTAAGCCACATTGAGCCTGCAAATAGGTGGGAAAATGTGGAATACAAGTGCAATAAATAAATACATAAATAAATAATAATAGCTTATGCACTTTTACTACTACTACTACTACTATTTAGCATTTCTATAGCGCTACCAGGCGTACGCAGCGCTGCACAAACATAGAAGAAAGACAGTCCCTGCTCAAAGAGCTTACAATCTAATAGACAAAAAAAAAAAAATAAAGTAAGCAAATCAAATCAATTAATGTGAACGGAAAGGAAGAGAGGAGGGTAGGTGGAGGCGAGTGGTTACAAGTGGTTACGAGTCAAAAGCAATGTTAAAGAGGTGGGCTTTCAGTCTAGATTTAAAGGTGGCCAAGGATGGGGCAAGACGTAGGGGCTCAGGAAGTTTATTCCAGGCGTAGGGTGCAGCGAGACAGAAGGCGCGAAGTCTGGAGTTGGCAGTAGTGGAGAAGGGAACAGATAAGAAGGATTTATCCATGGAGCAGAGTGCACGGGAAGGGGTGTAGGGAAGGACGAGTGTGGAGAGGTACTGGGGAGCAGCAGAGTGAGTACATTTATAGGTTAGTAGAAGAAGTTTGAACAGGATGCGAAAATGGATAGGGAGCCAGTGAAGGGTCTTGAGGAGAGGGGTAGTATGAGTAAAGCGACCCTGGCGGAAGACGAGATGGGCAGCAGAGTTTTGAACCGACTGGAGGGGGGAGAGGTGACTAAGTGGGAGGCCAGCAAGAAGCAGATTGCAGTAGTCTAAACGAGAGGTGACAAGGGTGTGGATGAGGGTTTTGGTAGAGTGCTCGGAAAGAAAGGGGCGGATTTTACGGATGTTGTAAAGAAAGAAACGACAGGTCTTGGCAATCTGCTGGATATGAGCAGAGAAGGAGAGAGAAGAGTCAAAGATGACCTCAAGGTTTCGAGCTCAGGAGACAGGGAGAATGAGAGAGCCATCAACAGAAATAGAAAACGGGGGGAGCGGGGAGGTGGGTTTGGGGGGGAAATGAGAAGCTCGGTTTTGGTCATATTTAATTTCAGGTGGTGTTGAGACATTCAGACAGCAATGTCAGACAAGCACGCTGAAACTTTGGTTTGGATGCAAGGTGAGATATCAGGGGTAGAAAGGTAGATTTGGGAGTCATCAGCATAGAGATGGTAGGAAAAGCCATGGGATGAGATTAATGAACCAAGGGAAGAAGTGTAGATAGAAAAGAGGAGGGGACCAAGAACAGAACCCTGAGGTATGCTGACAGGCAGAAGGATAGAAGTAGAAGAGGATCCACCAGAGTGAACACTAAAGGTGCGGAGGGAGAGGTAGGAAGAGAACCAGGAAAGGACAGAGCCCTGGAATCCAAGTGAGGACAGGGTATCGAGAAGTATGCTGTGATCGACAGTGTCAAAAGCAGCGGAAAGATCAAGAAGAATGAGGATGGAATATTGACCTCTGGATTTAGCCAGTAATAGGTCATTGGAGACTTTAGTAAGTGCAGTTTCGGTTGAGTGGAGAGGGCGAAAACCAGATTGTAGTGGGTCAAGAATAGCATGTGAGGAGAGAAAATCAAGGCAGCGGCGGTGAACAGCATGCTCAAGTAATTTGGAGAGAAAAGGAAGGAGGGAGATGGATCGGTAATTAGAGGGACAAGTAGGGTCAAGTGAAGGCTTCTTAAGGAGAGGTGTGACCACAGCATGTTTAAAGGCAGCAGGGACAGTCGCAGTGGAAAGTGAGAGGTTGAGAATGTGACAGATAAAAGGAATAAGAGCAGGAGAGATGGCATTAAGAAGGTGGGTGGGAATGGGATCAGAGGAACAGGTGGTACATTTTGAGGAAGAAAGGAGAAGTGTAGTTTCCTTAATAGTAACTTCAGGAAAGGAGGAAAGGGAATGAGGGGAAGGAGAGAGAGGGGAACGGACTAGTGGAGGGAGAGGTGGTGAGGCAGAGAAAGCAAGGTTTATCTTTTGAACCTTGTTGTGAAAGAATTCAGCAAGGGTCTGAGGAGATAATGAAAGGGGAGTTGGGGGAGGGGGCACCTTGAGGAGAGAGTTCAATGTGGTGAAGAGAAGTCGAGGATTAGAGCCAAGAGAGTTGGTCAGTTGGATATAATAATCCTGTTTGGCACGTAAAAGAGCAGATTGGAAGGAGGTCAGCATGAACTTAAAGTGTAAGAAATCAGCAAGGGCCCGAGATTTCCGCCAGAGGTATTCGGCGGAGCGGGTACAGGAACGTAGGTAGCAGATATTAGAAGTCAGCCAAGGTTGGGGTTTTGTACGCCTTACAGGGCGGGTCATCAAAGGTGCAAGAGTGTCTAAGGCAGAGGATAGAGTATTGTTGTAGGAAGAAACAGCCTCGTTGACAGACGTGGATGGTGCCACAGTAGAGAGGAGGTTTGAAACATGGGAGGATAGAGATGAAGGGTCAATATCGTGAAGATTCCTAGATAAATTAGATAAGATAGGACGGGACTGGGAGGGAGGAGATTTAAGTGTGAAAGTTATAAGATGGTGATCAGAGGAGGGAAGATCAGAGGCAAGGAAACTAGAGGGTGAACAGTTGGAGGAGAAGATGAGATCAAGACAGTGACCATTTTGATGAGTGGGGGAGGTGGAGCATAGTTGGAGATTAAAGGAGGACGTTAAAGAGAGTAACTTTTAGGAAGCTATCCAAACCTTTTTTTAAACCCCCGCTAAGCTAACTGCTTTTACTACATTCTCTGGCAACGAATTCCAGAGTTTAATTACACATTGAGTGAAGAAATATTTTCTCTGATTCATTTTAAATGTACTACTTTGTAGCTTCATTGTGTGCCCCCCTAGTCCTAGTATTTTTGGAAAGAGTAAATAAGTGATTCACTCCATCATTATTTTATAGACCTCTATCATACCTCCCTTCAGCCGTCTTTTCTCCAAACTGAAAAGCCTTAGCCGCTTTAGCCTTTCCTCATAGGGAAGTTATCCCATCCCCGTTATCATTTTTGTCGCCCTTCTCTGTACCTTTTCTAATTCCACTATATCTTTTTTGAGATGCAGTGACCAAAATTCTATACAATATTCGAGGTGTGCTTGCACCATTGAGCGATACAAAAGCATTATAACATCCTCACTTTTGTTTTCCATTCCTTCCCTAATAATACCTAACATTCTATTTGCTTTCTTAGCCACTGCCGCACACTGAGCAGAGGGTTTGAACGTATCATCAACGATGACACCTAGGTTCCTATCCTGGTTGGTGACTCCTAATGTGGAATCTGGCATTATATAGCTATAGTTCGGGTTCATCTTTCCCACATGCATCACTTTCCACTTACTCACATTAAACATCATCTGCCTTTTGGATGCCTAGTCTTATAAAGTCCTCTTGTAATTTTTCACAATCCTCTTGCGATTTAACAACTTTGAATAACTATACATTGTGTTATCAGCAAATGTAATTACCTCACTAGTTACTCCCATCTCTAGATAATTTATAAATAGGTTAAAAAGCAGTGGCCCCAGCACAGACCCCTGGGGAACCCCACTATCTACCCTTCTCCACTGAGAATACGGACCATTTAACCCTACTTTCTGTTTTCTATCTTTTAACCAGTTTTTAATCCACAGTAGAACACTACCTCCTATCCCATGACTCTCCAATTTCCTCTGAAGTCTTTCATGAGGTACTTTGTCAAATACCTTTTGAAAATCCAGATACACAATATTGACCGGCTCGCCTTTATCCACATGTTTATTCACCCCTTCAAAGAAATGTAATAGATTAGTGAGGCAAGATTTCCCTTCACTAAGTCCATGTTGGCTTTATCTCATTAATCTATGCTTTTGAATATACTCTGTAATTTTGTTCTTTATAATAGTCTCTACCATTTTGCCCGGCACCAGCGTCAGGCTCACTGGTCTATAATTTCCCGGTTCACCTCTGGAACCTTTTTTTAAAAATCAGCATTACATTGGCCATCCTCCAATCTTCCAGTACCATGCTTGATTTTAAAGATAAATTAGATATTACTAAGAATAGTTCTGCAAGTTCATTTTTCAAATGTATCAGTACTCTGGGATGAATACCATCTGGTCCAGGCAATTTGCTACTCTTCAATTTGTCAAATTGCATCATTACATCCTCCAGGTTTATAGAGATTTCATTTAGTTTCTCTGACTTGTCGGCTTTGAATACCATTTCTGGCACTGGTATCTCTCCCAAATCTTCCTCGGTGAAGACCAAAGCAAAGAATTCATTTAATCTCTCCACTATGGGTTTGTCTTCCCTGAGTGCCCCTTTTACCCCTCGGTTATCTAGTGGTCCAACTTATTTTTTTTTTTGCCAGCTTCTTGCTTTTAATATAACTCAAAAAAAAATTTTTACTATGTGTTTTTGTCTCCAATGCAATCTTTTTTCAAAGTCCCTCTTTGTCTTCCTTATCAGTGCTTTCCATTTGACTTGCCATTCAATATACCAATATACCATGCCATTCTTATTATTTTACATAGTAACATAGTAACATAGTAGATGACGGCAGAAAAAGACCTGCATGGTCCATCCAGTCTGCCCAAGATAAACTCATGTGTATACCTTACCTTGATTTGTACCTGTCTTTCTCAGGGCACAGACCGTATAAGTCTGCCCAGCAGTTTTTCCTGCCTCCCAACCACCTGTCCCGCCTTCTATCACCGGCTCTGGCACAGACCGTATAAGTCTGCTCTCCCCTATCCTCGCCTCCCAACCACCAACCCCTCTTCCCCCCACCTGCTCTGCCACCCAATTGTAGCTAAGCTTCTGAGGATCCATTCCTTCTGCACAGGATTCCTTTATGCACATCCCACGCATTTTCAGTCGGTTCCTTTTCTGAAGGATTTTCTTTTAGCTCTAATAGCTTCCTTTACCTCACTTTTTAACCATGCCAGCTGGTCTTCCTTCCTCCTTTTTTAATACGCGGAATATATTTGGCCTGGGCTTCCAGGATGGTATTTTTGAACAGCATCCATGCCTAATGTAAATTTTTGACCTTTGCAGTTGCTCCTCTAAGTTTTTTTCCCCACCGTTCTTCTAATTTTATCATAGTCTCCCTTTTGAAAGTTAAATGCTAATGTATTGGATTTCCTGTGTGTACTTACTCCAAAGCCAAAATCAAATCTGATCATATTATGATCCCTGTTATTAAGCAGCCCCAGCACCATTACCTCCTGCACCAGACCATGTGCTCCACTAAGGACTAGGTCTAGAAGTTTTCCTCCTCTTGTTGGCTCCTGTACCAGCTGCTTCATAAAGCAGTCCATGATTTCGTCAAGGAAATTTACCTCCCTAGCATGCCCTGATTTTACATTTACCCAGTCAATACTGGGGTAATTGAAATCACAATTCACAAACAAATCTCCACTTTTTTATTCTGTATCTCTAGAAGGGTCATATAAGATAATATCAGCAGCTTATCTAAACGGTGGAGAAAAAAAGACTTCAGACACCACGAGATTCCCATCCACAAGTAAGGTAAACCTTCATATCCATGGGTGGCTCTCCCCAATCAATAGTCATAAAAAAACTCCACCAAATTGTTGTGTCTATAATACAAACGACCAGAAAAACCTTTTGAGATACAGAAAAATCTATTCACTTGGAGATTTGTTTGTGAATTGTGATTATTGACTCCATTGATTCTTTGAGTGTGGGGTAATTGAAATCACCCATTATTATTGTGTTGCCCAGTTTGTTAGCTTCCCTAATTTCTGATAACATTTCTACATCCGTCTGTTCATCCTGGCCAGGTGGATGGTAGTACACTCCTATCACTATCCTTTTCCCCTTTCAACATGGAATTTCAATCCATAGGGATTCCAAGATATGTTTTGTTTCCTGCAGAATTTTTAGTTTAAATTTCTTTATTGATTTTTTATAATTACAAGTTACATAAACTTGCAAAGAAACACAGAAAGTAACAATTATTATAGTAATATTACAAAGAAAACATTTACTATCAAAACAGATAGTCAATTATCATTCTTCCTTAGACCACAATCACAAGAGGAGGGGCGATAGAAAACAAAAGGAGATTCTTTTAACCACAATAGTATGAATACATCGGCTTAACCTTTCTCACATATATAATTCTTCTAGTTGATATTAGATGTTTCTTTAAGATGGGCGGCCGTTTGTTTTTTTTGCTTCCAGGAATGTTTGGAGCTCAGAGGGATCATAGAAAATATATTTATTCCCTTGAAAGTTCACCCTGCATTTGCAGGGGTAAGCCAACAAGAAAGTTGCCCCCAAAGCTCTAATATCATTTCTTAAATGCAAAAATTGTTTCCTTCTTTCCTGAGTTACCTTCGCTACATCTGGGTAAATCCATATTTTTTGACCATGAAACAGTTTTGAGGAATTTTTAAAAAAAAATTTCAAAACTTGATTCAAATCCTGTTCAAAGACAAACTGAGCTAATAAGGTCCCTCGATTAGTTATTTCCAAATTTGAATCTTCAAGGAATGCAGTCAAATTATGAGGTTCTTAAATATTTCCATGTACTCTCACTATTTCGAGATCCAAATTTCTTTTAAGAGGTAAATAATAAATCTTATTGTATGGAGGCATATTTGAAAGAGGAATCTGTAATACTTCTTGAAGATAGGCTTTAAACAGCTCATCTGCTTTTAACAGGTGAAACAGGAAAGTTCAAAAACCTAAGATTTAAACGTCTGTTATGATTTTCCATTAACTCAGTTTTTCGATGAATTAGTTGTTTATCTTTCATCAAAACTTCAACTGAAGATTTTAAATCATCCACTACTTCTTTCGTTTGTTGAGCTTGAGCAATGGAGTCATTTTTAACTTTCTCCAACGAAACATCAATTTTTTTCTAGTTTACTCACGATTGAAGCGAATTCACCCATGGATTTAGTCACTACTGTCGTCAAATCTTGCACAGCTTTCCAGACGGCCGTCAAAGTCACTTCTCCTTGTTCTCCCGGGATAGTAAGTCCTCCCCGCTAGGGTTCCTGGGTAATTTGCCGACCGAAGCCTTGCCTGCAGCGCCTTCCGCATCAGGCAAGGTTTCCTCACCTCGGGTCTTAGCGGGGCAAGGAGGAGGGATCAACTTCGGCGGCGTGAGGGATACCTCCAGTCCCGGAAGCTCCGATGCTCTTTCATCGGAGCTTAACAATGGACTCACCAAACCGGATACCTGTGTGAGGTTCTGCATGAAGCGGTTGAGAGTCGGCTGGGTCGGGGTCGACGTTATCGCCTGCGGCAATTGGCTTTTCGTCATACCCTTCCGCTTTGTGTGTGGCATATTGCAACAAGGAAATTTTTTCCAGCGCTCCGGATCCTCCGCCATCTTGACACGCCCCCTCTTCCCTCCGACCTGCAGAATTTTTAATCTATTTGATTCAAATCCCTCCTTAACATACAATGCTACTCCTCCACCAATTTGATCCACCTTATCACTACAATATAATTTGTACCCTGGTATGCCAGTGTCCCACTGGTTATCCTCCTTCCACCAGGTCTCAGAGATGCCTATTATATCTAATTTTTCATTTACTGCAATATGTTCTAACTCTCCCATCGTATTTCTTAGGCTTATTTCTTGCCCAATTTGCACATGCAATTTAATTGAATAACAAGCTAATTAGCACTGATAATTGGCTTTTTAACAAGCAGTTATTGGCACTATTTAGATTTAATTGAAATGCACATGCATTAACTTAGGCACGGGATCCACACTTAAATTATACGCATGAGTCAAAAAAGTGATGTGGAAATGGGAGGCTCATGGGCGGGTCATGGGTTGATTGGGGCGTTCCTTTAATATATGTGTCAGCATTCGTTGTCCAGTTCTGGTCCCAGGTCCAGTCCATAGAGGCAGTGGGTTCCCAATAATGCACAATCCACACAGGTTTGGATAGAAAGTATATTATATTTGCATATATATATATATATATATATATATATATATAGGCTCACAGCACTTAGTACAGATAAATATTGCAATGCTGTATCTGGGTGTGTGTTTAGATGGGGATCAGTGAGAGAAAGGTAAGGATAGGGGTGTTCAGAGGAAAAGAGAGAGAGAGAGAGAGAGCCTCAGGGTTGGGCTGAAGGAGAAAAGGGGGGAGCAGAGCTAGATGCTCTGGTGGCTTAAGATGGGGGTGTGCAGAGAAAAAAAAGGAGAAGAGCAGAGCCATGTGCTCTGCTTATATATCTAACAGGAACAGAGAGGGATCAAATAACTTCTTTCCTTCCCAGCCTTTGTTATCAGTTATTTCCTTTGCAAACTCCAGTTTAATTTCCTGTTGTCAGGAAGGTGAGCACTTTCACAGATTTTAATCTTTGAAGTCCCTAGTTTTGGAGCCTGTCTGTCTGGATTTCATTGTTCTCAGAGAGCCCTGGTCCCAGATGCCCAGAGAGGACAAAGGTATGTCAAGTAGGGGTACTTGAGAAACAAAGGGCTAGCAGGCAGTTGGGCAACATTTGGTCCATCTGCCATTCTCAGGGCTTCCTGAGGGAGGGGGGTTATCAGAAGCTGGTTTCATATTAATCTAAGTATGTCCAGCAATCCTGACAATATGCACTTAGAGAATAAGGGCATCCATGCATAAATTTACGCATGGGTATTTGCACCGTTTTAATTGGTGCAAATGGCCTGCCTAAAGTTAGGTGCAACTCCCAGGCATAAGCACAATTCTATAAAATCATGGCTAACTTTAAGTATGGTTTATAGAATAGTGTTTTTTTTTTGTGCCACATATGTATTTTATAAAAGGGTCAGTGTTCAGTGAGGTGGGATAGAGGAAATATGATAGAGACATTTAAATTCCTTCAAGGTATAAACACATAGGACCAGGGCCGGTCTTAGCAAGTGCGGGGCCCTATGCAGACCAATTTGATGGGGCCCCACCCTAGCCCTGCCCCCACCTAACTCCGCCCCCACCCTAGCTCCAGGGCCGGCTACCCCTCCCTCTGAGTTCCCGGGCTGCTCCCTCTGAGCTCCAAGGCCCCCAGCTCCAGGGCGTCCCCCCCTAGGGCTCCCAGCTCCAAGGCCCCCTTCCCTCCCGGTCATTTTTTAACACCCCCTCCAAAATCCAGTACTAGGTATGCCGAGAATACAAAACACTCTAGGACCTATTGAGCAATTCTACCATACCATAAGCAGTCATTTCTACGAATCACACAAAGAAAAGGAAAACATCTTAAAACACTACAGTGAGCACTAGAACATCAATTCACCTATTGTAAAATGAAACCTGACAGAATAGTACAGATCGTCGATCCTGCACAGTCAATGCCAACTGAAAGCCATGTCTTTTTCACAAACACAGATACACCCTAATCCACTATAGAATAAGTAGTAATATTTAAACTTTCTATTTAGACAAAAATTAAACTGAACCCCCAAGATGCCAGACTCTGCATACAATTCAACACCACAGAAACAGAAAATGACCCCTAGTACTGTGCAAAATATAAAGACAGCAGATGTAAATTTGAAAAAACTAACAAATACCAATCACCACTTTACAAATTAACAAATAGAAATAAAACAAATACAGAAAATAAAATAATACCATTTTATTGGACTAATACATTTAGCTTCCAGAGGCCAAAATCTCCTTCCTCAGGTCAATACAGTATAGTGCTGTTACAGTATCCTATCCTGATCTGAGGAAGGGGGTTTTCTTCTCTGAAAGTTAAGTCGAAATGTATTAAAATTAGTCCAATAAAAAGATTACCTTATTTACATGTTCTATTTATAAACATTTATTAACACAGCTACAATACTATATCCTAAAGCAAAAAAATAAAAATATATATTTTATTTACAGTTTGTTGTCTCTGGTTTCTGCTTTCCTCATCTTCTTTTCACTGTCTTCCTTCCATCCAGCATCTGTCATCCAGTGTCTGCCCTCTCTGCTGTCCCCTCCATCCAATGTCTGCCCTCTCTCCCTGCCCCTTCCATCCACATCTGCCCTTTATCTCTGCCCCTTCCATGATCCATCCACCATCTGCCCCTGTCTGCCCTCTCTCTCTCCCCCATCCATTCACTGTCTGCCCTTTCTATCCCTGCCATCCACTGTCTGCCCTTTCTCTCTGCCCCTTCAATCCACAATTTGACCTCCCTCTCCCATCCATCCGGGGTTTGCCCTCCCTCTCACTACCCCATCCAGGATCTGCCCCTCTCTCCGCCCCTTTTTCAGTCCCCAGTTCCAGCCCCACTATCCCACCAGTCCCCCATTTCAGCCCCAGCCCTTTTCTCCCACCAGCCCCGAGCTTCAGCCCCCCAGCCACTTCTCCCTATCCCGTTTTCAGCCTCCAGTCCCAGTACTAGCCCCCTTATCCCACCTACCCTCCTTTTCAGCCCCCAGTTCCAGCCCCCTTCATCCACATGCCTTGTATTAGGGCCCCCTTTTCAGAACCATTCTCCCACCTGACCCACGCATGCCCCATTTTCCCACCAGCCCCAGGCATGGCCCCCATTTTCCCATATGGCCACTTCTCAGACCCCAGTGCCTGCCCCCTTCTCCCATCCGAGAAGCCCCTCCCCAGTCCCCTTCTCCCATCCAAGAACCCCAGTCCCCTCCCCACCCGTCCCCTTTAACCATCCAAGAACCCCCTCCCCACCCCTTCTCCCATCCGTGAACCCCCTCCCCACCTCAGTCCCCTTCTCCCATCCAAGAACCCCAGTCCCCTCCCCACACGTCCCCACCCGTCCCCTTTAACCATCCAAGAACCCCCTCCCCACCCCCTTCTCCCATCCGTGAACCCCCTCCCCACCTCAGCTTTAGAAATGTTAAGTAGTAGTCTCCTTCCCATTTGAGAACCCCCTCCCCACCCTTCCCCCCACCTGAGAACCCCCACCCCACACACCCTTCTCCCATCTGAGTCCCCACCCCCCAACCTACCTACTAGCTTTGTTCTCCGGTCCCCACCACCCTCACTGGCTTTAAAAAAAGAATTTGGAAGCGCCAGAGGAACAGGCAGCACCTCGTGTCTGCCCTCCCTGCTACTAAAAATGTCTTCGACGTCGTCATTGGGCCTTCTCACATTGAGTCCCGCCCACCCTCGCGGTAATTGGAAGTTACCTCAGAAAAGGGCGGGCCTCAATGTGAGAAGGCCCAATGACGACGTCGAAGACATTTTTAGTAGCAGGGAGGGCAGACACGAGGCACTGCCTGTCCCTCTGGCGCTTCCACAGTCTTTTTTTTAAGGTAGGACAGGGTGGGAGCAGCGGGTGCAGGGCACCCCCCACCCGCTGACAGCCGGGGCGGACCGCCTCCACCACTCCGCCATCGTGCGCCATCCGAGGGAGGGAGGGAGGACTGGAACTCGGGCGGTCGGGGCGGGGCGACCTTAGGCGCGCCGCGCGGGGCCCCCCTGAGCGCGGGGCCCTATGCGGCCGCCTCGGTCGCCTCGCCTTAGGACCGGCCCTGCATAGGACAGGCCTTTTCAATGGAAAAGAAGCTCTGGAATAAGGGATCACAGGATAAGACTGAAATCAGATAACTCATGAGTAATCTATGGATATATTTCCTTACAGAAAGGACTGTGGATGCATGAAAGAGCCTCTCAGTGGACATGGTAGAGATAAGGACAGGATTTACATTAAGAAAACAAGAGATTAACATGGAGAAAATCTGAGAAAGAGGAGAGGATTATAGAGCTGAGCAGCTAGTGGGAATGGGCAGATTGGATGTCGTATATGGTCTTTATCTGTCCTCATTTTCTAGGTATCTAGTTTTAAATCCTTGTTGAAATACAAAAGTCAGTTTAAGGTGAACAAAGACCCAGTACCAGGTTCCTATCTGCCTTGTACAGGGACTCCAGTGCTCCTGGATACTGTTCCTGTGAGTCTTTTATAAATGATTTATGGGGGAATTTCTATATTGGCATCTTGACCCCAAGATTCCTTTATAGAATGCTAGTATATGTCAGCATTGGCGCATCCATTTGTTGGCACACCCTCATACGCCATGTCAATGGCAAGCGTATGCTGTCACCTAAGTGTGCCTAATGATGCACATAATTTGTAGTATTCTATAAACTACATGTATAACTGGGAGACACGCCCATGTCCCACCCATGCTCTGCCCACATATACACCCCCTTGCAGCTAGGCACTATGGCACTTAGGCATTACTTTATAGAATAGACCCTAGTGCCTATAGGCACCTAATGATCAATTAATGTCGTCTTTGATGTTCCTAAGTGGTGCCTACCTCTACGCTCCAGCTTATATAATTGGCCTTGTAAGAGTTTTTTGAACACACAGACCTAAACATCCTTTATCGAAGCTGGACACCCTATGCAAAACTATTGTCATGTACTTAGCTCCCAAGAGCTGGGCCCTTCATAGAAACTTAGCTAAGGTCTAGACCAACTGGCTGGACGATTGTAAAATGTGTTCCAAGAAAAACCTAGCACAGGCAACTCAAGGCCGATGCAAAACAGCTCCACCTCTGCATGGATGATTTTACTGCAGCTGCACAACACCAAAGCACTCACAATGACTCACTATGGATGCCCTTGCCATGGCTGCCATGGTACATGTAGGACTGCACTATCAACGAAGGGACTACCCTATTGGTGCTGGAGTGTTGACTTGATTCAGGCCTCTTCCTGTCTCTTATATTGCTACTGGTCTCAGCATTATGATATAGTGCTTCCTGATTGGTCCTTCTGAATATCCCATGGACTGATTTGGTCCTGTAGAAGGCAACTTTGATTGGCTCCCTGTAGCTATGTAACCCTAGAACTCCCAACCCTCTGTCCACAGCTAGGTCTCTCATAGGAGTTCTGAGTGCCTTATTCTCTGTTAACTTTTGATGTGTGACTTCTGCCTGTTTCTCTTTTACAAACCTGTTCACTTGCTGCCTGATCTTAACACTATCTCTATCTGCTGTGTGGACATGGTTCTACCCCTAATTTTTCTCTTGCCTCCTCCTCCTTTGCCTGATGTCCGGTGTCCTCCTCTCTATGGGAATACCCGTGCTTCAAGTCCTGGCAGATACTGAGTACCGGAGGGCTCCAACCTGAAGGAAAAGGTTGCTGTTATAGGTGCATTTCTTAAGATCCCAGTGTTCCCCTAGCGTGAACATGGCTATAATAGTTATCCTCCAAATGTGTATCACAATCTGAGATCACATGTAAACAACAGTACAAAGTGATCATTTTTATAGGTCTTTAAGGAGAAAAAGAACACCTTATAAATTGTTTCCTTTTGGCTCCCAGTCCTTCTGTCAGTGTCCTTTACAGCACACAGGCCAGGAAATTGATTTGGGTGAAATTTTATATGAGCGTTATACATAAATGTCATAATTAATACTTTCAAACTTCAAAAGGCAGCCACTATAATGTAAAGATCACCTTTGTGTACTCTCTGCCTGCAGTACACCTTTCTAATCATGTGTCCTATTGTTTCTTTTTGGTATCAGATTTCATGCTCAGTCCTGACTGCAGGGCAATAGATTATAGACAGGCTTTAGGTAAAATACGAGGATTAACTTATTGCTAATTTTCAGGGCTGTTTTTAAGAGCTTTCAGAGGTTGGGACCATTCCAGCAGCCTCCAGATCCGGAGTCAGGTGCTCTACCAATCAACCACTAAAAACTTTTCTACCCACCTTGTTGCGGGAATACTAGAATTGTTCCCTTGCCTACAGTTTCTCTCTCACCACCAAATGGGATTCTTACTAAGGGTGTGCTGCCTGGAAATGTTTCATATTTTCCAGTAAAAACGCCTAACACTGGATGCACTAATGTATTCCACATTAGTTTTGCAAATAGTATGCCCTCTCCACAAATAATGCGCCCTCCTTGCGAATAGTGCACACTGCAAATAGTACGCCATCTCCGTAAATAATGCGCACTCCTTGTAAATAGTGCACACTCTGCAATTAGTTCGCCCTCTCCACACCCTGAAAATGAAGGTAGGGAAGCGCGAGGGGGCTTTGGAAGATGACGGGGAGAAAGGGCAACAGTGGATTGAGATTATGCTGCTGTAGATGGTGGTTTATGCAGTAACATCAACCCTGTTAGTGAGCCCTCTGAACAGAAGTTTAAGTCTGATCTGAAGACCTGCTTGTTTCCCCTGGCATTTAGTTAATGGTCTTTCTTAATCAGTACATTAGCAGGTCTCTCCTTCTCCTATTTTCAGGCCCTCCTAGTGTTTCACTGCTGCATGTCCAACAGTCAAAAGTTATTTGCTGTAGGTGCTTTTCATTCTTTCCCTTCTGTTTCACTTATAGTAGTTACTGAATTGTCACTACAGTATTGCATTTCCTTCTCTATGGTTCTGTTCCCCATTCAAGACTGTAAATACCATCTCAAAGCACTTGTGATGTGGTAGTGTACCAAATGCAGAATAAATAAAACAAAATTACATCAATAAATACATATGACACTGACATGGAAACATTCCCAAGACAGAGACAGACTATTTGCGTAGAATATAATTAACCTAGCAATTACTGAGGTGCATTAACTGACAGCAGATTGGTTTAATGAACAGTAGGTGTGGTGACTGAATGCACGATCTGCTGTCTTTCCCAAATAGACAATAGGCCTATGTTCTTTTCTAAATACTATTATCATCATGGCCTAAGCTTTTTTTAAACTAAACTACGTCACTTGAACTTTATCTGTTAATCCTGGATTTATTCAATATCCAAAGTATTTACCACGTGTCAGCTAAACTGCACAGTTGACATAGATGTTGGAAACAGAGCAATAAATGTATTTGGTGTGGATTAGGCATGAAATATCACACGCAAGATTTAACCGTCCTACTACCCATACCTTTAGATTGCTTAAGAAAACTTGCAGCATGCAATTCTGTTTTATATTTTTAAAGTCGTGATCAAAATTCTTGTAACCTGCAGGTGGTAACAGAATCCTGTTCCGTAGACTGGTGCAATCATATGTGCCACCTCTCAGAGCTGCCATCACAATACCAGTTACTTATATAACTTGTAAGAGTCTTGTGTTCAGTACCAGGTGGCTCCCCCCCCCCCCCCCCCCATGACAAGATCTTTATGAGAAACTCATGACTAAGGCTCCTAGATGGTCAGCCTTCCCAGGATGCTCTTGGTTTTGGTCTCTGTATTTACTGTCCTTTCACCGTGAATTCTAGGAATACTGTATAATATCAGTGAGGGACAGTTTTCAGACTGGAAATTCATTGCTACTTTTTACTCAGAGATTTTTTTCATTCATTTTAAAAGCAAACATATGTGAGTACTTGAACTATGAAGCTTGCTAAGAGTTTGAAGTATTTAGTTATTTATTTGAAATATTTATAGCCCACCTACAACTTCAGCGGATTACAAAAAACATACACAGTAAAAATACATTTAAAAAGACCATTTACACTTAGGTACTTTTTCTTGGCCAATAATGCACATACACCCAAACGTGGAGTCTGTGCATGGGATTTTCCTTCCCCGACCAACATGGACCTGGGAACTCATCCCCATAAGATGTTGGATGTAAGGATGGGCAGCCAGAACAGTTTTGTTTTGTGCCATTTCCTGTGTCATTTATGGAAACATTTATTGTATTCGATTTTGTTTGGCCATATTTATGTCTTGGTAGTAAAGTTATTGACCCCCTGGATTCTATATAGCTTGACCAGTTGTATTCTGGATATGCACGCACAATTTAATTATTTAACAAGCCAATCAGTGCCAATAATTGCCATTTAACAAGCAATTATTGATACTAATTGGCATTAATTAGAATTTACGTGCACAGCTTGCTAGGTGTATTCTGTAAAGTGGTGCGTGTAAATTCTAATGCGCACTGCCAAAAAGGGGGCATGGCCATGAGCGTGGAATGGGTGGACCATGGGCTTTCTGAAAATTTACATGCACAGTTATAGAATACACCTGCTTGCCTAACTGAGGTGCCAGCATTTACATCAAGTTTTCCTTGGTGTAAATGGACATGGCTAGGTGCATTCTATAAACTGCGCCTAAATCAAGGCATGGTTTACAGAATATGCTTAGGTGGAAATATTTTCAGTGCTGATTTTTCAGGCACCATATATAGAATCTAGCCCTGAGTGCGTACTCTTTTGAAAGATGGTGCACTATGCGCAAAGAGGGTTCCTTCTGAAAGACTGCGCATTTTGTGCACAGGCACAGTGATTTCTTCATGTCTTATAGTTTGTGCATACACAATGGGCAGGCTCCTTGCAAATAATGCACCCTTTGTTAAAAAAGGGCACACTATTATCGGCAAATGATAAAACACAAATTTTATCAATGCAGCTCCTTGTAACTTTGGGCAAATCACTTAACCCTCCATTGCCTCGGGTGCAAAACTTAGATTGTGAGCCCACTAGGGACAGAGAAAGTACCTGTATATAATAAATGTAAACCATAGAAAGGCAGAATATCAAAACAATGACCCTTTATACATGATAGACTTGCAAAGCTCTGATGTTGGGGAAGAAAATCTCCTTTCTTAACTCACAAACTCATCCAAAGTGACATCATCATTCAAGAACTTTCTTCTTTCTCATGTCCTATTAATTATTGTTAAATATTGAGATACTGCTTCTGATTAAAAAAAATCTAAGTGTTTTATAATAAAAATCCTTCTTGGCCCAACTACAATTCCACAATCATCCAGCACGAAACTTTTAGGCGTGATCTTAAATGATTTGCTTTCCTTTCAACCGCATATTTCTACTGTAATTTGACAATGTTACTACAGAATATGACAAATCCGCTCGATTCATCTTTTCATTGACCCACCTGCACTAAATATATTCATCCACTCTTTTGTCATCAGCAAACTTGACTATTGCAATTCTCTCTATAAAGGTCTTAAAACATCTGATATCGGGTGCCTACAAATTGTAAAAAGACATTCGATCACGTTACTCCACTATTGCAAGTGGCCCACTGGCTTCCTCTGCCCCATAGTATCATCTATAAGATTTTACTCTTGGTCTTTAAAATCCGTCTGTCTGGGGAACCACTGATCTTTCTCGTATGTTAATCCCATATTCAAATACAAGAACATTACGCTCATCTTTTCAAAATTTACTGACAATACCATCTTTTTGAAAGATAATCCATCAACACACCAGGAAGGCAATTTTTTCAGTTTAGGGTCCTGAACATTGGAACAAGCTACTCCAGTCCCTTTGACTACAGACTCCCTCCAAAACTTTAAAATTGATCTAAAAACATCTCTCTTTTCTGATGCGTACTCTTAATTTTGCTGGGGCTATCCATGGAGATGAAGCCTGTTGGAGCCATCGGACCAGTCTCGGCCCTCCTTTCCTGTTCCCCCTCTTCTATCCTATCTGAAATTGTATTCTACTCCTCCTCTTCTTTTCGTGCCTTGCTATTTTCTTCCTTTTCTTTATTCTTAAACTTAAGCCACGTTGACATATTTTCTGTTGGGCGGGATAGTAAATCCTGAAATAAACTTGAAACTTGATACTTTATATAATGAATTTATTACAACCCTTCCTCTCCATCACTATCAGGCCCCTGCCTGCGTAAATTGCCTGTGCGGAGCTATCCGCTGTTATTCAGCAGTACTTAACCAGATAGATCTGCTGAATCTCCCCCTAACTGCCTAAGTCAAAACTGGCTATGTTGTGGGTGGTCCAGGGGTGGAGATGGAACAGGGTCAGCTAATATTCAGCTATTAACCACCCCAAGACTTCAGTCCCGCTCAGTGTCCTGCTCCCAGCCTTCATCCGGTGGATACCATCTCCCATCAGTCAGGGCCCCTTTGACCTCTGAGTTGTGAGCCCGGTGACAGCCCAAGGGCTCACATTCCAGGCCCAAGAAGTTAAAGCTCTCAGTGTGCCATCCTCTTGATGATCTGTGGTATTGAAATGGTCTTGAAATCAACTGCTTCACCTAGGTTATTCCTTTGTGAAAGTAATGACATCTTTATTTTCTATTAGTCCTTTTCAGCCACTTCTAACCTTCACTTTTCAGGATCTGGACACTGCATCAATAACCTTATGGTCAGAATACTAAGAGGTAACTTTAAAACAATCCAGTAACATAAGACCTTTGAAGTTAAGATGATGAAATATTTTGATACCACATGACAGGACTTAACAAGATCTAGGTTTCCTATCCTATTATAAATCATACGATTATTCTGCTTTGTCACCTGATCACTCATCCATTTCTTCCTGTTTCTCACTCCCCCCCCCCCCACCTTTCTCTTGAGACTGTCATTGGAATGTTTTGTGTCCCTTGAGTATTGTGTTCAATTCTGGTCGCCACATCTCAAGAAAGATATAGTGGAACTGGAAAAGGTGCAGCGAAGGGCGACTAAAATGATAGCGGGGATGGGACAACTTCCCTATGAAGAAAGACTAAGGAGGCTAGGGCTTTTCAGCTTGGAGAAGAGACGGCTGAGGGGAGACATGATAGAGGTATATAAAATAATGAGTGGAGTGGAACAGGTGGATGTGAAGTGTCTGTTCACGCTTTCCAAAAATACTAGGACTAGGGGGCATGCGATGAAACTACAGTGTAGTAAATTTAAAACAAATCGGAGAAATTCTTTCTTCACCCAACGCGTAATTAAACTCTGGAATTCGTTGCCGGAGAACGTGGTGAAGGCGGTTAGCTTTGGCAGAGTTTAAAAAGGGGTTAGACGGTTATCTAAAGGACAAGTCCATAAACCACTACTAAACGGACTTGGGAAAAATCCACAATTCCAGGAATAACATGTATAGAATGTTTGTACGTTTGGGAAGCTTGCCAGGTGCCCTTGGCCTGGATTGGCCGCTGTCGTGGACAGGATGCTGGGCTCGATGGACCCTTGGTCTTTTCCCAGTGTGGCATTACTTATGTACTTATGTATATGCATTTAGATACTGTCATCTTTTGATCATTCCTGACCTGAAGAAGAAGGTTTTGCCGTCAAAATCTCGTCAAACAATATATATAGTTGGTCCAATAAAAAAAAAGTATTACTTTATGTTCCTTTTATTTGTTTTGGTTTATTTTGATGTACTACCTTTAAAGCTGACTAACGTGGCAACTAATCTACTTTATCTAACCTTTGCTTACTAATACTCATAGTAATATAAGGTACTTTTATACTGTGAATAACAAAATAATTAGCTCTTTGTGGATTTACAATAAGAGTTTAACTGTCATTTCTGAGATTTCACAATTCTTAGAGTTTTTCAGGCCTAATATAAATCAATTAAGTCTTATAAGATCTAAAAAAAAAAAAAAGTTTTTAACTGACAGCAAAACAGATCTAATCTTAAGTGGAAGTGAATTCCATAATTTGGTCACCTAATAGGAAACAGAGGATTGTATCTGATTGTTTTTCACAGATGGATAAAGATGGATAAGGGTCCAGCTTCACAGCAACAGCTGTGGGGTTGCTGGTCTCCACTCCTCTGCCAGCACTGACTTTAACAAGTCAGAGGAGCTCTGAAGCCAGAAGAGTAGCAAGGATGGTGCGGCCTAATGGATAGAGGCAGAGAATTTCATAATGAAGAAAGAAGAATGCCGACAAAGTGGAACACACATGGGAGCTACGACAGAAAGAAGATTGCCCTCTTCAGAACAAATAGAACATTTGCGACTGAATATTACAAGAACTGGCATGTTTTCTGTAGCCAGTCCCTCAGAGTGAAACGAGTTGCCCTTAGTATGAAGTCACAACATAATGTAGCATCTTTTAAATCGATGCTAAAATGTCACCTGTTAAGGCAAATTTTTGACCTGCCACAATTTGTCTGTGCCTCACTGATTCTACCTCCTCGCTGCATTTATGTTTGTTAGTTGTCTGGTGATTATGTTTTGATTGTGTATGCTGTTTTGTTACCCACCTTGGATAAAGGAGGGCTATAAACAATAAAAACAAAAAAAAGGACCTTTGACAAATGATCCATTGGCCATCGTCTTGGCCAACTACCATTTCTGATCATAGTCACCTGTGCTTGAAAGTCTCACAGCTACAGATAGTGCATCATACATGTAAGGATGGTACGAACATTTTCCCCCAGATTCTGTAGAGGTCACCCAAAGTTAGGCGCTCAATTTTAAATGCGGATCATAGATCCATGCACAAAGTAATTGGTGCAAACAATCAATAATTGGTATTAACAAACATTTAATTGGCAGTAATTAGGAGTTGTGTGGATCTACCCTACATCTTTTTGTATAACTTGCATGCCTACATTTCATAGCCTGCAACTCCAAAGGGGGTGTGGCCATATAATTGTTCTCTGTTGATGGTTGTTTTTCTTTGTTATCTAGGATCCATTTTGAACCCTGATTTGGAGGAGATGGCACAATTTAAGGATACTGACTGCATTGGATTGGATTTATTTTCTGTTTGTAGTATTTGTTCTCAGAAGTGCTACTAACACTTTTGGTTTTCAACCTGCAGCTCTAGAAAGGATACATGGAGGGCAGGACTCAGAAAAGATCAGTACAGAAATATCTTTTCTGCAAGTACTCTGAACTTCAGGCTACGCTTCAGGGTTGGCTTAGCTGTCATGCAAACTAGGCAGTTGCCTAGGGTGTCAGCATCTGGAGGCTGCAAAAAGCAGTTGCAGTCAAAGTGAAATCTTAGGATCTGACATCACACTAACTCAAGGAACCATCAGTACATACTTTTGCCTGCAGGAAAAGTAAGCAAATTTTAAATAGCCTTTTGCCTAGATAACTAGCCGTTTACCCTATAAATGTCTTTTGAAAATGACCTTCATTATGTATGCCCATACAAAACAAAATTTAACATTTAGAAATTATGTCCATCTATACATTTCTACAAGATTATTCTGGAATGGTTGTTTTGTTTAATTAAGAAAATCTTGGTGGGGGGATTAGAGAAAAGAAGGATAATTGTGGGGTGGGGGGGCACAAGGCTGAAAGTTTGCCTAGGGCATCTAATATCATGGCACCAATCTAATGCCTCACCAATCTAATGCATTTTTTTGAGGGGGTAAGCAAACATGTGGACAATGGGGAGCCGGTTGATATTGTATATCTGGATTTTCAGAAGGCGTTTGACAAAGTGCCGCACGAAAGACTCCTGAAGAAATTGCAGAGTCATGGAATCGGAGGTAGGGTATTATTATGGATTAAGAACTGGTTGAAAGATAGGAAGCAGAGAGTAGGATTGCGTGGCCAGTATTCTCAGTGGAGGAGGGTAGTTAGTGGGGTCCCGCAGGGGTCTGTGCTGGGTCCGTTGCTTTTTAATGTATTTATAAATGACCTAGAGATGGGAATAACTAGTGAGGTAATTAAATTCGCCGATGACACAAAATTATTCAGGGTCGTCAAGTCGCAGGAGGAATGTGAACGATTACAGGAGGACCTTGCGAGACTGGGAGAATGGGCGTGCAAGTGGCAGATGAAGTTCAATGTTGACAAGTGCAAAGTGATGCATGTGGGTAAGAGGAACCCGAATTATAGCTACGTCTTGCAAGGTTCCGCGTTAGGAGTTACGGATCAAGAAAGGGATCTGGGTGTCGTCGTCGATGATACGCTGAAACCTTCTGCTCAGTGTGCTGCTGCGGCTAGGAAAGCGAATAGAATGTTGGGTGTTATTAGGAAGGGTATGGAGTCCAGGTGTGCGGATGTTATAATGCCGTTGTATCGCTCCATGGTGCGACCGCACCTGGAGTATTGTGTTCAGTACTGGTCTCCGTATCTCAAAAAAGATATAGTAGAATTGGAAAAGGTACAGCGAAGGGCGACGAAAATGATAGTGGGGATGGGACGACTTTCCTATGAAGAGAGGCTGAGAAGGCTAGGGCTTTTCAGCTTGGAGAAGAGACGGCTGAGGGGAGATATGATAGAAGTGTATAAAATAATGAGTGGAATGGATCGGGTGGATGTGAAGCGACTGTTCACGCTATCCAAAAATACTAGGACTAGAGGGCATGAGTTGAAGCTACAGTGTGGTAAATTTAAAACGAATCGGAGAAAAGTTTTCTTCACCCAACGTGTAATTAGACTCTGGAATTCGTTGCCGGAGAACGTGGTACGGGCGGTTAGCTTGACGGAGTTTAAAAAGGGGTTAGATAGATTCCTAAAGGACAAGTCCATAGACCGCTATTAAATGGACTTGGAAAAATTCCGCATTTTTAGGTATAACTTGTCTGGAATGTTTTTACGTTTGGGGAGCGTGCCAGGTGCCCTTGACCTGGATTGGCCACTGTCGGTGACAGGATGCTGGGCTAGATGGACCTTTGGTCTTTCCCAGTATGGCACTACTTATGTACTTATGTACTTATATGTGCTGCATAGTATCACAGAGAGTGAGTGAGAGATAATGAAAATGCAATGAGGGTAATTCTATAACTGGGTACCTGGTAGGAGCCTAATCTATAAAGGAAGGTGAGCCCTACTTTCCTTTATAGACTACTAGTGTAACTGGGTATTTACACATTTAACAGTTAGGCAGGAACACTTACACCAGTAAAAGTTATACGCATGAATGAGAGCGACCAAAATGATAAAAGGGGTGGAACTCCTCTCGTATGAGGAAAGGCTAAAGAAGTTAGGGCTCTTCAGCTCAGAAAAGAGATGGATGAGGGGAGATATGATTGAGGTCTACAAAATCCTAAGTGATGTAGAACAAGTAGAAGTAAATCGATTTTTAAAGTACAAAGACTAGGGGACACTCGAGGAAGCTACATGGAAATACTTTTAAAACAAATAGGAGGAAATATTTTTTCACTCAACGAATAATTAAGCTCTGGAACTCTTTGCAGGAGGATGTGGTAACGGCGGTTAGCGTATCTGGGTTTAAAAAAGGTTTGGACAAATTCCTGGAGGAAAAGTCCATAGTCTGCTATTGAGACAGACATTGGAAGCAACTGCTTGCCCTGGGATTTGTTGTATGGAATGTTGCTACTCTTTGAGATTCTGCATGGAATCTTGTCACTCTTTAGGATTCCAGAATCTTGCTATTCTTTGGGGTTCTACATGGAATGTTGCCACAATTTGGGTTTCTGCCAGGTACTTGTGACCTGACTTGGCCACTGTTTGGAAAACAGAATACTGGGCTAGATGGACCATTGCTCTGACTCAGCATAGCTACTTTTATGTTCCCATGTGTACCCACCCCCTTGCAAATGCACACTGTATAATTTATGCACGTATGTATGTTTAAAATAGTGTTTAGGTGGAATTTTGCCATTTATGTGTGTATATGCACAATTTCACACATAAATGCCATCATTCTAATTATCTACATGCATAGTAAACATTTACATGTTAGTGTCTATGTTATAGAATTAACAGTACCTGATGAAAAATATTTCATGAAAAAAGCAAAGATTAATATTTGTATTTGAAGATGCCCCCATAGTAAACATTATTTCTACACATATGTGAATCTGCTCCTAAGCAGGTACAAATAACTACTGCAATCCAGTGCCTGTGGGGTTAATGGCAATTCTGGAATCTCTGCCCGTTCCTGTTGGCTGGGATTCAGAGCCGGCCCTTTATATCCTGTGGTTGTGCTGAAAGGGTGGTAGAGTGAGAGAGGACAGAGACGAGACTCCAGAGCCTCAGGAGAGCATTGATCGTTCATCAAAGCCAAGCAGGGGTGTTTTACCCACCTCCCCAAACCCATCCTCATGATGGGGGAAAAATTTGGGCCCCTTTGGGTCTTTCCCTTATTTCTGACTGGATTGATCCAGGGACACAGGGACCTAGAGCAGGAGCAGGTAAGAAAGAGAAAAACACTTGTCCAATGAGACCACTGGCATGAATAAAAGCCAGTGAACAGGTCCTTAATATTTTCCATTACAGAAGGAATTGAAACGAGTGGTGGGTCTCACCTTTCTCTATTACACTCATGCACTTGGTCTTTGTAAGGCTGTCTGTCACCCCCCTTTTCCCCCTGTGCTCAAATAAAGGAGAAAACATTATTTCCTAGCGCTGCTGTGCTACAGACCACACTGTCATGCTCCTTAGGATTTCAAGTTCCTTCTCTCATCATGTCTCTTTTCCCTCTATTCCTTCATTTATTTTCTTGTTTACATTTTTAGACAGTGTTAAAGCCATTGCTAAAAGCTTCCGTGATATTGCTGTCATAAGGAAAATGTAGCAGAAGCCAAGTACAATCATCCTTTTGAACTGCAAATGATTTTATAGTGTATCAGGAAGCCAGCTGTTTTCTGGGGGTGAGGACAGCAATAAGGGTGAGGGGGGGTTAGTAATGCACCAGTAATTAGCTCCTGTACTCAGATTAAAATTCTACTCTTTAATTGTTTAATTAAGTTTGCCAAGGACATCCTAATTCTAGGACTGATTTCATTTTCCCCCAAATTAGTCATTGTGTTTTAACACCTGTAAAATACATTTTTGATCGAACGCTGTCTAACATGGCCTAAAAATACTTTGGAAAATTATTCTGCAACAAATGTCTTTAGCTGTGAACATTCATTCTGTTTTTGATCCAGTACTGTGAGATCCTGAAATGCTGCTGGAAGGAAAAGCAGTAGAGGCAGCAAATGGTTATCATTAAATTAATTTATTTATCATTAGGATTTATTTATTGCCTTTTTGAAGAAATTCAATCAAGGCGGTGTACTGCAAGAATACGTCAAACATAGGCAATAGACAGTCACAGCAGTAAAAATATTCATAGAAACAGAGAAAAATGAAGGCAGATAAAGACCATATGGCCTATCCAGTCTGCTCATCCATGCCATCTACTCTCCCTTTCACTCCCTTACAGATCCTATGTACTTGTCCCAAGCTTTCTTAAATTCAGATACAGTTTTCATCTCCACCACCTCCACCGGGTTATGGCATAGTTTGCTACCTACAATATCAACATAATACATAAAACATTTAATAGACAGCATAGAGTGCAAGCAAATGATGGAACACATAGATCGATAAGACACAGTAATAGGAGTTGGAAAATAAGGGAATTAATGTAAGAAAGTTGCACATGAAGTCAGAAGGTGTCTGAATATAATCTCAGCTAGGGTCGGAGTGGATAAGCAAAAGTCAGACAGGTAAGAAATGAAAGTTGGAGGGACTCTTCCAAGCCCCAGAATTGGAAGATTAGGGTTTAGTGGGAACAGGTTTACTTTAGGTTTTCTTACTCCCTGACTAGAAAAGTCCTATCGGCATATATCTTCAGCTACATTCTCTTTATATCCCAAGCTGTATCCTTCAAAACATGAACTCTGTCCAGAACAACCCACCTCCGACTTGTTTTATATAGACTAAGGGAATAATTTCCGAAAATACTAGGACTAGGGGGCATGCAATGAAACTACAAAGTAGTACATTTAAAATGAAAATATTTCTTCACTCAACATGTAATTAAACTCTGGAATTCATTGCTAGAGAATGTAGTACAAGCAGTTAGCTTAGCGGGGTTTAAAAAAGGTTTGGATGGTTTTCTAAAGGAAAAGTCCATAGACTATTATTAAAATGGACTTGGAGAAAATCCACTGCTTATTTCTAGGATAAGCAGCATAAAATGTATTGTACTGTTTTGAGATCTTGCCGGGTACTTGTGACCTGGATTGGCCAGCTTGATGGACGTTCAGTCTGTCCTAGTATGTCAATACTTATTTACTTATGTACTTATAGCTCAACTAAAGAAGAACACCAGGATGATGCACATGCTGTTATAGGATATTAGCATACATCTGCAGGCACAAACCTAGCGTTAAGCATGAGCCCTTGTGCTAGCTCAATGGCTGGTGTAAATACTCACGCCTAACCACAGGCAGTTATCCAATGCTTGCAGTTACGCACCTAAGTGCCAGGCATGCTCCCAACCTGTCCATGCCCCCTCCCAGGTCCACACCTCCTTGCAGTTGTGCACTATGGGGCCCTTTTACTAAGCTGCATTAAAAGAAAACGGCCTGTGCTAGTTTGGACCTGTGAAATGAGCACACGCTGGGCCATTTTTTACCATAGTGGGTAAAAAGGGCTTTTTTAATGGGGCAGTAAATGGCCGTGTGCTAATATGAAAAGTAGCGCGCAGCTATTTACTGGCTGAGCTCTTATCACCACCTATTTACCTGGTGGTAAGGACTCACACACTACTTGTGCGGTAATCAGTCAGTGAGCGGCAATGTGGACGCGCCGTCAGTTACTGCCTGGAATGTCCCCCACAGTAGAAAATATAAACTTAATTTCTACCACGGGATACAGCGCCCGCCAACTTCAGAATCACTGCAGGGAGTCTGTACTACCCTGGCAGTAGTGTCGATTTAGCGCATGCTACCTGCGTATTAGTCCTACTGCGGCTTAGTGAAAGGGCCCCTATAGAAATTGCAAACACATTCTCTAGAACACTGACTAAGGGAGTTATGCACCTAACTGAAAATTAGGACCATTAGCGCCAATTCACACCAATTACTGCCAATGATTGGTTGTTAAAGCCAGTTGGCCTCTAATTATGCAATTAAGTTATGTGCGTAACTGAACCTTATTCTATAACTTGGCATGCAACTTTGCACGCAAAAAGCGGCATTTTAGAAGGGACATCCAACCCAGAATATGGACGTCCAAGTCAATATGTCACAAATGGACATCCATTTCACATGTACTAAAACACGTTTGAGATGGATGTCCATGGGTTGGAAACATTGAGCTTGAACATCCATTTTACAAACTGAAATATCCAAATTATGCACTGGGGAAATAAAGGAACCTGGCCATATGTGTGGCAGCATAGGAACATATCCATCTTATGAAATGACTACACAGACATCCAAACAGAGCAGAGGGGTAGACTAATGGATAGAGCAGTGGATTGAGAACCAAGGAACCCAGGTTCAAATTCCACCTCAGTTTTTATCTCTCTCTCTCTCTCTGTATAATTAATTAATTAGATGAATGAACCCTTAAGGCTTGCAGGTGGTTTATATATTCAGGTACAGTAGTTATTTTTCTGTCCCTGGAGGGCTCATAATTTTTAAAAAAGTAAAATAAAGAGCTGAAACGGGATTTGAATGTTGATCCCCTGGTTCTTAGTCCATTGCACTAACCACTAGGCTACTCCTCAGATCCGCATATGGCTTTGTTAAGAATGTCCATAACACTTGAAGCTGTCATAGAGCCTGCTATCCCTTGCTGGTTCATATTTGGGGGGAGAGGAAGAGGGACAGGAATCATTGGGAGATTTAGGAGGTGATGTGTCATGATCCCTCTAGGAGACAGCTGTTCAATCAGAGCACCTTTCTGTACCTGGATGTGACATTCACCAGGTCTAAATATGGACGTCCATATTTTTAAACATGGGCGTGATGGACATCCCTTCCCCTTCTGTGATTGGTGTTGGACGTCCATATTTTGGGCCCTCCCTAGACCCACCCAAACACACCAGACCACGTCCCCTTGCCATATGGACATACTGCAGTGATAGACATTCATATCCTGCCTTTCTAAAATTGGGATTTGAACGTCCTTGCAAAATTGACATCTAAATGCCAGTTCTCAGATATCCAAAACAAGAATGGCGCTTCTAAAATAATCACCATAGTGTCAAGTTGGGCACACAAGTGTATAGAATGAGTAGGGTAAGGGGACAATTCTATAACGTGGTGCCTTCAGGTAGGTACACTGATGCCATGCTCTGAGTGCCAATTCTATAACAACATCTATGTGTCAAGATGCCATTATAGAATATTATTATTATTAGCATTTGTATAGCGCTACCAGACGCACGCAGCGCTAAACACCTGACACAGAGAGACAGTCCCTGCTCAAAAGAGCTTACAATCTAAAAATACAGACAGACAAAACAATTAAGGGTGAGGGAAGTACTGGGTGAGAAGGAAAAGGGGAGGGCAATTGAGTAGTGGCTAGGATCCAAAAGCAGTGGTGAAAAGGTGGGTTTTCAGCATAGATTTGAAAACAGGTAGAGATGGAGCTAGACGTACAGGCTCAGGAAGTCTATTCCAGGCATAAGGTGCCGCAAGGGAAAAGGAACGAAGTCTGGAGTTAGCAGTGGAGAAGAAGAGAGATGACAAGAGAGATTTGTCCAGTGAGCAGAGTTCACAGGGAGGAATGTAGGGAGAGATGAGAGTGGAGAGGTAATGGGGGGCTGCAGAATGGATGCATTTAAAGGTCAGTAAGAGAAGTTTGAACTGTATGCGGAAGCGGACAGGGAGCCAGTGAAGTGACTTGAGGAGTGGGCTAGTGTGGGTATAAAGTATTCTATAAGGTACAGGTGTAAATTGGAGACTTGCCCAAGCCCCTCTTATGCCCTGCCCTCAAGTATGCTAGAGGCCGTTTTGGTTCTGGTCAAAACCAAATTAGTGGCCCAAATTTGCTGCTCAGTTTTGGCTGGAAGCAAAGCCGAAACCAAAACCATGGCTCTGCTCCCCTACCACTGCCATAATATGTCTCTCCCCCCAAAACAACCTTCCCTCCCCCCCGACAGAAAACCCATCCCCCCTGGGCTGCCCCCCACCCATAGGTCCTCCCTGGGCCTACCTTCTAAAAGCCCTGATGATCTAATAGCCTTTTTGGCACAGGTGCATCCTGAGTTGCTCCTGCCCCCACTGGCTACATTGTAAAAATGGCAGCTGCAACTTCCTGTGGCAGCCTCACAAGACTGCCATGGTGGGAGGTTGCAGCTGCCATTTTGAGATTGAAATAGCATGAGCTGAAGGGAGGAATGGGCTGTCTTGGGGGGGGGGAGGGTTAGGTTGGCTCAGGAGGCAGATTTGCGGTGGTGGTGGGAGGGGGGCAGGGTCATGGTTTCAGTTTCCTGTAAAAATGTACAGGCATTTTGGGCAGAAACCGAAAGTAGAATCTCGGGTCAGTTTCAGTGCCAAATCTGAAACCAAAACCAACATTCCGTTGGCCTCTAATGTATACCCCCTTGTAGTTAGCACAAACGCACTTACGTTCTACCCATCATTAACACGTAGTGCACTTGCTTGTATATTCGCCACCTAAGTACACAAGATGTAAGTAACTTAACAAACTGCAAACTGCACAAAACACGGCAGCCAGGCATATATTTGGAAAAACGCGATTCGAAAGCGCCAAACCCCTCCGAGAAAAACTGCACTGGCTCCAAATCAAAGAACATATTGCTTTCAAAATCTGCACCCTGGTTCATAAAATCATTTACGGCGAAGCCCCAACATACATGACAGACTTCATAGACCTGCCAACCAGAAACACAACAAGATCAACACAAACATACCTAAATCTCCACTACCCAAGCTGCAAAGGATTCAAATACAAATCAACTTATGCATCCAGCTTTTCCTACATAAGCACACAACTATGGAACGCATTACCAAACGCCGTGAAAACAACGTATGACCACCTAAACCTCCGGAAATCACTAAAAACTAACCTGTTCAAAAAGGCATACACTACCAATCCAACTTAAATGCCTGAACCCTGCAACACAACGAAACCAAAGCTCGTACTGGACATAACTAAACTCTTCTTCCCTATGATTCCCTAAAGGGTTTGTTACACATGAACTTTCTCTTTGTATTTGTTCATACCGGAATTGGCGGTCGCCTTTACGGTACTATGTAAGCCACATTGAGCCTGCAAATAGGTGGGAAAATGTGGGATACAAATGTAACAAATAAATAAATAAACAAGCACCCTTATAGAATTGCCCTGTAAAATTCTATAACCTTAGGCGCCTGCGATTCATTACGTGCACAAATGTTTATAGTACCAGCACAGACCTGTGTATGTGCAAAGATACCACCTAAGTTTTGTTACATTTGTACCCTGTGCTTTCCCACTCATGGTAGGCTCAATGCAGCTTACATTGGGCAATAGAGAGTTAAGTGACTTGCTCAGAGTCACAAGGAGCTGCCTGTGCCTGAAGTGGGAATTGAACTCAGTTCCTCAGGATCAAAGTCCACCACCCTAACCACTAGGCCACTCCTCAAGCAAGCAGGGTGCCTATTCTACAAATACCCACTTAACACAGAGTGGGTATTAGCAAGGGGAGGGGGTATACACAGGGGTGGAGCATGAATGGGGTACAGGCGGGCCACCCAAATACAAGGGCAACTTACAGAATGCTCATGCCCACACTTATACCACCTCTATGGCTGGTGAAACTGTGGGCACCTAAATGTTAGGTGCCTATTCTATAACATCTAGGCATCTATGTTCTCTTGTAGAACAGGCTCTTTTGGTAGAGCCTCAGGGCACTTAAACGGAGGCACCCACTTATAGAATTTCCCCCTAATCACTAAAGAGAAGTGGAAGGCTTCACATGGCCTTCATAGGTCTGTCACCTCAGTAATCACTTCCACACACTATTATTACACAAAGTATAGTGGGATTCTGCTAATTGGCAGAGATAATTTAGAACAACAATCTTTTGATTAAGAGTAGCCTAATGGTTAGTGCAGTGGGCCATAGAAACCAACTTTTCAAAATTATTGGGGTGCTAAGCCCAATGGAAATTAAATTACCTCTCCCTGGACAGTCAAGGAGTTTGTTCAATACCTGGGGTGCTCCAGCATGACAGCACACCCACAAAGCTGGCTTCTATGAAGTGATTGAGATGAAGAAGAAACTGAGTTTGGTTCCCACTGTGGCTCCTTGTGACTCTGGGGAAGTTACTTAACCCTCTGTTGCCCCTGGTACAGAAAACTTAGATTTGGAGCCCACTAGGGACAGACAGAGTACCTGTATGTAATATGGAAACAGCTTTGGTTGTCCCAACAAAGACAGCATATCGACTGCATTTTCCTTACCTTTTACCACATGCTAGCATGTGTTATTTACCCCTGGTCCTATTTAATGCAAAGGGGATTTTTTTTTACGAATAACAGGAGCAGTCATTAGTAGATCTAGCTGCTAGTGTGCTTTGTTCAAATGGTATGGTGACATACTTTAAGGAAAAAAACCTCTGTGATACATGTCCCTGCAAACAGCATGACAGCCTTTTGAAAGGCATTAGAAGAAAGAACAATGATGTTATTGAAGTACAGCTAGTTAATCCTGAATTGGTTTATCTACACTGCTAGAATTATATTACACCTAATTCAGAATCAGGTTTCTAATAAACATGTAACATTGCCTGCTTTACCTTTTTTGATCAAGATAAGAAAATATGGATTAATGAGGTTGGATTCTATCACCCAGTCACGTTTGGTCAAACTGACAAGAAACACAGAGGTCTTTTTGATGTAATCACAAATCACAAATTTAGATACCACATTTTCTAGTAGGCTAATGGATTTGCAAAGTACACTCAGAGTAATAAAATCTAACATCAACACACATAACACCAAACAAATAAAATCAGGTCAGGTGATTTAGGCAAATTTACAGAGTCAGAGGCACTGGGGTCCAGTACTTGGTTCTGGAGTTAGCATTAACAGAGCAGGTCTATAACAAGAAGGTCTGGTAGGAGCCGATTCAATAAAGGTACATAGGTGCCTGCTTTCATTTATAGAATTTAGGTGTGAGCTCTTTCGCTAGCCACAGAGCTGGTGCAAATGCTTTTGTTGCAAAGAAAAACAGAGGAAGGATCGATCTCCACAGGTAGAAAATGGAAGCAAAACAACAGCGGATGTAACCAAGGACCAGTGCAGAGCCAAAACAGTCTCTTGATAAATATTTTAATTAATGAAAATAATTGGCAGATAATGACAGGGACTCGACATGGACCAGCTAAAGTGCTTGCATCAGAAATCCATATAAGTACATAAGTGTTGCTATACTGGGACAGACCGAAGATCCATTAAGCCCAGCACCTTGTTTCCAACAGTGACAATCCAGGTCACAAGTACCAGGCAAGATCCCAAAACAGTACAATACATTTTATGCTGCTTCCCCTAGAAATAAGCAGTGGATTTTCCCCCTATCCATTTTAATAATGGCTTATGGACTTTTCTTTTAGGAAGTTAGCCAAACCTTTTTTAAACCCCGCTAAGCTAACTGCTTTTACCCCATTCTCTGGCAACGAATTCCAGAGTTTAATTACACATTGAATGAAGAAATATTTTCTCAGATTCATTTTAAATTTACTACTTTGTAGCTTCATTGTGTGCCCCCTTAATCCTAGTATTTTTGGAAAGAGTAAATAAGTGATTCACTTCTACCCGTTCCACTCCACTCATTATTTTATATACCTCTATCATATCTCCCCTCAGCCATCTTTTCTCCACAGTACAAAAGTACACGTCTAAATAAGAACAGAAAAATAAATTAAAATCATGATAAAGGAGCTATGATAAAAATTGTAAACAAATGTATAAACAAATGTAAATATAGCAGAGAGAGAAATGTACCAAAATGTGCATGTATTACACAGGGGCGTAGCCACGGGCAGGCCCGGGTGGGCCTGGGCCCACCCAATTTCAGGTCAGGTCCGCCCAGCAGCAAAGTTCCTGACGGCGATTCCAGTCGCAGGCTCTGCTCGCAGTCGCAGCGATTCCCACACGCTGCCTGCCAGTGCTGGCTGCCGCTCAATCTCCTTGCGCTACTAAACACTAATCTGGAAGTCTCTCCTCTGCAGGAGAGACTTCCGGGTTAGCGCTTAGTAGCGCAAGGAGATTGTTGAGCGGCAGCTGACAGGCAGCGTGTGGGAATCTCTGCGAATGCGAGCGGAGCCTGCGAGTAGAATCGCCGTCAGGAACACTGTTGCTGGGCGGGCCTGCAAGGAGGGTGAGATGCTGCAGCTGCACGGGGGGGGGGGGGGGGGAGGGATGATGGGGGAAAGATGTCGCATGGGGGAGGGAAGACGGGGGACACAGCAGCTGCACAGTGGGAAGGGAAGATGGAAAGAAAGATGCTGCACAGGGGGGAGGGAAGATGGAAAGATGAGGCTTGGTTGGTGGGTGAGGGAGATGCACGGGGAAAAAGGGAGAGATGCAGCAAAGGGGTGGAGGGGTGAGGAAGGGAGAAGTCTTGGCTGTGTATGAGGTGGAGGGGAGGGACACATGCTGCATACAGAGGGGATAGGTGGGGAGGGGGAGAAATGGTAGGCATAGGGGTGGAGAGGAGGGAGAAATGGTGGGTATAGTGGTGGAGGGAGGGCGGAGCAGAGAAAATTTTGTGCCCACCCACTTTGGGCTCAGGCCCACCCAAAACTGGCTATCTGGCTACGCCACTGGTATTACATGCACAAAGTTGTCTAAAGTACATAAGTAATGCCACACTGGGAAAAGACCAAGGGTCCATTGAGCCCAGCATCCTATCCACGACAGCGGCCAATTCAGGCCAAGGGCACCTGGCAAGCTTCCCAAATGTACAAACATTCTATACATGTTATTCCTGGAATTGTGGATTTTTCCCAAGTCCATTTAGTAGCGGTTTATGGACTTGTCCTTTAGGAAACCGTCTAACCCCTTTTTAAACTCTGCCATGCTAATCGCCTTCACCACGTTCTCCGGCAACGAATTCCAGAGTTTAATTACGCGTTGGGTGAAGAAAAATTTTCTCCGATTTGTTTTAAATTTACTACACTGTAGTTTCATCGCATGCCCCCTAGTCCTAGTATTTTTGGAAAGTGTGAACAGACACTTCACATCCACCTGTTCCACTCCACTCATTATTTTATATACCTCTATCATGTCTCCCCTCAGCCGTCTCTTCTCCAAGCTGAAAAGCCCTAGCCTCCTTAGTCTTTCTTCATAGAGAAGTTGTCCCATCCCTGCTATCTTTTTAGTCGCCCTTCGCTGCACCTTTTCCAGTTCCACTATATCTTTCTTGAGATGTGGCGACCAGAATTGAACACAATACTCAAGGTGCAGTCGCACCATGGAGCGATATAACGGCATTATAACATCCTCACACCTGTTTTCCATACCTTTCCTAATAATACCCAACATTCTATTCGCTTTCCGAGCCACAGCAGCACACTGAGCAGAAGGTTTCAGTGTATTATCGACACGACACCCAGATCCCTTTCTTGGTCCGTAACTCCTAACGTAGAACCTTGCATGATGTAGCTAAAACCTCTGAAAATTCTAAAAGGAGAGATAACAAATGTGAACTATATCAGAAACATAAAAGATGACGTATCATGTAGCATACCAGCACAGTGTTTTATGTATTATTCTGTTCCATATATATATATATATATTTACATCTATATTCATTTTTAATTTATTACTACTACTAATCTTTTCTATAGTTCTACTAGATGTACACAGTGCTGAACACATTATATGCTCATATTCATACACGTGTATCATTCTTTTTTATGTATTTTTATGATTTTAATTTTTATTTCTGTTCTTATTCAGACTTATGTACTGTGGACTCCTGATGCAGGCACTATAGCCAAAACAGTGTTGAGTCCCTATCATTGTCTGCCAATTATTTTCATTAATTAAAGTTATCAAGAGACTGTTTTGGCCCTGCACTGGTCCTTAGCTATCAGCAGTTTGTTTTCCTTCTGTAAATGTTTTAACTTCAATGTTTAGACGTGCGTAACTTACAGTACATACGTTTGAGCTCCGTCCATGCTCCACCCAAGCCCCGTGCCTGTGTACACTCTCTTGCAAATACCTGCTATGTAAGTTAAGTGGGTATTTGCAGAACAGTGCTTAGAATTTTGACATTTATGCATACATGTGCACACATACACATGCAAATGCCAGTATTCTAGACATTTATGCATGTAGGAGGCTATTCTATAAATGGGCTTGTATAGTAATGCACACTTTCTCCTGAATTCTATAAATGTCACTAACAATTGCATGCACAAATTTGGGGGGGGGGGGGCGCCAAATTTGTGCACACAATTTAATTGAATAACAAGACAATTAGCACTGATAATTGGCTTCTTAAAAAGCAATTATTGGTGCTAATAAGATTTAATTAAAATTTATAGGTATACATTTAGGCATAAAAACATAAGAATAGTCATACTGGGTCAGAGCAATGGTCCATCTAGCCCAGTATCCTACTTCCAGCAGTGGACAATCCAGGTCACAAGTACCTGGCAGAAACCTAATTAGTAGCACCATTCCATGCTACCAATCCCAGGGCAAGCAGTGGCTTCCCCCGTGTCCATCTCAATAACAGACTATGGACTTTTCCTCCAAGAACTTGTCCAAACCTTTTTAAGGTTACCTCATTCTCTGGCAATGAGTTCTAGAGCTTAACTATTCTTTGAGTGAAAAAATATTTCCTCCTATTTGATTTAAAATTATTTCCATGTAATTTCATTGAGTGTCCCCTGGTCTTTGTACTCTTTCAATGCGTGAAAAATCCATTCACCTCCACCCACTCCATACCAGTCAAGATTTTGTAGATCTTAATTATATCCCCCCTCAGCCATCTCTTTTCCAAGCTGAAGAGCCCTAACCTTTTTAGCGAATGTTTAGGGCAGCTTAACATGGTGTACCATGGGGCACACTGAGGCGTCCTGCAATGCTTGTGATGTGTGCATGTACTACTGGCATGTTAAAAATAATTTTTCATGCATAGGGTGTGTCTGGGGGTTGGAGAGTTAACGTGTTTGCGCTAATCAGCACAGCCACATTGCTGGGCTCTGATTAGTGTGTGCTTAGTGCGTGAGTCCTTACTGCCTACAAATTGAGCTGCCTTAAGGATCCACATGGTAATGGCAACATTAACACGTGGCTATTAATACAAAAAAAATAAAAAAAAGAAGAAAATCAGCCAATTTACTGCTGTGGCAAAAAGCAACCTTAGAGAATGGGAAAGACCCGTGTAAAGGATGCGCCATGAACACTTTTTTTTGCAGCTTTGTAAAAAGGCCCCTAAGTTTGCTTGTAAGATGTGAAGTAAAATCATTACAGAAACACTCAAACAGCCCTTTCACTGTGACTGTAGGAGACAGTAGGATCACTGGCATCTCTGTGAGACAAGTGAAGGTGGTGCCACTAAAATGGACTCTCATGTAGTTAAACCAATTTGTTGCATTCTTCACAGGTAGCTTGTTACTAGAAATATGACTTATCACAGGCCTCACTGGAGGAAACCAGTGATGAATGATTTAGTCTCCAAGGTTATTCAACTTTCTGTCAAAACAAGTGAATAAGCCGTGTTCAGAAAGAACTTTTTCCTGTTCTTTGGCGGCAGCCATGAAAAAACTCTTTGCTGAATAAGGCCTTATGTGGTAAATTAGTAACAAATACAACCCTGCACAGAAATACAGTTCCCACTGTACCAGAAAGAGAGAACACAGCCAGACACAGGTCAATCTGTTCCTAGATTAGATATGTTTGATGCAAGCAATTCTTTTCACAACCCAAGTGAATATTTGACCAGAATGACTCCCTTGCCAGAGAAGCACACCAGTTAGATGAATCCCATATATTTGTTGTGGTTAAGGAGGTGACATATTTTACACATTTCCACATGGGAGTCATTCTACCCATCTGCAATTTTGGGGTTCAGATGTGAGAATTAGAATTGGCACTCTTGGGTTCTAGTGCTAAATTTGTGAGACCTTTGAGTTCCAATCTCTACCTAAGTGGTGACTGTACATCTCACTGATGTGCTTTGCTTCAGATCCTGTTTGGAAAGGAGAAGATGAGGTCACAACCAGCACATACTCCAATGTTTTCTGTGAGCTCAGCATATTTCTCAACAATGGCCAGTTTTTCAGGTTTCCACATGATTGGTAGTACATAGCAGCAGTGGCCTTCAGCTCATTTCTCTCTATTTGGCTATTTGCAAGTTTTAAGTTTGACAAAACCAACCCAGAACTTACTAGCAGGTCTGTCACTTACCCCTCATTCTATAACTTGGTGCTTAATGTTAGGTGCCAAGAGCATACATATGTAATAGAATAATCAGGGCTTTTTTGAGGGGGTACTTGGGGGTACTGAGTACTGGCACCTTTTCTCTTGTCTGCTATAATTGACCCATGATCCCCAACTTTTAATGAAAGAGCTCAGGCTCTACACACCAATTCTGCCTTGTCATAGATTCTGTGACTGGTTGCAGGGGGCCTGGCTATTGTGGGGTGGGTCCCTCAGTGATCACCCTGAAGGGTTGCCTGGCATTTGAGTACCGGCACCTTTTTCACTAGAAAAAACACACTGAGAATAATAGGGCTTATACACATCAGAGGCGCCAATAAATGGCAGTTCTGTGTCTCAGTGCTTGGTGTTATTCTGCTTAGCACGTAACTGTGAGGAGATGCACATGTGGGTGCAGCATAGGCAGACCATGGACCTATCACCAAGCAATGCACACAACTTACACAATACTATCACTTGCATGGCATGAATGCAGGGCTGCTGAGAGACACAGCCAGACCTGGGGCAGGACCGGACCGCCCTCCCCCCACCTGGGCTGCTATGCCCCCCCCCCCTTGGGCTGCTGCTTCCCATATTCAAGCCGCCATCCCCGCCCCCTTACCTTCCTGTGTCTGACTGCTCCTCCCGGGTTATCGCATTAATGCAATCATCTGGGTCCTGGCACGCAGGAACAGGGAGAGAGATAGACCCAGAAGCAGGAAAAAGCTTCTAGTGCTCCCTCAAAACCTTTCTAGTGTCGGGCCCCCCCCTTGGAGGCTGAGCCCAGGGAATTTTGACCCCCCCTGCCCTCTCATCTCGGTGGCCTTGCATGCATTGAATGGTGCCCTTGAACATGCTGGCTTACTCCAGTCATTGACCTATTGTAAGTTGGCACGCTTAACTTTTTGGATGCCAATGCAGGTTTGCACTAGTGTTCTATGACAACTTAGACATATCTTGAAACCAGGGATGGATTCCCGCATGCACCTACTGGGCCCAAACATCTGGGGGAGGGGCCTTCTCAATTTCAAGGCAGGCTCTGCATAGTAGTTTATCTGTAAAGTCCAATGGTTGTGTTTTTCAGGAACGTGATAAATCTGTTTATAAACTCTGCTAAAACCCTAACATTTACCATTTATTAATGCTCGGCCGGGAAGGGAGAGGGGGCCCGCAAATTTGTGATCCATGCCTGCCTGAAACCATTATAAAATTGATGCAAGATACACCCTATTGTGGTGTCTATTTGCAAAATAGTGTGTGAATGCCTCAAGTCCTGACTTGGATGTGTGAATTCCCCTCTCCATGTCCTTCCTAAAATGTCACTGTATGTGAGCAACTCATAGAAGTGTAAGGGGGGGGGGGGGCTGAATATTCAAAGCTGGTTATCCAAATAGAAGCACATGGGGCATCATGTACTGCACAAGATAAAAGGAACTATTTTCTTCAGTTAATGCCAAGAGGTCTATAGATCAGGGCTCATTTCTCACTAATGTGCCCATGCAAACTTGGTACATTTCATTATGCCTCATCAACTTCTGGAATTTTCTACAAGGCAAGCCAGTTAGAGGTTGGATCTGCCCGCTCTCCAGAAAGCTTGGATAGCACTGGGTTTCATTAAATTTAATTTTCAGATTTCTCTACTTTCGTTATTAATGAATCTCCCTGAACATCCAGCTTTATGTCTTAATTTCAATCTTTGGTTGTTATTGTTGTTTTTTTTATTTTTGCTTCTTTCATTTTGCTCTGTTTGATATTATTCCACTATAAACTGCATTTTGCTGTTTCTGTTCCAGATTGTTTTCTTGTTATGTAATTTACAATTTCTTAAAAAGAGAGTTGGATTTATTAACATTTGTTAAATTTCCTTTCAAAAAAACCAATTGTCAAAGCTGTGTAATTATTAAAAGAAAAGGAATATACAAACAAATCGATTAAAATAGTATTAACTAATAACAAACGGCAATATAGTAAACAGGAGACTGAAAGGCCATTCTACTAAGTTGTCTTATTTTTAGAGGTTGATAACAATATAACAAATACAGGGGAATGTTGTTTTAAATCAGAGTACAATTCAATAAACTATGTTCCAAATGCACTCCAATTATGAATATACAAACTTTTTAATATAACAACACATAAACATCCACATACATTTTTTTTAATCACACACATGTTTTGCAGTTCAATCTACGGCGGGCCTTAACTTCATCGCATGCCCCCTAGTCTTAGTATTTTTGGAAAGAGTAAACAAACGATTCACGTCTACCTGTTCCACTCCACTCATTATTTTATAGACCTCTATCATATCTCCCCTCAGCCATTTTTTCTCCAAGCTGAACAGCTCTAGCTGGTTCAGCCTTTCCTCATAGGGAAGTTGTCCCATCCCCTTTATCATTTTCGTCACCCTTCTCTGTACCTTTTCTAATTCTACTATATTTTTTTTGAGATGCGGCGACCAGAATTGAACACAATATTCGAGGTGCGGTTGCACCATGGAATGATACAAAGGCATTATAACGTCCTCATTTTTGTTTTCCATTCCTTTCCTAATAATACCTAACATTTGCTTTCTTAGCTGCTGCCACACGCTGAGCAGAGGGTTTCAATGTGTCATCAACGATGACACCTAGATCCCTTTCCTGGTCTGTGACTCCTAATGTGGTAACAGCAGTTAGCGTATCTAGGTTTAAAAAAGGTTTGGACACGTTCCTGGAGGAAAAGTCTATAGTCTGTTAATGAGACAGACATGGGGAAGCAACGGCGAGCCTTAACTTGCGGACAATTATTAGACCAGCTTGGTATAATTAATGACTGAATAGGTCGGACTGGATGACTGTGAGCCATCGGTATTGAATTGGTGTAATAAGGGTTGAACTATGGGTGCATGGGAGCCCTGCAAAACATGTGTGTGATTTAAAAATGTATGTGGATGTTTATGTGTTGTTATATTAAAAAGTTTGTATAATCATAATTGGAGTGCATTTGGAACTTAGTTTTACAGGTACTAGATGGTTAAAGCAGAATTGCATTAGCCGCTTAATCAGTGCAAGGGCAGATCTTGGGCACGACATGACTGGCAACAGGGTGTGGCTGCCAATGACAATGCAGAGGTTCGGTGATTGACAGTGGCACTGCTGCACTTAACATTACCTCAAGAGTGGTAAGGGCAGTCGTACTACAGGCAGTCTGGTATTGCAGCTTCTGCCTTCGGTGATAAAAATATAAATGCCATGGTGATGGTGCAGCTCCCTCCTGCTCCCCCCCCCCCCCCCCCAAGCAGAACTATCCTCCTATTCTCACCTAACGGAGCTCTCATTCCAACCCCCCTCCAAGCTGGACTACCCACGCCAGAGGCGGCTTTACCATTAGGCCAACTGAAGCGGTGGCTGTAGGTGACACTCTCCATGGAGCGGCATTTCCTCCCTTCCCTCCTCAACCCTCTTCCCTGAGTTTACCTTCTTTTTTTCTTTTCCATAAGCTGCCCTGCCACCAACACCAGCCTCTTCTCCCTACTGTGGCCCACCTCTTGACATAACTTCCCATTTCCTCTGAGGCGGGATACAGTAGAATGAAGAGGCTGGTGCCAGTGGCAGGGCAGCTGATGGGAATCGCTGCCGCTGCCACTGCCTCCTTTTTAGAAAAGAAAAAAAGAAGGTAAATGTGGGGGAAAGGGTTGAGGAGGGAAGGGGGGTGAGATGCAGGCGGGGGGTTGGGGCAGGGGCGGCATCTCATCCCTGCCTCAGGCGGAAGATTGCTTTGGGCTGCCCCTGCCCCACACAAGACCTCTCCCAACAGGATACCACAGCTCACTTTATCCACAGGCCTCACCTGGAGGATCTCTGGTAGTCAACTGTGGCAGTGTGGAAGCAATTCTCTCGACCTCTGGGGGTTCAAAATGGTACCAATGACTACTAATGGTAGTCTTGCAGTACTACTGCACAAAACCATCCAGTGTATATGGAGTGATTGCCAATGCATGTAGCACAAGTCTAGAACATAAGAACATATGAATAATCATACTGGGTCAGACCAATGGTCCATCTAGCCCAGTATCCTGTTTCCAACAGTGGCCAAGCCAGGTCACAAGTACCTGGCAGAAACCCAAATTGTTGCAACATTCCATGCTACAAATCCCAGGGCAAGCAGTTGCTTCCCCATGTCTGTCTCAATAACAAGACTATAGACTTTTCCTCCAGGAACTTGTCCAAACCTTTTTTAAACCTAGATACGCTAACTGCTGTTACCACATTAGGAGTCACAGACCAGGAAAGGGATCTAGGTGTCATCGTTGATGACACATTGAAACCCTCTGCTCAGTGTGTGGCAGCAGCTAAGAAAGCAAATAGAATGTTAGGTATTATTAGGAAAGGAATGGAAAACAAAAATGAGGACATTATAATGCCTTTGTATCACTCCATGGTGCAACCGCACCTTGAATATTGTGTTCAATTCTGCTCGCCGCATCTCAAAAAAGATATAGTGGATTTAGGAAACGTACAGAGAAGGGTGACAAAAATGATAAAGGGGATGGGACAACTTCCCTATGAGGAAAGGCTGAAGCGGCTAGAGCTGTTCAGCTTGGAGAAAAGACGGCTGAGGGGAGATATGATAGAGGTCTATAAAATAATGAGTGTAGTGGAACAGGTAGACGTGAATCGTTTGTTTACTCTTTCCAAAAATACTAAGACTAGGGGGCATGCGATGAAGCTACAAAGTAGTAAATTTAAAATGAATCCGAGAAAATATTTCTTCACTCAACATATAATTAAACTCTGGAATTCAATGCTAGAGAATGTGGTAAAAGCAGTTAGCTTAGCGGGGTTTAAAAAAAGATTGGCTGGCTTCCTAAAGGAAAAGTCCATAGACCATTATTAAAATGGACTTGGGGAAAATCCACTGCTTATTTCTAGGATAACAAAAACAAAAAATTGTATGGCTTGGCTTACTCCTATTATAATATAGGCTACTACAATAAATGGAAAGAGGAGAAAGTCTATCAAAATATTTGCAATTGGTGTACAGGTGGAGTCTCATATATTTGTTTGCACGAATGCTCACATCACTCCCTTGGTGACTCTATTAACGTGCATGGATTTAATCATTGACTAAAACCACCTCCACCCTAAAGTTGCAATTCATTAAACTTAACATACTGAAAAAGTGCAAATATATGTAAATATGTGCAAGAAGACACTTAGCTTGCGGAGCATATAAACTCCCTTGTTCAGATTGAAATGTGTAGAGGCCTAATGGTTGTGTTTTTCAGGAACGTGATAAATCTGTTTATAAACTCTGCATAAAACTAAACTAAGCAGCATAAAATGTATTGTACTGATTTGGAATCTTGCCACATACTTGTAATCTGGCTTGGCCACTGTTGGAAACAGAATGCTGGGCTTGATGGACCTTCGGTCGGTCACAGTATGGTAATATTTATGTTATTATACTCTTATGACCTGAAGCAGGTGCAGATGTAGGTGCAGCTGGCTGGTACACAGTGGAGAGTCCATCCTGGGGAAGATGCCATTGTTTTAATGAGCTGTAGCTATCTCCATGGTGAGGAGTGGCCTAGTGGTTAGAGCACTGGTCTTGACAGCCAGCAGTGGTTGGTTCAAATCCCACTGCTGCTCCTTGTGATCTTGGGCAAGTCACTTAACCCTCCATTGCCCCAGGTACAAGCTTAGATTGTGAGCCCTCCTGGGGCAGAGAAATATCCAGTGTACCTTAATGTAACTCACTTTGAGCTACTACTGAAAAAGGTGTGAGCAAAATCCAAATAAATAGCAGCTTGGATCTGGGAGTTCAGTTTGTCATCAGCAGATCTCCAGGTAACCTCTTATTTTCTAGGAGGCTTCTTACATCAGTTCTTGGGTGAAAGTGACCCTCAAATAGTAACATAGTAACATAGTAGATGATGGCAGAAAAAGACCTGCACGGTCCATCCAGTCTGCCCAACAAGACAACTCATATGTGCTACTTTTTGTGTATACCCTACTTTGATTTGTACCTGTGCTCTTCAGGGCACAGACCGTATAAGTCTGCCCAGCACTATCCCCGCCTCCCAACCACCAGCCCCGCCTCCCAACCACCGGCTCTGGCACAGACCGTATAAGTCTGTCCAGCACTATCCCTGCCTCCCAACCACCAGTCCCGCCTCCCACCACCGGCTCTGGCACAGACCATATAAGTCTGCCCAGCACTATCTCTGCCTCCCACCACCGGCTCTGGCACAGACCGTATAAGTCTGCCCAGCACTATCCCTGCCTCCCAACCACCAGTCCCGCCTCCCACCACCGGCTCTGGCACAGACCATATAAGTCTGCCCAGCACTATCCCTGCCTCCCAACCACCAGTCCCGCCTCCCACCACCGGCTCTGGCACAGACCGTATAAGTCTGCCCAGCACTATCCCTGCCTCCCAACCACCAGTCCCGCCTCCCACCATCGGCTCTGGCACAGACCGTATAAGTCTGCCCAGCACTATCCCTGCCTCCCAACCACCAGTCCCGCCTTCCACCACCGGCTCTGGCACAGACCATATAAGTCTGCCCAGCACTATCTCTGCCTCCCACCACCGGCTCTGGCACAGACTGTATAAGTCTGCCCAGCACTATCCCCGCCTCCCAACCACCAGCCCCGCCTCCCACCACTGGCTCTGGCACAGACTGTACAAGTCTGCCCAGCACTATCCCCGCCTCCCAACCACCAGCCCCGCCTCCCAATCTCGACTAAGCTCCTGAGGATCCATTCCTTCTGCACAGGATTCCTTTATGCTTATCCCACGCATGTTTGAATTCCGTTTATCACAACAGTCTTATTTTTTTCAGATGCTAGGATTTGAAGAATCACAATATTCTTCCATTTACATCATTCTGGAGGATCAACTTGACCATAAGTCATTGTTTCAATATACAATATGCAGATGTCACAGATGCCCAGATATGGCATCAGCCAAGTTGGCAGGGGAGTTCATGCAGACCTTGGCAGAATTTTGCCAAGTCACGCTGATCTGGCTCTATGTCTGTAGTGCAATCTTGCAAAGAAGATTTCTTTAGGCAGACTCTGATCTGTAGTGCCATATATGTAATACTATAGCGTAGTGCTATGTAGGGGTGTTATCCCTACAGAAATGACTTTTATATAATTATGGGCCCAGTATTTGGATAACATTTTGTGTGCACAACCTGTGCAAGGGTAGCTTTACCCAGATTGAGCAGAAGCATAGGGGTAGGGGGATGGGTGAGAGGGGAGGTTAAGGAGGGATTTAAAATTAAGCTTATATATTTGAAAATATGCAAATGCGCATGTAAATTAATCAAAAAAATATATGCATGATGAAGAGCAGGTAACATCCTGGGATAATACTCAAAACATACTACCTGTAAACTTTCACTATGAAATTCACCCAAGTGCAAACAGAGACAACTCTGCATAGTAGCTCCCAGGCTTCAGCTGTATTATTTGGCAAAGATTTCCCCTGGTGGGGTAAGGTCACTTTTAATGCATCAGTAAAATGGCCGATTTTCCATTTTTTGTATTAATGGCCATGCACTAATGTTGCCATTTAAAAAATTACCGCATGAGCCCTTACCGTCACCCGTTTTGTAGGCAGTAAAGGCTCACATGGTAATCCTGCGCTAACCAGTTAACTCGTGATAATGTGGACGCACTAACTGATTAGCACAGGAGTGCCTACTCTCTGCCCCCTGACAAACCCCCTCCCCTGGCCACAGCTCCTTTTCAGTTTTACACAATGGGATTTAGGTGCCCAGTGTTATAGGATGGTACATAGGCGCTTATGTGCCCAAATCCAAATTAATGCCAAGCAAGTTCAATAATTGATTGTTAAGGCCTATTAATTCATACTTGATGGCTGATTAACTAACTTAGTTGCACGCTCATCTTGGATTCATGCTGAGATTTTGGCAGCAAAATTTCCAACACCAGATACTGAATATTGGGGTTAATGTGTGGTTAGCGCACGCTAACAGGCTACTACAGAATGTGTTAAGGCATTTTGTGGCATTTGGCCAGTTTGTGCGCACTAACCCATGCATTACTGACATTTTTAGAAATATATTTTGGAGGGGGCATTCATACATTATACCCTGGAATCTATATATATCACACCAAGCTTTCTGCACGAAAATCAAAGCCTATTCCATAACAATGCGCATTACCTAATTTGTTAACAAGCCAACCAGCACTGATAATTGCCAATTAACATGCAATTATTGACATTAATTGGCATTAATTAGAATTTACAAGCAGAACTGCTCCTGCATTGTTATAAAATGGGCGTGGCTATGGGTGTGGAACGGCCAGGTCATGGTCATTTCTATGTGCATTGTTATTAGAATACTCCTGATCCACACCTAATTTAGGCATTGGCATTTACACCAGGTTTTACTTGGCATAATTGCTGGCGACTACATTTAATCGTGCGGACCTGCGCTCGGTGTATTATATAAACTGCACAGAAATTTAGGCTTATTCTTTAAAGTATGCCTACAATAAGGTGTACTTTATAGAATGCGCTTAGGCACTGAATTTTTAGGCGTGATATATAGAATCTAGTGCATTAATATTATTGTGTGCTAACCAAATAATGCAAAGTTAAAATGGGAGCACTTAGTGCCTCCTAAATTGGAGGTGGTAAGTGTTTCCGCATTAATTCTTTGCAAGTATCACACACTAATGGAAATACTAGCACATGACCTGCAATTAAAACAACAGAAAAAGCCCTTAAAATGCCGCATTCAATCTGGGCTTAGCTTGCAGGAAAGTCTCATATTAACCCATGTTAAATCCAGATTTTACCACAGTTTAGTAAAATGAGAGACTTGGGAGATACAAATTGATAGAGCTAGAGATAAATAAATGTATGGTCATGTTCAAGAGTACCATCTTCATATCGTGTGTGGAAGACTTGGATTTTCTGCTCTCCCAGGATCCTACAACAGATACTAGGGATCACTGGCAACAGAAAGAATGCAAAAAAGAAGAGAAATTGTGAAAGGATTGTGTTGGAGATAGAATTAAACTGGCACTAGAGGACAGAAGAGTTGAAGGAGGGAAAGAGAATATATGATAAAGTGATGGGGAAAAGAGTGAGAGTTAGAAAATAGGAATGACAGCAAATATAGAGGAAATGGATAGATGGGATGTAGAAGAAAAGCAACAGAAACAAGACTCTATAGCAGAAACGTCCAGTGCTCCAGGAAATGAAGGAAAAATAGTTCAGCACTTAAATCTGCCGTATTATTTTCCAGCTATGAATAATATTCAGAAAAAACATTGCTCTCCTGCAAGTTTACAGAAAGACAAACCTCAGGATTCTCTGATTTGCTTCTCCTTTTCCAGGTGGACTGCTATAGCTCTGTGGATGGATCATTCTATGACTATGGAGCTCTTACCATTGATGGGAGTCGGTATGTCCCCTTCAATGAATACAAAGGGAACTATGTCCTCGTTGTGAATGTGGCCACATACTGAGGACTCACCCTACAGTATCTTGGTAAGAAGAATGATTGAATGGACAGTATTTGAAGCTACATGTGCTAGCTCCATAGATCAGTGTTACTGAACTTACGACTGTGAGCTATGTTCAATGATGTACTTCACACCAAACCCTTGTCTTTTGGAACAGCATGTATCTTGTTATTCCCCCAGGGGTCTTTTCTAATGTCTTTTGATATTATCTTTTGTTTAGCTTTGATATTTTTGCTTCTCTACTGTGTTGTAAAACCACTTGGGGGGCCAATATTCAAAGGGGTTTAACCAGGCAGAAGAACCCCACTGAGCTGGCCATTAACAGGGTCATGCTGCTAAATATTGGCTCTAACTGGCCATCACTCTTCAATATAACTTTGGGATTAAATTAATCAACTATCAATAATTCCAACCCTGAATGCTAAATGTTAGATAACACTGAGGCATATTTTCAAAGCACTTTGGGAGGCTAAGTTCCATAGGTTTCTATGGAACTTTGGGAGGCTAAGTGCTTTGAAAATGAGCCTCACTGTATATAAATCATCCAGGTTCTATAGACTAATATATATATATCGTTAAATAAATGCAAATATGGTCAGGGGTTTTAGAGTGTGGACGCTATATCCATCTGCATGAATGGAGAAGTCCTCTTCTATGTGGTTTATATCACAATATTAGAGTCATCTGAAAAGCATTATGATCATCTTCTTGGATTTTGGAGAATTGGAGTGGTATGGACTATGATGTAGCAACAGATAAATGCTTTTTTGAACTACATATATTTTATTTATGTATTTATTTATTTATTACATTTGTATCCCACATTTTCCCTCATAGCAGTAGGCTCAATGTGGCTTACAGGTTCTGGAGAGGAAAGTACCAATTCTGGGAATATATACAGAGTGGAAAATAGAGTAACAGTAGGTGCAAGGAAGCTGATAAGGTTCCGGAAAAAAGAATACAACTCTGGAACGAATATATATTAGCATATAGAGAAAAGTAATCCCAATGAGGCTGATAAGTCTCCGGGGATGGGATTACAGCTTCAAGTGAGCAATACAGAGTAGGATAAGGGTAGAAGTACACTTAATTATAATTGGAGTGGTAGAATTCGTACAGTTTGAAGTAATAGGATTATGTGGAAGGCGTATTGTTCATTTCTTAGATCGAAAGATGTGATGCATTGTTCATGAATTACTTCAGGTCTGCTGGGTAGGCTTTCCGGAAGAGGTGAGTCTTGAGGTCTTTTCGAAATTTTAGATGGGTGTTCACAGTTCTAATGTTTCTAGGTACTTAGTGAAGAAGTGAATCTACAGTACTGTGAGCAGTATGCTTTTAAAACTTGCTGACTGGGCTCTGATTGGCCTGGAATTTGAAATTACCCTGCAGTTGCTTCAGTCTTAGCCCGGGAGAAAAGAGAGAGACAGATCTCTTTGCTGAAGTTCGGTGAATTATATGTCCTGATCTCCCCAGGTACTTTCTAGGTAGTATGCAAATGTTTAGTTAGTGTTATAATTGATCCATATTTCAGTTCTGTTATTGTTTGTTAATCACACTATTTTGTTCTACAGTTGGGTTTTTAAAAGCAATAAATAATATTTAGTTTATTGTCTCTCTGTATGGACTAATAAAGAATCCTGATGGTTTATGTGTTGGGTCTGTGAATGCTTTCTGGGAACTGTGGGACCACTGAGAGTGTGGTTCCAGTAAACTAGAAATCAATGGGGATAATTTCAGAGCAGAAGACTCGCCCAGGTGGTTGTGACCCAGTTGGTGGGAGGATGGTGCTAATGTGCAGCACGAGTGGCAGGTTGTTACGCTCTGCTACACTTCTCCAGAATGGGTTGGTTTCTGTTTCCTAACCTAGCAGCCATCATCCGGGTTGGATCATGGACAGCAGCCATCTTGGCTAGCTCAGGAGGGGGCAGCCATCTTGGAGTAACGAGGTCAGGAAGGAAGCCCATATTTGGATGTAGGCACCTCTGCTGATGGGGGCAGCCATCTTGGAACAGCTGCTCATGGTTGAGCCTAATTCCTGCTCTATTTAAAGCCCTGTTTCCAGTCCTTCCTTGCTTCGGCTTCTATTCGCTTAGAGGTTGTGGTCTTCATCTGTTCCAGTGTTTTCCTGTGTTCCTGACCTTGGATTGTTTACTGACCACGCGTTGTGTTGCTGCCTGCCCAGACTTTCGGATTGCTCTCTATTTTGCTGCTTCACTGACTCTTTGCTCCTGGACTGTGTCTGCCTGCCTGCCAGCCTGGTCAGCGGTTGTGCAACCCTGCCGGTTCCAGAAGTCCTGGTGGCCGCCTGCACCTGGGGGCTCAACTCCCAGGGAACGGTGGTCGCTCCCCAGGTGAAGCTAGGGGTTGTCTGGCTGCCTGATCGAGTGCGGTGCCACTTCATCTTCGCCGTGCTCAGTTGGGGCACAAGGGCTCACATTCACCAGGTCATAACAGTAAGCCGAAGCCATGAGCTCGCCAGACAGGCCTGAGGTGTCTCACCTGGCTCAGGTTCTCCACCAGCAGCAGGAGCAGCTAACCTGCCTGTCCAGTATCTTGCAGGAGGTGTGCAGTCAGCTACCAGGGCTCCAGCGGCAAGTGGCCTCGGTTCCTCCAATCCCGAGAGCAGAGACTTCTGCCGCATGTCTGCGACTTCCAGAGCCGCCTCGCTTTGACGGTACTCCCGCAGCTTGCCGGGGGTTCCTGAACCAGTGTCAGATCCTGTTTGAGCTGCAACAGGAGGCTTTCCCATCTGACAAAATAAAGGTGACCTACATCATCTCCCTGCTTTCCGGTGCCGCACTGGCTTGGGCGTCCCCGCTATGGGAACAGCGGAGTCCGGTTCTGGCAAACCTGGAGGAGTTCTTGCGGCAGTTCCGGATGGTATTCGACGTTCCTGGCCGACCTTCTTCTGCCTCTGGGGAGCTGCTGTGGATCCAGCAGGGTTCCGGGTCAGTCGGGGTGTATGCTGTCCGGTTCCGTACCTTGGCTGCGGAACTCAGGTGGAACTAGGAAGCCTTAACGGCCATTTTTTGGCAGGGTCTGGACGGCCAGATAAAAGATGAATTGGCTGGCCGAGAGATTCCTGCTACTTTGGACGCCCTTATTGCACTCTGCACTAGAATCGATATCCGGTTCCAGGAGCGAGCCCAGGAGAGGGTTATGCAGCCGGCAGCGCAGGGATCCAGAGGCCTTCCCCGTCGCCCCGAGATGCCCCGGTCCTTCGAAGCGGGTTCGGAAGGAACCAAGGAGGAACCCATGGTATTGGGGCGGCATCGCCTGTTCAAGAAGGAGAGGGCCCATTGTCTCCAGAACCGGTTATGCCTATACTGTAGGCAGGCCGGACACTTCACGGGCTCCTGTCCAAACAAGCCTGGGAGATCGGGAAACGCTCCGGCCCGAGCCCTGTGAAGGGGGTGGCTCTGGGCCGGCTGTCTGCCCTTCCGGACAACTTGCTCTCTGTTCCCATACTGCTCCAAGGAGAGGGTTTCCAGGCTCATACTAGGGCCTTGCTAGACTCTGGGGCCGGAGGGAACTTCATTGATGCCGAATTCCTGTCGCAGCTAGGTGGCTCCACGGTGCCCTGTCAACCAGAGCTCAGGGTCACCTCCATCCAGGGGGATAGTCTTCCTCGAACCATCACCCGGATCACCTCGCCCCTGGGTCTACAGGTGGGGGCGTTACATCAGGAGAAGATCCAGTTCCTGGTTCTTGCCCGAGCCATTCACCCGGTGATCTCCTTGGCTCTGACTACACACTCCTGTTATCGACTGGGCCACCGGGGAGATCGGGAAATGGGGTTCCTGATGTGTCGAGCACTGTCTCCAGCAGGTCAAGCCACCTTTGCCGCTCTGCTCAGCTAAGCTGCAGACCCCACAGGAAGGTTCGCCCATGCTGCCGGAGAACTACCAGGAATTCCGTGACGTGTTCAGTGCTCGGGCGGCTGACACGCTGCCTCCCCATCGGTCTTTCGACTGCGCCATAGACCTACTGCCCAGATCCAACCCACCTAGGGGGCGCCTTTACACCTTGTCCCGGGAAGAGTCCCGAGCCATGAGGGAGTATATCCAGGACAATCTTCGCAAGGGGTTCATCCGAGTCTCCACTTCCCCTGCAGGGGCCGGATTTTTCTTCGTCTCGAAGAAGGATGGGTCACTTCGTCCCTGCATTGATTACCGAGGATTGAATAAAATTACCATTAAAAACCGGTACCCGCTTCCACTCATCCCGGAGCTGTTTGACCGTCTTCAAGGGGCCAAGATCTTCACCAAGCTGGACCTGCGTGGGGCCTACAATCTTGTACGGATCCGGGAGGGAGATGAGTGGAGGACGGCTTTAAACACCCACGAAGGACACTTTGAATATCGGGTGATGCCGTTCGGTCTCTGCAATGCCCCTGCAGTATTTCAGAACTTTGTGAATTACATTTTCCAGGACTTGCTCTACTCCTCAGTGATCGTCTATCTGGACGACATCCTGATTTTTTCTGCTTCATTGTCACAACATGTTACTCACGTCCGCACCGTGCTCCAGCGCCTCCGGGAACATCGGCTGTATGCCAAGTTGGAGAAATGTTCATTCCACCAACAGAGTTTGCCTTTCCTGGGATATATCATTTCCTCCACCGGGTTACAGATGGATCCTGGTAAATTGACAGAGATCCGAAACTGGCCGGTACCTCAGGGTCTGCGGGCTTTGCAGAGGTTCCTGGGGTTTGCGAACTACTACCGGCAGGTCATCCAGGATTACTCTCTCATCACGGCTCCTCTGACGGCCCTCACGAGGAAGGGGGCCGATGCAAAGAACTGGACACTGGAGGCTTTCTCTGCATTCTCCACATTGAAGAAGGCCTTCCTCTCTGCCCCGGTACTCCGCAGTCCGGATCCTACTCAGCCTTTCCTGGTGGAAGTGGACGCCTCATCCCTGGGAGTAGGGGCAGTTCTCTCTCAGACATCGGCATCCGGGAAAAAACATCCCTGCTTCTTCTTCTCCCGGAAGTTCACCCCCGCGGAGCGAAACTACACAGTGGGGGATCGGGAGCTTCTGGCGCTCAAACTAGCTTTTGAGGAATGGCGATATAGAGGGAGCAGCACATCTAGTAACTGTAATAACCGACCACAAGAACCTGCTCTATTTGCAAAATGCTACCAGACTGAATCCTCGCCAAGCCCGGTGGTCTCTGTTCTTTGCCCGGTTTGACTTCTGTCTGATCTTCAGACCGGGGGAAAAGAATGTCCAGGCGGATGCCCTGTCCCGCAGCTTCGAGGCTCCCGAGGACCAGGAGGAGCCCTACCCAATGTTGAATCCGGCATGCATTCCCTCCATGCCCGGGGCCAGTGCCACCTGCCAGAAGGCCGTTCTTGTGAGGCTTCGTAGGAAGGTGCTGCACTGGGGGCACGCTTCCGAATTTGCTGGACACTTCGGGTTCCACAAGACCCTACATCTGATCTCTCGATCGTATTGGTGGCCCCGGATGGCGCAGGATGTTCTACAATACGTATCTACCTGTCCAGTGTGCGCCTAAATCTTCACATCAAAAGCAGTGGGGGCTGATGCAGGCCATGCCGGTACCACAGCAGCCATGGGAGGACCTGTCCATGGATTTTATCACCGACCTGCCACCCTCACAGGGCAACACGGTCATTTGGGTAGTGATCGACTGGTTCTCCAAGATGGCCCACTTCATTCCTATGAAGGCTTTACCCACTGCTGCTACCCTGGCCGCAAACTTCATCACACACATCTTCCGGCTCCATGGACTGCCTCAGAGGATCATTAGTGACCGTGGCTCGCAGTTTACCTCGCGCTTCTGGAAAGCTTTGTGTTCAGCTTTTGGGGTTACCACTTTATTCTCGTCTGCATATCACCCCCAGACCAATGGTATGGTAGAGCGGGTCAACCAGACGGTGAAGGCGTTCCTTCGGGCATACTCTAACCAGCGCCAGGATGGCTGGTCTATGCTGCTACCCTGGGCTGAGTTTGCCTATAATAACAGTCTGCATTCGGCCTCCCGGACGACACCTTTCAACACCATCTATGGACGCCACCCGCGTCTACCTCCTCCAATTGCCCCTGCAGAAGTTCCACCTCATGTGCAGTCCACCGTCTGTTCCTTTCAGGAAGCTTGGAGGAAGGTCCAGGAACAGTTACGACGAGCCGTGGTCAAGGCCAAGGAGATCTATGACCGTAGAAGACAAGCGGCTCCCACATTCCTGCCGGGAGAAAAGGTTTGGTTGAGCACCCGATACCTGAAACTGCGGCTCCCATCTCTGAAGTTTGCTCCCCGGTTCATTGGACCTTTTGCCGTACGATCCAGGGTAGGAGCAGTGACTTACCGACTACACTTACCCGGTCAACTCCGGGTGCACAATGCTTTTCATGTGTCCCTCCTGAAACCTTTCCGCAGGTCGAAGTGGCATCCTGAACCCAAGAAAGTGGTCGTGCCTGAGAGTGATCCAGATCCAGAGTATGAGGTGGATCGCATCCTGGATTCCAAGCGTCGTGGAAGGAAGTTGTACTATCTCCTCGCCTGGAAGCATTTTGGACCAGAGGATAACTCCTGGGAGCCGGCGGACAATGTGCATGCTCCAGATCTGAACCGGGAGTTCCACGCTCATCATCCTGCTAAGCCCAGACCAAACTGGTGAGGGGGAGATCTTTCCGGAGGGGGGTACTGTTACGCTCTGCTACACTTCTCCAGAATGGGTTGGTTTCTGTTTCCTAACCTAGCAGCCGCCATCCGGGTTGGATCATGGACAGCAGCCATCTTGGCTAGCTCAGGAGGGGGCAGCCATCTTGGAGTAACGAGGTCAGGAAGGAAGCCCATATTTGGATGTAGGCACCTCTGCTGATGGGGGCAGCCATCTTGGAACAGCTGCTCATGGTTGAGCCTAATTCCTGCTCTATTTAAAGCCCTGTTTCCAGTCCTTCCTTGCTTCGGCTTCTATTCGCTTAGAGGTTGTGGTCTTCATCTGTTCCAGTGTTTTCCTGTGTTCCTGACCTTGGATTGTTTACTGATCACGCGTTGTGTTTCTGCCTGCCCAGACTTTCGGATTGCTCTCTGTTTTGCTGCTTCACTGACTCTTTGCTCCTGGACTGTGTCTGCCTGCCTGCCAGCCTGGTCAGCGGTTGTGCAACCCCGCCGGTTCCAGAAGTCCTGGTGGCCGCCTGCACCTGGGGGCTCAACTCCCAGGGAACGGTGGTCACTCCCCAGGTGAAGCTAGGGGTTGTCTTGCTGCCTGATCGAGTGCGGTGCCACTTCATCTTCGCCGTGCTCAGTTGGGGCACAAGGGCTCACATTCACCAGGTCATAACACAGGTGTAGGCGGAGCTGAGCTGTGCTGGGGATAGACTCTCTAAGCGGCTGCGAGGTAACCCCAGGTGGGAGGCAAGGCATTTCAAGACGACTACTACTTAACAGTATTCCTCAATTCCAGTTTCAAAGCAAATTCATCTCCACTTCTACGGCCCTCTTAAAACACCAGACCTGCAACATTTTGCTAAAAAAAAGCACACTCAACACTTAACGAGTGTGCTGAAATTTCTCCTGATGTAACTCCACGGTCGATGGTGGCCAGCGTTTCAGTATAACCTGTGGATCCTGAATAGAGAGGTGATGAAATTAGGAAAGCTACTACATTTGGCACACAATAATAATGGGTGGTTTCAATTATTCAACCAATAATAAGAGTTGAGTAGAAAATAACCAGGCCATAACAATTTTTAAAAACCCACAAGAAAACAGAGCTTTGAATTGTGAAATTCCCTGGCATTTGGCGAAACAGACTCCTTGTCAGGAGAAAGAAGAAAGAATCTGTCTTCACTTAGCAAACTTTGAATTTTGGGACATTTTATGAAAGTTAAGTTGTTTTGAACATTTATTGGACTCTTCCTTAATTTATAGTGGATTTTGAGAAAAGCATGGACTTTATGATTTGTCGTTTGTGAGAAGTGGGAGTTCTTCAGCTACTGTTTTGGAATTAATAATTTTTATAAGTGGATTTTTTTCTGACCAATGATTATACAATTCCAACATGGCAATGATGATTATAGGATTGTGAAAATTTTGACCGAGACCTAATCATATTACGGGAGGACTTTGTGCGATGATAGGAATAAGCTGTTCATTTTCCCAAGTCCATCTTAAGAAAAGCCCATAAGCCATTACTAAGATGGATTTGGAAAAATCCACTGCCCCAATCTATCTATCTAAATTGTTAGTTCTCTACTGCCCAGCACGTAGTCTCCGATCCTCTTCTGACCATCTTCTTCATGTACCATCACCTTTGGCTCTTCATCTTTCCCTCTCTCAAGATACTGCTTTTAGCTACCTGGGTCCTAATTTATGGAACTCCTTGCCTTCGTCTCTTAGGATGCCTGTGCCTCTACAATCATTTAAATCTCTTCTGAAATCTCGTCTATGCCCTACTGTATAACACGCACATCAATTTTCACAGTTCACAGCACCAAAGGGGGCGTGGCTATGAACCCATACGTCTAGCTTCTTCTCTACCTGTTTTTAAATCTATGCTGAAATCCCACCTTTTCACTTCTGCCTTTGGCTCCTAACCACTACTCATTCGCCCTCCTCCTCTCTACCCATTAATTCCCTTGCCCGTTAATGTCTTGTCTGTCTGTTCTACCTAGATTGTAAGCTCTTTGAGCAGGGACTGTCTCTTTATGTCAAATGTTCAGCGCTGCGTGCGTCTAGTAGCGCTATACAAATGCTATTAGTAGTAGTAGTAGTAGTGGCTATGGAAGTGGCATGGGTGTTTCCAGGCTTTAGGCTTAGAGTTATAGAATACTGTGATTTATGTGTCTAACTGCCATTAGTTGGGCACAAGCATTTACACCAGCCTTTGGCAGGCGTAAATGCTTGCGCCCAAAGTTAGGAGGAAGAATGCATATTAAAGTAACACTCTGTAAGGGGTGGTTCACATGGAGTGACCTTTATAGAATACTAGCTTATCATGGAACATCCTGGTGCCCAGCTCTGGTCAACCTGTACAGAATTCCTGCCAGTGTGTATTTGCATAATCACATACCAAAACTATTTCTTGCAGAATTGAATGCACTACAAGAAGAACTGGGAGCCCATGGATTGCGCATCTTGGGTTTCCCTTCAAACCAGTTTGGACAACAGGAACCTGGAACGAATTCTGAAATCCTCCCTGGGCTAAAGTGAGTATAACGGTTAAATGATCTCAGTTTGTTCTAAGATATGGGGAGAAAGGGAGCAGAAGAAAAAGAGAGAGTGATCTTTATTCCAAATGTTACAAATATTACAGTCCTATCTGATCTAAAGTCATGAAGTAACCAAACTGTATGAAAATAGGCCCTGCGCAAAATTTGTGCACTTATCTGGGAGAATAGACTGGATACATATGCACACAGGTCTGTGCTAGCAGCAGCTAGAGCTGCAACATGTTTGAAAATAAAAAATTTGCTTTGGCATCTATGCTTGTGCTGGAATGTTTCTTTGCACTTGCCAGAGAATGTAGTAAAAGCAGTTAGCTTAGCAGGGTTTAAAAAAGGTTTGGATGGCTTCCTAAAGGAAAAGTCCATAGACTATTATTAAAATGGACTTGGGGAAAATCCACTGGTTATTTCTAGGATAAGCCACATAAAATGTATTCTACTGTTTTGGGATCTTGTCAGGTACTGGATTGTCTGGAAACATGATGCTGGGCTTGATGAACCTTTGGTGTGTCCCAGTATGGCAATACTTATGTACTTACGCAAAATATGCAATACCAATATTAATGCACAGAATAGCATTCTAGCACATTTGCAGATATATGCACAACTCTGGGTGCTGATGCAATTGTGCTCAGACCTGTGCTACATGCAACTGAACTCTCCAGCTCTTCCAGAACAGCTGTTCTGTCTTTTTTTATTTACCTATGCAAAGACAAGAGTTTCAGGTCTTCTATGCTGGGGGCACAAAAGAGACAGAAGATCTGCGATGCAAACAGAGTGGAATGAATAGCAGACCCAGAAATAGAGCAGGTCAAAAAGTGAGGATTTTAATTCAAACAATCATCTCTGATTGTTACATTGATTACAGGTAAGCGTAAATATGATCATGTCACCCCTCTGTTTTACTAAGAACATTGGCTGCCTTTAGATGCTCATGTGCAATTTAAGATACTGACTTTGATTCATAAATCCTTACAAACCGGTCAACTTTCTATTCATACATAGTAATATAGTAAATGACGGCAGAAAAAGACCTGCACGGTCCATCCAGTCTGCCCAACAAGATAACTCATATTTGCTGCTTTTTGTGTATACCCTACTTTGATTTGTACCTGTGCTCTTCAGGGCACAGACCGTATAAGTCTGCCCAGCACTATCCCCGCCTCCCAACCACCAGCCCCTCCTCCCAACCACCGGCTCTGGCACAGACCGTATAAGTCTGCCCAGCACTATCCCCGCCTCTCAACCACCAGCCCCGCCTCCCGATCTTGACTAAGCTCCTGAGGATCCATTCCTTCGGCACAGGATTCCTTTATGCTTATCCCACGCATGTTTGAATTCCGTTACCGTTTTCATTTCCACCACCTCCCGCGGGAGGGCATTCCAAGCATCCACTACTTTCTCCGTGAAAAAATACTTCCTGACATTTTTCTTGAGTCTGCCCGCCTTCAATCTCATTTCATGTCCTCTCATTCTACCACCTTCCCATCTCAATACTTGTCACCTTATTCTCCTGTTCAGACTCTTCGTTCTGTAGACCAATCTCTTTTAGTGGTGCCATCGTTGCAGACCATCCCCTTAATCACCTTTCAGAATCCAATGTTTTCAGTCGCTGGACGCTCACTCTGGAATGCACTTCCACTTAACTTGCATAAACTCTGTTCTCATATGGACTTTAAGAAGGGTTTCAAAACTTTTTTTTCAGCAAATAAACAGATCTCTCCCCTGATTCTGTAATTAAGATTTAGGTCTTTTTACCACCATCCCAATAATCATACATATCCCAGTAAAAGATTGGAATGATAAAAGACCAGGCCACGTAAAAGAGGTCCGCTTCCTCCACTCTGGGTTAGGGCCGGCAGCCCTGTTAGGCTCACAGGTTTCCAGCAAAGAACCAGACTGCCATATGGACTTAGGACTAAAGTGCTTTATTCTCAATGCAGTTCCACTCTCAAAACTGATATGCAATTCACAAACGGGGTTCAGGTCGGGTTCAAAACTCCAGCCAACATTCAGTTCCTTAACAGTTCAGGCCCACTTCCTTTGCACTACCTCCCCTCTCCCTCAGAAGGGCTCAGTCAAAGTTCAGCCTGCTGTTCCTTACATCCCAATAATTCAACCCTTTCACAAACAGTCTCTTCAAAGGAATTCAATACCTCATGCCCCTGTCCTCTTCACAGCACCTAGGAGGACCCTGTACCAAACAGGGCTGGCAGCTTTCCTCCTACCTCACAGCACCATACCCCTGTGGCCTCTCACACTGCCTTCATGTGCTGGACAGGGCTACATTTACATTCCCACACTCCATGGCAGCTTACTCTCCCCCCCTCCCCCCAGGGAAGCTCCAGTGGCAGGCCCTTTTTGTCCTACACCTACTCCATGGCAGCTTCTCTCCCAATCAGTTTCCTCTCCCTCCTGGTGGCTGGGAGCCACCCAGAAAATCTCTCCCCCTCTCACAGCTGGAGGGAATTATATACTGGGGATGCAGCTAAGGGACTGAGCTTCACCTCCCCTTCTCCCTCTAGTGGGGAAGGTAGTAACTGGCTCCCCTAGCACTGAGCCACTGCTCCCCCTGCTGGGGTTGGAAATCCGTTCCACCCTTTTGGGGCTACCCTCCTCTCTCCTGCTTGCAAGGGCTTCTGGGAACCGTAGTTCTGGGATTAGCTGCTTCTCTGTGGGGCCCCGAGTGCTAGCTTTGTTACAGTAACTTATGAGAAAAGTAATTTATTAACTTACCAATAGAGTGTACAGAATCAATATAAATTTTCTCATAGGAGAACAGTTCTACTTATACAAAAGTATTGGCTAAGACTGTCTCAAACATTCACTAATCAGGCTGGTGCTTATATGCTGTTTCTGTACAAAAGCCTTTTCATAAAACATTAGTTCATTCTTTCACTAATCATCTTTCTCTCATGTTCTACAGCCAAAAACTCCCTGCTACTTTTCTATTATCTCATGTTCTGTTCCCTGAACTCCTGTGCACATACCATTCCAGCTACAGTCCTGTCTGTTAGTTTGGTCGGCCTTCACCTTGACCCATAACCGTGCTGAAATTTCTTCAATTTTTGTTCTTTTTCTTTTCATTTAGCTATAGAGCAGCTTAATTTTGATGCACTGACTGTTTGGTTTTTGTTTTCACTCTTTCTTTTACTGTCCTACTCATTATTGTAGTTCTTGTTATTTATATTGTACACCACTGATACTCTCCTTAGCGCTGTGTCAAATAAAGGTAACCTGAACCTGAATTAAAATCCTTGCTTCTTCACCTTCTGTATTTGCGGGGCTACTGTTTGTTCCATTAGATCTTCTACGCTGACAGTATAGAGAAAAAATAGGTATGAAATTCCTGCTATGGTGATCACAGAGGAACAAGTTAACCTTTGAAGCTCTGCATTTGTTGTAAATTTATGCGCACAACTTATAAAATAAGGTTGGTTGTGCACGCACCTTAATTCAATAGTTGGCTGTTAATTGGATGTAACAGCCAATTATTGGCCATAATTCAACTTAATTGATGTTAATTGGCACCGATTAGTAGTTGCGCATACAATTGCTTAAGGCCCTATGTTGGCCAGCTGTGATGCATCTTCTGTAAATACTGAGTGTCATGTCACTGCCTCAGGGGAATGGAGGTAAGAAGCTGAAACTTTGTGGGAGAGGGAGGGAAATACAGCTCTGGGGGGTGCAAGGGCACCTATGTTTCCACCCTCCCTTGCCTATGGCTGAGAGCCATATAAAGAAAAAAATGCATCACTGATCCTAGACTCCTAGACTCTAGCTATCAGCCAACAGATCACTAAAGATCTTTCATTTTCTGTTCAAGACACGTGCGTCCTGGAGGAGGATTTGTCCCAAATTTTCAGCTCTTTGAAAAAGGTGATGTGAATGGGAATACAGAGCAGTCCGTTTTTACCTTCCTGAAGGTAAGTGAAAATGGACACAGTAACTTTTCATGGAATTATGGCAACATGGAATGGTTGGGTTGCTTTGTATAACAATGAATAATCTTTCGTTATGAGCCAGGTTAAGGCCCATCCACTTAATTTTGCTTACAGTATGATGCACACCATCAAATTTGAACTCAGATGTATAGAGGTCGCACATTTTTGCTGGCTACCATTCATTCATCCTTCTACCACAGTCCTTACGATTGAGAACCTTGTGTTGGCGTGTCAATGCTTGCCCATGAGGAACTGGATTTCAAACTCAAGGAGACAACAGTGGCTAATTGGGATCTCAAGAAATATTAAATAAGCTGACTGTAGAAATATCTTTACATTTTCTTTTTTGGTAGATACTTAAATCCATGAATGTCTCACTTAAGCTGATTATATCCTTCAAAACCTCACAGCCCTTTAGCCAAAAGGCAAACCTTCCTCAGCTAGCAGTATGGTAAAGTGGTTAGAGCTATAACTTGGAAAAAAATTGGTCCTTGTGAGATATGCCTCGATAATCCTGACCAGAGTTTGGTTGGACCTCCTACTAACTCAGTTCTGCTTACAGTCCACCCCAGGATTTTGAGGGCAGCACAGTTGCCAGTGGACAGATGTTCAGGCCCCACATGTAAGGGCAGAATAAATGGACATGACACCTGCACACTATGTAACTTTGTAAATCTAAGTGCTTTGAAAATGCACCTCCAAGCATCTTAATAACTTGTCTCAAGCTTTTCTCCTGATGTCTGAAATCCACTGGGCTGCTGCATCATTTACTGTGCAACACTGAGCAGGTCACATAACATCCCTACCCTTAAACTTAGAATATAAGCACCTCAGGATCAGAACCATGGGTACATCCATTCAGTGATGCTATACTAGTAAAATATAATAGAGATTAATATGGAAGGACATTTTTCCAAAGTAGAGAGCTATGTGGCAACATCCCCAATAAAAAAAATGCTCCATCATTGGGCATCTAGGTTCACTAAATCTTGTGTATGCTCAATACATTTCTAAAAGGTAATGATACAGGTAGTTTTCCTTTGAAAATCCAGTAAAAGGTACCCAAGAATTTTGCCCCCATGATGTTTAGTGAAAATCTGTATATTTTTTCTAGTGAAAAAGTTGCCGGTACTCAAATGCCAGGCCACCCTTCAGGGGTGGGGTGATCATTGAGGGACCCACCCCACAATAGCCAGGCCCCTTGCAACCAGTCACAGAATCTATGACAAGACAGAATTTGTGTGTAGAGCCTGAGCTCTTTCATTAAAACTTGGGGACCATGGGCCAGTTTTAGAAGACAATGGAAAAGGTGCCGGTACTCAGCACCCCCTCAAAAAAAGCCCTGATGAAAATTGCCAATTGGGGTGAGTTTCAAAGGCAGAGAACAACTCTTTATATTGCCCTTCATCTGTGGGGGGAAAAAAAAGTGGTAATGAAGTGGGTAGACTGGTAAGAGATCCCTGTAGTACTGACCGGCTGGATGATTTTTAAAGGGAAACCCTATGTGGAAGTTCCCTTTATGAATAAGCAATGGACCTACAAGCACTGCAGCAGGGGCAGACTGACAATGTTCTGGGCCCTCGGGCAATAAGAGCCATGTGCCTCTAACCACATATCAAAAGTCATTAAATTAGATGGAATCTAGGGGAGAATGAGCCCCTACTGCTGTGGGCCCTTGTGGACTGCCCTGTTATTCCAATGGATGGTCTGCACTGCAGTCTGGTTGAAATTACCCTCATAGATAATTTTACAACATAGTTCCCATGTGTAAATGATTTAATAGAAAATACCGACTGGCATAAAGGCACATGCCATGACATGATGGTGGGTGTGCACAGGAGTGGAGTGTGGGCAGAGCAGAAGTGGACTTAGTATGTTTGCACATTGATTATGAAATACCTTAATCTGCGTTTGTATTTGCATAAAATATATGCCTTACTTAACAGCAGGTGGAAGTGATCATGTCTATATTCCAGGTGCAGTTTCTGCCATATAGACTACTATTTTGTAAAAACAAATAGGTGCCTAGTTGTGTTTACAAAATAAGGTTGCCAACTGCATCTAGATTTGCCCAAGAGGATTGATCCAGTCCTGGGTTTACCCTATTGCATGCAGGGACTTGTAGTTTTGCTTTTTTTAGGGTAGAGGTTCCCAAACCTGCCTGCCTTGTGATAGCAGCCCAATGGAAAAACCCGGAAACCCCTTCTGTATGCAGCCCGGGTCTCCCCCAGTTCTAGCTCTGGTCCCAGGCCCATAAAACAGTCACTACTCATTCAGGCCACGCTTACCACACTTGAGCCTTCAGACAAACTCTAGGCGAGCTGGGAGTGGGTCAATGGTCTGGAACAGCGATCCAGGGGGTTGGGAAAGTGAGACATATTAAAGACATGGCGAAAGCTGCAGCCAGATTCCAAGACAAAGTGTGGCACCTCCACACTGCACTCCAGTAGAAGCCTGCACAGCAGAATTCAAACTGAGGACTCAAACCAAAATAAATGGAACTATAACAACAAAAAGTATCCCCTCAGAGATGGTCCCCTCTTGAAACACCCCCCCCCCCCTCAACCTCGGCCATGCTAAGACAACACCAAGGAGGAACAACAAGAGTTAACCACTTGCAGAACTGATCGTTTTTGTTTGCTAATCACAGTTAACGAATCAGGAAATTAAAGAAAGATTGCTAGAAAACAGAACTTATGGAGAATCTTTTTGTAATCATAAAAACTTACTGACTTTAAGACTGTAATCTGCATAAGCTGTCAAGATGAACAAGTAACTGTTTAATATGTTTTGTTACAAACGTTCTAATAAAAAGACAATAATTAAAAAAAAAGGAAAAGAAATTCAGGGCTATCTCAAAATCTCAAGCCTGGAACTGGGTAACTTGGCATCTCACAAGCAGCACACAAACAACACAGGTGGCAACAAAAGACCCAAATCAATGGTGCAGAGCAGAGTTTTATTGATAAGGTATAAATGACTCAACATGAGCCGTGTTTCAGCCATAAGACCTGCTTCAGGAGTGGAGGAGTGGCCTAGTGGTTAGAGTGGTGGACTTTGATCCTGGGGAACTGGGTTTGATTCCCACTGCAGACACAGGCAGCTCCTTGTGACTCTGGGCAAGTCACTTAACCCTCCATTGCCCCAGGTACAAATAAGTACCTGTATATAATATGTAAGCTGCATTGAACCTGCTATGAGTGGGAAAGCGCGGGGTACAAACGTAAGGAAAAATATACCAGAAATTACACAATAGTCTAATCCTGCGTAATAACAATGAATAACTGCACAGATATTGCTCATCTAAAGACATTGCCTCTAATATGTGCTGCAAAGCAGCTCCATCATCAAGCAGATGATTGAGCAGTTATTGTCATCACACAGGATTAGGCCATTATGTAATTTCTGGTATTGACTCCTGAGGCAGGTCTCACAGTGGAAACACGGCTCGTGTTGAGTCATTTATACTTTATCAATAAAACTCTGCACCACACCATTGATTTGGGACATTTGTTGTCACCTGTGCTGTTTGTGTGCTGCTTTTGGTTTGTGCATAGGTTCCTCCCCACCTTCTTTTTGTTTCTAACTTGGCATCTCTGCATATTCATTGTAGATATCCTGAAAACCTGAGTGTGCTGGATTGAGAAGCACTGTGCTAGGGAATAGAAGGATCTAATAAAATGCTTTCAGAACTTTCACTATTATATAATATTTTCCCTTCATATTCCAGTGGGACTTTTTCCCCCCTTTTCCTTTGATTAGTGGCCCATCAAGCCCTCCAACTTCTGGACTTAGTCACATCCCTTGATATTTAACCGACGGTGGGCAGCGATTTGACAGCCCACTACTGGTGTTAAACCCAGCTAGTCAATGCCAGGCTGCTTTCGGCAACCAGCACTAAATATCCATTTTTGGGGGCCTCTAAGCACCTACCTGGTTAAGTCGCTATTCACTGGCTCTCTGGTTAAATTATAACAGTTAAAGATAGGACTATTATTTATGCAGTCTGATTTAACCAGAATCTTATCCGGTCAGGCATTGAATATGCACGCCTAACCGGATAAGTCGCTTGACAAAGCCAGTTTAGCAGTAGACGCTAACTGCAAATATTCAGCAGGAGATAACCAGTACGGTTAGCCACAAAAATACTATTTAACTAGTCAGCAGCCATTTCTGACCAGATAAATAGCGCTGAATATGAGGGGGGAGGGGGGACTATCAATAACTTGTTCAATAAGGTGGCAGAAAGGCCCGCGGGCCGAGAAATCTGTTCCTCAATGTCAGCCATTGCAAAGACCTTCCCATTCTAATATTCAGCTGTAATGGTCAGAGTTTGATTTCAGTGCTGGTCACTACTGTTATTTTATACCTAGATATTCACTGCCGTTATCTGGATACTGACTGGCACTGAATATCTGGATATAACCAGGCCACCAGCACTTATCCAGATAAAGTTAGGGTAATCTTTTTGTTGTCCTAACTTTATACAGGTAGTTATCCAGTTAGCAGGCTAAATGTCACTAAGTAAACACTAACTCCGCCCAGGCTCTGCCTCTGGAGTGCCCTGGCACCACCAGATTTTCAGTAGCTGATAATGCGTGGATGCCACTGAAAATCCTGGTGTGGATCTAGTGAGTGGGATGTATATGGATAGGAGCCATGCTACCTGGAAAAGTCCAGAGATGCCAAGCTGCCCAATTCCATGGTGGAAACCTTCTTGGCTGGTTCTGGTTTTTGGAATTTACATCCCAAAGCAGTGAGGGATTTGTAGTGCCTGATTCTGCTCATTGAAGTCAGTGCTGCAAGTCCCATAATGCAGCAGGATGGGGTAGTCAGAAATCTAGGACTGTCCCAAAATCTCCACCCTGGAGTTGGGTAATATGGCATCTCTGTAAGAACCACTGAATGTCAACCACTGCACCAACAGGCCCCACCATGAGTCTCTGCACACAGCCCAGCATCCGCTGCATCCCGCACAGCATGCCCTGATTATTTCCCCTGTATCTGCTATATTGATGTTTCCTCATCAGAATTTATTTTCTTTTCAGAACTCCTGTCCCCCGGTTGGGGATAATTTTGGCAATTCTGACCGTCTCTTCTGGCAACCTCTGAAGCTCAGTGACATCAAGTGGAACTTTGAGAAGTTTTTAGTTGATCCCCATGGGAAGCCAGTGAAACACTGGCACCCAAAGATCAACGTGGAGGTCATGAAAAGGGAAATCAAAACTTACATGAGGTCCGTGATCACCCAGGAGAGAAGGCAGCTGAACGGGGCACGAAGCTAGAGAACGCAAGGGAGCATGTAGTGTATACATAGAAAATTAGGGAAGAACAATGTTTTAGCTAACTCCAGTAAAAAGACACCCCAGACCTCCAAAACTGATTACACACGCTGGCATTGAGTCCACAGTAAAAGAAATGAATATTTTATTATTTGCAGTAATCACTGTTTTCTACATGAAACATCACTAAATCCAAATTCTAAAACATCATTAAAAAGCACTAGTACTGTGTATGACCAATGAATTTACACAACAAAACTCACCAGAGCAGAGAGAAAGCAAAAAGGCTGGTTTGGTGGTTCTGTGTCAGTGCAGTGCACTGCTATACGGAACAATAACAACTTAGGTTTCTTTTCCCTGGGCCTGGGATGCTGGGATGTCAGAGGGAGCATTTATGGGTGAGGGGGGGGGGGGGATCTCGGTCAACACAAAAATGCAATACTAAGGATCTATTTCAACCAGGTCCTAGAGGGAGCCCTGGCTTCTGGCTGGATATGTTATGTATTTTTTGTGAGATGCAGGGAAACAATCTCAGGTAGCTACAGACGAAGGGCCCAACAGAGGCCTTATTCCTTATGAGCTGAAAGACAAAACAGCAGGAGGAAACTGTCAGATCCAAAAAGAAATTTCAAGTTGAAGATCCTTTAAGAAGTCAAGAATCTGTTGCCAAATCCAATAAAATGGCCTGCTTCCAATTTATGCACTGGGAATGATGGCACAAAAACAGACCTGGACCCTTTGAGCTGCATAATAATTTCTGGAAATGTCAAGAGTTTTCAGCCATGCACACAGAAGAGTACAGCATTGTTTGATGTCCACAGGACCCTGACCCCGATATCTCATTTAATACAACACTCCAGTATGCTCCTTATGATCACCTGGGCTACCCCCACACAAGCTGGGGGACCCACCGGTTCTTGTTCTTTTCCCCGGGAGAGGTCAAGAGAATGAAACACACACAAGGTGAGTATAACATAAGCAAAGGCCAATGCGGAGCAGCTCCTGGGCCAACTTAACAGCAGTGGACTTCCTCAGGAATAGCTCAAAGTAGGCTTCAGCCTTTCTCCTTTTATTGGTAAGCAATCAATTGACACATCATCATTATCCTTCAGAAATCAATTACACATCATCATTATTATGCAGGAAACATTATTCATTGGACATTTAACTTACTGATGAAAGTTACAGCAAAATCATGCAAGATAGTTCAAAATACAGGATATGTCAGCAGTTGACCATCTCTGTTCTATTAGCAATGACCATAAAGGCTTAGTACTACCCATATTTATCTATCAAATTCACGTGTTTACCCTTTTTTAGGATTTTCTGGTCAAATAGCTAACATCTTCTTTGGTCAAGCAGCTGACATGCCTATGATTGTTATAAAGAAGCTATAATTAAAAGTTACTGATCATACACACACATGGACACGGTCTAGTTCGGTGTTCTGTATCATTCTGCTAACATCAGCTGCTGATTTGGTAACAAGGGTTATGTCTAGCTTTATTTTCATTTATTGCAGCATTAGCTAATTTCCAGCAATGATTGCTTTATGCTGATATGAGCTTTGCCCTTTCATGTCTAATTATTATATTCACTCTCTGTGCAATTCCACCTATTTATTGCGGGCCCTGGGGATTCTATTTTCATAAGGGTCTTCTGGACCATCACTTACAATGCAAACCTGTACACATATTTTTTTACACCTTGCTGCTCCTCCACCCCTGAGAAATCTGATCTCCCCTATCTTATATCATCCAGGATAAATTATTACAGTTTCTGGGAGTTGGTGAAAAATAAGCTTAGAAAGCATCTTGTTTTAAACAAAAACAACATCCAGAGCAAAAATACTTTTTAATTTTGGGGGGGGGGGGGGGGGGGGGGGGGGGGCCTGGCAGTTCACTTTTTTCCAGATGCTGGAATCCTTCTGCTATTCACTTTCCCCTGGTTTTAGAAGATACCCCCCTCCCTTTCCTGTTCCCAGTCTAGAAATTGCTGCACTGTCCCGAAGCTGGAAACCACACACTAGGGCTCTTTCCTAAACCCTGCGTCATGGACTCTAATTGATGGTCATGATTCCCTCTGAATCTCCAGCCTGCCCTGGGTACAGAAGTCTTAATCCAAAAATCAAACTGGGGACATTCTGCATGAAGTGCATAGCCATGCCACTGAGCTACCAGGCTGGCCTTCAAAGGTGGTTTCTCTAGGACAGGGGTTCTCAACCCAATTTTCAGGACACCCTCCCCCCAGCCAGGTTTTCAGGATATCCACAATGAATAGGCATAAATTTGCATACTCTACCTCCATTGTATGCAAATCTATCTCATGCATATTCATTGTGGATATCCTGAAAACCTGACTGACTGGGTGTATCCCAAGGACTCAGTTGAGAACCACTGCTCTAGGAGAGCAACCCTTTATTGCATTAAAACTGTGCAAAGTCAGAGAAAACTAGTGCATAAAATGGCTGTCATTGGGAATGGATACGTAAATTGCATATGTAATGGTGAAAACAAACTAAAATCTTTCTGTTGCTGTTGCCTCACATGCCAGATATAATTCAAAGTTGAGAATATGGCCATGTTCCTTTAAAGGTGACCCACTCCATTAAGAACTAAAGATGGATTACTGACCAACCAGGTGGAAGCCATCACCACCTGGACAATGCTTTAAGAGCCATGTAGACTTTGAAGTGCCTTAGAAAAGAGCACTCAGTAGTGTCGGCAAACTCCTCTTTGAAAGGAGGTCTTGCTGTCATCACCACTCAGCTATTAATAACACATTCCCCCTATCACAGTAACAAAGCTAAAAATCTATTGGAATCTAAAATATTGTCCAGTAAGGGGTTACTTGTACTTGTTTGGAGATTAGACGATTTTAGTTTTGAGGGTGGGGGCTTCCCTAACCAGATCTTTCCAGAGAAAACTCCTAATTAAGTATTTTCATCCTGTCTTAGCATTTTTCTTTCTTCCATGTTGAAGTTCTCCCCATCTTTGAAACATGGCAGGCTGTTTTTGTAAACCATGTTGAAGTGTCTGTTCTGTGTAGGCTTGTCTTTCCAAGCAGGGAGTAGTGGGTGGCAAGTGGGGTACCAGGAGGAGGTAAGCGCATAATCATGAAGGTCAGGCCCTAAAGCACACTGTTGAAGGACCTGTCTTGAGTCTTGTGTGGTCATAGGGCAGCCCTTCCCGTGCATTCAGGCTGCCCTGTGTATTCCTAAACATGGATGCGTGCCATTTTCCCTCAGGCCCAATTGCACCTGTAAATGCCTTTAAATGTGGAATGCAAGCAGAACTAATGCAAAATAAAGCAGCTTCTGGAACATTGTGGGTTTGTGAGCTTTTCTTGGAATGATTCCGACAGATTGATGGAGAGTATCATGACTTTTATCTTAACTATAAAGGGTTAAACATTCAGCCAACGGCGGTCAGCATTTTATTTGGCTGCTACCAGTGTTATTACCGGATATTTAATGTTAGCCCATGGCCTGGTACAGGCGTTGAATATTTGGGTTTGTGCAACTGGCTATCCTTTAGCCATTTAAGTGCAATATTCAGCACTTAACTGCATAAGATGAACCACATAAAGACAGAGTTTATGTGGCTACCTTATGGAGTTGTGTTAAATATTGGCCCTTAACTGCATAAGTGCTGACTCAGGCCCTGGCTTTGAATTTGGTGGTTAAGTGCTGATAGTGGCATGAACCCAGTGGTGTGCTGGAGCAGGCTCTCACAGGCTCTCGAGAGCTGTTTGTTAAGTTTTTAAGAATTGTGGGAGCCGGCTCTCCATGGCTACTTTAACAAATGGATCCCAAAATGTGGGCTTGGGCCCCTCCTGAATTCTCTTTTACTTTGCTGGCCAGAGAGAGCCCCCTGTTAACAATTTACCAGCACACCCCTGCATGAACCAGTCCGTTAAATCATTTTGAATATTGACCAGTCTTTTCCCTCCAACTGTTGCAATGGAAAATTTAAACTGTGAAACTCCATCTTTTAACCCTTTTTGTATTCTTTGGGGCATCATTAATTGAAACACTGAAGTCCCTTGGTGGGATAGCTATCTAGGATATGCTAAAGTTTGGGAACAGAGGGAGGGGATCCATGAGATGTGGCTGATGATGCTAACAACTCTTCCCTCTTAAAACCTGAATAATGCATGCAGGATAGTAGCTACTGACTTCAGCATGGTTAAGAGAACCCAGACGGAGGACAAAAAAAAAAAAGCGGGGGGGGGGGGGGGGGGGGGGGGTAGAGCGAAAGTGACCACAATAAGTCTGTTCCAGGTGAAAATACAAGTTTATTCATAAATCCAAAATGAGTTCATCCATTATGCCCATAGTGTATATAATAGGCAAGCAGATTGAACCTACACAGACCATGTTATGGCAATTATGCTTTTCTCAGGAGTCTTACTCATGTATAGCACAAACTATAAGCAAAGCGGGATGCAACAAACAATACCGCCTGGGATAAGGATAACCTGGGCTCTGTTTACATAGATCAACAGCCCGCCAGTCCCAGTTCAATCCGAACCCCAGCTACCACAGATTGCTCTCCAGTGTCATCCAGACAGCAGTGCAGTGTATACATTTGTGATTGGTACAGGAATTTAAGTTACGCTGTGGGATACCACAGGACAAGATAGTAAGACAGTTAGCTTAAGTCCTTATTTTGAGATGGGGGTGGGGGTGGGAAGTGGGAGATTAGGTTTGGACAGCACTGGGATTCTGGGAGTTACCTCTTCCAGCTTTCTCTGCACTGTAATTCAGGGCCAGATTTTGGCACCCATAGGCAACACCAGAGAGAATCACAGACAACCAGGTATGGGGAAGGGACACAGGAATGTGTCATACATTCCAGAGACTGAAGGGCCATAATGTCACGCCTTTGAATCAATACATGCACCTGCCCCTGAAGTGGGCACAGATTCCACTTTGGCCTTGGTAGTTGCCAGTTTAACCAGTTTCCTATGTTTTCTGAGCTTTTGCAAGACTGTAGTAATTTTAATGGGAAAAGGAAAAATAAACTATGTTCATAAATATACAGAGACCACAGAATGTGGGAATACCACACATGCCATCATGTTTACTAAATTAAAGCGCATTCTTCACTAAGTAATGAAATTATGAAGCCATTTCTGTCACAATGTCAGTGTTTAGTCGTGCCAGGTTGAAATTGATATAGCCATATCACAATCAATGAGTATAATTGGCTTCAAAGTAAAATATTATGGTACATCCCTGACTCAAAAGAAGCCATTACCAGCTGCAGCTGCTGCACCAAAAGAAGCCAGATGAACAGAAGAAAGGGTGGCTACCCTCTAGAGTTGGGAGTTGTTTAGGGTCACAAAATCTCTGCCTGGGAGTAGGTGTTCCTAGAGGAAGCCCCCATTAGAAAACAATAGCATTGGACTATACAGGCTGACAAGGTGGTGTAACTTAGCCTGCACAGGCTCAGAAGGAAAGAACTGGGGCAGGGTTATCAGCTGATGTTAGAACGTGCCCTGGTGGGAAAGAGGTACAGGCTAACCTAATCTAAGTCTTACATTGCACAATAAGCCTCTTGAGTTCTATGTGGATTATATAAAGCCAACCAGGCAGACCTGGGAAACTACATCACTTATAAACCACATAACGTTTACAAACTAAACATCCAACCTAAAACTTAAGACAGACATTTCCTAAACAGCCATGTTTTTAAAGATTTTCAAAAATAACAAAGAGCTGATAAATTGCCTAATAGTTGAAGGTAAAGTATTCTATATCTTAACACCTACAAATGAGAAGGCGGAATGAAGTGATCTCAAAAACTTAATTGTTTTAGCAGAGGGTAAATGAAGTATCAAAAATCTCTCAATTTCCTAAAGCTATCAAAAGTTGGAAAATTTATGAGAGACAGCATATATCGAGAAGCCATACAGTATAATATTTTAAATTTTAACACACAAGTTTTGAAGTCTATTCTAGCTTGAATAGGAAACCAGTGGGCCTCAATGAACAATGGTGTCGGTCTATCGAATCTTCCTCAACCATAAATCAGCCCGACTGCTGTACTCTGCAAAATCTGCAACTTTTCAGGCTGGTGTCATGTAAATCTTTTCCCCACTAAAAGAGAACTGTAGTGGATAAACTTTGAGAAGCACTCCTCTAGAAAACACAAAGGACCAGATGTTCTGTAAGATTCCCCTATTTTATGTCTACTGGGAAAGTACATAAGACCCAGAATCTTAACTTCTGTTTTTTTTTGGGTATGTGTTCATTTGTGCATCTTAAAAACATTCAGTGTACGCTAAACTGATTTAATGTGTCTTAATTAGTGTGCATTAAAGCAGTTGACCACAAGCTAAAAATTCCCTTTAAAACAAATGTGTGAAACTAACCGAGAACATCTGAAAATAGGGAAACGGTTTGTTGGAAACATAAAAAACTATCCAAATTTTTCCTTGCCTATGCACATCCCTTCAATGTTTCTCCTTTTCGTCCAGACATACCTCACATGCCCATTTCTCCTGCTATGGAGGTGATGGCAGGTCATTTGGTTTCCTGTGTCTTGCACAGCTGGCTGTCCAGCAAGGCCGGCTCAAGGTTTAGTGGTACTGTAAGCCAACTTGCTTTGGTGGCACCCCCTCCCCTGTAGGTTCAGCATGTCATGTGCTGCTGCTGGCAAATGACATAAATTGTACAGGACCAAGATAGAGCGAGTGAGGTAAGGGGGAAGAAGGGACGGGAGAGAACAGACTGGGGATGGGGGAGGTCAGAGGCTGGGTATTTTGGTGCCTGGGCAGAGCCTCACCTGGTCAAATGGTTAAGTCAACCCTGCTGTCCAGTTTTGGAACAAAAAGGCTCTGGCATGGCACCCAGAATTAGCAATGAGGCACCCTGCATAAGCAGCTTCTTTCCCTGCTAGCCAGAGCCACCTCCCAGAGGATTTTTTAAACAAGCAGGTGGTGAAATGGAAGGCTTTTCAGCCAACTAACTTGTTCAAGAACTGCTGAAAGTGGTTCAAATGTCTTCAAGTCCACACCATACATCATCAACCTGCACCGATTTTGGAAACATGGTACAACTGATACTTGTTTCTTTATTACATAAAACCTACAAGGATGGAGTCACTGAACAGCTCATATCGAGTTGCTGCTTTCAGTTATTTTCAATGCAGCAGACTTTACAAGAGTGGAAATTCACAGGGATGTGCATTCAATTGAAACCACACGGGAAATGTCAATGACACAGTAGGCCCCCCAATATTTCAGATTTTTCTGGTATAAGAACTGTGCAGTATTGCTCAAATAGTGTACATTATTACACAACACAGCACATCATCAATAATTGTCCCCCCCTCCCAAAAAAAAACCCCAAATGTTGAAAACCTGAATAAAACAAGCTTGCCACCTTCTAATAGCATCATTCCTTTTGCTGAGAATGATTATGGGAGGGAGAGAAATGCCTTTCTTCAGAATGGTTCGCTTGCAGTCTGTCCATCTGTCTGTTACAACCAGGGCTGGAGTCAGAGTCGGAAGCAATTTTGGGTGGAGTCAGAGTCAGTTAAAATGTACCGACTCTGATGCCAGCTTCAAAATAAAAAAAATATTATAAAATATGGTACATTTATCATTCTATACTTTTATATACATAAATAAGTTATATTTACCAGTACTTTAGATTCAGAACAAAAAATTTAAGGGTCTTTTTACAAAGGCATGCTAATCAGCGTGTGCTAAATGCTAGCGACGCCCATAGAAATGTATAGGTGAATCTAACGTTTAGCACATGCTAAAAACGCTAGTGTGCCTTTGTAAAAGGATCCCTTAAAGCCTAGTATCAGTAGGAGTCGGAGTTGGGCAGTAGAAAAATAGAGGAGTTGGGAGACAGTCGAAGGTTCAGACAGAGGGTAAAATTATGTATTATACCTGATAATTTTCTTTCCATTAATCATAGCAGATCAATTCATAGACTGGTGGGTTGTGTCCACCTACCAGCAGGTGGATATAGAGAGCAATCTTTTGCCTCCCTATATGTGGTCATGTGCTGCCGGAAACTCCTCAGTATGTCGATATCAAAGCTCCATCCGCAGGACTCAGCACTTAGAGAATTACACCCACAAAGGGACACTCTGCCCAGCTCACCACCGCCGAAGCGGGGGAGGGGAATCCGTCCAGCTCATCCCCACAAAGCAGGGGAGGGACACCACACCCGCCGATGCGGGGGGGAGCTGGCTTATCCTGCTACCGCAACCGCGGGAGGAGCTGGCTTACCCAAACACCGCCGAAGCGGGAGGGATACAAAGCTACCCTACTGCCGCATGAAGCGGGAGGGAGCGCCGGCATAATTCAGTTATCAATCCAGCCACCGCTGAAATGGGGGGAGAGGAAGCAGCAGCTCACTGTAACACAAAATCGTTTCAACTCAAGGAAAATCCAATTGGAAGAACTTGAACACGAAGTCCTCCTGAACAGGAACTGAAGATTAAACTTGAACCTCAAATATAACCAGAACAAAAACAATACAGATGTCTGGGCGGGGCTATGGATTGATCTGCTATGATTAATGGAAAGAAAATTATCAGGTATGATACATAATTTTACCTTCCATTTCATCAAGCAGATCAATCCATAGACTGGTGGGATGTACTGAAGCAGTACTCACCCAGGGCGGGACATGGAAATCCCTGAACGCAACACTGAAGCTCCAAACTGGGCCTTGGCCTGAGCAGCCACATCCAAGCGGTAATGTCGTGAGAAGGTATGAGCCGACGCCCAAGTTGCCGCTCTGCAAATCTCTTCCAAGGAGACGGATCTGGACTCTGCCATCGATGCCACCTGTGCTCTAGTAGAGTGTGCCTTCAGCTGAATAGGCGGAAGCTTCCCTGCAGCCACATAAGCTGCCGCAATCGTCTCCTTGACCCAATGTGCCACAGTAGGCTTAGATGCCTGCAGACCCTTACGAGGGCCTGCGAACAGCACGAACAGGTGATCCGTCTTCCGGAAGTCACTGGTCACTTCCAAGTATCTGATGATGACTCGTCTCACATCCAGACATTTGAGAGCAGGGTACTCCTCTGGGTAATCCTCCCTATGAAAGGAAGGTAGACAAAGCTGCTGATTCACAAGGAAGCGAGAAACAATCTTGGGCAGAAAGGAAGGTACTGGGCGAATCGACACTCCTGCCTCAGTGAACCGCAGGAATGGCTCTCGACACGAGAGTGCCTGGAGCTCGGAAACTCTTCTGGCTGAAGTGATAGCCACCAAAAAGACCGCTTTCAACGTCAGGTCCTTCAGCGATGCCCTCGACAAGGGCTCAAAGGCGGCTTCTGCAAGGCCCGTAGCACCAGATTGAGATTCCACGTAGGCACTATCGAGTGCAGAGGAGGGCGCAGGTGATTAACTCCTTTGAGGAAGCGCACCACATCTGGCTGCGAAGCCAGGGAAACACCCTTCAAACGGCTCCTGAAGCAAGCTAGAGCCGCCACCCTGGACTTTCAGGAAACTGAGCGACAGGCCTTTCTCCAGACCCTCTTGCAGGAACACCAACACTGAAGATACTGAAGCAGTGAAGGGTGACAGAGAGCCTGCCTCGCACCACGATGCAAAGGTACGCCAAACCCTGGCGTAAGTAGTAGAAGTAGAGCGCTTCCTCGCTCTTAGCATAGTGGCGATGACCTTGTCTGAGAAGCCCTTCTTCCTCAGCCGCTTCCGCTCAAGAGCCAGGCCGTAAGACCAAAGGGGGAGGGATCCTCCATCAACACGGGACCCTGATGTAAAAGGCCCCGCTCCGCTGGCAGCCTCAGAGGACCGTCCACTGAGAGCCTGATTAAGTCCGTATACCAGGGGCATCTGGGCCACTCCGGACCCACCAGGATCACCCAGCCCGGATGCTTTGCTACCCGGCCTAGCACTCTGCCCATCATGGGCCAGGGCGGGAACACGTAGAGAAGCTCCTGTGCCGGCCAATGCTGGAGAAGAGCATCGACTCCCAGAGATCGAGGGTCCCATCCTCTGCTGAAGAACCGCGGCACTTGGCAATTGGCCGAGGACGCCATCAGATCCAGGTTTGCCTGGCCCCAGTGCTTCGTGATGTCCAAGAACGCCCGAGCCGACAGCTGCCACTCTCCGGGATCCAAAGTATGGCGACTGAGAAAGTCCGCCTTGACATTCATGACTCCCGAAATGTGGGCCGCCGACAGCTGTTCCAGATTCGCTTCCGCCCACAGGCATAGCTTCATGGCCTCCTTGGCTAGAGAGACGCTCCTGGTACCTCCCTGGCGATTGGCATAGGCCACAGCCGTGGCATTGTCCGACAGGACCCCGTACTGGCCTCAGCACCAACCGAATGGCCCGGAGTTCCAGGAGGTTGATAGACCACTTCGCCTCCGCAGGAGACCAGAGCCCCTGCGCTGTCCTTCCCAGGCAGTGGGATCCCCAGCCCGTCAAACAGGCGTCCGTCGTGACGACAACCCACTCCGGGGTCGTGAGAGGCATTCCAGCGGACAGCTTGTCTGGCCTCAGCCACCAACTCAGCGCCTTGCGCACCGCTGGATCCAAGGGAAGGCGCACAGCGTAATCCTCCGAAACTGGAGTCCACCGCCAAAGAAGAGAGTGCTGTAGTGGACTCATATGGGCCCTGCCCAGGGCACTACCTCCATCGTGGCCATCATGGAGCCCAGCAGCTGCACATAGTCCCAAGCCCGAAGTGTAGAGGATGCTAGGAACTGGTCCACCTGGGTCCGAAGCTTGACGCTCCGGTTGTCCGGCAGGAACACTCTGCCTACTTGGGTGTCGAATCGAACTCCCAAATACTCCAGGGACTGAGTTGGGCTCAGCTGGCTTTTCTCCCAGTTGACAATCCATCCCAGGAAGCTCAGAAGAGCAATAACCCTGTCCGTAGCTCTCCCACACTCTGCATAAGAGGGGGCTCGGATCAGCCAGTCTTCCAGATAGGGATGGACCTGCACTCCTTCCTTGCAGAGGTAAGCCGCAATGACTACCATTACTTTGGAGAAGGTCCGCGGAGCAGTAGCCAACCCGAATGGGAGGGCTCTGAACTGGAAGTGGCAGCCCAGAACTGCAAAGCGCAGGAAGCGCTGATGAGGTGGCCAGATGGGAATGTGTAAGTAAGCTTCCTTGATGTCCAAGGATGCCAGGAACTCTCCTTTTTTCACCGCAGCTATTACGGAGCAGAGAGTCTCCATCCGGAAGTGCCGTATTTTCAAGGCCCGATTGACTCCCTTGAGGTCGAGAATAGGCCGGACAGAACCTCCCTTCTTTGGCACTACAAAGCAAATGGAGTAACGTCCCTTGCCAAGTTGATCTACTGGCACTGGGACCACCGCGCCCAGGCGGATCAGGTTGTCCAAAGTCTGCTGCACTGCCGCTGCTTTGACTGGAGACTTGCAGGGAGAGTTCACAAACCCGTTTCTCAAGGGCCGGCAGAACTCCAACTTGTAGCCGTCTCTGATGACTTCCAGAACCCAAGCGTTTGAAGTTACCCTGGTCCACTCTCCCAGAAACAAGGATAGCCGTCCTCCTATCTGCTCTGGGCCATGGACCAGGGCCCCGTCATTGGGTACGAGACCCTGGGGGAGAGCCAGAGGACGAACCTCTGGGACGACGGTCCTTGCGAAAGGAATGCTGCTTGGGGGAGAAGTTCTGCTTGAAGGAAGAGGAGGAAGAGGACGACTTGCCTGGGCGATACCGACGGGCTTCCTGAAATCGGCCCTTGGAGGAACCAGGGTGAGCACTGCCGACCCATGCCCTGACCTCCGGCAACCTCTTGCCCTTAGATGTGCCGAGCTCCGTCACAATCTTGTCCAGTTCGTCTCCAAAGAGCAGCTTGCCTTTAAAAGGCAACTTGGCTAGGCGAGATTTTGAGGCATGGTCAGCTGACCAGTGCTTAAGCCAGAGCCACCGCCGGGCAGAGACTGCCTGAGCCATACCTTTAGCCGAGGCTCTCAAGACATCATACAGCAAGTCTGCCAAGTAGGCCAAGCCCGACTCCAGGGCCGGCCAGTCCGCCCTCAAGGAAGAATCCGAGGGGGAAGCCCGCTGCAAAAGTCAGGCATGCCCTGGCCACGTAGGAGCCGCAAACCGAGGCTTGCAAACTCAGGGTGGCCGCCTCAAAGGTCAACCTTAAGGCCGCCTCCAATCTCCTGTCCTGAGCGTCCTTCAGGGCAGTACCACCTTCCACCGGCAGAGCCGTTTTCTTAGTCACCGCAGTGATTAAAGAATCCACTGTAGGCCAGAGAAAAGGCTTCCCGTTCCCCCTCAGGCAGAGGATACAGACGGGACATAGCCCTGGCTACTTTAAGGCTCACTTCAGGGGAATCCCATTGAGCCGAAATTAAAGTCTGAATGGCTTCATGAACGTGGAAGGTTCTAGGCAGGTGCTTAGTTCTCAGCATAATGGCTGAGCCAGCTGAGGCTGAGAGAGGGCCTTCCTCCGGAAAGGAAATTTTTAAAATGCTCATGGCCTGCACTAACAGGTTGGGCAAATCCTCTAAGCGAAAAAGCCGTGCTGCAGAGGGGTCATCCGCTCCATCCGAGCGAGGATCTGTCTCCTCCAAAGAATCCCCTAAGGACCTTTGGGAGAACTCGGATACGCTGCCCTCATCCACATCAGAGGAGACAGAGTCCCCTAGGGCCTGGAGATCCACCCGAGGGCGTTTGATCATAGAGGCCTCATCACCCTTATCAGACAGGAGAGCAGGGGCAGTGTTTTGCATAAGAAAGGCCTGATGCAGCAGCAAAATGAACTCAGGGGAGAAACCCCCCCAGTCTGTGCACTTCTGCGGCCTAGGCCACGGCCCTAGAGGCACTCTCAACCTGCGCTCCCAAGAGCGGGGGATAGGCGCACTGCGCATCCAAAATGGCGTCCGACGCGACACTTCACGAAGCAGCCGCGCGGGAAGAATGGCGCTTTAATTTCACCGCCTTCTTACCGTCGCCCAAGTCAAGGGTGACCATAGGATTAACGTCTCCCACCTCGACGGCGGCCCAAGAAGCCGTCCGAGCAGCGTGGCCGGCCAAAACCGGGACGGCGGCCAGCGGGGGATGGGCACCTAAGGCAGGAAGGCCTGCCGCACCGAAGGAAAAACCGGGGAACTCTCCCGACTCTGAAAAGGGACCCAAAAAAGGCGACTCTGCCATCGAACCCCCCGCTTCCCCGCTAGATGCGCGCACGCGGTCCGGGGAGCGTCTTTTTGCGCCCTTGCCCTCCAACGCCATAAGCCATGAGGAGACCGTTCGGGGAACCCCCTGCCCGCTATAAAAGGTAAAATTACCTGCTTCTCGCTCTGAGCTGCAACGAATTGGTGTCCCAGTGAGCAGCTGCAATAGACGCCCTTTTTGGACGTTTTAAAAAGACGTGTTTTTTTTTTTTTGTTCAACGGAGCCAGCGGGAGGGGGGAGAAAAGGAGGGACCTGGCACCACTAGGTTTGCACTTGCTCAGGAAGAGCCCTCAACCCCAGGTACTCAACAAAACCTAAATGAATAGGCTTGGAGACCTAGCCAGAGCTGCTGCTGTGTGTGACCACCACCTGCTGAAATAGAGAACATACTGAGAAGTTTCCAGCAGCACATGACCACATATAGTGAGGCAAAAGATTGCTCTCTATCTCTACCTGCTGGTAGATGGACACAACCCACCAGTCTATGGATTGATCTGCTTGATGAAATCTGCTTGATTTCACAGTCCTGGTTACAACCACCCAACCACTGCACCAAGTTGCCAAAAAATAGTGTGTGTTTAAAAAAAAAATGTTTATTAAACTTGTGATATACCACCTTTCTGTAGTACAAGGGCTGCCGAGAGACTTAGCCAGGCCCGGGGCAGGGCAGCTGCTGCCACCACCGGCCCCCCCTCCCCCCAGGATCGCCGTTGCAACTGAAATACCTTGGGGCTGGCGGGGATCCTGAGGCCCCGCCAGTGGAAGAATCCAGCGCTGCTCTTCACGCCATGCCTGTCCTGCCCCTGCTCGATTTCAAAACCAAGCATGTGCCTGAGGGGAAAAGCAGCCGCTTGGCACGGCCGTAGAGATGAGCGAAAAGCAGCGCTGGAGGAGGGGGGCCCGGCACCCGAGTTCTCTCTCCTGCTTCTGTCAGGATGCGATCAATTGGGGCCCCAGCAAAAGAGAGAGAGAAACCCCGGTGCTGGGCCGGGGTAATTTTATCCCCACCCCAGCAAGCAAAGCAGTTTATATATTACGTACAGGTACTTTCTGGTTGTTGTGCAATGAAAATTATGAGAGACCACCTGAACTGCAAAAGTATCCTTATGTTACTAACTCCCTAAAACTTGTATTTTGGGGTGTATTAAAAAGAAGAGTTCATTTTGCCAATGACTTACTTATGAATTATCCTGTTTAAACTAAGGTTATTAACAGGCATCAGATGAAATTTTGAGGCAATCGCCAAGAAAAATCTGCTGCCTTACTAAACATAGTACCTCCGTAACAGATTACCAAGGACCACTGCTGGGATTACGCCCCAGATGTAAGACCATGACACATTACGCTAAGGCAGAACTCAGGACACAACCAACAGAGGCAGTGTATGCAAATCTCTCTCATGTATATTCATTATGGATATCCTGAAAACTGGATTGGATTGAGAATCACTGCTCTAAGAACAATTGTAGAGGTCTGGCACTGCGCAACGTTCAAGTTGCAATTACAAATGGAAAAGGCATGTGTAGGGAAACAGGGACAGGGAAAAGAAGCCACCACAGGAAAACAGACAGGACTAGTAGAAGCTGGAATGGATGTCACATCACACTGAAAATATGTAATTACAAATGGAAAAGACATGTGTAGGGAAACAGGGGCAAGGAAAAGAAGCCACCACAGGAAAACCGACAGGACTGGTAGAAACTGGAATGGATGTCACATCACACTGAATACAGGATCAAAAGAGTAAATATTCAGGAAGCACCAGTCAGTGGTTTTTTGTTCGCCGCCGGCGTTCTGCCCAGATATTCAATGCTCGGCCATGTCTGGGCATTGACATTGAAGATCCGGGTTTGTGCAGCTGGCTATTCTTTATTCAGTTAAGTGCAATATTCACCTATCAACCACTTAAGTGAAACTGGACAAAGATAGGAATGTGTTTTATACTGTCTGATTTGTCCAGTTAACTTAAACAATTTAGTATCAGCATTATGTTTATTAAAATTTTTAATATACCGCCGCTTCTAGGAAAACATTGCAGCGGTTCACAATAAGATTATTATTAAAACAGAAACAAACTCCATAATTTGATAGGACAGATTCATTCATACAAGCGCAAACATACAGATATACAAATTTGACAGTTCTAATGAACAGGTAAACACGGCCAACACCAAAGTCCAACGTGCCGGAGGTGAAAAAAACCCCCCGCAAGAGTGAAGAAAAGAGTTTTCAAGAGGATTTCAAAACAAGAAAAAGACGATTCATAGCGAAGGACAGGAGGAAGGTCATTCCATAATTTTGGTGCCAGGAAGTAGAATGCAGAGTGGTTAGTGCTGGTATTCAGCAGCATTAACTAGTTAAGTACCAGTGAATATCAGTGGATAGTCCCGTGTAAGTGACTAAACTGGGCAGGAGTCTAGGGAACTTCTGTGCTTATAACATAACATATACACAGTAAATGACAGCAGATAAAGAACCAGCAAGCCCAACCTCCTTCTTGAAGTCCATCACTCTTTTTGACCCCACCATCAATGGTTCTCACTGGCATTTATGGCGTTTACTACAACTCACTCTATATATATCAGCGAAGATTTATTCTTTTGGCCCTAGCTTCATCTTTAATGTCCATCCATAAAGTCATAGGCTTCAGTGATCTTCTCTGTGCACAATGAAATTACTTGTTGTAACACACTTATGACTTTAAATGGCAAGACTCCCAAATCTCTCTCTCTACCCCTGAAATCTCAACCAGCATCCAGACCAATGTTTCTGCCTGCCTATCTGATATCGTTGCCTGGATGTCTCAACGTCATCTAAAACTTAACATGGCCAAAACCGAGCTTCTCATCTTTCCCCCTACACCTACCTCTCCTCTCCCCCCTTTCTCTATTTCTGTGGATGGCACTCTCATTCTCTCATCAGCTCGTAAGCTTGGGGTCATCTTTGACTCCTCTCTCTCCTTCTCTGCTCATATTCAGCAGATTGCCAAAACCTGTCGTTTCTTTCTCTATAACATCACCAAAATCCGTCCCTTCATCTCTGAGCACTCTACCAGAACCCTTATCCACACTCTTATCACCTCCTGTCTTGATTATTGCAACCTGCTTCTCACCGGCCTTCCTCTTAGCCATCTCTCTCCTCTTCAATCAGTCCAAACCTCTGTTGCGCGACTCATTTTCCACCAAAGTCGCTATGCTCACATTAGCCTCTCCTTAAGTCACTCCACTGGCTCCCTATCCGTTTCCAATTCAAACTTCTCTTATTGACCTATAAGTGCATTCACTCTGCCGCTCCCCAGTACCTCTCCACTCTTGTCTCTCCCTACACCCTCCCATCGGGTACTCCGTTCTGTAGATAAATCTCTCTTATCTGTCCCCTTCTCCTCTACTGCTAATTCCAGACTCCATTCCTTTTATCTTGCTGCACCTCACGCCTGGAATAGACTTCCCGAGCCTGTACGTCTAGCCCCGTCTTTGGCCGTTTTCAAGTCCAAACGTAAAGCCCACCTCTTTACCACTGCTTTTGACTCCTAACCACTACTCACTTGCCCTGTCCTTTTATCCTCCTCTTTATTCCCTTTCCCTTACCTTTAATTGTTCTGTCTACCTGTCTTATCTAGATTGTAAGCTCTTTGAGCAGGGACTGTCTTGTTTGTGTATGGTGTACAGCGCTGCGTATACCTTGTAGCGCTATAGAAATGATAAGTAGTAGTAGTAGTAAGACTACTTCTAAAATGTAACTATAATTTTTTTTACAATCAAAGACAGCTAGTGATTACAATTGTCTCCATGTTCAATGAAAAACAAAACAAAAACCACAATCTCCCCCCCCCCCCCACACACACAAATCCACAATTGGTTGCTTGATTCCTTGATTTTATATTTTCATTTCTTCTATGGAGGGAAATGATGATATTCTGAAATAAAGAGGTGACTACAGAAACCAGAAAGCTGTGGGTGGAAGATGGGTGCATAGACCTGAGGGTTTGGCCTGTTCAGAGGCAGGACGTGGATCTGTGTAAGCTCTTCGCTTGCAGTGTCTTAGAGGTGGCTCCAGATAACTGAAGGTCAGTCTCCTCTACGAGGCCATTAGAGATCCTTCTTTTACAGAAGTGCAGCTTTGTGTGTAAATATATATAAATATAAATATATATGATATACACACAAGCACAATTTGTTTTCCTGAAAGAAGTTCACTGTTGTCTCTGTATTTTTGGTAACCCCAGACCTGTAGGATCTAAAGAAACACAGTTTATTATAATGCAGGCGTGGCATGAGAAAGCAAGTTGGATTTCCTGATTTACATACACAAATTGGTTCACACTGTATTCACATGTGTTTAACCACATTACAAAACAGCTCTTACTGTGACTTTAGGCATATCTGAACAGATAAGAGCCCTAACAAACTCTGTGTAGAGAATAACCCCCAGTGTACTTTCATGCTCACAGTGAAGGCTGCAATGACTCTGCTAGGCCCCAGGCAAACACACATTTATGAGCCCCAACCGAGGAATACCCAATTCTCCGGAGAATCAAGTTTCCTCTTTAGTTAAGAAATACAGTACTTTCTTTTAATGAAGCAACTACGTTGTGTTCAAAGTTATTTTGAAACTAATTAGTTTAAACTTTTAATCTCCCAATTAGACTATTGTAATCTTGTATATTTGGGTTGCAATAAGGGTCTTGGTAGAAGGATACAAACCATAAAATACTGATTTTTGATTTACTCAAATTTGATAACATTTCTCCTAGCTTTATAAAATTAGGTTGCCCACTAAGGCCAGAGTAATTTTTAAGTTATCCTGCTTTTTCATGCATGGACTTGCACCTAATTATCGCTATAATCATTCCCCATTTCTTGCTGCTAAGGTGGCAAGGAGCAAGGGAGATGTGGTCTTTTCGTTCCCCTCTGCTAGGGGGAAGAGGAGACTACGTTTAATTGAATTCATTTTGGCTTTCCAGGCAGCCAGTCACTGGAAGGATCTTGCTGATATCTTTCATTCTTCTCAGTTGTATTTCATTTTTAGGAAAAAGGTTAAAACTTTTCTATTTCTTGCATCATAATCCCCGATTGTAATCATTTTCTCTTGTTCTTGATTCTTTCTTGATTCTGGTCTCTTGTAATTATGTTATCAGCTTTGAACGGTGAGGTATTAGTGGGATATAAGACCAGAATTTCCACGGACAAGCAGGATGAATCAGCCACACACTGGTGACGTCATCCTAAGCCAGAAACGGATTCTGCTCTCCCAGAGCTCAAAGGAACCTTTTGAGCATGTCCCTTTGAGCAGCATGTGCAGTGTGCACTAAATATGTCCCTGTGTGAGCCTCTTGCCTCAGTTTACCTCATCTGCCCTGCAAACAGTCAGATTTTTATCATTCTCTTCCCCTGCAGGCTATATTCACTCTTTTCCTCCCTCTAGGACTCTACTCATGGCCTCCTCCCCCCCTCCCCCCAATTTCACCTGAAGTGGCAAGTTCAAACATGCAGCCAGAGAAAGAACAGTAATTTAGTCCTTGAATTTACTTCCAACCTTCTGCTATGTTCAGACCAGTCCCTCCAACTTTCCGGGGCTGCTTTAGGGAGACAAACTGGGGCGGGAAGGAAGGAGAGTCTATGAAAGAATGAAGGGGAGTGGAGACAGGCAGGCAAGGAGGGATGATGCAGATTCAAGGGGCCTGGGGAGGGACTGCAACTAAGTGGACAGAGAGAAGGAATTGTGGTATGGCCACTACATAGCCAGTTTATAAGGCTATACCCAGCCACTGGACCCTTCCCTAGTCCCACAGCCTTCACATCTGTTAAAAATTTACCATTCTTAGGAGAGACACTTAGCAGGTCTGCAGACCCTTCTTGAAGTGGGCGATAGGCATGTGCCTAATTTATCTGTGTACTAATTATGCCCTGGGAATAACAAACCAGAAATAAATTGGTCAGCTAAGACACACAGAATATGTAGCACAAATTGGACTAATCCAGTGCTCAGAGCAGCAGGCTAAGAATCAGGGAAGCCAGGGATCAAATCCCACTTTCATCCTCTCCTGCGACGCTCCTTGTGACTTTTACTAAGTCACTTCATATTGTCCCATGTACCAGTCTACACTGTACGTATTCTGGGTCAGGGATCCACATACCACTTGAATTGTAGATCGCCTTCAGAACAGGCTTGGAAAGACAAGTAATTAAATTGTCTCCACATTTTTACCCCTAAGTATGCTTATGTTTATGCTTATCCCATGCCTTCCTGAAGTCTACTAATGTTTGCCTTTACTACTTGCTTTGGGAAGACCCTCCATGTACCCACTAACCTCCTTATGAAAAATATTATTATTATTCTGAATATTCCATACTGGAGCCTCAAGTCATTCGTGCTTATACTTTAGAATTATTAAGAAACTTGAAAATTAATCTCAAACTTGGATCCCATAGTATGTCACACAACTGGAGAGGCAGACAACAGCAGAAAAACAGAACAGATTACAGAAAACCAATCAACTGATCAACTCAACACCACAGCATAAATTGCTGACAGGCATATAACTGAAATCCCAACATGGCCATGTTTTGTCCAGACATGAGCTGCATCAGAGGTAAATAATCAACTCTGAAGTACCAAAGCATAAGGATGTGTGCAATAGTTGAACTCTGGTATGCTGAAGGTCTGTTTGTGTTCCTTTGACACACACTGTGCAACCAGTGCACAATTCAGTTGGTTGTTTACCCCTGATGCAACTTATGTCTCGGTGAAACATGGCTCTGCCGGGATTTTAGTTTTATGCCTCTCAGCGATTTATGTTGTAGTTTATTTATGTAAAACATTTATAACCTTCACAATCCAAAGAGCTCTTGGCGGTTTATGCAATAAACTGTTGAGGTTATCAATTGTTTGGTCTTCTATGATTTTGTCCAGTTTTGCTCCCACAGGTCTTCAAAATAGCCCAATCATAGCAGCACAATTCTCTCTTACCAGGCTCCATAGGGTGTGGCCTCACTACCTCTGCTCCTTGAGAGGTCTGGTTACGAGGTGCAGGGCAAGGAGGCCGCCACTGGTATTCTGACTGGAAAATCAGCAACAAAAAATAGGAAGCATTAGATGCAATATGAAAAAGACTAAATGAAGTTCACTATTAAGAATACATATTCTTTACAGAATGTAATCTGCACATATGGTGGATTCTTTAATTGCCAACTGCAAGGTCAAGGTAGATCATATAGCTTGGACTAAGACTCCCTATGTTATGACAGGAGTTGCAATATCTCAGTCTTTTCCTTATGTTTAGCTTTGTTTATATTTAGAGGCATATTTTCAAAGCACTTTGGGAGGCTAAGTTCCATATGTTTCTATGGAACTTTGGGAGGCTAAGTGCTTTGAAAATAAGCCTCATAGTCATCTATTTAGAACATACAATGCCCACTCTCTTTCTGATCCCTCTCTTCTTACAAAGCTGAGCTCTTCTACCATATAAAGAGAAAGAAATAGCATATATTCCCTTCCTTCTTGATCAAGTATATAATATCACGTTCATTGTTGATTTAAATCTTGACTTGATAATGAATATGACTGTTGGGCAAACTGGATGGACCATTGAGGTCTTTATCTGCCGTCACTATGTTACTCTGCTCCCAGAGTCAGCTAGGATGCCATTCACAGGCCCAGGGGGAAGGAGGGGCAACTGAGTGATCATACAATAGTGACACCTAGTGGCTGGATTTAAGGTTTCTGAGAGCAAGGTTCAGGAAAGAGTCCTGGTGGATGGCTCCCAGCTAAGGCTTATTGACATAATGACTGGACTAAACTAAGCTGGAAAGGATATAAAAAAGTGCTGAAAAAAAAATCCCTAGGTAATTGCAAATGAAAACTTTTGGTGCTGAATCCCATCACTGGTTCCAAACAAGATGAACGTGTAAAGCAGCAAGAGGAAATAGCTGGGTGAAAAAAATGTCCCCTAGTGGTTAGTGCAGCGGACTTTGACTCTGGGGAACTGGGCTCGATTCCCACTGCAGCTCCTTGTGACTTTGGGCAAGTCAATTAACCCTCCATTGCCCCAGGTACAAATAAGTACCTGTTTATACTGTGTATAAACCCCTTTGAATGTAGTTGCAAAAACCACAGAAAGGCAGTATATCAAGTCCCATTTCCCTTCCCTAAATGTTAGCTTCTGTGGGTTTCCTTATGTTCTTATGACTCGTGCCATCCAGCACTTCACTTGCTCTAGGAACTACTCCTTTTCCCAACCACTTATCCTCAGCCTGCTGGAATTATTTACCAGTGGGAAATGCCGGAAGTCTGTCACCTGTGGATGCTCTGCTGGCACAGCTGTGGGTGGATAGAGGATCTGCCAGTCTTCAAAACCTGGGTAGACAGTGTGGGGAACAGGTGGAGCATATGGAAACTGATAGGGAGGGCAGATAGGGCCAAGCGTCCCTGGGTATCTCTCTCCTAACACCTGTAAGAAGTGAAGGAACACAGAGTTAGAACTCAACTATAAAAGAAGCAAGATTTAGAAGAAATACCTTTCACATAATGAAGTATGCACAGACACATAATACACAGACTGTACAATATCTTTGATCATATAAAAGAACTGATCAACGTTCATATCATGAACCTTGCAGGTACCTGGCTCAAGCAGTACTAGGCTGGGAGACCAGTAGGGCACAACAGGTAACCAATCACGGAAACTAATGATCCAACCAAGCAGAAACAAATCCCACACACATGATGGGGCTCAGTTTCAAAGCACTTAGACTTAAAGTTTCATAGTAACCTATGGAACTTTGTAAGTCTAAGTGCTTTGAAAATAGGCCTCATGGACAACCTATTGAGTCTTAACTGAACATACTAAAGAAAAGAAAAAACTGAATGTTAAATACCCCAAAACATACAATCACTTTTTTCCCTTTTCAGCACATTAAAAAAAAAAAAAACTTTTAAGAATTTGTTTTGACCTATTTGGGCCTTTTAGGCCGTGATTTAGTGGAACCTGGAGACTGTAAAATAAACCATAACTGCAAGGTAGACTTCAACAGTTGGGTTGACATAGTCCATGGATGTAAGCAGTTTATCACTTGGCTGCCCAACACTTGAAAGCCAAGAAAACAAAAGCACAAATAGAAAAGAATGAGAGAAGAAACACCTGCAAGCTTCACCTACATCACCAGTATATTTCATTTATGGGTCAAGAATTGGTCTTATTAACTCAATAGACACATAAATAAACTTTATTGGAGGTTGTAGCTGAAAACTCATAATCACCATCAACTGGAGACTCCATCATTATCACGTTGTTTAAGCAAAGCAAGATAAGGGAAAAAAAATAACTACACTCACTCAACCAAACCAAACCAGAATTAAATGGACTGAATTAATAATGGCAGAAGCTGGCAGTAGACTACTTGGCTAGGAGTAAATATGTACAAAAAATTTAGTCAAACCCAAACCAACTTTCACCCTGGTTTGAGTCTGATAGAATTTGCATCAGAAGCTGGGGGAAAATCCATAGTTTAGGGAAAATTCAAAAGAAAATATGACAATTTCCCTTTGGATTTTTTCCCCAAAATTCTAAAGCTTATTTTGCCAATTCAACAAAATCCACATAAATGTATCAGAGCTCCATATCTGAGGTTAAAAAAAAATTCATTTTGTATCAGTCGCAATCCTTACCTTTATGCTTTTTAGAATATAGCCCAAGCCCCTTTCTTCTATCATCTCCCCCTCCTTCCCTAGGAAATGGGGGAGTTGGGATGGGTAGGTGGGAGGAGGGGGAAATCCTGTTGTTCATTGTTATGCGGTGATTTGAAAACTGGCACACTGAAGAGCACTGTGATTGAAAAACTTTGTTTACAAAAAAGCTTCACTGAATTATTTGATGAATCCATTTTGAGGTTTGCATATTTCTGTTTAAGGAGCTCGAGCAATTCATGAAGATTTCCAATTTTAAAACTAAGAGAATATTATCTGCGTAGCATTAGACTTATCAAAACAATGGTGGGAACACCTCAAACATTCTCCTCAGTTCTATTTCTTCAAGCATGATTGATCTTTACTTCTAATCCCTATCACCCTTGACGATGGTTCAAGCATCAGCCATGTTCCAGGAAAAGAAACAATGTTGGGGACCCTCATGCTAACCAGTGGCGTAGCCAAGAGTGGTCCCAGGTGGGAAGAGGCCCATCCACTTTGAGTTCAGTTCCACCCAGCAGTGGCACATATTCTTGCTGTAGCTGGAGGGAATCCCCAAGCCCCACCAGCTGAAGATGTCCTCTCCCAGAAGCCCTGAGCCGTCTGAACACTGGTGAAATCAACAGGATGTTCCCAGCCACCGACGTTGGCATCCCTCATGCATGTTCAGTTTATACACGTGAACTGAGCATATATCTGGAAGGGTGTTGGTGTTGTCAGAAGAAAGCATGCTACCAATTTGACCAGTGTTCAGATGGCCTGGAGAGTTCCAGTAGAGGACATCTTCAGAAGTCAGAGCTTAGGAATCTCCCCGCCAGCCAATGTATTAATTTTTAATGTGGTGGTGGGGTGTCAGGGGAAGAAATGCATAGGACCATCCAATCCATCCTGGGCCTATACAGAAATTCACTTCTGGCTGTGCTACTGCTGCTAACAGGCCTGCAACAGCTCTTCTGAACTAAGTACCTGAGCAAATGTTGAGTCGAAAATAGCATTAGCTGATAAAGGTATTCATTGGCCAGTACTTTCTCCAACAAACCAGGTGGTCTCCTTGCCGCTCTCTTTTCCCCGCCCTCCCAGTTAGATGTGTGAGCTCAAGTTAGGTCTTCCCTCTTTCTCTGGTTGTGACAGAGATACGGTTACCACCCTTTTCTGGTCAGCCCCTGCGCCACCTTAACTTATCAGAATCCTCAATACCTGCTTCTGCTGCTTTAGCAACTTGCGCAATTTCTCCTTCTCTTCTTTTTCTCTTTGATTGTCCTCTTTACAGGCCCGTAGCTGAGAAAGTGGGAGAGGGGAATGTGAGTAAAAGACAGAAAGGAAGCAGGTGAGCACACAAGTCACGTAGGGTTTCCTTCTCAGCTTTGATTGATCATGATGGTTACGTATAGGATATACAACAGCTCTATTGAGGTACTAACTTAGACTTCTATGTGTAGTAGGTTCTCGTAGGTTTCATTCCAGCACCTTCTTGACAAATGTATTTCTCCTTGAGACTCAACATGTTTGTCAAAAGATGCAGGTCTCATCTCCTATAAAACGATTCTTGGCGTGTTCTGACCTCTTCTACTGGATGGACTTCTAAAACTCCATCGCTTTCTGCTTCACTAATTTCATAGCATTTGCTACCTCTTCCCTCACATCCTTCTCACAGATCACTGACTAGGTAGGGGATTTATTTTCAGAAACCACTAAATATCCGACTTGGTTAGATTTTGTCTGGTTAAGTGTAAATAAAAATTCAGCCACAAGCCGCCGTGTAGATTGTGGCTGAAAATTGATCTACTTGGTAACTTAGCCAAACAAAACCTGACTGAGTATATCTGGCACTCAGAGATTTTTGAAAATAAATTCCTAAAGAAAAGATCTCCTTTCACCCTAAAACCCAATCCATCAGTAAAACCCAACTCCAGTCACACAAATCTTGTCTCCTACCTCCTCCTGTCCTGGTACCCCACAATTTTCAATCATCTTGATCTCCCCTCCGACTCCCTACCCCCTTCTAACCAGACCCTGTGAATTTCAGCCTGCAGCTCTAGCAGTATGGGCTATAACGGTCTAGGGAGGAGTTGGAAAGAGCTTCAGGGTGTTGGAGGATCTGCTTAAACATCACAGGTTCTGGGGGGAGGGGGTCAGGGTTGGGAGGAGTACTGGCTGCTGGGAAATCGTGGGGTGCCAGGGCAGAAAGGGGGAAGGACTGAGATATCAGGGGGAAAAGAATTCCTAAAATCAAGCTAAGCAAAAGTTTAATTGGCTAGATTTAGGCCTACCACTGCAGCACTTTGGTTGGATCCTAAGATAAACTGGCACTGAACATACTAGACACCTAGCTTCCCATTCGTTCAGCAAAACCCATCCCTGGAGTTGCAGCGGTGGGATGAGAGGGAGAGTTATTGAAGACAAAATACAAATTGTTACTGTTTAGTTTGTTACAGCTGGAATACTCAATGTACAGTATGGATGCCTGAAATATGTTAATGACTGTTCGTACTGAAACTGGCTGGTTTGTTAATTCATTCGCAAATAAAAAGAGCTTCTAAAAAAAAAAAAAAAAAAGACAGCCAATCTAGTTTGTCTTACTCCAGAAGCAACCAGAACCTTTTAAAATCAACCCCAGGTGGACAGCAGAATTCACAGAATTCTGTCACAGGCCATAATGTGAACATTTCTTCTAGGTCCCCTGGAACTGGATTGAGAGATGAAACTATAGTCCAAGACAGCACATAAGGCCTTTATGATCCCTCAGTCTCATTCCTGTGCTAGAGACCCAAACTGATTTTTGGCTGTTAGCACCCAAGTTTTGGAACTAACTGGCTCAATATTAAATTAAATTTGTGCAAGCAATTTTGAGCGCCATATATAGAATTTGGGGGATAGTGACTAATGAATCTAGGTGACTGATCAAAAATGAATCTAAAAACTAACACACGCACCTTAAAGAAAATGTTAATCAAAACTGGAAGTCAGTGCAGTCTCCTTAAAACTGGACTAACCCTATCAATCCTTTTGGTATAGCTAATTAGCCTTTCATTATTTTGCAGGGTCTGAGGTTGCCTCAATGAATTCCCACTGCAACCAACACACACAAGATTGCAATAATTAATCAGTGGTACAACCAATGGATTTCCCAAACTATTGCACTTCAACCCCTAAGCCAGAGGGTCTGACCAGGTCTCAGTCATAGGAGGACCTAAATCTGGAGCCCGTACCTGGGTGTTGAGTAATGACATTTGAGACTGAAACTGCTCTAACTGCTGCTTCAATTCCTCCTTCTCTTCATTCATTCGCTCTCTATCACTTCGCTCCCGCTGAAAATCCTCTTCAAAGATCTTCACCTGGAAAAGATGTTGGTGAAAGAGATGTGGGTGGGAGTGTCATGGACACCGAAAGAGAATACAGTTTTACTAGCCAAAGACCATCTGCGAGGCAGCATCCACTGAAGAAAGAAGTGATGACTGTGAAAGGGAGAATTTAGGTGAGACATTAGGAAGAACCTTCCAAATGTGAGAGGAGTAAAGCAGTGGAACAAGTTACCTCAGGAAGGGAGTGGGGGTCACCTCAATTACTGGATGTTTTAAACAGCAGGTTAAACCAATATTCAGCAGATTAAGGGAAGATTACATAGTTTTCTCTCCTGCATTTTTTCTAATCTCAAAATATACTTTGTCCTTAATGCCTTTTCAGCACTATGGTGCCCTTTTACTATGATGTGCTAAGCCCTACGCAGGCTTAGAGCACCGAAAAAGGCTTACTAGTACTACTTATTTCTATACGCACGCAGCGCTATATACTTAAACATGAAGAGATAGTCCCTGTTCGATAGAGCTTACAATTTAATCAGGACAGACAAACAGGACAAATAAGTGATAAGGGAATTATTTAAGGTGGAAATGATAAAACAGACATGGATACAGAACAAGTGAATAGGGGTTAGGAATTAAAGGCAGCCTCAAAAAGGTGGGCTTTTAGCCTAGATTTGAAGATGGCCAGAGATGGAGCTTGACGTACTGCAGGATGTGCTAAAACAGGGGAAGTTCTGTGTGGCCTGCATCATAGTATCTAATGTGCATTTTACATTTAACATCTGGTTAATTATATAATATAAATTTGGATCTTAAGTAATTGTGAAACCATCTATAAACTGAGTTTTGATAGAATATAATTTGTGTGTTAATCAGACTGGCATTTTGATCTGTCTGTTTGATAAGGACGTATGTGTATGACTAGAACAGGCGTGTCAAGCATGCAGTCCTGAAGTTCTGTGTGTCCTGCATCACAGTATCTAAAGCACATTTTAAATCCAGTATCTGGTTAATGACAAAAAGTAAATTTGGCTCCCACATACTTCTGGAACCCATCTGTAAACTGGGTTTTGACGGAATATAATTTGTGTGTTAATCAGACTGGCATTTTGATCTGCGGCAGGGTTGCCAAATAAAAAAAAAAAATTCCCACACAAAACAGCCCAAAACCCGCCCACACCCCACCCCCGCCGTCATCAACCCCGCCCCTTCCGTCATCACCCCCGCCCCCGCCGTCATCATCCCCACCCCTTCCGTCATCACCCCGCCCCCGTCGTCATCGCCCCGCCCAATACGTCACCAAACCCCGCCCAAAACATCACAAACCCCACCTCTGTCGTCATTAGCCCCACCCCCCGCTGGCCGAAAAACCGCCCCAAAATCCGCACAAAAAATACAAAACGAGCACAAAAAACCGCAACCCGCCGCAGGCAAAAGTTTCCCGTGGCGGGTTGCGGAAAACCGCCCAATTGGGTGGGAAAACCGCCCATCTGGCAACCGTGATCTGCGGGTTTTTCCTGTCAGTCGGTGTGTGACTAGAGCAAGCTATTGGCTATCAGTCAATGTATCCATTTCTTTCTCCATGACAACCGCTGCTATGGAGAAGGGGGAGGAGCTTTCTAAGGAGGGAAAATACACAGTGTTGCCAGGTGGGCGGTTTTACCGCCCAATTGGGCGGTTTTCCGCGACCCGCCGCGGGAAATTTTTGCCTGCGGCGGGTTGCGGTTTTTTGGGCTCCTTTTTGGCTTCGGGGCGGTTTTTTCGCCGGCTTTTTTCGGCCGCGGTGGGCGGGGTTAATGACGTTTCTGGGCGGGGTTAGTGACGTGGGAGGCGGGGTTAGTGACGGGGGAGGCGGGGTTAGTGACGGGGGGGGCGGGGCCGATGACGGGGGAGGCGGGGCCGATGACGGCGGGGGCGGGGTTGATGACGGCGGGGGCGGGGGTGATGACGCGGGGGCGGGGTGTCAGGGGCGGGGTTTGAGTTTGGGCGGGTTTTGGGCTGGATTTTGGGCTCCTTTAGGCTGGAAAAAAATTTTCCACCTGGCAACCCTGCCAGTGTGTGTTTTTCTCTGTGGTTAGGGGAATTTTGTGTAAAACAGGGTTGCCAGATGGGTGGTTTTCCCGCCCAATTGGGCGGTTTTCCGCAACCCGCCGCGGGAAACTTTTGTCTGTGGCGGGCTGCGGTTTTTTGGGCTTTTCTTTTTTCTGTGCGGGTTTTGGGCGGTTTTTCGGCCGGCGGGGGGGTGGGGCTAATGGCGACAGAGGCGGGGTTTGGTGACGTATTGGGCGGGGCGATGACGGTGGGGGCAAGGCTGATGACGGCGGGGGCGGGGATGACGTCGGGGGTGGGGTGTGTGCGGTTTTTGGGCGGGTTTCGAGCGGTTTTGTGTGGGAATTTTTTTTTTTATATGGCAACCCTGGTGTAAAACTGTCAGTGGTGAAGACAGAACATAGACGAGAGAGAGGTCTGAGAGAATTTAAGAAAGTTGAATTCACTTAGATTTCGTGGTAGTTTCTGAGGGAAAGGAAGGGAAATCCTACCCATTAATACCCTTTCCCTTTAGATGGAAGCACTAGGCACAATTTATATAGGGGGACTGACACCTCCCTCCCCCCCAAAAATCCAGGGACGATACCGAGTAAGGGAGAACGAGGACGAATACTTCAGTGTGGCACATCAATGAATACACAGCTGCTGTTGCAGCCCATCACTGGTCATGAATTTGACATACCTGCGCTAAAATGTCTTGTGGTAATTTCCCTGTTTGAACACAGTAATTGTGCAATATTCATTTTTTTCTATTTAGTTTTAGGAGGGGATGTGGCATGGGCGGGGAATGGGTAGAGAGGGTGTGGAAGTGTTAATCAGCTAGCGCATTCATACTACCACGATAACTGGTTAATGCGGACTTAATGTGGGAGCCCTTAGCAACTCCTAAACAGGAGGTGGTAAGTGCTTCCATGTAATATTTTTGCCGGTCCCACATGCTAGTGGAAAAATTAGTGCTGGACCAGCAAAAAAAGAAAAAGCCCTATTTTTACAGCCGCAGTAAAAATTGGCTCAGCATGCGGGAAAGTCCTGAATTAGGACACATTAAGCCCATTTCTTTTTTCCCTGTACTTCTCCTCATAGCTTACCTGGGATACAGTTTGCCCAAAAGGATCTGAAACTCCTAGCCTTTCCCTCATAAGGAAATCTACTACCAGAAACCCGCTTCATGTTAACATTCCTATTCAATTTGTTTCATATAATTTGCAGGGGTCACAATTAAGAAATATTTCTTGTGGAATCAATTGAGACAAAGGTGTGAACAGAGTAGGGGAACTAGTGCTAGGGTTATGGGCGCTCAGACTATGTGAGCTCCAAGACTTGTTCTTTGGCAAATAAAGATGAGAGAACTACCTGCCTTCAGCCTAGGGGTTCAGTAAAATGTAGTTTTGGAAGCCAAAACATTTGTAAGTAGTATTTTTTCAGCATGGAGATAAAAAAATAAGATGCCTTTTTATTTAGGCAAACTGTGAGCATTCATTACCTCTGCTATCCTATTTTTGAATCATTTGGTGATTAAAATCCTCCATCACTAGACAACCTGTTGCCATGTCGTACCTGCTGTTTCAGCAGCTCCATCTGGGTCAGCAGCTCCTGTCTCTTCAGTCCTGCTCTGATCTCGGGAGCATTAGTGAACACAGGTGGCAGCGGAGCAGAGGCCTGGACATTCAGAGCCTCTTCAAGGGCCTACAGACAAAACATCAGATAGACAGGCAGAGTCAGAATGATTGAACTTTCACACAGTTCTCCATACCACATACCTGTATCTTCTAAATACCTGAAAGCTAGCATGAAAAGATTTGCTGTGACAAAGATGACCAAGCTTTGGATTCTCTCATAGCTGTTTTTTTTTTCTGGCCCACCTTTCTAATTAATGCTCATGGCAGCCAACTTTGCCATTAGTACAGTAGCAGGCTCCTTCCCCTAAGAGCTTACCCAATGTTTCTTAGTTTTTTAATTTGCAATAGAACTTATACACAACATCATTGTAGAAAGAGGGAAAATAATATAGTCCACGTCAACGGGGAGAGGAATTTGCCAGAGAATGTAGTAAAAGCAGTTATCTTATCGGGGATTAAAAAAGGATTGGCTAGTTCCCTAAAAGAAAAGTTCATAAGCCATTATTAAAATGGACTTGGAGAAAATCCACTACTTATTTCTAGGATAAGCAGCATAAAATGTATTGTACTATTTTGGGATCTTGCCAGATACTTGTGACCTGGATTGGCCACTGCTGGAAACAGGATGCTGGGCTTGATGGACCTTCGGTCTGTCCCAGTATGGCAATACTTATGTACTTAAAAAAAGGGAACAAGCAATAATACTAAAGAAAATAATTTCCATTTCATAACATAGGTACCTATATTACCTTAAACCTTTTATAGGTGTACTAGCGGTTGAGCCCGTTAAAACGGGCTATTGGGGTTTTTGGAGGTCGACGCTGCCCCCCCCCCCCCCGGCGTGGTCGCCACCGCTCCCCCCGCCAGCCCTCGACCCGGCCCAGCCCCTCTCTCCGCTACTGAACTGACATCCATTCGCCGGAACGCAGCAGGGCAGATCAGCTGAGCTGCCGTCGGCCTTCCTTCTCTACCTGTGTCCCGCCCTCGTGTGACGTAATGTCAGCGAGGGCGGGGCACAGGCAGGGAAGGAAGGCGGACGGCAGCTCAGCTGATCTGCCTTGCTGCGTTCCGGCGAATGGATGTAAGTAATCAGTAGCGGAGAGAGGGGTTGGTTTGATTTATCCCAAGTAACTTTGGTGTATTTATTTTTTTATTTATTTTATTTTAGTTACATTTGTACCCCGCGCTTTCCCACTCATGGCAGGCTCAATGCGGCAGGCAATGGAGAGTTAAGTGACTTGCCCAGAGTCACAAGGAGCTGCCTGTGCCGGGAATCGAACTCAGGGTCCTCAGTTCCCCAGGACCAAAGTCCACCACCCTAACCACTAGGCCACTCCTCCACTTGGGTAGTTTATTTGGTTTATTCTTCCGTTTGAGTAGAGACTTGATTTGTTTCTGCCATTTTCAGGGCACAGACCATAGAAGTCTGTCCAGAACCAGGCCCACCTCCCAACCACCAGCCCCGCTTCCCCCCCACCATAATATATTTATTTATTTGTTGCATTTTTCCCCACATTTTTCCACCTTTTTGCAGGCTCAATGTGGCTTAGCCGTTAACGGCATTAGCCGATTCTGGTCTAAACTGATACATGGTACTAATGAATACAAGGTGAAGTTGTGGTAGATAAGGTACATGTAAGGTTGGCATAGTTGGGGGAACTGGAGGTGGGGGAGGAGTCAGGTAATGTCCTTTACGTTCTTTGGTTGCACTGTGCCCATATATTTTTATGTTGGGTTGGTGGGGTATGCTCTTTTGAACAGGACCGTTTTCAGTGATTTCCATAGAAATCAAACAAAATAAAACATGGAAAAGAAAATAAGATGATACCTTTTTTATTGGACATAACTTAATACATTTCTTGATTAGCTTTCGAAGGTTGCCCTTCTTCCTCAGATCGGAAATAAGCAAATGTGCTAGCTGACAGTGTATATAAGTGAAAACATTCAAGCATTACTATGACAGTCTGACAGGGTGGGAGGAGGGGGGTGAGTAGGAAGTATGCATGGGGACATCAAAGCATATCATTGATATTCTAACAGGGTGGGTGTGGATAGGTGAGGGGAGGGTGATCAACAGAGACATACAGCTTTATGGTTTATAATGGGCTAGGAACCCCACCCAGATCCTTGTTAAGTCCTTTCTGTTGGGTGTTAAAATATTCAATCATTCTGACTTCAAAGGTCTTACGTTCTTGTATGGTTTTAAAGTTACCTTTGAGGATTCTCACTGTGAAGTCACTGGTACAGTGTCCTGGTCCTATAAAATGTTGACGAACAGGCGTGGGAACCCTGCTGGCACCAGTATTGTTCATATGATGTCTATGTAAATTGAATCTTGTCTTAAGCATCTGGCCTGTTTCTCCAATATAGCATCCTTCGTTACATTTTTTACACTGAATGATATATACCACATTGGAAGATGAGCAAGTGAAAGATCCCTTTATGTTGAATATCTTTCCTTTGTGGATGACTTTGGGGTCCTGTGAAATATTTTGGCATAGTTTGCAACTGGATAAATTACAGGGAAGTGTGCCCTTCTGTTCCTTTTCAGTCTGTGATGGAAGTTTACTTCTGATTAGCTTGTGTTTTAAATTGGGTGGCTGTCGGAAGGCCAGTACTGGTGGGGATGGGAATATCTCTTTCAGTAATTCATCCTCCTGGAGTATAGGTTGTAGATCTCTTATGATTTTCCTCAGTTTTTCCAGCTCTGGATTGTATGTCACTACAAGCGGGATTCTGTCTGTGGATTTTTTCTTTTTGTACTGTAGCAGATTCTCCCTGGGTGTTTTGAGGGAGGAGGCAATATTCTTGGAGATTATTTTGGGGTTGTAGCTCTTCTGTTTGAAGGATTCAGTCAGGCTTTTAAGGTGTCTGTCTCTGTCCCCTGGGTCAGAGCAGATACGGTGGTATCTTGTGGCTTGGCTGTAAATGATGGATCTTTTTGTATGTGAAGGATGGAAGCTGGAGTTGTGGAGGTAGCTGCATCTGTCTGTGGGTTTCTTGTATATAGATGTTTGTATACAGCCATTACTGACTGAGAGCGTGGTGTCCAAAAAATTGACTTTTTCTGGGGAGTAGTCAATTTTGAATCTGATTGTAGGATGGTATGTATTGAATGCAGAATAAAATTGTTTCAGTTTCTTCACCCTCCGTCCAAATCATAAAAATGTCATCGATGTACCGGTAGTATTTTAGAGGTTTGGTCTGGTGTGTATTCAGAAATGTCTCTTCCAGCTCAGCCATAAAAAGGTTGGCATATTGGGGTGCTGTCCTGGTGCCCATCGCAGTGCCCATCGCAGTGCCCATTATTTGCAGACAGATATCATTGTTAAAGTGGAAGTAGTTGTGAGTTAAAATGAATTTGATTAATTTTGTAATAGTTTCTGGTGAGTATTGATGGTCCAGTGTGGATTTTTTTTAGGAGTCTTCCACATGCAGCTATGCCATCCGCATGTGGAATGTTGCTGTATAGTGATTCTACATCCATCGTGACCAGAAGGGTGTTAGGTGGTAGTTGCTTGATATTTTTCAATTTATTCAGAAAGTCTGTGGTGTCTTGTATGAAGCTGTTAGTTTTGTGTACGAGAGGTTTCAGAATTCCCTCTATGAATCCAGATATTTCTTCCTCAAAGGTAACTTTAAAACCATACAAGAACGTAAGACCTTTGAAGTCAGAATGATTGAATATTTTAACACCCAACAGAAAGGACTTAACAAGGATCTGGGGTTCCTAGCCCATTATAAACCATAAAGCTGTATGTCTCTGTTGATCACCCTCCCCTCACCTATCCACACCCACCCTGTTAGAATATCAATGATATGCTTTGATGTCCCCATGCATACTTCCTACCCACCCCCCTCCTCCCACCCTGTCAGACTGTCATAGTAATGCTTGAATGTTTTCACTTATATACACTGTCAGCTAGCACATTTGCTTATTTCCGATCTGAGGAAGAAGGGCAACCTTCGAAAGCTAATCAAGAAATGTATTAAGTTATGTCCAATAAAAAATCTTATTTTCTTTTCCATGTTTTATTTTGTTTGATTTCTATTGATAACCTTAAGAGTGGACTAACACGGCTACCACACTCCTCTACAGTGATTTCCAGAAATTAAGGTGGTCTGGCATAGTTTTTACTATTTTTGGCAGTGTGTTCCATAGTTGTGCGCTTAAGTAGGAAAAGCTGGATGCATACGTGGATTTATATTTGAGTCATTTGTTGCTTGGGTAATGGAGGTTTAGGTATGATCGTGTAGATTTAGTGGTATTGCTGGTTGGCAGGTCAATAAAGTCTGTCATGTATCCAGGTGCCTCGCCGTAAATGATTTTATGAACAGTCGTGCAGATTTTGAACGTGATTCGTTCTTTGATTGGTAGCCAATGCAGTTTTTCTCTGAGTGGTTTGGCGCAGTCAAAACACGTTTTTCCAAATATAAGCCTGGCTGCTGTGTTTTGGGCGGTTTGAAGTTTTTTTTTTAAATTTGATCTTTGCATCCCGCATAGATTCCATTACAGTAGTCTGCATGGCTTAGTACCATTGTTTGTATCAGGTTTCGAAATATTTCCGTCGGGAAGAATGGTTTCATGCTTTTGAGTTTCCACATTGAGAAAAACATTTTCTTTATGGTGGATTTCGCTTGGGTCTCAAGTAAGAGGTTACGGTCAATTGTTACTCTGAGAATTTTCAGGCTGTCTGAGATAGGGAGGGTGTATCCTGGGGTGTTGATATTTGTGGGTTTGTATGTATTGTATTGTGATGAGATGAGATGATGAGACAGTGTGTTTTTTCTGTATTGAGTTTTAGTTGGAATGCGTTAGCCCATGAGGTCATGGTGTTTAAGCTGAGCTTGATTTCATTGGTGATTTCTGCCAAATCATGTTTGAAGGGGATATATAATGTAACGTCATCAGCGTAGATAAATGGGTTAAGGCCTTGGGTGGATAAGGTCTTGGCTAGTGGAGTCATCATGAGGTTGAAAAGGATCGGTGATAGTGGTGATCCTTGCGGTACTCCACAGTCTGGTTTCCACGGTGATGTTTGATTTTGATTTCACTTGATATGTTCTTGTGGTTAGAAAGCCCTTGATCCAATTAAGAGTACTGCCACCAATTCTGAAGTGTTCTAGAAGTCTTAGTAGTATGTTGTGGTTGACCATGTCGAATGCACTTGACATGTCAAATTGGAGGAGGAGAATGCTTTTGCCTATTGCTATTTCCTGCTTGAATTTGGTTAGCAGAGTAAGTAGTACTGTTTCAGTACTGTGTAGGGGTCAAAATCCTGATTGTGACTCATGTAGTATAGTGAATTTGTTTATGTAGTCGTTGAGTTGCTTGGTCACCAGACCTTCCATTAGTTTGACTACTAATGGGATAGATGCTACTGGGCGGTAGTTGGTAATGTCTTCTGTTTTTTTCTTGGTGTCTTTTGGTATTGGGGTGAGCAGGATGTTGCCGTTTCTTTAGGGTTGATACCCTGCTGTAGCATGAAGTTTAAGTGGGATGTGAGATCTGTTATGAAGCGATGGGGGGCAGATTGTATTAGGTAGCTGGGACAGGTGTCCAGTTGACAGTGGCTACTGGAGTATTTTTTTTTATTGCCTGGGTGACTGTAGCGGTGCTGAGGGGGGGTGAAATTTGACCATATTCGGTCAGCAGGGTATTCGCCAGGGGTTGGGTCTAGACCATTAATGAAGTTTTCTATGTCCATGTTGTTCCTAGGTAGGGCTTTGCGTAGAATTACGATTTTATCATTGAAATATTTAGCAAGGTGTCTGCAGATGGCATGTCAGTGTTGGTTGTGGTGACCGGCATTGTGTCCAGTAGTTTGTTCACGAGATGGTATAGTTTCTTTGTGTTTTTGTAGTCCGGCCCAATTTTAGTTTTGTAGTTTGACCTTTTGGTCTGCCTTATTGCGTATTTGTATTTCCTTTGTAGTTGTTTTCAAGCGTTGAGTGTGTGTTCATTTTTTTTCCATGCGCGTTCCAGTTTCCTAGATTGTGTTTTTAGTTTTTTTCAATTCTTCATTGAACCACGGTATCGAGGTATGTCTCCTTGAGGTTCTAGTTTGTAAGGGTGCTATTTCGTCAAGTATGTGTCTGCATCTTTTGTCCCAATCTGAGAGGTAATATACGGATTCCGTTTTGCTGTCCAGTCATCGTTGTATATCTGGTGCCAGAAAGTAACCGGGTCTACTTGGCCTCTCATGGTGTGAGTTGTGTGTTCTCGTGTGTGGGGAGAGCCCCCTTTCTGCCATTTTAGGGATAGACTTAGTTTGTAATGGTGTTTCTGTCCATCTAGTTTGTGTTATGGTTAGGTTCTGAGCAGTGGACAGTTTGTGTGAGAAGAGGTCGAATGTATGACCCTTCGCATGGGTTTTTTGCATGTGTGGCCATGTAAGATCGCATAGATGAAGGAAGTCCTTGCATTCTCGTGCATTGGTAAAGTTTGGGTCTTTAAGGTGAAGGTTAATGTCTCCTAGTACTAGTGTGTTGGAGTTGGATACACACGTTTGAAACAAAGTCCATGGCTTTCGTTCCAGTTGCATGATGGTCTATAGAATAGTACGCAATTTAGGTGGTCGAGCAGGGTTTTATGGTGGATTCTGATTGAGGCTATTTCGAGGTGGGTTGTTATAGATTCTGCAGTGGTTTCAATCGTGAAGTGAGATCGGTATAGGAGCGCTATGCCCCCTCCTCTTTTTTATTTCCTGATCCAGTGGGTGATTTTATATCCTGGAGGAAATAGGCTTAAGATGATAGGGTCCTGGTTTAAGATTATAGGGTCCTTTTGATCATGGATCCATGTTTCAGTGATGAAGAGTACATCAAATTTCGCTGATGTGATCCAGTCTGTTATTGTTGTTGTTTTGTTTACTACGGATCTGGCGTTGACATAGCCTATTTGAATGTTTTGGTATGGGTCTTCTGTATTTGGTGTTATGTTGACTTTTGTTAGTTGTCGCTTCTTGGCTTGTGTGGGTTTTTTATGGCTTTTCTTACCATTTTGTTGACACATATGTAGAAACATAACAATGAAGATTTCAGCTAAAATCAAATTAAAACAGATATATATGCATAAAAAGACTTTGCAAAGAAACGGCCTTAACCTTCTTACTAACATCGATAAGGGTTTCTTTTACAAAGCCGCGCTAGCGATTCTTGCAGGATAAATGAGAGGAAGCCCATTCAATTCCTATAGGCTTCCTCTCATTTGCTGTGCGGGAATCGCTAGCACCTGCTTTGTAAAAGAAGTGCTAAATGAAGCTCTAGAATCCAAAGCTTTGGAATTTCAAATGACGAGGCCCCTTTTACTAAAGCTTTGCATGTGCTAATGAAATTTGTGCGCACTAAATGTTGCATTCCCTATTTTATACCTATGGGCCTCATGGCACTTATCGCATGCTAATGTCCATTAGCGTGTGCTAAACTTTAGTAAAAGGGTCCCAAAGAGGCATAAGATCGAGCTCTAGCAATGTGTCCTAACCTAAGCAATGGGGTTTGCAATAACCTGTGTGTACGTGAGCAAAGGGTCTCAATAGCATTCCTGGCATGGACTGGTCGGGCAGGTGGCCAGATGCACTCAAGCACTGTATGTCCTTGGTCCCTAGTACACCAAGGATTGAACCAGAGTGTACTCAGTGACTCAGTCAGTTTTAAGGGTCATTTCATGCCTGCCAACAGGATATGTTGCCAAGCTTCCTCCTGTTGTTTGCAGGCAGGGTTTATGTGTTTAGTTCTGGCCTCTGCAGATAATTGACTTGTCATATGGGATTGAAAGTCACATAAACATACGCTATGGGAAAACAAACTGGTCAATTGTCAATGCTACTATTTACTCCCAGTCTGTTCAATAAGCTTATAATCTCTCACCGTTACATCCAGAGCATTTTAATAAGTAAACAAAAGAAACCTCAAAGCTTCCCAGTGAGGTCATTCAATTCTGAAGTACTGTACCACTACTGGGTACACCTGAACAACATGTGGATCAAGGTCCTATCATCGGTTTCTATGATATATAAGGGATAGAAAAAAAGAACCAATGCAAAAAATTCCTACGAAGGAGAAAAAGCTTTGGTTCCAAAGAATCCCCCTAAATCTCTTTAAAATATTGATTTGGTGAGAGAAAATGCTTTAATTAATTCAAATGGCATTTATAATATCTCAGACATGCATAGAAAAAGCTTAATGAAGAATGGTCACATGTAATTAAGTCTGTATGAGAGGCAGGGGAAGGAGAGAGTACGGCTAAGTAGTTAAAGCAGTGACCTGTAGCGCAAAGCCAAATGGTATCTCTCATTTGAGTTCAAATCTAACCCTGTCACTGACCCTTTCTGGTTTCAGACTGTCCTTTACCTCCTTTATCCTCAGTTTATCCAAATGAAACTGAGTAAGTACACATTTTAACACTTTTTCCTTGTAATGCTACCACTGAAAGCTAGGTACTATGAAAAACTGCTGCAAACACGTTTGCATACTAGCAAGGAAATCTGTGTTCTGTCAGATGAATTTAACTGCAGTAAAATAGCTTATCAAAATGTATTCAAATCTAGTGAATGCCAAAGCTCGATCCTGGCATAAAAACTGGTCAGCTGTTGAAGGTTGGTTTCTCTGCAGGTGGTGCCAGCTTTTGTAGGTAAAAGATTTCAATATGATGAGACACACCAGCTTTCAAGATCATAGAGGGGACTGCACCTTGAGTATTGTGTTCAATTCTGGTTGCCGCATCTCAAGAAAGATATAGTAGAATTGGAAAAGGTGCAGCGAAGGGCGACTAAAATGATAGTGGGGATGGGACGACTTCCCTATGAAGAAAGACTAAGGAGACTAGGGCTTTTCAGTCTGGAGAAGAGACGGCTGAGGAGAGACATGATAGAGGTATATAAAATAATGAGTGGAGTGGAACAGGTGGATGTGAAGCGTCTGTTCACGCTTTCCAAAAATACTAGGACTAGGGGGCATGCGATGAAACTACAGTGTAGTAAATTTAAAACAAATTGGAGAAAATTTTTCTTCACCCAACGCATAATTAAACTCTGGAATTCATTGCCGGAGAATGTGGTGAAGGCGGTTAGCTTAGCAGAGTTTAAAAAGGGGTTAGACGGGTTCCTAAAGGCCAAGTCCATAAACCACTAATAAATGGACTTGGGAAAAATTCACAATTCCAGGAATAACATGTATAGAATGTTTGTATGTTTGGGAAGCTTGCCAGGTGCCCTTGGCCTGGATTGGCCGCTGTTGTGGACAGGATGCTGGGCTCGATGGACCCTTGGTCTTTTCCCAGTGTGGCATTTCTTATGTACTTATTCTTATGTACTTTTACCATAACTTTACCCACAGCATCATGGGAATGATTTTCACAGATCTATGAGTACTAATACCCATGGGCTTTGTACAAATCTCTCTTTGAAAATCATCTAGGGAAAAAGTAGCCCGCACAGATTTGTGCCTGCTTTTTCTATGGGTATCTTTCAGTCCAAATATCATGTGTAGTCTTGAAAATGTAAAACCGTTCACTCTGTGCTCTAGACTCAGTCCTGGACACTCCTTCATAGTACACACACGTTTACCTATAGGAGGGTAGGCAACTTTCAGAAAGTCCTTTTACCCCAGTAAATGACTTTAGTATTAAAAGACTCGGTTTAAAAACCAATTATTGACCCATCCGTAGTTGTCAAGGCAATGTGTGGCCAATGGCTGTATGCATGACCAGAAACAGAAGCAAATTACAGTGGCTTCTTGTAGGGTTTCATACAATTTTTAGGGGTGCTTTGCTTAAGTGATAATGCCTACTGGGAATGTTCATATGAACATAAGAATAGCCATCCAGGGTCAGACCAGTGGTCTATATAGCCCAGTATCCTCCTGCTTCCAGAAGTGACCAATTCAGGTCACAAGTACCTGACAGAATTCCAAATAGTAGCAAGCTTTATGCTACTGATCCCAGGGACATGCAGTGGCTTTTCCCATGTCTATCTCAATTGCAGACTATGGACTTTTCCTCCAGGAACTTATCCAAACCTTTTTAAACCCAGATACACTAACCACTTAAACCACATCCTCTGGCAACGAGTTCCAGAGCTCAGGGCCGCCGAGAGCCAGAGCCGGGCCCGGGACAAGGCCGCCCCCGGGCCCCCCCACCACCCGAGGCCGTCGTCGTTGCCGCCGGGCCCCCCCCCACCCGAGGTCGCCGGCCCCCTCTCCACCCGCTACCGGGACGGGCCCTGCACTAACCTTAAACGCCTCCCTTCAGCACGTTCGCAGCAAGCAGCAGCAGAGCAGACCTCTCCTTCCTTCCGTGCCCCACCCTCGCGGACGTTACGTCAGGCGAGGGCAGGACACCGAAGGAAGGAGTGGCCTGCCCTGCTGCTGCGAACGTGGTGAAAGGAGGCATTTAAGGTTAGTGCTGGGAGCGACGGAGGGAAGGCGGGTCGGACTGCGGTGTCGCCGGGCCCCCTCCGGAGGCCCGGGGACTTTTGTCCCCCCTGTCCTCCCCTCTCGGCGGCTCTGCCACAGCTTAACTATTTGTTGAGTGAAAAAATATTTCCTCTTGTTCGTATTAAAAGTAGTATCATGTAACTTCTTTGAGGTTCCATCTGTCTGTCGATCTGTCTGTACACATAGGCACAAAGACATACTCACACACACATAGGGGTCCTTTTACTAAGGTGAGCAACTGAAATTAGTGTGTGCTAAATGCCATGCAGGCCACAGAAATATAATGGGCTGCATGGCATTTAGTACACTCTAATCGTTAGCGTGCCTTAGTAAAAGGACCCTCATAGGGACAGAAACATGCATACTCAACGACATAAGCACACTTTATCATGGCTTTTTATGCACAGTCTCCAAACAGACATGAGCGAGTTTGCAAATGGAGGAACAGTAAACACACCATTCTATACCACTATCAGTGTGCACTTTTCAGCTTGTTAAATGTTTTGTGCTTGACTTTAGAAATTACTGTTGTTTCCACCATGGAATTGTCTTTGCCTACGTTATGATCCATCCATTGCCTGGTGCCTGTTGTTCGAAAGACAATGACACACAGTTGAACGTTTCCGATTGCAGGGCCTTAGTCCTGGAATTCTCTTTAAACAGAAATACAGTTGCAGTGAGATTTTTAAAAACTTCTGGAATAAAACTGTATTTATTTAGCCAGGCATGCTCTGAAATTTAATGGTTGCATTTTAGATATTTTGCTCTGTTTTGTTTTATCTGACTTGTACATTTATAATTATTTTTATGACTATATGGTTCTGAGCCAGTTAGAAATGTCTTGACCTCGTTCTCTCCTCTTCCGGCTCTCCCTCCAATTTCCACGTTTCAGCTCTTCCTCTCTCCGATCACCACCTAATCACGGGGTGGAGGAGTAGCCTAGTGGTTAGTGCAGCGGACTCTGATCCTGGGGAACTGAGTTTGATTCCCACTGCAGCTCCTTGTGATTCTGGGCAAGTCACTTAACCCTCCATTGCCCCAGGTACAAAATAAGTACCTGTATATATGTAAACTGCTTTGAATGTAGTTGCAAAATACCACAGAAGGGCGGTATATCAAGTCCCATTTGCCTTTGCCTGCCTTCACACTTCTTCACCCCCCCCCCCCTCAGCCCCGTCCAACTTTAACCACTACCTCCAGGAATCTCCAGGCTATTGACCCTCCCACCCTATCCTCTATTATTTCTAATCTCCTCCCCTCCATCTTGTCCTCCGAGTCTGTCGACAAGGCTGTCTCCACTTACAATGCCACTCTCTCCTCTGCTCTGGACACCCTCGCACCATCCATCTCCCGTCCCATAAAGCGTACTAATCCCCAGCCCTGGCTGTCCCCTTGCATCCGTTACCTTCGCTCCTGCGCCCCGATCTGCTGAACGCCTCTGGAGGAAATCTCGCACCCAGTCAGACTTCCTTCACTACAAATTCATGCTATCCTCCTTCCACTCCTCCCTATTCCTTGCCAAACAGGACTATTATACCCATTTGACCAATTCTCTCAGCTCCAACCCCCGTCGTCTCTTTTCCACCCTTAACTCCCTCCTCAAAGTGCCCCCCACTCCCACCCCCCCTCGCTCTCTCCTCAATCACTGGCTGATTACATCCGCGACAAGGTGCAAAAGATCAACCTTGAGTTCACTACCAAGCCATCTCCTCTTCACCCCTCTCCCTCAACCAACCAACCTAGGCCTTTTCTCCTCCTTTCCTGTCATCACTGAGGAGGAAACCACCCGCCTTCTTTCCTCCTCGAAATGCACCACCTGCTCTTCTGATCCCAGCCCCACCAACTTACTTAACATCATCTCTCCTACTGTCACCCCCTCCATCTGTCATATCCTCAACCTCTCTCTCTCCACTGCTACTGTCCCTGACACCTTCAAGCATGCCATAGTCACACCTCTCCTCAAAAAACCATCACTTGACCCTACCTGTCCCTCCAACTACCGCCCCATCTCCCTCCTACCCTTCCTCTCCAAAATACTTGAGCGTGCCATTCACAGCCGCTACCTTGATTTTCTCTCCTCTCATGCCATCCTTCATCCAGTTCAATCCGGTTTTCGCCCTCTTCACTCGATAGAAACAGCACTCTCTAAAGTCTGTAATGACCTGTTCCTTGCCAAATCCAAAGGCCACTACTCCGTCCTCATCCTCCTCGATCTATCCGCAGCTTTTGACACTGTTAATCATGACTTACTTCTTGCCACACTGTCCTCATTTGGCTTCCAAAGCTCTGTCCTCTCCTGGTTCTCCTCCTATCTCTCCCGCCGCACCTTCAAAGTTCACTCTCATGGATCTTCCTCCACCCCCATCCCCTTATCTATTGGTGTTCCCTAGGGATCTGTCCTTGGACCCCTTCTCTTCTCAATCTACACCTCTTCCCTGGGCTCCCTGATCTCATCTCATGGTTTACAGTATCATCTCTATGCTGATGACACCCAACTGTATCTCTCCACACCAGATATCACTGCAGAGACCCAGGCAAAGGTATCAGCCTGCTTATCCGACACTGTGCCCTGGATGTCCAACCGCCACATGAAACTGAACATGTCCAAGAGACTGAGCTCATCGTCTTTCCACCAAAACCCACTTCTCCTCTTCCTCCACTTTCTATCTCGGTTGATAACACCCTCATCCTCCCCGTCTCATCTGCCCGCAACCTCGGAGTCATCTTTGACTCCTCCCTCTCCTTCTCTGCGCATATCCAGCAGATAGCCAAGACCTTCTTCCTCTTTAACATCAGCAAAATTTGCCCTTTCCTCTCTGAACACACCACCCAAACTCTCGTCCACGCTCTCATTACCTCTCGCCTGGACTACTGCAACTTACTCCTCACCGGCCTCCCACTTAGCCATCTATCCCCCCTTCAATCTGTTCAGAACGCTGCTGCACGTCTCATATTTCGCCAGAGCCGATATACTCCTATCACCCCTCTCCTCAGGTCACTTCACTGGCTTCCAATCAGATACTGCATTCAATTCAAGCTTCTCCTTCTTACCTACAAATGCACTCAGTCTGCTGCCCCTCACTACCTTTCTATCCTCATCTCCCCTTACGTTCCCACCTGTAACCTCCGTTCACAGGACAAATCCCTCCTCTCATTACCCTTCTCCACCACCGCCAACTCCAGGCTCCGCTCAATCTGCCTCGCCTCACCCTATGCTTGGAACAACTTTCCTGAGACCTTACGCCAAGCCCCCTCCCTGCCCATCTTCAAGTCTTTGCTTAAAACCCACCTCTTCAATGCTGCATTCGGCACCTAACCCTTACCATTCAGTGAATCCAGACTGCCCCTATTTTGACTGCCCCTATCGGTCCGACCGTTCATGTGTCATTAGATTGTAAGCTCTTTGAGCAGGGACTGTCTCCCTTTGTGAAATTGTACAGCGCTGCGTAACCCTAGTAGCGCTTTAGAAATGTTAAGTAGTAGTAGTAGTAGATTAAAGTATGGTTCTGAGCCAGTTAGAAATGTATGAATAAGCAGATTAAAAATATTAAGGCCTGAATTTAGAATCATCTTCACATATGTAAGCAGCATTTAAATGGCATTTCAGAACAGGTTACATGTGGGAAAGCTGACTGCATATAGATGTCAAGGGGGTGTGGACAGGCAGGGAGATGGAGTGTCCTGGGCAGGCCAACAGTACAGACATGGGTTTCCCATTTCACACAGGAAACCCACACCTGTACTGAAAAAGTTAAGTGCCGGTATGTACAGCTGTCTTGAGACTGCTATAAAGGGCAGCTGTAAATTCTGATGCCTAGGTCCTCTCCAATCACCTGCTCCCTAACAATCACAGCATCATCAAGACATCTGTTCCTCCTAACTGCAGGTCCCCCCCCCCCCATATAAGCTCCCCTATGGCAAACCTCTCTCGCTGATGCAAATACCCACCCCCTTGTGTGGGCAACCACTCCCTTTCTCCCTCCAAGATATGGCCACACTCGACATCCCTGGGGTCTAGTGGGAGCAATGCTCACTTGCAGCTGCCTCAATGATTGGGGGTCTCTCAAAATGGCTGAAAAGACCTCTAGTGGTAACATCACAATACTACCACAAGAAGTGTTGGCGGCCATTCTGAGAGACCCGATCATTAAGGAGCCCATATATGGAAGCCTGACCCCTAGCAGTAATACTGCAATTTTACTGCAAGAAGTCTCAGCGACTATTTTGAGAGCCTCAGTCATCAAGATGGGAGTGAGTGGGCATTGCACCCACCTCACTACATCCCAGAGACCCCCAAATAAGCCTAAAGGGTGGATCAGAAGCTTGGGGGCACACATAGGAGTTTTGATCCTGGGGGAGGTAGCGTTTTCAGGGGAGGGTGACAAATGGTGGGTGGTTGCTCACGTGTGGTGGCTGCTTTAGGGAATGCTGATGCTGGGATCAGGACCACTAACAGAGGAAGCAGTACGTAAGTACATAAGTACCGCCATACTGGGAAAAGACTAAGGGTCCATCAAGACCAGCATCCTGTCTCCGACAGCGGCCAATCCAAGCTTCAAGAATCCTTGACGCTTTCCAAAAATACTAGGACTAGGAGGCATGCGATGAGCTACAGAGTGGTACATTTAAAACGAATCAGAGAAAAGTTTTCTTCACTTAACATGTAATTGAACTCTGGAATTCGTTGCCAGAGAATGTGGTAAAAGCAGTTAGTTTAGCAGAGTTTAAAAAAAGGTTTAGACAGCTTCCTAAATTGGACTTATTAAATTGGACTTGGGGAAAATCCACTATTTCTGGGATAAGCAGCATAAAATGTTTTGTACTTTTTTGGGGATCTTGCCAGGTATTTGTGACCTGCATTGGCCACTGTTGGAAACAGGATGCTGGGCTTGATGGACCTTTGGTCTGTCCCAGTATGGCAATACTTATGTACTTATGTAGCTCATGCTAGGCTGCACCCCGAATAAAGCTTTAGTATTCAGCTAGTTCTGTGCACAGTGCTACCAGAGAGGCAGAGAGCAAGTTTCCATGAAGGAATAATGACATGTGGAAATGGTCTTGTCTCTTTTAGAGCTATTATCCTGAGAAATGTGTCTGCCCATGAAGCTGGGCCATACAGTCATCAGGAACACCCTTCAACCTCTATGTCATGTAACACTCCGTCAAACTTCCACTCTCTTATGTTTGACAAGTCTTGTCCTGAGGTGTCTTTTTAAACAGCTCTGTTTTTAAGATCTTGGTTGAAAAAGTAAAACCAGAAAAAGCCTTCTTCTCTTTCCCCTCCTCTTCCTTTCTTTCCCCATAGAAGTTCTTTTACAGCTGAAAAGCTAACACTCAGCACGTGGCTGCAGGCCTCAAGGTTTCCCCCACACCACAGCTATCATCTCACTTCATTCTTCAAAGTCCACAGTTGGGTGCAGGCGATAAGTTTTCAGAGAGAAGGCAACAGAGCAGGGTCTGGGTTAGAGCACTTTACCTGTCTTAGCCTAGGGCATGAAAGGGGGGGGGGGGGGGGTCACAGAATGCAGTCACAAGTCATAGAGAAGGGACATGAAATACTAGTCACAGGGCCATCAGAAGGAAGAGCAAAATGAGACCTTGCCTGGGGCGCGGTGGATAGAATGCCATTGCACTATGCCAACCCCATTATGCCAGTGGTAGAGTAACTGCCCATGTGCAGTGTGTAGCCATTTCTGTGTGCCTCTGGAGGGCAATTGGTAGCCTGCCATGTTTTGAGGGCAACCCCCCTCCCCTCCCCTCCCCCCCTCCCCCACAAGCTGGCCACATCACTGGAGGGGAATCTCACCATCCTGACTACTCAGAATGCTGCTTAATCCCAAGATGCAGCTGGTCACAGTACCTTACCTTGTTTAGTCTGTGGATCTCCTTCTCTTGGTACTCGCGCTGCCGGCTGACAGGAGTGAGCTGGTCCTGTAGGGTCTTATTCTTTTCTTTCAATTCATTCACCTCAGCTGTCAAGTTTTCTTTCTCTTCCTGCAGGAAAGAAACAAATGGTTCAGATTCAGGGTCACTATTTGCACATTCCATCTCTCAGTGAGACATCTCTCTCTGAGCTTCTGTAACATTCAAACCTGGAGGAAGCAGCAGCTGATTCTGGCCACCTAGGTTCAGGCAAGTTTTTCCACCAAACCTAGGCAGCCAGATTTTTGGCTGAAACTTGCCCTAAATCCAGGCGGCCAAAAACAGACTTCCTACATTTAGGCCTCCTGTCATCACAGTGCCTAGATTTGGGCATTTATGCTGGGTGTCCGTCCAGTGCTAAAAATGAATGCTAGGAGCCCTTCCCCCCACCTAAACCCATTGGAGAACGTGGGAATAATTCTCATCAGGTTTCAGATCTGTGAAGCTCCTTTAAAAACTGAGGCTCATTTCTATTGCAGCATCTCGCTCTTGTTCCCAATGGTAATGTTATGGCTCTCCAAACTGGCAGGACATCTCTCAGTAGGAACAGATTTGCCATAAAGTACTAGAAAGTCATCAGACCTCTGTATCGACCCTGGTGTAACAGTATCTTGTATATTTTGTGCGTTGTTCTGGTCAGGCCACCCCATCTCAAAACAAATATAGCGGAAAACGAAAAGGTTCAGAGAAGGGCAACAAATGATAAAGAGAATGAAGTGCCTCCCTTACAAAGAGACTCTGAACAGGTAAGTCTCTTCTGCATGAAGAAAAAACGATACAGAAGTTTACAAAATCATCAACAGGGTGGAACAGTTTAAAACACAAAAACAAGAGGACTAATACCAGCAGATTGAAAACAAATTGTAGACAGTTTTGTGGAACCTATTGGCAGAGGACATGTTTCAAGATGATTAACACAGAGGATTGAAGACATTCTCAGAGGAAAATTCCATAAAAAAATTATCAGCCAGGTAAACTTGCTCATCCCTGGAAAAGAACTTTGGGGAACAGATCTACCTTTCAGGATCTGCTGAATACTTGAGACCTGGACTGGCTGCTGACACAAGCAGAAGGCTGGGCTCGATGGAAATTGGTCTGAATCAGCGTGGCTTTTCTTATATTCTGCTTACCCCACAATACTTTGTTTAGTCTCTCCCCAGTCTCCACAGAGCAAAAAAAAAAAAAAAAATGCAAATAAAAAAATCCCCAAGACAGAGCATGAAAAACAAGAGCAAAGAATCATTACCCTAGGGGAATATTTTTCAGAAGCAGATATCTTTGTGATCAGGATTCTAAAAGTGAGAAACCAAAAACCTCAAGGAATAAGACACTCGGAGGGCACTTTTTGCACAGTCCACATTTTTACAAGGTCCATGGGTACTTTTCACCAATGTTCAAAGTGAAATTACAAGAAAATGTTCATCATGGCTGTCGGCTCTGAAGCCGCTCCTCTCACCTCTCACGTCACTGCCCCTGGAGTAGACCCCGGAGGAGCACAGCGACGTGAGAGGCGCAAGGAGCGGCTGCCATGATGGCTGACTGTGGTGCCGCTTGCTTTTTAAAAACAGCTGATTTTGTGTTTCTAACGGCCCGACTTTGCAGGTCTGTTTCGGGTGGGCGGGCGGGCCTGGAGGAAAAGTGGCTGGGCCTGGGCGGCGAACCTTGGGGGGATGGGGAGAGAACGAGGGAAAACAAATGGAAGTATGGGGAGAGGGTCCTGAGGAGGGAGGGGGAAGGGTCCAGAGACCACAGAGAGGGGGGGAGAGGGGGTCCTGAGACCAGAGAGGAGGGGATCCAGAGCAGAGAGGAGGGGGATGGGCACCTGAGACCAGGGAGGAGGGGGTCCTGAGACCAGAGAGGGAGAGGGGGAGGTATCTCTGTCACACAGTCAGTGTCTTTCTCTCTCTCACACTGTCTCTCACACACTCTGTTTCACACTGTATCGCATTCATTCTCTATGTGTCACACAGACACTCTCAAACACTCTCTCGATCTCATACACTCTCTCAGTCTCACAGACAGTCTGTGTAACGCACACATACTCTCACACTCTGTCTCACACACACTCTCTCTCTCTCACAGACACACTCGCACCCACTCTCACTCTCTCTGTGACACACACACATGCACGCAAACATTCACTCTCTCTCACACAGTCAGTCACTCTCACACACACTCTGTCAAACATACACACTCAGAGGAAAACCTTGCTAGCGCCCATTTCCTTAGTGTCAGAAACGGGCCTTTTTTACTAGTAATACAGAAAGACTTGAGTGACTTGTTTTTGTTTTCACTCACTACCTGGTACCATATGTACTTCTCCAGCCTCTCTGTGATCTTATCACTGCAACAGCCCTCCCCACTCCTTTCCCACCAACACTATCTGTGATTCACTTCTGAGTTCAGGCAATGTTATCTTTTGCTTTGGCTAGTCAGTTTGTTTAGACCTGCAGACTATTCAAGATATTTACAAAGTCCAATCTACCACACCAGCACTTCAAGACTAATGAGTGAAAGGATGTGGAGATTCACCCTTTCTTTGGAAACACCAAAACTACTTTGGTTGACTCCCCCTCCACTTGTCCCTCTCAATGCTCTTTTATTCAGTTAGAGTTAAATGGTCAGTATTCTCAATGGAGAAGTGTAGATAGTGGGGATTCTCATGGGTCTGTGCTGGGACCACTGCTTTTTAACATATTTATAAATGATCTAGAAATGGGAGTAACTACTGAGGTAATTAAATTTGCTGACGACACAAAGTTATTCAAAATTGTTAAATAACAAGAGGATTGTGAAAAACTTACAAGAGGACCTTACGAGACTTGGAAACTGGGCATCCAAATGGCAGATGACGTTTAATATGGGCAAGTGCAAAGTGATGCATGTGGAAAAGAGGAACCCGAACTATAGCTATATAACGCAAGGTTCCACACATTAGGAGTCACTGACCAGGAAAGGGATCTAGGTATCATCGTTGATGATATATTGAAACCTTCTGCTCAGTGTGTGGCGGCGGCTAAGAAAGCAACTAGAATGTTAAGTATTATTAGGAAAGGAATAGAAGACAAAATTGAGGACGTTATAATGCCTTTGTATCGCTCCATGGTGCAACTGCACCTTGAATACTGTGTGCAATTCTGGTCACGGCATCTCAAAACAGATATAGTGAAATTAGAAAAGGTACAGAGAAGGCGACGAACATGATAAAGGGGATGGGACTACTTCCCTAAGAGGAAAGTTAAAGTGGCTAGGGCTCTTCAGCTTGGAGAAAAGATGGCTGAGGGGAGATATAATAGAGGTCTATAAAATAATGAATGGATTGGAACGGGTAGACATCAATCGCTTGTTTATTCTTTCCAAAAATACTAGAACTAGGGTGCACACAATGAAACTACGAAGTAGTAAATTTAAAACGAATCGGATACAATTTTTCACTTCACTTCACGTGTAATTAAACTCTGGAATTCATTGCCAGAGAATGTAGTAAAAGTATTTAGCGGGGTTTAAAAAAAGGTTTGGATGGCTTCCTAAAGGAAAAGTCCATAGACCATTATTAAAATGGACTTGGAGAAAATCCACTGCTTATTTCTAGGATAAGCAGCATAAAATGTATTGTACTGTTTTGGAATCTTGCCTGGTACTTGTGATCTGGATTGGCCACTGTTGGAAAAAGGATGCCGGGCTTGATGGACCTTCGGTCTGTCCCAGTATGACATTACTAATGTACTTAGTTATCCAAGGTCAACAGGAAGGTTGAATGTACTTATGTAACAGCAAATACACAGGAATCCATCCCATTTCCTGTTTCACCAAGATAAACTCCATGCCTTTACTCTGGGAGGATAAGGCCTGATAATAGCCATGGACTGTTGACCCTCAGACCCCAAAGTAGAGGGCAGGAGGTACTGCTGCTATCAGGCATGTTGATGCGAAGTGAAGTGTGTTATTAATCATAAAACCACTACCTCTCTTTTTTCAACTCCTTGCAATTATCTACCAGTTGGGGAGTAGCCTAGTGGTTTGAGAAGGGAAGCCAGGGTTCAAATTCCCTTGCTGCTCCTTCTGATCTCTGTCTCTGTTGCCTCAGGGACAAATTTAAATTGGAAGCCCTCCAGGGTCAGGAATATATATATATATTTTTTTTAAATGTACATCCTGCATCATTTCTGAGAGATTTATACTTGCTATACCTGAATGTAACTCACCTTGAGCTGCTATTGAGAAAAAGTGTGAGACAAATCAAAATCCCTTTACCCATTACCTTGTCATTCCTCTAACTCCATTCTCCCCCCCCCCCCCACCCCCCTCCTTACTTGTTCAGCCTCAATCTTGGACTTGGCCAGCAGAAGTTTACGGTCAAAATCCCTCCGTTTCTGCTCTCGTTCCTCTTCCAGTTCAGCCACCACTTTCTGAGAGTCTGCCAGCTTCTTGCGCAGTGTGGTTATCTATAGAAGCACAAAAGGACATGTTCAGTCACCTTTTGTGCCCTTATCTCATTGGTGCAGGGTCAGTCTCAGGGAATGAGCTGTGCAGGTTTTTAGCCTCATACTAAGAGACTGGGCCCCAAGCCATGATAGAAGGAAGATGGTGTTGTATTAAGCGTTGCTTCTCCTGCCAGATGCTTTCTATTTTTTTAATCTTTGTTTTGCTGGGATTTTTAAGAAAAGCTAAATTTTTATAATGCAAACAGAAAAATACACGATCCATCACAGGCAATAACATAAATCAGTAACAGGTATCATACTAGCATTAACAGTGTTAAGTTAGCTTCTTGCCACATGAACTTCCAAGCACGTAAAATAATTGAACTGCCTGCTGTTCTGTCATAGGCTTGTAAACAAAAATGCTAGGCCTAGTATAATCTAACCCAATGGACAGAAAAAAAACAAAAAATCAAACTATCAGACATTTTAGTACATGGGTCACTGTGTGGGTGCACCTCACACAGATGTTACACTGGCTCGCTCACCCTCTACACCAGTCATGGACACGTTCTGCATGTCACAATATGCAACTTCCATGAGTTAGGACTTAAAGACAGTGGTTCCCAAGCCTAGTCCTGGAGACACCCCAGCCAGTCAGGTTTTTAATATATCCACAATGAATATTCATTAGATAGTGCATGAAAATTTCTCTCATGAATATTCATTGTGGGTATCCTGAAAACCTGACTGGCTGGGGTACCTCCAAGACCAGGTTTAGGAACCACTGACTTAAGAGAAGCCCTAATTAAAGAGGAAGGAACCTGAGCAGTTGCTCATCTGTCATCACCTGCACCTCTTCTCACCCAGCTAATATGGTAGTCCCCCCCCCCCCCCCCCCCCAAAAAAAAAAAAAAAAAATTCTGTCTGTGCCTCTTATATCACCATCCTTAACTTGACACAGCTCTCGTGCAAAGATGCTGCACTTCCAAAACAACTAGAACTATTCCAGAATCAGAGAGCGCACACAGATTTCCATACCCTGTTCTCTTTTCTTTCACAAAAAAGGGAGAAATTAACAGATATGACAATGGTCAAGGCTTCAATGTAAGCTTGGACCAAGGCATGACTTCTCACAGGTTTCAAACTTATGCTAATTCAACATTGCCCCAGGTACAAAAATAGTACCTGTATATAATATATAAACAGCTTTGATTGTAACCATAAGTACATAAGTATTGCCATACTGAAAAAGACCAAAGGTCCATCAAGCCCAACATCCTGTTTTCAACAGTGACCAATCCAGGTCACAAATACCTGGCAAGATCCCCAAAATGTACAAAACATTTTATACTGCTTATCCCAGAAACAGTGGATTTTCCCCAAGTCCATTTAATAACGGTCTATGGACTTTTCCTTTAGGAAGCTGTCCAAACCTTTGTTAAACTCCGCTAAGCTAACCGCCTTTACCACATTCTCTGGCAAAGAATTCCAGAATTTAATTACACATTGAGTGAAGAAATATTTTCTCAGATTCGTTTTAAATTTACTACATTGTAGCTTCATCGCATGCCCCCTAGTCCTAGTATTTTTGGAAAGCGTGAACAGATACTTCACATCTACCCGTTCAACTCCACTCATTATTTTATAGACCTCTATCATATCTCCCCTCAGCCGCCTTTTCTCCAAGCTGAAGAGCCCTAGCAACTTTAGCCTTTCCTCATAGGGAAGTCGTCCCATCCCCTTTATCATTTTCGTCGCCCTTCTCTGCACTTCAATCAAGTAGGCTTCTTAAAACTAGCACCAAGTGGCCCGGGTCTCGCAGTTTCCCCTGATGCCACACTAGGGTCACTTACCACCTCCACTGCAGGTACACTTGGCTGTCCTCGGTCTGGTAGACTCCTGACATCAGAAGGTTCTCCAGTTGGCGTCCCAGCCTCAGGAAGGGAGATAGTAGCAACACTAGCTTCCAAATCTCTCACAGACGCCCATACCGAAGAAACACTTCCAGATTGAAGTGGAGTCGCATGGTTCTCAGGGCTTAGCACAGCGTTCACAACACTCAGAGGGGCTCCTCCAGCAAGCTCCAACACCCGAGATATCAGTTCTGCGAGCGGACGCACGAAGCTCTTCAGAGTCTGCTGGTTCAAACCCGGGGAAGCAGCTGGATCTGCCGGGTAAGTACGGCTCTTCCCCTTGCAGGTCCCGCAAAACAAGAGCGGACGGAGGAGCTGCATGCCTCATCCATTCAAGCTACCATCTTATCCCCTCTCTTTCCTTTAAACATTGGGTTCTTGATACTTTGCCTTGCAGAAATATGGAGCTACTTCTAAATTTGGATAAGTGGACTTTTTTTTTTTTTTACACTTTCAACAATGTTCAATTGAATTGACTCCCTTCAGTTTCATTCAAAACTCTGTAAATGAAGGTTTCCCCTCTCCCAATTAACATACGCTCCAGAAGTGCCAGGACTGAAGAGCTGAGCCTCACCTTTTGCTCATATTGTTGCTTCATTGATCGGAAATGCTGGTCCCACTGCTTATTCACCTCAAGAAGCTACGAGAAAAGAAAATTGTGACACTGAGGATTTCTCACAGAAAGGGGACCCCCTGCAGAAATCTCAAAAGAGGATTCATGTGCATACTACATACAGCCTTCCTTAGGGAAAGGCTCCTTGTCCCTATGCACTGTCAGAGAGGATTGAATGAGGACAGAGGCAGTTTTCTAAAACAGGCCCCAATGTTTATGTACCAATTACATGAATAAGGAGGCTCATTTTCAAAGCGCTTAGACTTACAGGGTTCCATAGGTTATTATGAAGCTTTGTAGGTCTAAGTGCTTTGAAAATACGCATTCACATATTTATAATAATGGCCCATGTGCAAGTTACAAGTAGCAGTGCACATAGGTGGAATCTGAGTGGAATGTGGGCAGCTTATAAAATACTATTTCTTATGTGTGTATCTCCAGCATTTAAGCGTGAGCGCTTACACCTGCTCTATGTCTGGCACAAGGACATGTGTCTAACTGCATATGTATCCAGCGACAATGGTACTGTATAAAGGAACATAGGTGCCTTCTTTCTTTTACAGAATGGGAGCCCAAATACAGGTACCTTACAGTTAATATTCAGCACGTGGTGGTCAGTGTTTTTTAAAATACTGACTGCCACAGATGGAATTAGCCCTGGATATCTGGGGATAATTCAAAGTACAGTGGCTGCCGAGCTTATGCAGGTTCCAGTCAATATTCAGCCAGGACATACATAAGACACTTAAGCGGATTCTGCGATCCCCCCTCCTGTCCACCCCTAAAGCAATAGAGAGCTGCCCCACTCTCCATCCCTGGCCTACCCCTAACCTCACCAGTTGTCTGCTTAAGTGCCGCTGACCAAGCAATTTAAACGGCCAAGAGCCTCTTCTGGCCATTTAAATCTGTTTTGAATATCGGGTCCCCTGTTATCCAATTACTCCCTAGCTGTGCATTGAGAAGCTGCTGCCCCTAGGCAAATAAGGTTAATTTATTTGCATCTGTAGTGAATGTGCCTGTTGCACAGACGGAAATGTAGCACAGTGACCCGCAGCTCCTGCCTACTACTGACTCTCAGAATTACTGAGGCTGCCCCTGCATTGTAACGGGCCTGTTACCTCATTCCTCTGATGCTCCAAAGCTTTCACCTTTTTCTCAACAGGCCCCACGTCTTTACATGTTGCTTTTTCTGTTGCTTGCACATTCTGAAATAAATAAATAAACTATCTCTTGAAATTCATCACAGCAGCAACATAAGCAACTTACTTTGATGTTGTGGCCACTCGGTGGAGCTGTTTCCGCTTTCACAGTATCAGTATCCACCCTGCCAGATTCTCAGACAGACTGATTTGTCCTAGTTTTACTCCCAATGCCTATCTATTTTTTTTTCTAGGGAAATCATAATCCCAAGTCCCTGTATACAATGGGGTAAAAGCAGGACTGGATCAATATGTCCTAAGAATCTGGAGCCAGAACGGAACCTTATATGGCGCAGTTTTCTGTGCACACTGATGTACAACATGCTTGAAGAATGTGGACCCAGTTCATGTTTTGCACACACAGTAAGGTTCAGAGCAGGGGTGTCCAACCTCGGCCCTTGCTAGGTTGGGTTTTCAGGATTTCCCCAATGAACATGAATAAGATCTATTTGCATACAATGGAGGCGGTGCATGCAACTAGGTCTCATGCATATTTATTTATTTATTTATTGCATTTGTATCCCACATTTTTCCACCTATTTGCAGGCTCAATGTGGCTTACAATGTTCTGTCATGGCAATTGCCATTCCAGAGTAAAAAGATACAATTAGTATTACATAAAGAACATGGATGACATAATACAATTGAGCAATCAGGTATAGCGAGATCACATTCGGAATATCAGGTACGTGGTGATGCGTTACAGTTCCTATGATGGATCATTGTGGTATGCATTGTTGAAGAGATAAGTCTTCAGTGATTTCCGAAAGCTGATTAGGTCGCCCATTGTTTTCACGTTAAATGGCAAAGCATTCCACAGCTGCGCGCTCATGTAGGAAAAGCTGGACGCGTGTATTAATCTGTATTTTAGTCCTTTACAGCTGGGAAGTGAAGATTCAGAAATGTGCGTGCTGATCTTTTAGCATTCCTGGGTGGCAGGTCAATATTCATTAAGGAAATCCTGAAAGTCTGACTGGATTGCAGCCCTCGAGGACCAAGGTTAGACAACCCTGGTTTAGAGGTTTCACGCAGACTGTAGGTTGCGTCTCTTCTAACACTGCAGGCTCTAAGCTCTTCTAAGAAGAGAGGTGCATGAGGCACATAGGCAGTAATTCTAATTCAGGTTGACTGACTATACACACATTCTGCACCTGGACTAGTTTGCTACATCCACTGTAACAGACCAGTTTCTTATATCTTGATTAACTGTACAAAGAACTTACCTTCATTTAGCCACACATTTATTTATACCAACTGACTCTGTACCACTCATCTTGTCCCCATCTATATATCTGCACTTGGCCCCTCGGCTATACGGTAAGCTGTATTGTAGAAAAGCATTAGTATCATAGCAATGTTATTTGAATGTTCTGTGTGCTTATTAGATATTCCATCGCTATTATGATGAGACTGATTAATTCCACTGCTTCAACAATATTCATGTTCATCACAGTTTTATGAAAGTTTTAGGGTTCTTTCAACTTTAGAAACAACCAACAGAATGATCTAGTCTCTCCTGCCATTCTGCTTATGGCAGCAGTATACTTAAAAATCTCTACAAAGCTGGAAACCTATGGGTCACCCATTCAGATGATCAGACTGGCTTGCCACCTCTTTAAAATAAATAGCCAGGAAAACCGGAGGCGGAACCAAGATGGCGGCATAGCAGGTAGCGTTAAGAGATAGCTCTGAGGTCCCGTCTGGAATTTGCAATTCCTTTTTTCAAAATGCCCCATACCAAACGAAAGGGGACAACGAGAATAGTTCCCCCACCTACCTCGATGCCCTCGTCGTGTCATTCGTGGCTCGAGCACTTTTTCGCGCCTATTTCCCACGCTGGACGAGATGCAGATCCCATTGCGGGATTATCCGGGGAAGCAGCGACCCTGCCGGGAGAGGAAGTGTCTCTCTCACCTCCATCAATGTTGAATCCCCCGTGCCCGGCGTCTACCGGAAGGGTTTCGACTGCTGCTTCCAGTGAGGGTCAGGTAGCGCGAAAGACGCCTGGAGCAGAGGCAGCCGCCTCTAAGAAAGAACCGGGGATTAATCTCGAAATGATTTGGAAAAAACTGAATGAAATGGATGCTACTCTTCAGCAGACTTCGGGAGAGGTTAGAGCCTTCAATATCAAATTTCAAGAATTGAATATTAAAGTGGACTTAATTAACGAAGAAATCGCCGAAAAAATGCAAAAAATACAAAAAAAAATGTAAATTCTCTTCAAGACTTTAAAACAATGGAAATTAAAGACAATACTGACATTCGGAAAAAAATTGAACAGATCGGAAACTTCAATAGAAGGTTAAACTTATGCTTGTTAAATTTCCCTAACCGCCCAGGGATTAATTCTTATGACATGTTTAAAAGATATTTAATTGAAGTACTAAAAATTCCACAGGATGCAATTCCGCCTATAAATAAGCTATATTATATTCCTAATCCCAAAGGTGAGGTGGGGGAAAGACAAGAACCTCGAGAAGGTAAATTGGATTGAAACAACATTTTGGCGATCTTAGAACAAACACTGGATGAAAATTCACCAAGATCCACTTTGATTGTCTCACTAATTTTTGAACAAGATTTAAATAATGAGACTGTACTTTAAAAATTTTAAAACGTGTTTTGGTGGAGTTAAGGTTCAGATTTTTCCCAACGTCACGAAATCAACCCAACATAGAAGGCCTTCCTGGCATTGAAATCACAAACATCTGATATAGGAGGGACCTTCTTTCTAGCGTTTCCATGTAAATGTATAGTCAAATTGGGTCAGGTTAAGTATACCTTTTATGCACCAGAACATTTAAAATCATTTCTTGATATGAAACAGTTAAAATAGAATATATATACGTGGTAATATTACGCCACTATCTTCTGGGCCTCTCGAGTAAGTTTTCTTCCCTATGCCATCAACATAGAAGTGCAAGCTACAGAAGCTCTACTCAGAACTTGCATACTGGCTTGGACTGCTTCACTGAGAGAAAGGAGAGTGCACAACTCCTGATGTAGGCCTCTTTGGCCGAAACACAACGTTGTGTCGAGTCATCTTTTATGTGTTGTTGTTATATTATTATTTGTTCGGAAATTATTAAACTTTGTTTTTTAAACATCATTTGGTTCCATTCTTTGGATAGCCTGGCTTATATTCCCACCTTTTTTATTTTTCATTTAACGCATCGTGGGATCTATTGAGTTCTCCACTTTCTGTGGATTCTCTTTAGATTTGTTTTTAGTTGCCACTTAGTTTAATCTTCTCTAATTCCTACCGCCTCCACATTATGATGAGGTCTAAGAAAGCAATCATTTTATGTGAAAGGATGAAAGTAAATATTATTTTGTTATTTCCTATGTTTATTATTTAAATCTGCAACTTATTTTGAACAATGGCTGTATTTCAATAGCAAGTGACTTCTTGTTAGGATGTTTAAAATCAATAAACAAATTTAAACATAAAATAAATAGCCAGGCAAAACTGAATGCCACGATTTGCTCTCTCATACTCCCAAAGTACCAGAAGGCAAAAGAAGAGGGCAAATTTCAAAGGGACTGGTGTACACATGGCAAAAAAAAATCCTTTGAAAATTGCTTCTCCCTCTCATAGCATGTGTACATTACCTTATAGGGAAAAGGGGTTGAACAGGTGATGGATGTACCCACAGGATTTTCATTCTGTGTGATTTACTCTGTACTTGTCACTTGCTAAATACAAAAGGTAATGGCTTCCAGTGACTCCGGCCTCCCATTGCAGGATTTTCAAAGGGAAACACTAGAGGGTGCCAGAGGGAGCTTGAAATGATCTCAGTATAAAGGGCAAAGGGCAAGCCAGTTATCTTAATGGCCCTGAATGATCCATTTGCTCTGCATGAGGAAGGAAGAGGGGAGAAGGAACAGGGACTCACCTCTTGCTGTCTTGCTCTCTCCACTATCTCATCCTTTCCTGCCACATGCTGGAGACCACTTCTGCCCTCCTTGCCACCAAGCACAAGCATCTTCTTCAGTTCCAGGTTCTCATATCTCCATGGATGGGAAAATTAGGACACAAGGAAATACCACCACAGAAAGAAAACAGAGAAGTAAGGTGCGCAGCGGAAAAAAACAAACCTATCTCACCCAAGGACTGATGCTCGCAGTGCCTGTAGAGTAGTAGTGTACACAGCACTGTTCAAAATCCTCTTCACCACTACAATGCCTGTTTCCAAGATCTAACAATTATTTTTATTTATTGCATTTGTATCCCACATTCCCCCACCTATTTGCAGGCTCAATGTGGCTTACATAGATTTAATAACATTGTCATAGTTGGATCTCAGATACAGTTAGTTATGTGTAGCGATTAAGGAAGGGGAGAGGGAAGAAGGTAGTTATAGAGGGTGTGCATCGCTGGGTAACCCCAACTCCTGGTCAATGGTCACTATTGATGCCTGTCCCATGGCATAACCCATCTGGTTGGCAGCATGGGTTGTGCCAGGGTGCTTGTGAACATATCCAGGGGTGAGGAGGATATGAAAGGGAGCTTGGGAGGGTGTGCGTCCTTCCTGTCTCTATCCTCCACCCCTATCCCTTGCTTCCCCAACCATATCAACAGCCTCCCTACAATCTCAGATGAAGTGACTTAACAGAAGATTTTATAGTGAAGGGTATAGACTACTTGCCACTTTTCTTGACACTACTAGCCCATCCGATCCTTTCCACTTATAATTAATAGAACATAGTTGTAAAATTGGGGGGGGGGGGGGAGCTTTTCAAATTGTCTACACGGAGACAAATTCTGCAGGTGATTTTTAACTGTGGATTTTGACCAGTTTTCAAAAGTAAAACTATGCACGTACTTTCGCTCTGAAACTTACTGCAAGTACAAAATCACTGCAGACATTTGCACTGCTTTCATGGAAAAAAAATCTGTGTCAAAGTTTCTAATGCAATTTTAAGTGTTATTTTATCTCCTCTGACCCGAAACACACCTCCAGGAATGACCTCTTTCAATGTGGAACACAGAATCTACATTTCACTGCACCGAGGAAGGGTCATTTATGCAAGTAAATAGCTATTTACCCATGTAAATGCCTTTGAAAATTGCTATCCCCTGTGTACGGCATTAGTGGCATCTCTTCTTCTAAAACAGAATATCAGAACATACATGCGGCATCTCTGCCTGAGCCGTGACTTACCTCAGTTTCTCGGTTGCCAGGTTCCTCTGACCAAGATCCTGCTCTAGTTTCCTTCGCAGGTCCTCGTTTTCCTGACGAAGCTGCTCACACAATGTCTGAGAGTTCAAGAAAGAAAACCAATTTTATAGGACGGGAAAGGTGAAGAAAGATGAAGAACTTTATAGGGCCATTATGTGGGAAGGTATTTTGGATTTAGCTCAGGCGTTTTTCAGTAGTAGCTCAACGCAAGTTACAATCAGGTACTGAAGATATTTTGTGTGGTGTAAAAACCTGAGCAAGTCCACAAAAGTATAAAATGAACTTGGGGGGCCTACATACTGTTTCATTTCACAAGTTCAAACTCAGTCCGAGGTGCAGTTTAAGGTAAGCATGTGGGAGCTGCCCCCCCCCCCCCACCAATGTTGTGGGTAGTAATGGTGAATCAGTCCCCCTCCTGCCCACTGCCAATATGACTTCCTAACAAGAAGACAAACTAGGCAATCACTGGTCATGCCACTTCACAGACATATAATAACGTAGTAGATGATGGCAGATAAAGACCTGTACGGTCCATCCAGACTGCACAAGAAGATAAACCAAGGTATGATGTGATACTAATTACATATACTTGATCTTGATTTGTCCTTGCCATTTTCATGGCACAGACCATAAAAATCTGCCTGGCACTGGCCTAGTTCTCCAGTTACTGAAGCTGAATTTGACGAGTCATGATCAGGGCACAGACCGTAGAAGTCTGCCCAGCACAGGCTTCGCTTCCCAATTCATGGTGTTGCCATTTAATCACTGCTAAGCTTGTTTGGTTCCAAGCCTTCTATATAGGATTCCTTTGTGTTTATTTATTTATTTGCTGCATTTGTATCCCACATTTTCCCACCTATTTGCAGGCTCAATGTAGCTTACAATGTTCCTTCATGGCATTTGCCACTCCAGATTAAAAAGGTACAGTTGATATTAAATAGAGAACATGGATGACATAGTAGATTATGTGAATAACATAATGGATCGCCATTACAGAGTAAAAGAGACAATTGGTACTACATAAAGAATGTTGATGACCTGGTAGATTAAACAGATAGATTGATAGAGCGTCATTTCAGAGTATAGATGCAATTTGAATACTACAGAGAATATAGATGATCTACAAGAACTAAGCAATAAGCATAGGGAGAAAACATTTTGGATATCAAGTAAGAGGTGATGTATTACTGTTCCTATTATGGGTCATTGTGGTATGCCTTGTTGAAGAGCTAGGTCTTCAGTTTATCCCACACATGTTTTAATTCCTTTACCGTTTTCATCTCCACCACCTCATATAGGAGGGCATTCAAAGTATCTATCACCCTTTCCATGAAAAAGTACTTCCTGATATTATTCCCCCACAACAACCTCAATTCATGTACTAGCTTTTACCACCTTCCTGACTCTGGAAAAGGTTTGTTTGTAAATTAATACCTTTCAAATATTTGAATGTCTGCATCATATCACCCCTGTCTCTTCTTTCCTTGAGGATATATATGCTCAGGTAGTCAAGTTTCTCCTCATACATCTTGCAACACAAACCCCATATCATTTTGGTCACTTTTCTCTGAATCGCTTCAGGTCTATTTACATCCTTATCAAGATACAGCACCCAAAACTAAGTACAAAACTACAAGTGGGGCCTTGTAAAAGGGCATCAACACCTACCTTTCTTCTGCTGGTTATATCCCTCTCTATGCAACCTAGCATCCTTCTGGCTGAAGACCAGACCTTTATGAAATACCTTGTCTGTTAAGATCAAGTCAGCCTTAGCACAGCAAAGAATGCTACAGATTAGAGGTGACAAAGACAGATGGAATGGTAGAGTAGGTAGGGTGCCTTGTATTGCTATGGACAGAAGACTTGAGAAAGACTGGCAATGGTGTTTAAGGTCAAAACATAGAATATTCAAGTCAACTAGTGCCAGGTCCACATCTTTCATGAGCACCCAGATCACCTCAATAAAGCCAAACCAAATCCAATTATGCCCACACCATGCACTCTATCCCCTCCTGAACACCAGTCTTTCAAAGCACACCTCTGACCCTCACCTGAAGGATGGATGTCTTCTGCTCGTTCTTGTGCACCTTGCAGGCCAAGCGATTAAATTCCAGAGCCATGTGGCCCAGGTGTGCAAAGAGCTGGCTCCTGTCTGGTTTCTCGGCCACAATACTCAGGGAGTTCTCCAGCCGCTGCAGGTGCAGTAGCAGGTTGCTGTTCTCATTCTGCTGCTCGGTGTCCTAGTAGAGACAGATGAGAAGTGGTCAAACAACTTGCACAGGAAGTGCCTCTCTCTCTGCAGGTGTCTTCCTTGTTCAATTATTTTTACTCGCAGGTTACAAACTTTTGCACTAAAGGTGATCTTGCAAAGTCATTGCTTTTTTTTCTTTTCGGTAGAGGTGCAAAAGGTTATAACCAGCGAGTGCTGTTTTCATGTCCCCTCACATATGACAGAAGATCATATTCTACAAAGGTGGAACTGCAGGTGCAACCTTTCTAGAAATCTCACTAAATGTGTTTATACATTTAAAATCTCTTTTTTTTTTGTGAAAGATTAGACTTATAAGATCATTATCATCACTCCTGATAGAAGAAAGTGGAAGTGTTGTGTTATAAATACAGCCCCTTTTTCTGGGATCTTTGCACTTGAAGAACTTCTGTAACCCTTGATGAAGACATGAGCCGAAATACAGCTATGTAGGGTCATTTATTACTCAGTGGGTTGTATTTAATCAGTTGACTAGTAAATATTGCATAATATTTTTAAAACACATAGGGGTCCTTTTATAAAGGCTAGCTGAAAAATGGCTTGCAGTAGTGTAGGCGCAGGTTTCGGGCGCACGCCAATCCATTTTTCAGCTCGCCTGTAAAAGAGGCCTCTTTCCCCTCCCACCCCCCGAAAATAGACATGCGGCAAAATCTAAATTGCAGCGCATCCATTTTGGGTCTGAGACCTTACCACCAGCCATAGACCTAGGGATTAAGAATTTGGGCGGTAATGACCTACGCGTGTCAGATGCCACTTGGTGCATGTCTGCTAAGTGTGCCAGAAAATAAAAAATATTTTTCAGAAGAGTGTATCGGATGCGCACCAAAAATGAAATCGCAAGAGCCATGCGGTAAGTACATTTTGGCGCACGTAGACATACGGCTTAGTAAAAGGGGCCCATAGTTTTTGGCTATGGTATATTTCTCTATGGAAAGGCTCCCTTGCAGACGTTCTAGAACTCTTAAGCTTACATATCCTTCTTTTAAGGGAGTTTGCTCAAAAAAGATGCTCAAGCAATCTTTCTCCTATAAGTCAGCTGTAATTTGGAATGCTCTTCCTGAGTCTGTTCGATTTATCAATTCTTATTTTGTATTTAGAAAATGTCTAAACTTATTATTTTAGTAATAATTGAAGCTCTATTTTCTTTCTTTCAGGCTTCTTTATTTCTGCTTGTACTCTTATCTCCATTTAATTTTTTGTAAACCACTTCGGGAATAGAATCTAATTTTAGATATTAATTGATGTGAAATGATGTGGCTATTATCCTTGATTTCTCTTTTATGACTGCAAATATGAAGATACTCTGTGTTATGGGTGTTTTTCTTCTACTGGGATACAAGAATAGTTTTAAAAACACTTCTAGATACCCATTAACTGGAAGTTCTGCCATAGGCTTTTGTTTGCATTGGGTTGCTATGCTGTGGCTCCACTAGGGGGCAGACTTGGCAGGAAGACAGACAAAAGCAAAACCTTGAGCCTAACCTGAGTAGCATCTGAAGCTCCTCTGAAACATTAAAGGTAGGGCCAGCTCAAGGGATAGTGGCACCTTGAGCCAACATGGTTCCCCCCCCCCCCCCCCCCACACACACACACTCCGGTTCAGCATCTCTCCATCCCTTGGGCTGGCATCTCTTCCCCTTCCGGTCCAGTCTCTTCCCTCCTCGCTCTCTTTTGTGTGATTGTTATCCATTTCTTTTTAATTCTTAGTATGATTGCAATGCTTTCCTATGTTTTAATGGAGCTCTTTTCTTTATTTTTAGCCTGTACACCGCTCCGCTCTGCTGGTCAGTTAGGGAATCTTTTACTAAAGCTTAGCTTGAGTTATCTGCAGCAGGGCCCATAGGAATAAAATAGGCCCTGATGCACATCACAAGCTAAGCTTTAGTAAAAGACCCCCTTAGAGCAGTATAGAAAGTTTAGGAAATAAATATATACATAATAAATAAACCAAAGCGGTTTACATATTACATACAGGGACTTTCTCTGTTCCTAGTGGGTTCACAATCTAACGACCCTGTTTACTAAGGCGCGCTTGCGTTTTTTGTATGCGTTAATGCTAAAGGCGCCCATACACTTCTATGGGTGTCTCTAGCATTAGTGTGCGCTAATTTTTAGCGCACACTACTACTACTAAACTTTTCTACAGCGCTACTGGGGTTACGCAGCGCTGTACAGATTAACAAAAAAGGACAGTCCCTGCTCCAAGGAGCTTACAATCTAATGGGCGAAATGTCAAGTAGGGGCAGTCCAGATTTCCTGAATAGCACACCCACGGCACGGCTTAGTAGACAGGGCCCTAAGTTTTCTACCTGGGGCAATGGAGGGTTAAGTGACTTCCCTAGTGGCTGCATCCCCACACCTCTCTGTAACACTGTAGAATCATGAGCTTAGTTGAAAAGAATCTTAAAATGGAGAAAGACTCAAGAATAAGCAGATACATAAGAGGCACTATGGGACTGTTTAGATACAACTAATAACAATGCCAAGAGATGGATTACAATAATGGATTGCGTCTTTGAAACATGGCCCAAATAAAGTAATCCAATTATATTCCAGGGCAAGAGTTACAGAGATCTCTTCTGTCCTCTTCCATTGCCATGCCTGGAATATCCTGCTTAAATGTGTTCCACCCTTCTCTCCTACTGGATTCAAATCCAGGCTAAAACCTCACCTCTAATCAAACCTGAACCTTAATTCTTCCTTCAACGGACTTGAATAAGAAATCCAGAAATAATATCCACAATCAAAGAAAAGAAGGCAAGAAATGAAATAACACCTAATCACAATCCACAAATAGGAAGTCTGAGAAGAGAAATTCAAGGTGGTAACAACCAAGAAGAAAAAAAATAAGAAAGCCATCATAAGGAACTTCACGTCAATACATACAAAAGGATTCTAATCAACCTTCCATGCCTCCAACCCTCTTTCAAGTAACAGATCTTTACCTAGACAATTTCTTCAAATCAAGAAAACTGTATAGTTGCAGGGATTCAGGTATATTTATTTAAGATTTATTTACTGCCTTTTTGAAGAAATTCACCAAGGTGGAGTACAGCAAGAATAAGTCAAACACAGCAGTAAAAAAATATTCAAATAATAATTTATTTGTTACATTTGTACCCCACATTTTCCCACCTATTTGCAGGCTCAATGTGGCTTACATGGTACCGTGAAGGCGATTGCCAACTCCGGTACAGAACAAATACAAAGTGATGTTTTAGTCAGAAAGGTTCATATGTTACAATCACATTGGGAATCGCAGAGAAGAAGAGTTATATGGTGTTCATTACGAGCTTTGGTCACGTTGTGTTGCAGGGTTCATACAAAGTATGGCATAGTATTTACTTACAAAGTCAACACAATATACAATAAAACATTTTAATAGACACAACAGGTGTAAGCAAAGATGGAACATATCTACTATAATAAAACTCCCCCTCAACGTTCTGAGGACACTGACGTCAGTGAAGCCAAGCCACTGACTTCAGTTCCTTCAGGTTCGAAGGCTCGTGGTGGTGAAGCCACCGGGCCCCGCCCTCGCGTCAAACGTCATGACATCGAGGGCGGAGCAAACGTTGAGGGTGAGTTTTATTACTGTACCTGTGCTCCGCCCTCGTGTCAAAACGCGATGACGTCGAGGGCGGCCCAGGAAAATTGCCACCCACACAGAGCTACAACGCTAACAACAGCGGCGGCGCACGAACCAGCTACAACGGCGATGAGCCACGGGGCGGCCCAGGAAAATTGCCACTGTTCTCCGTATGTGAGTCACCCCCCCCCCCCCCCCCAAAAAAAAAAGCTAGCGACCGTTTCATTGCTCTGAGAAATGGGCCTTCTTTCCTAGTAGATAAATAAGATAAAGAAACAGGAGTTAGAAAGTATGGAGACTAATTCAGAGAACGTTGCACATGAAATCGGAAAGGTGCATGATTTCAATGTCAGCTAGGACAGATGTGGATAAGTGTGTATCTAACATCTGACAGCCTTAGCAAACATTTACAAGGATAGGGCCTGAGCTTCCTGGTGCATAGCAAGAATTTTCTTTCATTGGTCCTGAGCCTTGTGAAAACTTGCACAGAACAGCATCTGTGTCCTGTGGGTGAGACAAACGTGACCAGCAGTATCGCTTTCCTCCTCTCTTCCCCAGAGGGGACTTCCAGAATCCTGGTTAGTGCGACAACAGCCTTTGATAAGTTCTTATTCAAGCTTTCTCTCCCTTGCTCAACCTCCTTCTTTCTCAAAGACCAAATATACCCAGATACGTAAACACTGCGGTCAGCACTGACTGGAAAATGCTGACTGTGGTGTTTAAATGCATACCTGGACGTTGAGCTGTACCTGGATATCAGCACTGAAATCTGGGCACAAAGCAGTGCTGGAAATTACCCAGGTAACAACAATATTTAGCTCTTACATCCAGACAACTATCTGTAGAAGTTAGTATATCAAATTTTGCTGTCTTGATTTACTTAGAATCTCTTTTAATGAAAATGTGCTACAATATGGACTTAATGCATTGCAACATAGGACTTTACCATACGCTATGCCCAAATTTAGTGTGGTATTTTCTGGGGAAGGGGTGTGCCCTCTATTACTGCAGGTCATGCATTAATGTTACCGTTAGTGCACAGTACCTGTTGAGAGTTAACGCGAGAGCACTTATCTGCTATTTAGGAGAAACTATGGGCTTCCCGCATTAACTCTGTGTTAGCCAGTTATTGTGCTATAATTATAATGTGCTAGCTCTAGCATCCATGTCCATTCCCCACCCATGCCAGAGAAAAAAAAAAAAAAAAAAACTAAAAATTCACTAATGCATAGTTTAGCACATGTAAACAGAAAATACAGCAAAATGCTAACGTGTTTGTGTGGAAGCCTGTTTTCAGGTGCTAACACGCGTTAAGTGTTTAACACACTTTAGTAAAAGGCTCCATTATTTATTCATACAAATTTTTATACACCACCTACATGTTAATGGAAACATAAAACCTTTAACATTTTTTAGTTACAAATAATTTCCCTAATTCCTGACCAACTCGCTGAATATAAGCAGGTAGCTGAATACCTTCTGATTCCATCTTAACTGATTCCATCTATAAATGGTGTTCAAAACTGCGCAAGTAAATTTGGGAGCGTGCCCAATTTAATTGAATAACGAGGCAATTTGCACCAATAACTGGCCGCTAATCAATTATTGGCACTAATTGTCACAATTTGCATTTACGTGTACATCTTCCTGGTTGGTTTTCTATAAAGTTGCAGGTGTAAATTTCTAAGCATAAACCCCCAAAAGGGGGCGTGGCCACGGGAGGACCATGGACGGGTCAGGGGTGTTCCTAGAATTAGTGCGCAGTGTTATATAATACGGCAGATCTGCACCTAATTTAGGTGCGAGGATTTACACCAGAAAATAAGAACATAAGAGTAGCCATACTGGGTCAGACCAATGATCCATCTAGCCCAGAATCCTGTTTTCCAAACAATGGTCAAGCCAGGTCACAAGTACCTGGCAGAAACCCAAATCGTGGCAACACTCCATATTACAAATCTCAGGTCAAGCAGCTGCTTTCCATGCCTTTCTCAATAGCAGACTATGGACTTTTCCTCCAGGAATTTGTCCAAACCTTTTTTTAAACCCAGATACGCTAACCGCTGTTACAACCTCCTCCAGCAGAGCTTAATTCCTTGAGTGAAAAAATATTTCCTCCTATTTGTTTTAAAAGTATTTTCATGTAACTTCCTCGAGTGTCCCCAGGTTTCAGCTGGTGTTAAATCCTCACACCCCAAATTGGGCATGGATCCTGGCGCTAAGCACTATTCTATAAATGGTGCCCAACTCCGAGCATCAGTTATATAATAGCACTTAGCCCTCATTTTTTCCCCATTTACTGAGTTTAGCCTGATGTAGCAGCCAGTACACATTTTCAGCTGCTGAGAATCAGTAGCAGCCCCGGTGAACCGGATAAGTGCCGCTGAACATTGATGCCAGTTGTGCAGTCAGACATCACTTTTTTTGGGGGGGGGGGGGGTGGGGGAAGTACCTGAGCCCAAACTAGAGAGGGGGCACAAAGTTTTGCCCCGCCTTTGTCCTGTTTTCTTTCCCTCCCCGCTCCACAGCCCCCAAGTACCTGAACTGACAGGAATCCCCCAAGCCCCAGCAGTAGAAAAGGTTTGTCACTGGCCTGGCAGTCAGCGGTACCTTCCATGGGCCATTAAAGCCGTGCCACCCTCCTCCTGCGCATACTCGGTTTTCAAGGGAGATTGTGTTTCAATTTTGCAGAGGCTGAATCCAAAATGGGATGGATTACGCCACTGATTGACGCCTTAGTTTTTTGTTTTTTTTTTAATATTTCTTGATTTTAATCTAATATAATTCACAATACATAAAGAAAATGGTATAGGAAAATTAAGTAACACAAAATCACAGTTTAGTAGCATCAAGACCACATCATGGAGGAACAGTTTCCTACTGAAGCTCCCCCCCCCCCCCCTTGAAAAATGTTTTAAAAATTAACAATTAAAGCAGCAAGAATTGGACACAATTATATGACATTAGAACCCTTTTTTCAATTCCCATCCACTATAACTAAGAAGGAAAAACAAAACTAAAAGCAGAACTAAGTGGAATTATCACATTGCACAACAGTCTTACCTTTTAAGAAATTCTCAAGCTGATTGGAATCCAAGGTTTAGCGGTTGTTCCCATAAGCGAGACATTTATATGAAAACTTAAGAAAAAAGGAAGCCCCCGTAGCTAATGCCTTAGGGTTTAGCTGAAGAAGTCTTTTCTCAGTTGAATTGCTTTGGCTGCTTAAGAGAACATTGTAATCACCAGTCCACAGAAAGAGACCTGCTCCTCTGGAAAATAAGACTTTAATAGAGACTGTTTCAAGTCTTCATACTGCAATAGTATTTACGTAGGCTGCACAGATCAAATCATAAGAAAACTACAGACAGCACAAAACATGGCTGCCAGACTCATCTTTGGAAAAACACGCTTCAAAAGCGCAAAACCCCTCCTAAGAAGCTTGCATTGGCTTCCTATTAACACTCGCATAACATTCAAATATGCACAATAGTCCACAGAATCATCTACGGACTAGCACCAGATTACATGACGGAACTTATCGACCTACCAATAAGAAACGTGACGAGAACAGCAAGAACCTACCTAACCCTTCACTAGCCCAATTGCAAAGGTATAAAATACAAATCTTCACATGCCACCAGACTCTCATTTATAGGCACACAACTCTGGAACTTACTACCCAAAGACCTGAAACTCAAGAAAACTACCTACAATTCAGAAAAAAACCTGAAAAAACACATCTTTTCAAGAAGTCTTTCCCCCTGGATCTGCCTAATCCCACACCACCATACATCACGAAAAGTTCAGAAATGGAAAACAATAATAATATTAACCTCTCCCACAATATGCTAATATATCAACCTAAGCGTTTATTGTACTTCTGTATTATGTATTTACACTTGTACAAATCTAAATTTTGTAACCACCTTTTTAGCAATATGTAAGTCACATTGAACCTGCATATGGTGGGAAAATGTGGGATACAAATGCAATAAATAAATAAATACTACAATCATGTCATGTCAGGAGGGAACACTACCACCTGCATACCCAGCACCTCCAAAAGATAATTCAAGCATCCCCAAGAGATCTTGGGGAAGTTTAAAAGCTGCAGATTACAGGGAATTTCACAGATTTTCAATCAGTTTATAAATTATCAGCTTGGACATACAAAAGCTGGGACATCTGCTGTTCCAGGACCCACCAAGCTGTTACCTTGACTCTCCAGCACCTCTACCCATCCCTTTAATTTCATTTTGGACTTTTAACTTAATTTAAAATAACCACAACAAAGGAGAACTTGACTTCTCTAAAAAGAAAAGGACAGTCCATAAAAGGGTCATTTTATAAAACCTTTTCTGCATGTAAAACACACTTCATACACAAAAAAGGGCTCCTTCAAAGTGTGTGGTGATACATAAAGTACCACAAGATTGCCACTAGAGGTCGCACCATCCATTTTCAAGAACAGACATCAACGGGCAGAAGTGAGTGGGCATCGCTCCTGCCCAATCTCCTCCTAGAGCACCAGGGACATGTCCAGGTAGGCCTGGGGGGGGGGGGGGGGGGTTATGTGGTAAAGGGGGGGGGGACTAGAGCCGCTTTCTATTTTCTTTGGGGATGGGGGGCGGGCCCGCAAGATTCAAGGTGAGTTTAAATGTGCACCGGTCAATATTCTGACTGGGGTTTGGCTAAACTTGTGCATAAACTTAGGCCAGCTTTTTTTCCCGTTCTAGCTTTCTGCACTTACCTAGCTGGTTAGTGGTCTGAATATTGTCACTAAGCAGCTAGGGCAATGCTCCACCCAATCTCCGCTCCTGAACCACCGGCTGGCCGTTTAGCGACAATATTCAGCAGCACTGTCCGGTTATGCGCGGCTGAATATTGCCAGCTAGCCTCAAACAAGCAATTTAAACGGCCTGGCCAGTTAAACACTTTGAATATCAGGCCTGTTATTCATAAAATACACATATAGCTTGTACTTAATACAAGAACTGACGCATGTTCCTACTCTGAGTCTGGTATTTTAAAAAGACACGTAGGCGTCCATAAGTCTTCACAAAATAGACTTATAGCAGAAGGATATTGGTTTTCACATATAGACAATGTCCACTACCTACGAACCCTCACAGAAACCAGGGTAACCTGTAAGGGGGTCCCTACAGCCATTGAGTGGAGGAGTAGCCTAGTAGTTAGTGCAGTGGACTCTGATCCTGGGGAACTGGGTTCAATTCCCACTGCAGCTCCTTGTGACTCTGGGCAAGTCACTTAACCCTCCATTGTCCCAGGTACAAATAAGTACCTGTATATAATATGTAAACCGCTTTGAATGTAGTTGGAAAAAACCACAGAAAGACGGTATATAAGTCCCATTCCCTTTCCCACGGTAGATTTCCCCAACGCATTTGGGTGGCAATTCTGCGAAACAGGTGCCAACAATTATGTGCCGGTTACACGCATATTTGATTAGAATACCAATATACATACACCTATGACCTATTCTAGAAATATGTGTGCATCTTACATAGTGCTTATTTGCAAGGTGGGCATACACATGGGTAGAATATGCCAAGTTATGTGCATTTGACTGAAATTCAGGTGCAGACACTTATGCCACCTTTATGGCAGGGGTAACTGCTCATGCCTACGTTATATGCATGTGTCTCACCTGTTGTGCTAGTATTCTATAGGCAGACGCCTATTTTCCTTTATAGAATAAGCTCCTATCAGATGCCTAGTCATAGAATTACCTTGTTGAGGTTTCATGGCTACTTCTGTTTGCCAGGTAAGATAAAGTAGACCCTTGAGATACTCATGTGCTCAAGGCTGCCAGTCTTTCTCTGTGAACTCAACCAGCACATGAAAAAGTAATTCCTCCGCTCCACTCTGAACAACTTCTCTGCTTCAGGAAACATGCGGCCAGTGCTCTCTCTTCCCCGCATCTCCAACCTACCTAAAGTGGCTTCAGACTCCTCAGCCACAGGATCGTGACCTGGAAGTGTCAGGCTGGCTCTCTCACTAGGACTCGATGACACATCACAGCCTTGCCAGTGGGACTCCTCCCAGACTCATCAGGTGAGCTAGTCGGGGGATGAATACGCCTAGCTCCAGAAGGACTATTTGAGTGAACCTCTGTCACTCTGTCCCCCATTTTTCCTCATCAAAGAACAAAAAGCAAAAGGAAAGCTCTACAAACAGAAAAGGGCTAAATGTAAAGATACTTCAGGATCAAGGCTGGAGTTGGCTTCAACGGCAACTCCAGTAGTTGGGAAGTAAGACTGGTGCTGGGCAGACTTCTATGGTCTGTGCCCCAAAATTGGCAGGAAGAAATAGAGATTAAGTATATGTATATCATATCACATTCAAAGCCTATGCTATGATTGCAGGTGCTGTGTATCTATGTGAGAGAGGGGCAGAATCATAGAGTTAATATTAACAAATAAATGAGGGGGAGGAGAAGACATTCTCTTAGGGTTGAAAGCAACAGTATCATGGTGTTATATGATGCAGTCTTGCAACATAATTGCCTATATGAAGCTGGCAAGGTAAGTTGCCAACTGCCCTGTTCATGATGCCAGTATTTAATTATGAAGAGTTGGAATCTGTGCAGAGTGCCAGAGTTGTTGGACAGACTGGATGGACTGTGCAGGTCTTTATCTGCCGACGTTTACTATGTTACTATGTAAGGCAATACCATGGAGCAAATAATGTGAATTCCAACCTCATTACTGGGACTTCCCAACCACAAGGCCTCCTCGATTAACCATTTTCTAGGTGAGAAAATGTCTGAGAACCCATTATTTGTCTTGTCTGTGTGCCTTTCCTAGACTGTAAACCTCAAGAACCTGGCAATCTCTCTTCTACGCATATAAACAGTGACTAATAGTGATAATATTTTCATCTGTTTATACTGAAACTCCCTGCTTTTCCTGATAGGCCTGTGAACAGACATGATTCACTAGCTCTATCCAAAGGGGTTTCCCTGCAGCAATAGTCCCTTAAAACCATCAGTGTGTGATCCTAGGGAGTTTTGATCCTGGGGAGTTCTATGTGAATGTTATTCTACTTACACCTTATTTTGGCGAGCTGGGCAATGAGGCTCTAACCTTGTATTCCCCAAACATTTTCAGCTAAGGCTGACAGCTTAATTTTGCTAGTAAAAATATGAAGCCTAAGTCTACCTAATTTTCAGTCCAATCTAGACAACTTTGTTTGCTTAAAATTTGAACTTTAGGTGGCCTGATTTAGGCAAATACCCCCAGATTCTATATATGGTACCTAAATGTGCATAAGCAAATCTGGGAGTGCGGCCAAATTGCACACGAAACTTAATTGGTTAATAAGCCAATTGACACCAATAACTGGCCACTAACAAGCAATTATCGGCACTAGTTGGCACATTAGAATTTACATATTCAACTTTCTAAGTGTATCCTGTAAAGTAAAATTCTAATGCACAGATCTCAAAAGGGGGCATGGCCACGGGAGGTGCATGGGCATTCCTAAAAATTACTCACACTTGTTATAGAATAAGCCTGATCTGCGCCTAAGTTAGTTGCGGATGTTTACACCAGATTTTAGTTGGCGTAAATGGTAGCACCTAAATTTTAATTGTGGGAACGAGTGTTACGCGTATTCTATAAACAGTGTCTAACTTTAGGCAAGGTTTATAGAATAGCGCTGTGCGCTTTGTTTGCTCCTAGGGTGCCCAGATTCTATTATAGAATACTAAGATAAGTCCGCGTCTACATGCCTACTTTCAGGCACACTGACATGCCATGTAGGCATAAAGGAGCACCTAAAAGCAATATTTTGGCGCATAAGTTACAAGCGAAAATGATAGACACTCCCTTGTGCCTCACCTTTGCACATCTCCTTGCATTTACTCACTAACTGAGTTAAGTAATATATTCTACAACTTTAGACTCAGCCAACATATGCATGTAACGGTAAAAGACATGGGTGTGAGTGATAGTATTCTAGAATTCACATGTGCATTTGGCATGCAAATGCAGGCACCAATGGGGGGGGGGGGGGGGGGGGGGGAATTAGCCTAGACCAGGGGTTCTATACCCAGTCCTCAGGACACACCTAACCTGTCAGGTTTTCGTGATATCTACAATGAATATGAATGAGATAGATTTGCATACAGTGGAGGCATGTGGATATCATGAAAACCTGACTGGCCAGGTGTGTCCCGAGGACTGGGTTGAGAACTCCTGGCCTAGACTGAAAAGAGTTGCACAATGCCACCTTCCCTTTGTCCAAGACTGAAGTATTGGAAGACAGTCACCGTCTCCTGATGTTCCCCCAACATATCCATAGTGCTAAATTTATGCTGGGGGGGGGGGGGGTGCCAATTTCTTCTTTCCTCTCATTGCTGAAAACCCCCTTCCACGCTTTCCAAGCTGAGCCAAGAGAATACAACCTTAGCCTCCCCACCCCCTGCCTTGGCTCAATTGAAAACGCTGGTAGCTGTAGAGCTTAGCAACATTTAATATTCATTTATTCACTGCACAGCCGGTAAAGGGACCAATCCCATTCCCAGACAGTACAGTGAATAAATAATTATGATAAATGCTAGCAGGCTCCAGCTACCAGCACTATAACTTTGCTCCTACACTTATGTACCAGAGGCACCAAAATTGGCATTTATGTAAATGCACTAGGCACTATTATTATTATTATAGAAGATTGGACCTAATAACTGCAAGGGGAGCATATATTCCCTTTAAACTGAACGGGAGTCCTCCAACTGCACTGCCGTCATTGTGAATACTGCGTTTTCAAGGGCTAGAGACAGGCAGAGCTTGCCTGTCCCTCACTATTAAACATGTGATAGTGAAACAGCACCGTCGTGCATAGACCAGGGGCAGGCTGTGGGCATGTCTCCAACTATAAGTTATGTGCTTTGCATGGTGCACTTAGCTGCCCCTGACCTGGTGAAAATGGTCGTGCCTAAATTTAGCTATGCCAATTCGGGATTATGCTAGTATTTTATAATGGTATACTGGCACACAGTAGCAGTAATCCAAACTAAATCAAATCTCAATGCTTAAATCTTAAACATAAAAAAAACCACTTTTTTTTTATGTGCTCGGATTATAAAGTGCCACCTTTCAAAATCTTGAACAAGCAGCTTCAATTTCTATCACTGCACTATAAATGTTAATATTGGCATTGATACAACTATCATGATCTTAAAATGTTGTTTAAGATTAAAGCATTGAGATTTGATTTAGTTTGGATTATTGATTTTTTTTGGAGGGGGGGGGCTTTCATTTTTGGTATAACCCCAATAAGTGCCATAGGTAATATTACTGGGGGGGATATACATATTTGTGATACTCCCAGTTTTTTTAATAGTACATGGTGGCAGTGCCATTGGTTGGTATATTAGTCACTGCATTCTTGATTGTACCATCCATAACCTTTATAACCTGGTGGGTGGAAGAACTATGGCCAGGCAGTAAGACAAAGCTTCAGACAGTTGGGTAAGGGACAGACTTTTTTGCCTTCTACCAAATAGTGTGTGTGTATGGGGTGGGGGGGGGGGGGCAGACCTTGAGTATTTACACTACAGGATATGCTCTACAGGTGAGAAGGGAATGAGCTAGACTTCAAGCTGTGCCTTTACAAGCCCTGGCTGCTATGGACCTATGTGACTCACAGCCAGATGCACTAACTCCATGGAAAGAGCCCTTCCCTTACCAATCCCTTAGTGAATCGGTAAAAAACGGGCATGCATGATGGAAATCACATGCAAATGAGCTGCTCGCTGTTAGCTCATTTGCACGCGATTTCCTTCCTAAGGAGGGGAAGCCAGTCGGCCAGCCGAGCATGCACAGAGCAGCCAATCGTTATGCTGGCTGCTCTCTGTGCATGCCAAAGACGGCTTCATACAAAAAAAAAAAGGATGTCCCTGACGAGCACTTGGACGTTTTTTTTTTCTTCAGATTTTGTGACCACCGCCCGAAAGAATCATGGATCGGGATGTGTGAGGACATCCAAATCAAAACTATTTGGATGTCCCTTTCGATTATGCCCCTCTAGGTCTCTCTCAGCCAATCACAGCACGTTTAGCTGTCACTGGTGTCAGATAAACGCGCTGTGATTGGCTGAGACCTGGAGGAGCATAATCGAAAGGGACGTCCAAATACTTTTGATTTGGATGTCCTTGCACGTCCCAATCCCCGATTCTCTCCGGCGGTGGTCATTTCAGGCACGTAAGAAAAACACATCCAAAAAGGACGCCCATCACAAAATCTGAAGAAAAAAAGCGTCCAAGTGTTTGTCAGGGACGTCCTTTTTTTTTTTTTTTTTTTTGAGTGAAGGACGTCCAAGTGTTAGCACTTGAAAGGAAGTCTCTGACGAGCACATGGACATTTTTTTTTCTTCCGATTTTTGCAATGGGCGTCCTCCTCTGCATGGGTCCCGCTCATAGCACCCCCAACAAGAGGTGCAAACCTCCCGTTAGGTTTTCCATGGGACCGGAAACGATAGTGCATCACATTCACACTATAATAGTAATTAGCTCATTTGCATTCCGTTTTCGTTAGCTGCTACCGTGACAGGAAAATGGCTCAGAGAACCCTTTTGTGCATGTCCCGGTTTACTACTTGCGTGCTAAACTGGCTAGAACCAGTTTAAAAAACACGTTGCTGGCTTGTTAAGTTTAGTCATCTGGCCCTCAGCCTTCCTTTCCTACTTCCCAAGGAACTGCTGACACAAACCAAGGAAATTCCAAAGTTACAGCCGAGGATCCATAGCAAGAAGAATGAGGGCATACGCTCACAGTGACACAGCAGGAAAACCCCATTGCTTCAAGAAGTCAGGAAACATTTTGTGAAATCACCTTCTACAGCCGTCATCTTCTCATGATGCTGTGATAACTGATATCTGATCTCTGCCGTCGCTTCTTGTTATTATGAAATAAACAAACAGGATGATTTCCGAGTACTGCATTAAGGAATTTTTGTTTCACAAGCTCTTAAACATTGGTCCACAGCTTGGATGTTCCCACTGCTCTTTTGGATACTATGTCCTGCTCTCCAGCCTCTCCCTTTACCAGTTGAGAGGTCACTGTAGCTGATGGTGTAAAAACCTCAGCTGGCGATGGGGGAGGAGCTCACGACTCCTCTAGACCATCCTTTCTGAATAGCTCTCATATGTTTTGCACCTACTGCATTTCTTGAAAGGCACCATCAGGTAGTTCTATGGCTGCTAACTGTGGAAGAGATTCTAATAACAACAAAGAGGGAGTTTCTCAATTTCAGTGCATGGAAAATAGTTTAACATTTAAGTAAGCAGTGAATGGGGCACATCCATTCCACTGTTTCCTTCTGCAGTCTGCCACTAACCACAGGCAATACGCACAGTACAAACCTGACGTCAGCTTCCAAAGAACACAGCAGGCTTGTAAACACAGAGTGTTACTTCTGTGTATGTAATATGACAATCCTACTTTTAGCTTTAAATTTACATATTTTTCTCTCTAGCTTAGACACCCAAACAGAATAGGGAGGGAAGGAACGAGCAGGATGGAGGGTTGTGGGATCAGAGATTACAATATCAACACTGATGATTATGCCAACCAGACCAAAAAAAAAAAAATCACGGCAACCTAAATTTCTAAAATCTGCAATGATGTTCTAAAATGGGAAAATGCAGTTTGAAGTTTATTACCCAGAGAATGTGGTAAAATTATATACGTAGTCCCTGTTTTGCTACAGAAATACACATTTCTCTCTTATATCTAGATTACTGACAGCAGTAATACTTAGCCTAAGAGAGAAGCTCAGCTGCTATTTTAGAAACAGCCATAGGGGCAGGTGTAGGACACTGGAACTTTCCTAAACAAAGTTCTACCTGTAAAGGACAAAGAATGCAGTCTCACTGATGTCCTCAATAAACACAGCTGTGCCTGTGCTTCCCAGTGGCTGCTCCTGTGATATATCCCGGCTAAGGTAGAGATTGTAAGGTCCTGGGAATAAAGGTTCCCCACTACCATATCATTGTGATCTTACTGAAATGCCTCTTCTTCAACCCTTCATATGTCATAGCAGAGATCTCTTGGCTTGCTCCTTGCACTAATATCTTCTTATTTGCTAAATATTATAGGATTGGTATGATTTCAGTGAACATGGGATGCTCCTGTCTGCTTAAAGCATGCTATGTGGGGTCCACCTGTACCGGCACAAGCTGAGCAGGCTGAGATGGTCCAGGAGCGATTCAGTACCAGTGTCTGTATGCCTAACCAGGTAGACAGGATCACATAAAAGAACAGCCCTACCGGGTCCACCAAATAAAGCCAGTGCTAATTTACTGGCAGTGGTCAGCATTTAAAGGCATGCTAACTGCCGCTGGCTAAATATTAACCCTCATGTAATCTACAACCTTTTGATGTGGGTCTTGAAAAGCCACAATAAAATGTCCACGAAGTCCCCTGTAGAGCCACAAGTGGCTGTCAAAACTACACAATTAATAGCATTAATCCAGGAGGTTAGAATCCTTCTTTCTGAGCTGGTGCAGTGGCTTATGTAACAAGCGCAATACACTGCAATGTGGAAGGTCCCTGGAGCAATTGCTCTGGGGATGCCCAAAAGCAGCGTTAAGAGCCCCCAGGGAGGGAGTTGGGTTTTGTAATAAAGCCCTGCTGCATAGCTCCTGGCTGAGGACCACTGCTATAATGACTAACTAGTTCTGCTGGGGGAGGGGGTAATAGGGAAAGAATCCCCCAGCTCATTCTCAGTGATGGCCCAAGCCCTGGAACCAACTGAACTGGGGTATAAAGGAGGAAACCACCAGGTCAGAAATAAAAGAAAAAGAATACTATAATAATATAAATATGGCGACTGATCTTTTTGTGGGGAAAGTAAACAAAAACAAGAGAAACAGGAAGCCTATATGGTTCTCCAAACAAGTAGCTGAAAAAATAAGAGCAAAAGAGGCTTTGTTCAAGAAATACAAAAGAACACGAGAGGATCACGGAAAAGATTATCGGATTAAACTGAAAGAAGCGAAGAGGAAAATACAGCTAGCGAAAGCGCAAGCGGAAGAAAAAAATGGCTAAAGATGTAAAGAGAGGTGACAAGACTTTTTTCAGATATATTGGAGAAAGGAAAAGAGATAGGAATGGAATTGCAAGACTGAAAGATAATGAGAATGGCTATGTGGAGAGTGATGAAGATAAAGCGAACGTGATAAACAATCATTTCCCTTCGGTGTTCACGGAGGAAAATCCTGGAGAAGGACCACGGTTGGCTGCCGAGGGAATGTCTGGGAAAGGAGTGGATACTGCGCCGTTTACGGAAGAAATAGTTTATAAACAAATGGTGAACAAAGCTATGGGGCCGGATGGAATACATCCCAGGACACTGAAGGAGCTCAGAGAGATCCTGGCGAGACCTCTTAAAGCTTTATTTAATAGATCTTTAGAGACGGGAGAGGTTCCGCGAGATTAGAGACGAGCGGATGGGGTCCCTCTTCACAAAAGTAAGTGGGAAACTACAGACCGGTAAGTCTCATGTCGGTGGTAGGAAAAATAATGGAGTCGCTGCTGAAAGAAAGGATAGTTAACTTTCTAAAAGCCGACGGGTTACAGGACCCAAGGCAACATGGCTTTACCAAAGGAAAATCCTGCCAAACGAATCTTATTGACTTTTTTGACTGGGTGACCAAAGAACTGGATGAGGGACGTGCGCTAGATGTAATCTACTTGGACTTCAGCAAAGTCTTTGATACGGTCCCCCACAGAAGACTCATGAATAAGCTGAAAGGGTTGCACTTAGGACCGAAAGTGGTGAACTGGATAAGAAACTGGTTGACCAACAGGTGGCAGAGGGTGGTGGTAAATGGAATCCGCTCAGAGGAAAGGAAGGTGAGCAGTGGAGTTCCTCAGGGGTTGGTGCTGGGGCCTATTCTGTTTAATATATTTGTGGGAGATATTGCTGAAGGGTTGGAAGGAAAGGTGCGCCTTTTTGCGGATGACACGAAAATAGCCAATAGAGTGGATACCCTGGAGGGAGTAGAAACGATGAGAAGGGATCTCCGAACGTTAGAAGAATGGTTGAGGGTCTGGCAGTTAAAATTTAATTATACTACCATAGGGGAAAATTACTATACCTGGAGTACAAATATACTCAAATATAATGCTTTAAGGCACTCCTTGCAAACATATAATTCATTTAATAATTACTTTATTTTTTATGTATACTTGTGCCCTTTTACAAATACCATAACAAACAGTTTATTGCAGAACTCCTTTCATACGCCCCACATGTTCACCATCACTCAATATTCCACCATACTCCCCTTCAATCACATCGTTTTGTGATAAAATTTAATGCCAAGAAGTGTAGAGTGATGCACTTGGGGTGCGGAAACCCAAAAGAGAGATACCGGATAGGAGAGGAGAGATTAGTAAGCTCGACTCAGGAGAGAGACCTTGGGGTGTTGGTGTCGGAGGATCTGAAGGTGAAGAAACAATGCGACAAGGAGACGGCCATGGCCAGAAGGATGCTAGGCTGCGTAGAGAGGGACATAACCAGCAGAAGAAAGGAGGAGTTGATGCCCCTCTACAAGTCGTTGGTGAGGCCCCACCTGGAGTATTGTGTTCAGTTTTGGAGGCCGTATCTTGCTAAAGATGGAAAAAGACTGGAAGCGGTGCAAAGAAAATGGTATGGGACTTGCGTTACAAACCGTACGAGGAGAGACTTGCTGACCTGAACATGTACACCTTGGAGGAAAGGAGAAACAGGGGTGATATGATACAGACGTTCAAATATTTGAAAGGTATTAATCCGCAAACGAACCTTTTCCGGAGACGGGAAGGCGGTAGAACTAGAGGACATGAATTGAGGTTGAAGGGGGTCAGACTCAGGACTAATGACAGGAAGTATTTTTTCACGGAGAGGGTGGTGGATATGTGGAATGCCCTCCCGCGGGAGGTGGTGGAGATGAAAATGGTAATGGAATTCAAACATGTGTGGGATAAACACAAAGGAATCCTGTTCAGAAGGAATGGTTCCGTGGAATCTTAGCGGAGATTTGGTGGTGACGCCAGTAATTGGAAACAAAATGGGAGCTGGGCAGACTTCTACGGTCTATGCCCTGATCATGACTGAATAGAGAGGGATGGGCTGGAGTGTAACTTTTAAGGGGCTTCGATGTTAGCTTCAGAACTTAGTACAAGAACAGTACTGGGCAGACTTCTACGGTCTGTGCCCTGAGAAAGGCAAGGACAAATTAAACTCAGGTATACATATAAAGTATCACATACCATGTAAAATGAGTTTATCTTGTTGGGCAGACTGGATGGACCGTACAGGTCTTTATCTGCCATCATTTACTATGTTACTATGTAATACATCCCCACAGCTCCTACAACTGGCTGCATTTCCTTTCTCCCTCTGATTGTACTCTACATGTGGTTTATATGTGCCGACTGTACTGAACATGGCAATTCCTATGAGACTTTTGTGCATCCACATCCTTTAGATTCACGTGACAGAGTCATAAGCAAAATCAGTGTGCTCCTTTTTCTTGAGCAGTCAGCTGATGCTCCCCTCCTTTCTCTCTGTCTGTGCCCTTTGTAGGTTCCAGTTTCATGAGTCTGGGCTTTTAGCCAATGTGACTGAAACTACTACGGGAAACTATGTCCCTCTGGCAGCATAGTGAATCACCTGGCTGCAGAGACTTACGGATCTTTTCAGGAAAAATTGCACACAAAGTGCACAACGGAAATTACCTGAATACTTAACTCTTTCTTGCCCTTCTTTTTCATTAAACTAATGCCTTTCTTCATATTTCCTCTTCCTGCTATTCTCATCATTAGCTCCTATGCAGAGTATTTCTCTATGTCATCTCCCAGAAACCGGAGAAAAAATATTGTTGTGATATCACAAAGTCAAGACAACTGTAACATCATCTGCTTCTAGTGTTGTTCTTTAGGCCAACAGTAGGTGAGGTAACATGAGTGACATTTATTTCAGCCATTGTCTAGAGACTTATAGGGGCGTGTTATCATTTTAATACATTAATATTTTAATGATACTGACGACATCATTTTGTGCTTGCTCCAATCCGAATCGGCATCAAAAGACTACTGAAATTTCACAGTGCATCAGTATTTTAGAATGTGTTAAGGTGTTTTAGGATAAATCATAAGTAAAATCAGTGCTTTTTTTGTGCCGGTAAGCGCCAGTATGGTGTACCGGCACCTTTTTTGTGAGGTCCAGTGGTGAGCTGGAGCTGGCGTGCACTGGCACACGAGAGCCGGTTATTTTTTTTTTTTTAAATTTTGGGCTCTGGTCCCCCACCTGGCAGTGTCGACGGCGTCCTCTCTGTGGCTTTTGGGCATTTTCTTCTCTTTCTCTCGCTCTGTTTCTCCTCCTCTTCCCACCCACCCACCCCCCCTCCTTCTTTTGCTTCGCGCAAAGTCGAACCCGCGCTTAATTTTTTTTTTAAGCAGTGTTAATACGTCAGCAGGAATAGGCTGCTTCAGCCAATCCCAGGGGCCTTCCTTCAGCCCTCAGGGGCGGAACATGCTGAAGGAAGGCCCCTGGGATTGGCTGAAGCAGCCTGTTCCTGCTGACGTGTTAACACTGCTTAGGAGACAGGCAGCCAGCTAGGTACTGGAAAGTGGGCCGTTGTTAGAGCTCGTGAGTGACCCTGGCGTTGGCGCCTTCCCTGAGTGGCTATCCGGGCGCGTTCCCCCCTCCCGCGCCTGACACGGTGGTGATGGCCGGTGGTGATGGCCGGAGAGGGCCCCCTCCCCCTGGAGGAGTTCCGCAGGCAATGGCGGACCGCGCTGAGCATCTGGGCCGGTGGGGGAAGGTCAGGGGAGCAGCACGGACACCTGCAGCAAAAGAGAGCCGCAGCGGAACAGGAAGGATGGGCTGGGGCTAGCAGCCGGTGTCGTTTTCAGCCCGTGACTGGGGAACAGCTACGACCAGCAGGCCCAGAGTTCCCGCGGGGCCCACACGAGTACCTTCAGTTGTTGGAAAGGCTGCTAGAGGGTAACAGCAGACCGTCATGGACAAAGGGTCGAGGCACCCCGGCTGGGAAGGAGGCAGCTCCAAGGTCAGGCTCCAGCAGTTTGGTGGAGCAACTCATCAGCGACGTCAATGAAATAAACGAGATTCCCTTCTGCCTTATTTGACGTCCAGCTGCCTTATGAGTTGGCACTATGAATATTCCAGTATCTGGAGAGGGTAGAGCTGGGAAGGTGTGCTCAGGTAAGCAAAACTTGGAAATTTCTTGCAGAAGATGAAGTACTTTGGTACCGGATCTGCCAACAGGAAGGCTATTATCTCAGATTAGGTATTGCATGGGGGGAGGTTGAAGGGAGGGAGAGCTGCTGCATGGGGAGTCAAAGAAGGAGAGAGATGCTGCATTGAAGGGAGCAATGAGGAAGACAGGTACTGCATGGGGGGGCAAGGAGAGAGTGAAGTGCTGCATCAGGAGGGGTAGAGAGGGACAGAGTTGCTGCATCGATGGGTGCAAAGAAGCGGAGAAGTGCTGGATAGGGAGGTTAGGTACAAAAGAAAGATTCAGTGAGGTGAGGGGAATGAGGAAGAGAAGGGCCACAGAGAGGGTAGAGCTGGGAAGGTGTGCTCAGGTAAGCAAAACTTGGAAATTTCTTGCAGAAGATGAAGTACTTTGGTACCGGATCTGCCAACAGGAAGGCTATTATCTCAGATTAGGTATTGCATGGGGGGAGGTTGAGCTGCTGCATGGGGAGTCAAAGAAGGAGAGAGATGCTGCATTGAAGGGAGCAATGAGGAAGACAGGTACTGCATGGGGGGGCAAGGAGAGAGTGAAGTGCTGCATCAGGAGGGGTAGAGAGGGACAGAGTTGCTGCATCGATGGGTGCAAAGAAGCGGAGAAGTGCTGGATAGGGAGGTTAGGTACAAAAGAAAGATTCAGTGAGGTGAGGGGAATGAGGAAGAGAAGGGCCACAGAGAGGGAAAGAGGTGCTGGACTTTGGGGGTGGGGATTGGAAGGACAAGAAAGAGAGAGAGAGATGCCAGGACATGCGGGGAAAGAAGGAAGAGGGAGAAGTGCTGACCCTGCAAAGAGGAGACACAACAGAAGTGAGGGACCCTTGGGGTGAGAGAGGGGGAGATGGATGGCAGGGGAGGACAGCGGGCAGAGGAGAAATGCTGGATTTGGATGGAGGAGAGGGGAGAGAGAATTATTGCTTGGATGGATACAGGGGAGGGAAGAGAGAGGAGAAATGCTGGACATGAATGGAGATGAGGGAAAGGGAAGAAAAACTGCATGTGGATGGGGAAAATAGGCAAAAGCTGGATTCAAGTTATACCTCCTCCAGTCAATTCCATGGAGGAGGACCCAGCTTTTACTTATGGATGGAGGGCAAGAAATGAAGAAGAAAGGAGGAAAGTAAAGAAATACATGGAAAGGAAGCTCTGGAAGCGGAGTTGAGAGAACAGATAGAGAGCAGCAGAATCAGAGACTGGGACCAATATGGACAGAAAAACAAAGTCGCCAGACGACAAAGGTAGAAAAAATCATTTTATTTTCATTTTAGTGTTTTGAATATGTCCAATTTGAGAATTTACATCTGCTGTCTTATTTTGCACTGGGTATACTGGAGCTGTAACAGCTTACAGAAATTATTTATAATGAAAACAAATCACTTTATTTTTTTCTCCTATACCAGTATAATATTTTCAATGATGTCTGTTTATATGCGCCATGGCTGGTACAAGGGGTGTGGCTATAACAGGGGGAGTCATATGGGGTGACCCCGCCCATAATGAGTACCGGCACCTTTTTTTCTACAAAAAAAGCACCGAGTAAAATATGCATGTTGTAAGACTATAGCTAAAAAAAAAAAATGAACTGCAGAAATGTCATAAAACAAAAATGAGACAGAACTAGTTTCTCCTTCGTAGACACCATAGACGCTTGTAAATATTCTACCAAGAAGCCCAAGAACTAGGAGTTTGATCTGGGAATTGGACAGTCGCTAGGCCAGCCTAAGACAAGAATAGGTTTATTTCTTCATTGTGGAATCTCCCAAGTTTGCTCGTCATAACCTACAAGTGAGAACCTTTGGCTGTAAATACCACATCCCTTATTGACACATACTATAAATCTGTGAGTCACTTAATCACCACAGTCAACATTTTAATCTCTTAAGAGAAACATCATGTGGCTGGAGACTCGAAACTGCCCTTCAGAAAGTGAACCTCTGTGCTGCTTAAATTCTACTGTCTGTAAGTAGCTCACAGGCAGCCATATTTAGTATCTGTTTGATACAAGCCTAACTATAAGAGGTGTAGGTATTTCCAGCTAGAAGCCAAAACAGGCACCTAGTGGTTAGTGCAGTGGACTTTGATAATGGGGAACTGAGTTCGATTCCCACTGCAGCTCCTTGTGACTCTAGGCAAGTCACTTAACCCTCCATTGCCCCTGGTACAAAATAAGTACCTGAATATATGTAAACCGCTTTGAATGTAGTTGCAAAAACCTCAGAAAGGCAGTATATCATTTCCCTCCAGTCCAGGTACCAGTACACATTACCAACATATGGACCATTGTATACTACCCACACAGAGGACAGCACTCATTTCTCCTCTCCCTCTTCAAAAACAGGGAATAAAATACCCTCTAACCCCTCCAGGCAACACCAGAACAACCTTTTAAGGCCACTGAAGCACACACCATGACATGAAAGACACTCTCTAACCATTCTCTCCGTAGACAACACCTAACCACAGCTGTAGCTGCTGTACTGCTCCTTCCAGCAAGACCAGTCTTCTAGGGATGCACTGGTCTGGAGGAAACAGCAGCCTCCCTTTGCTGTTCTTCCCCTAGTCCTGGTCCTCCTGTCACTGTTATACTGAGACAATATTGTATAAGAATGAACACTATCCGACCGTCTTTGAGAAAAGGTGACTAAAGTAGTGGATTCAAAATGCTGAGAATGTCATGGGTCCATAAGCAATCTGCAAGTCTAACTTTTTTTTCCACATAAAAGGATGGAGTTTAGACTGTTGTATTGCAAATGATTTGCTCTAACAAAATTCATTCAAACTTCATTTTTTATTTCTGATTATTTTAGTCACCTTTTCCCAGAGATGGTCACATACAACCACTGCAATGTATTTGGATTTTGCTTTTTCTTAGTAGCTGAATGAATAAATGCACATAATGGATCACCTGAGCTAATCTGGAATTTAGAGAAGCTTCCACTTCCCAGCACTATTTTTGTAAAATAACAGGCGTAAGGACAAATGCCCAATTCTAGGGCAGAGAGAGCAGTTCTAGAAAAGCCAGGATCACAGGAATGGTACTGGTATCCTCATGATAAGAGAGCTAATAAGCATTCTTTCGTTTTAATTCATAAATGGAGCAATATGTAATCGCTTCTACTCTGAATTTCAAAACATATCATATTTCAAGTAGGAAGCCAGGATAAACTTCCCGGTTTTCCTCTGAAACAGTTGTGGTTGGTACCAAACTGGAAGGAGAGGGCTCCTTGTTTTCCACTGCAAATCGTGGTCTCTCCAAGGCACAAATTTGCCCAAATCAATTTAGCACAGACTGGTTGCCTTCACAATGACTTACCAAGTTCCTGCTTTCAGGTGAGGCTCGCTTCTCATCTGGAGGTACAATTTCAAACTCGGAGGAAGTTCCCTGCAGAGTAAAAAAAAAAAAAAAAAAAGAGAGAGACAGATGACTGACACATAGGGCCCTTTGCAATAAACTTTGAAGCTCTTACTGATTGTAATCCACCTAGAAGCTTTATGTTAAAGAGCGGAATATAAATCTGCTAATACAATACAGCATACATTGTAATATCTCCTTTTGCAAGCCAAAAATAGTTTGCTATGCAAGAAGGGTATAAAGGGCAATTCTATAAGGTGCACCAAAATGTAGATACCATATACACGCATCAATTTATAAAGTAGGTGTACTTATGCACATACGTTTTAAGTTTATTTACATCTTGATATACCACCCGTGAGCAAGCTGTCTGAGACGTTTACAACATAGTAGTAAAATGCCAAAATAAAAGCAGGAAGGGAACTACAATTATTGATAGAAAAGGGACAGGATGAATATGGTGCTGGCATGTTGAGGAATGCGAGGAGCTCCCGGAGATTTTTACCGCTGTTTATTTTTCCTTAATGGCTCTGAAGCGCCGAGGTAAGGTTCTGACCTACCCAGATCAGCAGAATTCAGCAGGGTTTGCTCAGTAGACCATCTAATGTTAGGCCCAACCTCTTTCCGTGGATTCCTCAGGCCAGTCCTCTGCTGCGGTTGCCGTTGGTGGAACAACGGCACTGCTTGGAGGAGGAAGTGTTCCCAGTCTGGGTTCTCACACCACTCCTGGTTCTTCCGATTTGACCATGGAAACAGTAGCGGTAGTGCAGTCGGCACCCACGGGAACAACTCCAGAGGTTCAGGAACAGCACTTGGCGCTGGGAGGACAGCAAGTGGTTCCCGGAAGAGGGGAAACCGCCTCACAGCAACCAGATCAGAGCGGTGTTAGCTCAGCGTTGTTGGATGTCGCTGCCAATTCCAGGAGTGGGACTCAGGAGCCTCTGGTACCTCAGGTATGTTGTCATCTTTACCGGGTACAGAGGTCAATTTGCATACAATTTGGCAAATGCTGGTGAAAATGGACTCTGTGATTAGCAAATGTTCTTCGGATTCATCTTCTTTGGTCAAAACTGTTGGGCAATTGTCTCAGACGCAGAAAGATACAATCTAAAAGCTGCAGCATGATATACCAGAAGTGCAGGTCAAAATTCAAGAAAACCAGCAGGTGGTTAGTGGGCTGATCAAGGATAAACTTATGATGCATAGAAAATTGGAACAAGTTGAAAATTATCTCAGACATTTGAATTTACAAATTTTGTATTTTCTTAAGATTTATGGACAAACTCCAATGATTAAATGGAAACATTTTTTTTGGTTCAAGCTTTTGGGATCGGAGATACAACTTTTCCTCCAGTTAATAAGGGCTACTATTTAACTCAGAGAAGAATTAGGTCTGAATCTAATAATCAACAAGTTCTTGATATTTCTGTAATATTGGAATCTTCTACTGAGGAAATACAGGAAAGAGCTACCCTACAGGTACAGGTGAGCTTCATCGGTGAACAAGATTTAAATCCCATACTGAGACTATATTTTCATAATCCCAAATTTGCAATATCTGAGACAGAGAATATGGATATATCCTGATGTGGCTAGAGCCACACAGGAGAGACGTACAGTGGTGGAAATAAGTATTTGATCCCTTGCTGATTTTGTAAGTTTGCCCACTGACAAAGACATGAGCAGCCCATAATTGAAGGGTAGGTTATTGGTAACAGTGAGAGATAGCACATCACAAATTAAATCCGGAAAATCACATTGTGGAAAGTATATGAATTTATTTGCATTCTGCAGAGGGAAATAAGTATTTAATCCCTCTGGCAAACAAGACCTAATACTTGGTGGCAAAACCCTTGTTGGCAAGCACAGCGGTCAGACGTCTTCTGTAGTTGATGATGAGGTTTGCACACATGTCAGGAGGAATTTTGGTCCACTCCTCTTTGCAGATCATCTCTAAATCATTAAGAGTTCTGGGCTGTCGCTTGGCAACTCGCAGCTTCAGCTCCCTCCATAAGTTTTCAATGGGATTAAGGTCTGGTGACTGGCTAGGCCACTCCATGACCCTAATGTGCTTCTTCCTGAGCCACTCCTTTGTTGCCTTGGCTGTATGTTTTGGGTCATTGTCGTGCTGGAAGACCCAGCCACGACCCATTTTTAAGGCCCTGGCGGAGGGAAGGAGGTTGTCACTCAGAATTGTACGGTATATGGCCCCATCCATTCTCCCATTGATGCGGTGAAGTAGTCCTGTGCCCTTAGCAGAGAAACACCCCCAAAACATAACATTTCCACCTCCATGCTTGACAGTGGGGACGGTGTTCTTTGGGTCATAGGCAGCATTTCTCTTCCTCCAAACACGGCGAGTTGAGTTCATGCCAAAGAGCTCAATTTTTGTCTCATCTGACCACAGCACCTTCTCCCAATCACTCTCGGCATCATCCAGGTGTTCACTGGCAAACTTCAGACGGGCCGTCACATGTGCCTTCCGGAGCAGGGGGACCTTGCGGGCACTGCAGGATTGCAATCCGTTATGTCGTAATGTGTTACCAATGGTTTTCGTGGTGACAGTGGTCCCAGCTGCCTTGAGATCATTGACAAGTTCCCCCCTTGTAGTTGTAGGCTGATTTCTAACCTTCCTCATGATCAAGGATACCCCACGAGGTGAGATTTTGCGTGGAGCCCCAGATCTTTGTCGATTGACAGTCATTTTGTACTTCTTCCATTTTCTTACTATGGCACCAACAGTTGTCTCCTTCTCGCCCAGCGTCTTACTGATGGTTTTGTAGCCCATTCCAGCCTTGTGCAGGTGTATGATCTTGTCCCTGACATCCTTAGACAGCTCCTTGCTCTTGGCCATTTTGTAGAGGTTAGAGTCTGACTGATTCACTGAGTCTGTGGACAGGTGTCTTTCATACAGGTGACCATTGCCGACAGCTGTCTGTCATGCAGGTAACGAGTTGATTTGGAGCATCTACCTGGTCTGTAGGGGCCAGATCTCTTACTGGTTGGTGGGGGATCAAATACTTATTTCCCTCTTCAGAATGCAAATAAATTCATATACTTTCCACAATGTGATTTTCCGGATTTAATTTGTGATGTGCTATCTCTCACTGTTACCAATAACCTACCCTTCAATTATGGGCTGCTCATGTCTTTGTCAGTGGGCAAACTTACAAAATCAGCAAGGGATCAAATACTTATTTCCACCACTGTAAACTGTTTCTAGCCATGCGGCAAGAAACAGTTTCCTTTTTACGTTATCCTTGCAAGTGTTTGGTGAAATATTTGAATGCTCAGTACATATTCTTCTTACCAGACCAATTACATTCGTTTCTTGATTTAAAGAAGTTGTCTGTAGCACTCATTCTGCCTGTTGTTGAAACTTAGTGACAGATTTGTATGATTTAGGGAAGTAGTTACTTAATTATGTACTCCAATTGATATTAACTCTGGCTCCGTTTGTATTGGTGAGCTAAACTGAAATGTCAGGGTAATATTTATTTTTTCTTGATTTTTATTATTACTACTTTCTCCTGTATTTTCTATGTTACTGTAAGCAAATTTACTTGTGATGATTATATTTATATTTAAAAAAAGAAAAAGGGATAGGCTGAGAGTTAAAAGAATAAAGCAGGCCAAATGTGGCAAGAGGTGGTAGCGGATGTCCTGATACTTGGAGGGGCGAAGGCAGGGGAACCAAAGAAGAAGAAAAAGAAAGCAATGCAAGTTTTTATGGTCTACACTTCAGGTATAAAATGTGTGTTGAAACAGAAATGCCTTTAGAGCTGTTTTAAATGTTGAGTGGGAAAGTTCTGATCTTAGGGTTCATGGCATGGAGGTTCCATAAAGTGACACTAAAAATCTGGAATTGGATAGCGTCTGGTCTTCTAATTCGGAAAGAGGGAATTGTTAAATAATTATGTTGTGATGACCTAAGAGGCCGAAAAGGAGTATAGCGTATCAAAAATTGAAAAGGTATAATAGTAAGTACTAGGATCTTATAGGCTATTCTATGCCCAACTGGTAACCAATGTTCTTTATACAAAAAGGGAGTCAAATGATTTAATTTATGAGAGTTAGTGAGAAGAATTACCACTGAATTCCGGATGATCTGTACACGTCATATATCCGAAGTGCGAATGCCATATAAGAGTGCGTTACAATAGTCAAGATCAGCAGATCCTTGCATAAATAGATGTCTAACTGAATAAAGCATACACAATTTGAAAAAAAACAGGCGCGTACAATTGCAGATATTTGTGATCCACAATTAAGGTGCTGATCCAAGATCACTCCCAAGACGTTAACAATTCTATAAAATGCACACCAAAAATGTTTAGGGCTGGATTCAATAAATCACGCCCAAACTAGTTGCCAGGGAAAAAAAATGGAGCTAAGCGTTATTGAATAAACTTCCTGGTTTTCCTCTGAATAGCGCTTAGTGCCAATTCTGCGCCTAACATAGCCAGCTGAAACCTGGTGTAATTCTGGCAGTATTCTGTAACAGTGTGCCCAACTGTTGGGAATGCCCCTGACCTGCCCATAACCCTCCCATGGCCATGCCCCCTTTTCGGTTTGCACAACAAGATGTAGGCGCAGTTTTTTATATTTAAACGATTTTTATTGATGACCAAACATTTGGAACAGAATTATGAAAGGCAAACATTCTGTAATCATAGTAACACATCATATGCATTTATGTACATCTTAACTGTATCATCAATTTTGCTACATTTACTCCCCCTCTACCCACCCACCCCCCTATAACCTCTGTACCGTGAACTTCTTACTTCATGGTATCTATTCCTTCCAAAATTCTGTCACCAGACTTTACCTGTCTAGAACAAGGAGTATATGTCCACTGGGTTCCCCATAAGTTAGGGTTTGCCAAAGTTATTAAGTACAGCACTTCTTGCTTTATGAGAGATATATTGCAAATATGGGTTCCATATATTGATAAAATTCTTTCTTCTCTTTGGGTTGCCATAGGTAGGCGCAGTTTTTTAAAAATATTATCACGTAAAGGCAGTTTCACGTGCAACTTCAAATTAGTGCCGATTAACGCCAATTCATTGTGAACGGCTTATTAACTAATTTAGTTGCACGCACAACTTCTAATTGTGCACAAATCTGAGCACCCAAATATAGGCACCTTTTATGGAATCTGGATGCCAGCATGTAAGGGGGGTGTAAATATATTAGGGGGCGGGCAACGATCAAAGTTTTTTAAATCGCGATTAATTGTGCAGTTAACGCTTTTATTCACGGGCTTAATCACATGATTAAAAAGGCATGCATTTTGCCCACAAAGTGTGATACCAACAAAATGTTATACCAAAACTGAACTGAAACTCAATATTTTAATGGCTCTGTAACTTAAACTTTCAAAAGTGTCATATGTAATATTGAAACTGAAGTTAAAATCAATATGGTACTGTACCTTTTGAGAGTCTTACAGATTCATAAGACCAAGGAGACCTACGACTAGCTGTTATTTACAAAATTGCTGCAAAATATCATTAGCGAGACATCAGGGTTGTTGCTGGGTTGTTGTTGTTGTTGTTGCTGGTTTCCCCCCCCCCCACTGTTTCATTCTTAAGAAAGGCTAATTCTACTCCAAAAACATACTGGGCCTTTCACAAAGCTACAGAAAATAGGTGATTTATCTAAAGGAGCTCACCTTAATCCCCAAGGCTAAGTTAGGGCCATTTATTTATAAATGCAATAAATCACATGTGCTTTCCTGCAGTATAATTCACAGCCAGATACAGCCTTCATTGCCTGTAGCTTTTCTGGTTCTCTTGCAGGCCCAGCTTTGTGATAAAATGTTCATTTTACTGCTCTGCTTCAGCCTAAGGTTTCACAATTTAGTGTTTTACATGAGTTCTGCTGACACAGGAAGAGGACAGACATTTGTTTTGAAGCTGTTTTCAAGGGTAAAGGCCAGCAGGAGGCTTTTTAAAGACTGCTTGATCTATATGCGAGTAAAATTATGGCCCTAAGTCACTAAAATGGCTAATGCAGAAATTAGCATAGGCTAACATTTAACTGGCGGCTTATCAGTGCAGAACAGTTTTTGCAGAGCTGAGAAATACCGAATGAACAAAGCGTGGGGGATGCCATGAAGTACATTGCACATGAATTTACACCAGCTCCCAGACAGGTCAAAATGCACGAGGATGTATTTACCTGCGATTTACAGGATAAGCACCTGAAAACCATCACTTCCTCCAATACTCTCTCACCCTTGGCTGCCTTGGATCCTCTACTAACTGCCCACGTTTTTGTTTTATTTGTTTTTGATTTTTCTGCATTTATGACTCCTCAACTGGAAACGTATCGACCAACGACATCTTTACCTTCAAAGGACCCCCCCCCCCCCCCCCCGTGCTTTTACCTTTACAGCTGAGCTCCGGATGTTTCTCCTTTCTTGCTGCCTCAAAGTCTTTGTATTCCCCCTGCATGGCCGGTCCTGCAGATACTTGAGCTGAGCTGTGCAGGAAGTTGGGGAATCTCATGATTTCAAGCCCCACAAGATTTCCCCAACTTGTTGCATGGCGCGGCTCAAATATGTGCAGAACCCGGATGTACAGGGGAAGACAAAGACTTTGAAGCAGCGAGGAAGGAGAAAAATCCAGAGCTCAGCTGTAAAGGTAAACACGCTGGGGGGGGGGGGGGGGGATGCGACGTTAAAATGTTGCGACGTTAAAATTAATTTAAAAATTAAATCACATTAACTGCCCATCTCTAAAACGTGTATTTATGTTTTTTGGAGATATTTGATATACCACTTTTACTAACTAGTAGGACAAAGCAGTTTACAAATTACAAAGTAAATTACAAAGCATTGAAAGGAACACCAAATTAAAATACGATTGCAATATTCTCACCAAAGAATAAAATAAAATAGGGGTAAAGGAAAGCTGGGAAAGGGTTCTCAGGAGGGCGGTAGAGAAAAGGAGGCTCTAAAGCATGTGGCCAAAGGACAATTGAAAAAAAAAAATGGGTCTTCAATAACACCGTAAAATTTAAAAAAGGAATGAGACCGGGGGGAGAAAGCTATTAAAGAAGAACAGAAAGTGTTTTGTGAATTCCCAGTGAGAAAAATGAGAGGATGGAAGGACCATCCATAGGCAGGTCTTGGATGTGTCTCTGAGACATGCACATGACTTATAGAATAATATAAGGTACCCGCACTTCAGGGCACATTTAAGTGCCAACAGTTACGACTGCCATTGACTTGGCATATCTGCTGGCGTCTACCTTTAGATACGCTGATGCTGACTTATGCTAGTATTTAACAACTGACTTATGCTAGTTTTGTGCACATCGGAAATATTTAGGTGTGCAGGAGGTTTTTTTATAGGAGCGAGTGTGAGGTGTGACTTATTCGGTTCTGTGATTTGTGAATATTATATATGGAAGTACAGAAGCACATACGGGTGTTTGGCATATAAAACTTGGGACAGAAAAATACTCTAGAGAAGCCCTATGATTGAGAAACTTGTCCACCCCTAGAGGGCTTCCTATTTGGAGGCACCTCATTTGGGTGAGTTTAAATATCTCTGAGGACATCTCTATTATCAAAAAATCATATATTATTAGTGAGAACACCCAGAACCGTATTAGGTCAATCCTCTCACTATGTGGACTTCTAGAGTAGGCTTAGGTATGTGTTTAGTAGATTTTGCATACTTATAAGTTGGGAAGGTTTTTTATAGTTAGTATTCAACAACAGCATCTTGGTACCGAGATGCCATTATAGGTGCACCTATATATTGGTACCAACCATGTCAATTTATTGAATTACCACTTTAGCATTAAAAAATAATATTTGCTTGAGCAGGCTACAATTTGTGTGCTCATGCATGCAAGTGAAGGAAATGTCATTTGCAGTTTGGTTTATTTACTTATTTGAAATTTGAGATACAGTCTTTTGCAAACAAATACAACAAAGCGATTTACAATTTCAGTCATAAAAGGGACTTCTTTAATTTGTGGTGTAAAGGTCGGACAGTCACTCCTGCACAATATCTAGACAAAGTGACTCACAGACAGGGAGATGGATAAATAAAAGAGACGACTGACAAGGATCAACAATAGCTCATCATTGCTTAAGAAGGAAAAAAAGAGGGGGGGGGGGAGGGAAGGGAACAGTAACACCCAAACCCCCACCCCAGAAGGGTTACTACAGCATACCCACCTGCACTGTAGATGAGGGAGTGAAAGGGAGAGTAGATGGCATGGATGGGAAGACTGGATAGGCCATATGATCATTATCTGCCTTCATTTTTCTCTGTTACCAAATCCATGCAAAGAAGTGTATAAATGCTCACAATTAAATACCTACCTTGGACTGGTGTTCAATTATCGTGAGCTCGCTATTTACTGAGGGCAAAATAAATAGAAAGCACACATTAAACTGTGCATGCCCAGTTCTCTGTTGTTATTGGCACCTCTGCTGGCTTTCAAGCATACGAAGCTCCTCACCACAGGATAAAGAAGAGCAAAGATTTGTAGGACAGCAGAAAACTGAAAAAAAAACTGTATGTTTAGAAGCCTCTGTCCTGTGTCAGTGAAGATCGTCAAAGAGGCGGATAAAAGGATGTGGTTAGGAGCAGGATCTTTAAAAAAGTGGTATGAGAAGATGCGGTTGGGGACAGGACCTTACGAGTGTGGTGTGTGAGGACGTGGTTGGAGACATAAAGAATGTGCCTAGGGGAAACCCAGGGAGGAATCTGGATGTCCCGATTCAGGAGGATGCTGGCATCTAACCATTTCCCTCTCCCGCATGACCACACTCTAGATAGGCAGAATAGAAGTACTACACAGTCTGCTATTGCCCTAGAACTCAGAGACATGAGATCCGCACTTAAACCAAAACAACAGGTCAGCTCCAAAGGGCTTTTGAGGCTCAAACTCAAACCACTGAGAGGGGAATTTTATAACAGTGCCTAGGCTGAGGCACTGTTTTATCAAGACGTATAGATATCTATTGTCTCTTTACAAAATACTGGCAAAACTCATGCCTTGAATGCAGGGGAAGATGTTTACATCTGCTCAAGACCAGGTTCATGAATAAAGTTGACTAAATTATTTTATAATCAACGTAGATACCTACAGACTCCACCCGTGCCCCCAGCTATGTCTACTGGCAAAAGATACACACAATCTTGACAGAGGCATGTATATTTATGCCAGTCAGGGTTTTATAAATGGCTTTATGCACATTAAAAAAAAAAAACTGATAAAATTACCCAATGCATGTCTACAATGGGTTTTGGCTACATTAACCATGTCAATGATAGCAAAGACCAGAATGGAGGACTAGTCTAATGGTTAGTGCGGTGGCCTGAAAATCAGTGAAACTAGGTTAGATTTCCACTGCAGCTCCTTGTGACCCTGGGTAAGTCACTTAACCCTCCATTGCCCCAGGTACAAAATAACTACCTGCATATAAAATTTTAAACAGCTTTGGATTGTAACCACAGAAAGGCAGTATATCAAATACCATCCCTTTTCCCTTATTACTACTACTTATCATTTCTAAAGCGCTACTAGACGTACGCAGCGCTGTACACTTGAACATGAAGAGTGCTCGACAGAGCATACAATCTTCTGGGAACCTACTGTTTGGTAGAACACGTGCCTTGTGTAAAGAAATGAGGATTTATTTCTGCAGCGCACAGTGAAGGGAATTCAATAAACAGCACTGAAAAAATTCAGCACTAAGCGCTATTTATATAAAGGGCATGCACCTTATATAGAATAGCAGTTAGTGGGGGACAATAACTAGAGAGCAGTTGTATTAGAAAAAGCAAGCTATATGCTATCTTATTTCCTTTTTCTTTTGTGTTATCTTAAAATGCCTGTATTGAAATATTGCATTAATGACTGGAGTTGTTAAATCTTTCTAAACTCTTAATAAAAATTTAAAGTTTAAAAAAAAAAAAAAAAAAGAAGAAAAGTAGTTAGTGCAGATCCTCAACCTCCACTTCCCTAACTGCAAGGGCCTGAAATACAAGGCGCTGCACGCGTCAACCTTTTCTTACATGAGCACGCAGTTCTGGAACACACTGCAGCAGAACCTGAAAACGATCTATGAACAAACCAACTTCCGCAAATTATTGAAGACACATCTTTTTGATAAAATTTACGGAAAGAACCAAAACACAAAGTCCACACTCACTGTTTAGTAATACATCAATACATCCACTTATGAATTCTCAACCCCCGAAATCTCACCACACTCATACCTTTACTCACAGAGAAATGTATACCATATGGTTTTTGTTATTATATATTGCCCTTTAATTTCCCGTTGTTTCCTTCCAATGTTTCAATGTTCTTTTCCATTGATATATTCCTTAACGATACTTTGACTTTGTCTCGTATAACTCTTCACAATGTAATCCATAACCGAATTGTAACAAATTGTATTTCCATCATTCATAATGTATTGTAAGCCACACTGAGCCCGCAAAAAGGTGGGAAAATGTGGGATACAAATGCAATCAATAAATAAATAAATTTTGGACGCCATACTTATGCCTGCTAAAAGCAGGTGTAAATGCTGGTGCCAACTTAAATGAACTTCGGGCAAATTCCATAAACCCCAGAGCAACTTTTTGGAACGCCCCCTTTTCAGATAAGAGCGATTGAAGTTAGGTGCCATGCTCACTTGCCCGGGGCTAACCGGACATTTTCAGGGGCAGTTAACTGGATACTGCCGCTGAAAATGCCCAGTTAGCTTCCAACTACTTTGGGGGCATTCCAGGGGCGGCATCAGCACTTAACTGGTTAAAAGTTAACAGGCAGCACTATCTTTATGCAATTCTTAATAGCCGGTTAAGTGCTGAATTTCTGGAATATACAGAGCCTGCTATAGTTTGCCCGGCTCTGTATATCCAGAAATTCAATGCTAGAGTCCGGATGTGGCCTGGCACTGAATTTCCGGGCATAACATCGACAGTGTTCAGCAGAATGCTAATTGCTGCCAGCTGACTATCGGGCCCTTAGGGCCTAAATATAAACGCTATTTGTGTGGTAAAATTATAGAATGCCAGCATTTGTGATGGACATACTGCACATTGCGTAAAACTGTTACGATTATTTCACTTTACTTTGGGCCCCATTTCCTAAGCAGAGCTAGCATTTTTAGCATGCGCTGCTACAGACAACCATAGGAATATATGGGTGTCTCTAGCGTTAGCGCGCACACTAATATTTAGCATGTGCTAAAAACGTAAGCAAACCTTAGTAAACAGGTACCCATATTTGGTTCTTATATCCCACATTATCCAAACTGAATTTGTTTCAATGTGGCTCACAATAAACAAATTAAGTACAATTACATAACAATTACATTCAAACTTTCCAGTAAATATCTAATTCAATTAAATAGCTAAAACGTTAACAATGCACAATTCCAGATATAATTAGTGTAGCAATGAGCAGGTGATTAGTCTGCATCTAATAAAAAAAGCCTTGAAAAGATGGGAATTGAGCATTTTACAAAATGTTAGATATTCTGTTATCTATCTAATGTTCCCTGGTAGGGAGTTTCATATCTTTGTTGCAATGCAGTAAAATCCCATGGTATAGATAGATTTGTATAGTATACCTTTGTAACTAGGAAAATCAAGTAACAGGAACTGTCGGGCGTCTTGCAAGGTGTTCCTTGGTGGAAGAATTATAAGGGTACACATATAGTCTGGGGACATTCTGTACAATATTTGGAAAACTAGTACAGTAATTTTAAAGTAAACTCCGGCTTTCGCAGGAAGCCAGTGCAAAGTCAGTAGTAAAGGAGTGGATCTATGGTAACAGGACTTCTAAAAGACCAGCGGTGCGGCTGGATTTTGTGCTGTTTGTAGCTTTTTTTTTTTTTTTTTTTTTTAATACTTGATTCCTTGCAACCAGCGTACATCTAATCACTATAGTCAATTTGGGATAGAATTAGTGACTGGACAAGGATATGGAATGTAGCTGTAGAGGAGTTTCTAAGCCTTCTTAGTTTCTACAGTGTTCTGAACACCTTTATAGTGACCGTTGTTCCTTGTTCATCAAGTGTTAAATGTTGGTCTATGATGACTCCCAGGATTTGTAAGCTCCTTTTTAAAGGGTAACTGGTAAGGACAATCCTAAGATTATTTTCTGACACTGGGTGGTACTGATTATTTTATCACTGATGGTTTAGTCGTTTCTCTATTTAGTTTCAGTCAGAAGGTTGAGGCCCAAGTATCCATTGTGTCTAGGCCTACTTGGATAGTCCATAAGTGCTAATTGGGCGCTAAGTGGTATTCTATAACTTCATGACACAACTCGTTTGGCAGGTAAATGCAAGGGGTCATGCACAGGGTGGAGCAGCATGACCAGGTCCAACATTTACGTGCATAACTTAAGCAATATTGTAGGTTACATGCTATGGTGCCACATTTAGGAGCATTTTATGCCTGCTATCAACATGGCATAAAGTGGGCGCACCTGAATATTGTAAATGACGACACACTATATTATATAATTGAATCTGGGTGCACAGATCCATTGCAGAATTAGCATTCAATGCACTGTATCTTGACACCTCACTTTTGGCGCCCTTTATAAATTGCTCCCCTAGATTAATATTTTATTATAAAATTCATAACTTGCTCAATCCATAATTTTGGGTGGCTAACAGCAAACATATATTGCTGTTATGCTGGTTGAGAATCTTCTAGAAATGTTACCAGAATGCAGTCAGTCTTTTCCATGTGTAAAAGTGAGCCTAGCAAAGCCCTGTCTAGAAAGAGTACCTGTGTGAAGCAAAAATTCAGAGTGCCCCCCACCTCATTTTACACAATAAAAAACCCCCTGCATTTTGACAAGTTTTGATGACTTGAGACTCACACTAGATGAAGACTTCTGATCACTCTTAGTAGCAGTAGGCGACTCCATTTCATATTCACCTGGGACAACGAATGAGTCAAGAATCTGGTCACATCCTGTAAGAGAAGAGACCTTCAAAGTTTGAACTTCAAAAAGCTTTAAACTCAAAGGGGAATTCTATAATAGAGAGTTGCACGGGGATAGAAAATTCACCCATCCCCAACGGAATCTAACCCATACCTACCTGTACCCTCTGAGATCTATTTCATCCACACCTATCCCCACAATTTATCTCCTCCGTCCCTACCCATAACTGCAGGAGTCGATGCTATTATTTACTTACTCACAGCCCTGTTTTCTCCCAACCACAACAGCCTCCCATGGTTTTTTGGATGGTATTCACTATTCAACCAATGAGTGTTCCAAGCCTCAGTCTGGTGTTCCAGTTGCCTCTCTGAACATTCCAAGCCTCATTCTGGTGCTCCAACTGCCTCTCTCTGTACTTTTCAAGCCTCGATCTGGTGCTCCATTTGCCTTTCGCAGTGCATTCCAAGCCTCGTTCTGGAGTCACCGGAGATTTTGACTCAACTACTGTGGAAATCACATGACAACTTCTTCCATCCCCGCAGGAATCCCACAATTCCCATTGCCATGCAGCTCTCTATTTTATAACGAGTCGCCTAATTTGAGGCAGCAATTACACAGATAAATTTACATGTGTATGTGAACACATATGTCCATAAATGAGCAGTTTCCAGTTAAGCGGTATTCAGCAAGTATGCACCTGGATGCAATGGGGTATACTTTGAGGGTGTGGTGCATAATTATATGCATAGATAATAAAATCTTACAATCTACACTAGGTAGGGAAAGGTGATGGTTACAATCAAAGTGGTTTACATATTATATTCAGGTACTTATTTTGTACCTGGGTCAATGGAGGGTAAATTGACTTTCCCCAAATCACAAACAGCTGCAGTGGGAACTGAACCCCTGATTTTCAGCCTACTGTGCCAGCCCATTAGGCTACTCCTCCACTTTTACAATCTAGATGTGCACATTTAGATCAGCTCCATGGCTGGTGTACACATCTTAGAAATAGGAGTGTTTTCTGCCACTTATGCTAGTAGTCTATAAAGAGAAATAGGCATCTAGTTTTTTCTACAGAATAAACTTCAAATAGATGCTCTCCTAGCACTTACATCTAGGCACTGTCTTACAGAATTATCATCAAATGTTTCGATATGCTAAGATGTGCCTGAAAGAAGAAGCTGGCAGTATGAAACTATTTCTGGTATCAACTCCTCCCCCCCCCCCCCCAAACATTAATAAAGCACAGACCTGTGTGTCACACACTGCTCTCTGTTCAAGGGCTTCAATACCACAAGGATGTTCTGTCATTTGTGAATGACAGGAGAACACCAATGAAATTAAAGTGTCATTTCCTATCTGAAATGACACAAAAGACACAAAGGAAATGTTCCTTCATTTTGGTCATGTAGAAGATAAGTCTATGAAGCAGCAGCACCAATATCAGATGCCAACAACGCCTTTATCTGGACACTATGCTCTAAAGAAAATAGGCCCCTGCTTTCTTCATAAAATACTAGCTTAACATGTCCAATTTATGAGTATTTTAGCTGCAATCACTTACTGTAGCCATACAGCTGATATAAATGATTGCTAAAGAACATGTATAGATTACAGTATTTTATAATCTGCATTTACACGTGGAAATGGTTTAATAATAACCTCCATTTGTGCCTATGTGTTTTTATAAAATAGGCCCCAAATAGGTGCCCACGTCCACCCAACCTAATAAAATGGTATCACTGACATCTTGATATTTATTTCAGTGTATCTAAGCGGATTAACACCGCAGTCACAATGCTTTACTTAAGGAAGTAAACACATTCTAGGCACCCTTTTTAGTAAACACCGAATAATGAAATATGGCATTTTAATCAGGAAACGGACAGTTTTCAACCCCGATGCATGATCACACCCTAACATTTTGTCTAATCACCCCAACCTATTTACCGATACTTCTTTACTGTACTTGTCACTGTAATAGTACCCCTATACTATATTTGTTCACACCAGAGTCTGTAACCACCTCTCCGGAACTATGTAAGCTACTTTGAGCCTACTAATAAGTGGGAAAAGGTGGGATACAAATGTAACAAATAAATAAAATAAATAAATTGTGAAGGGGTTGCCCAGTGGTTAGAATACTAGACTGGCAACTAGGGAAACCCAGTTCAAATCCTGCTGTGGCTTCTTGAGATGTCGGGCAAGTCACTTAACCCTCCATTGCCTCTGGTGCAAAGGGCAATTCTATAAAGGGTAGCTAAATTTAGGTGCTAACTGTGCATGCTAACTTATATAATAGGCACTAAATGACATCATACATTGGCATTTATATGAGTATGTCCTAGGTGCTTTTCTATAGAATTGGAGCACTAGTCACATACCCCTGGATTCTATATAGTGCGCTGATGCAGATTCTATAACACTGCATGTTGACTTAACAAGCTAATGAGCACTGATATCAGGAGTTAATAAGCAATAATCAGCACTAATTGGTACTTATTAGAATATAGGTACACAACTCATTAAGCGTATTCTATAATGATGTGCGCCAAACTTCTAACATGCGCTGGCAAAAAGGGGCATGGTTATGGGCATTTCATGGGCATTCCAAAATGTAGGCATCTAGTTATAGAATATGGCCCAGTGCACCTAAATCTACACCATGTTGTACTTGGTACAAATGGATGCGCACAGGTTTAGGTGCTGAAATATCAACTAAGTGTATTCTATAATTGGTGCCTAAATCTAGGTGCAGATTATAAAACATGCTTAGTCAGCACCGATTTCAGCGCGCAGATTTTTTTTAGGCACCAAGTATAGAATCTCCTCCATGGCGTGTAACAGAAAATGGGTTGTGCTAGTGAGTGGAACATTGGCATTTCATGAGTGTTCTATAGTATCACATGTTTGCACTGCAAAGTCTAGGGATAGAGTAAGACTTGTCTGGCACCACATTTATAGAATGATGTACCAAAAAGCAAACGAGCTGAAGTTAAGTCTATGCTGAAGTTTTTATTTTGGTCAAGCCTTTGATATTGTTAGTGATTTGGAAGTGAGGATTTACAGAGGACGTTGCAACTGGGAAGATCCTTTTGCTATATGTGGAATCTATTATATGAGAGAGTGGTTGTCTTGCATGAGAGAGTCTGGGTCTTTCCTATTTTATTATCTGGCATTCTTTTCTATTACATAATTTTTGTGTTTTTATTTAGCCGTTAATCATTTTGATCTGAGTAAGCTAGGTGGTATATAAAGTTTTTTTTTTAACAAACAAACATGAATACTTAAGTACAAGAGCTTACCTCTGCCATTGATCTGGCGTAAGCTGTCGTATCTGAGTTTTGGAGCGCCAAAACAGCTTTGCACTACTATTCTGTAAGGGGGGAATCCTATAAATGGCCCTCAAAAATAAGTCCAAGAAAACAAATAGGCAGGCGATTCACAAGATCCAGCATAGAACAGAAAAAAAGATGTGAATCGCCAATGCCAATGTTGAGAAAAATAATTTATTCACCACATTATTTAAAATAGGCCCAACACGGCTGTGTCGGGCCTATTTTAAATAATGTGGTGAATAAATTATTTCTCTCAACAATGGAGATTCACATCTTTTTTTTCTATTCCTCAAAAATCAGTGCCAAAAAAAAAAAAAAATCAGTGCTAAGTGCTATTTTATTTATGGAATCATATGTACCACTGATTCTCACGCCTAACTTTTGGCGCCAGAATTACGCCTGCTGGAACCTGGTGTAAATGTTGGCGACCAAGATAGGCATGCTGAGAATATATTCTCTAATACAGCATAACTTTTCAGAATGCCCCCCCCCCCCGGACAACGCCCCCTTTTGACCTCATGTGCAACTTTCTTCAAATCAGTCAACTTACTTTCTAATTCTTCCTACTTTTTTACCCATCTATATGTTACAACTTTGCCTTACCCTTCACTACCAATTATAAAGTTCTATTACGTATTGTGTTGTCATTGCAAGTAGTATACCATGCCATACTTTGTATTGTTACTTGAATATTTTTACTGCTGTAATTGCCTATTGCTCATGTTTGATCTATTCTTACTGTACACTGCCTTGAGTGAATTCCTTAAAAAAGGCGGTAAATAAATCCTAATAAATAAATAAATATGGGAGTTAAGCCCTCTGCCTTATAGAATAATGTGCAGCCAAATGGGCGCACAAATTCTGAGTGCCAATGAACATCAATAATGGTGGTTGTTAGCCCCCAATTATTGATGGTTAAGAGCTCATTCAATTAATTTGTGCGCACATCTCGGCAGTGTGCTCAAATTTGGCCACACAATTTTGGGTGCCATATATAGAATCCAGAGGTAAGGGACGCCCTTAACACCATTACAGAATTAGCGCTAAGCGTGCTTCTTTGTTGTGCCTACATTTATTTATTTGTTTGTTTGCAGGATTTGTATCCCCCATTTTCCCATATTGGGTCGATGTTAAACAAATACAATCAGAAATAGGGTAAGGGAAGGTAGAGGTAGATGGGAACAACAAATGACAGAGGAAATAAGAAATAACATTGTCTTTTCAATCAGTGCAGGGTTGAAGCAGCTAAGCAGATTCAGAAGGGTAGGCCTTACAAAACAAAGGGAAAATTAGGTTCTTACCTTGGTAATTTTCTTTTTCTTTAGTCATAGCAGATGAAGCCATTACGTATGGGTTGTGTCCATCAACCAGCAGGGGGAGATAGAGAGCACTCAACTTTTCACAGTGCCTCATGGCCAGCCAGCTCCACTGCCTCTTCAGTATTTGAAGCTTCCAAAGCAGTATGGCAAACCGCAATGGGAATAACAACATGAACTTTCCTCACAGCGAACGATGAGGGCATGAACTCAAAAGGATGGAATGAACACATCCTCCTGGAGGGAATAAACTCGTCCTCCTTATTGTATAACTGGAGGGGATACACGCAACCTCCTGGAGGGAATAAACTCATCCTCCAAAACATAAACTGGAGGGAATGGACTCATCCTCCTATAAGTGAACATGAATCCTGAAGACTGTTTTCCAACTTTCTCCCAAGGAAGGAACTTCAGGAAACAAGAACAGAACCTGAAACAGATTCACAGCATACAGACAATCATACAGGGAGGGCTCATGGCTTCATCTGCTATGACTAAAGGAAAGAAAATTACCAAGGTAAGAACCTAATTTTCCCTTCCTTGTCATCAAGCAGATGAAGCCATTACGTATGGGATGTAACAAAGCAATCCCTATATAGGGTGGGAACAGGTCACACCACGCGCTAGCACTTGTGTTCCAAAACGCGCATCCCTCCTAGCAGCCACATCCAGCCTGTAATGTCGGGCAAAAGAGAGCTTAGAAGCCCATGTTGCTGCACTGCATATCTCTTGACAAGAGAGTGCTCCAGTTTCAGCCCAAGAAGAAGAAATCGCTCTGGTAGAATGCGCCTTAAAGGCTACAGGTGAAGACCGGTCGGCAAGCAGATAAGCTGAAAAGATAGCTTCTTTGAGCCAGCGGGCAATAGTGGCTTTAGACGCTGGAGACCCTCTGCGAGGACCTGATAGCAAAACAAACAGATGATCATAGATCCTGAAAGAGATAGTAACTCGCAGATACTGCAGCAGAGTCCTGCGCACATCCAACAGGTGCAACTGCCCAAAAGATTCTGGACACTCCTCCTTATCAAAGGAGGGCAAGAAAATAGGCTGGTTTAGGTGAAACGCTGAAACCACCTTAGGCATGAAGGAAGGCACGGTTCGAACCGTGACCCCGGACTCTGAGAATTGCAGAAATGGGTCTCTACAGGACAGCGCCTGGAGCTCTGACACCCGTCTCGCCGAAGTAATGGCCACAAGAAAAACGGCCTTTAGTGTCAAATCTTTCTCCGAAGCGGCTCAAAAGGAGAAGCCTGCAGGGCCTTCAAAACTAGCCCCAGGTTCCAAGCTGGGCAGGGTGCTCGCACGGAAGGCCGGAGCCGAAGCACCCCATTAAGAAACTGTGCCACATCTGGATGAGCAGCTAAAGACACGCCTTCAACCTTACCACAAAGGGAGGCCAACGCTGCCACTTGCACCCGCAGGGAATTATAGGCCAAGCCTATTTGTACATCATCCTGCAAAAAGTCCAGAATCGGCGAGACAGGAGCCCGCATGAGGTTGATCGCTTTTGAATCACACTAAGACTCAAACTGGCGCCAAATCCTGGCATAAGCCACGGAAGTGGAACGCTTGCGAGCCTGCAGGAGAGTGGAAATGACTGTGTTTGAATAGCCTTTGTCCCTCAATTGCGCCCTCTCAATCGCCGTGCCATAAGACCAAAGCGGCAGGCGTCTTCCATGGCTACCGGGCCCTGTGACAACAGGTTCGGTACCAGAGGTAAAGGAAGGGGAGCCTCCACTAGCATCTGTTGGAGGTTCGCATACCAAGGCCTCCTGGGCCAATCCGGGGCGATGAGGACCACTTCTCCTGGGTGCAGCCGAATCTGCAGCACGTGCCCTATCAAGGGCCATGGAGGGAACACGTATAGTAGGCCCGGAGGCCAGGGCTGAGTCAAGGCATCCAACCCTGCAGAGCGAGGATCTCTCCGTCTGCTGAAGAAGCACGGGACTTTGGCATTTGAACTTGTCGCCATAAGATCCATCACGGGCTTGCCCCATTTGGCACATATCTGCAGAAATACTTCATCCGCTAGTTCCCATTCTGCTGGATCGATCTGATGCCTGCTTAGATAATCGGCTTGCACGTTGCTCTGACCTGCAATGTGAGCTGCCGACATAAACTGAAGATGCAGCTTGGCCCAGTGGCAAATCTGTTCGGCCTGCGCAGCCAGTGCTCTGCACTGAGTGCCGCCTTGTCGATTTATGTAGGCCACTGCTGTCGTGTTGTCCGACATCACTCTGACAGCCAATCCTTCAAGGGTCACTTGAACGGCCAGAAGCACCTGAAACACCGCTTTCAACTCCAGGCAGTTGATAGACCACTACGACTCCTCGGGTGTCCATAGACCCTGGGCATGCTTCCCCTTGCAATGTGTGCCCCAGCCCTTCAGGCTGGCATCTGTCACTACTAGACACCAATCGGGGAGCGCCAGCAGCATTCCTCGCCACAGCATGCTGTCTGAGAGCCACCACTCCATGCTGAGTCGGGCCACAGGGAGCCAAGAAAGTCTGCATTGATAATCCTGAGAAACTGGAGACCATCTTTGAAGTAGGGAATACTGTAGAGGTCTCAGGTGCGCTCTCGCCCAGGGCACCACTTCCAATGTGGCTGTCATCGATCCCAGCAGCTGGACAATGTCCCAAGCTCGCGGGCGGGGCATCCTCAGGAGCAGACGGACCTGATTCTGAAGCTTGCACCGCCTTAGCTCGGGTAGGTATACATAGCCCGAGTCTGTGTCGAACCTGGCCCCCAAATATTCTAGAGACTGCGAGGGGGTCAGGTGACTTTTGGCCATATTGACGACCCAGCCTAGAGATTGAAGTACTGAGACCACTCTGGCTGTAGCTTGATAGCTCTCTGTTACAGAGTCTGCTCTGATGAGCCAGTCGTCTAGGTACGGGTAAACCCTGATACCTTCTCGCCTGAGCAAAGCAGCTACTACCACCATTACCTTCGAAAAGGTTCAGGGAGCTGTGGCGAGGCCAAAAGGCAAGGCCCGGAACTGGAAATGTTTTCCCAACACCGCAAACCTCAGAAACTTCTGGTGCGGGGGCCAAATTGGTATGTGCAAGTAAGCTTCTTTCAGGTCTAGAGACGTGAGAAACTCTCCTGGCTGTACCGCAGCAATGACGGAGCGCAGGGTTTCCATGTGGAAATGCCGCACTCTCCGGGACTTGTTTAATTCTTTTAAGTCCAGAATAGAGCGAAAAGACCCACCTTTTCGTGGCACCACAAAGTAGATGGAGTATCGGCCGTAGCCGTGTTCGGCGGGAGGTACCAGGGACACGGCCCCTAACTGAATCAGACCTTGCAAAGTCTCCTCTACCGCCGCCCGTTTGGCGGCAGAACCGCATCGGGACTCCACAAAACACGTCTCTTACTGGGGCGTTGAATTCTATTCTGTAGCCATCTCTGATCAGGTCCAGAACCCACTGATCTGAGGAAATATTGGCCCACTCCTCGGCAAAGAGGGAAAGACGTCCTCCGATGACAGGAAGTGAGGAGGGGGCCGGCGCACCATCATTGAGAGGGTCGCCCCTGAACTCCAGGCCTAGAAGTGAACCCAGCAGAACACCCCCGGACGGTACCTTCTAGCTTCACGGAAGCGAGGTCTATAAGAGGAGTGGACCGCCTGGCCCTTGGAGGAAGGCCTCGGCCTATCTTTGGGCAAGCGCTGGGGTTTAGGATCTCCCAGGCCTTTAACAATTTTTTTTTCCAACTCCTCACCAAATAGGAGAAGGCCTTGAAAGGGCAACTTCACCAACCTTTGCTTATAGGCCATGTCCGCTGCCCAATGTCGTAGCGAAATAAGACGGCGAGCCACCACTGCTACTGCCATTTGTTTAGCCGAAGCTCTGACAATATCATAAAGGGCATCAGACAAAAAGGACAAGGCCGACTCCAGCCACGGAGCCACATCCAAGAAGGGCTACGCTCAATCTCCAGGCTGTTCCACTGCCTGTTGCAACCACGCCAGGCAGGCTCTAGCAGCATAACAACTGCATGCAGACGCCCGAACAGTAAGACCTGCAATTTCAAAGGACCGTTTAAGTGCTGCTTCCAGCCTACGGTCTTGTATATCCTTCAGGGCAACTCCTCCTTCCACAGGGAGGGTAGCTCTCTTTGTCACCGCAATGACTAGGGCATCTACTTTAGGCATTGCAAAGCGAGCCAAATGCTCCTCACGCAGAGGGTATAATTGCCCCATAGCCCTGGAAACTTTCAAAGGTCCCTCGGGGTCAGCCCACTAAGCGGAAATAAGCTCTTGGATGGAGTCATGCAAAGGAAAGGCTCGAGCAGGCTTTTTGGTACTAGCCATCCTAGGATTCACAGAGGAGGCCACGCCACTGTCAGGCTCTTCAATAGAAAGGACCTGTAGGGCATCTGAAATAAGCGCTGGCAGCTCATCACGGTGGAAAATCCTCACCGCGGAGGGATCATCCAGATCCTATGGTAATTCTGCACCTGACTCTGGCTCCTCAGACCACGAAGGCCTGCCAGAACTCTCCGAATCCTCACAGCCCAACCACAGGGGGGAAAAAGGAGGTGCACCACAATCTGAAGGGGAATTAGCCCTTCTACGCTTTTCTTTATGCCAATTATCAGGGAAAATAGCCTCAGCGGGCAGTCCCAGGCCAGAATCCACCGGGGGGGGGGACAATAGAAGGGGCCTCAGACGACCCTTGAGGGAGAGCTCTTTTCAGCATGTATGCTTTATGCAATAACAACACAAAATCAGGAGAGAAAAACTCGCCCTGGGCACCCAGATCCCGTCCGGGGCTAGCCGCTCCCTGAATAGCCTCAATTCGAGGTCCTCCCCCGGGCTCAGGGCTCTCCGTCTCAACGGAGGCCGCGCCATGCGGAGAATTCAAAATGGCGTCCGCTGCCAGCTCTGAGCGGGAAGAATCATCGCTTGCCATGCTCGGGCCGGCTCTTACACCTGTACAGCACGATTTACAGAGCCCCGCTGCTGATTTGCGCTTGCCACACCGGGAACAGCGCTTTACATTCTCTGCAGCCATCGCCAAAAATGGTGAGAAAATTCAAAATGGCGGTTTTGGCCCCAATCGCGGGCCCACCCCGGAGGAGTTAGAAAGCACTCTTACCTCACCGGACCGAGTATCACAGCTCCGGTCCCATAGAAGAATCAAAGGAAAACCTCTGTTCCTTTTTTTTTTAACGCTGTGAGGAAAGCAGAGGTAATAAGAACTCCAGAGGCTCAGATGAGTGGGAAAGGCAGGGTAAGGCGAACCAATGTGTCTGCATCCACTGAGTGGGAAAGGACAGGGAAAAGCAAGCTAATATGTCCACATCCACGGGGGCATGGGTAAGGCAGGCAAAGGGCTAACCTATGTGCCTTCAAAGTGAAGCTGCTATAGCCTCTAACACCCCGGCTAACAACTGGCAAGCCAGGAGCCACCCCCAGGCAGATTTTTGATGGAGCTCGAAGAAGCTGCAGCCACCCTGCTTGGGGAGATAGAGAATACTGAAGAGGCAGTGGAGCTGGCTGGCCATGAGGCACTGTGAAAAGTTGAGTGCTCTCTATCTCACCCTGCTGGTTGATGGACACAACTCATACGTAATGGCTTCATCTGCTTGATGACAAGGAATAGGTCTTTAAAGTTCACCGGAATTTTAGATGGTCATGTATCGTTTTCATAGGTGTTATTTTACAGAATTGCCCCCCCCCCAGGTTGTAAGTCTTCAGGGGACATGAAAATACCTGGTGCACCTGAATGTAACTGTCTTTGAGCCTTAAAAAATGTGAGCTAAATCCAAATCAATTTTACTGGGGAAAGAACTAAAGAATTCCAGTATGGGAAAAGGAGTAATCAATAACATGGATCTTAGCCAAAGCCAAGTGCTGTAGATTTGAAAATAGGACATTGCAGGGAGAGCTCTCAAAATTACAAAAGGCTTTGGACAACATACCTTCTCCTTGCACTACTTGAGTGGCGTTTTGGCTCAGAGAAGAGGAAAATGGGTTTGGCGCCAAAGATGACTTCAGCATCTCATTATCCTTCACCAGTTCTTCAGCCTTCTGCCGTAGTTTGGATGCTTCCACGTGAGACTCTTCCATGAGCTCTCCTATTTTACCAGTGTGAGAGGTGAAAAAGGAGAGGTTAGAATGCCGACATGAGGCGGGACCTGCTCTGGAGAAACTAGGAGGAAACACAAAGATAAAAGCAAAACAACAGTATGGCAATGAGGTGGGAAGAGGGATAAGGGATGGGATTCACAGGCATGGTATAACACTGACATCTAGGAGCAATTCTACAACAGGGCACCTACAATTAGATGCTTAGAGAGTGTGCAGTACAGTCTATTTTTAGAGTATTAAAATAACCGGGTATATATGCACTTTAACATTTTGGTGCAAGAACTGACACCAGTTTTTTTGGGTGCTGTAAGTTTGAGCTCCCAAGGGTGGCAGACGTGCATAACGTATGTATTCTGTAACTTATGCACATAACTGAGAGCACCGCTCATGCTCTGCCCCCCCCCTTGTAAAAATGCATTAAGTTTAAGTAGGTATTTGCAGAATAACACTTAGGCAGCATGCTGACACACTGTTCCCTCTAAGATAAGCAGGAGTCCTCCCCCTACAGTCCTGCCAGTGGGTGGTGCTGTTTCACTATCACACTTTCAATAGTGAGGGACAGGCAAGCTCTGCAGGACTCTAGGGAACCTGCCTGTCCCTAGCAATTGAAAATACAATATTGAAGCACCACCCCCTACTGGCAGCAATGCAGTTGGAGGACTCCCGCTCAACTTTGAGGGAACAGTGATGCTGACATATAGGCACATATATGCTAATATTCTGTTCATTTATACGCTTAACGCACGCATAAATATTAGCACCTAGTTGACAGAACTGCCCTGCTAGTAGCCAGATATTGGGTCCGTGATTTCAGGATTGGAAAAGGAGCTCTGGTGTTTGGCCACTGACCAAGGACTGTAATTGCAATGACCAGAGGGAGGGGATGGAGAAAAATGCTTCAGGAGTTAGAAAGAAAGACTTATCATATCAGATCACAGTTCTGAACCCAACTGAGACCCAAAGAAGTAAAAGCACTGCTCTGTCAAAAAATAACACTGGCAAAGAGCTTTTCCTCTGCAAGTTTTAAGCCAGCTCAAGTGACTGCCATCAGACAATTGTTCAGTGGCCCACATGGAAGCAGCGTGTGCTGGCACAAGTCTAGTTTACTAGTGAGCAGAATTCACGTCATTAAAAAACCCCTTTGCAATATTCAGCTCGGTTACATGCAGAACTAAGTGTTCTGCCACAACAGGAGCAAGGTTCACTTGCAGTGTAGGGAAGTTTGTGTTGTTGGTGATGAAGGCGGATGCTGATAAGCAGAGGGTTCCATTTCTATAAAATCCAAATTCACTTTTTATTACAAACCAGACACCTGCCTGCACGTCTCCTTAGCAAGGCAAAGTGCCTAGCAGTCACTCAAGAAAGATCAAGTACCACAACTTGCTGAGCAAAATGATATACAACTCCAGGTTACCTGGATTCTCATTCGTACCAGAAGTTCAATATTTTAAAAAATCTGAAAGCTGCCTAAGGAAAAGTGCAGGGGTGAGAAAACAAGGCAAACGTCCCACAAAATCCAACGTGGAAGATAAAAGCAAAATGCAGATGTAACAAGAAGATAAACAGTCTTTATTTAAAATCCAAAGGCTCCCAGAGATTCACACACCTGTGCCCAACAAGGCCATGTTTCACCTTGAAATGCCTGCGTCATAGGCTAAATTACCAGCTGGTGGAAAATTACAAACTTCACCATGTCTGGTTCAACTGACAACAAGATTAAAAGTAATGCTCCTTCCTCTGGGTGCATTGTATAATTGAGGACTTCACCTTCATCACCTGCAGCACAAACTTCCCTTACATTCCCAGCAAACCTTGCTATTATTTGGCAGAGCATTTAGTTCTGCATACAACCGAGCTGTCTATTGCAGTGGTGGTTCTAAGCAATGCAAATTCTGCTCTCTTGTAAACCTTCCAATGGCCACAGTTTAAAAAAAAAAAAAAATCCCTCTCAAAGGGCATTTCCAGACACAGCTATCCCACAGGTTCTGGAATAGTGGGAAGCTACGTAATGGAAGCACTATTCTATGACGTGCGTGCTCTCTTTATAGATTAAAGTTTAGCGCCAATTCCAACACCTAACTGTAGGTGCCAGACGTATACCTGCTGAAACCTGGTGTAAACGCTGGCGCCTAAGATAGGCGCATTGAGGCAGTATAACTACGTATGCAACTTTTTGGACTATGCCTGACACAATCAAGGCCATGCCCTCTTTTGAGAGTTATGCGCCATACCTTAGAGAATAGTGCACAACTAGATGTTGTGAGGAATATGAGGGTGAGAGGGAGAATGAAGGCACATGGAGGAACGAGGAGGATCGAGAGGGAGGGAGAATGGGTAGAGAAAGGGAGGAGTCTTTTCTCCTGGGGAATTGGAGAAAAGGAAAAGACAATTTCCAGCAGCCCCTGAGTAGGTCCCATGGTAGAAACAGGAACTTCAATCCCCAACAGTCCCCAGAGGAGGTCAGGAGAAAGGCCAGAGAAGGGAGCTGGAAAAACCTGTCCCAGAGAGCCAGGATGAGGGAAGGAGTTCTGAACCTACCCAATTAAGCAAATGGAGAGCAGCTGAGCAATGGTTGTGGGGAGGAACCTATGGACTGGCAAGAAGAAAAGGGGGAGGAACTAGAGCAAGAGGAGCCGATGGAGATTGCTGCTCTGACTAAACTGGAAGGAAAGGAGGTGAAACAGGAGAGGGCTGCTCGGGAGCAGAGCCTGGTAGAAGAAGGGAAAAGGTGGCTATCCCACGAGGGGAGCTGAGAGAACAGGTTTACCACGGAAGGGTCATGCGGGTGGTGGTCAGGGTATAATTCTGGCCTGGTTGGGGTGGGACCCTTGCCACTTTCCCTAGGTTGATTTCTTTCGAAAGGGAGAGAGGTGGAGTGGTGGTTTTGGGCATAACTGCTATACATGAACTGCTGGGAGTTTGAACCCTTTCTGAACTGCTGTGTTTGGGGAATTGTTTTGCATAACTGCTTACATGAACTGCTGGGGAGTTTGAACCCTTTTTTGATCTACCGTGTTTGGAGAATTACTTTGCATAACTGCTGGGAGTCTGAACTCTTTCTGAACTGCTGTTTTGGGGAATTATTTTGCCTAACTGCTGGGGAGGGTTTGAACCCTTTCTGGAGCTACCGTGTTTGGAGAATTACTTTGCATACCTGCTATACATGAACTGCTGGGACTCTGAGCCATTTTTAAGCTACTTTGTTTGAAGAATTGCTTGCATAACTGCTTTATACGAACTGCTGAGATTTTGGAACCTTTTGGTTTTTTTTGTTTTGTTTTGAATACTATGCTGTTCAACTGCTATGCTTCTTGAGAAATGCTGTGGTGGGAACTACCTTTGGAGGAGCAGTTGACACAAAGGGATTACAATAAAGTATAATGATCTGACCTTGTGGATTGCCGTGTGCTCTGTAGCAGTGGATTACAGCACACAGCTCAGCTAAAGGGCCGAAGGACTCAAGAGTCTCCCGGTACAGGAGACTTTTCCAAGAGTCTCCCATCTTAAGCATGCAACCAAATTTGCGGCGCCAATCTGGGTACCATATACAGAATCTGGGGGTTTATGCACTCAAGTGTGCCCCTATAGAACACTAGCGTAAACTGACGTTGGTATGCCTAAACATAGGTGTGCTCACATCAGGTTTACGACTGGCGTAAATATGCACACCTCAATTTTGCATTTGCAGGCACAATATTAGGCAGCCTGTACAATGGCGGCCCTGCCCATGAAACGTCCATACCCTGCCCCTTGCAACTATGCCTAAGTACAGAATAGAGATTAGACATCCTACTGTCATTTACACGTGCAAATGCACAGTTAACTGCATGGATAGCAGTATTCAAAAGTACATAAGTATTGCCATCCTGGGACAGACTGAAGGTCCATCAAGCCCAGCATCCTGTTTCCAACAGTGGCCAATACAGGTCACAAGTACCTGGCAAGATCCCAGAAAAGCACAATACATTTTATGCTGTTTATCCTAGAAATAAGCAGTGGATTTTCCCCAAGTCCATTTTAATAATGGTCTATGAACTTTTCCTTTAGGAAGCCAGCCAAACCTTTTTTTAAACCCCGCTAAGCTAACTGCTTTTACCACATTCTCTGGCAACGAATTCGAGTTTAATTACATGTTTAATGAAGAAAATGTTTCTCTGATTAGTTTTAAATTTACTACTTTGTAGCTTCATCGCATGCCCCCTAGTCCTAGCATTTTTAGCAAGAATAAACAAGCAAATCACATCTATCCGTTCCACTCCACTCATTATTTCATAGACCTGTATCATATCTCCCCTCAGCCATCTTTTCTCCAAGCTAAAGAGCCCCAGCTGCTTCAGTCTTTCCTCATAGGGAAGTCATCCCATCCCCTTTATCATTTTCCTCGCCCTTCTCTGTACCTTTTCTAATTCCATAAATTTAAGCACACAAATGACACCTATTTTTATGAACTTGTTACAGAATGAGAGGGATAAATTACATGTGCCGAAAGATTACACTTACTTAGAGTAATTTTATAAGTGGGTGCATACTTTAAGCAGAACTATTTTGGTGGTATTTTAGCTATTTACATATGGATGTGACCACATATGAACCATAGTGATTCACATCATGGGAAGGCATTAAACAGACTCCCTCTAGAGTAGAAGGTCGTGTAATACCTCATGGTGATGTGAATCCTTGATACCATGAGGCCAAGTTTAAGCCCCCGAAGCAGCCCGTGTAGGGCAAAACATGGCCGTGTCGGGCATTAGTTTAGTGTACTACTAATAAAGATTTTTAAGATTTCATTTCTCTCTCATGGTGTCTGCTTCCACAATTTCCTTCTTGGTAGGGGGTAATATTCAGCCTGTGGCTGTAAGCGGCGTGTAAGCCACAGGATGAATTAACCCCAGATAGTCAATGCTGGGGTATGGCCAGGGGTTAGTGTGGCAACGCGAAAGTTAAACTGGGCACCGGTTAACTCGGCGCATAAAGACAAGACATTCTTTTTGCTGTTCTATCTTTAGCTGGTTCATGGACTGAATATCACCAATAACCATCTAAGCTGCGACTCTGCTTAAAGCTCCGCACCCAGACCCTCCAAACACAAGGGCTATGGATATGGCCGGTTAGCGGAGATATTAAAGTGCCACTGAATACCAGCAGCCAGTCAGGGCAGCAGGGTTTAACCAGGTAGGAAAGTCTCTGTACTTTAGTGCATAAGTTGCTTTATGGTTATGTTCCAGATTATTTAGTGGAGTTATTTGCTGTGGGTACTGTAGGCCATTCACTTAGATCTAAGGACTGCTGTTTATTGCAGCTTCCTGCTTTTAAAAATGTGAAATATAAATCAATTCACGAGTCTGGCTTTCTTTACTGTTCAGTGCAATGCTGGAACTCTCTTCCTCTGGAGTTGAGATTTATTTACACATTTATACCCCACATTATCCCGAACATACAAGGCACTAATTGACAATAATTTGAATTTACATGCACATCTTTTTAGGTGTATTCTATAAAGAGATGCGCGTAAGTTCTAGTCCACGGATCTAAAAAGGGGGCATATTTCCACCTCCACCACCACCAGTGCTCCCTGCTAACAACTCATCCCAGCCCGAAATGTGCGTGCAAATTAATTTGCTAACAAGCTTTTAACCATCAATAATTGGGTGCCAATTATTCATGTTAATTGACACTCATTAGAACGTGTCTGCATCTGGCTTCACATTATTCCGTAAGGCAGGGTGCCACGGGAGGGGTATGGGCGGGTCAGGGACTTTCCTAAAATTTATGTGCGCCGTTATAGAATTAGCAGGATCTGCACCTAATTTACGCGTGGGGGTTTACACCAGGTTTTCATTGGCGTAAATGGGCATGCCTTAATATAGTCGTGGTTCCTGGTGCTAAGCAGTAATCTATAAACCACACCCAACGATGTTTTATAGAACAGCGCCAAGTGCTTTTTTTTGGCGATGATTTTTTTTTAGGCACCATTTATATAATCTAGTCCTTACTGCATTATAGCACATGCTAACCTGATAATGCAGAGTTAAGACAGGAGAACTTAGCACTTCCTAACAGGAGGCAGTAAGTACTCCCCTGTTAATTTTTTGCAGGCACCATGCGCTAGTGGGAACATTAAGGCACAATCTGCAAAGAAAAAAAAAGAAAAACCACTAAAAAAAATTGATGCCTTATATCTGAGCTTTTTAAATGGAACCAGAACTACTACTACCTAAAGTTAATGTCTCGTACTCTTCCTAAATCTCACTCTTTGAACAACTATTTTTGTGAGAGTACCCTCAGAGTTTTCCACTTACTTCGGCAATGAGTAATAACTCCTGCCCAGTGGTACAGCACTTCATTCATAGGGTTAATCTTCTTTTGTAACACCGTGTTGCGTACAGCGTGCTATTAGTGTCTTTGAGTAATAATTCATTTACATTTTATAACTCCTTCACCAGCTGTACTCATACACTCATACTTTAAACTAGCATAATTATTCGAGAAGACTGGACTTATCTTTGTCAACGTCCTCACTGGCTCTATGCTCCAGTGTATCCAAATCTGGAATAAAGATCTGACTGCCTTCCTCTAGAAGCGCCCGACACTGCGGGTTTCAAACTTCTTTCTTCAGGGACTCGGGTTAAAGCTGTCAATAGATGATAGCTTTAACCCGAGTCCCTGAAGAAAGAAGTGGAAAACTCTGAGGGTACTCTCACAAAAATATTTGTTCAAAGAGTGAGATTTAGGAAGAGTACGAGACATTAACTTTAGGTAGTAGTAGTCCTGGTTCCATTTAAAGAGCATTTTGTAGTATCCACCAGAGACTCTGGGATTCTGTTTGTTAAATCTGAGCGTAGCAAGCAGGAAAGTATTGGGTTAAAACACATTAAACCCACATTTTACCATAATTTAGTAAAAGGGCTCCTAAACTAGGTACTATTTTTGTACTTTCCACAGAAGGGAACTGTTATATAATTACCCTGTAAACATCCTAGATAGATCACAATATTCAACAATTAAAGAATATACCCAAGCATTTTATCCCCTTCATTTTCTCCTTTAACAAGGCATTTTCCTCCACCAGTCGCTCAAAAGCTGCCACTGTAATCGCCTCCTTTCTTCCACCGGGATCATAAATCCGATAGGGTGCTCTTCCTTCCATGCATGCCACTCATTCATCCGTTTTCCGCGCCCTCATCACTGAAAGAGAGAGAAATGGTGGATCAAGGCCACATGTAGTAATTTTGCACTGACCTACTTCCAGCAACTGGGTTTCACACAAGTACGAGAACCGGTGAACTAAAAAAACTGCAGCGATGAGGAATCAACATGTGCAGCTCATGTGAGAGGTTTTCTTATTTTGAGATGACTCGAGTCTTTAGTCAACCGTGCAAGCATGAAACAAATTCTGCACTTAGAAACACTTCAAAATAAAATTTAAAAAAAAATCCTGAGCTAGCTTTCTCTTTTTTTTTTAATTTGAAAAATCATGCCCTAATGCTCCAATTATTTTATTTTGTTACATTTGTACACTGCGCTTTTCCCACTCATGGCAGGCTCAATGCAGCTTACATGGGGCAATGGAGGGTTAAGTGACTTGCCCAGAGTCACAAGGAGCTGCCTGTGCCTGAAGTGGGAATCAAACTCAGTTCCTCAGTTCCCCAGGACCAAAGTCCACCACCCTAACCACTAGGCCACTCCTCCACGCACGGTGCCTGCAAAAAATTAACAGGAGAGCACTTACTGCATCCTATTTAGGAAGTGCTAAGTCCTTTACTCAATATGATGTACCCAGAGGGACAGTGCACTTCAAATATGGTTTCGCTCCGAGTAGGAGTAAAACGTTTGCTGCCATGGGAAAAATTAATATCAGAGGCTGTGATATAAAAACACTTTTGTTGGTAAAATATATGTTGCCATATTCATCTCTCTCTCATTATGGGGCTCTTTTACAAAGCTGCGGCAGGGCTACTGCAGCAATGGTGCACGGCAATCGGTCCTGCCACCTGGTTACCACGGGTAGTTCCTGGGTGTGACACGCACCACTTGGAAAATACAGTGATACCTTGGTTTTTGTCGATAATCCATCCGAAAACAATCGGTGAAATCCGAAACCGACGAAAACCGAGGCAATTATTTCTGAGCAGGAGAAGGCGTGGGTCGCCCTTTGCTTTTGCAAAATTAGCAGCGAGGTCACGTGGACATGCCGATGAAATCCAAGACAAATTTTTTGCGGGGAAAAAAAAAAAAAAAAAAAAAATCGATGAAAAATGAAACTGACGATAACCGAAGTCAACGAAAACCGAGGTATTACTGTATTTCTTTTAGTGCCAGGGGTTTACGCGACGGTAATCAGGCAGCGCTATGGGCTGCCCGGTTACCGCCAGGTTAGCACAGCAGCTTACTGCCTCCCCCCAGGAAATGGCTGCATGGCAAGTGCTTAACTTACCACATAGGCGTTTCCTTCTTTAAAACAAAAAAAAAACTCCTTTCACCCGCTGCGGAAAAGGGGGGCCTTGGACACCACCCGCAGGGGTCCTTTACCACAGCTTGGTATAAGGACCCCATATGTATCTGTAAAACCTAGTTATCATTCAAATGTTTTGCTAATAGAAATGTAAGTCACATTGAATCCAAGCCTGCTTGGGATAATGTGGGATATAAATGTAAAAAAATAAAATAAATACAGTACATAGCTGGGTTAAACTATTAGATATGATCAAGAAAGGCCATGTCTTAAAGGTGAAGTGTTGCTTGTGATTCAAGGAACATGTGGTGAAAATCATTTTCATGGGAGAAGTTAGTAGGGATGTACACAAGCAAGAAAAATTCAGTTTTTTTTTTTCATGAATTTGTCCCGATTTTTCAATTTTATTTGGATAGTTTCACAGCTTTGTCTTAGTGGAGAACTGATTTAAGGCACACTAACTGACTAAGTACGATAAATTGATTAGTTTGTCCTAAATCGTTTTAGTATGCACTAAGGAGCTAAACGACATTAGAGTTTGCAGTTACCATAGTTTAATTCTGAAAATTAGTACACGGCAGCTGCAAATCTAATTGGGGGTGTGCCCAGTATAGCCTTATGCAAATCCCACATTAAAATATCCATTAACGTACCTCCTATTTAGGAAGTGCTACACAGGCCCATGCTAATTGCAGAAGTGACAGATAACACGCGTTATGCAATACACCTGGTCCATGCCCTGCCCCCTAACATCAACTTTCCTTAACATGCAGTATTGCGTTTGGTAATTGAGCAAATAACAGAAAATCTGTTACCGCGTGCTTAACTGCACATTAAAGGCCGGATTCAGTAAATGGCGCAGAAAAGTACACACTGGGGGGAAAAAAAATCACACTCAGTGCTATTCTATAAAGGGCTCTCCAGGCAACAGCGCTGAGCTCGTACTCTGGCGCCTAACTTTGGGCATCAGGACTTACACCAAGTGAAACCCGGTGTAAGTCCTGGCACGCAACTTGGGCGCACAGCCCCCCAAATTCTATAACACCGCTCGTAATTCTTTAGAACTCCCCTGACCAGCCCATGCCCCACCCATGGTTGCTTCCCCTTTCAAGTTGAATGCAAGAGGATTTGGGTGTGGATCTTAATAAAACCATGCACAGCCAGATCCATGAACAAATCCACATTACAGCCAATTAACATCAATAAATGACTGCTATTGATAGTTAACAGCTTATTAACTAATTCATTTGTGCACGAATCTCAGGATCATGCACAATTTTGGGTGCCATTTAGAGAATCCAGGGGTAAGTACCTAAACACACTTTAGTAAAAAGGCCAAAAAGTTTTTAAATGTGCACTAATAACACAAACGCACATTAACATATACATACCTCCAGCATATAATGGAAAAAAAAAAAAAAAAAAAAGATTAAAATTATTTATTAATAGCATTATTACAAATAAGAAATTATCTTCCCAGGTTAGTGATAAAACAGATAAAGGAGAGAATTTATGAACTGTTAGAGAAGACAAATAAATCAGTACAGAAGAAAGGTTTATAGTTCAATCATTTTTATTGATGTTCTACTTTCCAAACAATCATAACATTTCCGTTTTATCTTCCATTAAGTTATCACTGTGTTATACATAAACAGAACTCCCACAACTGGAACATCTTATTCTTTTTCCCCCTTTTTTCCCCCCCTCCCCTCCCTTGTCCCCCCCTCCCTCCCCCCTCCTCTCCCTCCCCTCCCCTCTCCCCATTATTTCCAGTTCAAGGTTGCCACAGGCCTGATTGTCACTGTTAATATCTATAAATGTTCAAATGTTCAACAGGCGGCTTCTTGCCGCCGGGGACAAAGTCATCCAAAACGGAGCCCACCGTGTTTTAAATTTCTGTCCTGCTGATGATGATATATCTCCCACTCCAACTCTCTCCAGGCGCAATAGTGTGATCATTTGTGTTCGCCATTGTTGGACATTTGGTTCCTCTGCAGATAGCCACTTTATGAGGATAACCTTTTTTGCCATAACAGTAGTCCGCACAGCAAAGTCTCTCAAACCTTTTGGTGTTGGTTTTCCCAAAGCCGGTCGGCCAAACAACAGTTCGGCGTCCAGTTTCCAACTTGTCGCCCACCATCTGCTCACTTGTTGTGTAACTTGTGTCCAAAAACGTTGGATATGTGGGCATGTCCAAAACATGTGTCCTAAAGTTGCACCTTCCCCCCCGCACTTAGGGCAGGCGCCATCTGGCGATATTCCCATATGGAAAGCTCTTCTGGGCGGGATATACCAGCGCAGTACCACTTTATATTGTAATTCCCAGTGCGACTGGGCCCACATTGACCTTCTCATGCTTAAAATGTGCGTTCTGTATATTTCTTCAGGCAGTGTTAGACCCAAGTCCATATTCCATGCTTGGGCTATAACATTATATTGTATTTCTGATGCTGTATCTCTGATGTGCCTGTGGTGGAAGGATAGTGGCACCTTCTGTTGTGCAGAGAGTGAAAAGGCATCTGCTAACTCTTCTTGGACGTCCTCCGTTAAATTCTCCCATTCCAAACTTTTCACATAGTGCCGCAGTTGGTAATAATGAAATATGTCTGTGTCCGGCAAGGAGAATTCCTTCTGCAATTCTGGAAATGGTTTAAGCTTCCCTTCTACAGTCAGTACATTATACAGATAAGTGATCCCTTTAGTTTTCCACACTACAAATCTAGGATACAGGTTTCCTGGTGGAAATGAAGGGTTCCCACAAAGCGCCAGAAAAGGTGTGACTGTGTGTTTAAACTGATGCAACCTGCACACCCAGCGCCACACTGCTCGCGCGGTGGGCATAATTCCTGTCATTTCAAGAACCTCTGGGTGAACTCCTGTTCCTGAATGTAACATATGACTAAAATGAGTGTCCCCCATCAGTTTTAACTCCATCGTTGTTGCTGTGTAGTGCTGCATGTCTCTGTACCAATCTGTAATATGTCTCATCCCTCCTGCTACCGTTATGTGCCTCAAACTAATTAAACCCAGACCCCCGTATTCTGCCGGAGTCTGTAATATAGCTATAGGGGCTCTTGGTTTTTTGCCCTTCCATAAAAAAGCTTGTGTAATTCGATTCAACTTTTTTTCATCTTTGCTTTTTAAATATAATGGTAAGACCTGAAAAGTATATAACCATCTAGGTATAATGATCATATTAAATAGCGCTATCCGGCCTAATAATGATATTGGATATGTAGACCAGGTGTGTAATGCTGCTCTTGTGTCTGTCATTAATTTTGTTACATTAACTTCATACAGCTTGGAAAGATCTCTTGGTATTCTGACTCCTAAATACTTAAGAGAGTCCCCCTCCCATGTTAGGGGGAATTGATTTTTCCAAGATGTTTTATTTTCTCCCATTATATCGAGCACCTGTGTTTTCTGAACATTAAGGGTAAAACCTGATAGCACCCCAAAATCTTCTATTATAGAAAATAAATTCGGCATGGAGCTTCTAGGATTTTGCATTACCACCAGAAGGTCGTCCGCAAATGCCAGCACCTTTACCAGCTCTCCACCCACTTCTATCCCTTCCACCTCTCTTCCCCTCTGGATAGTCTGGATAATAGGCTCTATTGTTAGTATAAAAAGTAATGGGGAGAGAGGGCACCCCTGTCTGGTACCTCTGCTCACTGGAAACACTTCTGTATTCACTCCATTGATACTTATTAATGCTTTGGGATCTGTATACAGTGTCTTGATCGCCTGTAGGAACCAACCTCGGAATCCCATGTGGCCCAACACCCCAAACATATATTGCCAATTTACTTTATCAAAAGCCTTTTCGGCATCTAAGCTAACCGCCATAGCTGGTGTTTCCCGCTGTTGGCAGTGCGCTATGGCTAGTAACAATTTTCTCATATTTTTAACTATTTGTCTATTTTGTACAAATCCCACCTGTTCCTGGCCGATCAACTCAGGCAATATACCGGCCAGTCTGTCTGCCAGTATTCTTGCCAGTATCTTTACTTCTACATTCAGCAGGGAAATCGGTCTGAATGAGTCTGCCTTGTCAGCTATTTTCCCGGGTTTTAACAGCAAGATTATTTGTGCCTCATTGGCATGATCTGGGAATGTACCCTGCTCCACCACTTGATCATAGTACGCCGTTAAGGGCCCTGTGATCTGCATCTGTAATAATTTATAGAATTCCCCAGTAAGTCCGTCGGGGCCAGGCGCTTTAAAGTGTTTTAACGTTTTTAATACCTTTTGTAGTTCCTTCCCGGATATAGGTTCATTTAATTGGGCTATCCCCTGCTGTCCCACTTGTGGTAACCCCAACGCTGTCAGATGTTCTTCTAGTTGTTGTTGATCTAGCTGGCCTGGGGATGTGTATAACTTTGAAAAATGTGTTCTCAATATCTCTGCTATTTTTTCTGAATTGTTCTGAGCTTTCCTTGTTGATCCCTTATGGTTGTGATAACTCGAGAGGGCCCCCATGTTTTTGTTATGCGAGCCAGCATCGGTCCTACCCTATCTCCATATCTTTGGAATTTGTATTTTTGATAGTGTAAGGTTCTTGTAGCCCTCTCATGTAACAGTGCATTAAGAGTTACCTGTGCTGCATGATGTGCCTCCTTATTGTTTCTTGTAGGGTCCCTGACCAAGCGTTTTTTTGCTATGCTTAGCTCCTTTTCTAACTGTACTATAGCTCTAGCAATTTTCTTATTTCGGGCGCTCACATAAGCAATTACCGCTCCCCTAAGCACTGCTTTTGCTGTGGACCAATATAATATCGGGTTTTCTGAATGCTGCTGGTTAAAGGTTTCAAATTCTTCCCATTTCTGATGGAGATATCCAACAAACTCCTTCTGTTTATACAAGTATGTCGGGAATCTCCATCCCCTTGCCCCTTGATAATACGGTGGTGCTTCCAGGTCTATCCAAACCATCGCGTGATCAGAAATTTCTTCTGGGCCTATGCTAGCCTCCAGCACCCACGGGAATAGCCCTTGATCTACTAGTATGTAATCTATTCTTGAGTATGTGCCATGTGCCCTTGAGAGATGCGTGTAATCTCGCTCCCCGGGGTGCAGTGCCCTCCAAGCATCCACCAGATTTAATTGGTGGTTAAGATCTGAAAGAGCTCTAGATCTAGGGCCCCCTCGGTGTGCCCCCTTTGGAGAGGAACAGTCCATCTGTGGGTCTCCCACCAGATTAAAATCTCCCATTATTATTAGTTTTAGGGTTTGGTGTGGTATACATTTGCGAATTATTTCTTTAAAAAAGGCTTTATCATAATTATTCGGTGCATATAGTGCTAATAACAAAATTTCCCTGTTTTGTAACCACAAATGTATTAGCACATACCGACCCTGGGGGTCTGCACTAATCAGCTCTGACCTGGCCTGTAACCCTTTTCTAAGCAAGATTGCCACTCCTCCTTTCCTGCCTTCCTGTGTTGCTGCATGTACTTCCCCCACCCAACTCCTTTTTAGTTTCTTATGTTCTTCTATGGTTAACCGTGTTTCCTGGAGGCACGCAATATCTGCTTTATGCCTTTTTAATGATGTTAATATTTTTGCCCTTTTTATTGGTGATGTAATTCCTCCCACATTCCAGGTGATAATCCGGGTTCCTTTACCCATAACCTCCTATAGGTCTATTCCTATTCTGTGTGTTTTTGTGTTCCTTGCCATCAGGCGCCCAGCCTCGCCCGATAGCCTCTCTTTTTCCCCTCTGCCCCTTTAGCAGTTGTCGCCTTTTCCTATAATAGGTCTTACTAATGCTACATATTATGTTCGCCTTCAACAACCTTGTACCATACTTTATGTCATCTATACCCCTCTCCCCTACCCTCTGTTTGTCCCCCCTCCCCTTCATTCCCTCCCTCCCTTCTTCTGCTACCCTTTGTGACCCCCCATATATCCCCATCTCTTCCCTATACAAGAAGAAGAAGTCTTGTGTGATGTTGGCAACCCCTCCCCCCAGCCCGACCTTCCTTATGCATTTTAACCTGCCCCTTATGGTCTTTCCACTCCAACCGAGTTTACATTTTTTAAATTTCCTTTCCCTTCTACCATTCCTCTGCTAAGTCATTCCTTTCTCGCCCTGTGGAAAACATTGTTAACTTCTCTTAACTTTTTAAACATTCTGTATAACATCAATACAACTGAAAGTTTTAAAGTCCTTTCTACATTGCAGTCTCTACCCTGGCATAGCATTTTCTCACCGTGCCATTGAAAAAAAAAGTGGAATCTCTCCCTGATCTGCATCCATCCTGTTTTTCAAGTCTGGTCCTTCATGCTCCTCTCCATAGTTGTCATGAACTTCTTTGCTGCTTCTGGCGTTTCAAATGTTTTCCAGGTTCCTTTATATTGTATCTTTAGTAGTGCAGGATAGATAAGCATGAATCTATTGTTAGTCTCAAAAAGCTCTTTACATAAAGGAGTAAACTGCTTCCTCTTTTCCTGAAGCGCTGGCGAGTAGTCCTGGAAGACCCTTACCGGGCTTCCCTCATATTGCAATGTTTCTCGTTTCTGCCTGGCTCCTCTCATAATCTCCATTTTATGAATAAAATTATGGATTTTTGCTATTACTACGCGTGGCCGCATCATTCCTTCTTGTTTGCGGCCCATCCTGTGGGCCCGCTCCAAACACAGTGGGCCTACGCTGTCTGAGAGGGCGAATTCCGTTTTCAGCCATCTTTCCAGAATGGTAGGCAGCAGTGAGTCAGTGATTGTTTCTGGAATCCCTACTATGCGGATGTTCGATCTCCTTGACCTGTTTTCCAGGTCGTCTATTTTGTAGTCCTGCAGGCGGACTTGTTTCTGCAGCTCCTCCATTGTTTTCTGTCTCTCCGCCGCTCCGTCTTCACTATCAGACATCCGTTTCTCCAATTCGCCGGTTCGGCGTACTGTATCTGCCAATCGTTCCTCGAGCCCCGCGATTTGGTCCGATAGCTGTTTTAGTTGGGGTTCCAGAGCCCCTTTTACCGCCTCTGTGATTTGCTGGAGCTGCAAGGTGGTAAATGGCGGCTGTGTTTGTTGTCCTGATCCCGGGCTACGCGCCATCTTGGATTCGCCCGCTGCTTGCGTTTTGTCAACGTCTTTTTTCCCCGCTTTTCCGGGCATCTCGACGTTTCCCCTGATAACGAAGGGGTCCATACACTGGACTCGCTGTGATTTCTTGGTCTGGGTGTTCCGGTTTGTGTTTCAAGATGATTTCGGGCGCTTAGGTTCGGGGCTGCCTCGGAGAGGAACTAAAACACGTCCGTTCCTCTCAATGCATCACGGGACCTCCCCCAGAAGAAAGGTTTAATGAGAAGTTCCTCCCAGAAGTAACAGGAGCCTATTTTCAGAAAGATGTGCATACGTGTGTCTCTAGTCCACACATACGCATGGATTCTGAAAAAGCCCCCTTCTTATCTCCTCCATGACGTCCTTAAAAAGTTTGGTGTAAATAGGGCACGGGGAAGGGGTGTAGGGGAGGGATCATACACAGACTTACACAACTTTTCAAAAAATGCCTTTTAAAGTCTGAATTGGGGTGCTCTATTGATAACGTCCAAAATACCACCCCCCCCCCCCCCGTTCATCTGACAGCCATTTTCAAACAGAAAAAAATCCCTCTGCTTTTCCTGTTTGAAAATGGACTGTGACAGAGACGTCTAAGCCCGCAGATGTCTAAAAAGAAGAGCCATTTTTGAAAGTAAAACATTCAACTTTTGGACGCCAAGAAAGCAGGCACAAAAATGTGTCTGACATTATTTTGAGAGAAATGGCTACACAAACGTACCTGCAGAGCAGAGGGGCAGCCTAGTGGTCAGTGCAGTGGAATTTAAACAATGGCAGCCAGGTACACTTCACACCATAACTCCTGATGTAACGTGAGCCCTCCAGAAATGGGGGAAAAAATCAAAACCTACTGTATACCACTACAATCACCTTCCAGCCAGCAGGTGTCTCTTGTATTTAGGTACAGTAGGTATTTGGTTAGTTCTGGAGGTTTCACAATTTCCACAACAAATGAGAAATGTAGAGTGGGTACAGACCTTGCTGCTCTGTTGGGTATGCCCATAATACCTGCAGCTGTCAGACAGCCTGGTATCCAATGTCACTTTCACTTCTTAGGGGGTGGGAGGGGGATTAAAGAGGGATCATGCCCTAATACCTCCACTGGTCAGTCAGAGCACCTTTTTGAAACTTGGACGTGACTGAAACAGGTCCAGACAAAAATGTCCTTTTTCACCTTGGATGTTTCTTCCTGTTCCACTATCGTGCTGAAGGATGTCCAACTTTTAGGCCCACCCTGGTCCTGCTCTTGTCATGCCTCCAAAAAATCCCCTTGCTATCTGGACAAACTCAATGAAAAATGTTTTAGGCAGATGGACGTTTTTCTGGCCATTATGAGACGTCCATCTGCTTTGACAATGAGCGCCATAGTGATCACATTACGTGTTTTTTTTTTCTAACTTTGGAAAGTAGGTTAAAAATGGAAATGATAAGTTACAAAAAGTTCAAAATGATAAGAAAGTAGCATAAAATTATTATGTACAGAAGCAAACAGATGAAAACAAAGAGACATATATAAAGTGAAAAGGACTACTGCAAAGAATGTAGTAAGAAAGGCATGTCACAAACCTCAGGATAGATTTATATTAAAAATAGAAGATGAAATACCTGGCATACAGACTACAGTGTATGTGCTGAATGATCTCCCATCTCCATGGGCCAAATGCCACTGCCTGAACTATAGTTATTAAGGATTACTGGAGATATTTTGGAGTCATCCTGTAGTGAACATGCTAAGATTTATGCACTGGTTATGCATGTAAATGACTACAATAACAACACATACAAATTCTATAAGCAGGTGTTGAGCGATTGTGTGGTTTCAAGGTGGGCATGCACATGGGTGGAGCCTGGGCACAGTATGGGCGGGGCAGTTACAAGCATAAATAATAGAATACTATTATTTAATAACAAAGAAACCTCATATCCGTAATTCACTGATTGCAGCCAATCAGATGATCAGGCATGAAGCTACAAAGAACGTAAGCAATCAGAATAAATGCTCACAATTTAAGCAACAAAATTGCAGACCCGTAAGCCCAAACAGTGGAAGAGAATTAGATACTGTTGTATTACTGTAGTTTTACCTGCAACAGATTTCAAGTTTACTGCATGTAGGTAGCAGAACTGCCTGAATCCTACATCCAAAGACAGCAGTCCTCTAACTGCCTCTAGTTTATGGTTTATTGGAACTTGCTAAATCGCTCTAGCTGCCAGGGCAAAGCACAGCAGTGTACAGAATATAAAATTTCAGAAAAGAAAGGAACTCCAATTAAAATAGTAAAAAGATATGCATTCACACAGGAGAGAACGAAACCAAGAGAAATTCGATGGTCTTAAAATGATTAACAACAATCTCATGCTGGGGAATCCAACGGGGCTGTGTTTCCAAAAGCTTGTCTGAAACGTCAGGTCTTTAAATTAGCTTTAAAGCTCTCAAGTGAGAGATCACTACAAATTTAAAGGGAAAGTGGAAAATTATTCTACACGGGGGGGGGGGGGGGGGGGGAGGAAAAAAGAAAGCACAGTGTCTACTGGATTCCAGGTGAGCAAGTTTGGGGCTTGATAAGACTAGTCAATAATCATTGAACGAAGGACCCTAGTGGGTGAGCAGGGGATGATAAGACAAGAGAGGTAATCAGGAATGCTTTTGGAGATTTCCGTCATTCCTGAAACTGGATCTGCAAGTATGGCTTTATTTGGTTTCAATATCCCAAGTTGAAAAATGCCTATCTAGGCTCAATACTTTTCCATTCAAACTGTGATGCTTAAGGTCAACAATGTATTTAATATATTAAATGGAGGAAAAGACCTCAAAAGTTTAGGCATAGCAGCAAGTGTAATATCTCAGTGCTGGCACATAACAGACTCCGGTATTATCATAGGTCAAAAACCCTCTACGTTTTAATTCAAATTCACTGGCTTAACCTGTAACTTTTTCTTCTGTTTTCTTAATCTTAAATAATTACAAAAACTATATCATGATGGGCAATTTTGAGGTCACTTAGCTTTCACTTTGCCCAACAGGGCTCTCCGTTTCACTCAATATGGAGCTTCTTCAGGGGACTAAGTGCTTCTACAACTCATCTTATCATCTGCTGGAGCTAAGATATTACACTTGCTGCTATGCCTAAACGTTTGAGGTCTTTTCCTCCATTTAATATATTAAATACATTGTTGGCCTTAAGCATCACGGTGTGAATGAAAAAGTATTGAGCCTAGATAAGCATTTTTTAGCTTGAGATATTGTTTGTATAAGCATTTTTTTCCTGAGATTTTGTCCAGACATCTTTGAACGTTTATTTGGTTTTCACCAGCTGGCCATTCCAGACTACCTATAAAAGAATATCTCAGAGACGAGAGGCAGAGATTTGAGATTAAAAGCATGCCTGGAACTCTGAAGCCAAGACAAAGTTACCTTAGGACAGCCTGAACTCAATCCAAGTCCATTTATGCTACACTCAGCTTTCTGACAAACATTCAAACAAAACACTAGGGAGATGCCAGCCCTGACAAACTAATGAAACAAAGGTCTGTGTGACACAAAGGAGATGGGGAAATCTCCTGAACTGAAAAACTAAGAGGACCACAAGGACTTCCTATTTGGACAAACTCTACGAAACTCTGGGTGCCACCCTGTGAAGGGAATGCAAGCTCCCAGCCCATCTGACTCACAGGCCGGTGCTGAACAGGAATAGACGAGTGCTTCAAACAAACAGATAAAGATAAAAATGGATTAATTAAATACTGCTGTCATAGAGGTATAGCATTACTAAAGGGCTATTTTAGTAAGAAGTGGTAAAAGTTGGGCTTGACACATTCTAACAACTATCCTGTGCACTAAGCCCAGATTTAATAAGGCATTTTTGTAGCACTTTTTCCTTTTGTTTTTATTACAGGTCACGCACTAATGTTTGCATTAGTGAGTGATACCTGCAAAAAACATGATGTGCAAGGTTTAAGTGCTCTCACGCTAACCATGTTATCCAGTTGGTGCACGATAATCCTGTTAGCTGAAAAAATATAGTTTTTAAAAACGTGCAAGTTACCATGCACAAACAGGTAAAGTACCACAACAAGCTTCAACACGTTTTGCATAGCTTGTTAGCATGTGCTAACCACACATTAAGGGCTTCACCCCCTTTAGTAAAAGGGCTCCTAAGTACTGTATTAATTATGTTCTTTCAGAAGGAAAAAAATCCTCATTAAATAAAGAATGAACAGGCACTAAATAAATAAAAATCCAACGTAGCTATGAATACATTAAAGACTCAATTATCTGACCTTCGCTGATCTGACCACCCGGTATAATATATGACAGATCCTCCAGTGACACCGAACCCGGGACCCTACTTTTACCACCGTTGTGAGCCGGGACCCTGCTTTTGCTGCATTGTTTGAGGGGCTACCATTGTTTTCCATATTATCCGACAATTAGGTTGGATAATCGAGACTTTACTGTACGTCTCTTATTGTCCCTTACTACTAAGTAGCATCAATCAATAAGTGGGTATCACTTTCCCTACATACAGTGCCCTCTCCACAGCCCCAGAGAGCAGCCCAGAACAGACACAGAACAGTCTCAAGCATATTTCTTCTTTTTAGGCATTCTCCCTATAAAATGGCAAGGTGTTTCTCAACAGTCGTGCTCCAATTAGGCTGCCAAGGTTTATAAAAACAAAATCCTTCCACAATGCTAGAACACCACTGCTGCCATAACAGCAGAAGACATCAGAGGCTCAGTGCAAGCAAAACGACTTAAAAGGTAAAAGCGCATTGTTCTAAGTTTTGCACGCAACATTAATATAAGAATATTCTATCAGAGATCTGGAAATTAAGAGTGTTCATTCTTTCCACACCATGAAGTGATGTTACTTTCAAGGACTGAATATCTAGACTCCTACAGCAGTGGCCACTTTGGCACATAAAAAGAATGTTTGTTGTTAGTCCCGTTTTGCACAGTATGTGGTGACTGAAGCTGATCCTAGGTGGGTACAGAGGCTAGATTCATTCAGTGCAAGGAAGGCAAGCATCAGCCCCGAGTGTCATAAACAGGTCTGGATTTGAGGATCTCTAAGGTGAATAACTCATGGCATTTTACACATATTTGATCCACAAGCAGTGTATAGGAACAGTCTTATTTAACATGGGGATCATTTTTGAAACATGCACAAAAAAGAGCAATCCTTTCTCTGATGAGAGCTGCAAACAAACATGGTATTGGAGATAAAAGAAGTAGAACTGAAAAGGAATGGCCAAAGGGGCATGCCCTAAGGGGCACACTATACCCCTTGAACACTGAGGAGTGGAAGAAGTGGCTGATCTTACAAACAATGGGGGGGGGGGGGGGGGGGGGGGAAAGAGGAAAGAGCGGTCTAAAAATATAACTTCTGTAAGTACCCCTGTTAGGGGCCCCATGAACAGACATGTTTTGCCTGCCATGGGTAACAGCCATCAAGTCTCATTCGTCAAAGGAGGTTCAATTAGCTCACCAAAAAGGACATCCCCCTCCTATGCCTATTGCCTCTTTATCTAAACCTCCTCAAATAAGTTGCCCCATGGTTGGTGAAGCCCCGGGACCGTCATTATGGTCTTCCTTAGTGACTTCAATACCTAAACCTACTATTGCTGTAGGTCTGGAGGATGTTTTACCACCCAAAACCTAGTCATATATTACCCTTCAAGATATATGGGCAGTGGTCACTGAGACTGAATCTAGGTCCATCAGCTGTGAAACTTTACCCAAGAGCCTGTTATAAAATTTGAGGAGATAAACAATTTGCTGTAATTGATAAGAGGTTCCAAGTAACGGACCCTCAAAAATCCACTCTTCAGGCTACAAGGGCATCAGCGATTAAAGGTTACCTCTCAGTTTGCATTATGTTATTGAGGGATGGAAAATTTGCTGCGCTCCAGTAACCTAAGGTTTTTGAATTTTCCTCAGACTAGGCTCCTAACTTCAGATACGTAGTTAAAACAATTCTTTAAGCGGGTGTTGCAATTTTCACAACCAAATGATGTTATGGTTATTAACAACTATTATATTTCTCAATATTCTTCAGTAGTTAATCCAACAGATGGTGGCTTGGATTCCCTTGGGGAATCAAATTTGGATTTGACTAATTTCCTTGAGAGTTCTAATGATGAAATTTCAGAACTTCCCAGATGTGGTTCATTCCACAGCTGAGAAAAAAAGCATTTCTTAAAGCTAAAGACTCATATTCTTAATAAGGGAGCCACATTTTGTAAGGTTCCCATGTAAATGTAAATGTTTGCCAGCAAGCAAGGGAAGAATTATGTCCTTTGATGCCACTCAGTTGGAAAATGTCCTTGAAGGTAGAAAGTAAAGTATGGATAAGAATTATAGAGGTTAATAGTCCTTTAAATAGGTGCTCCTCAAGCAGTTTTGAATAAGCCTATCTTATCCAGATAATCAGATTCATTTCTAATTTCATTGCTTTCTCTTCGTTGTTACCTGATTTTGTAAATTCACTTTCCCCCTTGCCGTGGGCTAGGTTACCTCTTTCTTTGTACTCCTTAGGGATCAGATATATTGTTAAGGTAGTATTTTTCTTGTTATATGCGGGTAGATGTGCCTTTTTGTTATTATGATTTTTGTAAAAATTCTGACATTTCAATTTTAAAAAAAGGTTAATTTGTGTCATACAGTTAAACAAATGTCCTTCCCTCTTCCAGACAGAGAAAATGTGTTTAAAAAATTATACTGAAAACCCCTCAAAGGAAAGAAAATTCTCCAGTGTCATTTTCCTGGCAAGTCTGAAGAGTAGAAGACTTGACCTGGGGATGAAACCCATGTCCTGCACATTGCTGGTCCTGATGCCGATTTAATTTAAAGTTAAGAGTGACACTTCAGGTTAGCTGGCTCAGAAATAACGCTGCAATGACTCCCATAAATATTTAATTTTAACTATAACACTGTATGCCACCAAGGGATCTGTTGCTCTTCCTGAGATTCCAATGTTTAAAGAAAAGCTGTGACTTCCTGGTACAGCTTCCCAATTGCCTGGGTGGGGGTATTACAGGGGGTAGCTGGCTACCAGGTGCCTGAAATTCAGCTCGCGGTAGTAAACCACTCACAGTTGTAAGCTGAACCAACTCTGAATATTCGATGCTGGGGCATGCGTGGCTCCTGTCACTGAAAATCCAGGTATGTCCGCCAACCTATAAGTTAACTGGGCACCACTGTTTTGCCTTCCTAACTTTATGTGGTTACTTAGCCAGTTAGTGGACTGCAAGTTGTCACCGAGGGCCAGATGGTGTCTAAAATTTAGACGCATCTCAAAAAAAAAAAAAAAAAATCACATAGAGCTGTATTAGGCACAGTTTATAGAACAGTACATAGGGCTGGGGAACATGCCTACGTTTAGGCGTGGCCTTTTACGCCACTGTAAACCTGGTGTAAGTTCCTACGCCTCAGTGTAGGTGTATTCCCCTCAAATTCTACAACAATGCGTGTAAATTTGAGTAACGCCCCGATGCATCCACAGTCCTCCCATCACCTTTCCCCTTCTCAGAAATGCACGCTAGAACTTACGCATGCCTCTTTCTAGAAACACCTAAAAGAAGGGCGTATAAATTCCAATTATTGCCAATTAGTGATAATTGGTTATCGGCCAAACATCATGACTAAATGGCTCGTTACTCAAGTTAATGCGTGCTACTCACCGAACCTTATATAGAATCCAGGGGTTACTGGCTAAGTTGCCACTCCTACCTAACTCTGCCCTCGGACTGCCCATAAACTAGCCAGTTTCGATAGAGACAGTTTCAGGGGATATTCAGCAGCAAATATCCAGCACAAGCGAATTTAACAGCCTCTCCTTGCTGTTGAAATTGCTTTGAATATCAACCCCCAGGCGTCCAGAAAGAAGCACCCAAACTTAATTTTTAAATATTTTCAAAGGGGTAGCCAAGTTAGTCCAGTAAAACAAAAACAACAGAGACAGGTGGCACCATAGACTAATCAGTTTATTGAGGCATGAAATTTCAAGGGCCAGAGTTCATGGCACCAGATGCAAATTTAATGTATTATTCACAGCCCTGTGAAGAATGTGCTAGTCATTGCTGAATGGAATCACTTACTGGCAGTATTTGCAGAACAGACAGTGCACGGCTTCTAATCTAGCAGTGTCAATGCAATAAATGAATGGGTTGAGTTGAAAGGGGAATATAAAAAAAAAATTCCCAGGAAGTTGTGAAACAGGACCCAGGAGCCCACTGACTGAACCTCCTTTCTTCCACCCCCTCCCTGGAAATCAGGATGTCACTGAACTTAAAACACATGTCCCAGTTTATCCTTCTATTGGTTAACAATGCTTTCACAACACTGAGAAAATCTCATGTACCTAAACTTGCAACTGATCTTGAACCCCACATTTGAAAAAGGTGAGTTATGAAATCTTAAATCCAAATTTAACTGTTTTTATTGTCATCTTCAAAAAATAAAAAGGGAAGAAGGGCAACCTTCGAAAGCTAATCAAGAAATGTATTAAGTTATGTCCAATAAAAAAGGTATCATCTTATTTTCTTTTCCATGTTTTATTTTGTTTGATTTCTATCAAAAAATAATGAATGATGCTTTCAATACACACAGCCACATTATACTCAGTTATGCTCCAGTTCATCTTTACCATATAAAGCTCAGAATCGATCCCAATTGACACGGACATTTACTTAAAGCAGAGCCTGCCTACTCTACACGTGAGATACTGTGAATGCAGAAGACCGAGTGTATCCTTATCAAGTGAAAACAACAATTTTCCAAAGTATAGTAGCTCAACCCTGGTCAGCTTCCCTTCCCTTTATGTGCATTAACCAACAAAGTATCTGTAAATCCCAATAAATACATAAAGTACCTTTATTTAAACCGTCTGGACTGTACCACAGTAAGGCGATATATCAACAATCTAATAAACAAACAAAATGAGTTGAGGCACAGATATGGACAGACACAACGATACCAAGTCACAAGCATTAGGGGAACCGAGTCGCCTCCCTTCCCCATGATGTGCCAGCTATCTTCCACGCTCCTCCTTCAGTGCGATCCAGCTCCCTCCCTCCCTCCTTCCCCCGGTCGCTCACATACCTGAGATCGTCCACCAACAATCCCACAGCTTTCCTTCTCCAGTGCCAGGTCCCATATGAAACAGCTTCGCTTTCGCTCCTTCTGAAGCATCCCGTCTTCTTCTTGTGGCGGAAACAGGAAGTTGCGTCAGAGAGCCAGAGGAGAGCTAGGCTAGCCCTTGTTGTTGCTGTACAGTGCGGTTTGTTACCAAATCGGTAAGCGTTAAAAATAGTGCACTGGGAGTTATTTTCTTCTTAATTCGCGCCGGTTCTACAAATAATTTTATGCATAAGATATATGCATAGACTTGGAGGTGCGTAATTAAGGGCCAGCAGGTTACAGAGCCTGAAATCAAGCTGCTTTTGAATGTAACTGAAGCCAGTTAAAATAAAAGGTCTACCTTCCTTATATGCATGAATGGTGACAAAGTTACCGCTTATGTGGTTTGTTAATGCAATTTTTAAAAGTATCACTTTATTCTTTTTCTCTGTTTTTATTTTTTAAAGTCTGTTTCCATGTGTAAAATAGACTAACAGGCAATCACGCCACCTTATCCATGTAGTAATGAATGGAACCATTGAATATGAGCATAAAGATAAGAGCTAGTGGTGCAGAAAGAAAAAACTTAAAAAATAATAATAGTAAAATTAATTTATAAAGGCAAAGACAGTGTCGGGTTCTGTTGGTGGTGGTTATTGTTCTGCTCAGATTATAGTTCTACCCTGGTGGCTGGATCCAACATATTTTATTTGTCATAAGAACTTAAGAATAGCCATACTGGGTCAGACCAATGGTCCATCTAGCCCAGTATCCTGCTTCCAACAGTGGCTAATCCAGGTCGCAAGTGCCTGGCGGAAAGCCAGTTAGTAGTGCCATTCTATGCTACCAATCCCAGGACAAATGCTGGCTTCCCCCATGTCCATCTCAATAACAGAATATGGACTTTTCTTCCAGGAACTTGTCCAAACCTTTTTTTGTAAACTAGATACGGTAACCACTGTTACCACATCCTTCTGCAATGAGTTCCAGAGCTTAATTATTCTGTGAGTGAAAAAAATATTTCCTCCTATTTGTTTTAAAAGTATTTCCATGTAATTTCATTGTCTTTGTACTTTTTGAAAGAGTAACATAGTAACATAGTAGATGACGGCAGAAAAAGACCTGCACGGTCCATCCAGTCTGCCCAACAAGATAAACTTATATGTGCTACTTTTTGTGTATACCCTACCTTGATTTGTACCTGTCCTTTTCAGGGCACAGACCGTATAAGTCTGCCCATCACTATCCCTGCCTCCCAACCACCAGCCCCGCGTCCCACCACCAGTTCTGGCACAGACAGTATAAGTCTGCCCAGCAAAAAAAAAATTAATTCATTTTACCCACTACACATAAGAACATGAACGTTGTCATGCTGGGACAGACCGAAGGTTCATCGGGCCCAGTGTCCTGTTTCCGGCAGTGGCCGGACCGGTTCGCGGGTGCCTGGCAGGATCCCAGAACAGTGCGGTACATTTTGTGCTGCTTGTCCTAGAACCAAGCAGTGTATTTTCCCAAGTGCATCTTGATGTTGACTTGTGGACTTTTCTTTTGGGAGGATATGCAAGCCTTTTTTGAACCTCCGCTAAGCTAAAGAATTGCAGAGACTTACACATTGAGTGAAGAAATATTTTCTATGGTTTGTTTTCAATTTACTACTTTGTAGCTTTATTGTGTTCCCCCTAGTCCTAGTATTTTTGGAAAGAGTAAACAAGCGATTCTGTCTACCCGTTCCACACCACTCATTTTATAGACCTCTATCATATCTCCCCTCAGCCTTCTTTTCTCCAAGCTGAAGAGCCCTAGCCGCTTTAGCCTTTCCTCACAGGGAAGTTATCTCATCCCCTTTATCATTTTCGTCCATTCTCTGTACCTTTTCTGATTCCACTATATCTTTTCTGAGATGCGGTGACCAGAATTGCTTACAGTATTTGAGGTGCGGCCGCACCATGGAGTGATACAAAGGCATTATAACATCCTCATTTTTGTTTTCCATTCCTTTCCTAATAATATCTAACAGTGGAGGAGTGGCCTAGTGGTTAGAGCACCAGTCTTGCAATCCAGAGGTGGCTGGTTCAAATCCCACTGCTGCTCCTTGTGATCTTGGGCAAGTCACTTAACCCTCCATTGCCTCAGGTACAAACTTAGATTGTAAGCCCTCCTGGGACAGAGAAATATCCAGAGTACCTGAATGTAACTCACCTTGAGCTACTACTGAAAAAGGTGTGAGCAAAATCTAAACAATTTACGAAATATGTATTCTCAATTTTTCCAAATTAAGTGCTTAAGAGTCTAAGGGCCCTGTTTACTAAGCCGCGCTATAGGTGCACTATCGTTTTTAGCGCTCGCTAATGCTAGAGACACCAATAGGAATATATGGGCGTCTAGTGTTATTGTGTGCTGATTTTTAGCACGCGCTAAAAACGCTAGTGAACCTTAGTAAACAGGGTCTCTAGTATTTGATATATAGACTCATTTTGAAGTGCTTTTGAAGTATTTTGAAGCAATTAAGGATTTAAACTTTATTGTACCATATGTATTGAACCAATGACGTTTAAGGCAAGACACATGTTGAAGGCTTGTGTGAAATGAGTTGCCACTGATGGTTCATCGTGGATGCTTTAGAAATCCAGTAGAGGTATTTGAGAAATTTGACAGCGTTGGCATTATGCACACTATAATCGTGCATTGAATCCTATCAGTAACAAAGGTACTGGGAGAGGTAGCTGGTAGTCAGTAAAAGGGCCCTTTTATTTTGGGGGGGGGGGGGGTTGAGTGATGCTCCTTTAAGCTATGCTAAACATCCAGTAGCTGAGAAAAATTCAGATTAACTATAAACACAGTTAAACTATAGGCAAACAAGTAGAGAAAGCATGCAGAGCATGGCTCACAAAATTCTTTCTGGCTTCTCTGTGAGTGTTTATGTATGTTTGTGTGTGTATCCGTAAGAAGTGCTCACAAGGTAATGTAACAGAAACCTTTTGTTCATGTCAACTCATTCCTTAGAGGGAACATTGGTACACATGCCAGCAGGAACATGTTTACTTTTAAGTGGTTTGCCTGTAGGTGTTCTGAGGTCAGCATTTGGGTAGAGCTTTTGTATACCTGTATATTTTATAAAATAGGTACCTGCCTTCATTAGAGTTCATACACATAGTTGCACTTTCCTTGAACTTTGAGAGCATTTGTCCACTTTTGGGGATTTATGTAGGAGCCTCTTGGTTAAAGGCAGTTAAATGCATATAAAATATAAGTGTGGGCTGCTATTTTTTTGTTGTTGTCGTTAATTAACCCTTTGTCGTAAAATTGCTTCCCACGTGTATTAATTTGGCAACACATGTTAGGCCAGTAAAAGTTATCTGTATCTGTAAAGGATATTCCTCCTTTCTTGTCGAGAGAGGTATTCCATGAATGTATTTATTAACAGGTGCCTAGTTTAGCAGGTGAAGTGTCATGGTGAACGATGCAAAGTCCTTGAAATGGGACAGTTGTGCATTTATTTAATAAATATAGGCAAAATGTCTCTGAGCCTTAAATAACCTAACACGGAGATGAATGTTAAAGAAAGCTAAAATGTTTCTTTTGTAAACAAGTATTCCTCATGCGGTTAGACTAATCCACACCTATGGGTCATGTCCCTTCCTGACTAGCAAGTGGAGTAGAATTTAATTTTCAGTTTCCTTTCTTTTCTAGGATGCACTGTAGAAGATGGAAGTGATGAACTAGGACAGATATCCCTGGGGTTCTACAAAAAAAAAAAAATTGTTGGCCTTTCTCAGATGATGGTCCACACCACCCAAGGGATGCAATCGTGGTTAATGTGAACTTGACCGATGAGCAAGAACAGCAGATATGCCAGCAAAAGGTGGGGAAGAAACTTGGTGAAAAGATCAACATTGTAGAAGTGATGAATAGGCATGAATGCTTGCCACAGCTGCCAATGCAGTCAGAAGTGGACAATGTGTTGTTTTTTTTTTAATTTAATTTACTTATTACAGTGTACGTTTCTACAGAAAAAAATGCTAATGATACAAACTATTATAAATGAAATTACATGTAGTAAAGAAAAGATATCTCAATAGTATCTATCAAGCCCACACTAGGAAGAAGACCAGGACAGAAAAATGAGAACATATAAATAAGTCAGCAATAAAACAAACCAACAGCAAAACAGTACTATGTTCCAGGAGCATTTAGATTTACAACAGACACAAATCTTAAACAAGATCTACACTCGAAGTTCCCTCTTACTATTAATAAAGATGACTGGAGGTTTGAAAAATATATTTCACAGAATTGTATTTGACCATACATTTGCATGGACAGTAGTTTTGACAGAAGTTTAAAAGATGTTCGGCCTTATTGGTAGAAAATCTACCACCAAGTTATAGACTCACATGGTACGTCTGTCACTACTACAATAAGGAGACTAATCAAGGACACACTGACTTTCCAGCTGGAACCACCCACTATGCAGCTTTACTGGTTTGTAGGAAGCTTTTGCAGTTAGCCTCAGTTTGCTGTAGCTAATGTAACTGACACAGGCTAAGTGTGGCCAGCTGGAATGGGACAGAGCATCTGCCTGCCTGAGCGGGAGGACGTGGTATTTTAAGTTTGTAAATTCCTGACTTGGTTCTTTTTTGTTCAGAACTCTTCACTCCTTTAAACAAAGTCATGAATGAGGCAAACTTTGGCGTCTCCGCCTACCTTATTTTTCTGTGCGTTTTATAGCTTCGTGGTGCTTCGCACTAAGAAAACTGGTTCCCAGAATTGCTGGCTTCAGACGTCTGAACAAAACAGCACTGTTACCTTACTATCTTTTATTGTACAGAGCAGTGTCTCAAGTGGTGTGACTTCGCCCCATCCACTCTGTGTCATCACTTCCTACCTGTTGAAGCTGAAAAGCAAGACAAGAATGAAGTACGCTGCCTCAGGCGTGCCGCCAAAGGGGCACAGCAAACAGGCACAGCCTGCCCCTTTATGGGTAACTTTGTCAGATACTGACATTTTTTTCAGAAACTGGGACCGTTATTGGAACAAATAGGTTGAAAAATAATCTTTCCTGGTAAAAGAAGCCTCACTACCCAACTCTAGAAACTGCAATTTTTAAGTTTTATTTTGTTTTTGGAATATGTTTTAATAATATTATGTAGGACTGTATTAACCAGATATTTTATTGTGGACACTTTACTGAAGTCTGCAGGCTAGTAGGCTCCTTTTATTTTAAGTTTTTATTGTGGTGAGATAATTTTATGACTTTATTATGGCTTCAAAGCTGAGATGGTTGGCATGTTTTATGTTTATCTTACTTCTGAAACAGCGATATCTGCTGTGGTCTTGGTTGGCCAAAAATACATCCTGTATCTCACAGTCATAATGCTTTACTTGACTGTGAGTTAGTTATGCCAAATTTAATTGAAGTGATATCACCATTTGACACAGAAGAATCAACAGTATAGATTTACAAACTTGAAACATGGCTCCTTTGCTCACCAGTTAACCAGAGTAGGGGTATATACAAGAGATTAGTTCAACTTATATGCTTATACCAGTTTATTATATTAACGCCAGATCGGTAGTAAACAAAGCAAGTACAATTAAGAACTGGATAGCAGAAGAACAACCAGGCCTGGTGGTGATTTCAGAAACCTGGCTATAACTTTCTGATGATCTTGCAAATGGATATAAGAAGGTTCACTAACCCAGGGAAATAAGGAAGGGAGGGGGCATAGCATTAGTCTGTAGTCATTCTTCAATGTTCAGTGGAAGCTCACTTTTATGTCATCTTCATCTGAGATTTTATCCTGTACTTCAGGATGACTCTAGAAGATTCAGTGTGCTGTATCCTATTTTTATTGTCCACTAGGACAATGGAAAATTGCTCATGAGAACTTTATGGAGTTTGTATCAGCACTTAATATGGAATATGCCAATATTATCTTACTAGGAAACTTGAGCCTACATTTAGAACAGAGTACTGATCCTAACGTCAAGAAAGTAAATTCCTTTCTGAGCTCATTAAATATGATATTAACCCCATCCAGTATCACACATTCAAAGGGTCATCAGTTAGATCTCTTTGCATATAAAACTAACACTCGATAATTTTTTGGTGTCAGGACAACATTGGGACTCAGTCAGTTGATCTGATCATTATAGACTATCCTATATAATAAAACGCACCTCCAGCATCTTGAAGCTGACTGCATGGCTGAGGCATTCCTGCTCTCTGTATCCATCTCCTGAATTGACATCACGTACTTCCGGGTTCGTCACAAGCAGAAGTGACCAACCACACGAGGTTTATCGGCTTCAGAATGTTGGAGGTGCATTCTATTAAATAGGATTGTCAGTTCCTTGAAGCACAGCCAGAGCTCAGCGTCCTGCACAGTAACGCTCAGACACCAGAGAGAGAGAGGGGAGGCCTGATACCAGAGAGAGGGAGGGAGGGGGGGGCTGACACCAGGAGAGGGGGGGGGGAGGTATCTCTGTCACACACACTCTCTCTCTCTCTCACAGTCAATGTCTTTCTCTCTGTCACTCTCAAACACTGTCTCTCACACACTCTATGTCTCACACTGTATCACATTCACTCTGTGTCACACAGTCACTCACACACTCTCTTGGTCTCATACACTCAGTCTCACAGCGAGTCTGTGTCTCACACACACTCTCTCGCACACCCATGTATCTGTGTGAAACACACTCTCTCTCTCACACTGTGTCTCACATACACACTTGCACACACTCTCATTCTCACACACACACTCTCTCTCTCACAGACACACTCGCACCCGGACTCACTCTGTCTCTCACACACACACACACACTTGCACATTCACTCTCTCTCTCTCTCACACACAGTCACTCTCACATACACTCTCTCAAACATACACACTCCGAGGAAAACCTTGCTAGCGCCCGTTTCATTTGTGTCAGAAATGGGCCTTTTTTACTAGTATTTTATAAGTCAATGGAAGGAAATTGAGAAAACAATTTCAATATGTCAAATACATTATACTACAAGAGGTAAAACTGATAATACTTTCTGGAGTAGGATAAATGATAGTTTAGAACAACAAGTTGATTTGTTATTACTAAACTGGAATAATCTCAGCAGAACAATCTTAGATGAAATAGCACCATTGGTTAAGAAAAAGTGACTTGACAAAGTAAGGCAAAATTGGTTTAATGAAAGCTTCCTCTCTGGAAGCCTCAAGGAGGCCCCCTGTCCTCACGGAGGTTCCAGTGGGGGTGGACCCCACTTCTGGAGATGCGGGAGGCCTTAGGGTTCTGGTTCTGGGCTTGCTCCCCTCCTCTGTCAGAGGAGGAAGAGTGTTCTCCCCATCATTTGCTTTATTGGCAGGAAGAGTTTCCTGCCTGATTGATTCAATGTAGGAGGCCCTCAGTTGCTCCAGAGCCCAGGGGTTTGACCCATCTGATGACCCCATTTTGGATGTTCTATGAGGGCTCCCAAATCATCTTCCGCTTCACAAAGCTCTTCCCAAGGGATGCTAGTGAAGTTGGAATCACTAGACTGAGGTCCCAGGAGTCCAGGGGTTTAGACCAGTTGTATAATGCCCCCGAGGAGGTTGCCCTGGTCAAAGCTGTGATAAAACAAACAAGCTCTCAAGAAGCTTCAGAAAAGCAGATTGGGGCATCAGTTTTAAGTTCAACTTTTACACAGACACTGCTAGTGTGAAGGCTTCTGTTATGGAGGTTAAAGGGAAAGGGTTATACAGCATCAGGTTTTTTATTATCAGATTTAAGCATTACTTAAGGGTTTATTAGTCTGTAAAGTGCACTTTTTAAAAGATTGTTGCTCCCCTTATTAACCTAATAGTGGATGATATTGTGCATCGCAAGTTAGTAAGTAGACCTCCAAAAGTCTTAAGAATGTAATGTTATGGGCTAGATTTGTAATGAGGAATAGGGAGAAAGTAAAGAATGGAGGCTCCAACAACTAGTTAGGTTTCTTAGTAATCCAGGGCTTCTTGACCTGGTGACTTGCACAAGCAGTCAGGTTTGGAGGATAAGTATGCATGAGATAAATATCCATGTTAGAGACCCAGCACATGAAAAATACATCTCGTGTAGATATTCTGAAACCCTGATTACTTGTGGAAGTCACCGGGACAAATTTGAAAAGCCCTTCTGCAGTATAGCTGTTGATCCAGCAAAACAAAACCCTCTGCTACAGTGTTTTAAGTTAATTTTTTAATTTACCTTTGAAAGAGTCAGTGTGGTCTCTCTCTGTTCCTTCTCCCACACCTTTGCAGAAAGCTAGAATGAATGAACAAACTCCCATCCCCATGAGTCTTTGCTTTCTTTCCCGTTTCACTCCTGTACTTCAACCATTCTTCCCGAGGGAAATATTTCGTAACCTGATATAGTCAATGGTACTAAGCGACGCAGATTACTGTAATGGAATCTATGCGGGATGCAAGGATCAAATCATAAAGAAACTTCAGACCACCCAAAACACAGCAGCCAGGCTTATATTTGGAAAAACGCGTTTTGACAGTGCCAAACCACTCCGAGAAAATTTGCATTGGCTACCAATCAAAGAACGTATCACTTTCAAAATCTGCACGACTGTTCATAAAATTATTTACGGCGAGGCACCGAGATACATGACAGACCTCATCGACCTGCCAACCAGAAACACCACAAAATCTGCACGATCATACCTAAACCTCCACTACCCAAGCAGCAGAGGACTCAAATACAAATCCACGTATGCATCCAGCTTTTCCTACCTAAGCACACAATTATGGAACGCATTGCCAAAAGCAGTAAAAACTACGCTCAACCACCTACATTTTCGGAAAGAACTAAAGACAGACCTGTTCAGAAGAGCATACCCCACCGACCCAACATAAAAATACCTGGACACTTGCGACACAATGTAACCAAAGACCGTAATGGACATTACCTGACTCTTCTTCCCCCCTCCCTCTCTAAGTTCCCCCCAATTGTACCTCATTCTACCACAATATCACTTTGTATTCATTCATACCATGTATTTGTTCAGACCAGAATTGGCTAACGCCGTTAACGGTAATATGTAAGCCACATTGAGCCTGCAAAAAGGTGGGAAAATGTGGGATACAAATGTAACAAATGTAATGTACTGCCTATGTCACCTTGCTGAAGCAGAGTGGAAGTGACGTAGGTGGCTAGCTCACTGTAGTGGCACCGGTGCAGTGTGGGACTGGCTATCTGTTGGTCATTGGAGTACTAAATCTCTTAGGCCTTTTTGTTGGTGGTAGGAAGCGGCTGATCCAGATTATGGGCAGGCAGAGACACCAAGGGTGGCCCATCCCAAAGCTGGAGATTTACCACTGCAATGCTGTAGATTTAAAGCAAATGAGTGAGATCTCTCTCCGGCTCTTGCTATGTCTTAAACCAGCTCTAGCATATGTACATTCCAAAAACTGACATATTCTGATCAATAAGTAGAAATTAAAAAAATATATTTTTTTACCTTATGTTTGGCAATTTTTACTTTTCTAATCACGTTGGTCCCATTCTCAGGTTTCTGCTTTCCTGTCTTCTCTTTGTCAGGATCTCCTTGACCATTTGGCACTACTTTTCTCTCCATGTCTACCATCCATCTTCTCCCTGTATCCCTATCCACCCTACCCAGCATCAACTCTGTGTCCTTTCCCCTATCTTGCCGCCATGTTGAACATCTCCCCCCTCTGTGTCCCTATTCGTTGCTTGTCAAACACAACTGTTCTGTGACCCTATGCGATCCCCCTAACATACCAGAATCTGTCCTCCTTCCTCCTGTCCTCTGTCAGGCAGCATCTCTCCCTCTCTTTCCTCCTGCCCTCCCCCCCCCCCGGGTCCAGCAAGTGTTCCTCTCTCTTCTCTCAATCCTGCTCCATCTCCCTTTTGGAGGTCCAGCACTTCTCCCTCTTTCTTCTTTCCTCACCAACCTGGCATATTTTTTTTCTCTCTCACCTCTCCCCCCACATCCTGGCATCTCTTTTTTTCTCTTTCTCCCCCTACCATCCTGGCATCTCTTTCTCCCTCCCATCACCGCCATCCTGGCATCTTTTCCTCTCTTCCCTGCCCCCCATCACTATCTTGGCATCTTTTCTTCTCACCTCCCCTTGACACTCTGTTCTTTTCATTCCTTTACTTCCCAATGGCCCAGCCAGCATCTCCCACTTGCCTGGCTCCCACAGTCTGCCAAATTCGCTTGAGGCCGCCAGCGGTAGCGCCAAACAGACATTGCTTCCAGCCAACACAGGGGCCTTTGTTCTGCCGCTCTTGCCTCCTCTGATTCTAATTCTGGTTTCTGGAGAAAGGAGCAGCAGAAGAAAGGTCCAGTGTTGGCCAGAAGCAGCGTCTGTTCAGCACTACCTGTGGCAGTGTCGAACAAGTTTAGCAGATTGCAGCAGTCAGGAAAGTGAAAGATACTGGGTCAGGCTGTGGAAGTAGGGGCAGGAAAGGGAGAGAGCGGCAATGCATGAGACTCATGTGGTTATACATGTGAGATGGAGAAGGGGCCCAGATGCATGTGTCACATGCCAAATGTATGTGACATGGCATACCTAAGAGCATGGGCATGCCTTGGGTGTTCTGCCTAGCAATCCACTCACCTTATAGAATAGTATCAGACATGCACATTGCAAAGAGCACTTTGGCAGGCTGGCAGTGATGTTCAAAATACTAGGTCAACCTACTTAAGTTAAAAGTAAAAATAAATGCATATTTTAATACTTAAGTAAAAAGCATAGTGAAGTGAAAGTAAAAAAGCCGTTGCCTAAAAGAATACTTTTTGAGTAAAACGTAAAAGTACCACAACTACAATGAATGCAACTAATGCTAACATTTGTATCCCAATAACTTTATTGCTGTACAATGCTTTTAGTAGAACTAAATTTTGAAAATGACAGTCACACATGCAAGTGCGCTTATGAGTCATTAATCCAGCACAGCTAAAAGGTGTTTAACAATGTGCTGGAAAGAAGTGGAGTGTTCAGTCTGATAAAAAGTTCCTTCAAATCAGACCAGGCTGAAAACTACTGATGTCTTTTGAAAGGGTCTAGGTGGTGATAAAGAGAATCTGTCTAAAACACTTGACTTCTGTATTTCAAAGAATGTTTTATATCATCGTTGTCACCATCTGCATTAGAAGTAGTGCTATATACTCATGTCATGTATCTTCATTTTCATCTTTGTTATGAATTGAGGTTGAAGGGGGGCAGACTCAGGAGTAATGTCAGGAAGTATTTTTTCACAGAGAGGGTGGTGGATATGTGGAATGCCCTCCCGCGGAGGTGGTGGAGATGAAAACGGTAATGGAATTAAAACATGAGTGAGATAAACACAAAGGAATCCTGTTTAGAAGGAATGGATCCGCGGAATTTTACCAGAGATTAGGTGGTGATGCTGGTAATTGGGAAGCAAAACTGGTGCTGGGCAGACTTCTACGGTCTACGCCCTGATCGTGACTGAATAGATATGGATGGGCTGGAGTGTAAATTTTAAGGGGTTTCAACATTACCTTAGAACTTAGTACAAGAACAGTGCTGGGCAGACTTCTACGGTCTGTGCCCTGAGAATGGCAAGGACAAATCAAACTCGGGTATAAAGTATCACATACCATGTAAAATGAGTTTTGTTGGGCAGACTGGATGGACCGTACAGGTCTTTATCTGCCCTCATTTACTATGCTATCATCATTCTGTCCAATTACAGAGAAAGCTTTCACAAAGTTGAAATCATTGTCTGTTGTTCTAACAGTTTTTCATCTGATGGCAGAGAGAAGTGTGGTAGCCGTGTTAGTCCACTCTTAAGGTTATCAATAGAAATCAAACAAAATAAAACATGGAAAAGAAAATAAGATGATACCTTTTTTATTGGACATAACTTAATACATTTCTTGATTAGCTTTCGAAGGTTGCCCTTCTTCATCTGATGGCAAACTCTGAAAGTCTTTTACTAAGCCACAGTAGAAATCAGCTGGCAGTAAACGCCGAGACATGGGTGTTTGTGTTTACCGCCTGCTGATTTGTACCGTGATCTAAAAACGCTACTGTGGCTTAGTAAAAGACCTCCTCTGTTTGAATATCTTCGAGATCTGATGTGAGAACATTAAATGTGTTGGAACCTTTCAGTCTTAAGGCCAAACAAGCAGATTTCCTCTCTAAAGACTCATCAATCCAGCGGACAGTCGCCCCAATGTAAAATTTTACTGAAAGGTGCACACACATTCCAAACTTGCTTGACACTGTCACAGGAATCTCTTAACAGACACTGCTGCCAGCCAGTGCGAGGCCTTTGCCACTCCTGTCTCCAGGTAGCATCTGAGGAGTCAGGAGCGGCAGAAGAAAGGCCCCTGCGTTGGCCGGAAGCCGCATCTGTTCGGTACTACTGGTGATGGCCTCAAACAGGTTTGTCAGACTGTGGGAGCCAGGCAAGTGGGAGTTGCTGGCTGGGCCACTGGGGAGCAGGGACATGAAAGGGAGAGAGTGAGAGGAATCTGCCAAGATAGTGACTGGGTGGGAGGGGGAGGAAAATATGCCAGGATGGTGGTGGTGGGAGGAGGGAGAAAGAGATGCCAGGATGGTGGACATGGAGAGATAAGAAGTACCAAATGGAAAAGGAGACCCTGACAAGACAGTTAAGAGAAGACAGAGGAAAGCAGAAACTAGAGACTAGGACCAACACTATTAGAAAAATAAAAATACTAAACAACAAAGGTAGAAAACATTTTTTTTATTTTCTATTTTTTAATTAGAATATGTCAGTTTTTGGAATGTACACATGCTAGAGCTGGTTTAAGTCGTAGCAGGGGCCCACAAGAGAAATCTGACTCATTGGCTTTAAATCTCCAGCTTTGGGACGGGTAAATACTTATTGCAGTGCTTTGTACCACTACAGCATCTGGAGTAATCACGTGTGATGCAGTACAACCTGTATTTTCCACATATCAGAGCCCGTCAAGTTCTCTTCCCATATAAGAACAAAGCAATGCAGTTCAACTAGATTTGAAGGCATAAGTGGTAATAACGACTATGCTAGCTGTTCAGAGGCCTGAACAATCTGCAATACATCCTCAGTCCTGCTCTGCAGCCATAATAGGTGGAGGTGATCAGCCAAAGTCCCAAGGAGTCCGATTACAAAACAAACATTTGGTAGTAAAGTCCAACAGCCTGCCCACTACTTCAGTATTAAACTCTGCCAGGCCATCCTGTCACCGATCACAAACCACATCAAAGAAGAGAGAATAGAGGGTTCTACTTACTCATCCCAGCCATGCTTCTCTGCCTCTGTTGCTTCAGAGAAACACTAAGAACAATATATTAGAGAGCCATTTCCTATCTTTCAAAATCAGGAAGCGTGTGTTGCTCCCTCCTTCCTCCCCTCCTCTCTGGGAATTTCCCATCAGCTGCAAAGGGCAGACTCGGCAGCCAATCAGAACAATGAGCCATAGCACCCTCCCTCAGCTGCATCTGTTCCTAGCGTGACAGTACGGATTGCAGACTGGGGGTAGTGTAGAATATTCAGTTTAAATTATAATAGAATCAGGCAGGAGCACAAGCCAATTAGAGCTTAAAGGAAGCTGTTATTGTCCAGAACTCATTAGAGTTCCTTTTAGAATTACAAGTAATAGTTCACTTCTGTTAAAAGGAATTCTGCCGTTTCTACAGATCTATGAATTTGGCTTGCTGTTTGTTGCCCCCTCCCCCCCCCCCCCAACAGACTTTAGAGATGCCAAGGGTGGCCCATCCCAATGCTGAAGGCCAATGAGTGAGGTTTTTCTCGCTGGCCCCAGCCATGTCTTAAACCATCTCTAACATATGTACTGTATATTCCACTAACTGACATATTCTAATCAATAAACAGAAAATTAAATTAAATTTTCTACCTCTGTTGTCTAGTTTCTGCTTCATTCTCTCTTCTCTTAACTCCCTTGCCGGGACATTTCTTCTCTCTCCATGTCAATCATTTATCTTATTGCTGCATCCCGATCAATCCTGTCCAGTATTCAGTGTCCCTGCCCCTATCCTTCTGCTATATTGAGCATCTCCCTTCTCTGTGGCCTTATTCTTGCCTGTTCACCATCGCTCATCTGTGTTAATATCTCGCTCCTCCCTCACCATTCCCAGAATTATCCTTCTTATCCCTCCCCATGTTCAACTTCTCCCCTCCCTTACACCATCCACCCTCACCTCTGTCTCTGGGGCCAGCATCTCTCCATCTTTCTTCCCCCCTGTCCCCCCCCCCCCATCTATTTTCCTGCCTCCACAGGGTTCAGCATATTTCTTCCTTTTCGCCTGTCCCCCTTCCCAGCATTCCTTTTCCATTCCCCCATCCCCCCTACCCCCAAGGGCCAGCATTTTTCTTTCACTCCTGTTCCCCTACCCCCAGGGGCCACCACCTCTCCCCTTCCTCCTCTCTCCCCTCCCCAGGTCCAGTAATTGTCCCTTCCTCCTGCCTGCCGTGTGCATGCTTCCCTCCCAGTCCAGTATCTGTGCCTCCTTCCACAGACCCAGCACCTCTAATTTTCCAAGCCCCCCCCCCCCCCCCACAGCACACCGCAAATCTCACCTGTCTGACCAGCAGTGTTTAAGACTCTTCTTCTGGCCAGCGCAGGCCCCTCGCGCACCGGGGGTGCAGGGTTTGGAGAGAGAGAGAGAGAGAGATCAGAATGCCTGATGGGAATAAAGCAGAGCTGAGCGTAACTGTGGGGAGCAGGGTCAGAGCACAACAAATGTGTGATATACACATTTCAGATATGACAAGTCATACACATTTAGACCCCTTCTCCAGCTCGCTCTCCTAAATGTGTGTGTCACATGCATTTGCTGTGCTCTGCTCCCTGCCCCCATGGTTACACTCTGCTCTGCTTTTACTCCCCTCATCAGACAGCCTGGTATCTCTCACTCTCCAACCTTGCCCCCCATCCCCCCCCCCCCCCATCCCCCCCTCCGGTGCACTGCGAATCTCACCTGTCCAACCAGCATCATTGAAGATTCTCCTGTCTGGCACAGGCCTTCTCTGCTACGGCTGGCCCGCCTCCTCTGATGCAACTTCCTCTTTCTGGCTGGCTAGCCGTGGCAGAGGGGAGGAGGTCTGTGGCAGCTGGAAGGAGCATCTTCAACACTGCCAGCCAGATAGGCGAGGCTCGTGGTGTGCCATGGGGCTTGGAAAATGAGAGGTGCTGGGTTTGTCAAAGGTGGTGGAGGAGGGGGAGAAGTGGAATGCACATATGTTAGAGCTGGTTTAAGATATGGCCGTGGCCCATGACAAAAACCTCACTCATTGACCTTCAATCTCCAGCATTGGGATGGGTCACCCTTGGTGTCTCTGACATTTAGGCGTGTGAGCTGGAGAAGGGGCCTAAATGCAAGTGACTTTGCATGTCTGAGACTATCTGGTGAAGACTCATAAGTACATAAGTATTGCCATACTGGGAAAGACCAAAGGTCCATCGAGCCCAGCATCCTGTTTCCAACAGTGGCCAATCCAGATCACAAATACCTGGCAAGATCCCCAAAAAGTACAAAACATTTTATACTGCTTATCCCAGAAATAGTGGATTTTCCCCAAGTCCATTTAATAACGGTCTATGGACTTTTCCTTTAGGAAGCCGTCCAACCCTTTTTTAAACTCCGCTAAGCTAACCGCCTTTACCACATTCTCTGGCAACGAGGGTAACAAGGTGCTAAGCTGAGCCAAGTATAAAGGGGAGTTTGTGTTCAGGATGTTAACCTGCTCTGAATACAATTATAGGTTTTCTAATAAAAAAGATATCAAAGTATTTTCTTTGTTTTATATCTGTTTATTTCCTTTTAAAAGTACACAAACCCAGTTACCACACTACACCACACCACTTTGCTCAGGAAAATCTTCAAAATGCAATTAAAGAATGGTTTCTTTTTATAGAGTTTTAAAAAATGTTCAATAACCTCTCCCCGCAACAGTTATGGGAAAGAACACAGAGAAGATATGAGCAAGCTTTGATTTATGCAAAGGCCTACTAGGCTTGATTCTAGAGCAGTGCATTCCAAATTTTATCCAATATGAGCCCATTTTAAGACTTAAAATTTCATATGACCACAGATGATAATGAAAATAAAATATCAGAACTCCACTTCCCTCCCTCTTTTATCCATTTTCTTCTCCCCCTCCCCCCACCGCCACCTTATCCAAAGCATAAAGGCAGCAGCTGCAGTTCACGCAGGGTCTGTGTTCAGTGTGCACTCACATACTCCAGTATTCTGCGTTGGGAAAAAGGGCAGGCCCTGTGAACAGTTCACCGATTCAGACCAAATTCAATGGCCATACTGGGACAGACCAAAGATCCATCAGCCCAGCATCCTGTTTCCAACAGTGGCCAATCCAGGTCACAAATACCTAGCAAGATCCCCAAAAAAGTACAATACGTTTTATGCTGCTTAAATAAGCAGTGGATTTTTCCCAAGTTCATTTTAATAATGGTCTATGGACTTTTCCATTTTAAACCCCGCTAAGCTAACTGCCTTTACCACATACTCTGGCAATGAATTCCAGAGTTTAATTACACGTTGAGTGAAGAAACTTTTTCTCCGATTCATTTTAAATGTACTACTTGGTAGCTTCATTACATGCCCTCTAGTCCTAGTATTTTTGGAAAGGGTAAACAAATGATTCATGTTTACCTGATCTGCTCCACTCTTGCAAGGTTATCCTCTCTAACTACCTATGCTGAAACCGACGGGCAGTCTCGGGGTGGAGTTAGGGAGTATCTCTTGGTGTGGTTTTTGATTAAGACCATAAGCTTTGCCATACTGGGATAGACCGAAGGTCCATCAAGCCCAGTATCCTGTTTTCAGCGGTGGCCACTCCAGGTCACAAATACTTGACAAGATCCCAGAACAGTAAAACAAATTTTATGCTGCTTATCCTAAAAATAAACAGTGGATTTTCCCAAGTCCATCTTCATAGTGGCTTAAGGACTTTTCTTTTAGGAAATTATCCAAACCTTTTAAAACCCTGCTAAGCTAACTGCTTTTACCACATTCTCTGACAATGAATTCCAGAACTTAATTACACATTGAGTGAAGAAATATTTTCTCCGGCTTGTTTTAAATTTACTACTTAATAGCTTCATTACGTGCCCCCTAGTCCTAGTATTTTTGGAAAGAGTAAACAAGCGATTCACTTCTACCCGTTACTCTCACCACTCAGTATTTTATAGACCTCTATCATATCTCCCCTCAGCCGTCTTCTCCAATCTGAAGAGCCCTCGCCACTTTAGCCTTTCCTCATAGGGAACACAAACTATAGCTGCATGATACAAGGTTCCACATTAGGACAGTGAACAAATAATTACGTAAGGTAGTTGGTACTGTCTTTTCAAAAATTAAATTACTCAGACGATTGAAAGATTATCTCTCTCTGGAAAATTTTAGATTAGTAATACAGAATATAATTTTGCCATATTTTGATTATTGCAACAATTATTGGACTGTCTAAAAAAGTTTTACGTTGTTTGCAGATAGCGCAGAATATGACAACTCGGGTGTTATATGGGTTAAATATGACCATGTGTCGCCAGTACTTATGCAGAACTATACTGCACAGATCTCCGTAACTGCTGGCTTAATAATGATACTTCAACACACAACACTAGCAGTACTGTGGTGTCTATTTTGAAAGGGGGAAAAGTCTCAACTGTTGCAGCAATCACTCAGAAAAGTTTTTGGTTGCACGCAAAAAAAGTCATCATCGACTTGAAAACCCCCCATTTTTTTTATTATTTTTTATATTTTAAATATTCAAAACACTGTGCATGCATCAATTTTTTCTTCAATCACAGTCTTACAAAAAGTGCCTCAATACACTTATCTTTGGAATGTATGCTCCAGCTTGCGTATTGATTCCAACGGTCCCGTTTCGATATTCTTCCTCAGGGAACCAAACCACAAAACATCATTGAAGCTAAAGTGAAAAAATGTGAAATAAACAGTGAGACATAGTTCTCTCAGTCTGTGTTGCAAGTGAATGGATGCATCAACAAATAGCGAGTTCATCACATAGACACAATGTCTTCATACTGATACCTTCATGCTGGAGATTTCATCTACTAACATCAGCAATACTGGACCGGGCCCAATTTAAACATATAGTTACCCAATCCCAAGCTGACACGTCAATGCCGAAGCCTGCTGGCCAACTGTCTCCCGAATCAGCTGGCACCCACATCAGCTGATGTTGACGTCTAATTAGCATCGATTTGAAATGCGTCATCAATGATGAAATAGTGGACTCGTGCAGAGACTGAACGTATACTTATTGCCAACTAACCTTAAGCATGAGCACATGGATCCAAAATCTTGCATATTAGATCGCTTGAGGAAATGTGTTCATAGAAAAGCTGCCCACTGAATGGTAGAATTTAATCCGTACGGTACCAAAGTATATATTCTGTGGATCCATCTCTGTTCAGTCTGTAGAAGTCTTTTACTGCGGTCTCCCCAGTACTGCCAGTACTTATGCAACATCATTGAATTCTAGATACAATATAAGATATTATTATTGGTTTTTAAAGTGCTCCCCAATCGTATTTCAGTAGAGATTGCATCAATGTCGCACCTGCACCAACCTTTAAGGATTTTGTGATCTGGGTCTATGAATTTATTGGACATTCCTTCCTTTCATTTTGTCTATCTTGAAGAACATAGGGCATCTATTTTTTATATAGCTGGCCTAAAATTGTGGAACGCCTTGCCGTCAGAGTTGAAAGCAGACCGAAATAAGAAGTTTAAAAAGAACTTAAAAACCTTCTTGTTTCAGTGTGCCTATGGAGAAGTGTAAAAAATATGGAGAATGTTTAATAGCTTGGAAACAGTATGTTATTAATATGGAGAACCATGTGTATTGTCTATTTTTATGTGGTAGATTTTTGTGTTTTCTATGTATGTTTTATTGTGATCTGCCAAGGATGGCAGATTGGCGTAATAGAAATATTCTAAATAAAGAAACAACCTAGGAGCAGTACACAAATTACAAAGGTGACTTGGAGCCAGTTGGAAGGCAAGGAGGAGAGCAGGGTTTTGTATTGAATCAGCATATGGGTTAATGTGATTTGCTGGTGCTTGTTCAGAATTCAGTTTACTATGAAACCTGTCGGCTCAACTATTGTGTTCAATTCTGGTCGTCGCATCTCAAAAAAGATATAGTGGAATTAGAAAAAGTGCAGAGAAGGGCGATGAAAATGATAAAGGGGATGGGATGACTTCCCTATGAGGAAAGGCTAAAGTGGCTAGGGCTCTTCAGCTTGGAGAAAAGAAGGCTGAGGGGAGATATGATAGAGGTCTATAAAATAGTGAGTGGAGTTGAACGGGTAGATATGAAGTGTCTGTTTATGCTTTCCAAAAATACTAGGACTAGGGTGCATGCAATGAAGCTGCAAAGTAGTAAATTTAAAATGAATCAGAGACTCAATGTCCTAAATGTAACAGGGGACGGAATACCTTTATGCATGCATTTTGGAGCTGTGATAGAATGAAAATATTTTGGAAGGCGGTGCATAAATATTTTGAAAACATTACTGATCAAAGAATAATCCCATCGTGGAGAGGAGTACTTTTAAATAGAAGGGAAGCTTATGGGATCTCCGATAGGAATTTGGAACTATTATTATGCAAAGCACATGCTGTGGGAAAGAAATGTATACTCAGGCACTGGATGCAGGAGGAATCGCCCTCCTTTTGGTATTGGAGGAATAAATTTCATGAGCTGATGTTATAGGAGGCCAGGGAAGCTCAGGATTCTCCAAAGAAAAGAAAGCGGTTTGTTTCTATTTGGAATAAATATTTGCAAAGTATTTCCCATAAAGCGAGAAGTGCAGTGTTAAATAAATTTTCTACACAATAAGAAGGAGAAGGAAGAGTCATGAGGGAGAGGGAGTCTCAGGGTATCTTTGGGGGGGGGGGGGGGGGGGAGTCTGGACAAGGAATACAATAGACAGAGAGGATAATGGTATATAGAGCTTTAAGAAGCACCAGTAAGGCAGTGAACCTTTACCAACACATTAAATATAGGAAAATGAAGAGGATGGCTATGACTAGACCATGAAAGGATTACGAATGAGCATGGAGTATTTAAAAAGACAGGGGGGGAGGGGATGAGTGGGAGGGGAGGGGGGAATAATAGTAATAAGGGGCTCAATCACGGAATAATGTAAGGTGTTACTATTGGAATTACGGTTTGAGTTTAATGTAACATGCTGACTATTGTTTCTTTCAGTGTACATGGCAAAAGTGAAGGTAGTAAGGGGGGAGGGGGATAAGAGAGGGTACTGTTATAAAACAAAAACTGATGATAGCAACTTAAGATTAATGTACATAAGAACGATAGCTTTACAATTTGTTGTGTATGTACTCTAATGGATGTGTTACCAGGTGGAATCATCAATAAAAATGTTGACACATAAAACGAATCTGAGAAAAATTTTCTTCACTCAACTTGTAATTAAATTCTGGAATTTGTTTCCGGAGAATGTGGTAAATGCAGTTAGCTTAGCACAGTTTAAAAAAGGAAAAGTCCATAGACCATTATTAAATTGGACTTGGGGGAAAATATTTCTGGGATAAGCAGCATAAAATGTTTTGTACTTTTTTGGGGATCTTGCCAGGTATTTGTGACCTGGATTGGCCACTGTTGGAAACAGGATGCTAGGCTCGATGGACCTTTGGTCTGTCCCAGTATGGCAATACTTATGTACTTATGGCTGCATAATTTGGTTTCTAGACATAATAGAAGGGTACGTAGGTTTTAAAGGGACACCGAGGGTGTCTTTTACTAAGGCCCGCTTACGTTTTTAGCGCGTGCTAAAATTGTGGGCGCGCTAAACGTTAGAGATGCCCATAGGAATGCATTGGCGCTGTAACGTTTAGTGCGCACCAAAAATGTGAGTGCGCCTTAGTAAAAGACCCTCTGAGTTCTCTAGCTGCTTTAAAGATGCAGCAGGAAGCTGTGGTTCATTTACAAAGCAAAGCACAAAGTAATACAAAACCCCTTTTTCATTTCTGAAATACTTTCTCTGTGCTTCTCGCCCTTCCAGCTTGGAGCCACCAGCTATCCAACAACACTTCCATCTCTTATCCTCACCCACGATACCATGAAATTATTGGGAGAGTTCGCTTGACTGACAAATTGACTCACAAGAGCAACTTGATGGCTTGGGTGGTTTTTGACTTGCTTACACCTTGCAAGGGTCCTGACTGGCTTCACCTACTGGGGGAAATTCAGTAAATGACGCCCAAAGAAAAAAGCTGAGAAGATCCATGTTAAGCTAATGTTCTGTAAAGGGCACTCCGAGCAACGCACCCTTTATAAAATACTAGCTTAGCGCAGATTTTGCACCTAACTTGGGTACCAGCAGTTATGCATGCTGAAACCTGGTGTTAATGCTAACACCCAGTTTACGATAAATCCAATAAAAAGGACCAAATTATTTCCTATGCAGGGACATATAAACTGACCTTAATACTTGTCCCAGGCATATACTTCCTTATAAACAATGCAGCAGAATTACCCATTGGCCTGTAAGGTGAACACTTGAAGACGTGCATTAGGAACATTCAAATAGTAACAGAGACTGTGAAGCTGAGGGAGACCCTTTACAAGTTTGTAATGAGGATGTTAATTTCACCACACAGGGCAATGAGAGCAGCAATGCAGGAAGATGACATTTGATCCAAGTGCTCTCATTCACCAGCAGATCTGGGGCACATGTTTTGGAATTGCCCAAGGGTTTTAGAGTTCTGGACGAGGGTGTGTGAACATGTGTCGAGCCTCTGGGGGGTGACATGGAGGCCCCATGCATTGCAATTGTTTGACCAGTTTAAGCTCTCAGCAAGGGGTAGACAAGGGTTAACGCCTTTTTTGCAACGCGCGGTCCTTATGGGGAAAAAGGTAATTTTACATCAGTGGATAGTGGGGAGCCGCCCACCTTTCAACAATGGAGGTCGAGGATGATTTTTTTGTGTGCGCTGGAGTGTAAGGGGGTAGGAGACCTTGCCTCCTCAAAGGGAGATACATATTGTCACCGATGGTCGCCCTTCTGGGACTCTTTAACTCCAGTAGCACGTAGTAGAATCTTAAATTCGTAATAAGTATGTCATGGCATTTGAGTGGGGTGGGAGGGATAGGGTGGGAGGTGTGGGAACGGTGGTTGGGAGGGAAACTGGTGCAGATGGAGCAGATCTTGCAGCAGCATTGCTGGAGGGGTTGATGTGTCTGAGACTTCTCTTCCATTGTACCCGAGGGTCTTAAGAGTCTAGACCTGCTGGGACAGGGATGGGGAAGGAGTGTTGGTTATTGGAAATGGGGAGGTATGCTTCTGGTGCTCTGTTCGTTAGGGGGTTCACGTTTTGGTAACGGCTGTATGAAAGAAGGAGGGGTGGGTAGGGCTAGGTGTGGGGATCAGGGAGAAAATGATGGAAAAGTATTTGGTGGCTGACTAAGTTGAAATTTGTTGATATCAAGCAAGAATATGTTTGAATTCTGTGCGGAACAATGTTTTGATTGGATGTATATTGCTGCCTTTTCAATAAAAATCATTCAAATATAAACAATGCAGCAGCTCTATGTGAGATAACATGCAAGTTGTGGAGAATCGAACTTCTCCCTGAGGAAGTAACAAAACTTGGCCATGTCGGTTGAGGTTCTCACGGGTTTGAAAACAGCTGCAAGTTAAGTGGTGCTACCATACTAAATAAATTCTGAACATTTTGGGGACTGTTTTTAAGAAAAAGTGCCGGCCGAGGTGTTGCCTCTGTGGGACAACACTTTACAAAAGCGGAACACTGTACCAATGATTTTATGATGAGAATACTGAAGGGAAGCTTTAAAACGGTACAGGGGAGCGGGACCTTTGGAGTCAGGGTGATTGGGTATTTTGACACCCACCAGAGAGGACTTGGCAGGGATCTGGGTTTTCTGGCCCATTATGGACCGTGAAGTTCCGCTGCTTTGTCACCCTCTGATCGCCGTGCATGTCTCCCTCGTCCTCTCGGCCCTCCCTGTCTCTCACCTGGCCCACCCCTCCCTTATCCTTTCGGACTGTCACTGAAATACTTTGATGTTTCACTTATATATGCTGTTACTTATCAAAATTTGCTCATTTCTGATCTGACGAAGAAGGGCCACCGTCGAAAGCTAATCAAAAAATGTATTAAGTTAGTCCAATAAAAAAGGTATCATCTTATTTTCTTTTCTACATTTTGTTTTATTCTATTTCTATTGATTACCTTTAAAAGTGGACTAACAGTTACCACATCTCTCTACTCAAGAAAAATTAACAAACTGATAAAATTTAACTAAAAGTTAACTACAAAGTTGAAGTTTGAATTAAAAAGTAAACATGATGGATCGATAAAGATTTGCACATGATTTCTTTAGAAAGTCTTTATAGCGATGTTGATGTTGTGAACTCTGATGATCCGTATAAGAGGGATATTAAAATGTTGAAAACATATTGTAAAATATATTGAGAAATTTATGAACGTATTTTGAAATGCTACTGATTCTGCTGCTGCATTGTGTATAAGGAAATAAACACTCAATACTGCACGAATCGCAATCAGGATTTCGAACGAACTACAGCACAGAAACAGTACTAGTAATTTTAATGAATAAATTTAAACAAACAATTGCAACCAGCAAAAACATACTTCTTTTACAATTTGACATGTCCAGCACATTCGACATGGTCAACCATGGTATATTACTACACATCCTGGAATACTTTGGAGTGGGAGGCAATGTGCTTAATTGGTTTAGAGGATTCCTAACAACAAGATCCTATCAAGTAACAACTAACACGGAGATATCAGCCCCATGAATACCAGAATGTGGAGTCCCCCAAGGATCCCCCCTCTCACCAACCCTCTTTAACCTAATGATGATACCACTAGCCAAGCTACTAGACAACCAAAAACTCAACCCATACATATATGCAGACGATGTCACGATCTACATCCCATTCAAACATGACCTAAATGAAATCACCAATGACATCAACCAAAGCTTCCAAATCATGCACTCATGGGCGGATGCATTCCAACTAAAACTCAATGCAGAAAAAAACACAATGTCTTATAATCACCTCACAACACAACACAAAGAAATTGTCCACCATAACCACCCCAAACTTCTCCCTCCCCGTCTCAAACAATTTGAAAATTCTGGGTGTGACCATTGACCGAAATCTTACACTTGAAAACCACGTGAAGAATACAACTAAAAAAATGTTCCACTCCATGTGGAAAAAGAGTAAAACCCTACTTCCCAAGGGCCATCTTCCGGAACCTGGTACAATCAATGGTATTAAGCCACCTGGATTATTGCAATGCACTTTATGTTGGATATAAAGAACAGACCATCAAAATCTTCAAACAGCCCAGAATACCGCAGCTAGACTCATATTTGGGAAAACAAAATATGAAAGTGCAAAACCCTTGAGAAAGAAATTACACTGGCTCCCACTTAAAGAACGTACCACGATCAAGATCTGCACGATTGTTCATAAAATCATTTACGGAGATGCCCCGACCTACATGCTAGACCTAGTGGACCTACCACCCAGAAATGCAGAAAAATCTTCCCGCATCTTTCTCAACCTACACTTCCCCAGCTGTAAAGGATTAAAATACAAACTAACTCACGCGACTAGCTTTTCCTACAGTGGGGGAAATAAGTATTTGATCCCTTGCTGATTTTGTAAGTTTGCCCACTGACAAAGACATGAGCAGCCCATAATTGAAGGGTAGGTTATTGGTAACAGTGAGAGATAGCACATCACAAATTAAATCCGGAAAATCACATTGTGGAAAGTATATGAATTTATTTGCATTCTGCAGAGGGAAATAAGTATTTAATCCCTCTGGCAAACAAGACCTAATACTTGGTGGCAAAACCCTTGTTGGCAAGCACAGCGGTCAGACGTCTTCTGTAGTTGATGATGAGGTTTGCACACATGTCAGGAGGAATTTTGGTCCACTCCTCTTTGCAGATCATCTCTAAATCATTAAGAGTTCTGGGCTGTCGCTTGGCAACTCGCAGCTTCAGCTCCCTCCATAAGTTTTCAATGGGATTAAGGTCTAGTGACTGGCTAGGCCACTCCATGACCCTAATGTGCTTCTTCCTGAGCCACTCCTTTGTTGCCTTGGCTGTATGTTTTGGGTCATTGTCGTGCTGGAAGACCCAGCCACGACCCATTTTTAAGGCCCTGGCGGAGGGAAGGAGGTTGTCACTCAGAATTGTACGGTACATGGCCCCATCCATTCTCCCATTGATGCGGTGAAGTAGTCCTGTGCCCTTAGCAGAGAAACACCCCCAAAACATAACATTTCCACCTCCATGCTTGACAGTGGGGACGGTGTTCTTTGGGTCATAGGCAGCATTTCTCTTCCTCCAAACACGGCGAGTTGAGTTCATGCCAAAGAGCTCAATTTTTGTCTCATCTGACCACAGCACCTTCTCCCAATCACTCTCGGCATCATCCAGGTGTTCACTGGCAAACTTCAGACGGGCCGTCACATGTGCCTTCCGGAGCAGGGGGACCTTGCGGGCACTGCAGGATTGCAATCCGTTATGTCGTAATGTGTTACCAATGGTTTTCGTGGTGACAGTGGTCCCAGCTGCCTTGAGATCATTGACAAGTTCCCCCCTTGTAGTTGTAGGCTGATTTCTAACCTTCCTCATGATCAAGGATACCCCACGAGGTGAGATTTTGCGTGGAGCCCCAGATCTTTGTCGATTGACAGTCATTTTGTACTTCTTCCATTTTCTTACTATGGCACCAACAGTTGTCTCCTTCTCGCCCAGCGTCTTACTGATGGTTTTGTAGCCCATTCCAGCCTTGTGCAGGTGTATGATCTTGTCCCTGACATCCTTAGACAGCTCCTTGCTCTTGGCCATTTTGTAGAGGTTAGAGTCTGACTGATTCACTGAGTCTGTGGACAGGTGTCTTTCATACAGGTGACCATTGCCGACAGCTGTCTGTCATGCAGGTAACGAGTTGATTTGGAGCATCTACCTGGTCTGTAGGGGCCAGATCTCTTACTGGTTGGTGGGGGATCAAATACTTATTTCCCTCTGCAGAATGCAAATAAATTCATATACTTTCCACAATGTGATTTTCCGGATTTAATTTGTGATGTGCTATCTCTCACTGTTACCAATAACCTACCCTTCAATTATGGGCTGCTCATGTCTTTGTCAGTGGGCAAACTTACAAAATCAGCAAGGGATCAAATACTTATTTCCCCCACTGTATATGGGCACACAGCTGTGGAACGCATTTCCAACTCACCTGAGAACGATCAACGAATTAACTAATTTCCGCAAATCACTGAAGACTTAACTCTTTGACAAAGCTTACCACGAGAACCCATAACTAACCATAACACAACACCCTTCCGACCTTAGGCAGAATGTATCTTTACAACTACTTGATCAAATCCTCTTGTCTTCCATGACTACTTGTAACACCAAATGTATACTCCATCCTGTATGGCGATGCCACAACAGGTCTTTGTAAGCCACATTGAGCCTGCAAATAGGTGGGAAAATGTGGGATACAAGTGAAATAAATAATAAATAATATGCCCAGGACATCCAGTTTACAGCAGGTGGGCAAGCATTTTATAGTATCCTAGAGCATTACGCCTAACTTCTGGGAATACCCCTAATCCACCCAAGCGCCTTCCATAGCCATGCCCCTTTGCAGTTGTTCGCTATAAAATTTAGGCATGGATGTTATAGAATAGTGCCTAGGGCAGATGTGCATGTAACTCCAAATTGTTGCCAATTAACATCAATTATTGATTGACACCTCATTCACAGTAGTGTGGTTAGCACCTTAAGCAACAACCTTTCAAGAGGCAGGGGCCTCTCTTCTGTGCACTAAATTGTAACACACTAATATAGAAAATTGTCAGCAGATAATGGCAGTTTGGCCTAACCATGATTACTTCCCTAGTGATCACTTCTGAGGGCAGGTTACAACATAGTGTCCTAATTCTCCGTGTTGTCGTTATCTTGAGGTGGGGCCAAGCCACAGCTGTGGGCACTCAGGGTGGGTCAGAAACAATCTAGAAAATACCCAGAAGTCTGGAGGTACTCTTGGCAACCAGAGGTTTTGATCTGGAACTTATGGCAGTAACAGCTGGAAGGAAACTGAAATCAGAATAGAGCTACATGTCTTGAACTGAAAGTCAACAGGTAAGTCCCAAAGCTGGAAGAGGGACTGAAAGCAAACTGGAACAGCAGGCCTGGAACTGTCATCAACAAGCAAGTCACAGAGCTGTCCAGCAGTCCCTTTTAACTGAGTCTAATGGTGTGGCCTTGAAGACCATACAATAGACTTTTTCTCTACGGTCTAAGCTTGCTCCAGGTCACTAACTGGTCCGGTGTTAAGACACCTGTTCTGAACTCCAAGGCTGGCCCCATTTCCACCCCTGATGGAGTCTTGCCCTAACAATGGTATGGCTGCTGTAGACTTACAAGACGCCAAGGGTTGCCAGCACAAAACAGCCATGGTTTCTACCCCAACAGCAGCAATACAGTGGTAGTGCGCTTGCAAAATGGCTGGGGCAATCTGTACAGTGTAGCTGTGTTATAATCCTAATGTCAGCGAGTGTGTTTTGAATAGATACAGAGTGCAACAGTTGAAACAGGGTTGAGAGATTGGATAAAAGTTTTCATTTGGGGGAGGGGGAGGGCAATGTCACCAAATGGATTAGTTGCGTATACTATGACAGTAATTGAACCTCATTCTTAAGTCCAGGGTACTGTTAATGTTTGCTGTAGTAACTGTAATGTGCCAAAGTCACGGAGGAAAGCTGGTGTTAGTTTAAGCCTGGGCCTGTGTATTTTCATCTATCTAGGGTGGCAGAAATGTTGAAGTGGAATACAATGGGGAAGACTGGACAAGCCAATTGGCCTTTATCTGCTGTCATTTACTGTGTTACTAGGCACTCCACTGAAACTTGTCCTCTGTTTGAGCTGATGGTTTACCTAGGTCAGTGCCTATGCTATCTACTAGTTTTTGGTTACATATGTAACCCTTTATAAAACTTATACCAATAAGTCCATTGTTTTTTTAGCCCAATAAATGCATTTCAGCCTACAAGAATTCTATCATTCTTCAGGACCGATACATCAACTAGAACAATGCAAGAAAAGTTGTACAACCGGACTCATAGGAGCCAACTTTTCAAAATTATTGGGGGTGCTAAGCCCAATGGAAATAACCCCTCCCTGGACCCATACAAGGAATTTTCTCAGTATTGGGGGTGCTCAAGCACCCACAGCACCCACAGAGTCGGCTCCTATGACCAGACTGATACAGAAAACCACAAATCAATCCATTTATCCATTCCAAAACTACTCTTACTTTCCTTTTAATGAGTCTGGTTTCAGTCTTGGATGGTTACAACACTAGTATCAAAGGAGGGAAAAGAAAGCAAGTTGTCTGAATAATGGCTGTGTATTTTTTTAAACCCAGACACACTGTTATTATGCCTATGCTTTGTATGTAAAGGGGAATTTCCCAACCAATAGGTTATGTATCGGACACAGGGTACTTCTTTTGTGTTTGAGTTTTTTAAATGGTTTCCTCATACTCTCTTTAGGCTGATAAACAACATAAGTACATAAGTATTGCCATACTGGGAAAGACCAAAGGTCCATCAAGCCCAGCATCCTGTTTCCAACAGTGGGCAATCCAGGTCACAAATACCTGGCAAGATCCCAAAAAAGTACAAAACATTTTATACTGCTTATCCCAGAAATAGTGGATTTTCTCCAAGTCCATTTAATAATGGTCTATGGACTTTTCCTTTAGGAAGCCATCCAAACCTTTTTAAAACTCTGCTAAGCTAACCGCCTTTACCACATTCTCTGGCAACGAATTCCATAGTTTAATTACACATTGAGTGAAGAAAAATTTTCTCCGACTCATTTTAAATTTACTACATTGTAGCTTCATCGCATGCCCCCTAGTCCTAGTATTTTTGGAAAGCGTAAACAAATGCTTCACATCTACCCGTTCAACTCCACTCATTATTTTATAGAACTCTATCATATCTCCTCTCAACTGCCTTTTCTCCAAGCTGAAGAGTCCTAGCCACTTTAGCCTTTCTTCATAGGGAAGTCATCCCATCCCCTTTATCATTTTCGTCGCCCTTCTTTGCACCTTTTTCTAATTCCACTCTCAGGCTTATTTTCGAAAGAGAAGGGCGCCCATCTTCCGACACAAATTGGGAGATGGACATCCTTCTCTTAAGGCTATGGTAGTGGTGTAGAGTTGTGGGGAGTGGGTTTTGGGGGGAGGGGTTGGGAGGCTCAGCACCCAAGGTAAGGAAGCTATGCACCTGGGAGCAATTTATGAAGTCCACTGCAGTGCCCCCTAGGGTGCTCGGTTGGTGTCCTGGCATGTCAGGGGGACCAGTGCAGCACGAATTCTGGCTCCTCACACGACCAAAGGGCTTGGATTTAGTCATTTTTGAGATGGGCGTCCTCGGTTTCCATTATGGCTGAAACCGCGGACGACCATCTATAAGGTCGACCCACTAACTACCCTTCTCCATTGAGAATACTGACCATTTAATCCTACTCTCTGTTTTCTATCTTTTAACCAGTTTTTAATCCACAATAGAACACTACCTCCTATCCCATGACTCTCCAATGTCCTCTGTAGTCTTTCATGAGGTACTTTGTCAAACGTCTTCTGAAAATCCAGATACACAATATCAACCGGCTCACCTTTGTCCACATGTTTGTTCACATGTTAAAAAGCACAGACCCCTGGGGAACCCCACTAACTACCCTTCTCCATTGAGAATACTGACCATTTAACCCTACTCTCTGTTTTCTTTCTTTTAATCCACAATAGAACACTACCTCCTATCCCATGACTCTCCAGTTTCCTCTGGAGTCTTTCATGAGGTACTTTGTCAAACGCCTTCTGAAAATCCAGATACACAATATCAACCGTCTCACCTTTATCCACATGTTTGTTCACCCCTTCAAAGAAATGTAGTAGATTGGTGAGGCAAGATTTCCCTTCACTAAATCCATGTTGACTTTGTCTCATTAATCCATGCTTTTGAATATGCTCTGTAATTTTGTTCTTAATAATAGTCTCTACCATTTTGCCCGGCACCGATGTCAGACTCACCGGTCTATAATTTCTCGGATCTCCTCTAGAACCTTTTTAAAAAATCAGCGTTACATTGGCCACCCTCCAATCTTCCGGTACCACGCTCAATTTTAAGGATAAATTACATATTACTAGCAATAGCTCTGCAAGCTCATTTTTCAGTTCTATCAGTACTCTGGGATGAATACCATCCGGTCAAGGAGATTTGCTACTTTTCTGACCACTGACAGGCCAGTTATGACCCATGAACTGCACAGCTCAAACTTAAAATGCCTGAGAGCTGCTGCTAAAAGCTGTGAATTCGAGGTCATACTGATACAGCAAGGAGCGCTTTTCCCCTCCCTGACAGAGTTTGGTACCGCTGGTTCTACAAGGAAACTAAGAATGTACACAGTTTGAAGGCGAAGACGTATTGAGGTTTTTTAGACAAAACAATTCATAAGACCTGAGTCTTGGAAAAATTCCTGTAACAAAATGACAGCTATAATCTCCTGTAAAAGAAACCTTGGTCTTGTTGTGTTCCATAACATTCAGATAGTGTGTTCCGAGGCAGTAGGAGGAGTAGGGAGAAATTAGCTGAAGTTGCAAGGCTGTATGATTTGAGAGGGGAAATGATACCCAATCCACTGTATATAAGGCACTGTTCTATTGTATTTAGAGAGAGACTGAGATAATTATCAGTGAGTAACTTTTTACAACAGTGATCTCTCTCTCCCTCTCATAACAAATTGCTATTTGTTATTGCCTGATTGCTTTGTTATTATCTGGATTGGTAAGTAATAAAAACTTTCTACTTGGAAGAAACATAGCTTCTGTCTTTTCTGTCACCCCATATCTTGGGGGTGGCTGGTCCACTGTATCTTGGGGTGGGTGTGAGGAGGCAGAAACCCTATTGGTATATTTCTTATGGTAAGTAGAAATATCAGAGAAAGAATTACCACATATTATAGCCTGAGACAGGATGGTTAGCAGAGGGGACCATATAACCCCAGACTCCACTATAAACAGTTTGTAGAACTGCCCGATTACATTCTCCAGGTTTACAGAGAATTTATTAAGTTTCTCCTACTCGTCAGCTTTGAATACCATTTCCGGCACCGGTATCCCACCCAAATCTTCCTCGGTGAAGACCGAAGCAAAGAATTCATTTAATCTCTCTGCTACGGCTTTGTCTTCCCTGATTGCCCCTTTTACTCCTTGGTCATCTAGCGGTCCAACCGATTCTTTTGCTGGCTTCCTGCTTTTAATATACCTAAAAAAAATTTTACTATATGTTTTTGCCTCCAACGCAATCTTTTTTTTCAAAGTCCCTCTTAGAGGGGCATAATCGAAAGGCGCTGGCCGGCCATCTCCGGCACCGCAAGTGGGAGGAGCCAACCGTATTTTCGAAAAAGATGGCCGGCCATCTTTTTCTTCCCTAATACGGTTGGGCCCGGCCAAATGTCAGAGTTTGCTGGGGTTGAGATGGCCAGCCTCAGTTTTCAGCCATAATGGAAAAAAATGCCGGCAATCTCAAACCTGGCGAAATCCAAGGCATTTGGTTGTGGGAGGAGCCAGCATTTATAGTGCACTGGCCCCCCCTGACATGCCAGGACACCAACTGGGCACCCTAGGAGGCACTTCTAAAAATGTAAAAAAAAAAGTAAAAATAGCTCCCAGGTGCATAGCTCCCTTCCCTTGGTTGTTTAGCCCCCCCAAACTCCCCCCCAAAACCCACTCCCACAACTGTAAACCATTACCATAGCCCTAAGGGGTGAAGGGGGGCACCTACACGTGGGTACAGTGGGTTTTGGAGGGCTCCCATTTACCACCACAAGTGTAACAGGTGGGGGGGATGGGCCTGGGTCCACCTGTCTGAAGTGCACTGCACCCAGTACAAAAATGCTATAGGGACTTGCATATTGCTGTCAGGGAACTGGGTATGACATTTCAGGCTGGCATAGAGGCTGGCAAAAAAGTTTTTTGTTTTTTTTTTTGGGTGGAAGGAGGTTGGTGACTACGGGGGAGGTGATCCCCGATTCCCTCCGTTGGTCAGTTGGGGCCCCTTTTTGAAGCTTGATCGTGAAAAAAAAGAGACCAAGTAAAGCCGGCAAAATGCTCGTCAAGCCTGACTTTTTTTTTCCATTATCAGGCGAAGCTGGCCATCTCATGAGCACGCCCCCGTCCCACCTTCACTACCCTACCGACGCCCCTTGATGTTTCGCCAGCTCCGCGACGGAAATCAGTTGAACCCGGCCAAAATCAGCTTTCGATTATACCAATTTCGCCGGGTTCAGGGGATCGTCGGCCATTTCCCGATTTGTGTTGGAAGATGGCCGGCGATCACTTTCGAAAATGAGCTGGTTAGCCTTCCTTATCAGCACTTTGCATTTGACTTGACATTCCTTATGCTGTTTCTTATTATTTTCAGTCGGTTCCTTCTTCCATTTTCTGAAGGATTTTCTTTTAGCTCTAATAGCTTCCTTCACCTCACTTTTTAACCACGCCGGCTGTCGTTTGGTCTTCAGTCCTCCTTTTTTAATATGCGGAATATATTTGGCCTGGGCTTCCAGGATGGTGTTTTTGAACAGCATCCATGCCTGATGTAAATTTTTGACCCTCGCAGTCGCTCCTCTAAGTTTTTTTTTTCACCATTCTTCTCATTTTATCATAGTCTCCTTTTTTAAAGATAAAAGCTAACGTGTTTGATTCCCTATGTATACTTACTTCAAAGCTAATATCAAATCCGATCATATTATGATCACTGTTATCAAGCAGCCCCAGCACCATTACCTCCCGCACCAGATCATGTGCTCCACTAAGGAGTAGGTCTAGAATTTTTTCTTCTCTCGTCAGCTCCTGTACTAGTTGCTCCATAAAGCTGTCCTTGATTTCATCAAGGAATTTTACCTCCCTAGCATGCCCCGATTGTTACATTTACCCAGTCAATATCGGGGTAATTGAAATCACCCATTATTATTGTGTTGCCCAGTTTGTTTGCGTCCCTAATTTCCTTTAACATTTCTGCATCCGTCTGTTCATCCTGGCCAGGCAGACGGTAGTACCCTCCTATCACTATCCTTTTCGCCTTTACACATGGAATTTCAATCCACAGTAATTCCAAGAAGTGTTTTATTTCCTGCAGAATTTTCAATCTATTTGATTCAAGGCTCTCCTTAATATACAATGCTACCCCTCCACCAATTGGATCCACCCTATCACTTCGATATAATTTGTACCCTGGTATGGACAGTGTCCCACTGGTTATCCTCCTTCCACCAGGTCTCAGACATGCCTGTTATATCTAATTTTTCATTTAGTGCAATATATTCCAACTCTTCTATCTTATTTCTTAGGCTCCTGGCATTCGCATATAGACATTTCAAACTATGTTTGTTGATCCTATTTACATCATGCTTAGTACATGACAGTATTAATTTGCAATCTTTTGTCTGATTTTTATTTTTATTTAAGGACACCTGCCTGCTTATAATCGAACGAGAAAAACGCCCAAGTTCCGACCTAAATCGGGAGATGGGCGTTTATCTCACAAAACCGAATAAAGCGGTATAATCGAAAGCCGATTTTTGGACGTTTTCAGCTGCACTCCGTCGCGGATGCGGACAAAGTTGATGGGGGCGTGTCAGAGGTGTGGCGAAGGCGGAACTGGGGCGTGGTTATCTGCCGAACAGAGATGGGCGCATTTCACAGATAATGGGACAAAAGTATGCGTTTTTAGCTAGAATTTAGGGCACTTTTCCTGGACCCTGTTTTTTCACGAATAAGGCCCCACAAAGTGCCCTAAATGACCAGATGACCACTGGAGGGAATCGGGGATGACCTCCCCTGACTCCCCCAGTGGTCACTAACCCCCTCCCACCACAAAAAATGATGTTTCACAACTTTTTATTTTGACCCTCAAATGTCATACCCACCTCCCTGGCAGCAGTATGCAGGTCCCTGGAGCAGTTGTTAGGGGGTGCAGTGGACTTCAGGCAGGTGGACCCAGGCCCATCCCCCCCTACCTGTTACAATTGTGCTGCTTAATGCTTAGTCGTCCAACCCCCCCAAACCCACTGTACCCACATGTAGGTGCCCCCCTTCACCCCTTAGAGCTATAGTAATGATGTAGACTTGTGGGCAGTGGGTTTTGAGGGGGATTTGGGGGGCTCAACACAAAAGGGAAGGGTGCTATGCACCTGGGAGCTCTTTTACCTTTTGTTCTGTTTTTGTAAAAGTGCCCCCTAGGGTGCCTGGTTGGTGTCCTGGCATGTTAGGGGGACCAGTGCACTACGAATCCTGGCCCCTCCCACGAACAAATGCCTTGGATTTATTTGTTTTTGAGCTGGGCGATTTCATTGTCCATTATCGCTGAAAAGCAAAAACGCCCAGCTCACAACTTGGCGAATAAAACATGGACGTCTAATTTTTTCGAAAATACGCTTGGGTCCGCCCCTTCACGGACCCGTTCTCGGAGATAAACGCCCATGGAGATAGGCGTTTCTGTTCGATTATGCCCCTCCTGATCTACTACGGTCTCTTTTGCAACCTCACTATCAGGATACCCTATCTTCCCTGTTTTGGTGATATCTTTGAATGATACCTTATCCCGAAGCATGCGCTTTTCAGTGACTGTCGTCCTTCCCCCCATTTCTAGTTTAAAAGCTGCTCTATCTCCTTTTTAAATGCCAATTCCAGCAGCCTGGGCCCACCCTGGTTAAGGTGGAGCCCATCCTTTTGGAATAGGCTCCCCCTTCCCCAGAATGTTGCCGAGTTCCTAACAAATCTAAAACCCTCCTCCCTGCACCATCGTCTCATCCACGCATTGAGACTCTGGAGCCTCTGCCTGTCTCTTGGGCCCTGCGCGTGGAACAGGTAGCATTTCAAAAAATGCTACCCTAGAGGATCTGGATTTGAGCTTTCTACCTAAGAGCCTAAATTTGGCTTCCAGAACGTCTCTCCCACATTTTCCTATGTCATTGGTACCCACATGTACCAAGACAGCCGACTCCTCCCCAGCACTATCTAAAATCCTATCTAGGTGACGCATGAGGTCAGCTACCTTTGCACCAGGCAGGCAAGTCGCCAGATGATCCTCACGTCCACCAGCCACCCAGCTACCTATATGCCTAATGATCGAATCACCATCTACAACAGCTGTCCTAACCTTTCCCTCCCAAGCAGCACTTAGAGACATATCATTGGTGTGAGAGGATAGTACATCCCCTGGTGGGCAGGTCCTGGCTACAGGAGTACTTCCTACTTCACCAGGGTGATGCTCTCCTTCTAGGAGACCTCCCTCCTCCAAGGTAGCACAGGGGCTACCAGACTGGAGGTGGGACTTCTCTACAACATCCCTGTATGTCTCCTCTATGTACCTCTCTGTCTCCCTCAGCTCCACCAAGTCTGCTACTCTAGCCTCAAGAGAACGGACACATTCTCTGAGAGTTAGGAGCTCTTTGCATCAGGCACACACATATGACATCTCACCAACTGGGTGACACTCAATGCAAAAGACTGGATAGCTCTCCTCTCGCTGCTGGACTGCTGACTCCATCTTAGTGTTTTTGAGTTTTTCAATAATTTAAAATTTGCTACAGTATTAAGGATATTAGCCTTATATAAAAGTGTCCTTTAGTTTATATAGTATATTGTATGATTTATTTAGTGTTTCCTTCTTAGATGGTAATGAAATGTATTTAAAACTCTGTAAGAGCACTCCTTGCTTGTTACCCTAATTACAATAACTGACTATAAATGAAGAGTTGTCCTAGGGGTAGGCAGGTGTTGGGGAGGGTGGGTGGGAAGACTAAACTAGATCCTGCAGTGCCTACTAGATTCTATCTGTTAATGCTGTGGTACAAAGTTTTTAAAACTGAAGCCTAGATTTAGTTAGCCCGTTGACCATGTTGTACGTAACAATAATTTATCTCTTTTGTATATCACCAAATTTTTTTGTGGAAGAGAAGGTATTTTAATGCAAGGTTAATGCTGTAGAACAAACATTGAGATGTCTTTGTTGGATACTGTGCTGGTTCGGCTGTTGCCTGATCTGGACATCAGGAGATGCTTTATGATGTCAACTGCATATACTTTACAAAGTGATTGTGCCACAGCACAAGAAGGAAGCAAGGGCAACCTGGAGACAGCTGGGAAGGGGGGAAAGGAAGAGTACTTGGGTCAGGCTGTTTGGATCTGACCAAGTGGGTGGAAATAAGAGATAAGAGCTGTCAAATTGAGTAGAGCCAGGAAGAGGAAGGATGAGAATGATGGGGTTGGGTTGGGGGAGGGGAGCAAATATGCTCAATTAAATTCAACAGGTGACATCTAGTTGATAAACCAATATTCAGATGTAAACCTTTTTTAAAAAAGACTTTAACCCTTTAAGCAAAGAAATAATGTTTTTGGTTAAGATATGAAAAACACAAGCACAGTGGGAATGACCAGATGGATGACTAGGTAATCCAAAAAAAATGTCTTTAATTATAAATCCATACACCAAGGACAGATAAATAGATGACATCATAATTCATTCTCATGGCAAGAACTACGTTGGCACTTATGAGGGGTTTATTTTTCCACTGAGCACACGGATTCTTAAAATCATCTTTTTTTGCCTGTTTTATTTATTTATTTATTAGGATTTATTTACCGCCTTTTTGAAGGAATTCACTCAAGGCGGTATACAGTATTTATTATATCTAATGTCCATACATTTCTATTTTTTGTAGTACGATGCTCCACATGCATCATACACAGCACACAAGTCACAGCTCTCAGTTGTTCATGTCACGTGTTCAACTCAGTCAGACATTATTTGTCCTTGCCACTAGCACTCTTGACTGTTAGTCACTTTCTCACATGCTAATCTGTATTCTGTTTGATATCCCTGATGCTAATATTTTTTGGTCATCAGTCACTTTTCCAACACTCTTACCTCTATTCTGTAGATTTGTATAGCCAATGGATTTTTTTTATCCTGTTGTTCTATACCTTTTCCCAGTAAACTAAAAGGCACTTTGATGAATAAAATATAGGACCACATTTTACCAACACATGTTACGGGTGTTTGACTATTCAGTCATTTATTAATATGTTTTATTCATCTTATTATCCTCAATTAATCATAATTACCTTTGTTCTGCATTTGCATCCATGTATTTATCCATATGCATTGGACCTTTCTACATAGTAACATAGTAACATAGTAGATGACGGCAGAAAAAAGACCTGCATGGTCCATCCAGTCTGCCCAAGACAAACTCATATGTGTATACCTTACCTTGAATTGAATTTGTACCTGTCCTTTTCAGGGCACAGACCATATAAGTCTGCCCAGCAGGATTTATTAAACAAGTCTTTAAGAGGACCCGCCAGAACCTCTCTGAGCTCCCTCAGTATTCTGGGGTGGATCCCGTCCGGCCCCATGGCTTTGTCCACCTTTAGCTTTCCAAGTTGTTGATACACACTCTCTTCCGTGAACTGCGCTCTATCCACCTCATTCTCAGGTGTACTTTTGCCAGTCCCTCTCGGTCCTTCCCCAGGGTTTTCTTCAGTGAAAACAGAACAAAAGTATCTATTTAGCAAATTGGCTTTTTCTTCATCATTTTCTACATAGTGTTTTGTTGTATCTTTTAGTCTCACAATTCCCTTTATAGTCTTTCTCCTTTCACTAATATACCTGAAGAAGTTTTTGTCTCCCCTCCTTACATTTCTAGCCATATGTTCTTCCGCTTGCGCCTTCGCCAGACGTACCTCTCTCTTGGCTTCTTTCAGTTTCATCCGGTATTCCTCCCCGTGTTCTTCCTCTTGAGATTTTCTATATTTCTGGAACGCTAACTCTTTAATCTTTATTTTCTCAGCCACTTGCTTTGAGAACCGTATCGGTTTCCTTTTTCTCTTGCTTTTATTTACTCTCCTTACATAAAGGTCTGTGGCCCTGTTTATTACTTCTTTTAGCCTGGACCACTGTCCTTCCACTTCTCGTACGTCCTCCCAGCCCATCAGCTCCTTCCTCAGGTATTCTTCCATTTTGTTAAAGTCAGCTCGCTTGAAATCCAGGACTTTGAGTTTAGAGTGGCCGCCATCCACATGAGCCGTTACATCAAAACAAACCGTTTGATGGTCACTGTTTCCCAGGTGTGCAGCCACTCGGACATTTGACACCCTATCCCCATTCGTGAGCACCAGATCTAACGTGGCTCCCTCCCTCGTGGGTTTGTTCACCATTTGTCTGAGCAGAGCACTTTGGAAAGCATCCACAATCTCTCTACTTCTTTCCAATTTTGCAGACGGAACCTTCCAATCTACATCCGGCAGATTAAAATCTCCTAACAACAGCACCTCTCTTTTCTTCCCCAACTTTTGAATATCAGCGATCAGATCTTTATCCAGTTCCTCCAATTGTGTCGGGGGTCTGTAGACAACACCCACGTGGACCAAGGTTTTATCCTCTCTTGTTAAGGTGATCCATATCGCTTCTTCCTTTCCCCACTTCCCTGTCATTTCAGTTGCTGCGATATCATTTCTCAGATACAGAGCTACTCCTCCACCTTTACGTCCCTCTCTATCCTTCCTAAAAAGATTATAGCCTGGTATGTTTACATCCCATTCATGGGAACCATTGAGCCATGTCTCTGTGACTGCAACTATGTCCAAGTCATTCTCCAACATCAGGGCTTGAAGGTCATGAATTTTATTGCTTATACTGTGAGCATTTGTGGTCATTGCTTTCCAACTACATTTCCTAGTATGTGTTTTGGGTTTAGTGATTTGTGAGTGTCTTTTCTCTTTGGGTACCTTCTCCTCTTTTTGTTCCCTCTTCCTTGCTTTTTCTTTTTCTTCTGCTTCAATTTTAGTTTCAGGAACATCATAGTGCTGTAGTGGATCAAAAGAATTTTGTAGTGGCAACACTTGTGTGGGCGGATGTTTCTGTGTGACATGACGAATTCTGCCTAGTTCATTGTTTAAACTACTGTTCTTGTTTGTCACACTATTTGTTAAATATGATTATTCATATGTCTATTTTTACCAATATTAATTGATACTTCATTTATACCTTTATAAATCAATACTACTCAGTGTTTTTTCAAATGTATTGGTTTATATTTGTATTCTATTAATTGTCCCCAATGTAATCACAATTTTATTCTTGTTATGGGTGCTATGTTTGTTTTTATCAAGGTTTTTATGCTTTAGATGTATTATTACTTTTTCATGTATAGTCTATTTGTGGGTGTTTATTCTGTTTTTACAAGGTTGTTGACCCTTGAAGCAAGCTCACACATCGAAACACGGCTGTGTCGGGTCCTTGGTGTGTTAATTTTGTGACTATATTAAAAGGTGCTACACACCGAGCTTTGGATATCCTCGTTTTCTTTGCCTCACTTCTTTGCTGTTGTTTATGTGTCTGTGAGGTTTGGACTTTCTCCTTCCTTTTGTATTCATTTTATAATTACACATTTTGTGTTGGATTACTTAGAGGTGCATAATCGAATGGGGCGCCCAAGTTTTCCTGAGGACGTCCTCACAGGATGTCCCCGCGAAGGGGCAGGGAAACCCATATTATCGAAACAAGATGGGTGTCCATCATTTGTTTCAATAATACGGTCGGGGATGCCCAAATCTTAACATATAGGTTGACCTTAGAGATGGTCGCCCCCCCCCCCCCCCGATTTTCGGCAATAATGGAAACCGAGGACGCCCATCTCAGAAACGATCAAATCCAAGCTATTTGATCATGGAAGGAGCCAGCATTTGTAGTGCACTGGTCCCCCTCACATGCCAGGACACCAACCGGGCACCCTAGAGGGCACTGCAGTGGACTTCAGAAAAAGCTCCCAGTTGCATAGCTCCCTTACCTTGTGTGATGTGCCCCCCCCCCAAACTCCACTCCCCACAACTGTACACCACTACCATAGCCCTAAGGGGTGAAGGGGGGCGCCTAGATGTAGGTACAGTGGGTTTGTGGTGGGTTTTGGAGGACTCACATTTACCACCACAAGTGTAACAGGTAGGGGGGATGACCTGGGTCCACCTGCCTGAATTGCACTGCACCCACTAAAACTGCTCCAGGGACCTGCATACTGCTGTCATGGAGCTGGGTATGACATTTGAGGCTGGCATAGAGGCTGGGGGTTGGTGACCACTGGAGGAGTAAGGGGAGGTGATCCCCAATTCCCTCCTGTGGTCATCTGGTCAGTTCGGGCACCTTTTTGAGGCTTGGTTGTAAGAAAATATGGACCAAGTAAAGTCGCCTAAGTGCTCGTCAGGGACGCCCTTCTTTTTTCCATTATCGGTCGAGGACACCCATGTGTTAGGCACGCCCTAGTCCCGCTTTCGCTATGGTGCCAACTTGCCCCCGTGAACGTTGGTCATCCCCGCGAGGGAAAGCAGTTGAGGATGCCCAAAATCAACTTTCGATTATACCGATTTAGGTGACCCTGGGAGAAGGACGCCCATCTCCTGATTTGTGTGAAAAGATGGGCGCCCTTCTCTTTTGAAAATAAGCCTGCTAGTCTTTTGTTTGGTCATCCTGTTGTGCTTGTTTTTTACCTTGGTAACTTGTGGAATTTTTTTTGGGGGGGGTCCCCTTTTTTGGTTAAGATATGGCCATGGACTTTTTAGGAGTAATTATTAGACATTTAATTTTATGCTTGTGTTCACGAGTGAAGTGTGTGGACTTTGCTGCATTTTCAAAACAAAATTCTATGTGTAACTCCAATTTGAAGATTACCCCAGAAAAAACATGCACTTGCATTTAGACTTCCATTTTAGTGGAAACATTTTATCCAGGTTCATTTGTATACCACTGAATTTTTGCAGAAGTGAAAATCCTGTTGTAACTCCCCATCCCCAGGAAGAAAGCCTCAGCTATCACTGAACGTCAACATCTAGTGGCCAGAATCAGGAATCAGGGCCACCGAGAGGGGGGCAGGGGGTTGCAAAATTCGCTGGGTCCGGACCGCCAAGGGAGACCCGGCGCTGGATCTCTCTCTGTTTCCTGCTCCTGACGGGACCCGGGTGATCGTGTCTTAACAGGAGCAGGAGAGAGAAAACTCTGGCGCTGGGCCCCCCTTGGAGGCTGGGGAGGACCTAGAGGAAAAGACACAGCAGTCTGCTCTTCTTCCCAATCTGCCGCTTTGCCTTCCCCTGTGGCTGCTTTTCCCCTCAGGTCGCGCATGTGCGACCTGAGAGAAAAAGCAACCACAGGGGAAGGCCATGTGGCAGAAAGAAGAAGAGCAGCTCTGGAGGGATGAACTGCTGGCTGGGTACCTAGGGCGGGTGTCAGCAGCAATCGGGGAGGGTGGGGCGGCGGATTCTAGGGGAGCCGGTGGTGGTGGTGGCAACAATCCTGGGGGGGATAGGCAGCGGCAACGACAATGATGATCCTGCGGGAGCCCAGTGGCAGTGACAATGATCCTGGGGGTGGGCCCACTGGTGACCTTGCCCTGGGCCCGGCTCAGTCTCTCGGCAGCCCTGTCAGGAACCACAGTTGTGTGCTGCCTAGTTTTTCAAGCACTCTACGGAAACACATCTGAACTACTGACCCAACTCCTCTCATTCTGCCACTGCAATTCCACTAAAATCAAAGACAGTATGCTACTAAAGTTCCCTCAAGTAAAAAAGTTAAAATATAAACGTCAGATGAACTCTATTTCTCCTTTCGTGCCATCTTTGAATAGAACACTCTACCTGACAAAATCAGATCCGAATTGAACTATATGAGTCTCTGCAAAAAAATGAAAACCATCCTGTTTGATAAAGTCTAACTCCCACAAACACATACTGTCCCTTCAAAGCCCCACCCCCACCCATTTCCCCCCTCTCTTATCCCTGCCAATGTAACATAGTAACATAGTAGGTGATGGCAGAAAAAGACCTGTACGGTCCATCCAGTCTGCCCAACAAGATAAACTCATATGCGCTACTTTATATGTATACCTGATCTTGATTTGTATCCACCATTTTCGCCTTAAACCTCATGCTGGAATTTGTGCAGTATATATAGAAACAGATTAGATTAGATTAGATTAGGGAATATGGTTGTTTAGCTGTAGAACTAAGGGAGAGGCATATCAAAAATAGTAATAGACTGTTACGTCCCTCACCTGTTCGACGCTCCTCCCGGCTAACTCATTCCGCAGCTCCGTCCAAAAGGGACAAGGTTCAGTCTTAGGAGGGTCTGTTTCAGTTTCCTAAGTCTGGCAGCCGTCATCCGGCTTGGAGCAAGAGCAGCAGCCATCTTGGCTAGCTCAGGAGGGGGCAGCCATCTTGTCTAAACGAGAACAGGAAGGAACTCCATATCTGGTCTTGGGAGGATCTCCTAGGGGGGCTGCCATGTTGGATTCACCTGAGTTTGGTTTGCTCTGATTGCTTCACTATTTAAAGCACTGCCTCCAGGCCTTCTTTGCTTCGGCCTCAGTTGTTCTGAGGAGTTGCTGTCGGAGTGCTGTTCGCCGGCTATCTTCTGTTCTTGATTTCCTGTGTACCGGACTTTGGCTAGTTTCTTGGATTTCGCTTGTTTGCTGCCTGCCTTGACCCTGGACTGATTTTTGACTATTCTTGCCTATTTGGAGTTCTGGTGCTGGACTGTGTCTGTTTCCTGCCATCCTGGTCAGCGGCTTTGCAAGCCCGCAGATTCCAGAAGTCCTGGTGGCCACCTGCAGCTGAGAGCTCAACTCTCAGTGAACGGTGGTCGCTTCCCAGGTGAAGCTAGGGGTTGTCTGGCTGCCTGACCGAGTACGGCATCACTCCATCTCAGCCGTGCTCAGTCGGAGCACAGGGGCTCACTATTACCGGGTCATAACATAGACAGCCAATCAGAAGCCTTGTAACAAGTTTCTCTTTTCTGCACATCCCCCCACAGTTACAAACTCATGAAATTTAAACACACCTCTAGCATCTATGGGCACCTGAGTTCTTAGTTTTATAACAGTGCAGGTCTGCTGGAGCATTTTAAACACTTTAAACATTTCAACTAAAAGGTGTCAGTGCTGTTGCTGGGCTGCCCTGAGACCTCTGTACCTCCCTGTCCTCTGCAAGATGCCCCCCCTCTCAGGAAAAAGGGGGGACGACGACAAGGTAAAGGCTTCTTTTTTTTTTTTTTTCTATATTTACAATATCAGATCTCAGCTCTGGTTCTGACTAAACTGCAAGTATAAAGGAGTAGGAAGAAACGAGGCCCCGTCCTCAATCCCCACACAAATAAGAGTTCAGGTAAGTCACATGATTATTTAATTTCTAGCTTTGATCTGAGCTGGCCTTAAATATGGTGGGGCCCAGAGCAGAAACTAAGGAGCGTGCCCTCCTCTCATCTCCCATATCTCAGACAGCTTCCCACCCCACAGCAATCTTCCAGAACTAGCAGGAAAGTGGCCTTCGTTACTGTGTCAGAATCCTCCACAAACCAGCTTTAGTTTTACAGTTCAAAATTCAGTGCCCCAGGAGTTTCCGGGTGTCAGTGCCTTCTCCCTGCTTGCACCCTCACTGATGAAAAATTTGTTTCATGCCATCAAAACTCCCTTCCTTTGCTAGTGGTATGGTCCAGGCTCAAAATGCACTTTTCAGACTGGCATTTTACTAACTCAGTGTTTTTTGAAGCATGGAGGTGCAGCCTAACGATTAGAGCAGTGTGCTGAGAACCAGGAAAGCCAGAGTTCAAATCCCACTGTGGTTCCTTATGGTCTTGGGCAAGTCACTTAACTCACCATTACTTTAGTACAGTGGTTCGCAACCAGTGTATCACCAAGAGCTGGAAGGTGTGTCACCAAACATTTGACAGCACCCTTGTGCTTTTCTTAACATGTGTGGCAAGTTGGGAAGAGTTGAGAACCAGAAAATCAAATGCTTAATCTCCAGAACTAGTCTTTACTCCTGTCATCAGCCTCAACTGGAAATGCTGCAGGCCTTTGGGCCATGGCGCTCCCCTCTCCTCCACCCCAGCAGTTACCACCATTACATCTGTATTTCTCTTGCATCTTTGTCAGCAGCAGTGAAATGATATATAGGGTTTTTTCTTCGTTCATCTGTGAATTGTAGTGTTCAGTGCATCATGCACGTGAACATTATCTGTTAGGTGTGTCACAACACAAGAAAGGTTGAGAACCACTGCTCTAGTACAAACTTAGTGAGCCTTCTGGAGACAGGAAAACACTTACTATCCCTGAATGTAACTTGCTTTTGAAGCCCATAGATAAACTGGTTTTGAAAGATCATGGTTTTGTGAGTTGATCAGACTGGTATTTTGATTTGGAGCATTTAATGAGGCCTGATTGTGACCATAGAGCAAGAGGGAAGTAGGGGCAACCTGGAGAGGGAAGCTGCTGACAGGGGAATAAATGTTTTTTCTTGCTCTATAGCAACCAGCACTGGGAGGGAGGAAGTACCAGCAGAAGATATGGAGCTGTATAACACCAAATCACAGGTCCCACTATTTCTTGTCCTACTACTAATCATTTCTATAGCACTACTAGACATATGCAGTGCTGTACACTTTATATGCATGATTTCTAGTTGCTATGGCAACCCAGTATCCAGGATTTGTCCTGCTCTGCTTGTAGCCAGTGTGATTCTGAAGATGAGATATAACTTGATTTCATGAGGTGCTTTGTCACATTGGGGCCCAAGCACTTTTGCTGCCTCTCATCCCTTAATGCCTGCCTTAGCTTTCATACTTTTCAGTACATTGTATTCTTTATTGTCATAGTCCAAAAATGTCTGCAATACTAATATTTTGCTTGAATTTTTAAAGTTATTGATCACTCAGATCTATAACATCTGAAAACCAGTTTCTTGAGATTCCTGACTAAAGTAGTGCAGTGCTGTGTGGTTTCTTGCTGTTGCGTTCTCAAGGGCCTTGGCATTCTGTCAGGTCCTCGAGGCAGGACTGGAGTTCGTGAGCCCTTGGGCCACTGCCGAGGAGCGGCAGCGGCAGGCAAGACCATCTCGGGACTGGAAACACAGAAGAGCAGTACTGGAACTCTGGACTGGAGTAGTACAAGGCAGGCAACTAGAACAGATGAGACAGGAACAGCTTCACCTGCACCTAGCCACCGTTCCTCCGGAGTTGAGCTCCGAAGTGCAGGCGGCCGGCAGGACTTGCAGGATAAGGCAGGAACTGAAGATCCAGAGGACCCACCCTGGGTCTGGGATACACGAGGGCGACAGGGCACGGAACTAGACTCAGACAGTGTGCTGCAGCACAGCCACTAGCAAGACCCAGAAGACAGATCAAGGAACACAAGGCGTACAGAAGCTAGCAGGAGCAAGGACTAGGGCAGCAACACACTAGGCAGAACGGGGATCTGGGAATACCCACAGGGTACACCCTCTAGCTAGGTGGAGACAGGATACAGGAATAATCACCCAGGAAAACACACTAGCCAGACAGATACAGGATACAGGATATACCCTCAGGATATACAAGCAGGGTAGGCACACAGGCAAGGCAAGGTTCAGGGTAAAGAGAGCAAACCAGGAATAACAGGCCAAGGGTCTTGGGCAGGCAGCACAGCAAACAGAGTAACCAGGAAGAACAGGCCAAGGGTCTGAAGCCACAGCCGTTCCACACACCGACTGGGGAACCCACAAAGGCTGAGGCTTCGCATACAGACAGAGAACAAACCCGGACAAAGGCTTCACCCCAACCCAGGGTAAGCCAGGAACAGAGGCTTCACCCCAACACAGGGTAAGCCAGGAAGGACCCGCAGTCCACAGACAGACAGTGGCAGGGAAGACCCCCCCACGGAAGGACAACAGAGACACAGACACAGAAAGAAACTGGGCTTGAACCCAGAGAGAGGCTAAGCAGTAGTGCAGCAGACACTTACTAACCTGACCTGGCCTAAGAGCATAACACTTATGCAAAGGCCCTGACCAAGGTTGCCAGCTGGGAAAAATTTTCCCAGCCCAAAACCAGCCGTAAACCCGCCCAAAAACTGTCCACAGCCAACCCCCGTCTCCTGCGTCACCGAACCCCGCCCCCACATCACCTAACCCCGCCTCCCGCGTCACTAACCCCGCCTCCCGCATCACTAGCCCTGCCCCAGACGTCACCCCTGACATCAACCCCGCCCCTGAAAGGCTTCTATTGGACCAAACTGGACCAATAGAAGCCCCGGAAAAGCGTCTATTGGACCAAATTGGACCAATAGAAGCCCCGGCAGCGGGAAAACTGGCCAATCGGCGGCCGCGAAAACCCACCCAATCCCGCACCGCGGCCGCTCGAAAACCCGCCCAAATCCCCGCAACCCACGCGATTAGAGAATTCCCCACAGCCGTTTCCAAAAAGCCGCCCAATTCAGCAGCTTAACCGCAACCCTGGCAAGTTTGGCCCTGACTGTAAGCACAGCACTTCCTTATGAAGGCTCTCACTGATGAGTCACCAGCAGCAGGACAGAAGCAGGAAGTACACTGACCCCAAAGAGAGGCTTGACACACATAGAAAGTGAGCCCACAGGAAAGACAAGCAGGAGCCATCTTGGAAGCTGGCACAGAGCCGGTGGCAGCCATCTTAGATGCTGGCTCCCTAGAGAGGCATAGCCCACACAGGTGAGGACTAGTGAAGCAATCAGAACAGAGACTAGAGACAAGACAAACACAGACTGAAGCCAGCAGAGCTGCTGACCCCCAGAAAGAAGGTAAGGCTGAGGGTGGTCACGGCCACGGACGTGACACTTGCAGCACCTGGGTGTCTATTTACTTTGGGATTCTTGGCAATAATTTCATCACGTTACTGATTTTTTCTAAATATCTTTTTGCCATTACAGTGTCTCCATGAACATTTGATCACAGTGTAATTGTAGTCTAATATGCTCGTTTCTGATCTATATCAGCATGACTGAGTCTGTAGTTAAATTATTTCACAATGAAGTAGGCAGACTGAGATTCCTTTTCTATTTGCTCCAAGGAAGGTGTGGTAGCCGTGTTAGTCCACTTTTAAAGGTAATCAATAGAAATCAAACAAAATAAAACATGGAAAAGAAAATAAGAAAATAATCTTCGAAAGCTAATCAATAAATGTATTAAGTTATTTCCAATAAAAAAGGTATCATTTTCTTTTCCATGTTTTATTTTGTTTGATTTCTATTGATTACCTCCAAGGAAGGGAAATTAGCAAAAATAGGAATAAACAGAGGAGAAATAAATGTAGATGAGCACCAGTAAATCTACATCAACATTTGTGAAGATGATCTGATCTGTATTGGGAATCCCTGGCCTGATTAAAAAGAATTTCTAAGCTCACCTCGATATGTTGCTTGTATGTATTACACCTTCTGAACTCCAGAAAATGGTTTTCTTTGGCACAGTGCAAATGTTGATACGATCACTGATGTTGAGACCATTTCCAACATATTCCGATCTGACTTGTGCTAAGGTTCATTCCAGTGTCAGTATGTGCAAAACTAACCCATTTGGAGACATTAGTCTCCGAGAGCCAGCTTGTTGATGTATCACAGGCAATAACATATATTTACTTTCATCAAAATCTGAGGTGGTTTCACTGTGTATTACTGTGTGACTCTTCTAGTACCCTCCTTCTTAGATGATATACAATCTATTTCTTAAATATCTATACACAAATCTTCTAGAAAGGAGATCCACAAAATACTTTAAAGTTTATAAAGATTTTAAAGAGACGAGAATTCTTGGCGTGGGAAAATGCCTCTGTTCGTCAGTGGACTAAATCTCTTTCAACTTGACAGACTCGCTGAACTGATTCTTCATTGGCAAAAAACCCAATATGCTTGCTAGTTTCTCTTTCTCTTTATAATTCTTCCTCAATTATTCATTTTATATTTTGTATTTTTTAATATTGGAAGCAAATCAAGCTGAAAGCAAAAAGACCCAAATTTCACTTACCTTCAGGTCTCAACCAGTCTGAAGATTGAGACCTGAAGATAAGTGAAATTTGGTCCAGCCGCTATAGAGATGCGAGGATGCATGAGAGTCCCTGCGTTAATTGTTACTGGAACATACATTTATCAGAAAGTATTTATAGTAAGGATCACAAAGTAGCCCCTGAGGCAGCCCTGCTGGGCGAAACACGGCCTGTGTCGGGCAATATACTCTATATGTTATTTTATTAATAACATTTGTTTACATTTATCACTGATCTGCTTTGTTGTTTTCCATCTTGGAGTTTGCGGATCGTTTGCCTTGCTGTTTTCATGGTCCCGTATAGGTCAGATAATCAAGACTGTACTGTGTGTATCTATCTATCTATCTAGATATATCTAGATATATATTATATATAGATATAGATAAATAGATATAGGAGCCAACTTTTCAGAATGATTGAGGGTGCTAAACCAATCACAAATTACCCTTTCTGGGACAAAGTAAATATAGAGGATGATCAAGCACCCACTGCACCCACAGAGCTGGCATCTATACATCCATCTATTATTTATTTTAAATACTTTTAACTCGCCTATATACTAAGCAGTTTCTATAAAAACATACATATTAAAATGAAAATAACAAAGATACATCTTCATTAACATCCATAACATAAAGTACTGGCATCACAAGCTCTCCAACTCTACATTGCCAATCAGAAAAAAGCTTGAACAAAAAGCTGTGTTTTTAACATTTCCTTAAATTGCTGAAAACTAGTAGTTATATGCAGCTGACCAGGCAAAGCATTCTACATAAGCGTTCCTGCAATTGAAAAGGATGATGTTCGGGTAGTAGCATAATGCACAGAAGATACCAAATGCAAATTCAAACATTTATTGAAATCAGATCTTAAAGACCTTCCGGATGAGAACAGAGTGATAATCTGACCAAAATACCGGACATTTTATCATGAACCACTTGGTAAATAAGAGTCAGAACTTCATATTGCACTCTGTGTTTCACAGGCAACCAGTGAAGTTGTTTCAACACTGGTGTTATATGATCAAGTTTAGAAACGCCGACCACCAATCTAGCAGCTGCTTTTTCTACTATTTGTAACGCTTAAAGACTATACTCTGGGACATCCAAATAAAAAAATTGCAGTAATCTATTTTTGACAAAACCATTGCCTGAACAACACTCCTAAAATCAACTGGACATAGCATAGGTTTTAAATGAAACTACATCCATAGCTGATAAAAGGCTGACTGAACCACATGCACAATTTGAAATACAGAGTGATGTTGAGATGAGATAAAGTTTTGCACTGGTACATCAGTTTTACCCACACAAATAGCCAAAGGCCAACAATTATCCATCACTCTTCCTACAATGAGAATTTCAGTTTTTCCCACATTCAAAGTCAGCTCATTAGTTGTCGTCCATTTACAAATCTCAATCATAGCTGTTGATGGATATTAGCACTTGAAACTCTGAAACACATGACCAAAACCAGGTTGAAAGTTAAGATGGGACAGAGGTGGAAATTCCACAATCAGTATCTATTGTGGGAATCATATTTTAAGCATGAGTTTCACAACTGCACTTTCAGAATTACTGGAATAATGTCTGATTTACACTTATACATTTTTTGTGACAAGGCAGGTCTTGCAATTCTGATGTTCAACAATCCAAATCTGTTTGATAAAATCAGTGTTTGAACACATTTGTACACTGTGTTTGTTGGCTCTGCTGGCTAGAAGGCTGAAATAAAATTCTAATTCATTATGGAAGACACAATTCTACAGATTCTATATATGGCCTCCAAAGTTGTGCACCCAACTTTGTGCACGCTTCTGAGATGTGGGCACAAATAAATTAGATAATGAGCTCCGAACCGTCAATAATTGGATGCTAATAGCTAATCATTGATGTTAATTGGCAATCATTAAGATTTGCGTGCGCATCTGGCTGCATGCTATTCTATAAGGCACAGCGCCTAACTCCCACAGCGTGTATTTGTAAAGGAGGCGTGGCCAGGGTTATGTCATGGTGGTGGTGGTGGGGGGGGGGGGGGGCTCTGAAAAGTTAGATGTGAAATGACAGAATATTGCCTAACCGCACCTAACTTGGTTGCCGGCATTTACACCAGGTTTTAGCAGGTGTAAGTCTGGCACCCAAAAGTCAGGCATGTGATCAACATTAAATGCTATTCTATATAAGGCACACACCCTTTATAGTATAGCGTTTAGCGCTGAATTTTTTTCAGCACCATTTACTGAATTCAGACCAGTGTAGCGTATTCTCTCAATCATCAATTTTGCTCTCTGAATACAAACTCTTTCCAAACCTAAATTTTAAGGGGCTTCGACATTAGCTTCAGAACTTAGTACAAGAACAGTACTGGGCAGACTTCTACGGTCTGTGCCCTGAGAAAGGCAAGGACAAATCAAACTCTGGTATAAAGTATCACATACCATGTAAAATGAGTTTATCTTGTTGGGCAGACTGGATGGACCGTACAGGTCTTTATCTGCCGTCATTTCATTTACTTTGATTTACTCTCTTATGTTTATTCTCCTTTGCAAGGCTAATCTTATTTTCTAGCTGCTTTCCAACATCACTCATCAGTAAGCTATCACATGTGACCTGCAGCACTCTCTCTGTGTTCTCCTTTATTATCATTCCACAGGACAAACACTACAGTAAAATCCTGTTGTGAAATGAGCACAAACAGGCTTATTTTCGAAAGAGAAGGGTGCCCATCTTTCGACACAAATCTGGAGATGGGAGTCCTTCTCCCAGGGTTGCCAAAATTGGCATAATCGAAATCCAATTTTGGGCATCCCCAACTGCTTTCCGTCACGGAGACGACAAAGGTTCACGGGGGCGTGTCGGAAGCATAGCGAAGGCAGGACTGGGGCGTGCCTAACACATGGGCATCCTCGACTAATAATGGAAAAAAGAAGGGCGTCCCTGATGAGTACTTGGGCGACTTTACTTGGTCCATTTTGTCTTACGACCAAGCCTCAAAAAGGTGCCCGAACTGACCAGATGACCACCGGAGGGAATTGGGGATGACCTCCCCTTACTCCCCTAGTGGTCACTAACCCCCTCCCACCCTCAAAAAAAACTTTAAAAATATTTTGTGCCAGCCTCAAATGTCATACCCAGCTCTATGACAGCAGTATGCAGGTCCCTTCAACAGTTTTAGTGGGTGCAGTGCACTTCAGGCAGGCGGACCCAGGCCCATCCCCCTCCCTACCCATTACACTTGTGGTGGTAAATGTAAGCCCTTCAAAACCCACCAGAAACCCACTGTACCCACATCTAGGTGCCCCCCTTCACCCCTTATGGCTATGGTAGTGGTGTACAGTTGTGGGGAGTGGGTTTTGGGGGGGCTCAGCACACAAGGTAAGGGAGCTATGCACCTGGGAGCAATTTCTGAAGTCACTGCAGTGCCCCCCTAGGGTGCCCGGTTGGTGTCTTGGCATATGAGGGGGATCAGTGCACTACAAATGCTGGCTCCTCCCATGACCAAATGGCTTGGATTTGGTCGTTTCTGAGATGGGTGTCCTTGGTTTCCATTATCGCTGAAAATCGGGGACGACCATCTCTAAGATCGACCTAAATTTTGCAATTTGGTCGTCCCCGACCGTATTATCAAAACGAAAGATGGACACCCATCTTGTTTCGATAATATGGGTTTCCCCGCCCCTTCACCGGGACATCCTGTGAGGACGTCCCCAGGAAAACATGGGTGCCCCTTTCGATTATGCTCTTTAAAGTCATCCCTGTCAGTGCACAGTCTGCTGCTGGTCTTTTTCTAGCAATGGCAGCAGATAGGCGTCAAGGACTCTGGACATTTCTGACCCTGGAGAACAGAAAGAGCCCTTTACTAAAGCTTAGTGTACTATGAGGCTCATTTTATTTATTTATTTGGTTGTTTGTTTGTTTGTTTGTTGCATTTGTATCCCACATTTTCCCACCTATTTGCAAGCTCAATGTGGCTTACAATTTTTCTGTCATGACTTATGTCATTTCAGAATACATATACAATTGGTAATATATATAGAACATGAATGCTAAATGAACAGTCGGGTAAAAAAGGGAAAATATACAAATGGTATCACATATTGAACATGGATTGCATATTAAAATTAAACAATATGGTATAGGAAGAGAGTAATCCTATTGTTAAGTAAATGATGGTGAATTACAGTTCCAATTATAAGTCATTATGGTATGTCATATTAAAGAGATGTGTCTTCAGTGCCTTACTGAAGTTAATTAGGTTGTGAATTATTTTCAGGTCCAATGGTAGAGCATTCCACATTTATGAAAAGCTGGATGCATGTATTAGTCTATATTTTAGACCTTTACAGCTGGGGAAGTGAAGATTTAGGCATATGCGTGCCAATCTTTTAGCATTCCTGGGTGGTAGGTCAATAAGGTCTAACATGTAGATCGGAGCATCACCATAAATTTTCAAGAGATAGACATCCAAAAAGTGACATAAGTCGGCATTTGAATGTTTATCTCACAGAAACGTCCAAATCAGTATTATCGAAACCTCTTTTTGGACGTCTTTCTCTGAAGTCCATCAGAAGGATATCCAAATCTCAAGGGGGCGTGCCAGGGGCGTGTTGAAGGCGGGACTTGGGCGGTCCTAAGACATGGACTTCTTTCAGCAATAATGGAACAAAACAAAGACATCCAAGACTAAAACAGACGTTTTGAGCTAGGCCTGTTTTTATAGCAAATAGCTGCAGTGGGAATTGAACCCACTTCCCCAGGATCAAAGTCTGCTGCACTAACCTTACTCCCCCGGTGGTCACTATCCCCCTCCCACCCCAAAAATATGTGATTAAAAATATTACTTACCAGTCTCAGATGTTATACTTAGGTCAATTAGAATAGCATACAGGTCCCTGGAGTAGACTAGTAGTGGTGCAGTACACTGCAGACAGGTGGACCCAGGCTTCAACCCCCTCCCCCTACTTCTTACTCTTGTGGAGGAAACTGTGAGCCCTCCAAAACCCACCAGAAACCCACTGTACCCACATATTGGTGCTCCCTTCACCTGTAAGGTCTATGGTAGTGGTGTACAGTTGGAGGTAGTGGGTTTTGGGAGGCTCAGCAGACAAGATAAGGGAGCAATGGTGAGATCTGTACCCGGGAGCATTTTATAAAGTCCACTGCAGTGTCCCCAAGGATGCCCTATTGCTTTCCTGGGATATCACTTCTCTACTATTCTACCTGATGCCAAGCTTTCTAGTTTTCTTATAACATCTGAGCCTTGTGTCTATTGTTTATCAGTAGATTTGGGCTTTGAATTCAGATCTGTAGATGAAAAGGAGGTCTCATTACATATATCTAAATACCAGAGTGCTATTTTTCCATATTTCATAGCAAGAGTGTACATTCTGTAATTACCTGTCCGAATGCAGCTGAAGCTTTTACCTCCCCAGTGCATGTAAATGGTTTCATCCCTGTGTGGATTATCTGATGCCATGTGAGGCTTTCTTTCTGACCAAAGCTTTTACCAGACTCTATACATGCAAATGGTTTCTCTCCTGTGTGGACTTTCTGATGCACTTTGAGATTTATATTACAACCAAAGCTTTTACCACACTTAGAACATGTGGATGGTTTCACTTTATTGTGGATGTTCTTGTGTATTTTGTACGTTTTCAAGTTGGATGTATTTGTTTGAAAATGAACCAAAAAATAAAACATCCAAATCAGAAAACACTTTTCCAAACAAATGACCTTTCCTGTTCTGATTTTTACATAGTAATATAGTAGATGACGGCAGAAAAAGACACGCACGGTCCATCCAGTCTGCCCAACAAGATAAACTCATGTGTATGCCTTACCTTGATTTGTACCTGTCTTTTTCAGGGCACAGACCGTATAAGTCTGGCCAGCACTATCCCCTCCTCCCAACCACCAGCCCCGCCTCCCACCACTGGCTCTGGCACAGACCGTATAAGTCTGCCCAGCACTATTCCCCGCCTCCCAAAAACGTCCAAATTCAGACTTAATTGTCATATTCATAAAATGCCCCTTGTGCATTTGACTTGCCCAAAGTCACAAGGAGCAGCAGTGGAATTGAACCATGTTGCCAGGATCAAGGCCCACTGCACAAACCATTAAGCCACTCCTCCTCTGTTTTGCACGTTTTGCATTTGGATGTCTTTTATTAAAAAATGGACCAAAAAAAGGAGGTCCAAATCACAGAGTCATTTAATAAAGTGATTCCTTAATAAAACACAAAAGATAGACATCCATCTTTTTTGAAAATAACCTTCTTTCCTGTTCGGAATTTGTACGTCTTTGTAAAACGTCCAAATTCTGATTTAGACGTTTCTTTCGAAAATGCCCCTCTATGTGTCTGATGGTATAAAATAGGACTTGCAGCATTTAGCATGTGCTAATGTCCATTGGCATGTGCTAAGCTTTAGTAAAAGGGCCCTTAATTTTGTCTCCTATTTTTCAATGATCAGGTTATTCATAAGAATCTCTCATTAGGGCTCTTTTATACAGTGTTTTCCTTGAGGCATATTTTCAAAGCACTTAGCCTTCCAAAGTTCCATAGAAACCTATGGAACTTTAGAAGGCTAAGTGCTTTGAAAATATGCCTCGCATGCATGTTCGCATTCCCAAGAACAACACCCTCGTATACTTTACATATTGGATTGTTAGAGTAGCCAACTTATGGACCAACTTGTTGTATCCTTTTGAATGTACAGGCTCCAGCATTCTCCAAATGAGGCCCCACCAGAGACTTCTACAGGGGCACTATCACCTCCTTTTCCCTGCAGGCTATTCTTCTCCCTACACGCCCAAGTATCTTTCTGGCTCTTTCTGTCATCTGATCTACCCATTTGGCTATCTCCTGTAAGATCATATGATATGATCATCTCCAGATTCAGCTCTTCTTACTTGTGAAGGGCACTTCTATAGTTCAATTTCTTTATTAGAGTTTAGAAAAATTAAAACATTACAAGACATTAAAACCAAAGACAATAAATATATGAAGCAACCATGGGGAACCACGACAATAAAGCCTAGTACATTAGACATGAATTTGAATATATTTTGAGGCATAAATTCAGTAAGAAAAGCAAATCGGAATAATAAACAACATAGTCTAGGACAGACTAACAAGAATAGCCATTGAGTGGGTTCAGGGCTCACTGAGGAGAGAAAAGCCCCCCCCCCCCTAAAATGCAGCAAGAAATTACTATAGAGAACAGGTCAAGAGACTTTCAGTTGGTTGCCATTACTTCTCTACTGCACATAAATGATACAACTTACATGGTAACATAGTAAGTGACGGCAGATAAAGACCTGAATGGTTTATCCAGTCTGCCCAACAGTCACATTCATTATCAATTCAAGATTAAATCAACAATGAACGTGAAATTATTTACTTGATCATGGTCTTTCTTTGGTGTTTCTGGGACATAGACTGTAGAAGTTCGCCCGGCTGGATCTGCCCACTCCAGCCTATCCAAATCCATCTTGTCATTTGTGGGACACAGACTGTAAAAGTCTGCCTGGCACTGTCCTCACATTCCAAAGTACTGGAGTCTCCATCGAAGCCCTCTCCAGCCCATCCTAAACTGAATTGCTATATGCGGGACATAGACCATAGAAGCCAGCCCAGCACCGGCCTTAGTTTTTACAGCCAGAGTCGCCATCTAAGCACCACTTGACATGCAAACACATCTGCAACCTTTTAAGTTGTGTTTTCTGTACTATTCATTTTCTAATTAGAGATCCTCTGTGTTCATCCCTTGCCTTTTTGTTCATATTGATACCATAATAAAACTGGATACCACCAAAACCACCAGAATTCTTCTAGTTATATAAAACTAGTGAAAAAGGCCCGTTTCTCACACAAATGAAACGGGCACTAGCAAGGTTATCCTCCGAGTTCCAGCCTGATCCCCTCCCTCCCCCCTCTCATCTGAGTTCCAGGCTCCCCTCTCTTTCCTCAGTTCCAGGCACCCTCTCTCTTCTCTGAGTTCCAGGCCCCTCCCTCTCTCCAAGTTCCAGCCTGGCCCTCTCTCTCCCCCCCTCATCCGAGTTCCAGGCCCCCCTCTCTCTCCCTCTCGTCCGAGTTCCAGACCCCCCTCTCCTCCGAGTTCGAGGTCTCCCTCTCTCTCCTCCGAGTTCCAGGCCTCCCTCTCTCTCCTCAGAGTTCCAGGCCCCTCCCTCTCTCCGAGTTCCAGCCTGGCCCCCTCCCTCTCTCTCCTCCGAGTGCTAGCTCGATTTGCGTTGGCTGCCCTCTTCTCCCAGTCCTCCACCTGCCCGTCGCCTTCCTGCGTGCCACCCAGAATTTAAAAGTTCTTACCTCGGGGTCCGGCGGCAGCAGTGAAAGGCGAGCAGGCTTGGCGCTTCAGCCTGCCTTCCCTTCTCTCTCAGCTCTGCCTCTGGTCCCGCCCTTGCGGAAACAGGAAATGAGGGCAATGGTGGGTTAAGTGACTTACCCAGAGTCACAAGGAGCTGCCGTTGAAATTGAACCTGGTCCCCCTGGTTCTCAAGCTGCTACACTAACCATTAGGCATTGCTAGAACCTCCCTCATGTTTTCCATTCCTTCCAGGGTGTCTGCCTTGTTCACAAAATACCTACGGTACCCGAATGCACACTTTGATGGTTTTTGAGCTTGCAGGCAGTATATAAGAAATTTTTTTAAATACATAAAATAAAATACAAACCTTTCCCAAGAGCCCTTCTGCAGTATCACCTGCAACTACGTTGAAAAGAAATGGACCAAGGTTTGATCCTTGCAGCATTTTACCAGTCTTTTCTTCACCTTGAACTTCATGTACCACTACCCCTTGTTGAACCCAGTCAGCAACTTCAAGGTCCGTACCAAGGGCACCCAATTTATTTTTCAGTAGTTGATATAGAACGCCTTTATATTTGGGCCCATTGAATTGACGATATGATTCTGGAAGATGTCTGGTGTTTTAGCAATGCCACCCAAGTCTAGTGCATGTATGCAGATGATCAGGGATAGAGCCTTTTTTTGCAGGCACCACTGTTATGGAATCACCTGCCGTGGGCACGTCAAGAAGAGGCATCTTTTAAATTGATTTAAAAAAAACCTCCCCCCCCCCCCCCAACCTTTACATAGTTTTGCTTTAGGGCTCGGATAGTATCTGCAGTGGATTGAACTCTACCCATTATGGGGTGTATGTCTTACTGTTATTTGTGCTCTTTTTGATCACTTTTCAGTGTTCCTTTCTGTATTTTGTGTTATATTTTATACCACATTGCTTGTTTAGGAAAGGTGGTATATCAAAAATTGTTAAACTAGTTCAAAGGCCTTACTGAAGACCAAGGTGTACCTCATCTAGCACTCGCCCCGATCAAATTCTCTGGTCTCCCGCTCAAAGAAATTGATCAAATGCCTCTAAGGGGAAATGGGACTTGATATACCACCTTTCTGAGGTTTTTGCAACTACATTCAAAGCAGTTTACATATATTCAATTACTTATTTTGTACCAGGGGCAATGGTGGGTTAAGTGACTTGCCCAGAGTCACAAGGAGCTGCAGTGGGAATTGAACTCAGTTCCCCAGGATCAAAATCCACTGCACTAACCACTAGGCTACTCAGAAGACCTACGTCTGGTAAAACCATGCTACCTTAATATATATTCAGAAAGAAAAAGAACCAGGATGAGGGGTAGATATTCAGAACAATTTAACTGAGTAGCAGCCCAGTGAAATTGCACTGAATGGCTCAAGTAGAAATATTCAGCTACACGTAATGGGAATGTGCCACTGAATTTGAGCTCTGACTGCCATGGCAGTCTCTGGTTAGTGTTGGGGCAGAGTCTGGGCCGATCCAGAAATTATTTGGGCACTGCTGATGCTTGAATAAGTAACCAGGCATGTAGGGACTGCATAAAAAGCAGTTGTAACTTTGCCCATTTATCCGGGTACCAGGCACTGATTATCGTCCAGACTCGGATAACTTCGGCAGCTGACAAAGACTCAGATATTCAGTAGCTGGAGTAGCTTTACTGTAAATATCCAGATCTAATTCAGCCATGGTAATCAGCACTGAAAAAAAATGCTGCCTGCAGCCTGCTGAATCTTGCCCCCGTTATGAAGTACTGTGACAAAAGAATCTAAAGCTAGATAATAAACAGGGGGGGGGGGGGGGGGAGGAGGAATGTTTTAGGTCAGAAACACCAGGAGGGATTTGCGTATTGCTTTAGCTTATGTTTACTGAACAGAAAGAGAAGAGGAAGAAGGTTCAGTACAAACTGTGAAAAAAGAGAGGAAGTTGGGTCACCAAAGGGGATTTCCAAGTTTTGTTGTGGAGATCTGTCACGGCAATGCAAATCGTACTAAAACCAGTGCTGAGAGAAAGAAGAAGAGATGGGGAGGGGCACAAGATGGAAGGAGAGAAGGGGCAGAAGCTGACAAGAGCATGGGGAGAAGGTTACTAGGATTTTGCAGATTGATTCTAAACTTTTTATACCTTTAAGTCACCTCCCTATAATAGTAAGTTTTGGAGAATATTACTAGAAAATGATAATTCCATCAAACAGTCGTTACAGTATTGTTCATCTTAATCTCAAACCAGGGTATGATACATGACGCCACTGAGTTTAGTATTATTATAATGGGTTCAATATTCAGCCAGCGGTGATCAGCGTTTTGCTGACCGCTGCCAGTGTTAAACCCAGAAATTCAATGCTGGGCCGTGTCTGGGCATCAGCATTGAATTTTCAGGTTGGCAGTGCCAGCTAATGCGTAGCCAGTTAAGTGCAATATTTAGTAGCTGGGACTCCACATAAAGAAAGGACTGACAATTTTATATGTTATTATTAGTGCGGGAACCCTGGCTGGTTAAGTGCTGAATATTGGCACTGATCCTGCCCCTGGAATGCCCCCAAAATAGCCAGTTTTGCGTTCAGTGCTAACCAGCTATTTTCAGCAGCATTAGCTCATTAACTGCTGCTGAAAATTAGCAGTTAGCCCCGGATGGCTATGTAGCCACCAGGAGCTGTTTCTGACTTGTTAAAGCACGTTGAATATTGACCTGAATATTTCTAAACTGGGCATTGTTCTAGGTGAGATCTGGATCTAGCTCAAGGCAAGTTATATAAAGGTACAGTATTTCAAAACAGGGTCAAATGGGCCCTTTGTGGAGGACAGCACATATCTCTGCTTGGTAGCATATGTAAACACATAGGGTTTGATATTTATCTGGTTAGCAGGTGCTGTAAACTGGGTAAGTGCCTATGAGAGGAACCATGTACTTCACCACCATGTAACCCTAACCCTCCATAAACCAAATGTACATTCTCTTCTATTTCCAATATCCACGACGAATTGTAAGCCACATTGAGCCTGCAAAGAGGTGGGATAATGTGGGATACAAATGCAATAAATAAATAAAAATAAATAAATAAAAATATTCAGCAGCACTAACCATCCACCACTCACTTACCAGGACAAAAATTTGCCTTGGGAGTGACTGAATTAAGGTATCTGAGAAGGCCCCTCCTAAACATTTGGGTCCTAGGCATGTGCATAGTTTGCCAATGCTTTAAACCCTGCCCTGCTATTCACATAGTGCTTTTGAATATTTCCTATGAGCACCTCAGTACTGTCTAGAGAGAGTTGCAGGGCCACTGGGTGGAGCCAGAAGTTATCTGTTTACCACCTATAGCCAGACTGCGAACCAGATAACATTCTGGATAAAGTTAGGACAGCAAAAAGGCTGGCCAGTATCAAAATACTGGTGCTGAAGATCTGGTTTCATTTTAGCGACTGCTGTTTTAACTAAAGGCTGCCAGCCATGATTCAGTATCGGCCCTATACATTTTTATTTCTAGTATCCTTTTAGCTATCTCTGTCACTCACCACCCTCACCCTGGACAACATGCCTATGAGTCGGGATAACCTTGCTGGCCAAGAGCTCACTTTCTGCACCATTCATTGGGATTCCCTCCCAAACAGACTTGGGTATACTACCAGTACCTCCTACATGGCACACAGGACCAACATATGCCAACAGACACAGAATCCAAGCCTGGATTCTCCTGTACTGCAGGAAAAGAGACGGATGAGAGAAGATATGATTGAGGTGTACAAAATCCTGAGTGGTGTAGAACAAGTAGATCCATTTTTGTACTCATTCCAAAAGTTACAAAGATTAGGGGATACTCAAAGAAGTGACATGGAAGTACTTTTAAAACAAATAGGAGGAAATATTTTTGCACTCAATTAATAGTCAAGCTTTGGAACTCTTTGCTGGAGGATGTAGTAACAGTGGTTAGTGTATCTGGGTTTAAAAAAGGTTTGGACAAGTTCCTGGAAGAAAAGTTCATAGTCTGCTATTGAGACAGACATGGGAAGCAACTGCTTGCCCTGGGATTTGTAGTATGGAATGCTGCTACTCTAAGATTCTGCATGGAATCTTGTCACTCTCTAGGATTCCAGAATCTTGCAGTTCTGTGGGGTTCTACATGGAATGGTGATACTCTTTGAGATTCTACATGGAATCTTGTCCCTCTTTAAGATTCCAGAATCTTGCAATTCTTTGGGGTTCTACATGGAATGTTGCTACTCTTTGAGATTCTGCATGGAATCTTGTCACTCTTTAGGGTTCCAGAATCTTGCTATTCTTTGGGGTTCTACATGGAATGTTGTTGCCACGATTTGGGTTTCTGCCAGGTACTTGTGACCTGACTTGGCCACTGTTTGGAAAACAGGATACTGGGCTAGATGGACCATTGGTCTGACCCAGTATGGCTACTCTTATGTAGTATACAGCACTAAGGGACAGGGCGAACCCCGCTAATGTATACTAATTTTCTCTTTAGCTAATTCATAACTTTAGTTACAACTTGCAATAAACAACCAAGTCTTTGGTAGTACACCATGGAGATACAGATTGAAAGAAACACCATGTATGCTTACAGTTGGAGATGTGATCAGTATGAAGGCTATTTTCAGACTTTTCAAATAGGCAGACTAAGGGGCAGAGTATTGGGAGGGCAATACAGCATCAGTGCACCACTCAAAAGCCACTCGCAGCATGGCAGCAGATCATTCAGCACTCTCAAGGCCTGCCACCTGCTCCCCTCTGTACTAAGGGGGAAAAAAAAAATATATATATATATAATATACACCCTCCCTAACTGAGAACTAACAAAAAATAGGGAGAAATATAATACGTGTAGCAGACTCCCAAATCAAATGCACCAAAAATGTTGCAAATAGCTTTATAATGAATGTATAGAGAAGGCAAGTTGTGTTCAAGGCCTACCATGTTAGCCATAAACCTTTAGCCATATACCCCGTCTTTTTCCTACTATCCCTGATCCCCTTCCAGTGTCTCCTCTTCCCTACCCCCTGGTTCCAGCATAACAGCTGCGTCCCTATCCCTCTTCTCCTGCCATGTCCAGCAGCTTGCCCCCTTCCCCTTACCCAGCTTGCTTCCTCCCTTAGTTCACTGCAGCCCCCTACATCCACACAGGCATCCTGCAGCTCTGCACACAGCCCAGGGCTATGTTTAGCAGACTCCCAAAACAAATGCACCAAATATGTTGCAAATAGCTTTATAATGAATGTATAGAGAAGGCAAGTTGTGTTCAAGGCCTTCCATGTTCTGGCCCCTGAGACACATGCTCCCCCCCCCCCCCCCCGACAAGAAGCTCGTGCCTCAGGGGCCAGAACATGGTAGGCCTTGAACACAACTTGCCTTCTCTATACATTCATTATAAAGCTATTTGCAACATATTTGGTGCATTTGATTTGGGAGTCTGCTACACATAGCCCTGGGCTGTGTGCAGAGCTGCAGGATGCCTGTGTGGATGTAGGGGGCTGCAGTGAACTAAGGGAGGAAGCAAGGATAGTAGGAAAAAGACGGGGTATATGGCTAAAGGTTTACCTAGGGCTTCAGATACCCTTGGGCTAGCCTTGTTTACATGTCAGCATAAAGTCTGCAGTTACTTTTTACCTAGAAAAGTACCCCTCTTCTATATGTACAATTACATTTTGCATTTCAACTTGGCAATTTTATAACAGTGTGTAAAATTAGGCTCCCTGAAAATGCCTGCTAGGAGCCTATTCTAGAAAGGAACATAAGCACCTACTTTCCTTTATATAATACCAGCCGAACCAGGTGTATATGTGCTTAACATTTAGGCACAAGCACCTAGCCAAACACAGAACTGGTGTGTTAGCACCGAACTGCAGCAGAGAGTGGACTTATGCATGGTATGCCCAAGATGGTCACAGTCAAATGATAAGATCTAAAAAATTCAAGAAGTGTGTGGCGACGGCTAAGAAAGCAAATAGAATATTATTAGGAAATAAATGAAAAACAAAAATTGAGGATGTTATAATGCCTTTGTATCGCTCCATGATGCGACCACACCTTGAATATTGTGTTCAATTCTGGTCACCACATCTCAAGAAAGATATAGTGGAATTAGAAAAGGTACAGAGAAGGGTGACAAAAATGATAAAGGGGATGGGACGACTTCCCTATGAGGAAAGGCAAAAGAGGCTAGGGCTCTTCAGCTTGGAGAAAAGAAGGCTGAGGGGAGATATGATGGAGGTCTATAAAATAATGAGTGGAGTGGAACAGGTAGACGTGAATCATAGTAACATAGTAAATGACAACAGATAAAGACCTGTACGGTCTATCCAGTCTGCCCAACAAGATAAACTCATTTACATGGTATGTGGTACTTTATTTGTATACCAGAGATTGATTTGTCCTGGCCTTTCTCAGGGCACAGACCGTAGAACTCTACCCAGCACTGTTTTTGTATTAAGTTCTGAAGCTAACGTCGAAGCCCCTTAAAATTTACACTCCAGCCCATCCCTATGCATTCAGTCACAATCAGGGCATAGACCATAGAAGTCTGCCCAGTTCCCATTTCGCTTATTTACTCTTTCCAAAAATACTAGGGGGAGCACGCAATGCAGCTACAAAGTAGTACATGTAAAACAAATCTCAGAAAATATTTCTTCACTCAACATGTAATTAAACTCTGGAATTTGTTGCCAGAGAATGTATTAAAAGCAGTTAGCTTAGCGGGGTTTACAAAAAGGTTTGAATGGCATCCTAAAGGAAAAGCCCATAGACCATTATTAAAATGGACTTGGGGAAAATCCTAGGAGAAGCAGCATAAAATGTATTTACTGTTTTGGGATCTTGCCAGGTACTTGCAACCTGGATTGGCCACTGTTGGAAAGTGGATGCCGGGCTTGATGGACCTTCGGTCTGTCATAGTATGGGAATACTTACATGTTCAAAATACTTAGCTATATCAAAGAATATATATTCAGAATCTCTTGGTTTCAAACTAAGGGCCTGACTTTATTAAATCTTCTCCCTCTTCTGCATCTATGCAAAAAGCAAATCAAGTTTTCTTTTTCAGTAGTGCTATTTCATTCAGTATGATTCTACTTAGTTCATCCCAGTTTCTCAGGAAATGGATGTTACTGGGTGTTATTTTTATTTGGTCGTTCAGTGCTGTTGACCAGAATTTATTACTATCCACTTTTCCTCGTTAGAAAAGTTTGAGGTGTCTTTAGTTCCCTGTTCTTGCCATTCTCTTTCCATTGGCGTGTAAGGATGAGTTTACTGTGATCTGAGCATGGCACCTCTTCCCATTTGTGGTTTTCTAGTATATGGTTATTGTTGGCTGAGAACCTGTATGTAGTATGTCCAGTTGGTGGCCTTTTGCCTGGGATGAAGTGGTTGGTGTTGTTTTAAGGGCCCATTGGTTCAGGAAGTTTGTTAAAAGGCTAGTAGTGGTGTCAAGATGATTTTCTAGCTGTAGGTTGATGTCTCCTACTATGAGGAAATTGGTGCAGATATTTGATTCAAAATCCTTGAAGTCATCTAGGGCATTGAACTACCTTTCTGAGGAATGGTAAAATAGTATGCAATATAGTTGTCCAACTAGTGTTGTGTTTGTGATTTTGCATGCCATGATTTGCTTGCTGAGGGTTGTTTCACCCAAGGAGATTTGATTGACAGGAGACTGCATGACCTCACAAGGCTGAAGCCACTCCACCCAAGGAGGTTTTCATTCTCCCCATGCAGCCACCATCTTGGTACACCCAAAGCAATGTAATTGATATGGCAACAAGCTCTACCTACTGGCTTCAGGCCCGATAATGGGCCAAGCATGCTCCTGTGAAATCAAGCCTCCTTGGTTTCACCTATAGTCTCTGCAGGAGTGGGAAAAAACATGGAGAATGGGGGCTTGCATTGTTTTTGCAGAAACTAGCCATTTCCCATTTTTTTCCCTCAAAATGTTTGACAGATTTGGATTGCAAGAAATAATTGGCATTTTGAATTCTTCCATTGTTTCAAAATATGAATTAATTAAAACAAACAAAAAAAAAGCTACATTGCATCATTTCAGCAGAAATTTTGCCAGTGGCATGATGTCGTTATTGCAACATTCTATATGGTAGTCTTCCAGCTCTTAGCTTACAGAAATTACAAGTATTGCAGAATGTGGCAAATAACAATTATTATTGGGAGTAAATGACATGTCACTCCTTTGTTGCGGAATTTTCACTAGTTGCCTGTTGAGGCAAGATTGAAATTTAAGATCTTGTGCTTAGCTTATCAATGTTATTATACTGGGGTTCTTGCTTAAATAGCAAAAAGAAGTGTTGCTTATGAACCAGTGCATAAACTGTGATCATCCCATAAAGGGTTATTAAAACTCCTTTCTCAATCCATGCTGTACCTTACATCTACCAGGAAATAAACCTTCGTTTATATAGACTCAAAAGAATAGTTAAGCTGTTGAATTCAATGCCAGAGGATGTGGTAACAGCGGTTCGCATATCTGGATTTAAAAAAAAGTTTGGACAAGTTCTTGGAGGAAAAGTCCATAATTGTTATTGAGGTGGACATGGGGGAAGCCATTGCTTGCCCAGGGATTGGTAACATGGAATGTTGCTACTAATTGGGTTTCTGCCAGGTACTTGTGACCTGGATTGGCTACTGTTGGGAAACAGAATATCAGGCTAGATGGACCATTGCTCTCATCCAGTATGGCTATTCATATGTTCTTATTGTGGAATGATTTACCTACATATTTAAAGGAAAAAATGAATCTCCGTTTTCAAAAGTTTCTCAAAGCATAGATTTTATTCAAGATTATGGCAAACAGATAATGATTCTACCTGTGCTTTTGGATACTTATCTGTAGGTTTTATTTTTTTAGTTTTTAGCTTTAGATTATTGTTGAATTGAATTCTTTTAATGTTCTTATTGCAATTGTGTCGTTATCAATTTTCTTTGTGATCCAGTTTGCAGTAGTTGGTATTATGGAAGGTGGAATATAACAAATCAAAATTTAATCTGTTACATTCTACGGATGCACAAGGCAAAATGTTTGGTTCATTTTTGGAAATTCACAGTTTTCAGGAGTTGGTGTTTGTTCAGGGGGTCTTTTACTTTAGGTGTGCTAAAAATAGGTGCACGCTAAAGATGCCAATGTAGTCCTATGGGCGTCTTTAGCGTTTAGTGTGTGCTAAAAATGCAAGCATGCCTAAGTAAAAGACCCCCTCAGTTTGTTTCACACATTCAATTTAATAAAAAAAAATGTTTGTAATGCGCATTAGAAAATTTTTTTAAAGCATGCAGACCAAATTCACGCATTTATTCATAGGTTAAGGTGCTTTAGATCAATTTTGCACACGCTAAGGGGGGCCCTTTTACAAAAGGGTGGTAGGGGTAGCGCAGGCTCTTTGCACGGTGATTTGGCCTGGCAGTAGTTCCAACTTCCGCAGGGTACCAATTCTAGCGCTAGAAAGTGTTTTAAAAATGTTCTACTGCAGGAGCTATTACCGACTCCTATAAAGGGCTCTACTAAGAAATGGTCATGCAGTAAATGTTTCACTTACTGCACAGCCATTTTCATCCCCCACCTGGAAATTCCATTTTACCAGATGGTGGTAAAAGGGGGCCTCGGTGTGCGTAACCCCTGTGGAGGCATCAGCGTGTGCGGATTCCTGCTGCTTGGTAAAAGGACCCTTAAATATCTTAAAGTGCCCTAGCGAAGCAAAAGATATGCAAAGAAATCCATATGCCTATCTCATTCCCATATTTTATTTTGTTTATATTTACTCTATAGTAAAGGAATTGAGTCATATCTAATAAATGGGCTCCTGCCTCTGAGTTTTTACAAACCAAGTTCAGAATTTTTTGCACCAGGAAAGGACCAATGCTATTTTCTTCATTTTTTTTTTATTTCTCTCTAAATACAATACAGTATGCCACAAAGCTGTCAGACTACAGGGACATGTAATGTAAAATGTAAAAATCCACCCGACCCCATGTTTTATATAAAACAGCAGGGTACCAGTTACGAATTTGCAAAAGTGATGTGAATGGAAATTCGGCACATACATTCTTATTGCACCCCACTAACTAAATCCATGAGGCAGAAAACCAACTGAATGTGCTCACACTGGGTGTAAACTCTGTTATGTGTGTGTGCGCAAGGGGGAGGGTTGCTAGCATGGATATAATTGAATCTCCAGGCTGGGCTATAATATAGCTATTAGCCAATGACATGTGCATTGGTGTCAGACAGACAGAGGGTCTTCGGGGCAGAAGATAAACCTTTGGAATTTCTGATACCTGAAGCTGCCACCTCCTGTGCCGTTTGCCCAAATCATTTCCCATAGAACAACTCAGCCCTGCACAGTGAGCTACTAACAGTCAAACAATCCCTCATCTTGCTCTTTCCTTCCTGTTTTCACATGTTTAGCAAAATCATGAAAGAGAAAACTTTACACAGTCATGATAGATTGGAAGAAGAGGAGGAAAGAGAGGGCATCTGCTAAAGAAGCTTTTCTTGCAAATGTGTTAACAGTGGAAATTCTTGACATTAGTCATGTGAATGCTGCCCTTGTGTGTAAAAATTAAAGACTTGACAAACTAGGATTATATTCAAGAAATATGATAAGGGGACCAAAAGTATTCCTGCTGACAGTAAAATATGTTTACACAAGACTGCTTTGTATTGGAAAGCAATGCTGGCACAGATATGGTCATGGATGCAACAGCTGGTTGACTTCCTCCTTTCAAATGCCTGGACAGGTGGCTCCTCGCCCTCCTAGTCAGAGCGTTCTTTTGTGGATTTTGTTTTTTTTTTGTATTGCATTAGGAATTTTCTTTCCTCCCCCAAGAGGCACTCCAAATCCCAGAGTTCCTTACAGCTATGGTAAGTATGGGCTGTAGCTTATGTGCAACTAAAAAATGCTATGTCCTGGTGATCCTGGATTAGTCGTCTCCACCACAGATACTCAGCAGAACCTTGCGGTAATCCCCAGAGGTGTCATTCTGAAAGGAAGAAAATAAAATTTAGCAGAACAATGGGGTATATGATGGGACTAGAAACCCACTTTCACTAACAATATCATCTTACAACAAATCTAGGACAAGCCTTGATACATTGTCTCTGAATCTAGGAGCCATTGATCGAGATTGAACAACAGTGGCATTGGGTTTCAGTATAAGGAAATCTCTCATGCCTACTGAGGACAGCCCTGCTCTGTCCACACCCACCCTTCCCTCCTCACCTGAATACAGTGGTGGAGTGATTTTTCAAACATCTCCTTAAATACATATCTGATGTTCAGCAGATCAGTCTCACTTCTGGACACCAGGATCCTCGTCAAAGTCTTCTCATCTGTGCCAGCTCCCTTCACATAGAAAAACAACAAGAGATAAGTGGCTTAGTTAAATATTCCACAGTAAAATTTCAAAGGGTTTAAGCAGCTTATTTCAGAAGTCAGCCAGGCAAACCTCTGATGCTGTGGATTTTCCCTGGTGGCTTGCAAAATGTGCCTTCCCGAGGGCAGAAATGGAAGAAAAAATATGGAACAGAAATGGGAGGGAAAAATTTGATCTTCAAAATCTATGCACTTATTTTCAAGTACACAGCTGAGCTGTAGATAGAGCAGATACAATGTCCACAGGTAGTTTTGTATCCACGGATCTTGCTAGTAAATTTTCAGACAGCAACTACCAAGGAAGTTTCCTTTTGAAAATAATTAACTACCAGGTGCACCTCTGCAAGATACTCAAAGTTGCCCCCATATCTCTCTATATAAAACACACCTCCAACGTTCTAATGACGCCTCATTTCCCAACGTTCTAAAAAGGGTCATGGTGTAGATCCCTTTTTCCTCCATGAGTGTCTGCCCCGCCCTCGCGTCACAACGTGATGACGTCGAGGGCGGACCAATGACACGAGATTTGAAGGATAGCGTGGAGAGCGAGGGCCCGGATCCAACGTAGTCGCCTCGGATGGCGGACTAGGGAAATGCGAGCGTGCTCGAGGACAAGCTGAACGGAGTTGCAGAAGACTCGCCCAGCGCAACATCGTGGCTGGACGACCGCAGCAGCGATAGTGGCATGGACAAAAAAGCTGACGCAGCGGTGAGTTCAGGGTGCCATCTGTCCAAGATCCGGAACAAGGAGGCGCAGATCCAGATTGCTACCCCTTCCCAAGCTCCTGCCTCCAAACACTGAAACAATACCGGAGCTTAGTGTGCTAACAGACATGCCGGAGCCTTCTGACCCGGAGTGCAAACAAACCCAAATACTCCTATTGTGCTCAGAGCCCACGACATCACACCCAAATATCTGACTGGACTTGGAAGATTTGTCTGGTGCCTGCTCCCTGCTTGGATAAAAAGAAGCAAATGCTAAGGTCCTTGAGCTCCACTGCTCAAAACTTTGAGCCACAGACAACTCAGAGGAAGAGCTCCACTCGGCAACATGACTTCATACTACAGAAACTTTCACTCACACACACACTCCATCTCACACACACACACACACACACACACACTCTCTCTCTCTCTCTCTCTCAAACATACACACTCCAAGGGAAAACTTGCTACCACCCGTTTCATTGGCGTCAGAAACATGCCTATTTTACACACTGTGAAATGGAGAAACAGCATCTCTCTCTCTCTCTCACACCCACACACTCCCCTCCCACCCCCCTTAATACACACTAAAAAAAAAACCCAAAATCTCACTCTCTCTCACACACACACACACACACTCCTACCAAACAACACCACAACATCACACACAAACTCTGCCATGGTGAATCAATATCTCTATCTATTACTCACACCCACACACTCCCCCCCCCCCCCCCACCATCAATACACAAGCTCCAACATGCAGAATCAGCATCTCTCAATCACTCACACCCACACACAACACACAAAAAAACAGATTACACATAATACAACGCCAATTATTCATTACCCTCACAACACATTTCTCCTAAAAATCCCTTTCAAAACAATAATTGCAGGAAGCCAATACCTTGCTAGCGCCCGTTTCATTGGTATCAGAAACGGGCCTTTTTTTTACTAGTGACTATATATAATAAAGTACTGCACTGATTCTGTAATGCTTGATATACACAAGACAATAACAGGTCACAAAGTTACAGAATACTGCAGTCCACATGGTTAAATACAGTTGCCCACATAAATGGCAACATTGCCTAATTGCTCTTCTGTAATTACACGCTTAGTGGCATAGCATATAACTGTAAAGGGGTGTTAATAGGGGAAGAGCATGGGTGGGCCATAGATGGGGCCAATATTATTGTGGACAACCTACAGAATAAAGTAATCCCAAGGTCCAGGTACATAATTATATTTTTATTATTTTTCAAGAATTTGCAATAGAAATATAGGAGGGGGAAATCTATAGATGGTGTCGAAAAAAATTCAGGGCTAATTGCTATTCTATAAAGGACACGTGCCTTATATAAAATGACCCTGCGCCTGGGACTTACGCCTGCTGAAACCTGGTGTAAATGCCGGCACCAGAGTTAGGCAGTATTCTGTAATTCTGTGCAAACCTTTTCGGAATGCCTCCAACACACCTATGGCCATGTCCCCTTTTGAGATACACGCCATGGGAGTTAAGTACTGTGCCTTGTATAGACCCTAGCATAACTATGATGTGAATTATTCCCAATGTGCATCACTTTGCATTTCTCCAAGTTAAAATTTCAGTCACACACACACACAAACTTTCTCTCTTTCCATAAAGTCACGTGCATTAACACAGTCATGATATTTTTTCCCAGCTTGTTTTCTGGAACAGAGGAGCTCAAAATAAATTTTACCTTCATGGATTTGTAAAGTCTTTCAGCAAAGAATGCAGACTTGTTCTTAATACTCCGAACTTAAAAAAAAAAGAAGAAACAAAGTTAGAACGTTAAATCCCTTAGTTTAGAAGGCCCTATTTGCAATGTGTACGAGTTCATGTGATTCATGGACACTAATTATCTTTATTATCTTCTACATATTGTTGTTTAAATTACTTTTACACTGTTTAATTGTACTTTTCTGCTGCCTACAGATTTGTGTAAGCCACATTGAGCCTGCAACTAGTGGGAAAATGTGGGGTATAAATGTATTAAATAAATAAATATCCCACAGATGTGTAAAACCCGATTTTTAGAAGCCAGTAATAGCATGTGTATTTCTGCCAGAGGAGGGTGTAGTGTGATCAGCAGATCTCTTCTGTAAAGAGACAGCAGGACTGTGTTTCGGTGAAAAGCCTACATCAGGGGTCTGTGCTCGAAATCAGCGTGTGAACACACAATACAATGTACCTTTTGGTACACTGTATTGTGTGTTCACATGCTGACCCATGCTCCTGGATCACGTCTTTATCAAGATTGTTTTCCAGTGATTACATTATGCTATAACAGTGGCGTTCCTAGGGGGGGGCGGTCCGCCCCGGGTGCACACCGCCGGGGGGGGGGGGGGGGGGGTGCCGCGCACGCCTGCCCTCCGTTGTTCCATGCTTCTTCTCTGCCCCGGAACAGGTTACTTCCTGTTCCGGGGCAGAGAAGAAGCATGGAACAACGGAGGACAGGCGCGCGCGCGCGTCACCCCCCCCCCCCCCCCGGCAGCGTGCACCCGGCGGGGGGGGTTCCTTCACGAGGGTGTCCTTTCGCCGGGGGGGGGGGGGGGGGGTCCATGCTGCATTGGGGGGGGGGCGCTGCACCCGGGGGGCGGGGTGAATCGGCGATATCCGCTCCAGGTGCCAGCCCCCCTAGGAACGCCACTGTGCTATATATCCTTCAGTGATTTCGAGCACAGACCCCCAACGTAGGCTTTTCGCCGAAACTCACTGCTGATCACACTACTCCCCCTCTGGCATTCATCGACGTAGTGGTATTCGGTCTTCCGCTTTTGCGGTGTTCCTCCATGTGTATTTCTGCAAAACATTTCAATTGCAAGGGGGATGTGGTTTGGGTGTGATGTGCATAGGACTTGGGCAGGACAAGAAATTTTATTTATTTATTTTACATTTGTATCCCGCGCTTTCCCACTCAAAGCAGGTTCAATGCAACTTACATATTAATGGTGAATACAGCATATTGTTAGAGAAAGTATAAGTATAGCAGAATAACAAAAGGGATAAGTAGGTAGAGATAGGCAATGGAGAAGGGAGAAAGATGGGAGATATAGTCTGGATCAATGTCGTTGTCGTCTGGATATGTGTTGGGTAGATCTGTTCATAAGATTAGTCTTCCCACAAATTCCCTATTACACAACGAAAATACAAGTCACACATTGGAATTCACATTGTGAAGTGCACATGTTGGCTGGCCCTTTCCAGTAAGGATTAAGGGAAGTATCCTCCATAAATCCTCCAATTCAATTTTCATGCACTATTGCAGCCTCTATGTCACATGAGCAACATTTACATGTGTATTTGAACAAAATGGCTGACATACATGTAACTACCCATTTATCCCGTTGATATTTTCCATGCTTAAACTTGTAAGATGGATGCCTCCACCACACAAACCACCACAAACGTATGTATTCCTGCTTGTATTTCAGAACAGGCTGTGAGTCAGTAGATCCTGTTCTGAAATACTGCCTGAACGGTACATGTCCTGATTTCTATGAAACGGGGTTCTACGTATAATAACGAGTTCATATTTTGCCAGTTAGGCCAAGCCTCTATGTCACACCCACATTATGGCCTTTTTGCCTCACTTGAAGTATTGACAGTATACAATGCCTAAAGGATGGGAGGTATAGCAGATTAAAACATAAGCATTACATCATATGCCAGTGACACACCAAGTACAGGGTAGTGTGAGTGATCTGCCCAGGTTCCAGGCAATAAAGAGGGTTGCGGGGCCATAGTCTCCATGCACATGCTGTCAGTTCTGCCGGTCCCCTGTCCTCTTCGACATCAATTTCCTGTTCCAGGCAGAGAACTGGCAGAAATCAACAGCACACCATGGAGGAGGAGGTGTTAAACAGTGAGCGGTCCTGGGTATCAAACACTGTAGGGTATGCCACTGCAACAGGCCCACACCACACAAACCCCAGCGCATGAAAACCATACAATATCCACAACATGATACTTAAAAATGATCCCTGTACAGACCAAAATGCCACATTAAACCTCTGGGTGCTGTGCCACACTAAGTCAAGCATTCTTCCAAAAGCAAGTGGTTCTCAAACCTGTTCTGGGGGACCACCAGCCAGTCGGGTTTTCAGGATATCCCTAATGAATATGCATGAGGCACATTTGCTTGTCATGTTACCTTCATTGTATGCCTCATTATTCATATTCATTACGGATATCCTGAAAACCTGACTGGTTGGTAGTACCCCAGAACAGGTTTGAAAACCACTGGTATAAATGATCCTTGATCACTGCCCAGAGGAACAGGCATGAGAGACAGCATGACTTCCAAGATCCTGTTCCTGAATACTCCATTTCTCATTCCAGACAGCAGCTACATTCTAAGCTGCCTGCACCCAAATGAAAGCTGTATGGACCCATCTTTGTAGTAAGTTTATTGACTTTGTATTTTATTTAAATCTTTTCTATACTGCCTTCCTGACCATACACATTCAAAGGGATTTACAACAATGTAAAATAATAAATGCCCCCAGCAGTTCAGCCATCATAGCCACAAACCCCAATAAAATGACTACTCATCTACTCACTGTCCATCCTCAACCCACCTTCCACAGCCATGGGGTCGATACTGAAAATAATTTATCAGGCAAGGTTCCTGCCCTATTAAGTAGCACTGGCGTATTTAAACAAGGTGTGTCAATGGTGTACCCACCCACTGTCAGATCCAGCCCCCCCGTGCTAACTTAAAATCCTTGGGTGCAGTCTTCATCTGGGCAGCGGCACTCGGGCTGCCCATGGCCTGCATGGGACTTTCTCCCTGAACCATCCTGCCCCTGGACTACGATCTCTTCAAGGGCGGGACGTTTCAGGGGGGATGCCCAGTGCAGGCCCTGGCAGCCTACGAGTGCCATTGCTGCTGCACAAGTGAAGATTGCACACAGAGGATTTTAAGGTTCGGGGGGGGGGGGGGTGGGGGGGGAGACATACCCCCAGTAAAAATTTTCTGACTAGGCCTTTCAGTGGCACTTAATTACCACTGTAGCACTCTCCGGTTAGTGGCAGGGCAGCCCAGAAGTTAACTGGACAGTGCTGATGTTCAGTACTGGTGCCCAGATAATATCCATGGCAAGGAAGACCACACAAATAGAAGGCCTAGATTGCCCAGATGGTTATCTGGTTACCAGTGCTCAGAGAAGAACCAGATATTTAGCGCTGCTGCCCAATGAATATCCGGATTAAATTCAGCCCCTTAAAAATCACTAGCTGAACATTGAGCCCCATGTTTTGAACTGTTTGCAAAACCCCAGATAGTTCAATTCTATCTGCAGAACTCCCAGAAGGCCATTTCACATCTGCCATGTAACTCATAGATCAATCCTGAATGGAAACGATTACTGACCGATAGCCACCAGTGCATCCTTCACGTCTCCAGACATCTCCTTCTTGATGGTGTGCTCCACATCATGGTTAGTCTGCTTAACATACTCCTGGAACACTGAACACAGGGATGAGATGATCATCTCTCAAATCAAGTCATGAGGCCTTCCACTGCTCTTCAACCAACAGCAGAACTTTGTCAATAGCCAGGGCACCATATGCATCATGGCAAAACCAGAAAATGGACACTACGGGAGAAATTCTATAGATGATGCTGAATATTAGGCGCTACTTTCCGTGCTAAATCTTTAGCATGAAAAAAGCATTCTAACGGCTGCAAGATGCCAAAATGGGGCAGAAAGAGCAGATCCATGTGATATCACACTTAGGTACTCATTTATTGAATAGTGCATAAGTGTTTCCATGCAGATCTGCAAAGAAACATGGCCATGGGCAGGCATGCTCTTAAAATGCATGCAGTGTTATAGAATTTGAAGGATCCACGCCCCTCTTGCGCACCAGGATTTACACCTGGTTTCAGTTGGTGTAACTCCTCATGCCCAAAGTTGAGCGTGAATCTCAACGCTATGCACCATTCTATCAAGGGGGCTGATCTTGGAATACCATTCAGCGCCAATTTTTTTGGCACAGAAGTTTGAGCACCATTTATAGAATTTTTCCCTCTATTATCTATTAAAATGGTTAATTTGACTGCTTTCATCTTCTTTTGTTTAGAAAAGGACTGTGCTGTAATTCTCTCTCTCTCCATGACACAGGCACACCTATTATCCAAATTATGACGTCTAAGTTAGTATTTGTACCCTAGTGACTCCTCTGTGTTAAGGATGGAAAGGGTGGAGTAGGAAAGCAGCCAATACTATAGAAGAAAATCTAGAAAAGACTTGATGGGGAACGACTGCCGTTTCAAGCCCGAAGTCCCAAGGGAGAAGAAGCTGTTTGCAAATGGGGTTCTCCAATTCAGTTTGTCTGGCAGGTCTTTTTGTAGCAAGATGTGAATAATACCCGATGTTGCATTCTATATTCACGGTGGCTGATGGGCAGGTATATTCTGTTTTTGGTTGGGTAATCAGGTTTGTTATTAGTGAAAAGTTTGGCTGAGTAGTTGCAAAGGTTCTCTTGATGTTGTGCATCCCTCATGCAGAAACATGTGTGCACGTTTCTGACACTTTAGTTCAGGAGTTCGTGAACATCCCTCCTCAGGAACCTCAATAGGTGGGGCTACGAAAGGCATGGCTATGGCTAGAGAAACACCACAGTAGTTGCACTATGAGGCTCTAAAAAGAGAGCTCTGTGGTCTGGACCAGTAATAGGAGGAGAGAGCTGGGACATACATACCTCAGCTCTCTCTCAAAGTGACTACAGCTGTTGGGGTCATTCTTGCATGCGGCTGTTAGGAAAGTACAGTAGTGACAGGTGGCTAGGCTAGAGTGTGGGGCATATTAAAAGTCCCACATTTACTTTCAGACCCTAACTCAGCCAATAGATGATTTGCACCTCTTCCTGACCATTGTTCCCTCGAAGCTAAACTGGAGTCCTCCACCTGCATTGCTGCCAGTGGGGGGCAGTGCTTCAATATTGTGTTTTCATTCGCTAAGGACAGGCAGGGACTCTGGAACTCTGCAGAGCTTTCCTGTCCCTCACTATTGGAAATGTGATAGTGAAACAGCATCCTCCACTAGCTTAGAGGAACAGTACTCCTGATCTCCCAGTTAACAAAAACATGAACACGTGGGTTCTTTGCGAGGTTGCTTACATGAGGCTCACATATGGGGTTGTCATTTTTATTTTTTGTATTTTCTTACTCTGTAACAACATCCCAATGTTCTGTAACTATTCTTTTACTATGTAACACGTCTCCAGTATATTTCTACTGGTTTCACACGTTGTAATCTGCTTCAAACCTTTTGAGGTGTAAGCGGAATGTAAGTACCTGTTAAAATAAAGTCAGGTCAAGTCACTGATGCAGCAGTTGGGATCTGCCTTCCCAGAGCCAGGTGATCTTAGAAACCCATCACGGTATGTTCCAGTGCTCCTTCCTGCTCACCCATTGCTACATTTTTCTCAGATCAATCTGGATTTCCGTATGAGATGGAAAATCCACATCAATGTTCTTGGTTTATCATAATCACTCCCTCTTGCTCTGTTCTCACCATGCCTCCTGGAAATGTAAACATGGTCAACATCCCCAAGTTTAGCTAGCCCCTGCTCTGAAATGGCATTTATAACATATGGAAACATACACAAAAAGAGAAAGGTTCCCCTGCAGATCAAATAAGAACACCACAAGAAGAGCAGGGGTGGACCAACAGGCATAGGTTGGAAAGGCCAAAAAATATCTTAAAAAAAATATATACCAAGAGGTGTATATATCTATATATCTCCTAGGAGTGGATATGGATGGTTGGAAACCACAAAATAGAGAAATTGTTTTGGTGGTGGTGGTGAAGAATTTTTTTGGTGGTATTTCTGATAGGCGAGACAGTAAGTTCTTAATAAAAACTTGAAACAACTTGAAGAATAGCCATTATAATGGATCCAATTCCCTTGACGACGCTTTCTTGAAGGTAATGATGAATAGCTGCTCAAATGGAGCATCTTCTAAAAGGAAGTTTTAATTAGCTTACCCTTTATTTGGGGATATAGAATCAAGGTCTCATGAGGTAGATCAGGGTGTGTTTGCCTTGTAAAATATCGACTGACTAGAACTACCAAATAAGCCTATTGGGTGAATGCAGTATTAGCTCTTTTTTTGTGATGTCAGAACTGACAGGTGCCACTAATGAGCCTGTTGGGTGAAGGATGGTTATAGCTCTCTTGCTTGTGAAATAAGAACAACCCCCCCCCCCCCCCCCGTACTACTAATGATCCTATTGGGTAAAGTGCAGTTTTAGTGCTTTACAGTCCTACATTTGGCTTGTGCCTCTATGTGGCCCTTTGGGTCAGGGTATGAAGCTTTCTTTTCCACTATAACTCCAATTATTTAAATATTGGCAACTCTCTCTCTTTTTGAATGGGAGAAAAGTAAAAGAGCAAATATGTTCCTGTCTTTCTGAGTGGGAAGGAGCACCTAAGCTCTTCCAGGCTCTTGAAGGGTGGGGTCCAAACTGGTGGCACCAAGCATGATGGCATTGTGTCTGGCCGATTCTATCCTGCTAGTCTGTGGAGAAACATGTTAACCCTACTCATCCACAGGGAATACTTTCTCACCTCATAATGTTCTAGTCCTAGAAACAGAAAACTGTCAAAAGCCCTGATCTCCTAGTTCAGAAAAGGGTTTTTTCAGAGTACCAATAAACAGTCACAAATGTCAACATCCCTCCCTCCCACTGTCTTTTCTTTTCTACAAGTCTTTCCCTATAAAAGGGAAGCAGTAAGTCTATAGTTTTAGGCTTCCAAAAGAGTAGATCTTGATCACTGCATTTCTTACCTCTCCGTAGATGGGGGTAACTTCGGGTGCATAAAATAGACATGAAACGAGTTTCTATGGAGTCAGAGTCACCACTTCCAGTATCAGAAATTTGCTACATGACAAACAAGAGAAAAATAGAGGGGGGTGGGGAGAAGGAAGGAAGGAAGAGGAGAAGGAAAAAAGGTGAGGGGAAGAAAGGGGAAGGGGAAAGGCAAAGGAGAAAATATGAGGGAGAGGATAAAGGGGGAGACACAGAAGAAAGAAAAAGACAAATTAATACTCACCTAAAGGTGGAAAATTACAGGTTAACTCACAGGAGAAAAAGTGTCGAAACTCACCAGGACAGCGGCAATGATCTGACAGCAAGGAGAGAAAGGGAGGAAGGTAGGTGAGTGACAGGTCCTGGTGGTTTCCCCCAACTATTACTAGCCACAAAAATCAGACAAATGAAAGGGAAGAGGAGATGCTAATGGGGGAGCAGGGATGGGGGGGGGGGGGAGCCTAGGGGACTTTACAATTAATAAAAGCTATACAAATACTACTGTAACTTTTACATCCCTGAAAAAGTCAGTCTCGTGAATTTTTTAAATATATATATAACTACTACTACTTATCATATATAAAATGCAAATATTTCAAAAGGATTGCAACTAGTGATGCAAAATGAGGCTCCACTGCTATGCTGGGTCCTTGGAGAGGAAGGGGTTCTAGAGCAGAACAACTGGTGTGGGTGGACTGGCTGGATAGGCCATATAATATCTTATACCATTATGTTCTCTCTTTCTATTACTGGGGTGAAACTTCAGGTGAGGCTTTACATTCTCAGCTACCTCTACTTCCAAGCACAGAGGTGAATATTTTTAACAATTTGGGGAGAACATCGCCAGGTGGTTGTGAAAGAAGCCTCATGAAGCTGAATTCCAGCCCTATTTATGATTCAGCAGGAAGCCTCAAGGAGAAGCAATCTGCTAGGTACATTTTTAGTTTCAAATGGGTGAAGAGTGTTATGAATAAGAAATAACACACTCATGAGGGATGACTTTATCAGAGACAACTGATGGTCAAGGAAAGGATAAATGAGAGAGGAGGGCCATGGCTGGTATAGCTAATTCCACAACTACATTTTGCTGCAGCATGGGACAATTTACCAAACTGCTGTCCTGTTCCTATAGTTAGGACTTTTTACACCCAACCAGTGCTAAAGGCGCTGATGCTCTCAAGCTGCAGTTCCCAACCCCAGGCCTCCTGGCCCTTCCAACAGGAGACTTATGGCAAATATTTGTGACATATAATTGCAAGCACTAGATCTTTTGAGCACATTCATTGGCACGTTCTGGTTGTACTGAGATTCTGGCCATTTCGTGAGGGTGGTGGTGGAACAAAGCACCACAGTACTTATAATCACTACTTTAGTTTCTCTGAAATAAAATAAGCAATTTCAGACCAAAACACCAAGGGTGGAACACCTACCTGGGTGAGTTGTTTTTTTTTAATAGTATCTTACTTGACTGGATGCATTTCTTTGAACATATTTGTGGTACAGTAGAATTGTTTGCTGTGGATATGCTGATACTAATAGGGTTGTTCTGAGACTGAGAATGAACCTATGATTTTTTTCAACCCCCATTCTTAGATAACAACCATTTTAACATATGGGGATAAAAAAAAAATAGCTTAACCTCTGCTGTCCTTATTGTAACAGAAGGCTTTTAAAAACAACACAAGACCGTCTCTGTAAAGCTAGCAACCTAACAGCCACAGCACTCCCCCTGGTGGTACTGAATTTAACAACATCTTATATATCTGGGATGGCCCATTCCATGCCAGCCTCATGCATGAAGAATGCAAGCACAAAGTACACAACCACAGATAGTGGAAATTCCAAAATGAGCAGGACGAAAGAAGTGCTCTGAAAAAAATAAAACAAATCAAGAAGGAATTCTACTCACTAGTTTCTTCTTGGCTCCATATTTCAAAGAAGGATATTCTGCATTCTTATTTTTGATTTTTTACATATATATCATCTATACGTTCCATCTTTGCTTATACCCTATACTGTCTATTAAAATGTTTTATTACGTATTGTGTTCGATATTGTAAGTACTATACTATGCCATGCTTTGTATTATTTGAATATTTTTACTGCTGTAATTGTGTATTGCTTGTTTGATTTATTCTTACTGTACACTGCCTTGAGTGAATTCTTTCAAAAAGACAGTAAATAAATGTTAATTTAAAAAAATATATATCCAAGTACTTATAGGACAGGAACACTATGGTAGGACTCCACCTATCAGCATGCGAAACAATCCAGGATTGGGTGATCTTGTTGGTAAGAATTCAGAGCCATAGCAAAGGACTTCATCTTTTTGATATCATCTCTGCCATAGCACCAAGAGTGCTGTGGTGTCAAGGGATAAATGCAGCACTGGGACCAACTGGGGGAAGCCCTAAATAGACTCACCATGTTGTTGAGAGAGCCATGAACCAGCAACAACTGCAACCAAGTCCTGGCCTATTTAGGTGATGTTGCGGTTGTCAATAGGGTAACCCAGAGGGGATTCCCCCTTTGGGTCTACTTCAGGACTATCTCAGTTTTCAAGGAATTTTGAAGGCCAGTGAGAAAGGGGGGAGGGGTTTCTGACAGGCTTTAGTGTTTTGTTTGTGATGTGTCCAGTTCCTCTGTTATAGGGTGAGGGGGTGCTTTGGAGCTGTTGAGATATTGGGTCAGACTTAAAATATTAGAATATAAATCAGGTTCAAAAATATTTATATTGCTATATATTTCTATAAGATTTATACCGCCTCCCCGATTTTCAGCTGGAGGTGGGCTTTAACGGTGCTGCTCTTGCCAGTGCTGAACCCAGATATTCAATGCGGAATTATTTTCAGCAACCAGAATTGAATATCCAGTTTTATTTTTGGCCGTCAGCTGATAACCAGTTAAGCCTATATTCAACGCTAACTAGCCACTGGCTAGCACATGAAGATAGGACAGCTAGTTATGTGGTCCTATTTATGTGCTAACCTTGCCCTGTTAACACCGAGTATTGAACCGTGTGACCCTCCCCTGAACACCCCCCAAGATAGCAGGATCCTGGTTATGCACTAACTGGTCATCTCCTGCTGAATATTCACAGATAACTGGTTATGTGTGATTTAACCAGTCAGCAGCCATTGTCGACTGGATAAATCACTGTGAATATTGGGCTGCCTGTATATTGTATAATTATTATTTTAAATGTTACATAATTATTACTGCATTGTTGTAAGATGATTTTTGTCTTCTGGGAGAAAGGCTAGATATAAAATCCAGAATAGTAACCGATATACTATGAACAACTCTTAATGTGATTCCTCTGTTTTGAAATGCTGAAGGTGGATCTAGACTCGCAGATTGGGAACCTGTACTGGAACAGCACAGGAGGAGATCAAGGTTCTTTTTCCAGCTGTTGCTGCTCAGGCCAGGTGAAGCTGTGAGTACTGATAGGGGATCATGTTCACAGCACCTCAAAAGCTATTCTTAGAGCAATATGTACTGATTGTCTTGATAAGCCACTCTGGAACAGTCAGGGATTTGTCCTTAAGTTCAGTGGGTGCAAGGAAGCCCTCTACAGGGCCAAACACACGACCCTAGGGACTCTTTTATTCTGTAATTATATCAGATTCGATTCAAAAGCGCAAAACCCATCCGTGAAAAACTACACTGGCTCCCAATCAAAGAACGCATTGCCTTCAAAATCTGCACTATGGTTCACAAAATTATATATGGTGATGCACCGGGCTACATGACAGACTTGATCGACCTACCTACTAGAAACACATCCGAATCAACACGGATGTAGCTAAATCTCCACTGCAAAGGACTCAAATACAAATCAACTTACGCATCCAGTTTTTTCTACATCAGTGCACAACTGTGGAATGCACTACCAAAAGACTTGAAAACTACATACGACCACTTACACTTCAGAAAAACACTTAAAACCCACCTGTTCAAAAAGGCATACCCTGACCCAACGTAAATGTCTGATCTCTGCAACACAACTACACTAAAGTTCGTAATGGTCATCACTCATCACACAACTCTCCCGTTGTACGATTCCTTCATGTGGTCCTACCATAACATCACCTTGCATTTGTTTACTCTGGAGTCTGTAAACAGCTCTCCAGCACTATGTAAGCCACATTGAGCCTACAAATAGGTGGGAAAATGTGGGATACAAATGTAACAAATAAATAAATAAATTAAAAGGGATGCTGTATTATCAGGAAAAATATGCATCTATAGTTTAAAAGCTTAAGTCTTAAGAAGCAACTTCAAATATAGTTGCCTCTATTTCTTCAGTATTTGCAGTGGTTTAATCCTTCTGCTTTGGCAGCGATTGTTGGACAGCAGAGTTGTTAATCTCCAATATTACACAGGTTCCCAGACTCAGTCTAAAGACTAAGAAGGGACTGTCCTCAGCTCATAGCTCAGATCCTCTGCTCTTGGACAGAGGCCAAGACCCAATCTGGTAGTTATACCAATGCCAAGTGACCATCATTATTAATTCTCCCCCTGCTTCTTTCTACATTTACCTTTGCATCCTCAACAGCTGCAGCTTGGTCCTCTTCGCCCTCATTGCGGTTACCCTGTATTTAATGATTCGAAGAAAAATAGCATTAGAAAACCATGGGACCCCCCCCCCCCCCCCCCCGGTTAAATTCAGTGTAAAGAATCTACTGAAATAAAATGTAAGAGGATGGATATCTATATAAATAATTCTCACCTGGAACATTCTGAAGCTCACTCTGTGGGAGGGAAACACTGAAGCCCTGCAGTGTTGGTAGGCTAGGCTGTCAGCAACACTCACTCACACTCACTGTCAGTCATAGACCCGCCCTCAGCCATGCCCCATTCGCACATAATTCGCAACCCCAACGTTCTAAATGAAGCCACCACCGGAAGTTGAGGCGTCGAGATATCCCCTTTGCCCATGAGTGTTTGCCCTGCCCTCGCGTCACTGTGTGATGACGACGAGGGCGGAGCACTGACACTCGACGAATCACCAACGGACTCCCCTTCCGCGACCCTGTCGACCCCCCCCTTCTCGGCGAAAACCGTCCCCCACCGCTGTCCACTACCTGTGCTGACGGGGGACCCCAACCCCCATCAGCCGAAGTCCTGTGCTGGCCTTCGCCGCGTTCCTTCTTCAATGATCTTCGGTTCAAGTTCCTCTGTGTGCGTCTGATGTCAGACGCATGCAGAGGAACTTGAACACAAAATCATTGAAGAAGCAACGCCGTGAAGCCCAGCACAGGACTTCGGCTGATGGGGGTTGGGGTCCCCCGTCAGCACAGGTAGTGGACAGCGGTGGGGGACGGTTTTCGCCTGTAACTCAGTAGCAAAGCACAGGACAACCACAGCATTGAGAGTAACACAGCCTGCCCAAGGGAGGCTTCAGCCAGGTCGGACCCAAATCCAGTGACGCTCACAAGGGGGAATTACATAAGCAAGAAAATGTTATTGTAGCAATGAATAAAAAAGGCTCCCACCTGAGCAAGCGAGACAAGGATCCGCCTGAAATGTCCAGATGTGTCTGAGCTGAGAGCATCCTCTAGGGATTTCTGATAAGCTGGGGAGAGACGTAGGGACACATAATTAATATAATCCACAAATCAGAGTCCTTGAATGGGGAACAGAAAAACAGATGGATGGAAATCCAGGAAAGGAAACAGGATCCGGGCCGTTTCTAAAAAGTTATAATGGCAATATTCAAGAGCCTTTACATGTGCAGCATTGGGAAAAATGTTGGCTTGCACATGGGCATATTTTGCCCATTTAAGTCACTGTACAGCCAAAATGTAAGTGTTCAAAAAAAAAAAAAAAAGGCATGACTTGGGGCAGGAGGATAACTTCTCTTTAATTCCAAATGCAGAAGTAGTTGAGGGATAAACCTATAGAGAAATATTGTGCATGTAAACTTTGTACTCTGCTTAGTACTGTGGATAGAGCAGTGCAGAAATAATTTAACTAATTCATATAACCATGTTATGTTCAGCCAACCAACTTTAAATGAATGATTGCTGAAAATATGCATAACGTTTATATGGATAATTGGGGATGTCTAACCTCAGTCCTTGAGCACCTCAATCCAGTCAGGTTTTCAGGATTTTCCCAATAAATATGCATAAGATCTATTTGCATGCACTGCCTCCATTGTATGCAAATAGATCTCATGTATATTCATTAGGGAAATCCTGAAAACCCGACCTGGCTAAGGCCAAAGTTGGACACCCCTGCTGTACAACTTTGTGTTTGGCTTACGACTGAATGACTACCTATTTGAATATTCTGATGTTAGGAGTGGCACAAAATGCTGAAGTTTCACAGAAATGTCTATATTTAAAAGACAATGCTACTGAATACCCCCCCCTCTGACTGCCATGGTAGTGTCTGGTCGGGGCCTGGGTGGAGTTCGGGTGGACCTGAAAAATACGAGGCCTCCGGCGATATTCAGTGCTGGTGCTCAGATACGTAACCTCGCAGATAGCAGTGTACAAAAAGCAACCCTATCTTTGTGTTTTACTGGGTGGGGGGGGGGGGTCACTGTAGAATCCTATTTTACAAAACGTACATAGAGGGGCATAATCGAACGCGAACGCCCATCTCCATGGGTGTCTATGTCCGAGAACGGGTACGTGAAGGGGCGGGACACTCCGTATTTTCGAAAAAAATGGCCGCCCATTTGTGCCCGGCAAATGCATCGGAGTTGTGTGGATTTGAGCTGGGCGGTTTCGTTTTTCAGCGATAATTGAAACCGAAGGCGCCCAGCTCAAAAACGAACAAATCCAAGGCATTTGGTCGTGGGAGGGGCCAGGATTCCTAGTGCACTGGTCCCCCTCACATGCCAGGACACCAACCGGGCACCCTAAAGGGCACTGGTAATAATAAAAAAAAAAGTCAAATACCTCCCAAGTCCATAGCTCCCTTCCTTTGGGTGCTGAGCCCCTCAAATCCCCCCCCCACCCAAAACCCACTGCCCACAACTCTACACCATTACCATAGCACTTATGGGTGAAAGGGGGCACCTAGATGTGGGTACAGTGGGTTTTGGGGGCGGTTTGGAGCGCTCCCATTTACCACCACGTGTGACAGGTGGGAGGGGGATGGGCTTGGGTCCACCTGGCTGAAGTCCACTGCACCCACTAACAACTGCTCCAGGGACCTGCATACTGCTGTGATGGAGCTGGGTATGACATTTGAGGCTGGCATACAGGCTGGAAAAAAAAAGGTTTTAAAGTTGTTTTTTTGGGTGGGAGGGGGTTAGTGACTACTGGGGGAGTCAGGGGTGGTCATCCCCGATTCCCTCCAGTGGTCATCTGGTCATTTAGGGCACTTTTATGAAAAAACAAAAGTCCAAAAAAAGTGACCTAAATTCGTGCTAAAAACACCTTTCTTTTTTGGATTATCGGCTGAAGGCGCCCATCTCTCCTCAGCTGATAAACACACCCCAGTCCCACCTTCACCACGCCTCCGATGCACCCGTCAACTTTGTTTGTTCCTGCGACAGAGTGCAGTTGAGGATGCCCAAAATCGGCTTTCGATTATACCGATTTGGGCGCCTTTGCGAGATGGGTGCCTACCTCCCGATTTGGGTCGGAATCTGGGCGCCCATCACTTTCAAAAATAAGGCTGATAGGCATCCATGTTGCCCTTATAAAATGGGTCCCTTTTTTGGACTTCATGCATAGGGAACCTGCTATATAATTGCCCCTATTAGGAACCTATTCTATAAAAGAAAGAATATCACTGGCATAGCAGGACAATAATGCAGTATATTTTAGGCAATGCTCAGGGGTGGACTGACCATACTGACAACTGGGCAGTGCCCTAGGGGAAAGGGAAATGGGACTTGATATACTGCCTTTCTGAGGTTTTTTTGCAACTACATTCAAAGCGGTTTACATACATTCAGGTACTTATTTTGTACCAGGGCAATGGAGGGTTAAGTGACTTGCCCAGAGTCACAAGGAGCTGCAGTGAGAATCAAACTTAGTTCCCCAGGATCAAAGTCCACTGCACTAACCACTAGGCTACTCCACCACTCCAGGGGGTCCAAGACAGTTGGGGGGGGGGGGGTCCAGTACTTTCTTCCCATATGACCAACATCCTTCTCTCCCCTCTGTCCCCAGGTCCAGGACACCCCCTCCTATGCTCATGTCTTCAACCCCCCCCTCTTTTCGTAGGTAAGAGCACCAGCAGATAAACTGGACGTTAGCCGCTGATGCCAGAACTTCCCTCTGTTATGACCCACCCTTATGGAAGAAAGAAATTACATCAAAAGGGGGGGGACTGCGGCAGAGGGAGGTTATGGTGGCAGCAGCTAGACTAAAGGGAAAAAAAGTCAGTGGCAGGGGGGAGAGGGAGGAAGCGGGGGGGGGGGGGGGGCTGCAATGATCCTCATTGCCCAGGAGCCCAGATCACTGTCAGTCCACCCTTGATAATGCTAAATGTCTAGATTACTTAAAAAAAAACAAAAAACACGCACACATTTTTAGCATTCTATAATGTATGTGTCTACCTGTTCCTCGCCCATATTCTGCCCATGTGTATATTCATCTTCCAGCTATATGCCATTGCATTTAAGCACCATTTTTATAAATTAGCATGTAGCCAGAATATTGGCATATATGCATGGATATGTCACACATCTGCATATATGCTGGTATTCTGGCCATCTACATGCATTCCATGACCTCACTGCACTGACTTTTTATACTGTTTCACCACTGTGTTTTTTTTTTTTTTTTTTTTGGGGGGGGGGGGGTATTTTCAAACTGTGTATGGAGGTCAAAATACACTGGCCCACTTTAAAACCTTTTAAATATAGCCCCAATAAAGTTAGACCATTTAACTGAATTGTAGAATGCTTCAAGTGCCTCCAGCTGAGAGACATCCACATACTGCTGTTCCAGATAAGTAAGAGAGTGGAACCAAACTTAATATATTTTACCTTTTCAGTCCCTCATAGCTCAACTTTTCTAGGGGCAAACTCAGAATTTGCTAGACAGCTGATGAGAAACAACAGATTGGGTAATGGGTGGCATCCTCCATGTTGTGCTAATTTTGTATGAAGGTTTCCTGTGAACCTCTTATTGGACTTACCTTCCAGATACACCTGGTTAATTGCATGGATTTCTTGGTTGGACCGAGTGGTCAAAATTTCAATAAGAGCTTTCTCGTCAGTGCCTGCTCCCTGAAACCATAAAGACATGAGCTAAGAACACAAAAGGTCAGACTGATTTGGACTTTGCCACATTTTGGAACTGCTAAATCCATGATATTTATTATTTATTTAGATTTTGCTCACACCTTTTTCAGTAGTAGCTCAAGGTGAGTTACATTCAGGTACACTGGATATTTCTCTGTCCCAGGAGGGCTCACAATCTAAGCTTATACCTGAGGCAATGGAGGGTTAAGTGACTTGCCCAAGATCACAAGGAGCAGCAGTGGGATTTGAACTGGCCACCTCTGGATTGCAAGACCAGTACTCTAACCACTAGCCCACTCCTCCACTCCTATTACCATAGAGGTACCACACTGCAGTGTGTCAAATAAGGAAAACCACAATGCAGTGCGATAAATGAACATCCATACCAGAAGAATACCACCTTGTAGAGGTCCCAAATAAATATCCATAGAAAATATCTATTATGCCAAATTTGCACTGTTCCCATAGGAACATTATTCTACAGCAGGGATTCTGAACCCAGTCCTTGAGACACACCCAGGCAGTCAGGTTTTCAAAATATTCACAATAAATATGCATGCGATAGACTTGTATACAAATGGAGGCAATGCATGAGACTGCAAAGGCGTTCTTCTAAGGTTGGTTGTTTTCATGGCTATCACATGCGACATATAGGGTGTGAGTTGAAAAGAGTGGTCAAAGGGACAGTTATCAAAGGGGATTTCTGCAAGTATCCCTTTGAATAATGCTCTTTCCTCCCCTCCCCCCACCTTTGGAATCCCTGTATATTGTTTAACTTGAACCCTTTTGTTCTTGCAAAGTAAAATTTAAAAAAATAAAAGCAATCCGTGCAGCTACTACAGATTTTCAAAAGAAGCACTTCAGTGGGAGTTTCTCTTTCAAAACAGACTTGTAGTCCTGTGGTTATAAAGTACCGACAGTTCACTGGAAATCATCTCCACACATTTCAGGCTCTCATGTATTTTCGTCACTTGCATAGCTCCTGGGACCTCCTTAAGGGTATATGTACATTCAATCACACGTCAGCCTTTTGAAAGCTGGGACCATCGATTCAAATACAGAACCTGAGAAGCAGCAGCGCTGGACAAATGACCATGTAATTAATGTTGACATCCCCCTCCCGCCCAATTTTGGATGCGCTGAACCTGTTAACATGCCAGCATCGAGAGTGTCCTTAAGATTTACCTCCATGGCTTTCTTTAATTGCTTGGCGTCATACTGGGCTGGTGTCATCATGAGTCCAAGGATCACTTTCGCTACGGTGCCCGAGAGCTCAGACTTCAAGTCTGCCATCAGATCCTTTCAAGAAAGAAAAAAAGACCAACTCAACTTCATGTGAACAAGCAGAGCGAAGGAGGGGAAGGAAGCAGCCTCTCCATACAACCAGTCAAGACAGATAGCAGCTATTGGTGTGGACAGAGAAAGGAGAAAAAGCTCAAGCCTAATTGTGGAAGCCATTCTGTTGCAATATGAATTTTCAAAGATGATAAATTAACATTGTACCCACCTTTGTCTCTTATGTGTGTGTGTCTAGATATCGATATATACACACACACACCCACTGTTTCAGGAAAAAAAAGGTATATAAAGCTTGTTTTCTGTATAAAACAATCAAGACCAGTTTTAATAAAATTTGGGATGTATCATCCTGAATAAATTTGCAATAAGCCTACAGCAAATGTTCAAAATGGCCCCCGTTGGCATGCACATGTGATTAAAAGTTGCTTTCTCCACAGAACAATGCATCAGTGACACCCTGACTCAAGCTGCGTAAGACCCCAAATCCTGTAATGAAATTAGCGCACTCTAAATGATAAGAAGCCCATTATATACCTATGGGCTTCTTAGCATTCAGCATGTGCTAATTCTGTTAGCGCACACTAAGCTTTAATAAAAAGGACCCAATAAGCTGCACCATGATATCAGCACAAGTTTTTGCACACAGCTCACATGCAAAACTTATTCTAACAAAAGACACCCACTAAATTGTGTACAAAAGCCAAAGGAAGTTCTGCACAATGCCTAGTGCACTTTATTTCATCAGCCCCTGAGTGGGAAAAATGCATAGATAAACCAATGATAAATTACCCTGCCAAAGTGCGATTTAAATGCCTTTTTCATCTCCTGCCGCTGAGCATTACTGCGCTGAGTAACAATATTAATGATTGAATCTTCATCAGTACCTGAAACAAAAACCAAGTATGTTAAGATGTGTCACCTCCCACTGCATTAGGGTTACCATATTTGGTCCCCCCCAAAAAGACACATGCCCCACCCTGCCCCACCACACCCACCCCACCCCCTTTCACACCCTCACTCCACCCCCTTTCACATATTCCCCTCCCTCCTGTCACACACCCATCACCCCCCCTCCATTCCCCTCCCCGTCACCCCCTTCCCTTACCTTACTCTACTGCCCTGGTGGTCTAGTGCCCTCTTCGGGGCAGGAAAGAGCCCCCTCTTTGCTGCCCGGAGCACTGCCCTGCATCCTGTTGCTGATCTCAGCGCCGATTCAAAATAGCCACCAAGAGTTGAAGTCTCATGAGGTCGCTTCAAGTCTCAGCGGTCATTTTGAATCAGTGCCAAGATCAGCAACAGGATGCAGGGCAGTGCTCCAGGCAGGAAAGAGGGGGCTCTTTCCTGCCCCGAAGGCGGAAGAGGTCACTAGACCACCAGGGCAGTAGAATAGTAAGTAAGGGGAGGGGAGGACCGGGAGACTAGCATAGGACGGCTCGTCCGCCACCCCGCCCGTTTCTCCAGAAATCCGGACAAACGGGCAGATTGGCAAAACCCACCCAGTTGCCCAGAAGTCCTCAAAAAGAGGACATGTCCGGGTAAATCCGGACATATGGTAACCCTACACTGCATACCCTGAACAGTGTGTGTTCTCACCAGAGCTTTGATCTATTCTGTATGTACCTCAACATAGACAAACACCCTGTACCAGCTACAGGAATCCTCTAGTAACTAAGCCGACTGTCCGCTCTAGTGACATCCATTGTTTACAAGGGAGTGTGCGCCACAGTGGGAAAACTGGACAACAGCGACACTGGATTTCAATCAGTCCAGCAGTAGAGCTGAACTGCTAATTTCAGAGGTAGAAATGCCAGATCGAGCCAAAACTGTTGTACTGTGTTTAGTCTTGATCTTTAGATGTGATTTACATCTATATTGTTTGGGAATTTGTTTTGCATTGTATGTGTTTTATATGAAGTGTGTTTCAAAAATGTGTGTTTTATTATTCCTTGCGTTCATTTGTAAAGCCACTTAGAACACAAGAACTGCCAGCAAGATGTAAGAGAAACCTTAATCAATTAAAAAAAATCTACTATATCCTGAATATAGCACTATAACCTTTATTTATCTGTCCCTCGATTGGCTTGAAGTTCATATAAATGCATATCAAAACTTATAAGGAAGAGTGAGACAAAGCAGGTTAGAGCTCTAACCTGCTTTGTCTCACTCTTCTGTTATTTCCAGTGCTATATGAAACAATGTATCTTGATGTAAATCAAGAAAACACTAGCAATGTATAAAGTCAGGTCATGAAGGAAGAGGGATGCTAGCTGACTAGATGAAAAACTTTGAGGAATCTGACAATGTAGGAAGACCAGTTCCTCATGCCTTATTCAACTGTATGTCTAATTTGCCTTCAGTTTATCCACCCATCTATTTATCCCAATGACTTTCTTACCCAACTGTACTTGCTCCCTTAGCTGCCTATTAAGATGTTTCATTGTATCTTACTGACATTATGAGCATCATAGCTGTTATTTCATTGTTCTAATGTGTGGATGTGTCATTTGTGCTGTGCACACATGATGTTTATAATGTCTACTTTATTTGAAGGTCTTAATGTGTGCCTATTGAGGTGTTTCATTTGTATTGTTCTGACATCATGATTATTATATCTTTTACATGTATGTGCTTAACATACAGCCTATCATATTTGTACTCTCATCATATTTTATTATGATTGTTAATGCTATCTAATTGATTTTTTTATTTTGTGTTGTCTGATTTGTATTGTTATATTTTGCTTTGTATGTAGCTTTGTTCCCCACTTAAAATATTTATAGTGGGCTAGAAATAAAGTTCTATGATTATTATTATTATGTTTCTCCTATTTCTAGATTTCAATTTGCCTTCTCCAAGTTTACCTCCTTGATTGCATTTGTGCTTATATTTGATCATTTTACTATTGTTATGCTGTTGAGTTTTGTGTCAAGCTGTAACTGCTGTAGACTGCCTTGGGTGAATCTCTTCAGAAAGGCAGTTAATAAATCCTAATAAACAAACATACTCCTGTTCCTTTTTCTATTTTCCACAGTGGTAGCATCCATATACTCATATATGGAAAAACTAAATATGAAAGTGCAAAACCCTTAAGAGAGAAACTTCACTGGCTTTAGGAATGCATTGCATTCAAGATCTGCACGATTGCACACAAAATCATTCACGCAGACGCCCCAACCTACATGCTAAACCTCGTGGACCTACCTCCCAGAAACGCCACAAGATCATCTCGCAAATTTCTCAACCTACACTTCCCCAGCTGTAAAGGACTAAAATACAAGCTGATGCACGCCACCACCTTTTCTTACATGAGCACGCAGTCATGGAATGCATTACCTGCAGAACTGAAAACAATCGACGAAACAACTACCTTTCGCAAATCTCTGAAGACATATTTCTTCAACAAAGCCTACAATGAGAATCTACAGCCCCACTAATCCACTTCACCAACCCATTCAGTTATGAATGCCCACCTTCTATAAATACCCTAATAAATACCTTCCTTCTCTTTCTTCCCTTAATAAATCTCTACACAATACTTGATACACTGGAAAAACCATGTTAATAATACTATGTAAGCCACTTTGAGCCTGCAAATAGGTGGGATAAGGTGGGATACAAATGCAATAAATAAATAAATATACCTACCAATTCCCTTCATCGCCTTCCGCAAGGCCTTGGCGTCATTGTCTGCATGGAAATCCGCAGCCGGGTGCATAGTCCCTTTGAGCTATGGAAACATTAGAATCTTACATTATATTATCACACGAGGGTTCTGCTTTTCTAGGAAAGAGGAAGGAAGGAAGGAACAGCTCTTGACTGCCAAGCAAAGGTGAAAGCGGCTAGTGGGATTAAAGCAAGCAGCTGAGGATAAACGCTCCCTTACCTCGGCTCAGAGGCCTGGAGATCCAACTACACTACTACCATATTAGAAAAAGGTTAGACTGTATTTTTTTACAAATGCAAATCTCACTTTTAATTGTGGAACTTTATAAACTCCTTCCATGAACCGGACAAGTCACCCAAAGCAGTGTCAAAAATAAAATAGGCACAACTGTTATATACTGTCTTCCTTGAACCAGGGTTCAGTACAAAGCGGTTTACATCAAAGTAGAATAATAATCAAACAAAATATCATAAAAAGAAAATAAAAACTAAACAGGCATAATGCTCAAAGCAAGAATCAATACATTGAGCTATAAAAAATAACTATTACTGCCAAAACAAACTGCCAGCTGGGCAGAGAAAAACTTGGCTTTTACTTTTTTGACAAAAGGCTAAAAAAGCAATTCCATAAAGGGTGCCTAAATTTAGATGCCAACTGTGCTTATACAATAAGTGCATTAACGTATGTATGTTCTAGGCCAGTGCTTCCCAAGTCCAGTCCTAGACTACCCCTTGCCAGTCAGGTTTTCAGGATATCCACAATGAATGTGCATGAAAGAGATTTGCATATAATGTAGGCAGCGTATGCAAATCAAGTTCATGCATATTCATTGTGGACATCTTGAACACTTGACTGTCCGGGGATACTCCAGGCATGCACTTGGGAAACATGGATCTAGGCCAGGGCTATTTATACGGCCTATTTTAACTGCTAAACATAGCCAGTTTGGCACTAAATATCTGTTACGTGATATAGTTGGTTAGAGGATAGCCGTGGATATTCAGCAGGAGATAACTGGTTACCTCCCGCTGAATATCCGTGGTTAGGAACTAAAAATGCTATTTAACTGGCCAGAAGCTGTTTCTAGCCAGTTAAATATTTTGAATATCTGCCAGACTGTTTATAAAGCAAAACCTTTACCTCTCTAGTTAGGGCCCCTTTTACTCAAGTGCATTAAAATGTGCAATTACTGCAGGCTGATGGACAAAATGAGCACGCGATAACTGCAAAGCCTCCAGCGTCTTCCCATGCTGTTTACCCTGAGACGATACACTTCCTGTGCATTAACTGTGCTGCAGATAACACAGGTGCACTAAGGGGGTCTTTTACTAAAGATTAGCTTGAGTTATCTGCAGCAGGTCCCATTTTATTCCTATGGACCCTGCTGCAGATAACTCGAGCTAATCTTTAGAAAAAGACCCTCTTAATGTTGCATTCTTACTTCAGATTTAGTGCACTACTTTATGACATCTGAAGTTAAATTTTAATCCAGAACGCCATTCCTTGTGATCTTGGGTAAGTCACTTAAGCCTCCATTTCCTCAGGTACGAAATTAGATCGTATGTCCTCTAAGGATAGGAAACTAAATTACTGTACCTGCATGTAACTCACCAGTACTCTAAATCTGCAATAAAGTCTGCTGCCACCGAAACTCCTGATCTACAGGTTAGTAAAGGGGTCAGAGGCAGCAGGATCTCTGAAGCTGGCCAGGTTGTAATTTTTAATTAGCACATAACTGCATTAGTAAAAACATTGTGGTATTTTTTTCTAGAGAATTATAAGAACATCAAGGCTCTTGTAAGAGTAATGCTGTTCTCTCAAACAAGAAAATCCATACATTAATGGCTATTCCACACCAGCGTCTCCCACACTGAGAATGAGCTGCAGTTGTCTGTTTTGCAGCCACTGCAAATGAAAGAAGAAACAGTAACAAAACCTGAGGGCAGCCATAAACATCCAACTTCAAAAACATCCAACCAGTGGCGTAGCTAATGGCCCCCAAAGCACCTCTTTGGCGGTGCCTCAATCCTTTCTTTTTCTCCACCCCCACCCCCTCTCATGGCAGCTGCCCATCTCTCTGAACCCCACCCGCCAGCAGTAAGCAACTTGCGCCAGTCCTGCAGGCTTCCCTCTACTGTGGCCCACCCTCAGTGACATCACTTCCTGTTTCTTCACTGGTGGGGAAGCCTACAGGGCTGGTGCAGTTGCTTACTGGAATTGCTGCCAGTGACAGCTTAGAGGTAGACCAGGGAGGGAAAGGAGCAGATGCTGGGTGGAAGGGGGAGAAAGATGATGATAGCAAGGGCAGAGGGGTGGGGGTGGGAAGGGTCCATCTGAAATAGCAGGTCTGGCTACGCTCCTACATCCAACTGGTTGCTGTTCCTGCACTGGGACAATGGTGTGAAATACCTTTAATGTACAAAATCATGGTTATCAGATTAGCTGGGTCAACTACTCATGCAGAACTCGTGAGAAAAGCTGGGGGGGGGGGGGGTCAGTTGCAGAGTTTTAAGGCACGTGGAAAAGAAGCAAAAGTTAGGTGGTCCTAAGTGTAAAACGCAAGGCAGCAGGTAGCAGAAAGGCAGGGCAGGGTAGGCAATCTGTTCAAACCTCTACTCGAGCCACTGCGCTACGTTCCCACATCTGATAGGCCGCCTGGGCAGCTTCAGGAAAGAACTCGCCTGCAGCACTGAAAGGGTTAAGTGGACACAAGGACAGTCAGCTCTCCAAAACCAGAATGAAATTTTCCAAGCCCAAACTCAGATGAGTACACAAACGGGGTCTGGACATCCTGTAGTCGGATGTTTAAGGAGTTACCGTCAAGATTGGGAAAATAGAACTGGCTGATGCCTGGTTCACTACTGTGGTGCAGCAGCAAAAATGTGCCAAACCAAGTAAAATTACAGCTGTCAAAAACTAGATCAATTGTATCTTCACGTCACTGAGGAAAACACAGGTAAAAGGAGACTAAAGGAGAAGCGTATACTATAATATGTTCCTTTGGCTTGTCAGAATGTACACACGATTGTTATTTCATTTACACACACAGTTACAATTAGAGGACAATTTTCAAGGATATTTTTGTGCATAAAATGTCTTATCCTGTCTCAATATGGTTAACACAGTGTGTATTGCTTACTCGATAACATATGCCTTAGTGGAGGAATTCCAGGAACAGGACAGGATGGAACTGAAAAATCATCCATTGCTTTCTCAAATGTACATGTTACTTTCCTTATGGAATCCACCTACACAAGCACACGGAAAATATGGCACTCTCTCTAAAAAACTTGATGCAAAGTCTGTGAATAAAGTACCCAGAGTCTGTAGTGTAAAGGTGGGGTTCGTTCCTGCCTCCGAAGACTCCACTAGACCATAAGGCCTTCCTAATCCCCCCCCACCCCGTTTACTAAGCCGTGCTAGCAGCTGACGTGCGCTAATGCCAACACAGCCCATTCATTTTGAATGGGCTGCGTCGGTATTGCCACTTAGCTTAGTAAACAGGGGAGTAAGTTAGGCCTGGGGAGGGCCTACAGGTGTGATGGGCGGAAAAGTGATCATGAGGGGAGGAGTGAATTTCAAGTTTCAGCCAAAAATGCACAGGCATTTTTGGTTGAAACACAAACCTTTATTTCGGTCTGGTTTTGGTGATGAATCCAAAAGCAAAATTCAAATTCACTCGGCCTCTAAGACCTGGTGTAACTGCAGGCCACGTAAATGCAGTAAGTATGTGGGTAACTTACAGGATTCTGTAAGTTACACACATAAGAGGGTGATACACCTATGTCCTGCCCGTGACCTGCCTATGTATATGCCCTCCTTCCATTTACATGCCATGCCACTGGCACAGGCCCTTAAACCACACTTCTGTTGTTAAGAGTACACTTATGTGGGTAAGTGGTACCATTCTGTAATCTTTCATACTTATGAGATGTAAAGGTTGGCACTAAAAACATAACAGTTGCCATACTGGGTCAGACCGAAGGTCCATCAAGCCCAGCATCCATTACAGTGGCCAATCGAGGTTACAAGTACCTGGCAAGATCCCAAAACAGTACAATATATATTTTATGCTTCTTATCCTAGAAATAAGCAGTGGATTTTGCCAAGTCTATCTTGGTTTATGGATTTTTCTTTTCGGAAGCTATCCAAACCTTTTTTAAACCCCACTAACTGCTTTTACCACATTCTCTGGCAACAAATTCCAGAGTTTAATTACACGTTGAGTGTAATTTGCTTATTTCCGATCTGAGGAAGAAGGGCAACCTTCGAAAGCTAATCAAGAAATGTATTAAGTTATGTCCAATAAAAAAGGTATCATCTTATTTTCTTTTCCATGTTTTATTTTGTTTGATTTCTATTGATAACCTTAAGAGTGGACTAACACGGCTACCACACTCCTCTACGTTGAGTGAAGAAATATTTTCTCCAATTTGTTTTAAATTTACTACTTTGTAGCTTCATTGCATGCCCCCTAGTCCTAGTATTTTTGGAAAGAGTAAATAATTATAGAAATGCCCTTATCTTAGAAAATATGCCCATACGTGGCACCTCCTGGCACAACTGCATGCGGTAAGTGTGTATGTAACACATGAGCTTGTCATCAAATATAGCTGTATTCATCTGCATGATTTTATAACAGCTATGCCATTTGCTGTGTGGAAACATGGTTTACATATGGAAAGCACAAGTTACCTACTTAATATACAGTACAGTCTCGATTATCCAACCTAAAAGGGACCGACTTGTCGCTGGATAAGTGAAAAGTCAGATAGTACGGAAAACACTGCATAAACCCCTCAAACAATGCAAAAAAACAAAGGGACAGAGGTTCCTGATTTTCAAAAAGATTTTCAATAGAAATTAAGGCAATGACATCAAGGGGGGGGGGGGGGGTCTGTTGGATATGCCAGATGGTCGGATTACCGCAGATCAGATAATCAAGACTGTACTGTGTAATACAGTTACAATGAACAGTTTGCAAATATTTTGATTTTAACTTTCCTCTCCCTCTCCTCTGTTGGCTGCAGCAAACATGAAAAGTTAAAGACTGGCAGCACTTACCAGGCTGGATTTAAAATGTTGATGCCCCAAGGAGCTGCAGAACTGCAGGGAGAGGATGCCCCCCCCCCCCCCCCAAGATCATAATGTGTGGTACTGCAACAAGCAGCATCAGATTTCTGTACCCAGGTTAAAATTTGGCACCCTAGAGAGTTGCCTCTTTTGCATCTGCCTAAATCCAATTCTGGGAGCTTATGATATCCTGGAAAGCTCCAGTACGTAACTGGGAGTCTGGAAGCAGCCTGGAGGTTTGTTTATAATTGAAACAAGCACGGTTTCTCAGCTGAGCATATTGAATTTAAAAGAAACTTTATATCCTGGAGCTTTTTACTAAGAACGGGAGGGATGTCTCTTTAAATGCAGCCCCAAGGGCGCCTCTCAATTTAACTGTATAAATACATAAGTGTTGGTAATGGGACAGACTGAAGGTCCATCAAGCCCAACATCCTGTTTCCACCAATCCAAGTCACAAGAAACTGGCAAGATCCCAAACGAGTATAACAGATTTTATGCTGCTTATCCCAGGGGCAAGCAGTGGATTTTCCTAAGTGCGTCTTCATAATGGTTCATGGACTTAAGAACGTGTCCAAACCTTTTTTTAAACCCTGCTAAGCTCACTGCTTTTACTTCATTCTCTGGCAGCAAATTCCAGAGTTCGTTTACACGCTGATCTCCTAATTCTATAAAAGGTACCTTAAAAAAATTCAGCGCTGCAAAACCACATGCATAGTGCAATTCTGTAACTTGCCTAAAGTTAGGCGTACTTTATAAAACATGCTTAGCAGCTGTTCTTGTGACTAAAATTTAAGTGCACTCATTTAGGCCACCTAAAACCAGGCCTAAATAACTGCACCCAACTTAGGCACAGATCGGGTACATTCTATAACAATGTGCATAAATGTCCATGACCCGCCCATTCCATGCCCATGGCCACACCCCCTTTTCAGCTGTGTGCATTAGAATTGATGTGCAGCACTAGTACGCATAGAAATTTGTGCACATAAATTATAATTATTGCCAGTAATTGGATGTTAAGTGTCAGTTATCAGTATTGATTGGCTTGTTAAGTTATGCATGCAATTTGGTCATGTGGCCAGATTAGCGCCCACAGCTTAAGGCGCCATTTATAGAATCTACTCCTGAGTGATAAATATTTTCTCCAATTTATTTTAAAATTTACTATTTAGTAACTTCCTAGGCCTTCTGTTTTTGGAAAGAGTAAACAAGCCGTTCATGTCTACCTGTTCTACTTCTTCCACACCGAGGGTCACAACCTTCAAAGCAAGTCATTGACCTCTGTAAACATCAACAGCCTCTTCTGAAACATCATGAATTATTGATAATTTCAGTCCCACTCAGAGGATCAGATCCTCACTCGGCCTTTGTTCTTGCACAAAGCTTAACCTTCACCTGATTTTAACCCATTTTAGTATGAATAGTGAAAACCTAACCTCATCAGAGGAAGGATAAGTGCAGAACCTAATGACTCTTCAGACAGGGGTCAAAGGAAATACCGATATGATATTTAGAATTGGCTCCGAGGTAGAATTACAGAGCAGGATCTTCTGAGGGGAATTTGCAAAGTATTTACATGAACAAATAGTGATTTACCTGCCTAAACGGAACATATTACACTGGTTCTGACATCTCTACACTGAATTCAGTTCTAGCTGAAATTGGAAGCCAACATTTTTTATTTAAGGCTTTGAATAAAGCAGCTCCTTCTACCCTCAAAGTTTATAAACCAGTGCAACCTTTAAGATCTCTTGAACATTTAGTTTCCTAAGACTTTGTTCTACTATCTTTTTTTATCTGTTGCTTTTGTATCCCACATTTTCCCACTGCAGGCTCAATGTGGTTTACATATTACCGTTAGTGGCGTTAGCCGATTCCGGTCTGAACAAACATGGTATGAATGAATACAAAGTGATAATGTGGTGGAATGAGGTACAAGTAGTGTTCATTGCGGTTTTTGGTTACATTGTGTCACAAGTGTCCAGGTTTTTTATGTTGGGTTGGTGGGGTATGCTCTTCTGAACAGTTCTGTCTTTAGTGCTTTCCAGAAGTTTAGATGGTTGAACCTAGTTTTTACTTCTTTTGGCAATGCGTTCCATATTTGTGCGCTTAAGTAGGAAAAGCTGGATGCATAGGTGGATTTGTACTTGAATCCCTTGTACTGCTTTGTCCCCCTCCTGCCTCCATGCATATCTCACCTATCCCCCATCCTGTTAGACTGTCACTGGAATGCTTTGATGTTTCACATATATACTGTCATCTACCAACATTTGCTTATTTCCGATCTGACGAAGAAGGGCTAACTTTGAAAGCTAATCAAGAAATGTATTGTTTTGTCCAATAAGGCAGGTATCACCTTATTTTCTTTTCCATGTTTTATTTTGTTTTATTTCTATTGATCAGGACTTTGAAAATCCAGCTTGAGATTCAGAGTTCACCGCAGGCTTAATGATTCGCACATCAGCTACGGGCATATAGGACTAAATTCTATAATTAACACCCAAATTTGGGTGCTAAAAAAATGGGCGTTAGCGCTATCCTATAAACGGCACACAAAGTTGGTTACAGTTTATAGAATAACGCTTAGTGACAGGATCCATGTCCAAATTTAGGTGCAAGGATTTATACCAAATTGGTATTAGTCCTTGCACCTAAATTAGGCGCAGATCTGCCTTAATCTATAACACTGTGCGCAAATTCTAGGAACGGCCCTGACCTACCCATGCCCCTCCCATTGCCACACCCCATTTTTGAATCTGCATCTTTATAGGATACTCTCTACAAAGATGTGCTCCTAAATTCAAATTGTTAGCTCCCAATTATTGACAATTAATTGTTCATTTGTCAATTAAGTTGCACATACAATCATGGAGTACGCCCGATGTGTGTCAAATTTCAGAGCTATGTGTTCAAAAAAATCCGCTGTTTAGCGGAGAACTCGAACGCCCCAAGGGAGAACACAGGTATGGAAGAAAGTGGGATGTTTGACCATGGAAATACAAGACCTGGAGAGATGGATCTTAAAAATACTTGTTTATTGATGAAAAAAAGACTCGACACAACCGTTGTGTTTCGGCCGTTAGGCCTGCATCAGGTGTCTACAAAACACATATATACAAATAAACGTTAAATAAAAACAAACCATATGTAATTGGAGAATCAAATGCTAAAAATCTAAAACAATATAAAATATTGCAAAATAAAAACTAATGAAATATACAAAAACATATTCGAAAACATATATAAATGGACAGTTAAAGAACAAATAAAAGTATTTTACATACATTTTTGACGTATGGCTTGTATTTAGCTACTGATGTATACAGTGGTGGAAATAAGTATTTGATCCCTTGCTGATTTTGTAAGTTTGCCCACTGACAAAGACATGAGCAGCCCATAATTGAAGGGTAGGTTATTGGTAACAGTGAGAGATAGCACATCACAAATTAAATCCGGAAAATCACATTGTGGAAAGTATATGAATTTATTTGCATTCTGCAGAGGGAAATAAGTATTTGATCCCCCACCAACCAGTAAGAGATCTGGCCCCTACAGACCAGGTAGATGCTCCAAATCAACTCGTTACCTGCATGACAGACAGCTGTCGGCAATGGTCACCTGTATGAAAGACACCTGTCCACAGACTCAGTGAATCAGTCAGACTCTAACCTCTACAAAATGGCCAAGAGCAAGGAGCTGTCTAAGGATGTCAGGGACAAGATCATACACCTGCACAAGGCTGGAATGGGCTACAAAACCATCAGTAAGACGCTGGGCGAGAAGGAGACAACTGTTGGTGCCATAGTAAGAAAATGGAAGAAGTACAAAATGACTGTCAATCGACAAAGATCTGGGGCTCCACGCAAAATCTCACCTCGTGGGGTATCCTTGATCATGAGGAAGGTTAGAAATCAGCCTACAACTACAAGGGGGGAACTTGTCAATGATCTCAAGGCAGCTGGGACCACTGTCACCACGAAAACCATTGGTAACACATTACGACATAACGGATTGCAATCCTGCAGTGCCCGCAAGGTCCCCCTGCTCCGGAAGGCACATGTGACGGCCCGTCTGAAGTTTGCCAGTGAACACCTGGATGATGCCGAGAGTGATTGGGAGAAGGTGCTGTGGTCAGATGAGACAAAAATTGAGCTCTTTGGCATGAACTCAACTCGCCGTGTTTGGAGGAAGAGAAATGCTGCCTATGACCCAAAGAACACCGTCCCCACTGTCAAGCATGGAGGTGGAAATGTTATGTTTTGGGGGTGTTTCTCTGCTAAGGGCACAGGACTACTTCACCGCATCAATGGGAGAATGGATGGGGCCATGTACCGTACAATTCTGAGTGACAACCTCCTTCCCTCCGCCAGGGCCTTAAAAATGGGTCGTGGCTGGGTCTTCCAGCACGACAATGACCCAAAACATACAGCCAAGGCAACAAAGGAGTGGCTCAGGAAGAAGCACATTAGGGTCATGGAGTGGCCTAGCCAGTCACCAGACCTTAATCCCATTGAAAACTTATGGAGGGAGCTGAAGCTGCGAGTTGCCAAGCGACAGCCCAGAACTCTTAATGATTTAGAGATGATCTGCAAAGAGGAGTGGACCAAAATTCCTCCTGACATGTGTGCAAACCTCATCATCAACTACAGAAGACGTCTGACCGCTGTGCTTGCCAACAAGGGTTTTGCCACCAAGTATTAGGTCTTGTTTGCCAGAGGGATTAAATACTTATTTCCCTCTGCAGAATGCAAATAAATTCATATACTTTCCACAATGTGATTTTCCGGATTTAATTTGTGATGTGCTATCTCTCACTGTTACCAATAACCTACCCTTCAATTATGGGCTGCTCATGTCTTTGTCAGTGGGCAAACTTACAAAATCAGCAAGGGATCAAATACTTATTTCCACCACTGTACATACTTTTATTTGTTAACTGTCAAATATGTTTTTGTATATTTCATTAGTTTTTATTAGATTTTTAGCATTTGATTCTCCGATTACATATGGTTTGTTTTTATTTAACGTTTATTTGTATATATGTGTTTTGTAGACTCCTGATGCAGGCCTAACGGCCGAAACACAACGGTTGTGTCGAGTCTTTTTTTCATCAATAAGCAAGTATTTTTAAGATCCATTTCTCCAGGTCTTGTATTTCCATGGTCAAACATCCCACTTTCTTCCATACCTTCAAATTTCAGAGCGCAATTTTGGCCGCTATATATAGAATTTGGGAGATAATGAGTATCAGGTCTTTAGGACTGACCATATGCAACTATATGATGCATACAAAATCAGGGGAACAGGGGACAAAATACCTGACACTCCAACTTCTAGGTAATAGTCTGGCTACTTATGAAATTTGTGGCCCATGGATCATGAGCTGTGATCGTCTTAAGAGAATAATTTTCAAAAACTTGGTTTATGCATGTAAATTATCTTCCATTAATGCAGTCAAAGGTAAGTATGTAGTTCAACAAATCTAAAAACATACAGGTTGCATTTTCATCTCTAAACATGGTTATTTTTCCCAGAAAAATATACCCAGATAAAATGCAGGTGAAAATGTCCACACATTCTGTACCTTTGACAAGTTTCAAATTGAAAGTACAGGGAGACTGTCATCCCAATGACCTCTTTACCCTCTTCCCTGAACATCTGGCTCTGCTACGCCAGCCCAATTCAGCAGACACTCTCTCTTCAACCACCCCCACCCCCTGTAATTACTCTCTCCACCTCAGCTCCTGCAATGACATTCATACTTTTCACCCCACCACCCACCCCAGCAATCAGTCTCTCCATTACCCCTCCACCCCCACCAGTCACTCTCATTCTATCTACTACCCCTTCATCCCCCAGCCCCAAGAGTCACATACTCTGTCTACTCCCCCATACCCCAATCCTAGCAGTCACTCTCTCTCTCTCTCTTCATTCCCTCTATCCCAGCAGTTGCTCTCACTTCTGCTACCCCTTGACCCCCAGTCCTAGGAGTCACATACTGCTCTACTCTCTCATCCCCTAGTCCTATCAGTCAATCATTCTTTTCACCCCACACCACCTCCATCCCAGCAGTTTCTCTCACTCTAATTTTCCTTTACCTCCAGCCCCAGGAGTCATTCACTCTTTCCACTCCCCCATCTCCCTGCCCCAGCAGTCACTCTGTCTCCACCCACCCTCCGAGCCTCAGAAATCATTGGTACACCAAAAACTGCCTCCTTCCCCTGTAGCTCCTTTGGCACAGCCCATGGAAGACATGGCTTCCTTTCTTCATGGCTGCTTATGCTCACTCCAGCCAAACACCCCTGAAACCAATGGGTGGGATGGTGTATCATGTGCGTTCAACACACACATGTGCTCCCCACCCTCTGGCAACAGACAGCCCACAGTTTCTTAGTGCTGATATATAGAGAGGAGTGAAATATATTTCTGTATGACTAAGCAGAACTAATCCTGACTAGGTATCCCTGAGAAGGGGTTGGGAACCCACTGTATTCAGGCAGCCTGGGCTGAATTCAGTAAATGGTGCCCACAGGTGTCAGAATGATCTATGCTAAGCTGGTATTCTATAAAAGGATCTCCGTGCAGAGCGCTCTTTGTAGAATACTACCTTAGTGTGGATTTTCCCCCGGATTCTATATATCGCAATGAGATTTCCGCATGGAAATTGTAGTGTATTCCACAACAATGCACATAACACAACAATGCACATAACCTTATTAGTTAACAGGCCACTTATCAGCAAAGATAATTGCCACTTAATTGACACTAGAAGTTACATGGAGAACTGTCCAAGCATATTATTTAACATGCTGCGTGTAAATTCTAAGTCACATAGTTGAAAAGGGGGCGTAGCTATGGGCGGAGAATGTGTATTTCTAAAGTCTATGCGTGTCATAGAATACACCTGGTCCATGCACCGTGCAGGTTTTACTTGGTGTAACTGCTTGCCACTAAATTTAGTCGCATGGACTGGCGCTCTGCAGATTCTATAAACCGCACAGAAATTCAGCTTATTCTATAAAATATGGTTAAATTAAAAAGTATGCCTAAATTAAGGCACGTTTTATAAAATGCACTTAGGCGAATTTTATTTTGGCGCCAAAATTTTAGGTGTGATATATAGAATCTAGTCCTTTGTGCCTAACTTTGGGCACCAAAGTTTATGCTTGCCAAAACCTGGTGTAAATGCTGGCATGCAATTCATGCCTAATTTCTAGGAACGCCCCCCTGATCTGCCCATATTCCTCCTACAGGCACGCCCCCCTGATCTGCCCATACTCTCCTACAGCCACGCCCCCTTTGGATATGCATACTGTGACATTTAGGTGTGGATGTTATAGAATACTGCTTAGAGCAGATATGCAACAGTCCAAATTGTTGCCAATTAACGTCAATTATTCATTGGATGCCTCATTAATTAAATTGCAGACACATCTGCCCTAAGCATCCAAATTTGTTTACCCAACTTTGAGCAACCTATATAGAATTTGGGGTCCTGCATGCATTAACTGATCGTCTCACAATGCTACTGTGGATCACAGAAGAAACACTTAAAAGACGAATTAAAACATAAAAACTTACTCATCGTCCCCTCCACAGAGCTTGAGAAGGGCATGCTTGTACTCTCCCGATGTGTCATTCTGAAAAGAAAAAAAGGCCAGGAGACAAGTTCTTTTACAGCCCTGTTATGTCTTTAAGAATACTCAGTCTGCTCCATAACTCAATGGCTGTTCGGTCTGCACCTCCCTTCATGCCTAAGTGCAAAGCTTATTATTTTAAGTCAGCTGAGAATTCTCTGTGCAATGTACTTCAGAAGGTCAGGGCCTCTAGAAAGTAAAGCATGCACACAAATGTGTTTCTGGAAGCTTAGGGCTGGCTATAAGTTTTGGATAAAAACAGAATACAAGTGTTACAAGCCTACAAGAAGCCAAGTCATTGGGCAACACAAGCAATTATAAATGCAACCCCCCCCCCCCCCCCCCCCCCATCTTTCCTGTTGATAAGAAGAGAATTTTTAAACTGATTTCAGTATCTGTATGTTTGTGGTGGCTCTTTTGTGCCTGCAAGTCGATTTCAGGGAAACTCTCCATAGTTTCCCTTTGAAAATCCTGCGGCTGTCAGTGCTGCAAGGGATGCTTTACCCTGCATCAGTGGCATAGCTACGTGGGACCATGGAGGCCTGGGTCCCCCCAAATTTCCTCTGGGCCCCTGGTTTTGCTGGTAGGGGTCCCTAACCCCCACCAGCTGAAGCGCTGGTCTTTGGCGCCGCCACATTGCCTGCCCTGCTCCATCTTTCCCTCACGTTCGGCATGCTCCTTTTAGTAAATCTGAGCATGCTCAATTTCACTAAAAAAAGCGTGCAGGATGTAAGGGGAAGATAGAGTAGGGCCGGAGACCAGTGCTGCACAACGCTTCAGTTGGTGGGGGTTGGGCACCCCCGCCAGCCAAGGTATTTGCTGCAGCAGTGGGGGTGGGGGGGGGTGGAGCAGACCAATATGTGCCTTGGGCTCTGGCCCCCTCCCACCATGAGGTTTGGCTATGCCCCTGCCCTGCATACTCTGTAGGTTGAAAATCCGTGGGGAAAAGTAAGTACAGAGATTTCAAAATACTGTACTTCATCCAGCCTGCTCTAACCTCACTTCTGGAGCCACCTCTTTTTCCCACATGGGAAGAGAGATGATATCTTTGAAAATTTACTCTGAAGGACTTAATATGGTCATTAAATCTGTACACTCATTTACAATATTGTGCAAGCGATTATGTAAATAGTAATAGGATGATGAGAATAAATAAGTAATGTGACATTATCATTATAAAATGCCTCATGTGAGTATAATAGCACCTGTCAATATGGAGATGTTAACACACAGATCTTTATTCCACCTTTGAGGCTGGTATTAATTATATACAGTTTGCAACAGCAAAGATATATTGACATTCAACTGCAATAGATTTTTGACTAGCTGCTGGAAGGTACAGGTCCTAATGGAGTGTTAACTTCAAAAAAATTAGTGAAGAAATGTATTAGCTCAGTATCAAGGTTTCTCTCTCAGTTCAACAGAGCCAAGGGTTTACAAGATGGCTAAAATGTCTTTGTGTTGTGGTTTATGTTTTTTTGTCCTCCTTTATGAATGGCTAAACCTGGCTACACCAAACTGCATATGAAGGGTAGCTCCTTGGAGACATACCTGACCTGTTTGTGCCTGCAATCAAGGCACAATTTCTGCCATTTAGGCTGTATTTTATAAGGACACAAGTGCACAGGTGTCTTTATAAAATACTAGACTAATTAGGTGTTTATTTGCCCTTTTATAAAATCACCACGACCTCTGTAAAATGAGGGACTGGTAGATCTCAACAGGGCCTTAAGTCACACCAGGAAAATAGAAAACTCTTATTCATCTTGTTAAATGTGGTAGTTTGTTCTGGATAACATGTAGGTCATTTTCTGAAAGAAAGATGTTTTAAGGGCTGTGCTCACTAGAGACAAAAAAACCCCCAACATGTTTTCTGTTTGTGTAGGAAAAGATTACACAATGCTCAACCTTGAAAACAATGTACATAGGGATTGTATCATGGGCCATGTTTACCTTGATCATAGAGTACAGTGACTTTTCATACTTGGTCCTAAAGGCCTCCCGGATATCCATCATATCAATTTCACTGCGGGAAACCATAATCCTGATCAGTGTGTTATCAGCTGTCCCCATTCCCTGTAAGAGACACAGAGCTATGAGACTCCTAGTAAGTTATTTTCCACAGATACAACAGTGTTGTAAACATGAAGATGATAAAGAGGGTTTTAGATTATGGAGTCTCCCGTTTCCTCTTATTGCCTTTCAGTTCCAGCTCAGTCAGAAATAGAGCAACGATCCTGGCACCATAACTCTTTCTTTACGGCTACTCGGGGATATGTCTCCTACTTTTCATCCCTCCCTCTTAACATCCCTAGTCTGATCTAGTAAGATGGTCCTTCATGACAACGCTTTCCAGATCCTGCAATTATGGACTCTTACTTCAGCTATTAGGCGCTAAATGACCATAACTCCCTCCCCCAACCTAGGGGCTGTGAGCACTGCCTTGACATCATCTCCAATTGATCCAGAGAGTGGAAGATTCCACTCCAGGATCAAAGCAGACTGGCCGGTAAAGGGGGTTGAGAATGAAAGATTCATTTGGTGGACATTCTCCCTTGTAAAAAAAAAAAAAGCCGGTGTGGGTGATCCTGATCATAAAAAAAACTTTACCAATGTCACCCACTGGAAAGGAAGGAGGTTAAAGGACAATGGGCAGGGTTCAATACCCCAAATGATTAGCTTCATAATGTGGGCACCCAGAACCAACAAAATCAAAGAGATGAAGCTGAAATTAACCTTGAAAATCTATATAGGACGAGAAACCATAGCTCAACTATAACACTTGAACACTTCACCCTATTCCGATAGTCATCTTCCTATTACTGTTTGCTTAGATTTTTTCTCACACCCTGATCTTGTTGTAACACCAATTGTAACTGTTACCCTGGTGCCATAACAGGTCTCTGTAAGCCACATTGAGCCTGCAAATAGGTGGGAAAATGTGGGATACAAATGTAATAAATAAATAAATAAATATTCAACCTGGGGTGGGAAGCCCTTCTGGCCATGGGCTGAACTAACTCCAGTGTTCAATGCCAGGGCATGCAAGGCTCCCAGTATCGAATATCTGGGTATGACTGCAGACCCGGAAGTTAACTGGGCACTGGCCAATATTCAGACCGGTGCCCAGTTAACTCAAGTCCCAGTGGAGCTAGTAGATGGCTAAATGTAATGTCACAGTGTTGTATTGTAGAAACAGGGGAATAGAGAAGTTCAGGTTAAAAGACTAGGAGAATAGTTATTCACCTTCATGGACTTGTAGAGTCTGGTTGCAAAATATTCTGTAGTACTCCTAATGCACTTCACTGTGGAAGAGAACAGCAAAACATGACTGACTGAGGTCAAACCACAGACAAGACTATAGTCTAACAGGCCGATGCTCAGAACTCCTGCGGTAAGTCAGTAGCAAAGAAACCTAGCTCGCCAATGTTCAAAGAAAATGATATTTAAATTATATGCATGCTGTAAAGCGAAAGCAGGGGGGTGGGATGTGTTTGGTGCATGCGCTGAAGAGTTTTGCGGTAAGATCAGCTCCTGTGCTCATGCGCCTGACAAAATCTGAACGTGAAGCACACATTGGCATCTGTTTTCTATGCCAATATGGGCTTCCTTCTGCTTCCAAATTATATAAAAACTGGCAGATTTTAAAGAATGAAGAGAAGATTCAAACACCCTAATGCCTGCTCCAAACAGGAGCTATTTTTTTCAGTGGTAAGGTGCCTTTGTTTTGTGTGCTGTTCTCTGAGCACTAGGAAGGAATAGGAAATGACCTCATTAACATCAGTTTGACTGCATTAGCTTGCTATTTGCACTAATCTTTGGCGTGCTTGTTGTCTCCTGCACTAGAGCCTCTGAGCATTCTGTGCTCACTAATGTGGGCACTAGTCTGGTGACAACGGCCTCTAGCGCCCTTGTTTGGTTCTAAGCATCAGAACCAGTGGCGTAGCTATGTGGGGCCACAGGGGCCTGGGCCCCCGTAGATTTGGCCCTGGACCCCCTTGCTGACGACTCTCTCGACCCCCCCGGCCGCCAACCCTCCCCCGCTGCCGTTGGCTACCTTTGCTGGTGGGGGATCCCAACCCCCGCCAGCCGAGGTCCTCTTCTTCTGGCACAAGGCTTCGTTCTGTTTCTGTGAGTCTGACATCCTGCATGTACACGTGCAGGACGTCAGGCTCACAGAAACAGAACGAAGCCTTGTGCCGGAAGAAGAGGACCTCGGCTGGCGGGGGTTGGGGTCCCCACCAGCAAAGGTAGCTGACGGCGATAGCGGGGGAGGGTTGGCGGCGCCGAGGGGGCTAAAATGTGCCCCCTCACCTCGGGCTCTGGACCCCCCTCCTACCGAAATCTGGCTACGCCCCTGATCAGAACATAAATGAGGTCTATTGTGAGGAATTGGACTTCACTTACAGATTATTTACAAGTTGTACCTAATTATTTCACAGCCCATTCAATGAGCTGTGGAACTAGGAGTCTGCTGCTTTCTGACCCTGAATAAATCACTTAACCCTCCACTGCCCCAGGTATAAACAATTAGATTGTGAGCCCTCTAGAGACAGTATCGGCATATAATATGTTTAAATGCATGATCTGACCCTGTATATCAAATCCATGATCTGATCCTACACTATCAATATCACTGTTCAGGAAAATGTTTAAGCCTTCCATAATACACATGATGTACCCTCCAAAAAGCATATATTTATACTCCAGTAAAAGTCTAGCTAGTGCATGGTCTAAAAGCCTTTAGTTACTCTGTGGTACAGTATAACGCAGACACTGGAAATTCAAGAGATTAATGGGGTTTCACGTAAAACTCTAGATGAGGAGTGGCCTAGTGGTTAGGGCAGTACACTGGAAATTGGGGTCTTAAATTTGACTTCTTTCACTGACCCTCCCTACGGAATTGGGAATAAAACAGGCAAGAATTTATAGTACCTGAATGCATATCGCTTATTTTACAGCACTGTATACATCCAATAATGATTAACTTTTAAAACTAAGAAAGCTCCCAGGAGCTTTTCCCCCACTCTCTCATTCCCACCAAAGTTACCACCTTTAGAGAACTCTTGATGGCTCTAACTTTAACACCTTTTGAAGTTCTATAACCGGTTTAAGGTAGTTCTATAAAGGGTTTAAGCTTAAGCTTCTCAAGGCGTTTTCAAGGACTGTATCCTGAGGCAAAAATCGAATGTGAGCCTTACCACAGTCTACTAGAACACAGCCACCTTTCCCTCTGCTACTATTAAGGGTAAATCACAGTTCTTAATCTAGGGGAGACAGATCACCCTGCAGTACAATTTAAAACAGAAGAGAAAAAGGCTAAAAAAAATTAGAAAAAAAACGTACCGACAGACAACATTAGATTCTCAAAATCTCCAGACAGCTCTCCCTTGATGCTTTCTTCAATCTCCTTCCCTGAAATCTTCTTGTATTCATCAAACACTGAAGAACAGAAGAACAAAGTCTTTGCTATATGGTTGGCCTTCCTTAATGATCATGTTGTGTCCCCCTGATATCAGAACATTGGTAGAAGCTTGTCAAATGTCATTGTTTTTACTTTTTATTTTCACCTGGCCTTAATCGCAACAGATTAGAGGTTTACGTCACTCTGAGAGCGATATTATTTCAATATTTGTAGTTGCGATTAATACAAGATTGTATTACTCTTATGAATAGTACATTTTTGCACACTGATTTTTTTTTTTTTTTTACAGGAGGTCCACTTCTGGTTGGACTCAGACTCCTGATGCAGGCCTAGGGGCCGAAACTTAACACTCAACACGAGTCATTTTATCAACCAAATAAAGAATAGATTGTCACCCTGATACATTGTTGTGAGTTTGTCTCCTTCACTGTTGTTCGATATTTTGGAGTTGTGCAGAGGCTTGTTCTGGTTTTCTGTTGGCCTAGCAGTTTTAACCAGTGCTCCGACTAGTCGGACTCAGATCCCAACATTCAAGCTAAGCCAAGACCCACAACCCAAGCATTAAAAAATGAATGAGAGCTTGGAAACTATGCAGGTTCACCTCTTCTCTCTGGGTGTCATCTACAAGCACACAAGAGGATTCTATTTTCAATTGTAATAATTAGGATTTATTAACCACTTTTATGAGGAGATTTATGCATAATGGTGTATTTCAAAAGTCCTCTCAATCTACTGGTTGACTCTTAAGATGTCATTTTTAGAAATCCCAGGTCTTCTGGAAAAGGTAAATACATGAAGGTAAACAGGTCATGGAGTCTAGGTTTAGGGTAGATTTTTGGAGGCATGCTATTTCACTTTTAATAAATGTTTACCAATTATGGATTGCACTGCAAGGTAGAATTGTATAGGTCAATATTGAGCCAGCAATGGTCAGTGTTTCTATAAATGCTGATCATCACCAGCTAATTTACACCTGGATATTCAGTGTCAGGTTATATCCAGGCATTGGTACTGAATATCTGAGTCAGCAGCGGTATGTGGAAGTTATGTGGGTTCAGCAGGTATGCACTGCTATAACCGCGCAGTCCGGGCAAAGACAGGACTGCTATTTAAGTGGTCCTACTTGCCTAGTTAGCTATGGGGGGTACCAGCACAGATTATTGCCAGTGCCACAGTGGTGCGAGGGGATATTCATCAGCACCGCCTGATAGTGCCTCAAAATAGCCCCTCCTGACTCATTCAGCATGATTTAAACAGGAAGGACCTTCTGCAGCCCAGTTCAATAGTTCTGAATATCAGCTCACAATTTATGCCTGCGAAAGAAACATACTAACCCAGCCTGAGATGAAGACTGCTTCTGCTTCCAAGAATATAGATGAACTGGGCCTCATCTGTGCCCCATTTCTGTTCTCCAGCCTCGTAGAGGTCCTGGAGAGGATGAAAGGAAGAGCAACCACCAATACATCATGTGAGTATCCATCAGAACACCATCATCCTCATGATTAGCACCATCACCTCTACTACAGGCACTGCCCCCATTGTCAATGTATTTACCCTCATCAACAAGAAACATAATTTTCATCACCCTAATCAATACACTGCTGGCAACAAACATCCTCTACAGCAACACCATTATGATATTAAAATCACCACCGATACCACCACTGTTATCTAAAGAGAGTTCTACTGCCCAGATTGAGTGATTAATGCAAGCAGACCGCACCAAAAAGCTGTAAACATGGAGCACAGAAGTCCTGATAAAACGAGAGTTACAATTCTGAATCTATTTATTCACAGTAGCAGTTCCTGAACAAGTTCAAATGTCAATTTCCCAAATCTTCCATGGTAGCAATATATCTTCCTACTGAGTATAATAATGCTACATATATACCCTTCTAACTTTTTAATCTGAATTTTCAAATATTTCAAATCAATATGTGATTAAGTTTATGTGTATCATATTTTTTGTGGTTCAACAAAATGTATATATGAAGGACTTCTTAAAAGTTAAGCTGAATTTAACTCCACCACTATAAAATTATTTCATACTACCAGTGGCACATGGAGTTCATATTTTTTAACTTCCTTGCGTGAAACCCTCCCCCCCCCCCCCCCCATAAACCCTCTTATTTTATAAAAAGGTCATCTAAAGTTAGATGCCAATTGCCCATTTAAGTTATAGAATACTAGTAAAAAAGGCCCGTTTCTGACACAAATGAAACGGGCGCTAGCAAGGTTTTCCTCGGAGTGTGTATGTTTGGGAGAGTGTATGTGAGAGTGACTGAGAGTCAGAGTGAAAGTGTGAGTCCAATCCATGCTCCTCTGTCACCTGGCCTCTCCATTCATCCCTATCCAGCAATTCCCCTCTCTGCCTGAGGCCTGCCCTGCAATCCATATCCATCCATGCCCATCTGTCCCCTCCATTCATCCCTATCCAGCAATTCCCCTCTCCCTGAGTCCTGCCCTTCCAATCCATGCCCATCCATGCTCCTCTGTCACCTGGCCCCTCCATTTTTCCCTATCCAGCAATTCCCCTCTCTGCCTGAGGCCTGCCCTGCAATCCATACCCATCCATGCCCATCTGTCCCCTCCATTCATCCCTATCCAGCAATTCCCCTCTCCCTGAGTCCTGACCTTCCAATCCATGCCCATCCATGCTCCTCTGTCACCTGGCCCCTCCATTTTTCCCTATCCAGCATTTCCCCTCTCTGCCTGAGGCCTGCCCTGCAATCCATATCCATCCATGCCCATCTGTTCCCTCCATTCATCCCTATCCAGCAATTCCCCTCTCCCTGAGTCCTGCCCTTCCAATCCATGCCCATCCATGCTCATCTGTCACCTGGCCCCTCCATTTTTCCCTATCCAGCATTTCCCCTCTCTGCCTGAGGCCTGCCCTGCAATCCATATCCATCCATGCCCATCTGTCCCCTCCATTTATCCCTATACAGCAATTCCCCTCTCCCTGAGTCCTGCCCTTCCAATCCATGCCCATCCATGCTCCTCTGTCACCTGGCCCCTCCATTTTTCCCTATCCAGCATTTCCCCTCTCTGCCTGAGGCCTGCCCTGCAATCCATATCCATCCATGCCCATCTGTCCCCTCCATTCATCCCTATCCAGCAATTCCCCTCTCCCTGAGTCCTGCCCTTCCAATCCATGCCCATCCATGCTCATCTGTCACCTGGCCCCTCCATTTTTCCCTATCCAGCATTTCCCCTCTCTGCCTGAGGCCTGCCCTGCAATCCATATCCATCCATGCCCATCTGTCCCCTCCATTCATCCCTATCCAGCAATTCCCCTCTCCCTGAGTCCTGCCCTTCCAATCCATGCCCATCCATGCTCATCTGTCACCTGGCCCCTCCATTTTCCCTATCCAGCAATTGCCCTCTCTCCCTGAGGCCTGCCCTCCCAATCCATGGCCATCCATGCTCCTCTGTCCCCTGCCGCCTCCATTCATCCTTTTCCAGCAAGTCCCCTCTCTCCCTTCCATGACCCCCCCCCCTCGCATCCATGCTCCTCTCCCTCCCATGTGCCAGCCTGGGCCGGCCTTTCCCCCCCCCCCCCCCCCCCGCTCGCATCCATGCTGTGGTTGGCCACCCTCTTCTCTCCCCCCAACGTGCGTTTTTTTTTTCTTCCACCCCCTCCCGCGAACCTGTCGATCCCCCCCCCCCCTGCTGGAACGCCGAAAACTGCCGCCGCCGTTGTTGTACTACCTTCCCTTCCCGTAGGTTGTTGAATCATCTTAGAAAGTTTAACTCCGTGCGTCTGACGTCAGACGCACGGAGTTAAACTTTCTAAGATGATTCAACAACCTACGGGAAGGGAAGGTAGTACAACAACGGCGGCGGCAGTTTTCGGCGTTCCGGCGGGGGGGGATCGACAGGTTCGCGGGAGGGGGTGGGTTTCGAGGGGGCCATAGCGCGGGGGGGGGGGGGTGACAGCTGATTCCGAGGCAGTAGGAGGAGTAGGGAAACACGCTGCGCGTGTTTCCCTACTCCTCCCCTTGCCTTGCAATCAGCTGTTTTGACGTCAGTGACGTCAGTGCGTGTCTGCCTCACAGACCACCTCCAGCCAAGGAGCCACGGTCCCAAGCACAGAACGTTGGAGGTGAGAATTATTATATAGGACTAGCACTTAAAGAGTGTGATTGTTATTCGCATTTTAGTCATATGCTCAGCAATATTCTATAACTTAAGTGCACAACTGCCTTAGCATGTAAATGCAAGGGGGTTCTCAGGGGAAGGAGCATGGGTATAGTAACATAGTAAGTGATGGCAGATAAAGACCTGAATGGTCCATCCAGTCTGCCCATTATCAATTCAAGATGAAATCAAGATGAATTTAAGATGAAATCATTTACACAATGATTTACACTAAAATCATTCCTTGATGCAGAGGGGACTTGCACGCTACCGATTAGAACACCAAAGCTGTTTCATTTTATATATTTTTTGAAGTATATTTTGAAAAAAATTGAAAAAACAGTTAAAGTTAGTGAAGGATATAGGTGGTTTTTATGCCACTGAGTGAAAGCAGCATGAGTGCCGTTTTTGGTGTAGTTTGAGCTTCTGTGGCTTTTCCTTCTGTTCTTATATATAACTATAATGATATTCTGCGACATTTTTAGTGAAGTGAATTATTTTTGAGCACAGCTATACCTAATACATTTCAGATAAGTGCATATGGTTATTCTATATATTTTTGAATAATTTGAGCGGTTGGGCACTGTGAAGGGATCACAATGTGATACACTTAATTGCAATTAATAAGCAGATACTATGAGCTCCTGACTTCTGAGAGTTTCCCACCCTTACACAATAATTTTCTTAAGACTTTGCTTTGATTCAGCAGTCTCCTATTGAATAGGCTCAGTCTTGTCTTTGCATTTTAGTCATCTTTGTGGTGGTCTCTTTTGTATGCATCGTCCTGGCCGGGTAACTGTGATTCTTAATGATTTATACCTTAGCATCCTGTTGTACCAGATCTTCACTCACAACATCATCTTCCTCCCGAGTACCCTGAAAGAAGAGGAGAGACAACCTCAGTATGGTAACCTTTTACTGGACATGATCTTTTGCCTTAGCAAAAGGTGGGCTGAAAGGAAACCTACCTGAAGTAACACAACAAGCATTTTTTTGAAATGGCCCGATGTGTCTCCAGTGATGTCATTCTCCAGCTCCTTGCCATAGGCTTCACACCATTAGGAAATAAAACAAAGAAACAAGAGACAGGCATGTGAAGCTTAAGCCAGATCAGCGATACTCCTGCTCCCTTCCAAGCCCAGTCTATATGGCACCCTAAGTGTAGCAGAACATTCTCTGTGACGAGTAATGCAGTTCATGATTATAATAAAAAAAAAAGCTTTAAAAACTGCTAGGAAAAACTACTATTCTAAGATGATCGGAGTTACCATTTCAACACTAGGTGTTTTTTTTCAAATTGTTAAAATTCTTACTAGCATAGCTTCCTGTCAAACTTGGGTCTCTGAGATGATTTCAGTAGCAGACCAATTAGCTGATTATTTCTGGAGCAAAATAAGTACTCTTAGATCTTTGGTCCCTGATACAATCTCTGAGTCTACTGAGTTTTCTTCTGGAGAGGGGATACCAGGATACAGAATTTGGATGAATTTTTCATCTTCCCAATGGTGTGATTTTCTCTATATGTAAGAAGTATAGTGCTTCCTACTGTATGTTGGACACCTGTCCTCCATATCTAATGCAATCAGCTCTGGCATCATTTTGCACCCATCTGTTAAATTGGATTTAAGTGCAACTGACCTTGGGTAGTTTTCCCAATGAATGTAGTGAAATAATAATTACTCCAATACTGAAGGACTTAAAACAACCTAATACCTTTGTTTCCAATTATAGGTCTATAGTTCAATATTACTTTTTCTAAGATAACTGAGGAGTTGGTAACACAGCAGTTAGAATAATATTTAAATATGTATAATATTCTGCATGCTTCACAAATCAGATTTCTGTTCTACGTTTAATACTAAAACAGTAATAGGTTATCTTTTGGACCATGCCAGAGTCTTACTGAGTGAAAGAAAGAGTGCTTTACTGCAGTGGCGTTCCTAGGGGGGCGGACACCCGGGGCGGTGCCCCGCCCCCCTCGGTGCAGCACCCCCCCCCCCAATGCAGCGCGGACCCCCCCGGGTGCACGCCGCTGGGGGAGGGGGGTGCCGCAGCACGTGCCTGCTCAAGATTAAAGTAGTCTGTGAAAGTGAGTGCCTGAATCAAAAATCTAATTTGATATGTCTCAAAATAATTTCAAGTGCAATGCAATTTCCTCTTTAGAAAAAAGATTTCTTTACTAAAGAGGCAATTTATGCCTCAGTTGAGACTGAACTATCAACTAAAATACCCGAGATCTCTATAATTGTAGACAATTTATTCTGTACTTGATTAATACAGATTGAACTAGGAATAGAATCTGGTTTGCTATCAATAAAAAAAAAATTAATCTTGTCAGTATTAAATGTTAACTTGTGGCAAAACATCATTTACCTGACAAATCTATGTAGTGTTGAACTCTAGAAGGATCAACCTCTGAAATAGAATTTGATGAAATGAGTAACGGCCCAGGAAGTAACCTGTTCCAGGGCAGAGGGAGCTGCAGCGAACGTGCGAAGTCAGCGAACTCAGAGCAGGCGCGCGCCGCGGCACCCCCCAGCGGCGTGCACCCAGGGCGGACCACCCCCACTGCCCCCCTTGGTACACCACTGCACTGCTTCAATTTGATCCTTCCTCAGTGTTTGACCTGGTAGATCACGCTATTCTTTTACAGATACTAGAGGAAATAAGTATTATCTTTCTGCACTAATTAGGATTTATGCTGGAGAGTAATTTTTTTGCTATATAGCTTTGCAGATGATATCTCGTTACTCATTTCATCAAATTCTATTTCAGAGGTTGATCCTTCTAGAGTTCAACACTACATAGATTTGTCAGGTAAATGATGTTTTGCCACAAGTTAACATTTAATACTGACAAGATTAATTTTTTTTTATTGATAGCAAACCAGATTCTATTCCTAGTTCAATCTGTATTAATCAAGTACAGAATAAATTGTCTACAATGATAGAGATCTCGGGTATTTTAGTTGATAGTTCAGTCTCAATTGAGGCATAAATTGCCTCTTTAGTAAAGAAATCTTTTTTCTAAAGAGGAAATTGCATTGCACTTGAAATTATTTTGAGACATATCAAATTAGATTTTTGATACAGCCACTCACTTTCACAGACTACTTTAATCTTGCCCATTTGGGATGCACTAAATGTCAACTGAAGAGATTACAAACTGTGCAGAACACAGCAGTACATCTGATTTTTGTTCTAACCAAATATGATACCATTTCCTCTTTTTATGTTAAATTTCACTGACTGCCCATTGAAGCCATAGTTCTTTTTAAATTGACATGCTTTTTATACCAGATATTACATGGTATGGCACCAAATTACCGATATTCCCATTTTCAATTTGCTGTTTCTTTAACATAGTAACATAGTAAATGACGGCTCAGAGTTTGATTTGTCCTTGCCTTTCTCATGGCACAGACCGTAGAAGTCTACCCAGCACTATTCTTGTATTAAGTTCTGAGCCTAACATTGAAGCCCCTTAAAATTTACACTCTAGCCCATCCCTATCTATTCAGTCACAATCAGGGCATAGACCATAGAAGTTTGCCCAGTTCCCATTTTGTTTCCCAATTACCAGTGTCGCCACCCAATCTCCTCTAAGATTCCGCAGAACCATTCCTTCTAAACAGGATTCCTTTGTGTTTAAGGGCTAGAAGGTCGAATTGTGTAAACTTGTTTTCTTTCCCTTCGCCTAGAGGAAGGAAAAGATTAAAGATCTTTGAGATGACATTGGCATTTCAAGCTGCCAGACACTGTAAGGAATTTGCTGGGATACTTTTGTCTTCCCATTCTTATTTGCTTTTCAGGAAAATGTTTAAGACTTTGCTTTTTCAGAAATTTTACAAGATTGCTTAAGTGACCTTTGTGAGGTTTTTTTTGTCTTCCTAGAGGATTGTTTTGACTCTTGTTGTCTTTGTTACCTGCTTTAACTGTAAGGTGAAAATGGGATATAAAACCAGATATTATGTTATGGTATGCAAGTTAATGTTGGACCTTCTCTAACTCTCACCATCCTTGTATGCCGTGACGAGGGCATGTATCTCTTGATTTGTCCGCGATGCCAGGATTTCAATTAGGCTCTTCTCATCTGTACCAATGCCCTGTTTAAAAGGAAAAGAATTGCTTTTGCACTGATCTTGGAAAATTCACTCATTTTTGGAATTATCACATGCAGGAAACGTCTCTAACGTTTTCTGTTCGGTGGCCATTTGGAAAAAAAATCCAATGCGCATCACCTGCTTCTCTTACTGTAATGCCACCTTGGCATAAAATGTAAACAGATGTACCCTCAAAAGAAATCAAAGGCAGAAAGACATCTCTTTATGGAGAACTAAAACAAGGCATTTTCATACCAACAAAATGGTAGCAGTATATTTATACTGAGGGTGCTTAAATGCATCACTAAGAATGTTAATTAATGAAGGCCAATTTGAAATTGATGCATCATATGTACCTGTCTAATGTCTAATTCGTCATTGTATAGCAAGCATCAAAAGGAACTTGGAACCGAACCTTATAGTCCTGCCTAGACATCTCCAGTTTTTGGAAGAGTATGTTAGCTCTCATATATAAGATTATGGGTACATGTATCCATACAATATAAGCATCATGCTTATTTCAAATTGATATTGATGCCTTCATAGTACATAATTAATAAACAATACACAAATAATAATACATAATACACAAAGGACTGTTCATAGCCAAAGAGTACATGTTACTGCTCAAACTCACCCACCGGATTTGACATTACAGAGAAATCAGATTCGCAGAATGAGGAGGAAAAAGTGGTCGACAGTGAAAGACGTGGGTTTGAAGACATATAGGGTAATAGTCAACCCATGGCACTCAGCGGATTTTAAGTTACTGATAGCCAAGGGTAGAACTGAGCCGGATATTGAACTCTGGGCCATGACTGGGCTCCGGAACCAAACATTTGGGTATATGCAGTCACTGACCAGCCTTGTGCCCGATTAGCTTGGTTGATAACATTAGGACAGCCTTTTTGCTGTCCAAACTTTATGAGCTTATTAGCTGGTTAGTGTACTGAATATCACTGCTCAATCGGTTAAGTACCGAGTCCGCCCAAATTCCCCCCATGGACCACCCAAGCACTAACCAGGAAGTGTAAGAATGGTTAATGCAATACCGTCCAGTTAAGTACCACTGAATATCAGCAGAGAGGCAGGTGGCTCTTCTGCCCCATTAAATTGCTTTGAATATCAACCCCACAATCTTTTCAGAGTACTTGGAACCCGATTCTAGTTTCTGTCTCTTCACAAATCAAAGCCAGATTCTAATTTCATTATTAACTGAAGTCAGCAGAAGTTGAAAGGTTAAGGTTTAGAATTCTTAACCATGTGAAAAGATATGTGTGCCGTTACATTGGGCGGAGTTTAATGTATGTTAGATCTCTGCAAGGAAAAGGATGGTAGGTGAAGAGAATATGAGTGGGAGGAAAGGTTGAGTATGATTAATGCTTGAGTTTACATCCTTTTGACAAATTATATGATTTTCATGACTATCTTTCACTTAAAAATGTGACTATTCACTAGAACAGTAAGAGATGCTAAGATGTTACACTTTTGCAAAATGTAATTAAAATTATAATTAAATCAAAATGGGACAGTTCCACATTAGCACTGGGTCAATAATCCTAGTGGGCACCTAAGATGAAGCAATTATCTTAGTTCCAGGACTATTATATAGTGTCCATCTCCCAACAGAGATTAACTAAAAGGCAGTGATGCCTTTATCTGACCCCTTACCTGGACAGCATCTTTAATTTCTTTAGCATCAAAGTAAGAAGGTGGCCTCATAAGACCAACAATCAGTCTTTCAAATTTCCCTGTTAGTTCTGACTTCAGGTTATCAATGAGGTCCTGAGCAAGAAAGATAAACAGAAAGGCGTGTCATCAGATTCAAATCTTAGAAGACTTGCAAGAACAGATAAAAAGCATGCAACATAATTTGCTACAAAAAAAAGGGAACAAGCTCACCTACACTGACTGAAAGCAAAAGAAAGCCATGAAGAACATGAGAGTAACGGATCCAATGTATTAAAATGCACTATTCCGAGAAATTACATAAATATCTTCAATGTGTCTATGACCACTTTCTGAAAGGCAGCCATACCAGTAGGAGTTGCACATCTGCCAACTTACCCAGGTCCAGATGGCATATTTTAGGCCACTCCTGGACTTCTGATAATCCTATCCCAATGTATTCAGGGATTGGAAGCATTGATTTCAAAGGGTAGGATCAAGGGCTACAAATACAACATTGCACCGGCAACATAAATTAAATACCAGGCCTGGCCTAAAATGTCCCTGCTGGAATGGGGTAAATTGGCAGACCATAAGCTGTTGCTGACAACATGCCAAGATATAATTATTATCAACCCACCTGAAAGTAACAAATGGCAAAAAAAACAATCAAACCAAAATCAAAATGATCTCATATTATCCTAGACTACCTGAATCAAGGGGATTAATAAGCCATGTACAGTGGTACACCTTTGCATTCATACACGAGGAAGAATAGCATCAACTGATTTAACCTTCTTCCTTCCCACCTCCTTTTCACCCTCTTTTTCCCCTATGTAACATTTTGCTCTTTCATCTTCTTTTTTGGACCAGAAAATCTAGAGCTGGTCTTGTCCCCTTCAGCCTCATTGTGAGATTCAATTTTCCATAATTACCTTTCCATAAATTGATATGAATGCCTGGCTGATCTGCTGACGCTGGCGGTTGCTTCGGGAGGTGATCAGGTCAAGGATGGCTTCTTTGTTACTGCCTACAGGGAAAGGGAAAGAAAGAGGCAAGGATGGTAGAGGAAGAGAAAGAGAGGAGAATGAAGTGTGAAATTTACATTTGTCATCTAGGTTGTGCACTGTTCCCTCTAAGCTGAGTGGAGTCATCCACCTACAGTCCTGCCAGTGGGTGGTGCTGTTTCACTATCACATTTTCAATAGCGAGGGACAGGCAAGCTCTGCCAGACTCCAGGGAATCTGTCTCTAGAGACTGAAACACAATATTGAAGTACTGCCTCCTACTGGCAGCAATGCAGTTGGAGGACTCCTGTTCAGCTTAGAGGGAACAGTGGTTGTGAGCAAGTTATTATTACAATTTCAACTTTAATGAACTTCCAACATCTTGTCCCAAACTCTTGCAGATGGCAGAGCCACTGTTCCTTCTGTACATTCTAGGATGCGCACAGAAAAGTTTGTCAGGTCATTTTTTACTTCATTTTGATTGTGTCTAAAGTTATTTTTAACACATATTAAAATATGGAAATTGACTTTACATGTGTAAGATCGATTTTGCACATGTTTGCTTTTAAAGATGCACTAATGTGCATTAACAAATGAGTATCTCTAGTAGGTTCTATGGATAAAAATGGATTATTTCACCTACCAAATCCCTTCATTGCCTTGTGGAGTGCCTCTGCATCTTTACTAGCATCAAAGTCAGGGAAATCTTTCACAGATCCCCTGTATCTTCCACCCTGTAACAGTAACAAGGAAACATAAAAACACTCGTACCCACATTAACATTCCTGTTAGCAATCCATCACCAATGTTTTCTGAGAAAATGGAGAAAAAGAAAGGGACCGAAAAGAATAGGCCTTTTTTTTAGGGGTGGGGGTGGGGAGTTCATTGGTTCTTACAATACAAAGGCAAAGTTGTGTGTACAGTTTTGCAAACAAATGTTCAATTTATTTTTACAAAATATTTTGAAAGCAAGGGAAGCCATGCAATAAAATAAATAAATAAATAAATAAATCTCAGTGACCGTGGAGTCATAAAGTTCCTGTTATCATATACACAGAAACCTCACTTTTAAACCCTCAGTTTGTGGTAGAAATTGTTCTTCCCATAAAAGAAAATAAGATTCACCCATTAACTTTAGCCCAATCCTGAAGGTAATAGGAAAACCAGACGGACTAAGGACTGTACCGAGCTGGAGTTTCGGCCTGTGTGCTTCCACGCACCCCGCCCACTGTGCCACAGGCAAAAAGAGGAGACAAAGAACAGGGAGCAATTTATGGCATCCCGTCCTGCCTTGCAGTCTGTGCGGCTGCATCATTCACACAGCCCGTGGTAAGGCCCTGGACACACTAAATACCCACTTTCTGTATCTCAGTGGTTCCCTTTGAGATTTACTAGTTTGCACATCACATAAGCAAGAGCTGCAGTTTGTTTATACAGCTCACATTTTCCATCTTCCATCTGGCTATTGTCTGGAACAGCCTGGCCAAGCTCTTAAGGATCTCACCTTCCAGGAGTGCACAGTTTAGAATAATATACTGTTTTTCTTCACTTCACAGTACTGTCTAAAACCCTGCCTGTCTAGTTCCCTTCCCTTACTTTTCTCCCTCTCCTGAGGAACAGAGCCGGAGGGATGACTTTTGGAGGGACAGAGACACCCAACAAGTAACAGAAGAGAGACTAAACAGCAGTCGGAGCTAGAGGCAGACAGACTTTCCTGGGCTTCACAGCGAATTTTAGAATACCACTGTAGCTCCTTGTGATTCTGGGCTAGTCACTTAACCTTCCACTGCCCCAGGTAAAATACTTGGATTGTGAGCCCAGTAGGGCAGAGAAAGTACCTACATGTAATAAATGTAAACCACTTTGATTATACCAGAAAAAGAGGGTATATTAAATCCCATTACCCCTTACCCCATTTACACATATAAGTGATTACAATACCACTATTTACAGGTTTTCCAGCTGCCTAAAACTAGGCAACCCCTTGCAAAGTCACCCTGCATACATCCAAGGGCCCGAACTTTTACACTGATGCCAAGTCAACGCCACTCTTTTTGGGCATGTGTACATTTGTAAATGACTGCGCCCGCTGTATATGCTGGCAACTACACTCGTATTTTACATCACTCATATTTTACAAAAGGCTCCAGGGCCTTTGGTTAAATAGAGGGGGAACTGAACATATCCCAACTTTGATGTCCCAGTTCTGAACTCAATGACGTATCTAAAACGGGCCTTCACATGTGGGATTAGGAAAAGTACAAAAACCAAGAACAAGGTGCATTATGATTTTCCAAACTTGTTATTTTTACAATAAACCCTCGTATGCCTTGCAGTGGGCTAAGTATAACAAATGGATACTGTTGATGCCCTCATCTCTTGGCATTCAGTCCTGGAAAGACTGTTTTTAATTTATTAATATTGTTAAAAAAAAACCTGATTCTTCAGCTCCAACATCTTCACTGTTTGGTTTTTCACAGCAGTTAGTGTAATCTGCTTATTAGCTGAAGGCCTTCCATTCCCCTCCCCCTCACTGATTTATACTTGCCTCTAGCGTTTTACGTTCTGGAGATATAAATAACCCAGACTGGGTGGAATTAAATTCTCTGCATAGCTTTTCTTCTGTAACTAAATGCATTGCTGGCCTCGAGATTAACATTAAATGTTTCTCTGGCTTCTTATTTTCCCTATTCCATTCCTTCGAAAGCTAATCAAAAAATGCAGTCCAATAAAAAAAGTACCATCTCATTTTCTTTTCTATGCTTTGTTCCCTTTCTATTTATTACCTTTAAAAGTGGACTAACACAGCTAACATATCACTGCTCCTGAACCAGAACGAATCAAAACGCTTTGCTACAGTCGCCCAAAGGTTTATGCAGAAAACAAACCACCTCTTCTCTCTCCTCTTCTTTCTGTTTCTGCACCTTTACGTGATTCAGATTCAAGAAACTTTAATGGCAAACTAATTTCTTTGTGTCACCATAATATTACTACTTGGATAATTCTGCAAACATTTTAAAAAATTTCTGCATTGATTATTAGTAGTGTTTTTGCAGAGAATTTTCCCCATCTCGAGGCCTGAAATTCCCTCCTTCCTTTTCACTAGTCAGGCTTCAGCCTCCTCCCACCCTCCCCATGGTATACTTACCTTGCTCTGCCCCCTCCCATCATCCCTATGGCACACTGTCACCTTCTTCTGCCCCCACCCTCCCTCTGCACATTCACTTGCTCTTCTGCTCCCTTCCATGGTACACTCACCTTGCTCTGTCACACCCCCCCCCCCCACACTCTTCTCAAGGCATACTCAATATCAAGTGCTTTTTCCCCCTCCTCCACAAAGATCACATGGTAGGAGGAGGAGGAGAAAGTAGTAGTGAACCACTGCTTATTCGGTCACTTCTTCCTCCTCTACCAGCTTAGATTGACTGTTTTAGGTGTACCACGCGGCTGTAGGTGTCAAGACTGTGATTGTGTTCCATGCCTGCATTTACCTTGCCCCTGGGTGGCCGGGTCCCGTAGTTGCTGTGGACTGTTTTTTTCCCTGTTTTCTCTGACATCTTCCAGGTTCCATTCCAGTCCTGATGTTCCAGCACTCCAGACTTGCCCTGAGGTTTCTGCTGCCAAGCCTCATCTGTGACATCATCTGTAATTGCCTTTATTAAGCACCTGGGAACTTTCAGGCTTTGCCTTTGCAACAGAGGTCTTCAGATGAGCTTTTGTCTCTGAATGCTTGTTGCAGTTCTAGCTCTGCTAGTCGTTGTCTAGTTTGTCTTTAGCTTCTGTTCCTTACTGTTGTACCTGCTCTGTGTGTCTTTAGCTTCTGTTCCTTACTGCTGTGTGTCTTTAGCTTCTGTTCCTTACTGCTGTATCTGCCTTGTCTGTTCTTTAGCTTCTGTTCCTTGCTGTCTTTAGCTTTAGTTCCCTCCCTGCTCATGCATCCCGTTTGTCCTTTGCTTCCGCCCTACCCTGCTTGTGTCTGCCTTGCTTGAAAGTCCTGAATCCAGTCCAGCCAAGCCAAGTCCGTTCCAGTCCAGCCAAGCCAAGTCCATTCCAGCATTTGGTTCCAGCCCAGCCAAGCCAAGTCTGTTCCAGCATTTGGTTCCAGTCCAGCCAAGCCAAGTCCATTCCAGCATCTGGTTCCAGTTTGGTCCAGCCAAGTCCGTTCCAGCATCTGGTTCCAGTCCGGTCCAGCCAAGTCTGTTCCAGCATTTGATTCCAGTCCGGTCCAGCCAAGTCTGTTCCAGCATTTGGTTCCAGTCCAGCAACGCTAAGTTTGTTCCAGTGTTTGGTTCCAGCCTGGCCAAGCCAAGTCCGTTCCAGCTTTTGGTTCCAGTCTGGCTAAGCCAAGGCTGTTCTCACAGTTTGGGTGGTTTTCCTGCTGTTGCCAGTCTCTGGCAGCAGCTCAAGGGCTCACTATTCCGGATCACCCTCAGTGGCGTGACAGAAGGGAGATGCCCTGCGGTTCATCTAAACAGTAAGGTGTAAGCCAGCAGAGGAGGAGGAGAAGGAAGTGACTTGATATGCAGTGGTTCACTTCCTCTTCCTCTTCCTCCTGCCATATGATCTTTGTGGGGGAGAGGGAAAAAGGCCTAGGACAGACCTGATGGCAGCTCTTTGGAAGACTTTTTTGTACATCCTGTGGGGGTGGGGAATTCTGTGTTACATAATTATTCAGAATTCCCCCAGGAGTATATAGTATATAAAGGGACCAAGTCACTGAGGTCTCATTCCCTCAGTTTCTTCATCTATACTAAAAGAGACCTTGATGAAAGAGGCCTAAGTAGTTAAACAGAGGACAAAAATTGAATAAAATTAAAATTACGAAGTACAGAAAGGAAAACCAGGAAAGCACAGTTCCAGAAATACCAATAAATTCTAGTCTAGATAATAAATCTTCTAGATAATAAAATATACATAATCAAATATTTATCATTTTGGGTACCAAAGGCCTGAATAAAAGCAAAATTTCAAAGCACACCTTGACAGGCTGCCTCCACATATTACATCCTATGAACTCCAAAAAGCAGCTCTTTTTAGCATGATGCAAGTACTGCTATGAGAATTAGCAGTACATTTGAGAGACTGAGATCATACTCCACAAACCCTGGCCGAGGAGCGAGGCTCATTACTACAATGGGATGCACAAAATTAACCCATTTGGAGACACTGCCTCAGGAAATGGCGAGGTCATTTAGTCCCAACCCTCTCAATTCTTTGACAGATTAACTCCACAGAAGTAGTTTGTCTACTAGAAGTCTAAGGTATCCTGGTTTTACCCACTTCTTGAGAGTCACTGGACACAATCCAAGCCAGAACTCATCCACTACCATGGCTGCATCTGCACAACATATCAATTTGGATTATGTTGGAACTTGTTGAGGAAAGATGGGTATATCATCTGGCCTCACACATACCCCCGGACTCAATATAGCGTGCCTAGCGTTTCGTGCTGAAATCCAAGTATCCTACAACACGTATAACCTAGTTGGCTTAACAAGCCAACCAGCATTGTTAACAACACTTAACAAGCAATAATGAGCACTAATTGGCAATAATTAGAAGTTACAAGCACAAGTCCCTAAGGGGGTCTTTTACAAAGGCATGCTAAACGCTAGCGATACCCATATATTCCTGTGGGCATCTCTAGCATTTAGCGCACGTGTATTTAATGCACGCACTAAAAACGCTAGCGTGCCTTTGTAAAAGGAACCCTAAGTGTATTCTGTAATACAGTGCTGCTAACTTTTAATGTGCGCAGGAAAAAAAAGGGGCATTGCTATGGGTGTTCCGTGAACATTCCAAAATTTACGCACGTTATTATAGAATATGGCCCTCTGCGCTTAAGTCTACCACGTTTTTGTTGGTGTAAATAGATGCATGTACTTTTAGGTGCTAGGATATCGACTAAGCGTATTTTATATACCGTGCCTAAATCGCTTAGGGCAGAAATGTTTTCCATGTGGATTTTTTTAAAGCGCCATATATAAAATCTGGCCCATAAGTTCTTCAGTCACTGAAGGGGTCATGAGAGGATGCTGCATGGAATACTGAAATTTATGAGTTTAGAACTAAGGGGCTGTATTGTACCTGGGTCATCCATCATTAAGAGGAGCCCAGGATGGACTACTACTACATTGGACTTCAACTTGCTCTGCACTAAATTGAGAGGCGTCTTTTTGAGGATTTTGTAGTTCCTGCACCAGTGCCAGGACTTATTTCTCAGCTGGAAAACCATCAATATTCTGGCTGTAACTAGGAGCTCTACACACAGTATTTTTCTGCAAGGTCATGATAGGTTATTGACCTGGAACCTTTGTGAATTTGATACTGAGGGGAAGCTGGGGTCACCAATGACCTTGACCCTGGTATTATTTTTTTTAAATACCACTACCACTGGATTCTACCTCAAAAATAAAAGAGTAACTTCCACAACTCAGTGAATAAGAGAACCCTATGGTGCAATTTTGTAGATTCATTTTCATCCATACATGTGAAAATGGCCTGTTAAAAAAATTCTCACCAATGTAAAAGTATGCGTGTTGACCTTATTGTGCATACTTTGCTGGTAAACCTGAATGGGGACGGAGTTTGGGTAGAGCATGGGCACAGACCACAAGTATGCCCACAATAATTTACATGCATATTTGAAATAACCCAGGCATGAACATTTACACCTGTTTTCAAGCTAGTGTAAATGTCCATACCTGCAATGTAGGACGCCCTAGATTAACCATTAAGCAAAACAAGCACATGCTTAGGGCACCAAGTGTATCATGCCCTCAGCTTTATGGCTGGTGTAAGTGCTCACACCTAAATTATATGTACTTATTTTAGCTGTACGCTAGTATTCTATAAAAGAAATTAGGCACCTTTATAGAAAATGCACTAGCTAGGTGCCCTGTTCCACAAAAGTCCTCTATTTGCTTAAGTCTGTCTACTTGTATCCTCTTTCCTGCATAGAGGACTTCGTAGTTTGCACAGCTGCAACATAAACAGATGTGTAGAGGTGGATCTTTCAGCCACCCTGAGTTTATTCTATCAATTATTCATCAGTGGAACAATTATTAGGGAATGTCAAGAGATCATCAGATGGCATCTCATCTCACTCTTCCTTTTCCATATTAACTTTTTTGCATCTTTCCTCCTTGCAAGTGTCCTTCTCTCTTTGATCATCTGTGGCCAGTCCCTCCACCCTCTTACTCCCTTTCACTTAGGGGGTCTTTTACTAAGACGCGCTCACGTTTTTAGCACGTGCTAAAAATAGGCATGCGCTAAACGTTAGAGATGCCAATCTAGTCCTATGGACGTCTCTAACATTTAGCGTGTGCCTATTTTTAGCGCGTGCTAAAAATGTGAGCGCGCCTTACATAAGTACATAAGTAATGCCATACTGGGAAAAGACCAAAGGTCCATCGAGCCCAGCATCCTGTCCCCGACAGCGGCCAATCCAGGTCAAGGGCACCTGGCAAGCTACCCAAACGTACAAACATTTATACAAGTTATTCCCGAAATTGTGGATTTTTCCCAAGTCCATTTAGTAGCGGTCTATGGACTTGTCCTTTAGGAAACTGTCCAACCCCTTTTTAAACTCTGCCAAGCTAACCGCCTTCACTACGTTCTCCAGCAACGAATTCCAGAGTTTAATTATGCGTTGGGTGAAGAAAACTTTTCTGCTATTTGTTTTAAATTTACTACACTGTAGTTTCATCGCATGCCCCCTAGTCCTAGTATTTTTGGAAAGCGTGAACAGACGCTTCACATCCACCTGTTTCACTCCACTCATTATTTTATATACCTCTATCATGTCTCCCCTCAGCCTTCTCTTCTCCAAGCTGAAAAGCCCTAGCCTCCTTAGTCTTTCTTCATAGGGAAGTCGTCCCATCCCCGCTATCATTTTAGTCGCCCTTCGCTGCACTTTTTCCAGTTCTACTATATCTTTCTTGAGATGCGGCGACCAGAATTGACTCCTTTATTTTTAATTATTCTGTCATGCTTCCTCAGATTGTTTTTGCTCACTTCCTTCTTCATTACTTGAGAAAAAGTTTATTGACCATAAAAGTCAAAAATTAGAACACTAACAAATAAGACATTTGTCCAGTACTTCTTTAGACATAGAGCTACACTGAGTAAATGACACTCAAAATTAGGCATTCAATGCTATTCTATCATGGTTACTCATCTTTGAATGCCCATTATAGAATACCATTGAGTGTCGATTTTGGCATCCAAATTTGGGTGCCAGGACGTATATCTGCTGAAACCAGGTGAAATTCCCAGCATTCAGTTTGGGTACATACCTCTGGTACTCTATAACCCTGTATGCAAGTTTTAGAAGTGCCCCTGACCAACCTGTGCACCTCCCATGGCCACACCCCTTTTGGGGTTGCACGCTATGGGATTTGGGCACACATCGTTATAGAACAGCGCATAGCAAGATGTGTGCAAATTCAAATTGGTGGCAATCAGAACCAATTAGCACCTAACTGGTGGCACTAATAGGCTGATGATCAAAACTCTGGTGCTATTCTGAATAGCACCATAAAAATACCGCTGGAACAGCGCAGAAGAACAATGCCCTAATGCTCAGCGCTAATGAGATGCAAATATAGGTGCGCTCATAGCTTTGAGCTTTAGGGAGTTTGGTGGGAGGATTGTGCATGGCACATGCGCAGAAGATTTAGAGGTAAGCTCAGTTCCTGTGTGGATGAGCCTGTTAAAACCTGAATGTGAAGCACACATTGGCGTCTGTTTTCTGCAGCCTAAATATGTTTTTCAGATTTTTTTTCTGGATGCTTATATTTAAAAGCAAGTAACAGACACCAATGTGTGCTTTGGGTTTTTTTTTTTTTTTTTAAAGCATGGCCGCTTTAAAATTTAGAATCAAGAGAAGAACATCAATGAGTGCTTCATGTTCAGGTCTGTTGTTTCTCACGACCAGCACACAAGGGCTTGCACAGGCTTCCTTCTGTTTCCAAAAGCAATCAAAACTGGTACATTTTGCAGCAAGAATCATGGGAAATCCTGCTTGGACCTGGTGTTATTTTTTTTGCAGTGCTAAGGCATCTTTGTTTCAGGCACTCTTTTCAAATTATTGAGGAGGAATACAAAAGAACCTCATTTAAATGCTATCTGCGCCAAGGCCTGGTGCGCTTGTTTGCTGCGCTAGACCCCTCTGATCATTCCGTACCAGTAAATTCAGGTGCTAGTATGGCGCTAATGGCCTCTAGCACCCATGTTTACTTTTGATCATCGGCACCCTAGTTGGGTGCACATCTTGGATCAGGACCCAAATATTGGCGCCATATATAGAATCCAAGGGATAGTGCTCTATCACACAAGAATGACTTCTATGGCAGACTAGAAAACCACATACATCAGGGACTGTTATATATAACCTGACTGAAGAAAAAAGGCCACACTGTAGCCCAGACATGCCAAATTTTGATAGAGGTGCACTTCCAGAGTGGAGGATAATTATACGGACCAATGGAAAACACAGGATGGGCCACTGGGGCTTTAAACTTCACCAGTTTTTCCCCATTTGGCAGTAGCAGTTAGGGAGCTTGGATTTAGTATAATTGTCTAATGACTCTAATGGACAGTTGTTCTAATGACAGTTGATCTAAGGATACAATTTGTCTAAAGTCCAATTCGTCCAAAGAGCCAATTCATCTAAAAATTAATTTGTCTAATGGACAATTGGTCTAAAAAATAAATAATCAAAGATAAATATGTGAAGTCGTACATTTGTCATTTTGCAGATCACGTTGTCAAAGTCAATATGGCATAGAAGGCAGGAAAAATGCATGTTGGAATTTATAAAGTGATAGCTGAATTGCAGGAAAACAGCAGAAAGATGTTAAAAGGTCAGACAGAATGCATAATATGAGGAGAGCAATGAATGAAAGAACCAGAAAAATGATGAAAGAAGCTATGAAGATTGTATTATGTCTGTTTTTGCACAGCAAGCCTCCTTCAATATTCTGGATTTTCTACATGGTATTGCCCACAATCTGCTCTTTTAGAACATTGACAAACTTTCATGCTTTTTTAATTTTCTCATATTAAGTTTATAAAATTAACTTTTCATAAAGTTTGTGTGCTAATCTTTAATTTCTATATTTTGCTGTAGGTTTGTTTTTTGTTTTAAATAAAATTACACTGATTTTTGCATCAATATCCCGTCTCCTCTTTTGTTTAGACAAACAGCCATTAGACCAAATTGTCTTTTAAACCAATTGACCCATTTGCCATTGTGTATTTTAGACCAATTGTCAGGGACCAGGGAGCTTCAGGACAGGTTAGAAACTTGTTTATTTGGCTCACAGAATCAAAAGTTTTATTCCCCCCCCCCCCCCCCCCCCCCCCCACATACAAACCACCCACAGCAAAATTAGGCTAGTGGGTGCTAGAAGTTACATCAGACTGCCTGGCACTAGTCAAGCTCTTTCCTTGACCATGCTCAGTTCTCCTCACCACTCTCCCCAAATCATGCGTCTACTGCAGGATTCTCAACCCAGCCAATCAGGTTTTCAGGATACCTACAATGAATATTCATGAGACAGACTGCATACAATGGAGACACTACATGCAAATTTCTCTCATGCATATTCACTAAGGATATCTTGTAAACCAGACTGGCTGGGTGTGTCCCGAGAACTGGGTTGAGAACCCCTGTTCTACAGAAATCAGCTCAGCAAGTTTAGTACCTTGGGTGCCATGCCGCTACTTTATCTGGATCCACAGGCAAGGAGAAAGCTGAAAAAGAGAAAACACTGATCAATTTTCAGCTTTGATAGTAATGTGATTTATGCTATAGAAAACTTTACATATATGTGAACAATGGTGCGGTGCATTTTAAAAATTCTGTGTATGTTTTGCAGGCTTATAGTTCCTAGCCTTATGGACTTGAGCATAGATTTATGCATCTTGGGTGCATTTTTGTGCATGTAGGTTATAGAATAGTAGCAGTTATGTGCATAAATTGCCTAATTAGTCAGGAAATTGGCAGTCATAACCAATCAATGGCAATTATTGGAGTTAATTGGCACCAATTTGCAATTAAGTGCATAACCGCACTTGAGTCCTATTCTAAAATGTTAGCACCTAAATTCTATAGTGCATAACTGCAAGAGGGGCACCAACCACTTATGAATATGGTCAACTACGTGCATAACTGCTGCATTTAGGTGCACACATTTATGTCTACCATAGAGCTAGTGTAAGTGCTCACAGCTAAACTTACACGTAGAATTGGAGACTTAATTTCCTGCTTAATTGCCTTTATAGAATTTGCACTTCACGCACACACTTAGGCATCTAACTTCAGGTGACCTGTACCATTAACCCCAGAGAATTTATACGATTTGCTGAAGATCCTACAGTGACAGTGGTGAATGTTATTTAGGTTGGACTGGAACCAGCCAGGTCCTGGGCCAGAAGCTCTGCCCATCAGCCAAAAGGTCTTCCAACTAGCCAAGCCACTGATGCTCTTTCCTTAGTTGATATTATTTCTTTTCAGGATTAGAAAGGACTTATTCTAGAGGATGGCCAGTAGGGATATGCAAACATTTAGGCCTGGATTCTATATATGGCGACTAAAGTTGCACATTCTAATTTGGCAGTACGGCCAAACTGCATGCGCAACTTGATTAACAAACCAATCTGTGCCGATAATTTGTTAATAACAAGCAATTATCAGTTTGAATTAGTTTGAATTAGAATTTACACATACAACTTTCTAAATGTATTTTGTAAAGTTGTATGCATAAATTCTAATGCGTGAATCTCAAAAGGGGCATGGCATGGCCATGGGAGGGGCACGGGTGGGTGGTGGGAGTTCCTAAATATAACACGCACTGATATAGAACATGCCTGATCCATGCCTAAGTTGGGTGCAGACATTTTACACAAGGTTTTAGTTGCCGTAAATGGTCAGGCCTAAATTTTAGTCTCAGGGATGGGCGCTATGCATATTCTATAAACCGTCCTTTGAGGTTTACAGAATAGCACTAAATGTGTGTGTGGGGGGGGGGGGGGGGCACCATATATAGAATCTGGCCCTTTTAACGTGCATTTTTTAAAAATGCACCTTAATAATTCTAGGGTCTGCCACATTAATTTACAAATTAATGTATATACAATCAATCTGTGTGTATAAAAAAAATTCTAATGCACACTGAAAACGTTTATCAAGCCAAACATATGAAACAAACCAAAAAATTACTAAGAAATTGAGAAACAAAGTTGTAAAAATTGCCCTAAAATGAACCAAATACTTTTCCTTTGTACATCCCTAATGGTCAGCTGTCTTGAATCTGGAAACAGGGACTCACATTTTGGTTAAAAATGTATTTTTTTTGTTTGCTACACCAAGCAAGAAAATATTCCAGGTGCTAGTGAGGGTGGCATGGCCAATTCCAGTGTGCTGAGGGCTAGAAATGTTCTGCTGAAAAACTAAGCACATTAAAACCTGTAATCATAGAAACAGAGAACATCACAGGAGATAAATGCCATATGGCCTGTCCTGTCTGCCTAATCCCTTCCTCTCCCAGAGATCTTTTTTGCTTGTTCCATGCCTTATGAATTCAGACACTGTCCTTGTCTCCCTTCAGTGAGAGATTTTCCATGCATCCACTCTCCTTCTCTGAAAATAAATATTTCCTAAGATTATTCCTGTGTCTACCCCCTTTCACCTTCAACTTATGCCCCTTTCTGCAGAACCTCATTTCCAATGAAAGGAGGCCTACCTACTCTCCATTTTTACCTTGGAGGTATTTATATATATCCATTATCTCTCTCTCTCACACCTTCCCTCAAAGGTAATGATGTTTAGATCTTTAAATTTGTCCCTATGACGTAGTCTGTTGACTATTTTCGTATCTGCTTTCTGAGCTGACTCCATCTTGTTTATATCCTTTTGAAAGTCTGGTCTCCAGAGCTGAACACTATTCAAACTAAGTTCTCACCAGAGACCTATACAGATGAACGGTCACTTTTTACTCTACTGCTGTTCCTTTCCTTATGCCCTCAAGCATCTTTCTGTCTTTTGCTATCCCCTTATCTAGTTGGTTGCATTTTTATGCAATTGGATAAAGGGGAGTTTAAGTAGAAGGAATGTTTGTTGTGAAGAAACAGTGTGTTTTAAACATGTAAAATGTATTAGGTATTTTCCTGTTTTAATTATGTTCTGAAGTGTATTTCTCCTACTTGGCCAGCAGGTGATATTTCTTTGCTGTAAAGCTGTTACAGAGAACTGATGGGCCAATGATCAGAAGCAAACACAGGCACTAGAGGCTATTAGCGCCATACTAGCGCCTGCGTTTGCTACCGCCCCATGATCAGAGCCCCTGAGTGTGTGAAACAATGCGCTCGCAGGCTCTGAATGCAGCTAGCATGCAAATACATGCAAAACAGGGCTCTTAACACAAGTAGCATGCAAATGCATGCTAAACATATTCCTCCCCATTGATCAGATTGGAGCTGACATTAGGGTTTGCAGACCATTGGGGAGGAATGGAGAACCCTGTCCAGCATGCATTTGCATGGTAGCAGGCCCCCTATTCCCCCCCCCCCAATACAGCACCCCTCCCCCCGCAGGAGCAGGAACCCTGACCCAGAGACACGGGGGCTCGAGGTCCAGCGGACCTCCAATCCCCCCGACCCCCCTGACGCAAGATCTCCAGCCCCCTAACCCCCCTTAGCATCCCCCCCAAAAAGCCCTGGTGGACCAGTGGGCCACAAATCAAGCCCCCCCAAACTGGTGGTCTAGCGGCCCCCTTTCCCACCCCCCCTTGTACCTTTGTTGGAGGAGGTAGGTAGTACACTTCCTCCTCTTCCAGCAGCACTGCCTCAAAAATGGCAGCACCCAGCCCAGTGCATCCTGGGATGTGCTGGGCGGGGCTTCACACACTTTAAGGGAGAAACCACTGGGAGATTAAGGAGGGGTCAAGCCTTCATCTCTCCAGTGACCAATCATGGCACCTTTCTGTACCCTGGATGTGATTTATCTAGACCTGTTTCTGCCCGTTCCATTATCGCTGAAAGAAATCCTAATTTTAGTCTGCCCAAAACACACAGCCACTGCTGACCTGAATATTCAATGCTGGTACCTGGACTGGGCCAGAATATCCACGTCATTTGTTGCCTATGGTGATCAGTGCTGTAGACTAACCGGACTATCTCCCCCCAATATTTAAACACCACAGTTGGCACCGACTTCAAATGCTGACTCTGATGTTTAAATTTGTTCCTGGATATTCAGACCATCATCAAATAATGTTGCTGAAAATTAGTGGCTGACTCTGTAAACCCCAAAGCCTAGCACAAGACAGAAAAAGAAAGAGGAGAGGGGAACTGAAAAAGAAAGAAGGGGAATAAAAAGCGATAAGCAGAAAGATAAAAATGAGCCACATAGTTTAGTAACAGTGTTCAAAATGAGTGAATCCCTGCCCCGTCCCCTTCCTCAGCTAAAACTACCTTTTATGGAATCTGATTTTCAATTTACACATTGGTGGAAAATTCAGCTGTGGCAAAGTTCCCAAAGCACAGAGATCAGTCCAAAAGCTATCATTTTACTACAAGAAATGAGCCAGCTGTAAAATAAGACAGGATTGTGAATCGTGAACCATCCAGTAAAGCACACACGGAAAGGAAAGTTGAACAAGGTCTGCAGAAGGGCCCAGGCAACAGCCTTAGCTTGCATTAGCAGATGTGGTTCCTGCTGGGCAGGTCAGCAGGGGCTGGGAATATTGCAGTGACCCTCCATTTTCTCAGAAAACCCAACAAGATGGTGGCAGTAGTACAGGGGCAATCCTTTCCTGTTCTGCTCTCTCTTTCTCTACTCACAACAGTACAGTCTGTGGGCCATTCTGCTACGAGAGTTCCCTTATTCTGCACAGAGCATTTAGCCTTTTCTGCAGATTATCAAAGATATGAACAGTTCTTAGAGATAAGTGCTGTAGATAAAAGATATATGGGGGAGGGGGGAGAGAAAAAGGAACATGAAAGAAGTATACTGGTTCTCAGAAGAAAGATGTACTGATTCCTGCTGACAACCAAAAACTGCACTGCCATGCTGTTACCATCCATCCTGAGATTAGGGATTCAAAACCCTGCTCTCATCAATCTTGTACCTCTGGTTCCGGCCAATAACTCACTCCTCTTTATCCATCAACTCACATACCTTCATTTCGGATTATATAGCATACCCCTCATTTAATCAAGAATTTATACAGTTGACTACAGTAGAATTAATTATTTTCTTATTGATGAAGAGTCAGATGTAATGTACTGGTTTGGGACCTTGCCAGGTACCTGGATTGGCCACTGTTGGAAACAGGATGCTAGGCTTGATGGATCTTCGGTCTGTTCTGGTACGGCAATACTTATGTACTTAGATACACAATTCAGACTAAGCCTTTTCTAGACCAAGCTACACTATATATAACGTTATTCAGATTGAAGCACTGACAGAACTGAATGAGGTACAGCCTGCCTGTGCATTACCATAATTCTACTACCCCAGCTGCATAGCTGGGAACTTTCACTAGAGTATATCTTTCTGGTTAGCAGAGTTTCAAGGGAAGTGGAGCAACAAAACCAGAAGTGTAATTATCTAGTTATCTAGTTTCAACACAGGCCCATCTAGCAGCAGTGCACCCTTAGTCAGAGATGCCAAGCTACCCAGTTCCAGAATGAAGATTTTAGGACAGTCCTGGATTTATGACCACCCCATAATGGAGCATTATGTGATTTGCAGCACTAATTTCAATGGACAAAATCAGGCACCACTGCTTTGGGATATAAGTTCAAACGAAGAGTAGCCAAAAAAATCTCCAGACTGGAACTGGGTAACTTGGCATCTCTGCTTGGTGTAGCTGGCGAGGATCCCCAAAGCTCTGCCAACTGAAGACATCTCAACCTACCACAATGTCCTTCAGACAATTTCAACAGTAATGTTCATGACTCAGAAGCACTGCCGTCAACCTCTAGGGTTGTCGGAGGGGAATTATGGCAAGCTGCAGGTGTCTTGGGGCTTACAGATCCCCGCCAGCTAAGATGTTTCAATCTTAAGTTTGGTTGGGGGGGGGGGAAGGGGGTATAGGTGTGTGGCTGACAGGAAATGTGTCATGCTCATCCAATTTGCTATTTGACTATGGTGCTATGGAACAAATCAAGCTATATGGACATAGGGGACAAACAGGAACAATTGTTGAGATTTACTGCCAGCTATGTCAACACAGTGAATAAGTTAAAAGTGAAAATATACACTGCTCCCCGAAGAAGGAAAGTAACAGCAGAAGAGAAAGGATTCAACAATTCCTGTCCCCTCCCCCACCACTCCTGACCATGAGTGTTTCACAAGGCTTTTGCTGCATGTTCAGTCTCCTGAAATAATGAGCCACAGGGTGGGAGGGGGAGCCATATGTCTCAGGCCACGGACACTGTGCACTGTGCAGTCTGATTTAGGAAACATGGCGTACTTAGGGTGGGTGCAATAGGCACCCCAGGCAAAACTCAGCCTTGCGCCCCTTCAGTTCACTTTCAGGCTTCATTGCATGCCCCCTAGTCCTTATATTTTTACAAAGAGTAAACAAGTGATTCACATCTACCTGTTCCACTTCACTCAGTGTTTTATAGACCTCTATCTATCATATCTCCCCTCAGCTGTCTTCTCCAAGCTGAAGAGCCCTAAGCCTCTTCAGCCAGATTTCTTGGTACCAATGAAATAGAAAAAATGTGGGAGGGGCCATTCCGAGCACAGGACCCAAAAGGCAGGCAGAGCTCCGGTCTCAATGCATGGTTGAGATGACGGTGTAGGGATGAGGGATTTAAATTTATTAGAACTGGGAAACATTCTGGGAAAGGGAAAGTCTATTCCAAAAAGGATGGGCTTCACCTTAAACAGGATGGAACCAGGCTGCTGACAATAACATTTAAAGAGGAGATAGAGCAGCTTTTAAACTAAAATGGGGGGGGGGGGGGGGGAACAAACAGTCGCCCAGGAGCACATGGTTCATTGTGGAGTATCTCTGAAGGATACTATTGAAACAGGACAATTAGGGAATCCTAAGAGAGAGATTTCAACCATGGTGGAAGAAAGCCTGGAGTGTTTAAGGGAAGAGCAGAATAAAGGATACACATTATTGCCGTCAACTTCTAAGCAGCTTGTAGATGCAAAGAAAAAAAAGACACAATTTGAAGTGTCTATATACAAATGCTACAAGCCTAAAAAAGAAGATTGGAGAGTTAGAGTATATAGCACTAAATGAAGAGGTAAATAGAACAGGCATCTAGGAGGCCCAGTGGAAGGAGGACAATCAATGGGATATTGTGTTAACAGGGTACAAATTATATCACAATGATAGAGTGGATCAGATTGGAGGGGGCTGGGTTGCACTATATGTTAAAGAGGAAACCGAGTCAAACAAAATAAACAAACAAACAAACAATCTACATAAAACAAATAGCAGTGTGGAATCCTTATAGATAGAAATTCCATGTGCAAAGAGAAGGAATATGCTGGTAGGGCTGTACTACCATCTGCCAGGGCAGAACGAACAGACAATTGAAGAAATGTTTAGAGAAATTAGGAAAGCTGGCAAAATTGGGCAACAGTATAATAATGGGTGATTTCATTTACCACAATATTGGCTGGATAAATATTACATCAGGAAGTGCTAGGGGAGGTAAAATTCCTAGATATATAAATGACTGCTTCTTGGAGCAACTGGTCCAGGAACCAAAAAAGAGGAGGAGGAGCTATTTTAGATCTAGTTCTTAGTGGAATACAGGGCATAGTATGAGGTAACTGTGTTGGGTCTACTGGGAAACAGTGAATATCTGGAATGAAGTCACAAAGGAAATCTACTGTAACAGCATTTAATTTTCGGATGAGGAAACTGGTTAAAAAGATGCTAAAAGGATCAGCTGCAAAGGTTAGGGCTTTAAATCAGGAAAGGAATTTGTTTAAAAAAGAACCATCTTGGAAGCTGAGGCCAGATGCATTCCACGTATTACAAAGATGGAAAGAAGAGCAAACAACAGCCAGCATGGTTAAAAGGCGAAGTGAAAGAGGCTATTACAGCCAAAGGACCCGAATGAAGAAAATAGGAGGCAACATAAGAACTGACAAGTTATATGCAAAACACTGATAAGAAGGCTAAGAGAGAATATAAAGAAAAACTTGTAACTCTGAGTTTTTGTCTCTGCATCAACTTTTTCAAGTACATCAGAAGCAGAAAGCCTGTGAGGCAATCTGTGGAATTGTTAGATCATGAAGGACCAAAAGGGGGATTCAGGGCCCTTGTCACAACATGCTTAGCCACCCGCCTGGGGCTACCCCACAGCCAATTAGAGGGTCTATCCCCAGAACAGCTCAGGTCCGCCTGTACTCTACACTAGCACCTTCCTCCCACTGACTGGATCACAACTGCCTCTGGGCGGGTCTCCCACTCTCAAATTATCCCAGTGATTTCTAAGTTACTGGAAGCCACATTCCCAGTGGTCCCACAATTCCCAGAAAGCACTCACAGACCCAACACACAAACCACCAGGATTCTTATTAGTCCAGACAAATAGTGTCAAACTAATAGTGTTTATTGTCACAGAACTTAAACAGTGAAACAAAAAAAAAGTGCAATCAGCAAACAATAATAGGTAACTGAAATATGGATCAATCATAACACTAACTTAATATTTGTATACTAAATAATTAGTACCTGGGAAAATCAGGACATATAACTGTTCACTGAACCTCAGCAAAGAGATCTGTCTGTCTTTTCACACTGGCTAAGACTGGGGCAAAAGCCAGTACATTCCAACTGAAATTGAGCTCCTGGGAAAATCAGAGCCCAGAACAACAATTTTGAAAGTATACTGCATACTGCCATTCCAAAAGGCTTAAACAAAGAAAACTGCCCTGGTTCTACAGCAGCTTCAAAACAAGCATGCACCACCTGCTGGCTTGAAACATCATTCTGTCACAGGTCCCTTTTACAAAGTGGCAGTAAGCCCAATGTAGGCTTACTGTTCACTATAAAGGAAATACCGCCAGGCTACCGCAGCAGCCCACCGGTAGTTTCCCACCTCCAGCGCGTCATCATATCCGGTGCTACAAAATATATTTATTTTTGTAGCACAGGTCATGCTGCGCACTGCCCGGTTACCATCAGGTTAGTATGGGACCCTTAGTGCCACCTCAGTGGGTGACGGTAAGGGCTCCCCCTGAAATGGCCATGTGGCAAGTGCTTCACTTGCTGCACAGCCATTTCCTGAAAAAAAAAAAAAAGAAAGACTACCTTTTACCCACTACGGTAAAAGGAGGCCTTGGCGTGAACAAGGCCATAGAGGAGAGGCTGAATGAATTCTTTGCTTCGGTCTTTACGGAAGAAGATGTATGAGATCTACCTGTCCCAGAAATGGTTTTCAAGGCCAATTATGCAGAGACACTGAAAGAAATCTCAGTGAACCCGGAAGCCGTATTGAGCAAAATCGACAAATTAAAGAGTAGCAAATCACCTGGACCAGATGCTGTTAGCGATCTGTAACCTGTTATTAAAATTGTCCATAGTACCTGAAGATTGGAGGGTGGCCAATATAATGCTGATTTCTAAAAAGGGTTCCAGAGGTGATTTTGGAAGTTATAGACCAGTAAGCTCAACATCAGTGCTAGGCAAAATAGTGAAAATGATTATAAAGAATAAAATTACAGAACACATAAACATGGTTTAATGGGGCATGGGACAGAGTCAGTATGGATTAAGCCAAGGAAGTCTTGCCCTCATCAGTTTGCTTCATTTCTTTGAAGGCATGAACAAACATGTCGATAAAGGTGAGCCAGTTGATGTAGTGTATCTGATTTACAGAAAGCCTTTGATAAAGTCCCTTATGAGAGACTCCTGAGAAAATTCAAGTGTCATGGGATACGAGGCAATGTTCTGTTGTGTATTAAGACCCGATTATTGGACAGAAAAGAGAAAGTAGGGTTAAATGACCATTTTTTCAGTGGAGTGTGAATAGTAGAATGCAGCATGGATCAGTACTGGGACTGTTGCTATTTAATGTTTATAAATGACTGGAAATAGGAACAAGCGAGATGATTAAATTTGCAGAGAACACGAACCTATTCAAAGCTGTTAAATGCATGTGGACTGTGAAAACTTGCAGGGAGGCATTAAGGAATTGGAAGACTGGGCATCCAAATGGCAGATGAAATTTAGTGTGGACAAATGCAAAGTGATAAACACTGGGAAGAATAATCTGAATCATAGATACCTGATGCTAGGGTCCACCTTGGGAGTCAGCACCCAAGAAAAAGATCTAGGTCTCATTGCTGACAATGTGCTGAAATCTTCTGCCCAGTGTGCGGTGATGGCAGTCAAAAAGAGCAACCATGATGCTAGGAATTATTAGGAAAGGGATGAGAAATAAGACCAAGAATATTATAATGCTTGTGTATCGCTCCATGGTGAGACTGTGTTCAATTCTGGTCACCATATCTCAAAAAAGATATAGTGGAAATTAGAAAAGGTTCAAAGAAGAGCAACTGAAATGATAAAGGAGGATGGAACTTCTCCCATATGAGGAAAGGCTAAAGTGGTTAGGGCTCTTCAGCTTGTAAAAGATGACTGAGGGGAGATATGATTGAGGTCTACAAACTCCTGAGTGGTATAGAACACGTAGAAATTAATCTTTTTTTTCTTTTTACTCTTTCTAAAAGTACAAAAACTAGGGGGACCCTCAAGGAAATACTTTTAAAACAAATAGGAGGAAATATTTTTTCACTCAAAGAATAGTTAAGCTCTGGAACTCATTGCCAAAGGATGTGGTAACAGCAGTTAGCATATCTGGATTTAAAAAAAGGTTTGGATAAGTTCCTGGAGGAAAGTCCATAATTTGCTATTCAGAAAGACATGGAGACTGGTAGCATTGAATGTTGCTACTATTTGGGTTTCTACCAGGTACTTGTGACCTGTATTTGTCACTGTTGGAAGCAAGATACTGGGCTAGATGCACCATTGGTCTAACCCAGTTTGGCTATTCTTATGTTTTGTTTTTCTATAACCCACCAGGACAAAAGTTAATTCAGACTATGCTAGAGTAGTAGTGCAAAATAAATTAAAAATCTGTGGTAAAACTGCAATAAGGAAGGTGGAAGTACCAGGGATTTGTGAAAGGATACGTTTATAACAGATACAACTCAACTGCCTCAGGAGTCCAAGGACATCACTCTGGGCCATCCAAAATGCATTCCTACAACTGAATGCCACTTTCAGGCTCTGCTGCTCACATACAGAGGTTGTTCTCACTTATTCAGGACAAGATTACAGCAGATAAAATGCTGGTGGACCAGTGGAAGGGATGAGTAAAAGGGAACCTGGATCTGCCTTCTTGGTTCTCCAATGCCACTGAACACAGCAGAGGCTGCAGAGCATCCTTTTGGTTGGAGGAGCCAAACAAGCCAATTGCCAGCGTTACTCCCACTCCTCTAGTTGCTGGTATTCTTCTGAACAAAATATTGACTGTGCCAGGGCCCCAGTGGGCTACCCCATTCTCACTTAGTGGCCCCTTTTACAAAAACGCATTAAGTTGTTAATGCATGGTTAAGCCTGAAAACTGGTTATTGCATCACCATGACCAAGACTGAGCTTCTCATCTTTCCCCCTAAGCCAACTTCTCCTCCTCCCCCATTCTCTATTTCTGTAGATAACACTCTCATCCTTCCTGTCTCATCAGCTCGTAACCTTGGGGTCATCTTCGACTCCTCCCTCTCCTTCTCTGCACATATTCAGCAGACTGCTAAGACCTGTCGTTTCTTTCTCTACTAGCCGCTGAGCCCGTTAAAACGGGCTGGTATTGGGGTTTCTGGAGGTCGCCGCTGCCCCCCCCCCGCGTGGTCGTCACCGCTCCCCCCCATGAGGTCGCCACTACCGTTCCCCCCCACCCCCGGAGTCGCCGGCGCCGCCAACAGCCCTCCACCAGGCCCAGGCCCTCTCTCCGCTACTGAACTTACCTCCATTCGCCAGAACGCAGCAGGGCAGATCAGCTGAGCTGCCGTCGGCCTTCCTTCTCTGCCTGTGTCCTGCCCTCGTGTGACGTAACGTCAGCGAGGGGTGGGGCACAGGCAGGAAGTAAGGCGGAAAGGCAGCTCAGCTGATGTGTGTGCTGCGTTCCAGCGAATGGATGAAAGTCAGTAGCGGAGAGAGGGCCTGGGCCGGTGGAGGACTGGTGGCGGCGACCTCGGGCGGGGGGGAGCGGTAGCGACCTCGGTGGCTTTGCACAGTTTCCCTCTCTGTCCCGCCCCCGTCATGACCGCGGGGGCGGGACAGAGAGGGAAGTCTCTACTGCGCATGTTGCGAGTGAGTCGGTCACTCACCGTTTATATGTTTGATAATATCACCAAAATTCGCCTTCCTTTCTGAGCACACTATCAGAACCCTCCTCCACACTCTTATCATCTCTCGCTTAGAAGACTATTGCAACTTCATTCTCACAGGTCTCCCACTTAGCCATCTCTCTCTTCAATCTGTTCAAAATACTGCTGCACGACTAATATTCCACCAGGGTCGTTTTTTTCATATTAGCCCTCTCCTCAAGTCACTTCACTGGCTTCCTATCCATTTCCGCATACAGTTCAAACTCATCTTATTGACCTATAAGTGCATTCACTCTGCAGCTCCTCAGTACCTCTCCACTCTCATCTCTCCCTACATTCCTCCCCGGGAACTCCATTCACTGGGTAAATCTCTCTTATCTGCACCCTTCTCCTCCAAGGCTAACGCCAGACTCCGTTCCTTTTATCTTGCTGCACCATATGCCTGGAATAGACTTCCTGAGCCGGTACGTCAAGCTCCATCTCTGGCCGTCTTCAAATCTAAGCTAAAAGCCCACCTTTTTGATGCTGCTTTTAACTCCTAACCCTTATTCACTTGTTCAGAACCCTTATCATCCTCACTTTAATATTCCCTTATCTCTTGTTTGTCCTGTTTGTCTGTCCTAATTAGATTGTAAGCTCTGTCGAGCAGGGACTGTCTCTTCATGTTCAAGTGTACAGCGCTGCATACGTCTAGTAGCGCTTTAGAAATGATAAGTAGTAGTAGTAGAATTTGTGGTAGTTTATTAACTCCTGGAAACCGGCTACCATGCTACTGTGTTAAGGGGTTTTGTGGCAGCTTGCCCTTTTCTGTGCACTAAACCAAATGCTGTATTACTGAAGTTTTCTGTCAGGAGGTGTGGCATGTGCCAAGATTGGGAATGGAGGCATTAGCCAGCTAATGTGTTACACTTACCGTGTGCTAACTGGCTAACGCAGAGTTAATGCAGGACCACTTACCGCCTCCTAAATAGGAGGCAGTAAGTGCTTCCATGTTACTGTGACCAGGTAACCACACACTAAGGTACCAACATTAGAAAAAGCTGGTTCTGCCCCCACTGGGTGCTGCATACAATTTATGGCTGTTCCTCTATTAGGCCATGGTAACTACATAAAAAGGGTCCCTTAGTCAGCCATTACACCTGGCCTTTAATTTCATAGAAAAGCTAATGTCTGGTAACTGTAAACGGAACTTGAAGTTAGAGATGTTCTAAGATGCATTTCTTTCACACATAAAAAGTCCCAGTAGATTTGCTTTCAGTCAGACTTTGCTCATATGATGGGAAGGGGAAGGGAAATGGGACTTTCTGTGTTTTTTTTTTTGCAACTACATTCAAAGTGGTTTACATATTATATTCAGGTACTTATTTTGTACCAGGGGCAATGGAGGGTTAAGTGACTTGCCTAGAGTCACAAGGAGCTGCAGTGGGAATCGAACTCAGTTCCCCAGGATCAAAACCCACTGCACTAACCACTAGGCTACTCCTCCACTCCACATACACAGACACATACATAAGATCAGACATAAAGGATTCCCCCCCCCCAGTGTTATCTTTAAGCAGTGGCGTAGCAAGGGCGGCTGCCACCCGGGGCAGTTCGCCATTGTGCACACCCCCCCCCCCCCCCACCGGGTGCAGCACGACACCTCCCCTCCCTCGAGTGCATTCTTACCTCTTGGGAGATGGGAACAGCCGTGAAGCTGTCGGTTCCGCTGGTTCCCTGCTCCCTCTGCCCCAGAACAGGAAGTAACCTGTTCCAGGGCAGAGGGAGCTGGGAACCAGCGGAGCCGACACCCCCGCAGCGGCGTGCACCCGGGGCGGACCGCCCCCACCTTGCTACACCACTGTCTTTAAGGGCCCTGTTTACTAAGCAGCGCTAAGGGCTTGCTAGTGTTTTTACCACATGCTAAACGCTGTCACCCATAGAAACTTATGGACAACTAGCATTTAGCACGTACTAATTTAGCAAATGCTAATAACACTAGTGCACCTTAGTAAACAGGGCACTCAATGTATGTCACAAGTTTTTGCCTGCACCAGTTCTAAGTCCCTGGGGAAATGTGTGCTATTTCAGAACTGCACAGCATGATTTTGGGTAACTATCCTGCTTATTTTCAAAGGAGATGGCCGGCCATCTTCCGACAGAAATCGGGAGATGGCTGGCCATCTCCTAAACCCGGCCAAATCGGTATAATCGAAAGCCGATTTTGGCCGGCTCCAACTGCTTTCCATCGCAGGGCCGGCCAAAGTTAAAGGGGGCGTTTCAGCAGGGTATGGAAGGTGGGACGGGGGCGTGGTTACGAGATGGCTAGCTTCGGCCGATAATGGAAAAAAGAAGGCCGGCTCTGATGAGCACTTGGCCGGCTTCACTTGGTCCATTTATTTTTAGGACCAAGCCTCAAAAAAGTGCCCCAACTGACCAGATGACCACCGGAGGGAATCGGGGATCACCTCCCCTTACTCCCCCAGTGGTCACCAACCCCCTCCCACCCAAAAAAAAAATCATTTTTTTGCCAGCCTCTATGCCAGCCTCAAATGTCATACCCAGCTCCATGACAGCAGTATGCAGGTCCCTGGAGCAGTTTTTGGTGGGCGCAGTGCAGTGCACTTCAGCCAGGCGGACCCAGGCCCATCCCCCCTACCTGTTACACTTGTGGTGGTAAATGGGAGCCCTCCAACCCCCCTAAAACCCACTGTACCTACATGCAGGTGCCCCCCTTCATCCCTAAGTTCTATGGTAGTGGTGTACAGTTGTGGGGAGTGGGTTTTGGGGGGGATTTGGGGGGGTTCAGCACACAAGGTAAGGGATGTATGCACCTAGGAGCAATTTTTGAAGTCCACTGCAGTGCCCCCTAGGGTGCCCGGTTGGTGTCCTGGCATGTGAGGGGAACCAGTGCACTACAAATGCTGGCTCCTCCCACGACCAAATGGCTTGGATTTGGCCGGGTTTGAGATGGCCGCCATTAGTTTCCATTATCACTGAAAACCAATGCAGGCCATCTCTAAAGCTGGCCCACATGTTGAGATTTGGCCGGCTCCGACCGTATTATCGAAACGAAAGATGGCCGGCCATCTTGTTTCAATAATACGGTCGGGTGCCACTTTACGGGGCCGGCCATTCGATTATGCCCCTCCATGTTGCTTGTTTCCTTACCCACAGTTTTCAAATTCATAATTACTTTGTTTAAATTATTTTTAGCACAAGCATTAGATTGAATAATAAACAAAATCAATGAAGACGAGCAGTCATTTCCCTCTTGGGATGGTCTTTAGTGAAAGGAAGTGGGTTTGTTGTTAAGGGAAATGGTTTCTAAACTTTTTAAAATAAATATTCAGATTTTTGGCAGTGCCAAGGGGAGGTGGTGATTTTTACCCCTAGTCCGTAAACAGCGTACAGGCTGTATTCTTTGGGCTGGGTTCAGTAAATGACGCTGAAAAAAAAATCAGCATTCAGCACTGTTCTAGAAAGGGCACCTAGCCAGGATTCCTGTCAGCTGAAATCTGGTGAAAGTCCTGGTGCGCAAGTTGGATGCAGGTCCCTGAAATTCTATAACCCTGGAGGCATCTTTTGAAAATGCCCCTGACCCTGCCCATGCCCGCCCCCTTCTGGATTGTGTGCTATGGGATTTGGCATCTAGGCTTATAGCGCACATCCAGATGCTGAGGACAACCCCTAATTGGTACCAATTAACATAATTTAATTGTTATCCAATTACTGTTAATAGATCATGCCCAGATTTGGGTGCTGATATTTGGGTACCCTTTATAGAATCTGGGTGTTTCGATAAAGCCAAGTTCTGTTTTATTTGATTCTAAAAACAATAGATATTTTGAAACATTCTGAAATCCAGCATCATGAAACAGTTTCTTCTGTTGGCTCAAAGAATTAGTAAATAAATGTAAACTTGAGCCCCCGCTATTAGGGTATGTAAAACTGATCTGTAGGCGACCTGGACCTGGATGTTCTCTCTCCTCGCGAGTGCTCTACCTTCTCCCCCAGATAATTGCCGATTGTGGTCCTTGGGACTCAAGGGCAGCAGAGCGTTCTCCCAAACCGGCACCCTGCAGGCCCAGCAGGAACGCCCGCTGCAGCACTCATCCCTGGAGTCAGCCTGCCCCAGGCCAGCTCTCAGCAAGGCTGAACAGACATTTTTCCCTTCTCAGTTTTAATGGATTCCTTTCTCTATTTAACTGAGCTGCTAATTTGCTACATTGTTTCAACCAAAGAACCGCAGCTTTATTTATGTAAACGAAAACCAACAGTTTGTGTGACCTTTTTTTTACTAAAAGATTAGCTTTGCTTTTGAACTGCATGAACAAAAGGAGGCCAATGCGAACGAAACAACCACTATTGTTAAAAGGTCTCATAACTTATATAGAGGTCTCGTGAACTACTACTACTACTTGACATTGCTAAAGCGCTACTAGGGTTACGCAGCGCTGTACAATTTAACATAGACGGCCAGTCCCTGCTCAAAGGAGCTTACAATCTAAAGGGATCCGACAGTCAATTTTCTTTTCAGCTTCCCCCATTCAGATCCTGCCAACATGACTGTCTCGGAGAACAGATGGTCGTTTCTCGGATGAAGCATGGAAGATGCACGATGAACAGGAGGGGCTATTTTTAAACCAAGATCCCTGCCAGGGACAATCAGCCGTGTGCCCAGTATTCAGCGCAAATGTCAAAAGTCCTGATCCCCCCCCCCCCCCCAAAAAAAAAGAAACTAAAACCCACAAAAAGGAAATAGCAGAGATTCGGTAGAGAGATCACGCTTTTGAAAATATTTGCATTGTAAAATGGAGACATAAAACGATGCGCCCCCACCCTAATCCTACACTGATAGTTTAGTCGACTTGCCTGTTCAGTTGCAACCGAAATAGGCGCTCAAACGAGAAAAACGCTGAAGTATGAGTGGCACATTCTCCGCTATGTGTCTCTGGCTTCCTGCCCTCCAACATGGAGTATGCCACATTTCTAGATATGTGACGATTGACCGTGGCAGCAGACAGAAAAACTGTAAATGATACTCAACCTGAACCTCAAAAAGCAGATTATATCCACTCTGCAAGAAATCAGGCAAAAACTCATCTTAAAAGAGTCCATTTATGAAATCTTAGAAGCTCATATATAAGAAATAATATTCAAAAAACTAGGTTCTTCCCGGCCACCTTTTCAAACCATTACAAAAAGGGGTGAGTACTGGGGGCTGCATTTTTGCCGGTGATGTTAAAGACAAAGAGACACACCCTGCTCTTAGAAGGGGGAAGAGTTAAAAGGAGCCCCATTTCCTCTAAGATCTAAGGCAGGATGTACCAATATGAAAAAAAAAAGTCATAAATATTCGCTTCCCCACCCCGACTGCAGAAGAGAATCTCCCTTTGGGTTAAAAAATCCCATTGGCAAGACCTAGTGACTGCAGTACTAAGCACGGGCCTGATTTAAAAGGGGTTCACTCCCCCCTCCTCATACATTCTGTGTCTATGAAAAAGGAGCGTAATAAATGCAGCCCGTGCTCTGCTTTTGTCAAAAGGAAGTTCAGATTTACTTACAAAAGCAATCTAGTCGAGCTGAGCTTTCTGATGAAGCGGTTTCTCCTTCTGGCACCGCTGCTGCAAAGAGACAGGGGGGAGGGCTGAGCTCCAAACGGTGCAGCTGTTCCCCTTCTCCCAGGAGGTGATGTCACATGCCGCAGCCTTTTACCCTATTGCAGGCTCGGGCCGGTCTCTTCTGTCGTCAGCCGAACTCTCATTCATTTCCACAGTAACAAGTAACCCCGTTAGGGACAGCAGGGTGGGGACAAAGTGGCTGGGAGGGGACACTGCCTCCACTGAAGCAGACTGTCATGGAAAGTGACTGTTGCAGCAGCCAGACCTCACGGTGGGAGGGGGCCAGAGCCCGAGGATGGGGACACATTTTGAGTGCCGCCTCCCCCAACACCACTCCTCGCCTCCTTGCCCCCCCCACCACCTCGCCTCACCTCACAAGCAAATACCTTTGCTGGCGGGGGTCCCCCAACCCCCGCCAGCCAAAGCCTTCTTCAGCACCGGTCTCCGGCGCAGCCGCGTTTGCTGCCTGCCCCCTGCTCTTCTTTCTTCTTGCGCCTCCGGTGCACGCTAATGCTCAGCGGTCTCCGGCGCAGCTGCATTCGCTGCCTGCCCTCTGCTCTTCTTTCTTCTTGCTCTTCCTGTGCACGCTGACGCTCAGCGGTCTCTGGCGCAGCTGCGTTCACTGCCTACCCTCTGCTCTTCTTTCTTCTTGCTCCTCCTGTGCACGCTGACGCTCAGCGGTCTCTGGCGCAGCTGCGTTCGCTGCCTGCCCTCTGCTCTTCTTTCTTCTTGCTCCTCCTTTGCACGCTGACGCTCACACCGGCACTGAAGAAGGCTTCGGCTGGCGGGGGTTGGGGACCCCCACCAGCCAATGATGGGCCCGGATGAAATTTGCAGGGGCCCAGGCCCCCGTGGCCCCCATAGCTACGCCCCTGTTGCAGCTAGGGACTATCTAAGACTCCTTTTCTCGAATTGCAAGAAAGTAATTTACAAGTCAGTTTATGCAGCGAATTTTACTTATTTAGGTGCTAAATGGTAGAATTCCTTGCCTATTTTAATAAGAAATCAATAAGACTGCACAAAATTCTGCAAAATCCTAAAATCATTCATATTCAAAAGTTCCTAACAATGGGCAACAGATCCTAAGTTTTAATGTAACCCATGATATTAGCCCTGTGTTGCAATGGAAAATACCTCTACACCTATGTAACTTTCCTTGTTCCCAACTATGGGGGTCTGTTACAAAGGTGAGGTAGCATTTTTAGCGTGCACTAAATGCTAGAAATGCCCATTGGAATATGTGGGTGTCTCTAGCATTTAGCACATGTTTATTTTTAGCGCTCGCTAAAAGTGCTACTGTGCCTTGCAGGGGCGTAGCTAGGTGGGGCTGCAGGGGCATAGGCTCCCACAGATTTAGACCTGGCCCCCTCTAATTTCGACCCCCAACACCACCGCTGACCCTTCCCCACCACTTTCGATCCCCGCTGCCACTGACCCTCCTCTGCCGCCGCCAGGTACCTTTGTGAGCGTGGGTCCCCAACCCCCCGCCAGCCGAAGACTTCTTCAGCACCGGTCTCCAGCACCTTCGATGACGTGTTTCTGTCAGTCCTGACTCCAGCCGTCCTGCGTGCATGTCCTGTATGTAGCCCCGTGCAAGACGTGCACGCAGGACATCAGAAGTCAGGACTGACAGAAACAGATCAGCGAAGGCGCCGGAGACTGGTGCTGAAGAAGACTTCGGCTGGCGGGGGCTGGGGACCCCCGCCAGTAAAGGTACCTGGCAGCCACGGCGACGGGGTAGGGTCGGTGGCAGCAGGGGGGTCAAAAGTGGTGGGGGGTTGGCAGCTGGGGGAGGTGGGCTAAATTGTGTCCCCCCAACTCGAGCTCTAGACCCCCCTCCCACTGAGGTCTGGCTACGCCCCTGGTAAAAGGACCCCTATATGCTTTGCTTACCTTGAAATTTACACTTGAAATTTACACCTTTGCACAGTCCAATTTATTTTTTGTTTTTATTTTTGTTACATTTGTACCCCGCGCTATCCCACTCATGGCAGGCTCAATGCGGCTTACATGGGGCAATCAAAAAGAAAGGGGCCCTTTTACCAAGCTGTGAGAAAAAGGGCCCTGCGCTGCTGGTGGGGGCTGTTTTTCCTGCGCACCAGGGCCCTTTTTACCGCAGTGGGTTAAAAAGCTCCCTGCACACATGGCCATGTGGTAAGAGAACTCTTCTACACGGCCATGCGACAGGGAACCCTTACCCCCACGCATCCCAGTGGTAACTGAGCAGCACATGGCGATGCCCCGATTACTGCTGTGCAAGCCATTTCCGAGAGTTTTCTTTTTCCCCCTGAAATGGTGCACAGTTTGGACATTTGAGGACTTTTTCCTCATTATTATTTTTATTAAAATATAAAAGGTGGGGCCTTGAACGGTTAGGGGGGCGTGTCAAGATGGCGGATCAGGCTTGATGGTTCCCGGAGCGTGTCTGAGTCCTTTCATTTATTTCTTAAGATTTTGCCGATATTTTTCTCAATATGCCTCATACAAAAAGAAAGGGCGTTGTAAAAAGCTTACCGCCGACAGCTTTAAGAACAACGCAATTGCAGAGAACGCTGGACCGGTATGCCACAAGTACACCGCGCCTAACCGGCTTGAGTTTACCCGCAGTGGGGGAGGGTGAAGGAGCATCAAACCCACAGGGAACGGAAACAACTTTGTCCTCGCCGGATGTGAATCCACCGCCATGTCCCGCCGTAGCCTGGCAGTCTCTGGAAGTCCAGGAGCTCTCGGAATGCGTTGCTCCAGACTCTTCGTTCGGTGGCGACTCTCCCAGAACGGTGAGAAGTAACAACGGAAGGGAAATTGTTTCCCCTATGGCGCCTACACTGGAATCTATTTGGGCAGCTATACAAACTTTGACTTCTACAGTCACTCAGGCTGCGCAGGAGACGTCCTTAATCGTGAGTAAATTGGATTTATTAACAACAGCTCTCGACACGTTGAAGCAAGAAGTTGTGTTAAACAAAACGCAGGTTCAACAAGATATAACTACCTTGACTGTTAAAACGGACCTATTAATTAAGGACAAAATAATAACTCATCGGAAAATAGAGAACTTTGAGAACTACAATAGGTGTCTGAACCTTCGAATTCTTAATTTTCCTCGCTCATCAGAGATAAATGCCATCGAGTTATTCAAAAAATACTTGACTGAAAACCTATCTATCTCACCTACTCTAATACCTCCTATAAATAAAATATTTTATTTACCAATTTCTAAAAAGGGAGAAGATGGGAAAGCAGGTCTACAAGATTTATCAGCGTTCTTGGAAAGTTCTAATGATGGGATATTTGAAAGGCGAACTCTTCTTGTTTCATTAGTGTTTGAACAAGATTTAAATATGCTTAAAAAACTTTACTTTAAAAATCTTGCTAAACCATTCTATGGTGAAAAACTCTGGATTTTTCCAGATGTTGTGAAGGTTACTCAGGAGAGACGACGAGCCTTCTTGGCACTGAGGGATGAAGTTAAAGCTCTGGGTGGAAAATTTCTCTTGGCATACCCTTGCAAATGCCAAATACGATACCTTGATAACAAATATGTTTTTCTTGAACCAGAACATTTGCGATCTTTTATAGATTTAAAAAAACTGAACAAATAGAACCAGTTTGAGTTTTAGATCATGTAATTCACTATATAATGCAAGCGGTGTAATCCAGGCCATATGCTTTAACTTACTTCAGATTTAACTCCTCTTTGTTTCTTTTCCCCCCTCTCTACAAGTTAGTGGTCTAAGAAAGAAAATTTACTGTTTTTCTTTTTCTTCATAAGAAGAATTCTTAATTTTAATTCCTTTTCTGTTTTTCCTTAACAAGATGTAATGCTTGTGATTGATGTTAAAAATTCATAAATAAAGAAATTTAAAATAAAAAAATATATATATAAAAGGTGTGATCTCCTGTATATGGGAGTTAGTAAAACGTATATGTCTTCAGCTTTAAGTTGCAACCCGTTTTTGAGTGCCATTTAAAGAATTCTATATGCCAAAGAATAGTAAAAAGAGAGATCACACACACAAAAAACAAACAAACAAACAAACAAACAAAGTGGGGCTGAGTCAAGAAAATGAAAGAGAGAGAGAGAGAGAAGAAAGAAAAATATAAGATGTTCAGAGAGGTGGATAGGGCGTGAAATACAAGACGCTACACGCGTCAACCTTTTCTTACATGAGCACGCAGCTTTGGAATACACTGCCGCGCAACTTAAGAACGATTCACAAACAAGCTTCCTTCCGCAAATTATTGAAGACCCATCTGTTTGAAACAATTTACGGAAAGAGGCAAAACACATAGAGTCCACACTCACTGTTCATCAATGCATTATACATCCACTTCTGACCCTCATCCCCCGTAATTCCACATCACTCATACATTTACTCACAGAAATATGTACACCATATGTCTTTGTGTCTTAATACTGCCCTTTAAGCTTCCCATTGTCTCCTTCCAATGCTTCAATGCTGATGTCCCATTGTTATATTCCTAACGATACTTCGATGGTCTCGCATAACTTGTACAATGTAACCCATAACCAAGTTGTAACAAATGTATTTCCATTATTCATATCTTATTGTAAGCCACACTGAGCCCGCAAAGAGGTGGGAAAATGTGGGATACAAATGCAATAAATAAATAAAATAGATAGATAGAAAATAGACTAATTAGGAAGGTTCCAGGGGAGATCTGGGAAATTATAGACTGGTGAGTCTGATGTCGGTGCCGGGGAAAATGGTAGAGGCTATTATTAAAAACAAAATTACAGAGCACATCCGAGGACATGGATTACTGAGACCAAGCCAGCACGGCTTTTGTGTGGGGAAATCTTGCCTGACCAATTTACTTCAATTGTTTGAAGGAGTAAACAAACATGTGGACAAAGGGGAGCCGGTTGATATTGTGTATCTGGATTTTCAAAAGGCATTTGACAAGGTACCTCATGAAAGGCTACAGAGGAAATTGGAGGGTCATGGGATAGGAGGAAATGTCCTATTGTGGATTAAAAACTGGTTGAAGGATAGGAAACAGAGAGTGGGGTTAAATGGGCAGTACTCACAATGGAGAAGGGTAGTTAGTGGGGTTCCTCAGGGGTCAGTGCTAGGACCAATGCTTTTTAATATATTTGTAAACGATTTAGAGATGGGAGTAACCAGCAAGGTAATTAAATTTGCTGATGACACAAAGTTATTCAAAGTCATTAACTAGCGAGACGATTGTGAAAAATTACAGAAGGACCTTACGAGACTGGGAAACTGGGCGGTTAAATGGCAGATGACGTTTAATGTGAACAAATGCAAGGTGATGCATGTGGGAAAAAAGAACCCGAATTATAGCTATGTCATGCAAGGTTCCACGTTAGGAGTTACGGACCAAGAAAGGGATCTGGGTGTTGTCGTTGATAATATACTGAAACCTTCTGCACAGTGTGCTGCTGCGGCTAGGAAAGCGAATAATGTTGGGTATTATTAGGAAAGGTATGGAGAACAGGTGTGAGGATGTTATAATGCCATTGTATCTCTCCATGGTGCGACCGCACCCAGGGCCGGTCTTAGCAAGTGCGGGGCCCTATGCAGACCAATTTGATGGGGCCCCACCCTAGCCCTGCCCCCACCTAACTCCGCCCCCACCCTAGCTCCAGGGCCGGCTACCCCTCTCTCTGAGTTCCCGGGCTGCTCCCTCTGAGCTCCAAGGCCCCCAGCTCCAGGGCGTCCCCCCCTAGGGCTCCCAGCTCCAAGGCCCCCCTCCCTCCCGGTCATTTTTTAACACCCCCTCCAAAATCCAGTACTAGGTATGCCGAGAATACAAAACACTCTAGGACCTATAGAGCAATTCTACTATACCATAAGCAGTCATTTCTACGAATCACACAAAGAAAAGGAAAACATCTTAAAACACTACAGTGAGCACTAGAACATCAATTCACCTATTGTAAAATGAAACCTGACAGAATAGTACAGATCGTTGATCCTGCACAGTCAATGCCAACTGAAAGCCATGTCTTTTTCACAAACACAGATACACCCTAATCCACTATAGAATAAGTAGTAATATTTAAACTTTGTATTTAGACAAAAATTAAACTGAACCCCCAAGATGCCAGACTCTGCATACAATTCAACACCACAGAAACAGAAAATGACCCCTAGTACTGTGCAAAATATAAAGACAGCAGATGTAAATTTGAAAAAACTAACAAATACCAATCACCACTTTACAAATTAACAAATAGAAATAAAACAAATACAGAAAATAAAATAATACCATTTTATTGGACTAATACATTTAGCTTCCAGAGGCCAAAATCTCCTTCCTCAGGTCAATACAGTATAGTGCTGTTACAGTATCCTATCCTGATCTGAGGAAGGGGGTTTTCTTCTCTGAAAGTTAAGTCGAAATGTATTAAAATTAGTCCAATAAAAAGATTACCTTATTTACATGTTCTATTTATAAACATTTATTAACACAGCTACAATACTATATCCTAAAGCAAAAAAATAAATATATATATTTTATTTACAGTTTGTTGTCTCTGGTTTCTGCTTTCCTCATCTTCTTTTCACTGTCTTCCTTCCATCCAGCATCTGTCATCCAGTGTCTGCCCTCTCTGCTGTCCCCTCCATCCAATGTCTGCCCTCTCTCCCTGCGCCTTCCATCCACATCTGCCCTTTATCTCTGCCCCTTCCATGATCCATCCACCATCTGCCCCTGTCTGCCCTCTCTCTCTCCCCCATCCATTCACTGTCTGCCCTTTCTATCCCTGCCATCCACTGTCTGCCCTTTCTCTCTGCCCCTTCAATCCACAATTTGACCTCCCTCTCCCATCCATCCGGGGTTTGCCCTCCCTCTCGCTACCCCATCCAGGATCTGCCCCTCTCTCCGCCCCTTTTTCAGTCCCCAGTTCCAGCCCCACTATCCCACCAGTCCCCCATTTCAGCCCCAGCCCTTTTCTCCCACCAGCCCCAAGCTTCAGCCCCCCAGCCACTTCTCCCTATCCCGTTTTCAGCCTCCAATCCCAGTACTAGCCCCCTTATCCCACCTACCCTCCTTTTCAGCCCCCAGTTCCAGCCCCCTTCATCCACATGCCTTGTATTAGGGCCCCCTTTTCAGAACCATTCTCCCACCTGACCCACGCATGCCCCATTTTCCCACCAGCCCCAGGCATGGCCCCCATTTTCCCATATGGCCACTTCTCAGACCCCAGTGCCTGCCCCCTTCTCCCATCCGAGAAGCCCCTCCCCAGTCCCCTTCTCCCATCCAAGAACCCCAGTCCCCTTCTCCCATCCAAGAACCCCAGTCCCCTCCCCACCCGTCCCCTTTAACCATCCAAGAACCCCCTCCCCACCCCTTCTCCCATCCGTGAACCCCCTCCCCACCTCGGTCCCCTCCCATCCAAGAACCCCAGTCCCCTCCCCACCCGTCCCTTCTCACATCCGAGAACTCCCTCCTCAGTCCCCTTCTCCCATCCAAGAACCCCAGTCCCCTCCTCACCCGTCCCCTTTAACCATCCAAGAACCCCCTCCCCACCCCCTTCTCCCATCCATGAACCCCCTCCCCACCTCGGTCCCCTTCTCCCATCCAAGAACCCCAGTCCCCTCCCCACACGTCCCCACACGTCCCCACACGTCCCCACCCGTCCCCTTTAACCATCCAAGAACCCCCTCCCCACCCCCTTCTCCCATCCGTGAACCCCCTCCCCACCTCAGCTTTAGAAATGTTAAGTAGTAGTCTCCTTCCCATTTGAGAACCCCCTCCCCACCCTTCCCCCCACCTGAGAACCCCCACCCCACACACCCTTCTCCCATCTGAGTTCCCCCCCAACCTACCTACTAGCTTTGTTCTCCGGTCCCCACCACCCTCACTGGCTTTAAAAAAAGAATTTGGAAGCGCCAGAGGAACAGGCAGCACCTCGTGTCTGCCCTCCCTGCTACTAAAAATGTCTTTGATGTCGTCATTGGGCCTTCTCACATTGAGTCCCGCCCACCCTCGCGGTAATTGGAAGTTACCTCAGAGAAGGGCGGGACTCAATGTGAGAAGGCCCAATGACGACGTCGAAGACATTTTTAGTAGCAGGGAGGGCAGACACGAGGCGCTGCCTGTCCCTCTGGCGCTTCCACAATCTTTTTTTTAAGGTAGGACAGGGTGGGAGCAGCGGGTGCAGGGCACCCCCCACCCGCTGACAGCCGGGGCGGACCGCCCCCACCACTCCGCCGTCGCGCGCCATCCGAGGGAGGGAGGACTGGAACTCGGGCGGTCGGGGCGGGGCAACCTTAGGCGCGCCACGCGGGGCCCCCCTGAGCGCGGGGCTCTATGCAGCCGCCTCGGTCGCCTCGCCTTAAGACCGGCCCTGACCGCACCTTGAGTATTGTGTTCAATTCTGGTCGCATCATCTCAAGAAAGATATAGTAGAATTGGAAAAGGTGCAGCGAAGGGTGACGAAAATGATAGCGGGGATGGGACGACTTCCCTATGAAGAAAGACTAAGGAGGCTAGGGCTTTTCAGCTTGGAGAAGAGATGGCTGAGGGGAGACATGATAGAGGTATATAAAATAAAGAGTGGAGTGGAACAGGTGGATATGAAGCGTCTGTTCACACTTTCCAAAAATACTAGGACTAGGGGGCATGCATTGAAACTACAGTGCAGTAAATTTTTTAAAAATAGGAGAAAATATTTCTTCACCCAACGCGTAATTAAACTCTGGAATTCATTGCTGGAGAACGCAGTGAAGGCGGTTAGCTTGGCAGAGTTTAAAAAGGGGTTGGACGGTTTCCTAAATGACAAGTCCATAGACCGCTACTAAATGGACTTGGGAAAAATCCACAATTTCGGGAATAACATGTATAAAATGTTTGTACGTTTGGGCAGCTTGCCAGGTGCCCCTGACCTGGATTGGCCGCTGTCGGGGACAGGATGCTGGGCTCAATGGACCTTTGGTCTTTTCTCAGTATGGTATTACTTATGTACTTATGTAAAATATAGCATAGAGAGAAAGAGCAGAAGAAAAGAAATGGGATAGAGGCAGTGCATTTTTTCTAGCAGAAAAAGGTGCCGGTACTCAAATGCTAGGCCATCCTTCAGGCGTGGGGTGATCACTGAGGGACTCACCCCACAATAGCCAAGCCCCCTGCAACCAGTCACAGAATCTATGACAAGACTGAATTGGTGTGTAGAGCCTGTGCTCTTTCATTAAAATTTGGGGTCCATGGGTCAATTTTAGCAGACAACGGGAAAGGTGCCGGTACTCAGTACCCCCAAGTACCGCCTCAAAGAAAGCTCTGAGGAAAGCATAGGCTGAGACAATGAGAAGAGGCTGAGAGGAAAACAGAAAAGTAGTAATGTTCCCTGACTTCTAACTGGGTCATTTTTCAAATGTTAATTAAATCTCTTGCAAAAATGTGCCTACTGATTCTATTGATGCTGGTTGCCACGTGCATAAATTGGACACAGTTGTGAGAAAAATATTTTCATATAGATTCTCTCCTTGTTCAGTTGAAGGTGCTGGGTAGCAGAAAGCAGTAGCAGGTGGACCGGCAATGTGATGGGATGGGCCACAACCCATGCAAAATGCTCATATGATGGGAAAGTATAGTTTCCGAGGAATGCCTGGCCCTCTCCTTATTTTCTCTCTATTAGCTTGATGTTTATACTGCTTTCCTGAATTAAGACGTAAGTAGCCTTCTTTAATGTTTCAAGAATTGCCAATGAATCTGAATTTCATGTTATGGATCTTGCCCACAGCTTTGCGTATGGGAAAGAAAGCCAGCAGATCAATGTCACAACAAAAAGATTTTATTGAAGATACCGTGTATGAACAAATCGCCCGACACAGGCCGTGTTTCGCCCACCTAGGGCTGCGTCAGGGGCTACAATGAACAAATATATAATAATTATCATAGATCATAATAAATAAAATTATTTTATTTATTTTATTTATTATGATCTGCTGGCTTTCTTTCCCATATTGGATTTTGCAGATCGTTTGCCTTGTTTTTTGGGACCCTCACAGCTTTGCGTATACAGCTGGTCCCTAGGGGCTAATGGAAAAGAGATATAGGCTCAGATCACTTTGTTGGAATATGCAATCAGCGTAAACCTACTGGGCTCCTTGTGCAAGAGATACTTTTGTTGGCAGTGACTTGGCCTTGCAAATACTGTCGCCAATAGGGAGGGGAGAGAAATAGAGAATGGTGAGCAGATAAAGAATTTGATACATGAGATAGTGGGTTAGAATTGCTCTGTAAATGGGCTTTTGGGGGTTTTTCTTTTTTGCTACTTAGAGGGCTGTAGAAACATAAAGAAGGGGAGATAAAAAGCATAACATTAATGTTTAGCTTTGGTTTGTATGTTTTGTATTCTACTGAACTCATAGCATAACCAAATGTTCACAGTGATAAATTCCATATTAGGGGGGAAATGTTTCTCTATTGAGTGTTATGACTTTAATTAACTTAGTTTTACATTGCACTAAGATCTAGTAAGTAACAGTGGATTATCACTAAATGCACACTCTCCTTAATTCTTATATTTCTCCTATATATCTCTTAATATGTTTGCTTGTTATAATATTACCATGTCATTTCACTATCATGTACCAAAACACTTCTGCTATTACTAAATGTATAATTCCTCATGTATTACCACTATTCATGATGTATTGTAAGCCACATTGAGCCTGCAAAGAAGTGGGATAATGTGGGATACAAATGCAATAAATAAATATAAATAAATTATGAGATTTGAGAATAAAAACAGGAAGGTTTGAATAGCTTCTGGTTAATACAAAGATCTAAAATCTAGCAAGCGCTGGGGAAAAAGCACCTCTTTTGCTGTATAGTAGGGATGGATCAGGAGGGGATCTAGGAGCAACTGAGTTACAGAATGAAGTTTAGGTTGAGAGGAAGGGAGGAACAGAAGGAGATAAAGAGAAGAGGACGTCATTTTCAACTGCTGTCACCATTACTGACCCGCGGGCACCGAAAGGTGTATGAGGACTTGTTTCATCTGCTTGTGGACTTCTGATGAGAGAGTCAAGGTACAATAAGGTCCAGCAGCACTGAATGTTTCTAGATTTCACTGAGTATTTGTTTTATGATATTGTACTGTGTTTTATGTTTGTTATTGAGTCTGTTTGATTATGTACATTATATTTTGTAATCTCCCTTGGCTTTAAAATGGAATATAAATAAACCATAAGTACTCATTAACTTTCTATCTTACAGTGGACTTTGATCCTGGGGAACTGGGTTCAATTCCCACTGCAGCCCCTTGTGACTCTGGCAAGTCACTTAACCCTCCGTTGCCCCAGGTAGAAATAAGTACCTGTATATGTTTGTAAACTGATTTGAATGTAGTTGCAAAAACCACAGAAAGGCTGTATATCAAGTCCCATTTCCCTTTCCCTATTTGAGATTCTACATGGAATGTTGCTAGTGGAGGAGTAGCCTAGTGGTTAGTGCAGCAGACCTTGATTCTGGGGAACTGGGGTCAATTCCTACTGCAGCTCCTTGAGACTCATCACTTAACCATCCATTACCCAGGTACACATAAGTACCTGTATATGCTATGTAAACTGCTTTGAATGTAGTTGCAAAAACCATAGAAAGGCTGTATATCAAGTCCCATTTCCCTTTCCCTATTTGAGATTCTACATGGAATGTTGCTAGTGGAGAAGTGGCCTAATGGTTAGTGCCATGGACTGTGATTCTGGGGAATTGGATTCAATTCCCACTGCAACTCCTTGTGACTCTGGGCAATTCACTTAACCCTCCATTGCCCCAGGTACAAATAAGTACCTGAATATGCTATGTAAACCACTTTGAATATAGTTGCAAAAAAACACAGGCAGTATATCAAGTTCCATTCCCTTTCCCCCCTTACATGCACAAATTTAATCAAGGAGACAAATATTCCTGAACTACAAAAAGTAGAGTCGAATCTTAGTTAATCTGAAAGTTAGGAGGTTATAAAGGCTTGAGTAAAGAAATAGTTTTTAAGCCCTTCTTAAAATGTCTCAACTGGGCTTCTAACCTCAGATTTTAGGGGAACGAATTTCACAGAGCAAGAGAAAGATAGAAATGCTGATTCTCGAGTAGACCTCAATTGCACTTATGACAGTAGCGGGATCACTAATCGATTCTGATTCTATGATCCTAATGACTCTGTTGGGCAGTAAGAAATCAACAAATTAACTAGTTACTGAGGCTGTCCTAGACACAATGCCTTATGTGCTAAAACCAAAATTTAATATTTCTTATGATATAAACAAGGCAGCCAATGTGTTTCCTTAAGCAGCAGTGTAACCTGATCAGACTGCCTGGACCCAGTAATTATTCTTATTAGCATTTGTATAGCGCTACCAGATGCACGCAGCGCTGAACACCTGACATAGAGAGACAGTCCCTGCTCAATAGAGCTTACAATCTAAAATAATACAGACAGACAAGACAATTAAGGGCGAGGGAAGTACTGGGTGAGAGGGAACAAGGGGGGAGGCAAATCAGTAGTGGCTAGGAGCCAAAAGCAGCAGTGAAAAGGTGGGTTTTCAGCATAGATTTGAAAACAGGTAGAGATGGAGCTAGACGTATAGGCTCAGGAAGTTTATTCCAGGCATAAGGTGCCGCGAGGGAAAAGGAATGAAGCCTGGAGTTAGCAGTGGAGGAGAAGGGGGACGACAAGAGAGATTTGTCCAGTGAGCAGAGGTCACGAGGAGGAATGTAGGGAGAGATGAGAGTGGAAAAGTAATGGAGGGCTGCAGAATGGATGCATTTAAAGGTCAGTAAGAGAAGTTTGAATTGTATACGGAAGCGGACAAGGAGCCAGTGAAGTGACTTGACGAGTGGGCTAGTGTGGGTATCAGGGGCGTAGCTACGGGTGGGCCTGGGTGGGCCCAGGCCCACCTGATCTCGGCTCAGGCCCACCCAGTTTTACAGCAGCTGAGCAGCCACAGCCTTAGTTTCTGCTCAATCTGCTGTCGGCCTGCTCAGCCACCTCCCACCTGGTTTTCTCAGCAGTCGCACTCACTGGAAGCTCCTCCTTGGCCAGACGCCGGGCCGCATGTACTCTCGCGCGAAAGTCTTGAGGAGTTGCAGCCGACACCACGCACGCCACCACACTGCCGTCTCTGCCCCCCCCCAGCCTGGCCGGGGCCCACAGTGTGCAGTTGCGCACAGCACGATGGCGCCGCACCACGTCACGTCACACGCAGCGCCGCATGGGAAAGGTCGCGGTTGCAGTCGCGGCTCCAAGTCCACCCTGTGCCCTGTCCTGCCGGCTGGATCTATGCACAGTCACAGCAGCAGCACTCCCCCGCTGCCCCACACAGCTACGGGAGCCAGGTAATAAATACATATGTATTTTAAAATATTTTTTAACGTGTCATGTTTTAATTGATATGCATTTTTGTCTGAAAATACTTGCTGGTGGTGGTGGGCTTCTGGGTGGGGTAAGCACTTCACTGCCTAAGGCAAAAAAGGTATATTTAATGATTAAAATATACCTTTTTTTGGCCCTAGGTAGTGAAGAGCCCACCTCCACCCAGAAGCCCACCACCAGCGAGCATTTTGATTACTCTTGTAACCAAAATGATGGCTCTGGTGGTGGGCTTCTGGGTGCCCACCCAAATTAGCTCTGGGCCCACCCAAAAAGTCAGGTCTGGCTACGCCACTGGTGGGTATAATGATTTTGGCGGAAAATAAGCCGTGCTGCAGAATTTTAGACAGACTGGAGAGGAGAGAGATGACTGAGCGGAAGACCAGTGAGAAGTACATTGCAATAATCCAAGCGAGAAGTGACAAGGGTGTGGATAAGAGTAATAATCCCATGTTCTGAATTCTGTGAAGATGGTTAGTAACATATTTTGGTAGCTGATTAAATAAAGAGTTACCATAATCTAATCTGCTCAAGATTAGTGCATATACTAGTTAGTGTATCATCTATATACTGACTAATTGATCTAATATGGCGTAAAGTCCTGAAACAACTGTGAATTACTGAACGCATTTGAGATTCAAATGTCAATTGTGAATCTAAAGTTACCCTAGTATTCTAATGGTAGAATCAAGTGGTAAAGTGTTGCCTGCTGCTCTTTGCTTGCGTGGAGCTTCCACGCTTGCTCCACTAGTGTTCTTTGCTTGCGTAGGGCTTCCTTATTGCCTCCACTGCTGCTCCTTGCTTGCTCCACTGCTGCTCCTTGCTTGCATAGGGCTTCCTTGCTAACTCCACTGCTGCTCCTTGCTTGCGTAGGGCTTCCTTGCTTGCTCCACTGCTGCTCCTTCCTTGCATAGGGCTTTCTTGCTACCTCCACTGCTGCTCCTTGCTTGCATAGTGCTTCCTTGCCAACTCCACTGCTGCTCCTTGCTTGCGTAGGGCTTCCTTGCCAACTCCACTGCTGTTCCTGCTTGTGTAGCACCTTCCCCTTCCCTTAAAGTATGGTTTCCCACACTGTCCCAGGGATACCACGGCCAGTAAAGTTTTCAAGATATCTACAATGAATATGCTCAAGATAAATTTGCTTAGGATAAAGGCTGGGTATATGCAAATTTTTCACATGTATATTTATTATGGATATCCTAAAAACCTGACTAGTTGTGGGGTCACCAGGACAGACTTGAGAAGTCTGGTTTAAAGATTTCTTTTAGTAAGAGGACCACATCCAAAGGCAGGTACCCAGAAATACAAAGATTTTTCCCTGAGCATTATATACATCAACTGCTCACTTAAACAAGGGTAGAAAAAGAAAATAAAAGCACTAAAGATTTTCCTGGGCTTACTTAGTATGTAACCCTTGAAGGATCAACCTGAAAAGAAATATCCTGTGATAGAAGACACATTCGTCCCTTCCTTTTTGAGTACACTACCAAAAACCTTATCCACACTCTTATCACCTCACGCTTAACTACTGCAACTAGATTCTCACAGGCCTCCCACTAAGCCATTTCTCACCCCTTCAATCTGTTCAAAAGTCTGCTGCACAACTTATATTTCACCAGTGTCGCTATGCTCATATTAGTCCTCTCCTCAAGTCACATCATTGGCTCCCTATCCATTTTCTCATACAGTTCAAACTCCTCTTATTGACTTACAAGTGCACTCACTCTGCAGCTCCTCAGTACCCCTCCACGTTTATCTCTCCCTACTCTCCTCCCAAGAACTCCATTCAATGGGTAAATCTCTCTTATCTGTACCCTTCTCCTCCACTGCCAACTCCAGTCTCCGTTCCTTTGATCATGCTGCACCATATGCCTGGAATAGACTTCCTGAGTCAATGTAAAAAATAAATCTGCACGATCGTACACAAAATCATCCACGCAGACGCACCAATCTACATGCTAAACCTCGTAGACCTACCTCCCAGAAACGCCACAAGATCATCCCGCAAATTTCGCAACTTGAACTACCCCAGCTGCAAAGGACTTAAATACAAGCTGATGCATGCCTCTACCTTCTCTTACATGAGCACGCAGTTATGGAATGCATTACCAACAGACTTGAAAGCAATCAACGAAACAACCATCTTTCGGAAATCTCTGAAAACATTCTTCTTCAACAAGGCCTACAACGAGAACCGACAGCCTCACTAAGTCACCTCACCAACCCACTCAATTATGAACACTGACCTTCTCTAACTTCCCTATTCACTCTCCTCCTTCTTCTTCTTTTCCCTTCCCAATCACCACACATTACTCACCGAATCTGATTTACTATCCGAATTGACAATGTTACAAATCTATGTAAGCCACATTGAGCCTGCAAATAGGTGGGGGAATGTGGGATACAAATGCAATAAATAAATGTGTCAAGCTACAGCTCTGGTCCTCCAAATTTAGACTAAGTCCACTGTTTTGAGGCTGCTTTTAACTCCTATTCACTTGTTCAGTACCCATGTCTGTTTTACCATTCCCACCTTAAGTAATTCCCTTATCCCTTATTTGTCCTGTTGTCTTTCTTGATTAGATTGTAAGCTCTGTTGAGCAGGGACTGTCTCTTACATGTTTAGTGTACAGTGCTGCGTATGTCTAGCAGTAAGCAAAGGTTATATGGAATTGCTGTCCATGGATTTCCCCGCTGTCCAAGCACTTAGTACAGTTGAGAAACTTCTATAGCACACATGTATTCCTCAAAGGTTTTATACTTGGAATTTTATCCTCACTGTAAGTAGCAAATTTCTTTCCAGTGCCCTCATGGAAAGCAACACAATTATTACCCAACACACTCACTCTAAATGACACATCATACCGTTCAACATACACCGGTTGTCAGACTCCTTGTGATGATCACATTCATCAATGTCTATCTAAATGTTTTCCTGTCTAGCCGTGACTGATGAAAGTGGATGTATCTATGCAGGGACCTCCAGCATTGCCCGAGCATGGAGTGCTACATTTGATGAGCTACTTGAGAAAAAAATAGGACATTTTTTTCAGCACCTCTGTGCCCATGGATTTGCCTGGACTGGCAGAGTATCCAGACCTCTTTGCTGTTTGCCTCATAATTCTTCTAGCAGGTAAGGGATTCCTTATTTTCATCTGTACTGCAACGAAGAAAAGCAAAAGTCAGATCAAACAGTACTTATTAGAAATGTGCATTCATTTTGAAATGGACAAAACAGGCTTGTTTGTTTCAAAAATGAAACTAAAACAAAATTCATTCTTGTTGGGTTTGATTTCCCATTTTAACAAGTGCTATTGGCATTCAGCACACAGTATTTGAAAGAGTAAGCATTCCAAAAGGTAAATGAGATGAAACAAAATTCAATAAAACAAACATCCCCAAAATTAACAAAAAACCCCCCCCCAAAAAACCCTGTGTACTTATCTGTAGTTCTTATAGGACAAATTAATTAAGGGCAAGCAGAAGCCTCTCTTGCCTTCTCGCCTTCAAATGCAGAAACCATAATTTAACGTAACAAGCTACTGGACTTATGGAAAAATATTCAGGAAACCAGTACCAGGGATATGGATCTTATTTTCTCTCTTTTCTTTATCTGTAGATAGCATTGTTCTCTTTGATATTTACCTTGCTTCTCTATCAGGAAATTGAAGTTTGGACAAACCCCCAAACTAGATGTTGAATCTTAGTGACTCCATCCTGCATGAAATGTTAAGTGAATAAGAGGAGAAGTTATCAACAAGGGCTACCACTGAAATGTGTTATTTTACTGTTAACCCCAGTTATTAGTAACTAGAACTCATTGCATATAATGGGACCTGTGCTAAAATAACACATCCTAACAGTAGCCCATGTTGATAACTACCTCCCTAAGGGGCCCTTTTATGAAAGGGTTGGTGCATGGCAACCTGGATCTAACGCTGTCCCAATGTGGCCACAAGCGGTAGTTCCGGCTTGAGTGAGCACCATTTCCAGGTTGATAGACAATAGTTTTAGAATTTTTACCACAGCGCTAACTTGGCAGTAATCAGGTTACCGCGGGAGCCCCTACTACCACTTAAATGGGTGAAGATAAGTGCTGCCTGCCACGTGGCCATGCATTAAGAGTAATCTTACCGTATGGCCATTTATATTTGGGGGGGGGGGGGCTTTTTACCCACTGCTTGGTAAAAGGACCCCTAAATGATAAGCATCTAAGAACTTAAGAAACATCATGCTGGTGTGACCAGGGATCCATCTAGCCCAGCATTCTGTCTCTGAACCCAGCAGATTCTAATAGGGAGATCCGTTCCTTACTCCTCACTCCCAGAAGTACAGTATTGTAGAGGTTCATATTCATTAGCATACATTTATTTTAAAAAAATTAGTAAAGGTAATTTAATATGCATTAACTTGTGAATTAACACATGTACAGTACAATTGATCTACATGCTAAGCTTCCTCATCCCCCACCATCACCTTCCCCACCTCCATCCTGCTGCAATCTCCTCTGCTGCTTCTCACACCAGAAGGGACAAAAGACAAAAAAAAAAAAAAAAAGAAAACCACTTGTGGGACCACAGCCATTGTGAACTCTGCTGATGCCACCACTCCCTCCAAGACGTTGACTTCTAATTTTGGAGGCAGCAGAGTCAGAGCACATAGAGGACATAGCCTGGTGTGCGTTTTCACATTATTGCCATTGCTGAAGGTCATAGGAAGTCCCAGCAGCCAGGAAGCCACTGGGGGAGGGGAGGAAAGAAGATGCTGGGGGTGGATAGGGAGATGATGAACAGAAGGGGAGAGAGGGAAGACACTAGATGGAAGGGAAAGATGCTGGACAGAAGGGGGAAGAGAACGATGCTGGGTGCAAGGGGGAAAGGAGATGCTGGATGGAAGGGGGAGAAAGAAGGGAGATGCTGGATGGAAGAGAGAGAGAGGAGATGCTGACATAACTGTTGTTCCACACCCTAAGGATTTTAACTTGCCATACCACACCCCATCCCATCCTACCCCATTGTAGCCCCACTCCACCTTAGCCTCAAACAGCTGTCACTAACCACCTATGCTGATGATATCAGAGACGTTCCCTCCATCAGAACTCACAATCTGCTGTTAGTGTTAAGACACATTTCTTTTTACAATTGTCTATCTGATCCATCATTCAGTAACCCCCCAAATATTGTTGACATCACCCATGAAAAACAAAGGGCCCTGTTTACTAAGGTGCACTAGCGTTTTTAGCACACGATTGCTAGAAACCCCCAAAGGAATATATGGGTGTTTCTAGCGTTAGTGCACACACTAAAAACGCTAGCATGCCTACAGTGCGGCTTAGTAAACAGGGCCCAAAGTGATTGCTGTGACATCCAGAGCTATTAGTGTAATATCAGAGAATCACAGTCTTTTACCTCTAATATTAGAAAGTAATAATACAATTATTAACATCTAACAGCATTGTTTCTTTCTTTTTTTTTTTTGGCTCTGTAGAGCTCCTTTCATTTGGGGTGAAAGAATCTACAATGATAAATAAGGTTTTCACAGTTGTTAACACATTAGTGTTGGGGTTCATTATTGTTAGTGGATTCATCAAAGGGGATATCCTGCACTGGACAATGAGTGAGGAAGATCTGCTGAGAACATTTACCCTTGGCACCAGGTAATAGAGATAATGTCACTGGAATGACCTAGCAAATGTCCTTTTCCACAGTGTCTATTTATTTGTTGTTCTGTCTACCCTATGTTAGCTCAGGGTGAGCCAAAACAATGTACAAATGCATAAAGGTAAACACTTATAACCATCATAAAAATAAGAATAAACAATCTATATAAAAAACAACCAAAAATAAGGGTACAGAAGGGAAAGGGAAATGGGACTTGATACACCGCCTTTCTGAGGTTTTTACAACTACATTCAAAGCGGTTTACATATATAGAAGACAAAGAATAGTTATACCATGTTACAAAATAATTTTTTTGCTGTACACCACTTTGGATTAGTATTTGTTATAGTAAGCAGTGTATTAGTGATACAAACAAAATAATTAAGTACATAAAATAAAACATTAAGGTAATTTTTGAAGGGTCAGTTATATTTACATGCGTGAAAAAGTTAGCTTACAGGTGGAGATGGGCATGCATGTGTAAGTAGCGATTCTCCATAGCAGGCACAAATTTCAAGTTCTGAAAGTGGTATGGGGTGGACTTTTTAAAATATATATGAACTCTTCTTTTAGAAGGGTAATATACTTCAAAAATAATTTCCCCATTAGCATATATACCTGCTCCAAATTATGCATAGCTGTGAGCTAACCGCTGGTTTGGACCTGGGGTTCTGAGGAGTGAGTGAGGGGATAATTCTGTAATCCTTTTTGCCTTAAAACCACCTAAAAAAACCCCAAATTTAAAATGTGGAACTCATCTCTTGAACATGTAGTTTTACAAACTCTGACACTTGTAGGTGTATTTGTTGAAACCTACACATGTAAGTACCTCCGCTTACACATGTAGCATCTGAGTGAAGATGCTTTTTCATGCACACTTTTTTCTGTAAAACAAAGCTGCTCCTGTTCTCTGTGCCAGCAAATATATGTACTCCTGTATGTCCTCCTGCATACTTTACAAAAGGTTTCACATTCAGCATTTTGAAATATCCAGGAGATCTTGAACATCGCAGCTTAGACAACTCTTTTCTGACTTAGATGCCCTGTGCAAAATGGTGGTTCACATTGGGAATGAACAGAGAAGCTTCCAAAATCAAGCACCAATTAGGAATGTACAGAGCTATAGTTCAGTTGCATTTATCTCCAAAAAACTACCCCTGATGTCACTGCCCCATTATCCCCAAACTGCCCCAACCCTAGAAACTACCCTATAAACTTCCCTGCCCAAAGAATTACCCTCCACATCTGCCCCAGTCCCAAAATGTATTCCCTACAACTGCTCCATCATTTTCAGAACTGCCCCAATCTCAAAAACTATTCCCCACAACTGCACCACCAGCCCCAAATTGTCCTCAATCACAAAAACTACCCCATGCATCTATCCTACATACATTCACAAACTTGCAAGCAACAGATGCATATAAGCAGACATAAATAAACACACAACCCCATGCCCACCAAACCGCAGACAACACAAACATTCATTCATTCAACAGCATACATGTTTAGTGCGATTGTCAAGAATTCCATGAGCTATGCTCCACCTGCTTTTCCCACTTATATTTGAATTATTGTTTTTCTATTTTCAAGTGATGTTTTATTTGAATACTGTATTGTTTTCTTTTACTTGGGTTTTGTTTTAATGTCCTCTTTCAACCTACTTTACTGTGCCCACAGCACCCTGGTCTTTCCAAGAAATCCCCTATCCATCTCTTAGCCAATCCTCTATCTGCTTTGCTTCAAAGAATTATTGAGTTTGGTGTGTCTCAGACCAATGTTACTGAATGTACATTTAATTAATTTGAAATAATAATAATAATAAAGAGCTTTACTACTGAGTAAAACAACAATAAGATATGTTGCAAAGTTTAACTGTTGTACCTTGCATGCGGCCAAAACAGTGGTTATGAAATTCCAATCAATGGTAAATCCTCTTTTTGGAGATTTTGTATGTGGATTACATTTAGCTGCTTATATGAACTCACCAGGAGTATAATTGTTTGCATGATAGCCTCATAAAGATTTTATGTTTATTTTTTTCCCCCAGGCATAACCAGTCTCTGGCTGATAACATCACAAATAACTTTGGAGTTGGAGGTTTCATGCCGTATGGATTTAGTGGAACCTTGGCAGTAGGTGCTACGTGTTTCTATGCCTTTGTTGGCTTTGACTGCATTGCAACTATGGGTAAATAAAACATTTAAGGAGAGTCTTTGCACTTACCACATGGCCATTTCGGGGGAAGCACTTACCGCCACTCATTGAGGTGGTGGTAAGGGCTCCCGCACTAACCCGACGGTAATCGGGCAATGCGCAGTGCTGCCTGATTACTGATGGGTAACCCCCTGGAATTTCTGTTAGCACTGGAAATGCCGCACGCTGGGACGGAACTACTGCTGGAGGTTGTGTTAGGCCTGCGGTACTTCTGATTTGCCGCACGGCAACCCTTTCGTAAAAGGCCCCATAGTGAGTAAATGCAAAGAATCATATATGTGGGCAGGGCAGGACATGGGTGGGGGCTCTCACATGTGCAGAACTTATATCCGCAGTTACACCAGATCTATGGCTGGTGTAACTGCGGGCATGAAAATGTTAAGCATCCGATTAGGCTGATATTCTGTAATGGAATCTGGGTGCCCACATGTCATTATAGAAAGTGCCCCAAAGTATCCAAAATTGTAAACGAAAATCAAGAATTACAGCTCAAAAGCAGCGAGTGTACTACAATTATACATGCACCCGGTGTGACTGCGACTTTCAGGCATCACCCAGCCTCTAGATGGTGGAGAAAAAAGGCCTCAGTAATACCACCCAGCCAGCCAGTACTTTTCCAGCTATAAGGCGTGGGCCCGGTATACCATCATAAAAAATCTCCACAATTTCTTATGCTTGAGTGTTCACCAACAAGTCCAAGTGACAAACTTGCGCATATATGCAGAACACAGAATGCAGATAATAAAAAGTGATGTAATTTTATACAATATTCATTCCCATCACCAAATTGCCACTATACATCAGATAAACAACTTCGGTGCCACAGACCCTAGTACTTATCTGAAGATCAATCCAATGTCTCCAGTCCATCCAGCGCTGCGCTGCTCCAATCGCTCACCAAGTTGAATCCACAAAACCCAACAGGGAGTCTCCATTTCGCCAGAGCTACATCAGGGGTTCTACTCCTGTGTCCAGAGTCTCAAATGCGTGTTTGAGACTCAGTAGAACCCCTTTCTGTGCTCAGCACATTTTATAGAATAGTGCTAATTGTTGATTCCAGCACCCAACTTTTGGCATGAGGACTTGCCTGCCAAAACCTGGAGTAAATCCTGGTGTACAAGTTGGGTGCACAACCCTGGTATTCTATAACACTGTGCCTAAATATTTGGAGCACCCCTAACCCACCCATGCCCTTCTCATATCCATGCCCCTTTTGGGTTCCATGCGAGCAGGGGCGTAGCCAGACTTCGGCGGGAGGGGGGTCCAGAGCCCGAGGTGAGGGGGCACATTTTATTCCTCCCCCCCCCCCGCCATTTTTTGACCTCCCTGCCACCACCACCACCTTTGACCCCCCCCCTCAGCCGCCAACCCTTTTGACCCCCCTCTTCCCGCCGCCACCAACCCTCCCCTGCCACTGGGTACCTTTGCTGGCGGGGGTCCCCAACCCCCGCCAGCCGAAGTCCTCTTCTCCAGCGTGGCTATGTTGCTGATCTGCAAGGGCAGGCTTCTGTTTTCTGTGAGTCTGATGTCCTGCACGTACGTACGTACAGGACGTCAGACTCACAGAAACAGAAGCCTGCCCTTGCAGATCAGCAACGCGGCTGCGCCGGAGAAGAGGACTTCGGCTGGTGGGGGTTGGGGACCCCCACCAGCAAAGGTACCTGATGGCAGGGGAGGGTTGGCGGTGGGATGGGGGGGTTGAAGGGGTTGGCGGGGGGGGGGGGCAGGGCCTAATCTATGGGGGCCCATGCCCCCATGGCCCCACGTAGCTACGCTCCTGTGTGAGACACTTTGGTCGCGTACAATGATGACACTAGCCTTAAGCCACATGAGGCAGGGGCCTCAGGTGGCACTCTTCCTGGAGAGGCATCTCCCCCTTCCTTCCTCCACCCTTTCCCTGAGTTAACCTTCTCTTCCCATTTTCCAAAAGGCGGAGGCGGCAGCAGCAATTCCCATATGCTGCCCTGCCACCGGCACTGGCCTCTTCTCTTTACTGTGGCCTGCCTCTCTGATGTAATTTCCTGTTTCCTCAGAGGTGGGCCGTAGTAGAGAAGAGGCCGTTGCCAGCAGCAGGGCAGCATATGGGAATTGCTGCTGCCAACTCCTTTTGGAAAATGGGAAATAGTAAATTCAGGGTAGAGAAAGGAAAGGGGGAGATGCCAGTCCATGGCCTGGGGGGGGGGGGGGCAACATCTCAGCCCTGCCTCAGGCAGCATCTTACCTTGGGCCACCCCTGGTCATGTAGCATTATATAATAGCGTGTAGACAGATGGACACATAAATCCAAATTAGTGCCAATGAACTCTAATTAATGCCAATAATTGGTTGTTAGCATCCAATGATTTAATTCTGTGCTTTGCGTCCAACTTTGGGTCACCTGTGTAGAATCCGGGGGATTTTCACTGGTTCTCAACAGCTGATTTTCTTGTAACTAATCAATCATGTTTTGAAAACCATAAAACCCAGATTTATACCAAAAAAAAACTGATGTGTCTGTTTCCCAGGAGAAGAAGTAAAAGACCCCCAGAAATCAATCTCGCTTGGAATTCTGATGTCCCCTACTGTTTGCTTCCTGGTATTTTTGGAGGTTTCAGCTGCTCTGATTCTCAGGATGCCCTATCACCTTCTAGATACCATGAGTCCTCGGCCCGTGGCCTTCTATTATGTGGGATCGAGTGTGGTCAAATATGTATGCCACGATTGTGACTGTATTCCATGCCTACACTCACCTCGCCTCCGGGTGACCAGGCCTATGGCTGCTGTAGACTGTCTTCTTCCTGTTTCCCAGACATGTTCCAGAGTTCATTCCAGTCCTGATGTTCCAGCACTCCAGACTTTCCCTGGTGCTTCTCCTGCGAAGCTTCACCTGTGACCTCATCTGTAATTGCCTTTATTAAGCACCTGGGAACTTTCAGCCTTGCCTTTGCAACAGAGGTCTTCAGATGAGTTTTCGTCTGTGAGTGCTAGTTGCAGTTCCAGCCTTGCTAGTTCTTGTCTTGTCTTCAGTTTCAGTTTCCATCCTGCTTGGGTCTGCCTTGTTTGTCTTTAGCTTCAGTTCCCTTCCTGCTTGTGTCTGCCCTGTTTGGCTTTAGTTTCAGTTACCCTCCTGCTTGTGGCTGCCCTGTTAGCTTTCAGCTTTCATTCCCGCCTAGCCTGTTCCAGTATCCTGAATCCTGTTCCAGTATCCTGAATCTTGTTCCAGTATCCTGAATCCTGTTCCAGCCAAACCAAGTCCGTTCCAGCATCTGGTTCCAGCTAAGCCAAGCCAAGTCCGTTCCTGCATCCGCTTCCAGCCAAGCCAAGCCAAGTCCATTCCAGCATCCGGTTCCAGCCAAGCCAAGTCCGTTCCAGTATCTGGTTCCAGCTAAGCCAAGCCAATTCTGTTCCTGCATCCGCTTCCAGCCGAGCCAAGCCAAGTCTGTTCCAGCATCCGGCTCCAGCCAAGCCAAGCCAAGTCCGTTCCAGCATCTGGTTCCAGCCAAGCCAAGTCAAGTCCGTTCCTGCATCCGGGTCCAGCCAAGTCCATTCCAGAATTCTGTCCAACCAAGCCTGTTTGAGAGTCCTGAATCTTGTACCAGTCTCTCTGTGTTTAGTTTCGCATCCTGTTGGGTGGTTCACCTGCTGCTGCCGCCCAAGGGCTCACTACTCCGGATCATTCCTTCACAGTCGTGACAATGTGGTGGCAGTCGGATCACTTTGTGCTCTTACAGCCAGGTAAGTGAATTTGCCTGTCAGTTGCTAGTGTGGAGCTTTCTCAGGTTATTTCATTCTTTCCTGAGGTCTAAAGTTATGGGAAAATAGGTGTCATGCAAAAATACTCAAAATGTTAAAGTATAGCATTAACAATTTACGAATGTAAGAGTTACCCTACTGGGTCAGACCTAATGTCCATCTAGCGTCCTGTTTCCAACAGTGGTCAATCCAGGTCACAAGTGCCTGGCAGAGTCTCAAAGGTCAGCAAGATTCCATGATACTTAATCTCAAGTCTATTTCTTTCCTGCTCCTGTGTGCCAGGACCTGTGTTATCAAATTAACGCAATCATCCGGGTCCCGACATACAGGAGCATGAGAGAGACAGACTGAGGGAGCAGAACCTTCTGCCTGCCTCTGGAAGACTTGCCAGCTCTGGGCCCCCCTTGGAGGCTGGGCCCTGGGAATCTTGCCCCCTTTCCCCCTCCCCACCTCTCAGCGGCCCTGTTAAGGACCACCCTAAACCTAGAATATGAGCATTCAAGTTGTGACTGGACACATAGGCGCCGACTCCGTGGGTGCTGTGGGTGCTCGAGCACCCCCAATATTTTAAGTTCAAGTTCCAACCCCAGCCAGCCCTGACCTCTTCTTCTCCCTCAACAGTCCTTGCGGAAACAGGAAATGAGGGTGTGACCAGAGCTCAAAGAGAAGGGAAGGTTGAAGCGCCGAGCCTGCTCGCCTTTCACTGCTGCCGGCCTGGGACCTGAGGTAAGATGACTTAAATTCAAGGTGGCAAGAAGGTGAGGACGGAGGACCGTTGTGGGAGAAGAAGAGGTCGGGCTGGGGTTGGGACTGGCACTCAGAGGAGAGGAGGGGGGCCTGGAACTCGGAGGACAGGGGGGGCTGAAAAGGGGCAGGTAGTGTTTGGGGCAGGTTACTGGACATGGAGGGGAGGGGAGGGAGGAGAAATCGCTGGACATGGAGGGGAGGGGAGAGAAGAGAAATTGCTGGACATGGAAGAGAGGGCAGGGGAGAGATGAGACTTGTATGGATGGAGGGAGCGGAGAGCAGGGGAGAGAGGAGAATTCATTGGACATAGATGAGGGGGACGGTAAGGGAGAGAGGAGAATTGCTGGATATGAATGGAGAGGACAGGGGTGAGAGGAAAATTTCTGGATATGAATGGAGGGGGGAGAAGGAGGAGAAGGGGGAGAGGGGTGAGGGAATGGGGGGAAATGCACCGCCTGTTAAAAAAAATTCCACCACAGCAGCCCTACAAAGGTAAGCAGAATTTTTTTTGGTGGGGGGGGAATCACAAGTCTGAATCCGAGATTGGATTAAAGAAAATAAAAAGAAGAGAAAGGAGCCAGTGGGGATGCCAAATAAGAGGGAGTTTCAACACAGATTGTTTTATGGACCAGAGTGAGCATCTTAAACTGTATGCAAAAGACTAAAGCTATCCTATATAATAATTCTCACCTCCAACGTTCTATGCGTCTGGCTGCCTGTGTCCATGGCTTTCTTCAGACTTGGTCTGCTAGGCTCCGAAGCCCAGGCTGACGTCACACGCAGCACTGACCAACCGCACGAAAGCAGCACGAGGCCGCGCCCCTGCCGCCCTTGCCGCCACGCCCCTCTCCCAAGGTCACTGCCGCTGTTGCTCACCCCTTCACCCCCCCAAGGTCACCACTGCTCCCCTCTCCACCCCCCTGAGGTCGCTCTTCAAAATGGTCACCGAGACTTCAGCAGAAGTCTTGCGAGGCCGCCGCTGGAAGTCTCAGCGGCCATTTTGAAGAGCGATCCGGCAACGGGGGAGGGTCAGCACCGGTAGTGGTCAGGCAAGACTGGGGATCTTTCCTGCCTGCCCCGAAGCATTCGCTGGACAACCTGGGTGGCTAGAGGGGGGGCAGGGGGAGAGGAGGGTCACTGGAGGGGGGCAGGGCAGAGAAGAGGGTCGCTGGACATGGGTGGCTCGGGGGGCAGGGGAGAGAGGAGAGTTGCTGGACATGGGTGGCTGGAGGGGGGCAGGGGGAGAAGAGGTCGCTGGACATGGGTGGCTGGAGGGGGACGGGGGCAGGGGAGAGAGGAGGGTCATGGGTGGCTGCTCACAGACAGTCTGTGTATCGCACACATACTCTCTCACACTCTGTCTCTCACACACACTCTCTCTCACACACACACTGTATCTGTGTGAAACACACTTTCTGTCTCTCACACTTACTGTGTCTCAGATACGCAGTTGCACACACTCTCATTCTCACACACACACACACTCCCTCACAGACACACTCGCAACCAGTCTCACTCTCTCTCTGTCACACACACACACACTCGCACATTCACTCTCTCTCTCTCTCACACAGTCACTCTCACACACACTCTCTCAAACATACACACTCCAAGGAAATCCTTGCTAGCGCCCATTTCATTTGTGTCAGAAACGGGCCTTTTTTACTAGTATTGTCTATATTAGAGAGGTATCTACCGAAAGACAGTCCTTTACAAATGCAAATTCTTATTTGATCACCAGTTCCCAGTCTTCCCAATGTTTTCTCATGTGCACAGTAATGGTGGTGAATCTTCCATTGGGCCTGGACTCTTTCTTCAGAACTCTCTTGGTTCCTTCACAGCTTGCTTGGCTGCATGTTTCCCATGCCTCGGGTCATCTTTGCTATGGCCAGAGATGGGCTACTCTTCCAATCCCTGGCCAAAGTTAGCACCCGCCAGAGCCCTGTAGTTGCCACCCTGGCATCCGCAGCTATTGCAGGTGTGTTAATGAAATGGGGGGATTAAAGAAACAGTACTAATCAATACTCTTCAGAACATGAATTTAGCTCTTTCTTCTTTCTGTCTTGTTCATAAGTTTTCTTTTCTTTGGGGCCCTTTTACAAAGCAGCAGTAAGCACTAATGTGTGCTTACTGTAACATAGGGTTAAGTAGAGGATAAATAAAAAAATTAAAAAAATACTTACCTGGGACCGAGGAGTCAGTTGGCAAGGCAGGGGAGGAGAGGCAGAGAAGAGATAAGCTGCAGGAGGAGCGCTGAGTTTTCTAGGCCCTGCTGTTGGGGCCTGAGGCGCAGGGGGCAGGGGTGCTGTTTCCAGAGACCCGGGATGGTTGGGCACGTTCCAGGGTCCAGTGTGTTGGGTTCAGTGGTGTGCTGGAGCAGGCTCTCACAGACTCGCAAGAGCCGGTTGTTAAGTTTTTAAGAATTTTGGGAGCCGGTTGTTAAAGTAGGGCCCTCCATGGCTACTTTAACAACTGGCTCCCAAAATGTGGGCTTGGGCCCCCTGCTGAATTATTTTTTACTTTGCTGGTGGGGATGCTGAGCCCTGCCAGCCAAGTAAATAGACTACTGCTGCTCCCTGCTCCTTGTTTCCAGCTCTGGGAAGCAGGCTGGGACTTCTCGAGCATGTGAGAGAAGTTCCAGCATGCTGCTCAGAGCAAGACGTTGGGAGTGGTGGCAGTCCATTTATTGGCTGCCAGCAAAGGTATGCCTAGCGTGCCCGCATGAAGGGAGGGAAGAGAGAGAGGCAAGTGTTGCTCCCCCCACCCCCCGGCCACTCCTGGCCTTTCCAACTGCCGAGATGGCTACGTCCGGAGAAAGAGCCTGTTGTTAAAAATTTACCAGCACACCCCTGGTTGGGTTAGGGGCTCGCCGTGGTTTTGGGGCTCGTTCTGGGCTGCTGGTCTGTTCCGGGGCCTTGGGGGTCGTGCTGGTGGGTCGGTGGTGCTGCGGGTGTCAGCGCTGCAGTTTTGGAAGGCCAGCGGTTTTGGGGGCCGGTGCGGTGACTGTGGACGCTGCAGGAGGCAGCGCAGAAGTTTTTCTGTCTCCCGGGACGCGTGGTTGTCTGGGAGGGTCATCGGGCCCGTTTTCGGGGCTGAAGAGGAGTGCTGCAGAAGGCAGCGATGCGGGGGAAGGCCTGCCCGACGAAGAAGATGGCTGGAGAGGGAGAGATGTCTCCAGAGCGAGGGGGCACGTGCATTTTGGGCCGGCTTCGGAGGATTTTTGTTTTTGTTTCCGGTTTTGGCTGTGGACGTCGGGGACCGGAACCAGCGGTAGCCCACACGTGAGGGGAAAATCAGGAAAGCAGGTAAGGGGTTTTTGGCCCAAAATTTAAATTAGTTAATTTTTAAATTGTATTAATGTGGTTTTTGATTTTTAGAAATTAAACGGTTAATGATTTTAAATTCTGTTTTGGATTTGGGGTCAGGGGATTTTTTTGGGATTTTTGTGGTCTGTTAATTCTTGAATTTTTATATTTTTAGGGGGTTTTAAGAGGGGGGGGGGTCTGGTTTTAAGGAGTTAGGAAAGAGTTAATTTTCTAAATTTGAAGTACTGTGTCCGGGGGGTGATTTTGGAATTTTTGAGATAGGTTTTAAATTTGGGGGGAAATTTTTACTGGGATTTTTAGAAGGTTGTTGTGAGGCGGGGGTTAAATGTTGGGATTTTTAAATTTTAAAGTCACAGTTTAATAGGGGATGGGCAGTTTAATTGGCATGGGAAATTTGGGATATTTTGGTGGAAATTTGGAGGGTTTTTATTTTAATTATTGATTTCCCCATTGATTTCTATGGGAAATCTTTAATTAAAATGGAGATTGAGCAGTGCTGCTCAACATTCCGCTTGTCAGCAGGAGGGTTCGGAATGTTGAGCAGGACTAGGGATTGGCTGGCTGGGTTCGGAACCCCAAGCTAAGGGTCCGTTTCCCAGGTAACGGTCAGTGAGGCAGTTGGCAGAGCGCTGGTGACTGAGGAGGTGGGAGGAAGTGTTTTTGGTGGTGTGGCTGAAGTGGTGAGTTTGGAGTGGTTTTGGGAAGGTTGGAAGTGGTTGATGGTTGAGTTTGGTGACAGGGAGGGCATTGAGTGAGGTTGGATGCTGGAGAGTGGTGATTTTAAAGCATTTTGTGTTTTTTGGGTGAAATATTGTATGGGTGGAGATAGGGGGGTGTTAATGGTGTGAGGTGGTGTATATACGTTAGTGCTCTTTAGCGTAGGGATTATATAAGTAAGACTAGGGGGTATTAGCGAGGGTATTGTTATTTTTATTTTGTTAGTTAGTAGTTGCCCAGTTTATATATATATATCAATGTCATTTAGTATGGGGGGTGGGAAATATTGTTAAGGAGTTAGGGTTTTCCTTCCTTTTGGTTTGCTTAAGAGTGAGGTGTAGGTACAGAGGCGACGGTCGCAAGGGAGTTCCTGGAAACATCTTGGGCCCCAACGCAAGACAGAACCCGAGCAAAATCTGCACGAGGTGGTGGCTGCTACTGTGTGGTGACTATATCCTGCACAAACATTCAATCTAATACTTACCTGGGGTGATCGCTGTTCAGAATACCTGCAAGATATAACGAGTGCACACAAAGTATCATTCTCTTATGATCATATGTTTAAAATTTAAAGTTAGATAAGAATACATTTGAAGTTGGATAAGAATACATTTGACATTTAAGGTTATGGGAGAAATACTTATCTGATCTAAGCTGTTGTTTTAGTTAAGCTGAGCTGCATCTGTAATAGAAGAAACCAAACGAGGAATTATTTTCTGCTAAAAGAGATATTAATTAAGTTTTCCATTTGCTGTTAAAAAAAAAATAAATGTTAACTTTATGGTAACAACTGTACTGCATTTGTGTCTCCTTAACACAAAAAGAATCCAATTTTAGTTTCTTTTCCCTGTGCACTCTTTGAGAGCGTACAGCGTGGTTAGTGAACCTGTATCACTCCCTGTGTTCTGTGGTGCAAAACCCTTACCTGGCGCAACTACAACCATCAGGGTTTGGGTTTACGCACCTTCCCAACGGAACACAGAGGGGTGATTACATTACCGCGTGCTAAAAACAGGGGACACGCTCAGGCATCCCACAGTAGTTCTGACATCGGTGTGTGCCAATCCTGTGTTAAAAAATATTTTTTACCATGGGGGTGTGTATGGAGGTGGAGAGTAGGCGTGCTCTGCTGCACTAATTGGGTAGTGTGGGTAAAGCATCGCACACTGCCTGATTAGCGTGGGGTTAGCGTGAGAGCTCTTACTGCCTAGTAAATGGTTAGAACATAAGAACATAAGAGTAGCCATACTGGGTCAGATCAATGGTCCATCTAGCCCAGTATCCTGTTTTCCAAACAGTGGCCAAGCCAGGTCACAAGTACCTGGCAGAAACCCAAACCGTAGCAACATTCCATGTAGAACCCCAGAGAATAGCAAGATTCTGGAATCCTAAAGAGTGACAAGATTCCATGCAGAATCTCAAAGAGTAGCAACATTCCATGCTACAAATCCCAGGGCAAGCACTTGCTTCCCATGTCTGCCTCAATTGCAGACTATGGACTTTTCCTCCAATCACCAATAATATTATGTTTCCATGTTTGGTTGCTTCTCTAATCTCTGTTGACTGGATGTTGTTGTTCACTTGCTTAGTGTAAGAGACAGTATTAGAGGAACAGTATTAGTATCAGTATTAGTGGAACAGTATTAGAGAACTTTTACTGTTCAGTTTCCTTTGAACTACAAAATTCTAGCACTATCTGATCTAGGCAGATTAGGAGTGAGTTGGGTTTCCTGTTTACTCATTTTAAGACTTGATTTGCAGCTGTCTGACATCATTCTGCCTTCCTGCTGGCAATACAGTGCCCTTCCTTCATAACTGTAACAGCTAACTATGTAAATTTTTGTTCAGTATTTACATCTTTAAATAATTCTCAGGAGGAAATAGGATTTGATGGTTACAACTGTACACTGTTGACAAGTAGTACTAAACAATTCTGAATGAAATAAACCCAGATCTTAGAAACTTAGAACCGTCTCTTTCCATGAATCTACAAATAAATACTGTATCTATATGCAATTCACCTTGAGCTGGAAAGGCAAATGATCAAATAAAAAAATCCATAGTTACTAATAATATTTTTGACAATTTATTTATTTTTGACAATTTGGCTGCCAAATACATTGGATCTTCTAAAACAATAAATAGCCCTTTTACCAAACTACAGTAAAGGTAGCCTCTGTGCGCCCTTATGCAGGTCTTTCCCAGGGCTGCCGAGAGACACAGCTGGGCCCAGGCCAAAACCGCCCCCCCCCCCCATCTGGGCCGCCGCGATGCTGCCCCCCACACTCCCACCCTCCCACACTCATGCCACACTCCCCACATTTGCGCTGCCCGCTTCCTTACCTTCTATGTCTGACTGCTCCTGCTGCTGTGTGCTGGGACCCCGATGATTGCATTAAAGTGATATCCTGGGTCACCTGGCTTATCACATTAATGCAATCATCTGGGTCCCGGCCAGCATGCAGAAGCAGGAGAGAGACAAACCCAGAAGAAGCCTGCCGGCACCAGGCCCCCCTTGGAGGCCAAACCTGGTGAATTTTGCCCCCCCCCCTGCCCCCCCCCCTTGGTGGCCTTGGTCTTTCCCACGCGATGAGGCCATTTTTACCACAACAGTAAAATGGTTGAAAATCCTATTTTCTGTATTAATGGCCACATGCTAATTTTCCCATTAATGCATGGCCATTAGCATGTGAGTCCCTATCACCACCAATTTTGTGGGCGGTAAAGGCTTATGCACTAACTCCACATTAATCAGTTAACGTACGGCAATGTAGCTGCACTAACCAATTAACACAGAACACGCCTACTCTCCATCCCCAGTGGTAAGCACTTTTGTACTGTGGTAATTATATACATATCTCCATAGACTCCTGATGCAGGCGGTAAATGCCGAAACACGGTACCGTGTCGAGTCAAGTAGAGTGAAGCTTATACAAGCTTTTTGTGATTTAGCAGTCTACAATAAAAGACTGCTTTACGTCAACTGGTGTTGGACTTTCCATCCATTCCCCCACTCCATATTTTCTCATTATGTATCCTACATATATTTGGCTACATAAAAGGCTACTATTGGTCTGTGCAAGCAAAGCAGGTTGCTACATGCATTATGGTTTATTTGAGTTTGATATGCCACTTTTAGGGTACCCGGTCAAAATAGCCGTGACAAAATGGCCCCCAACAAAATAGCCCTGACAAGAAAGCTCCTGACATAATAGTCCCTGACATAACAGCCCCTGTCAAAATGACCTGCCCACAATATAGCCCTTGACAAATTAGCCCCCTGACAAAAGGACCCGATCAGGCTGCCCAGTATATGGCACTGCATTTTTTTCCCTAATAATCTTACCTTGCCAAACAGAATAAGGTTGGTAAGACTATGAAAATGATGACAATGTTGTTGTTTTTTTTAATTAGCATGTTGATGGAAGAATAGTTTCCTTAAACAGCAGATCAGATCATGAATACCAATTGGTAGCTATAGAATTTTATTTATTTATATATGCTTTATACAATCCAATGTAGGTAGGAGGCTTTATCAGTGAAGATTTGACTTGTAGTTTATCATTTTTTTTTGTAATGTGTTATTTTTTTCTAGGGGGCCATTTTGTCAAGGGTTATTTTATGGGAGGGGCAATTTTGTTTGGGGCTGATTTGTCAAGGGCTATTTTGTTACAAGGCTGTTTTGTCGGGCTATTTTGTCAGGGCTTTTATGTCGGGTGCCCACTTTTAGTGCGTGTACGTCAAAGCAGTTTACAGAGTAAAACAGATACAAAAAAAGAACTCAAAATAGAATAAAAATAATGGCTAAATACATTACAAATAGTAAAATGCATGACTTAGGTACTCCATTATTTGCTTAAGAAAGAGTAGATCCAGTGTGGTTCTCCACTACCCCTGTTTTAGGAGACACAACACTGAAACTCCAAGTTGCTACTCTTCTTTCTCTTTAAGAACATGTTCCCACAAAGTGGTAGTTCCCTCAAGAATAGAAAGAATTTATAAAAGTGAAAGAAGGTAATGCATGTTATTTTGTTTGTTTTTGCAGCCCTGATGGCTTTTCTCTTTGACTTAAAAGCCCTGGTTGACATGATGTCTATCGGGACACTGATGGCATACACGCTGGTGGCCTGCTGCATCCTCCTTCTCAGGTAAAGCCGAAATTAACTATTACGGGGTAGATGCACTGGGCAAGGGTAGCAGAAGAAATCAATGCACTGATGTGGTGTTCTACAAATGTTTCCAAGAAACCAGGGACCCTTTTTGCTAAGGTATGCTAGCGTTTTTAGTGCACGCTAATGCTAGAGACACCCATAGGAATATATAGGTGTCTCTAGCGTTAGCGTGTGCTAATTTTTAGTATGTGCTAAAAACACTAGTGCGCCTACAGCGCGGCTTAGTAAATAGGAGCTTAACTGAACTAATTGTACAATACATGCTTAAAAATAGCAAAGCCCAAACCAAAAATCCATTAAAACTGAAATACAGAAAAAAGCTCTAAGTCTAACTGAGAAGACAGTAGTGTATAAGCAGCTCTGATGTGTGTCTCACTTCTGCTTCCACTGGGGGTGTCCCAATGCTAAGATGTAAACTAACTGGATTCATGTGTGTATTGATCAACATATCGAAAACAAAACAAAAAACCTTGAGATAAAAATAAAATTAAAAATAGGGGCCGATATTCAGACCAGCTAACTCCCATGGTCAGCGCTGAACCTGGTTATTCAATGTCGGACCGTCTCCAGTGACTGGCTTTAAATGTCCAATTTATTTTTAGGTGGTTTAAAGATAACCGGCTGAGTCTATGTCTCATACTCTGTTTCATCTCTACCTATAGGTACCAGCCTGGGGAAGATTCACAGGAGACTTTAAATGAGAAAGCTGTGGATCAAAATCTCTGTTTGCTCTCACTTTTTCACCCTGCTGTAATCCCAACTACACAGTCATCTGCCCTGGTAACTTATTCTGTCACTTTTATTGGTAGGTATGACAGAATAGTAATAGGCATCATTTTATTTATTAGGATCTACTTTTCTGAAGCAATTCATCCAAGGCTTTGTACAGCAAGAATAAGTTGAAAATAGGCAACAGACAATTACAGCAGCAAAAATATTCAAATAACATTATATGGCATATGCCATAGATCATCTTAACAGACAGCATAGGGTTGGTAGAACACATAGATAAATAAAATAGGGTAACAGAAGTCAGACTGGTAGCGCTATAGAAATGATTTGTAGTAGTAGTAGTAGAGCATAAAGGGACTGATTTCAAGAAAGTTGCACGTGAAGTCAGAAGGGTGCATGGATATGATCTCAGCTAGGGTAGGAGTGGATAAGCACCTTCTGCTACAGTATGTACAACCGGTGTTAGTCCTTGTGTGTGTGTGTGTGTGTGTGTGTGTGTGTGTGTGTGTGTGTGTGTGTGTGACTAGCAAGTTAGTTGCTCCCTCCTTTAATGACTTGGGGGGAAAAAACAAACTTTGCCCTGCTTCCTAAAGTGGCGATAGTCCTCACTTTATTATTCCCTTATCTCTTGTTTGTCCTAATTAGATTGTAAGCTCTGTCGAGCAGGGACTGTCTATTCATGTTCAAGTGTACAGCGCTGCGTACCTCTAGTAGCGCTTTAGAAATAAGTAGTAGTAGTGTTGAGAAAAGCCATTTAGGGAGTGCATTCCAGAGCGCGGGGCTATTCCAGAGAAGGCTCGTTGGTGGATGTCACATCGTATAATATCCTTTGGAGAGGGTGTGATTAGGGATACTCCTTGAAAGGACATTAGTGACCTTGGAGATCTATAGAGGGAGATCCTGTCCTTCAAGTACTGTGACCTATTTTCTTTAAGGGCCTTGAAAATCAGACATGGAGTTTTAAATTTAGCCCTTTATCGTTCTGGTAGCCAAGTTTTTGCAGAAATTGTGTGATATGGTCCTGTCACTTATAACTTTCTATCAGTCTTGCTGCAGCATTCTGACTTAACTGGAGCTGGTGCAAACCCTTTGTAGTAAGACCACTGTAAAGAGCATTACAGTAATCCAGTCTTGATGTTATCATGGTGTGAACTACCGTACTGTGACAAGATTGCCTTCTCAATGGAAGGAGAAAGGCAGCGTAGTTGTAGCAAATGATAGAAGCAGCTCATGAAGGTTGCTTGGAGTTGGGGGGGGGGGTGGGGATCAGTTTAAGCATTGAGCACTAAAATGCACCATGTTTGCATAGCAGAGTCCTGTGCTAGGCCCCATTTCTGGCCACCCTATGCTCAAACAGACATTATTCTAAGAGTGATATCACAACACTTAACACTGCACCACCCTTACAAATATTAGGCTATATCTGGGAAAGAAATTAAGGAAGTGTCATATTTATTTTCGCTTAATGTGTTATTCAACCAAAAGGGCAGACCCCGTAGAAGATGCAGTTTATATTCAATACTTTTTGTCGATTTACCATATTGGGTCTTGCAAACCGTTTGCCTTGTTGCTTTCTTGGAATGTGTTACTAAATGTCAGATTACTATTTTGTATAATCTGGCTTCAGCTGTTCAGATCTGATGACCCCCTGCTATTGCTTTGTCATTTCCAGTTATTCTAGTCTGTATTATTAGTGTGGTCTCAACAGTGGGACTAGAGTGCTTACTGTCCACTGGAGTCTGGTGTATTATCTTGGTGGTTGTAAGTTTCCTGGGTGTCGAAGTAGCCATACTAATCATTTGGAAGCAGCCACAGAATCAGCACAAAGAATACTTCATGGTAAGCTATAAATGTGTAGAACATTAAAATCAAGGATCTTATTTTTAGGGATAGAAACTAGTGTTCTCATAACTGTGTCAATCCTAGAGAAACCTTTTACTAAGGAAATCAGAACCTTACCAAAAATCTATTAGAAAAGGAACTGATATCGTTTAGTATACATGATTTGTTCTCTTGTTTTGCATGTTCTTTAAATACCATGTGTTCAAAACTGGCAAATTGGGCATTATCACTTCTATATGTACTGAACTCTTCTACAGAACCTTTGACACTCTCAAATCCAAAACATAAACTGTAGAAACTCCATTCTTACTGTTATGGAGTGATGTTTGAAAAAACCACTGGGAGGAGGAAAGACCTCAAAAAACACCTGAGTGCTGGGATTCATTTTGCAGCCAGTATCTTTAAAGGACTTTCCAGGCTCATACTCATCATTGGCCAAAACCTCCTTCAAACCCTTACATTTGTGTATTTTTTAAAAATATTAGGGTTTTTTAAATGTCTGCTTATTAGTGTTCAAACAGAAAATACATCAACTTGTGTACTCAAAAATAATGACAGTCACTTAGCTTTCAAAACTTGCTAGGCTGTTGAACACCCGGTGTCAATACTCCCAACGGGACCCGTTTCGCCCGCCGGCTTTCCCAAGGGAAGTTTCACTGGCGTTCTGAAAAAAACAGTATAGTTGGGCATTATACCACACAAGATTCTGGACTAGCACTATCACAACCACTGGCTTCCGACGCTGCCAGCCGTTCCTTGTGATCTCGGGATAAAAATGGTTTTATGTTACCACCTCTGTCTCAAGCAACATTAGACTCTACAAGCAGTGAGTCAGCTTTTTTCTTCTAAGCTCCTCTACAGAAGGTGCTCCCTTTTTATCTAAAGAATGAGAATAATATATTGCAGTGCAAAAAGGGCAGGAAGACATACTTCTTCAACTTGCCCTTTCCACCTGACTGTGATGGGATGACAGTAGTTGATTCTTGTTTTGCTTTGTTACTCCTTGTTGTTAATTTATGATGAATGTTTTAATTCGTAAATTATGATTATGGTTTAGTCATACGTAAGTAGTATTGAAGACAACTCTGGTTCTCCATGCATGAAAGGCATCATATAATACATTATAAATAAACTATAGTGATTGTAAATTAGGTAAACCAAATGAATATTGTCCTGTAGTACAACCAGAAATGCTAACTAAAGCACATGTTGTCTGGAGTGGAGGAGTAGCCTAGTGGTTAGTGCAGCAGACCTTGCTCCTGGGGAACTGGATTTGATTTCCACTATCACCTCCTTGTGATTCAGCACAAGTCATTTAACCCTCCATTTCCTCAGGTACAAAATAAGTACCTGTCTATAATAACCACAGAAAGGCAATAAATCAAGTCGCTTCCCCTCTAGCATGATGTATCAACAATATGCAAAACTAATTCCTTATCCTCTACATTTTTTATATGCTCTAAGTTTCTGATATTTCTTTGCACATACACAGTCCAGCTAACATTGGAAATTAAACTCATGAAGTGACTTCCTTTAACTGTATCAATTCAGCCCTTCAACTAAAATTAGAAATATGTTAATGAACGTTATCCTAAAATGTCAAGCTAGACCTTATATAGCAAAATAGGGTCTTGTTAGCAATCCAGTGCTCCTAGGCTCAGCTACTGCATGTCATCTTTAGGATAGTCTGGGACAGCTACAGGACATTTCCCCTTACACCAGGGGCAAGAATTCAGGAGGATTATTGATAATGAAACTATAGAAACAAAACCTGTTCATTTTTCAAGGTGTGAGGTAGCTTCAGTTTCTTCTCATGATCTTGAATTTATTAAATAACTATTCCGTTTCTGACACAAATGAAACGGGCGCTAGCAAGGTTTTTCTTGGAGTGTGTATGTTTGAGAGAGTGTACGTGAGAGTGACTGTGTGAGAGAGAGAGAGAGTGAATGTGTGTGCGTGTGAGAGAGAGTGTGAGTCTGGGTGCGAGTGTGTGTGTGAGAATGAGAGTGTGTGCAAGTGTGTATGTGAGACACAGTGTGAGAGAGTGTGTGTTTCACACAGGTACAGTGTGTGCGAGAGAGAGAGAGAGTGTGTGTGTGAGACACAGACTCTCTGTGAGACTGAGTATATGAGACCAAGAGAGTGTGTGAGTGACTGTGTGACGCATAGAGAGTGAATGTGATACAGTGTGAGACATAGAGTGTGTGAGAGTGAGAGAGAGAAAGACATTGACTGAGAGAGAGAATGTGTGTGTGACAGAGATACCTCCCCCCCTCTGTGGTGTCAGGCCCCCCTCCCTCCCTCTCTCTGGTGTCAGGCTCCCCCCCTCTCTCTCTCTGGTGTCTGAGCGTTACTGTGCAGGACGCTGAGCTCTGGCTGTGCTTCAAGGAACAGACCAATCCTATTTAATAGAATGCACCTCCAACATTCTGAAGCTGAGAAACCTTGTGTGGTTGGTCACTTCTGCTTGTGAGGAACCCGGAAGTATGTGATGTCAATTCAGGAGATGGATACAGAGAGCAGGAATGCCTCAACCATGCAGTCAGCTTCAGAATGTTGGAGGTGTGTTTTATTATATAGGAGGATGATCTGAAAATACAGAGTTTAAAATTGCTGTTTGTACCAGGTAGAATAATTTTTAAAGCTGTTTTACTGATATTTAATTTAGATTTCATGATATTCATACGTACAGTTGGGAAGGTTTCAAATAAATTAAAATGGTGTGCATTAAGAAACCAAACACAAAAACCTTTTGTCCTTTACCCCTAGTAAAAAAGGCCCTTTTCTGACACAAATGAAATGGGCGCTAGCAAGGTTTTCCTTGGAGTGTGTATGTTTGGGTGAGTATGTGTGAGATTGACTGTGTGTGAGAGAGAGTGAATGTGTGTGTGTGTGTGTTTTTCTTTTTTTTTGTGTTGCTTGTGTGGAAGGTTGGTTTTTCCTTTTTTTGTGTGTGTGTGTGTATGGGGGGGGGGGGGGTGTAGCTCTTGTAAGCATTTGGGAACCTGCCTGCCAAGTCGTTAATATGCCTGTGCTCTGGTGAGCTGTGTTTGCAAATTTGAACTTAATGTGTATTTGTCAGCATTCCTTGTTCTGTGGAAGGCTGCGTTTTGATGTGTTTTTTTGGGGGGGGGGGAGTGGGGGAGGGGGAGGAAGTTCCTTTAAGCACTTGGGGACCTGCCTGTTAAGTTGTTAATAAATGTGTGTTGTGGATAGCTGTGTTTGCTTGTGGTTGGGGGGAGTGTGTCTTTTGAAGCTCCTGTAAGCACTTGGGAACCTGTCTGCTTGCTGTTTTTATCTCCATTTGTATTTGTCTGGTTTTCTGGTTGTGTGGAAGTGTGCGTTTAGATTTTGGGTGGGTTGGGGGGGGCGAGGGGGTGCAGATGTTGAGTCAGTGGTTAGTTTTGTGTGGGTGGTCGTTTCTTAGGGTGGCTGCACACATACCAGGAGCATGGGCATCCAAATAGTTTTGTCCTTCCAAACGTTCCTCGTTTCTCTGTGCTGCACAGAAAGTGACTCCTTGTGCTGCTGAGTCTCCTGGGAAGGATAAAAAAATGTCAGTGTGCTTGGTTTTGAGTGTATGGGAATGACGGCTGTGTTGGGGAGTGGAAACAGAGATTAACCAATGGGCTTCCAGGCTCGTGTGTAGTAATCATCGTGCACCATGGCCGGAGTTGGAGAGGAGAGGGAGGGCGGTGGAACGGTGAGCGAGCGGCTGCGGGAGGGTGGGTGAGGGGGAATGTGGGCGGGGGGACGGGGTCCAGTGCCGATTTTGGTTGGTTTTGAGTGTATGGGAATGACGGCTGCATTGGGAAGTGGAAACAGAGATTACCCAATGACAATCCGATTTGTTGTCATTGCTCCGCCCTCAATGTCATCACGTTGTGACGCAGGGGCGGGGCAGACACTCATGCGATCTTGCAACTACAAATTTAGAATGTTGGAGGTGCCTTTTATATATAGAGATGCTTTCAAGTTCCCTGTTTACCAATTTTGCCCACTATAAGCATTCTATCAATACCTACTTAATGGCCCAACTGAACACTGCAACCTGGATCCGCTATATCATCTGGATGATTATGGTTGAGTAGAATGATTTTGTAGATTGAGTACATGCCTTGTTCTCATGTCTCTTCCCACATCATGGCATATGATGGGAATGACCACTTACTGTTCCAATCATAGGTTTCCTGATTTACTTCAGCTATGGAATCTGGCACAGTGTTGAGAGGCTCCACCTACCAGCAACAATATCCCAACAGACCACTACTGAATCAGATGTGGGTCATACATCAGGCAGAAAATAAAGTTTATATTGAAAAGCTTATGTTCCAGTTTTCCACTACTCTTGGCTAATAGACTATAACATTTGAAAACAAATTCTAGCAGTCTGGTTATTTAAAATACATTCTATTTCTCCCCTGTTTTTCACCTCCAGAAGAGCTTACCTATGAGTCTGCTCCCCCCTCTGTATTTATGAGTTAAAAGCCTTCATCAAAATTCATATTCCTGATGACAAGGAAATAGACCATAGGTTCCACCATAGAAAGCAGAATAACTTTCATTTCTGCATATGAACACAGAAGAGCCCTATATAATGAGGGGTTCTCAACCTAGTCCTCATGGCACAACCAACCAGTCTGGTTTTCAGGATATCTGCAAGGAATATCTATGAGATAGATTTGCCTAGAATGGAGGCAGTGCATACAAGTCTCATGTATATTTATTGTGGGTGTCCTGAAGCTAGGTTGATAACTCCTGCTATAAAGAAAGAGGATGGAATCAAAACACAACACAACCGAGTGATGCTAAAGATAGCACCATAGTAGTTGGAAAGTAAGGCCAGTGGCAGGCAGGGTCCCAAATATGGCAAAATAGATCTGGATGGGCTGGACTAAGCTTTAATGGCAACTCCAGTAATCAGGAAGTAAGGTCAGTATCAGGCAGACTTCTATTGTCTGTGTCTCAAAAATGGAAGAGACAATTCAGGATCAAGAATACATATTAATAGCCTACACTATGAGTGTGCGAGTTGTGCAGGTCAGTGGGGGAGGGGAATATATCTTACATTTAAAATTAACAAGAAAAACATTAGTTACCATTAGCAACATTGACAACTTGCTGGTTAAATCATGTATCAACAATAAAAGTGGCTCTGCCGCAGACATAATTTTTAAAAACTCATTTGTCTAGATGTGGCTGTCCCAGTTTTGATACCAGTGTGTTTAATCATTAAAGGGTGTAAGAGGTGCAGTTCTGGCCAACTTGAGGGGCAGACTGGATGAACCACGCAGGTCTAGAGATCTGCTATCATTTACTATAAATTACCTCACCATGAGCTATGTTATACCACTTCTGATAAGCCTCCAACATATAGGGCATGCCAGCATTCCTAATTGTTAGGCTAGTGTTTCAACTAAAAAGTTTAGGTTTTTTTTTTTTTATAACTCTAGGTCCCATTTCTACATATGACGCCCAAAAGGAGGAAAGACTAATATTGGGAAAATCTGATATAGAAACAAATGTTGGCAGCAACTACTTCAGGATTATGGAGCTCTACCTCTAGTATTAAGATCTATGTATTTATTAATTCTCAAACCAGCTATTATAGTTTTTGGTTTTTTTTTAAATAATTGTAAAGTTTGTATTCTTACCTTTTTGTATCTATTTTGTTTTATAAACTAGAATTGTTTTGCTATTGTCCTTCTGTAAAACATTGGTCAGGGCCATCTACAAATATGTTATTAACTAGTAAAACAGGCCCATTTCTGAAGGCAAGAAAAGGTGCCCTAGGCAGGCAGGCAGTTTCTCCCCCCCCCCCCCCCCCGCGCTACAGCCCCCTCGACCCCCCTCCCATACCGGCAAAACCTGCCCCGCCGTTGTGGACTACCTGTGCTGACGGGGACCCAAACCCCCGACAGCCAAAGTGCTGTTGTGCCCTTCGCGTTGCTTCCTCAATCATCTTCTCTGGAAGTTCCTCTGCGTGCATCTGATTTCAGACGCACGCAGAGATGATTGAGGCAGCAACACGAAAGCCACAACAGCACTTTGGCTGTCGGGGGGTTGGGTCTCCCGTCAGCACAGGTAGTCCACAATGGTGGCAGAGGGCAGTTTTCGGTGGGCCTAGGGGGGCGCCAGGTTCACGGGGGGGGGGGGGGGTCAAGGGGGCCGTAGCGTGGGGGTGACATGATTCCGAGGCGCGTGTTTCCCTACTTCTCTCCTTGGCATCAGCTGTCATGACATCAGTGCGTGTCTGCTTAGCAGACAACCACCTCCAGGGAGCCACGGTCCCAAGCACAGAACGTTGGAGGTGAGAATTATTATATAGGAAAGCACTACAATCATGTTAACATTAACTAGTGGAGAAACACTGAAATAAAATTTTCATGATGAGATTCACATCCATTAAAACATTGAAGGCTAGAATTCACCCAGCTTAGTAGCTGTACTGATGAACAGTAAAAACAGCCAGAAGATTATAGACCAAGTTCTACATGATCTTTTTTGGGGAGGGCATTAAAGGATCCAGAATGACTGTGACAGTAACTTGTAATACCAGTCCTGTAGTCTTAGGCTTTCACTGTGAGCTTGAGCCTCCAATCTTATCAGTACCTGACTTTACTCATCTGATGAGATGAAAGACAATTAGTGTTGTCAAAAGCTAACTTAGCTGTAATAGCACTACACAAAAGATTCTCTCTCCACTAGTTTTCTAAAGCCTATGAGCTCAGTCTATCCTCCACACCATAATCTCCATACCAGGCTTGCCAGCCTTTCCCAAACCTGTCCTAGTGACCTCCAGTTGGTCACATTTTCCCAAGATGTGCATGCAAGTCAGGCTCATGCATATTCATTATCAAAAATCAGACCGCTAAGATCAGGTAGCCCCATGACATCTTTAGGAAACCCTGCCTTATGCAAGCAGTTGGCCCTGGCATGCTTATTACAGCTATTTTGTTGGATTATATGCCATTCATGTCTTTTGAACCACAAGTTTTTTTATTGTTTGATTGGTGAAACTTTGAAGCTAGGCGGGTTTTTTTAAAGTTCCTGTAGAAGACTTCTGATGCCGGCCCAGAATGTATGTTGCATGTCAGCTGTCTGAATAAACGTTTACTCCAGTGAATATCTAGTTTCCATTTATTTCATCCTCCCTGTGTGGTTGGTGTGTGTTTGCATCTGTTCTATTTATTGGCAGCAGGGGTTCTCACCCCAGTCCTTAAGGCAAACCCAGCCAGCGTTTCAGGATATCCTGAATTAATATGCACCATCTCAGTATGCAAATCTCTTCTGCATATTCATTGTGGATATCCTGAAAACCTGACTGGCCAGTTATGCCCATGGTGCATATTCATTGTGGATATCCTGAAAACCTGACTGGCCAGTTATGCCCATGGTGCATATTCATTCAGGATATCCTGAAAAGTGGACTGGGTGGGTGTAGCCCAAGGACTGGTTGAGCAACGTCAAGAGCCAAGTACTATATTTAAGAATCTTGCAATAAAGTTTCCCCTACCTGCACTTCAAAGCAGAGTGAAAAGTTTAAATAGGGTTGCTTTTATACATCAGAAACTACAGCAAACCAGGGAGCATTTTTCCCCCACACACTTAAAAGCTTTAATACCTACACAGGCAACATCAGCTTGGTATCAATGTCTCTTTAGACAACTTGTTACAAAGTATAGAGCAAGTTTGATTTTGTCCATAAAAGCGGGCATTTTAGGTAGGTGTCATGTTGTAGCTGTGAGCTGGAGGGATTTTGTCAATTCAGATCCTCAACTCAGACTTACATGAACTGGGGCAAAGAAAGTTTAACAATTATGTCAATTGTAAGTCAGGGAGTAGCTTTGGGTTTTGTTTTTTTAAGAGAAAAGCTCAAGCAGCTCAAACCAGAGGCTGATGAGAATTTTGGCATGGAAGAGAGCTGTACTGGCAATTATGCTAGTTAAACAAACAGTCTGGCTATATAGCTTACTTCTGGGTATCCTGGAAGAGAGTCAGAGTAAATAAACATAAGCATTGGGAAGTTAAACAAACTTCAGGTACAATAGAAGTAGGTAGGCAGGAGTCTGTTGAACTGTCATGGAGCACAAGGAAAACAAGGCCAGAGCAGAGACTGCAGCACACTACCCCATCAGAAGTGTGTAGATGCAGAACAAAGGTCTGTGCACTCAGAAGAGATGCAAATGGCACCTGGATTGTATATACACTGAAGTCCCAAAAATACAGATCTGCCATTTGAGGCAGTAAGGCTTAGAACAGTACTGAACAGACCATTAAACACAAGGCAAGACTGGCCTTGGCTAAATCCACATTTTAACTCATGTGCTACCTATTTTTCTTGAACATACAGAACAGGTGTGGCATGTACTATAGTGTCATGCTTTTTGGGAAATAGACCCCCCCCCCCCATGAGGAAGAGCCTTGGACAGGAGGTAGTGTCCTATTAAACAAGCAGCTAGTACAGATTATAACCCAATTGAGAAAGGTAAATGGTGGATTACCTTAGTCTACTGCCAAGTACTTGCAGATCCAGGATCTGTGAAAGATGCTTAACCTTTTCAAACCATATGCAGCTTGTGAGAAATTGCAGGATCTTGATATGATCATTCAAGAGTGCAAATAACCCAAATCCTAGCTATGCAACACTAGCTTCCACAGGAGTCACTAACCAGGAAAGTAACTCCTAACCTGTTGACATCTGCTCAGCAACTGTTGCCATACCCATCAATCTGCATGGTGCAACTGCACCTTATGTACAATTATGTTCATGCCAAAGTGGCATAGAATTAGGAAATAGAAGGGTAACCAAAGTGATTAAGGTAGGACTGCAGGCTGGTGGGGGGTTGATATGCCAGACCGGATAGATCTGCCAAGGGGTCTCAACACCTGACTGGGTTATGTACACCAAACTTCTGTAGGGCATTTAAAGTTTAAGGTGGAGGACCCCCCCCCCCCCTCCTCAGCATAATTAAGCTCTGAACTCTTGCCAGGGGATACGAATATAGCAAGTAGTGTAGCTTGATTTCTGGAAGGAGTCCAGACAAAAAAACAAACCAGCTTTCCTACCTTTTCTGGGGCTAGAGGAACATGGATAGATACTTTTGGGATTCTGCCAGGTACTTTGACTAAGGTTGGCTACTAGTAGAAGCAGGATACTGAAAACTGGACCCTTGGTCTGATCTATGGCATTTCTTATGAACGGCTCCCTGTATTGTAGAATACAAGCTATTTGAGCACATCTGCTCTTAAGTGACTGAGTAAAAAGGGCAGAAGTCTTGGCACACAGCTCAGTTGATGGAAGTGCCAGCACTGGCCTATCTTGCAACCAAACCACCTGCTCATGCCTATAGAGCACTTAAACATTACCAGTATGGTAGCAGCTCAGAGGTAGAGAGCTATGTATGTTCCTTCCCGTAGCACCATGGGTTGAGGTAGAATGGGATGAGCCATAGCTGCACATGGCCTCAGCTGGTTGTTCTGGTTCTGTCAAAGATGTTATATTCAAATCACCCATCTTCTGATGTCAACCTATATCTTGCCAGACGGACAGACTGAAGGTGTATCAAGCCCAGTATCCCTTCCAGGACACAAGTACCCAAAAGATACTTATTTCCATGATAAACAATGTGTAATGGATTCTCAAGTCCATCTTAATGGGACTAGGAAAGTTAAATTCTGCTGCTTTACCACATTCTGGCAATTACATGCAAGATCACAGAAAATTCATGTAAGTAGCTTCATTGCTTTCCTCCTAGCATTTTACATCTACCTGTTCCCCTCCACCAGCCTCAACTGCTTTAAGCCTTTCCTCAAAGGAAAGTTGTCCCATCCCCTTTTTATTGCCATTATTGGTACCTTTTCTAATCTGCTAGTATTTGATGCAATGACGAACAGTTTTGAAGTATGGTCACACCATGATGCAATAAAGTAACATTTGTACCTGTCCTGACCCAAGTCCTGCACTATGGGAAGAGGAGAACCTGTATACCTATGCACTATGGATCTTCAACATTTAAGGTTGTTAGGTTTCATACTGTCATAGGCTGACCTGGCTCAAGTTTGAGCTATGTAAAAATAGAAAGACAATATTTCTATTAAATCATTTTATTAGGCCTTTACAAAATTGGTTTCCTCTCCTTACGAAACTTCCAAAGTGTAACAGCTGCGAAAACAACTCCAAGCACCCCCACTGTAGCCATAGCCCCTCTTGCCCAGTCCAGTACTGACTGGTCAGTAGTCTCAGCAGTGCCTGAAAAAGAGAAATTAAAATTGCAATGATGAAACTACACACCACAAGTAAAATAAGGAAAGTTACCCTCCTCCCCATTACAAGGCTGATCTTTAGTAAGATAGTTGGCAGCTCTCCCAAAAACAGCTAGTCTGAGCTGCCATGTCCCTGAAAATGGCTTTATTATACATCTTTTCCTTCTAGTTCTGCACCAATCCTTGAAAGCCATACTCACCTGTTTTGAGATGTTCAAGTCCATTGCTGCTGTGAAAGTCTACAGGTCCATCTGCTGTTACAAGGTTTTGTGTAGTATCCCAATTAGTCATTCTTTTCTCTGGAAGGGAAAAAAAGTTTTAGGGATATAGCCATTAGTAGTGAACTACTAGGACTGGTCAGAAATTGATCAGCTATTCTTGTTAGGCTTTGAAAGTCAGCATTAAACCTCATCTTGATAAGTTTTGATCCTTTGTTTTCCTTTAGGAGACAAACTTCCAAAGTTCAAAGAACAGGTTTTAACTCCGTGGGAGGTACATGTGCCAAATAAGATTTAGGTTGGTGTTTGCATGACAGCCAGGTAGCTATATTTTTGCCTGCCATCAAATTGGCAGTGGTACAGCTTGCATTTAATCTGTACGATTTAGCTGTAGAAAAACCATCCAAAATTGACAGGACATTTTGACTTACTATCAGCTCACCAGATTCAGGAGAACCGGGGCATTCTCCATGTGCTTGAAAACTTCCTTCTGGCTACTTTAGTGTGAGCAGAGCCTGGAGTGATCTTGTGCTGATTTTATCCTGTTTTCCAGCCTATATGCACAACCCTGCATTTAAACAGTGTAGTCTGCCATTCTTAAGTGTACCACTAAATCAGTTAAGATATGCTGTTTGTACTCTTGCTTTGGAGTAGAATGGAATATAAACTAAGATAATAGGACAGATTTCCTTGAACATATGACTGGGGTAGCAACTAGAAACCAGAGTCATGACACTGGATGAAGGAAAACAACTTACTTCTTGCAGGTAAGCATGTGGTTGAGCAGGTTTCCAGTCTTGAACGGGCACACACTGAAGCACTACAATGGAAATAAACCTGCAGAAAAAAAACAAACAAACCACCATTTCACTTCCATGGCATGCATTTATGGTGTTGCAATAGCTAGTAGGCAGTGAAAAGTTTGACAGTGCAATGATGCCAAGTTTAAGTGATAAGCCTGATTTTAAAATCAAGTGTCACTACTGGGCAAAGGTGGTTTAGCCTATGCAAGTTACATACCTAACTGCATACCAGTCTGCATGAAAGTGTTGCTCCAATACCTCAAACTACTTACTCAAGCATCTGTAGCACTGCTGCCATTAGTTTGCATTTCCTCCCTTATAATTTGTCCTCTGGTAACAGCACAGGTAGCCCAAGCAGTGGCGTAGCCACAGGTGGGCCAGGGCTCACCCACCCAACAGTACCACACATTTAGTGGTAGCTGGTGGGGATCCCAAGCTCAGCCAGCTGAAGACTTCCTCCTAATGGTAAAGAAAACACTACTCTCCACGATACCAGCACCTGCGCATGCTCAGTTTTCAGCGCATGCGTACTGCAGACTGCCATGGTGGAAAGCAGCATTTCCCCGCAAGCTGAGATATTTTTGGTGGTGGTGGTGGTGGTTCAGTTGGGGGGGGGGGGGAAGAAGAGCACTTTGTGCCCACCCACTTCTTGCGTAGGCCCACCCAAAATCTGTAGTCTGGCTACACCCCTGAGCCCAAGTGTTGCTTCCCAGTGGCTATGTCTCAGATTACCACCGAGTATGACATTATACAAGACCCCAGATTGTATAAATCTGTGGAGTTTAACCAGAAAAATGTAGGCAGGACTATATGGCCTCTCCAGTCTGCCCCTTCTATGCTATCTACTCTTGTCACTCCTTTAGAAAATCCTATGTACTTGTCCCAAGCTCTTGAATTCAGATACTGCTTCTCTACCATTTCCTCAGGTTACTCAAGTATCCCCTTCATCCTAAGCTTCCTTTCAAGCCTTACCTCCTGTGCATTTATCCCAGACATTTCAGTGTCCATATATTCCTTCTCCTGCCTCCGCCAAAGTATGTGTCTCCATATGCTTTATGATGAAGACCACTTACCATTTTAGTGGTCACCTTTTAGGCTGTCATCCTGTATATATTTTGCAGGTGCAGTCTCTAGACTTGTACAATATTCTAAATGGTCTTAAGTCTTACACAGGGGCCTCACCTCTTCCTACTGGTGATTGTATATACACCTTTCTATGCTTTAACTGTTCCTAAGGGCTAGGCCTAAGGCCTGTACTTTGCTCAGTCTGGTTCTCACATGTTAGCCTACTAAACTCAGCATCTTGTATAACAATCATTGCTTTCTCGTGAGCTGAGAACTGACACTTCATAACATTAGTTTGCAGCTGTGTATGTTTTTCATATAAGGTGGATGTAACCTTGGCAGTTGCTGACAGGCTGAGGACAGTGTGAGGGCTAAGGAAGCTAGAGAGGACACAAGGGTATTGTTCTGGCTGTGCACGCAGAACTGACAACTCAATTAACCAATGGCCACCGACTGTTCACGTGCAAAAACATCAGGAGAGTGATAGAATACATGACACTGCTGTTTTGGCTCTTGTGAGATGCTGGGTAATTGGCTGTGCCTAATGGAGTCTAAGCTCTATTTTCCTATGCGGGCTAAGAAACGGGAGGAAGTAATACACTTCTCCCCATGTACCTGAGCATCCTAGCTTTTACACTCTGTATCCTACCACCAAGTCCTGCTGTTTGTGCACAAGTTCACTCCTAACTACTTTCTCTTTGCATCCCAAATGCATGATCTTTCATTTAGCATTAATGCTAAGCTGCCACATTATGACCATCATCCCTCTAGCTTTTGCATATTACACCATCAGGCATATCTAGCCTAGTGCAGATTTTTGCTTTCTGCAAGAGGCAAATATTCGTTCAGCAAAACCAATATTTTTTTTTATATCACACCAACATCCTTTTCCTCAGATGAAGGTCCATTTACTGCTACCCTATTGCCTTCCACTCAAACATTTTAGGGCCTATACCAAGGGCACTCCATTAGTCATGTGCAGTCAGACCTGACATTTTGGGTGGGCACTAGGTGTGAGTGGTGTTTCTTGGGATACTCCTTAATGCCCTAGAGTGCACTTGATGGATTTCTAAGTAAACAGCTCACCTGCATTAACAAACCACCCACATACCTGGTTCATAAACACTGACCAAATATGACTGCTATAAAACACGTCAACAGCACATATCCTTCAAACTTTGCTTTGTAACAAATGCCCATTAAGCTGTATTCATAAGACATGTAAATTCTGAAACTGACATTCCCATTTAAAAAGCCAGAGAAGTCCCTGTATACATCCCCACAGAATTTTACGTCACGTGCAGAACACAGATCACCCCTTACCAACTGCAAAATAAAGAAAATTAGAAATCAGATGGCAAGTTACCCAGTTCCAGGCTTGAGATTGTGCAGTCCTGATTTAAACTTTATAACCCAAATCAGTGTGGGATTTGCAGTGCCTGATTCTGCCCCTGGAAAATCAGTGCTGCAAGTCCCATAACAATGGGGTGGTCAGAAATGCAGGACTGTCTCAAGATCTCCAGCCTGGAACTGTAGCCTGGCATCAACCCTGCCTGTCCCCGTCCCCCATAATTTGGCATCAGTAGCGATCAAAGCAGTGGCATACCTAGGGTAGTTGACACCCGGGGCCGTCATCAACAACCCCCCCCCCCTCCAAAATCCAGTATTAGGCATACTGAGAATACAAAACGCGGTACCTATAGAGGAATTCTAGCATACCATAAGCAGTCATTTCTACAAGTCACACAAGGAAAAGGAACGCATCACTACAGTGAACACTAGATCAAGTCACCTTTTGTAAAACGAAACCAGACAATAGTACAGATCGATCCTGCAGTCAATGCCAACTGAAAGCCATGTCTTTCACACACACAGATACACCCTAACCCACTATTGAATAAGTAATCAAAATGTTCTATTTAGACAAAAACTGAACCCCCAAGATGCCAGACTGCATACAATGCAACACCACAGAAACAGAAAATGTCCTGTAGTACTATGCAAAATTTGAAAACCCCCCAAATACCAACCACTTTACAAATTAAATAGAAAAAATATAAAATGCCATTTTATTGGACTAATACATTTAGCTTTGAGGCCAAACCTGTCCTCAGGTCAATACAGTATAGTGCTGTTACAGTAGCTATCCTGACCTGAGGAAGGGGGTTTTGTTCTCTGAAAGTCAAAATGTATTAAAATTAGTCCAATAAAAAAAAATTCTCATTTACACAATTCCAGGAACATGTATAGAATGTTTGTATGTTTGGGAAGCTTGCCAGGTGCCCTTGGCCTGAATTGGCTGCTGTTGTGGACAAGATGCTGGGCTCGATGGACCCTTGGTCTTTTCCCAGTGTGGCATTACTTATGACTTGCATGTTCTAAACATTAGAACATCTACAATACTATATCCTAAAGCAAAACATTTACAGCTTGGTCTCTGGTTTCTGCTTATCTCATCTTCCTTCCATCCAGCATCTATCTTCGCTCTGCCATCCAGTGTCTGCCCTTTCAATCCACCATTTGCCCTCCCTCTCTCATCCAGGGTCTGCCCTCCCTCTCGCTGCCTTTTTTGGCCCCCAGTGCAACCCAGCCCACATCTCCCACGCCTTTTCAGCCCCACTATCCCACCAGTCCCATTTCAGCCCCAGCCCTTTTCTCCCACCAGTCCAGAGCTTCAGCCCCAGCCACTTCTCCCTCCCTGTCCCCTTTTCAGCCCCCAGTCTGCACAGTTTCAGCCCCTGACCCTTTTCAGCCCCCAGTTCCAGTACTGGCCCCCTTATCCCACCTACCCTCCTTTTCAGCCCCCAGATCCCTTCATCCACATGCCTTGCATTAGGGCCCCCCTTTTCGGCCCCAGACCCATTCTCCCACAATCCCTCCTGCCCCTTCTCCCATCCGAGCCCCTCCCCACCAGGTCCATCAACACTTCTCCTGCCACCCAGCCTTAAAAAAACCCCCGGTGAAGCGTCTCGTATGTGCTGTGCTGTAAAGCACGCAAATCGCCTTGTCACATCGGCCTTTCCTTCACTGTGTCCCAGCCTCTGATGTAACTTCCTATTTCCACGAGGGCGGGATAGTGAAGGGCCGATGCGACTTGCTTTACAGCAGATGCGAGGCGCTTCACGGGGGGGGGGGGGGGGGGTTAAGGCTGGATGGCAGGAGAAGAGCATCGATAGAGCTGCTGGGCAGGTGCGAACTGCAGCGATGGCGGAGCACCCCCCCCCCCCCCCCCAGTACGAGGATGTTGGCATGGGCCTGGGCCCATCCAGACCTGTGGCTACACCCCTGGTCATGTGGGACTGTCAAAGGTTTTACTAAAACCTAAAAAAACCCCATTTAGTGACGTTTGTAATTTTATCTGGCTGCACACAGTTCAGGTCTATCAAGATCTGTACAACCCAAAAGGGGTGGGGCTATGGGAGAGGCATGCCAAAAGCTTAATGGTGGTATGGCAATTGGGGCTGCATGTCAGGATTTACACCAGATGTGCAAGCCTTTGTTCAAGGTGCAGAATACATGCCAAGTGGGCATGAATTCTTGGCACCTTTGTGCTATGAAGTCTGGCCCAAAGGGCCTCTTCTCCTAGAGATACTATCTGGCTCCTTTTCAAAAGGAGGAACATTGTCATCATTTGACACCAGTGGGCTCCTTTTTGAAAAATGTCTCATCTTTCAAGTCGGAAGATGTCCTTTTCCCAGAAATGTCCAAATCAGTATAATCAAAACCTGATTTTGGACATCTTCCAACTGCAGTCCATTGCAAGGATGTCCAAATTAAAGGGGCATGTCAAGAGGTGGGACTTGGGCATCTGACCCATAATTAAAGTCCCTTGGGACATTTTCACCCAGACGTGTTATGAATATGGCACAAAAGTGCCTGAAGCTACCTGAATCAGGAATGACCTGTTACGCCCCCCCCCCCCCCCCCCCCCCGTGGTCATTAACTCCCTCACAAAAACAACCCATTTAAAAATATTTTGTACCAGCCTCAGGTCCATGACATATCATGAACGTCCCAGGAGCAGTTTTAGTGGATACTGCAGTGCACTTCAGATGGGGGGGGGGGGGGGGGGGGGGGGGTATGGGCCTGGGTTCACCTACCTGTTACATCTGTGGAGGAAACAGTGCTCTCTCCAAAACCTACTACCCATATATATAGGTGCCCCCCTTCACCCACAAGGGGGTGGGGGAGCATTTTATGAAGTCTACTGCAGTGCCCCCTAGGGTGCCCAGTTGGTGTCCTGGGATGTCAGGGGGACCAGTGCACTACAAATGGCTTGCATTAGGATATTTTTGACATGGACATCCAACAGTATTTTTCAAAATGAAGCAGACATCCATGTTTTGAAAATAGTTTTCCCCACCCCTGGATTTGGACATTTTGCGATGTCCAAATTGCAACTTGGATTTTTTTTGAAAATGCCCCCCCCCCCCCCCCCAATCTCCAGAAGCAGTGCTGTTACCAATTCAAGATGTCATTGTTTTGTGCTCATCTATTCCATGTTTAATTCAAAGCACCTGATATTTATGCTGCTTTAAGTGTCTTATTAAAACCAATATACTGCAATTGCCCATGAGAGAATCTGGTCTACAATATAAAACCCGCCATAAAATGGATCAACACAAATTAAGACAGTGGATGCCTTACGTTAGGGTGTAGTGGTAGACAACTTACCAGCCCTTTAAGAGCATGCTGGGAGTCATTGACAAATGTGAAGGTCTTTACAACAAAATGCTGATAGTGAGATGGGAATTGAAGTCTTGTAGATGCAGCATCAATTGGGATTTGCTGAGTTTGGTAGTTGTCACCAGTGAATGGACAACTGTGGATAAAGTTTAAATAGTTAAGACAGCAACCTTGATAGTAGTCCATCCTCCCTGGTCTTTGCCTTTAGCTGCTTACCTATTCAACAGGATAGGCCACTGTGGTTTCTGCAGGGGGGTTGTAAAGGGATTAGCCCAACACTGGTTCAGGACCAGTACTAAGTTTGGATCTGTCCTTTGCAGAATACGGACTTCTAAATAAACCGGATCTCTGAGGAGTTTCACCACAGGATAGTCTGAAGCCAGGTAGTACGAGCCATATTGTCCATCTGTATGTAGACAGATTTGATAATCAGGCCTCAATCTGTTACATTAAGGTGTGCAGTTTCTAGAAAATTAAAAATTACCTTTGGCAATCCTCATCTCCAAAAGGAGGGGCCCAGAACTGTTGACCGAGGGAGGAGGGGGAAGTGTGAAGACTTCAACTTGCAAAGGGAGAAAGCTGCTTGCAGTGAAACTACAGCGAACAGTCAACCTAGATATAAAAAGTGCTTAAGATAAAGTGTTTCAGCACAAAGATTTTTAGTTCTATTCTAAGAAATCAGCAGCTCTTAACTTTTGATGCTTTTCCAACCCAGCTCAAAAAAGTAGTGGGCCTCAAATGGGACAAAGGCTCAAAATAGAGGAAGCATTATGGGATGTGTTTTGGCAAAGTGCCTGCATCAAGGTCTAAAAAGTTAACATGTAGTCACCAATACAGCTTATCAGTAATTGAGAAACGATAACAGTACAATTTATACAAAGATGCTTCCATTTACAGACCAATATTACATGTATTCCAAAGTTAAAAGCACTTGAATATACATTGTGACATGTAGTTGCCCCAAGTCTTCAAAAATCAAGACCCCTTACTAAGAACGATTTACTTTGTATGTTTAAACCCCTGACGACTAATACAGCCTCTTTCTGCAGTATTTGCAAACACGTATTTCTCTCATTTGATCCCACTATCCTTTTCAATTTTTTGCTGATTTAACCCCTCTCCAGTCCTACCTGATCTGTTCCCCCCACCCCCACCCCTTCCAATGACTCATTTTAAGTTATAAGCAAAGACTCATTTGGTGTAATTGTTTCATTGCTTTCTAGAAGACAAGCTAACCACTTGCAGGAAAGCATGCATACCTTGTCTATGAGGGAAGACTTCCAAAGCAGCATCTTAAGCAGGAGTTCTCATCTACCCACATGCAAGTCTCAAGCATATTTGTGGGTATCCTGAAAAAAATCTGGCTAGACATTCTGCAAACTGGGTTGAGAACCCCTCTAAAGCAATTTAACCCTGGGCCTACTTCTGCAGGGGTGTTTGCACCACTAACCAGGAATAGCAGCTATGGTGTTTATATATTGTACAATACTAAAAAAGGATAGCAAAGAGCAAGGAGGGTCAGCTGGTGTCATTCTGTTGACCAGACCAACTGGACTCCAAATGTGTCTAAAGCAGACCCCACCCAAAAAAAAAAAATAGATTTCAGCTCAAATATCAGAAGGTAGCCAGGCAGAAAAACTGAACATCTTGTAGCTTCAAGACAGAGGCAGAAAAACTGAACATCTTGTAGCTTCAAGACAGAGGCAGAAAAGGAGTGGACAGCTTATTAGCAAAAGGCTGAAATGAAGTGTCTAGGAGGGATGTATGGTGTGATAATGGAGGAGATAAAGCTGGGGCATTCAAGTAGAGCACCTTTGTGGGCCAGGATTAGAGTTTGTGATATGGTACCAATAGGAAGCCAGTGAGTGCAAAAAGGGGCACGTGTCAAACCAATGAGTCAGAAGTCCACCAGTATTTTTTACTGTTTTGTAATATTTCAAAGAGGATAGAGAATACCAGAGAAGTTACAGTAATCAAGGAGCAGGGTAGCACAAGGAGCAATTTAAATAAGGAATGGATATGATCCAAAGCAGGATTTAAGCAAAGGGTCAAGGATATTATAGAGTCAAGTAAGCTATGGGGAGCTTCTTAAAGAGGGGTAAGAAAAGCAACGAGGAAATTTGTCAGGAATCAATAGCATCCAAACTTGATGTGGTATAAGAGAATCACCTGCATACATAGATTACAGTATAACAGGACGAGAGGCTAAAGGACAAATAAAAGGGAAGTTACTTGGAAAGGAGAGGACCACCAGTTGAAATTGGTTCCAGTGATACCAAAATTAGTTGTAGTACAAGATTTTCATGTGAAAAATCAGGAGAACAGTATTGTCCCTAGAGACAAGATCATTCAAGAGAAGCCATAGTAAGATCAGTGGAAAGATTAGAGCAATTGCCAGATTGGAAATGGAGGATTTGATGTTTTGGGACAGAAAAACGGTGGCAAATGGTTTTTGCCTAAGAGGAAACCTGCTTATAGTTAGCAGGCAGCTAGAAGTGAGTTCCAGGCAAGGGACACCATGCCAGAGACTGCTGTGATCAGACAGGAAGTACGTGTTTTGGAAGTGATGGGTCTAAAGACAAGTGGTTTTTATATGATGTCAGGGCCGTGCCTAGGGTCTCCGGTGCCCCCCTGCAGTTGGCCCCGCCAGCGCACCCCCCCCCCCCCGAAAACGATCGCAACACTACCCGCCCTCTTCTCCCCAGATCCTTTGTTTAATTTTACCTCTCCGGCGCATGGCAGCGTAGCGTTAGTGAGGAGGAGGCGGCGCTCCCCCGCCCCAACGTGTCTTCTTCTGTTGTCATTTGACGTCAGAAGAAGGCGGAACCGAGCGAAGGGAAGAGTGACACGTCGGCGCGGGGGAGCGCCGCCTCCTCCTCACTAACGCTATGCTGCCACGCGCCGGAGAGGTAAATTTAAACAAAAAAAAAAAAAGGATCTGGGGAGAAGAGGGCAAGGTAAGCATGGTGCGGCGGGGCGCCCCCCAGAGAATGGCACCCTCCTGCCATGCTTACCGTGTCAGCACGGCCCTGTATGATGTAAAGATATTAGCAGTGACCCTTCTGGCCTAACATTAGAATACGAGATTGAGAACTGTGTGGCTTCAAGTCTGCCTTGCTTCCTCTACCAGAAGTATTGAGGATTTGTGCCAGCTGTGGCAGTAATTGAGTTAGGCAACAAGCTTGATATTTAAACAGAGGCTTAGGTCAGCTATTTGAACAAGCTACAGCTAGCAGGACCCTGGGTTTATTTTTCAAAACCAGAGATGGTGCAAGGCTTCACCCAAGTGAAACTATTGTTCAGCTTAGAGGTCTGAACCAGACTGGTTAGTTAACAGTCCAGACAGTTCAAGTGGCACCTCAATTGTTTACCAACATTACCTGAATGTGCTGTCTCTGGTGATGGATGCATTCTTCCAAGTCCTTACATCTTTAGCTGCTTCCAATCTATTCTCATAGACAATTTGGTCTCCATCCACCTAAGAAAAAAACAGCATTAGCTACATATCTGGAAATCCACTGTGATGTGCAGTGGACTGGCTCAGTCATACTAAGTATTGCCAATTAGTTTGATGTGCAATGACAGACTTCCCATGCTTTTAGAATGCATTTTAACAACAAGTTCTCTAACTTTATGGATACAGTGGCAATGTACTCCATTCACTAAAGACCTTAGTCCCAGCAGATGAATACTTGTGTGTGAGTGGGGGGGGGGGGGGGGGGGGATGACAGTTGATATTGTACCCAGTATTTATAGGTCTAGCTAGCAAGCTTGTTCTTACCCAGTTAGCAAAAAGGCCTGTCCTAACCTTGGGTCTGCCTAAGCCCTGCCAATATCCAGAGGTACTACTAGCTGGCACTAACATCTAATTGCAAGCCTTACAATATTGACCATGCATACAAGTGTGGTCCATGTTACTTCCATGTTTTTTTCTGCATGTATATAATGCAGTACCACTAACCACACTAGAGGACTGGCTGAAAGATTATGCAGAAGTTACACCCATTATAGCTTTTAATGCAGTGGTGTCTGGAATAGTCATCCATTTAATATGGATGTACTGAGTCGGGTGCAATGATCAGCTGCTTAAAGCTTTTAAGAGTTGAGCTTTAGTGACCTAGACTGGGCCAAGATTAGGAGACACCTGGACTAGAAACATGGCTGAGGCTTTCCATGTGTGTATCAAAGCTAGTCAGATGACTATGTACAAAATCCCTTACATGGCCTCATTCTTGTTTTTTTGAAACTTACCCAGATAGTGCTCCCACAAGAAAGAGGAAACTGATACAGTATGAAGACCTCATTTTTCTTTATGCTCAGGTCACTGCATGTGCCTTCTTGCACAGAGAGAAGATGGACCGAGTTAAGCAGAAGATGTGGTAGTGTCACCTCTTTGGAGACCGCAATGGAGATGGTGCCATCCTTACTGCATTGAGCTGTTACTAGAATGGAGTTGGAGATGCATGTTAGCATTGATTTTAGTACATAGAATGGGTTAGTCAGACTTTTTTCTAAGTTTAAATTTAGAAAATGCTGATGTGCAAAGTCTTGCATGCCAGCTGGCTACTGCTACAGAGCCCACTATAATTGACTCCATCGTGGCATATGAAGAGCCCTTTTAACAGACTAGTCATGTATGGGCCTGGAATACACTATAGCAGAAAACAGGTTACAGCTGTGGTGACAAATGTAGGCATAAGACAGACTTAGAACAGCCTACATATACAGACTGTCCTATAACTCTGTATGGGGTGTTGCTTAGCAACATATGAAGCAGACTTGGTGCTGTGTGCAGTGGTAGAGACCTTAAGACAACTTGCCAAAATGTTTTGCCATGTTCTAGTAGTCAATCAACATACTGCAACAGATCCAGCTACTAGGCTAATGGAGGATAAGCAGCATTACAGGTGCTTAATTGATTAGTAATGAGGTGTTCAAGTAGATGGGACACTAGCAGATGTCCTATATTTTTACCAGCTATAGTGTAGTTTGAAACATGGCTCCAGTACCAGAATTGGAGCACTCTTGACAAAGGTTAAGGCTTGCCTCTACAGACATGGTTAAAAGCTAACAGAAGTAAAACAAAGCTTATAATGTATTCAGCTAACTACATCTCAAATCTTGGAACTCACTTAAGTCTCCATAATAGCAGGGAAGAGATGCATCATTGGTGCTGTAGCAGCAGCCTTTTTCTTGGCAGGTGTCTTGGGTGACAGTTGGACTAGCACAGGAGAGCCTGTCTTCTTTCTTCACAGCAGCACATGCCCCTGGACTTGGAGCATCTTGAACTTAAAAAAAAATCCACAATGAGACTGCATCTAAAAGCACAATTATGCCAGTAGCTTGAAGCTAGATTTACTATTCAGACCTGTGTAATGTGTCTAGTCTTGTGTGACGATAATGTTAGATCATGACTAAGATATCCTTGCTCATCATGAACAGAAGTGTGCAAAGGCTGTCAACTTGTACAACTTCCCCATGACAATGTCATGAACTGAAAGTTTTATACAGATAAGACAGCAGCTGTGGGAATAGTTTTCCTACTCCATGGACCACAGCTGTCAAGCACTATGAGAGTCCATGGATTCTGTAATTATGTACAGTGTACTAATGTAAATACTACAGTCAGTGTAGTGAATTTACCTGGCAGTATGGGGCACCTTAGGGTCTCCTGGAGGACCACATTTTGCCCAGTGACATCTGCAATGCCAATTGTCATTATGTACTCTCCATTCTGTGAGCAAAAAAAAAAAAATCATGTTATCGGGTCCACCTTAGATACTTTTTTTTGGAGGGGGAAGGGGGCAAGGAGACAAATCACTTAGAATAAAGTGAACCATTGTAACATCCATTTACTTGGACAAAATCTAGGGATGAGTAGATCTGAAGAATGTTGCCTTTAATATGCTACTACCCTGGTTTACAGGACTGAATCCTAGGATTTCCAATCAGGTCTTGTTCTCCATTTGCAAGACAACTGCTCATGGAATGGGGGTGTGGGGAGAGAACAGGTCTGAAAATTGATAGTGCTTTCTATGATCCATGCAGGGGGATAAAGAATGAAAAGATTGTCACTTAAGGCATCAAATACTGTTTTCACTTGTTTGACTAGCTGTTCCACCAGTACATTGTAGTGTCTCCACAAACTGGTGTCAAGCAAGCATATTGTTGAGTTCAGCTGCTACTGAAGTAGAGAGGAGTGGTAGCCGTGTTAGTCCACTTTTGAAGGTTATCAATAGAAAACAAAATAAAACATGGAAAAGAAAATATGATAAGATTATGTCCAATAAAAAAAAGGTATATTTCCTTTTCCATGTTTTATTTCTATTGATAGCTGCTTCTGAGATACCTAGTTATTTTACACTTTTGTTATCCCCTTGTGGAAAAGCATTAAAGCCTACTTTCCTGTTCATATAGGCAAATCCAGTTGCAGTGTATGTTTTACCAATTCCTCATCGTCACCAACTGACATGGTATTTATTGCTCCTGAGAGAAGCCTCACTAGATGTAGACTTAACCATCTTCCCCCTCCAGAGAATTCTCAGATCATGGACCCAGAGGGTTCACAATGCATAGCTGCTGCAAATTTGAGCCCCATGACAACCTGTTGGGTAAGTTTAGGAGTAACTCATCTAGCTTACTTGTATTGGCGATATATAGAAGAGCCTCTAGTATTGATATCTATAACCTCTGGGTGAATGTAAATGAACAGAAAGGGGAGCAACTAAACAAAGCATCAACTGATCAGAGACCAAGTTAACAGACCAGACACTGAGGGGAGAGATGGAGCACTGAGACCATGACACTTTTAATCAAGGATTGTTAAAGCAAGCTATTTAGCTTTACAGGCTAGGTAATGCGATAAGAATGTTATGACTACGGCCATGCATGCAGCTGTCCTGTTCCACAGTGCAGCCAGGGAGGCCAACTACTTGCTGGTACTGAACTGTATATACCCTCTGCTACTGGTCCCACCCCATGTCCTCTTGCTCTGGGGTGGGACCAGAAGCTTAGGGTATGTATAGTACAGCCCCACAATGTTTGTACTTTTACAGCTGCTGGATAAAATGAAGGAGAGGACAGCTTTAGTGAGAAACTGGGGGTGATTAAGGAAATAAAATGGAGCCATGTTGAGTGAAATGTGGCTAGACAGAGGGAATTGAGGACTGGAATAGTAATAAACCTGAAGAAAGCTGAAATGGAGAGACATGAAATCCTGGCAAGACAAGGAAAGCAAAAACCAGAGACTAGGACCAAGTAAATGGCAGCTATGTTAAACATGAATAAAAATGGAAACTTGAAGGTGCTCTTTATTGGATTATAACAACAAAACCTTCCTTTCAGGACATCATAACACTTGGAACAAGTAAGGTTTTGGTCTCGAAGCCAACAAAAGCTTAGTACAATAAAAAAAATGTTATTCCATTTGTTTTATTTACTTTTTTTAATTTGTAGTTTAGTGGTTGGAATATGGCAGTTTGAACTTTACATCTGCTCTCTATATTTTACTGTCCTCCCCTTCTGTTTTTTAAAAAGTGACGCTCATACAGAGAGCAGTGTTCCCTTTTAAACTGCACTACACCCAGTATTTTGAGTAGCTATGAGCAAATAAGTAGGGAAAGCATAAAGAGTATGGCTCATGGAATTCTTTCCAGCTTCCTTGCAAGTGTTTACATGTTGTAAAAAGTGCCAACAGTAATGTAACAAATTTTTTTGCTCACTTCAACTCAGTCCTTAGAGAAAACATTGCATAAGGCACAGGGATAACAGCTTTAGAAGTCACTAAGGGGGTTTACTAAAAGCTTAGCTCGAGTTATCTGCAGCAGGGCCCATACAGAGAGGGGGCTAATATGGAAGGTGTGCTTTTTTTTTTCCCCTCATCCCCAAAAGTACTAGTTTTGTGCTAACCCTCTTAAAGAATCAGTATTCCCAGACTAGAATAGTCCTTATTAACCCCTTACCTGCTCAATCACATAGCAACCATTGTAGGCAGCACCAATGGTAATAGAACCATCTGGTTTCTGACCAAGCCAAGTTCCACAGACTGAGTCATTATGGAGAGGATGAGGTTTCTCGTCTTTATCTAAGAAAATTAGAAGAGAGGGAATGTCAGGAAAGTTACAATTGATTTTACAGTTCTTGTAGCTTACAATAGTATACAATTTTAACACTTCAGAAAAATTGTAACAGTTTCTATTAGCTGTGGAATGGTGAAATACTACATCAGCTTAGTGGCTGTAGTATTAAGTTGACTTGGGAAAATCCACTGCTTATTTCTGTGATAAGCAACATAAAATGTACTGAACGTTGTTGGGATCTTGACAGGTATTTGTGACCTGGATTGGCCACTGTTGGCAACAGGATGCTGGGCTTGATGGACCTCTGGTCTGTCCTAGTATGGCAACACTCACGTACTTAGGAAACTAGTAGATAACTGCATAAGATACTTTGCTTCAAGAGCACAGACTACCAGCTGTAGGTGCTATGGGAGGGGGGGGGGGGACACAGGTAAGTTAACTGTTATAGCTATGGTATGCTCTTCCTCTTACCTGTGATTGACTCAGGTTACTTGTGAGAAACTTATAGTGAAGACCCCACCATAAAGCACATAACCCCAAACCTCTAGTAAGATTTGTGATTCATTACATTTAAAATGTGTCAGAGCATAAGATGTAATGCTTCACTAGAAGGGAGATCTCTATTCCCCAATTGAATATGAGAACTCTTCTTATGCTTTGACACTTTCACACCTAAAGCTTCATAAAGCCAACAAGAACTGTGAGCCATCCCTTTAAAGCTCTCACTTGGTGCCCAGATACAACCTCAAGCCAGCCATCAGTTGGACCATTTCGAGCTTCAGATAAGTACTAACTTAAAGTAACTGACTTTTTGGAGTCACCATTACTATTAAACATTGACTATATATTAAATTTTGTTACTGAATTACAGTATTCACACCAAGTTTATCAACTGATATCTTTAAAGGGATGGCTCATAGTTCTTGTTGCCTTGTGAAGGCTTAGACAGGAAGAGTCATGGCTTAAGATAAACTGAGTACACCATTATCTATTTTACATATTCAATTTGGGAATAAAGATCTCCTTTTCTATCATACTCTTGAGGGATTTTTTGTTTTAATTATTTGTGTCTTCCTACTTAGTGGCTCTGTTTCTGGAGGGTTTTTTTTTTTTAAACCTAGACATTAAGCCTAACTATTTTGCCCAAAAACCTTAAGGTACATCATACTAAAAATATAATCATATAACTAGCATTTCATGCATTAAAGAACCCAGAAAACTTGATTTGCAGTAGTACAGAAATTGAAAATTTTATGGAGAGTTCTCTGAAATATTTCAAATATTTTTCAGAATTAAGATGGGGTTTACAGTTTTAACCCCCTTAAAAATTCAGGTTCTCAGCTGCCAACTCCTCTCTCCGAGGACTGAAACAGGTTACTAGTTCAGAAGGATACTAAGAGCAGCTACTCTTAGTATCTGGGAGATATTGCCTTAAAATGTAGCGTGTCATTAATAGTTATGATAAATAGCATTAGCTCATCTTTCTTACAAAGTTTGGGAAAACTGTTGTACACAGACATTAGTAAAAGCTTTAAACTATTATGCATCTTGAGAGTTTTAAATTGGAGAAGACTGGTTAGGCTGCATTAAGTCTCATATGCATTTTGTGTAGTGGGGTTTTAGACACTTACTAGACTGGATAGCACACCTTAAAAAAAAAAAAAAGGAGGAAGTTTCGAGGAGCGGAGAGAAGACTGCTTTAGCAAGTGTTATTTATTAACACGTGACTCAATGGAGATGGTCTATTTTTTTTAGATGCATACGTAGCTTTTTAAGCCACCTTTCGTTAGACCAGATCTAGCGAACAGATTAGAGTCCTATGGACCTTTAAATCTACATAAACGATAAACTCGTCTTCCACATATACTATAAACCATGACCACCTTTTTAAGTGTTCCCTAGATTATAGATAAGATAAGGCTCAACTTTACTCACCTAGAACGACCAACGTTAGAACATTTCCATCCCGCCCACGGGGAAGAGTGAGCTGTAGGCTTCTATAATTACAGTCTAATAGGGAAGAATCCCCAACAAAACCTGACCTAAAATCACCCAGAGCACCAAAAGACGATGCAAGAAACCACACCGTCAGTAAAAAGCGCACCATCATCCGCCCGATCATCAAAACACCCATTTCCTCAGCAAGCTGAAGAACAGGTCCACTAATGCAGGCTTTTATACCTCACTATTTTAAGGGGCAAGTGAAGGACTGGGGGTCAACCAATTCCCTCATTCATTCAGGTGGCACGCCTCCTCACACTGCGAGAAGACGGGGGTTTCTACTCATCAACCACCCATCAGCAGGTGAGTACAACAGGCATTACCCAATGGGAATTAACCCATCATTCACCTGGCTGCCCTTGCTTTTATTTACATAAAGTTGTTCAACGATATATGCAAAATGTGCTACTTCACTCTTTCTTGTTTCCTATTAGTCTAGGCTAGTGCTTAGAGCAAGAGCCCTGGGTTAACAACCAGCAAAGCCTTGTTCAAATCTTGCTACCGCTCCTTGTGATCTTGAGCAAATCAATGAACCCTCCTTGTCTCAGGTACATAATTAGATTGTAAGCCTTCTGTAGACAGGGTAATACCTGAATGTAACTCATCTTGAGCTGCCATTGAAAAAGGTGTGAACTAAATCCAAATAACATGGCTTATGCATAGCTCAAAAAGTTAATTAGCTGTGGCTTTCTTGGGACGTGTTTGGGAAACCTTGAGCTATATTATTCCCTTTAAATCTTCTTTTCATGTTTCTATTGTATGTTCTATACAGTCTGGTTTCCAGCATGTGTGTATATTTCCTTCATTTACAACAATATAATTGTATAAGAATGTTTATATACCAGTATTTTGTTTGTAGTATTGATGACTGTTTATAAAGTTCTTATTGGATATAGTTGTGTGCTCTTCCATCATTATGGCCTTTTGGAACAAGAGAGGTTTGTGTGTGTTTTCAGTATTCACAATTGGGCATGGTGAGAACAGGACTGCTTCAGGGTTTGTTCTCATCAGCAGTCCTGTTCAATTTGTACTTGATTCCTTTGTGTTATTTGTTAAAATCATATGGGGTGTCTATCATGTTTATGCGGCTGATATCCAGTTTATACTTTCATTGGCCATGCCTATTACTACCAATGCTGTTTTTGCTGGTACATTACAGTGTATGAGAAAACACACATTGTTATTGAATGTTTCAAACACAGAATTATTGCTGGTAACATTTCAGCATCTGGATTGCCCTCAGAAGTTTTATCTGGTACTATGGTGAAAATGTCCCCTCAGGTTAATAATGGGCATAGCTGCCGAGAGGAGAGGAGAGGAGGGGAGGGGCCAAAATGGCCCAGGCCTCCAAGGGGGGGGGGGCAAGGCGAGGGGGGCCCGGTGCCGCAGTCCCACCCGCCTTCTGTCATCGACCATCTGCCACCGAGCCGGGCCCCCCTGCATTGAAATCACAGCGCCTCTCACCTCTGTGTGAAAGCGCTGCAGGCAGCAGGGCAGCAGATTGCCTCCCTTTGGGCCTCCTTCCCTCCCTGTGTCCTGTCCTCATCTGACATAATTTCTGTGAGGGTGGGACACAAGGAGGGCCAAAGGGAGGCGATCTGCTGCCCTACTGCCTGCAGCGCCTTCATACGGAGGTGAGGGGTGCTGTGATTTCAATACAGGGGGGCCCGGCCTGGTGGCGGATGGAGGGGGGAGCGGTAGCAAACTTGGGAGGTGGAGGGGCGGCGGGAGCAGAGCCCTTGGGGGCGGCCTTGCCCCGGGCCCAGCCCAGTCTCTCGGCGGTCCTGATCTTGGGGTATTGTTGGATATTTTTTTATCCTTTAGACCACAATTACAGTTGGTGACTTAATAGTCACAAATTAAAATATGATTTATTTTTTAAGTTAAACCCATTGCTGTCAATGACTGATTTCAGGTTGGTTTTGCAATCGCTAGAAAATTGTTTACCTATGACTACCAACATCTTACATACAGTCTTTGTAAGTTATTCAAAACTCTGTGGTCAGATTATTGTTGGGACGCTCTAAATTTGAACATATGACCCCCCCCCCCCCCTCATCTTAGCAAATTACATTGGTTACCGGTAGAATTTGGATAAAGTTTAACTTGCTTTTGTTGGTATATTTGGGGCTGTATCATGATTTTTCTTTATCCTTGTGTAATGATTTACAGTTTTATGTTCCGTGGTGACCCTTGTGTTCTCAGAATGAATGTGAGCTCATTGTACTTGATCCATGATAGCTGCGACTTGAGTGGACTAGAAAAAAATATCTTATCTGTCGCTGGCCACAACTTGTGGAATTTATTGCCTTTAGAGATCAAACCAATAACAAAAAATCCAAAGATCAAAAATAGTCAATCCCAAAGTATAAAAGGTATATTAGATACCTAGAGAATTGCACAATCCTGTAACATTATTTAAAAAAGGGAACAAAGGAGAATTCAGTATAGGCTGTAACCACAGATGAGCTTAATTTCAGTGAGTTTAGCCGAGAAATGGCTCACTTGAAAGCTCTATGCATCTGTGGTTTCCAATCCTGGTCCTGGAGGTACTACTACTACTACTATTTAGCATTTCTATAGCGCTACAAGGCATACGCAGCGCTGCACAAATCTGCACCACCAGCCTTCTGACATTTATTTGATCTATTTATTGGGCTTTATTAATCACCTTTATGAAGAGATTCACCCAAGGCACTGTACAGCATGTACAGTTTAACATAAAGCTTACAATATTGTTAACGGCATAACAATAGTAAAATGACCAAGTATAAACATAAAAACAATAAATGAGATAAACTTGAAAAGGGCAAATTGAAACCTGATAATAGGACAACCATGAAGCAGTATAAAAATATACACGTTTAACAGTACTGATATTCAAATACCAGAGCTATAATACAATGTCAGCATAGTACTAATGAAACATCTAATAAGCACACATTAGAACATTCAAAAAACACAGCTATGATACTAATGCTTTTCTACAACACAGTTTACCATGTAGCTGAGGGGTCAGGTGCAGATATATAGATGGGGGCAAGATGTGTGGTACAGAATCAATTGGGATAAATAAATGGGTGGCTAAACTAAAGGCAAGTTCTTTGTACAGTTAATCAAGATATAAGCAACTGATCTAAGTTATAGTGTGTGTAGCAAGCAAGTCCAGATGCGGAATGAGTGTATAGTCAGTCATAACATAAGAATAGCCATACTGGGTCCAATAGGTCCATCTAGCCCAGTATCCCATTTCCAACAGTGGCCAATCCAGGTCACAAGTACCTGGCAGAAACCCAAATAGTAGCCACATTCCATGCTATGAATCCCAGAGCAAGCAGTGACTTTCCCATGTCTGTTTCTCAATAGCCAACTATGGACTTTTTCTCCAGGAACTTGACATGAAGCATAAGGACCTAAATATTTATACCTCAAAGGAGAGAACCAAGAGACAACCATATACTTCAGAAGAATAAATAATGCAGAATTAGCACACCTTGTTCATCAAAAAGAAAATTCTAGAATGAAAGATTGTGGTATAGGTTTAAAGGGGTAAGACTTTTGGAATTTTTTTTTCTGGAAAAGATGATGGGCAATGAGGGTTGATTTAATTTGATATGTGTATCAGTCACTGACTGCTCATGCTCGCTGTTGGCAAAGAACTGCTGTTTTAAAAGGTATGCAGGGAGGGGGAGGCCTCGATATTAGTGCCAGGCTCGGTGAATCTTGCCCCCCCGTCCCCCCTCCTCAATAACATGTGTTAGTGGTAAAATAACATGTCTTAACAATATCTTGTGCTATTTATCACACACGGATCCCATTTTATGCAATAAGATTTAGGGGCTCTTTTACTAAAGCTTAGCTCACACCAGGAGCGTAGCTAGGTGGGGCCACGGGGGCATGGGCCCCCACAGATTAAGCTCTGGCCCCCTCTACTTTGGATCCCCCGCCGCTGGTGCCGTCCCTCCCCTGTCGCCGCCGCCGCCAGGTACCTTTGCTAGCAGGGGTCCCCAACCCCCACCAGCAGAAGTCTTCAGTGCCTTCGGGGCTACATGCAGGACGTCGGGAGTCAGAAACAGATCATCAGTGAAGGCGCTGGAGTCGACCAACGCTGAAGAAGACTTCGGCTGGCGGGAGTTGGGGACCCCCGCCAGCAAAGGTACCTGGCATCAGTGATGGGGGAGGGTCGGCGGTGGGAGGGTGGTCCAAAGTGGTGGGGGGGGGGTCGGCGACTGGGAGAGGCGGGCTAAACTGTGCCCCCCCACCTCAGGTTCTGGACCCCCTTCCTGCCAAGGTCTTGCTACACCCCTGGCTCACACTAACAGACAGAGCGTGCTAAATACTGCATTTCCTATTTTGTAGCACAGCACATGCTATGTCGGTTAGCATGTGCTAAGCTTTAGTAAAAGGGCCCCTTAGTTACTAATAACTGAGGTTAACAGTAAATTAATAATGTCTTAGTGTTAGCTACACCTCTTAATCCCAGTGTGACTGAGAGATCTCCAGGCTGAATGGTTCCATTGAGCTGCTGAGGAGGAAACAGACTTGTAAAGCACTCTCCTGTGAAAGGAATTTTGTTTAAAGAAGGCGAATGAGTTGAACATTTAATTTTCTTGGAAAAACAAATTGAAATTAATGTCTTGAATTCCAGGGCTTTCCTAGCTCTCCTCCTCCCCCTCTTTACCCCTCCCTCTCCAACAGTACCTTAGTGTGAAAACCCCTCACCACCACCATTACCGCCTACACATCTCGCACCATCACACAACATCAGTTCAGCAGCATCATTTGGGTAGGGGATCTGGATCATCCCACCATGAATTTCAAGGTTCTTCTTGTGGTGTTTTTCTGCATTTTCCTTCTGATCTTAGGTAAGTCTTTTGTTTTTGTTTCTCTGCCAACACCCCCCCCCCCCACCCCCAACAGATAGATTTTTTTTCCTGATCCAGAGAGTTATGCACATTCCATCCTGTTTGCACACAAGGGGAGCTTTGTTGGCGTGTGGCATAATGATAAAGCATCCCATAGACAGATCATATAACATCAACTGGGTCTCCAGAGCTGCCACATGAAAAATCAGGTGTCCTGTCAGTCACAGGTTGACACTGCAATCTTTTGGCAATAAATGTTTGGTGTGCCACAAGTCTGGTTGAGCCAAAATCAGAACAGCTAAATACTCAACCAAGTAGAAAGTAACTCCCCTAGCCCCATTTTACACCCCTTCCTCCAGTGGTAATTTTCTAACCAGAAAGGTATACGGTTGGGGGTCAGTGGAGGTTCTCGTCTTCCACTCTAGGTGCAATGGGGAAAAGAAAGCAAATTCAGTCAATGACAAGTTCTGGATGAGTGACCTGGTGTCAAATGATCACTATGTTCCTCCCCCCCTCCACCTCCTCTTCTTTGGTCAAAGAACAGACACTACAGAATAGAATGAAGTAGGCAAAAGATCAGTCTGCTTTCACCTCCAGAAGAAGCCTGAATTTTAATATTTTCAGGTTAAAGAGACCAAATTTTCAAACAACCCACGTAGTTGAAACGATGTACATTAGCTGAATTTTCAAAGATAAATTATGCAGGTACTCTCCCTATAAAAATGTGTGTCCAGTACATGCTTTATAACTTCACTTGGGGTCCGTAACTGCTCTTTTGTGCCCATGGCCAGAAGGGGTAAAATGGTGTATGTAGTTATGAAAATATCCTGTATGCATTTTATTTTTCAGCCCCTTTTTAATGCACCTAAAAGTGTGAACCTTGCATATACTTTTAACTGCATTTCAACTGGGCAATTTACAACCAGGATAATTCATCTTGGTAATTGCTATTTAGAGGTAAACAGCTTTGAAAATTGCTCTCTTTCCTTGTATTCTAAAAATGGCACCCAGAATTGCATGCCCAAATTTAGGTGCATGCCCAAGATGCATACACAAATTACTTGAGTAACAAGCCCTTAACTATCAATAATTGGGTGCCAACAATCAATAATTGAAGTTAATTGGTGCTCCTTGAAATTTGCACATGCATCTGGCTGCGTTATTCTAAAAAGGCATGGTGTCTAACTCTACTTAGTGCATAACTCAAAAGGGGGTGTGGTCATGGACATTCCAAAAAGTTGCACGTATAGTTACAGAACACAGCCTCAGCATGCTTAACTTTGGCACCAGCATTTACACTAGGATTCAGCAGGCGTAAGTCTGGCACCTAAAGTTAGGTGTTAGAATTGGCACTAAGTACAATTCTATAAAGGGCACCGTTTTTTTCGGCACCCACTTTTTAGCACCATTTATAGAATTTTCCCCTTAATGTGCAAGGAGTGGAGGAGTGGCCTAACGGTTAGTGTAGCAGGTTGCAGAGCAGGGAAACTGGGTTCAATTCCCGCTGCTGCCTGACAGTCAGCAGTGGGTTGAGATCCTGAGGAATTGGGTTCAATTTCTTCTGCAGCTCCGTGTGACCCTGGGCAAGTCACACAACCCAGTCTTTCCCCAGGTACAATATGTAACTTGGATTGTGAGCTTATTAGGGACAGTGTAAAGTACCTGTAACAGAAATTGTAAACCCATAGTCACCTCAGGGATCAATTGTGGTATATCAAGTGCTATAAAAAACCAAACAAACAGGCTACCATGTAACTGCGTTAAGGCGTTTTGCGGTAGTTTGTTTGTTTCCACATGTTAAACTGCAGTTACTGAATTTTTCTGTCAGGGGCATGTCAGAGAGTGGGTGTAGAAGTGTTAGCCAGCTAGCATGTTAGATTAACGGGGGACCATTACCTCTTCCTAAATAGGAGGCAATAAGCGCTTCTGTATTAACTGGGAGAAGGTACCGCACATTAATCCGAATGTGACCTGCAATAAAAAAATAGCAGGAATGCCCCTTCTTGATGCAACCCTAGTTTTGGGCTTGCCACGCATTAATACCCCACATTATAGCACATTAAGCCCAAAACATTTTTGTAGAAGGGCCCCTTTATCTCCTTTTGCCTCAGATGCTCACTTAGGGGACCCTTTACAAAGGCATATAAGGGCTTACACGCGTCCAGGGCATGCCAAATCAGCATTACCGCCTGGCTACCTGATGCCCTGGGTGGCAATTCTGAATTTGGCATGCGCTGAAAACACGTAGTAAAAAAATATTTTCTGTTTTCTACCACGTGGCGCTTATCTGGTGGTAAACAGCAGTGGACGCATTCTGCATGCCTACTGCTCAGGTAGTGTGTGAGACCTTACCATTAAATCAATGGGTGGTGGTAAGGTCTCAGGCCAAAAATGGATGCAAGCTGGTATTTATTTTGCCGCACGTCCATTTTCTGGCCCCTTAAAAAAAGGCCCTTTATTTAGGACGTGGCAAAAACTGGTCAAAAGATGCGCTCGCACTGCCGCAGACCACTTTTTTCCGTGTCTTAGTAAAAGGGCCCCAAGATTGTAAGCATATTGGGGAAGGGTCATTTCACCCCTGAATTCTAATAATGCTGTAAGATGCCTTTTAGCATCATTTAGATGGTCAGTTAAAAATTCAAAACATGGATGCATTTGACTTTTAACTATATACAGTAGGAAGGTTTCTCTTTTTTGTTTCAGTTGAATGTGAGAAGAGGCCTTACAAAACGAAAGCAAAGAAGATGCCAAAGGAGACCAAGGGAAGTGCTGCTTACCCTCACAGGTCTTCAAGCCAAAAACTCAAACACTCAGCCACAAAGCCTAAGCCCATAGGAAAGCCAAATGTCAGAGCCAGCCACGGGCCCCAAGCAGAGACCATCCTGACTCGAGTGGTTCAGAGAGGCCAGTTCCGGCAGGTGGGTGACACGGTGATAGAGAGAGCAGGAAGGCCAGTGGAACTGCGCTGCAAAGGTCGCTCTATTCGCTGGAGATACCCTGCCTACCTGCAGGAGGATAATGAGGGGAGGCTCAGGTAAGTAAAGACACTACAGTAACGATACCAGTCTGCTAGGCACAATTTTCATTCAACTAAGTGGATCAAGGTGGTGGTCGCTTTCAGATTTTCACAGTTTTCTATTCTCCTTACCCTTTTCATGTCCTTTGCCGAGCATCACTGTGAAGAGTTTTTCATGTTCTGCAGCAGCATCTTTTTTTGGCCATTGCATGCATGCTGTGTGTGTGTGTGTGTTTTTTTTTTTTCCTTCCCTCCAGAATCAGACACTTCGACAAGCACAGTCAGCTGACAGTGGTAAATTCTAAAGCTGCTGATACCGGAGAATACAGCTGTGGTTCATACTGGTGCGAAGGTGGTAACTGCCAGGAGGGGAAGGAACGGCTTGCCAAAACCTTCATCTTTTTCACAGGTGTGGCGTGGGTGTGTGATTGTTCAGTGGAAAGATTTGCATTCTGTTGTCTTAGCTCTTGAACCAGTAATGCTAAGTTAAAAAAAAAATTAGACAAAATGTTGCTTCTGTTACAGTTTGAAAATCAAGAACAGCATGTTGGAAGTAAAAGCCAAGAGCTGGGTGAAGGTAGTTATGTGGTGAATATGTGCAGAACTGCCAAGCGACCCAGTTCCTGGACCAGAGGGAATCTTGTGGCCCCTCCTATTTTATGAACCAGAGTTGCACTCCTGCTACCTCCAGTTTTACTGAAAAAGAAAAGAAGAAAAAAGCAGCAAATCAGCTGAGCTGAGCCACACAGCTAGTAGTAGTTCCACAGCAATGAGACATTCATTTTCCACATATGCATCTAAGGGAGTTCACCTTTGGGAGCTCTTGAAGGAATTATTTCTTTTTTCTGCTGCAGCCATCTCATATCGACGAAATTGACGCACTAAGGGGTCCTTTTACTAAGGTACACTAACAGATTTAGTGTGCGCTAATGATAACATGTCCTTAGGCATATAATGGGTGTTTTATTATTTAGCGCATGCTAATCAGCATGCCTTAGTAAAAGGACCCCTAAATTCCACCAAGTTAATATCTAGCACAATTTTATTCTTCCATTTGGGTACAAATCAGTTTAATATCAATGATATCGGAAAAGAAAACCAGTGTGATTTTAGCTTTACTCCATCGTGCCTTAAACCCCAAATCCCTCCAAATTATAATCTCATATGTTACATAACTCTTCCTTTATACTAAGCAGGGGTATAGCCAGACAGCAGATTTTGGGTGGGCCTAGGCAAAAGTGGGTAGGCACCAAGTGTTCTCCCCCCAACACCAAAAAAATATCTCAGATGGTGGGAAAATATTTCTCTTCACCTTGGCAGTCTGCAGCAAGCATGCTCTGAAAACTGAGCATGCGCAGGTGCCACTGTCGTGGATAGCAGTGTTTTTGTTACCATCAGGGGGAAGTCTTCAGCTGCCCGAGCTAAATGTGTGGTACTGTTGGGTGGGCCTGAACCCTAACTGGGCGGGCCTCGGCCCATCCAGGCCCAGCTGTGGCTACGCCACTGATACTAAGACTAGTGGAACCATGCCCATTTCCTCAACAATGAAACAGGCCCTAGGAAGGCTGTCATGTAAGCTTTTTTTTTTTCTCTCCCCTGCCCTCCCCTCCATGTCCAGCGATTCTCTCCTCTACTGTCCTCCCATCCCATCCATGTCCATCAATTCTCCTCTGCCCTGCATTCCCCTTCCCTTCCCTTCCTCCCTCCCTCCCCCTCGATGTCCTGCGATTCTCTCCTCCCCTCGATTTGTACCTGAACTTGTACCTGAACGTTCTCTGGCTGGTTGGTGCTGGCTTCCATTCCTGACGTCAGCTCGCCTCCAGCATTCCCTTCCCTCTCACTGTTCTGCCCTCTGACATCATTACGTCTTGACGCGAGGGCGGGACAGTGAGGGGGATTGGAATGCTGGAGGCTGGCTGATGTCAGAAGATGTTACGAACCCAGGCAGCCACACATGGAACGTTGGAGGTGCAAATTATTATATAGGATACGAGAGATACACTTCCAGATTGTAAACCAAAAGTGGGAGAACTGACCAAATGTGAATAACATAGGTTCTAATGTACTTTTACACAGATATCTGTGTCTGTAGTGCTGAACATAATTTGTATTGTCTGCATTGGTAACTTTCATGCTGAAAATGCATATTTGCCTGCATTTATGAGCCATTTGATGCTTGATTCTGGTTTCTTAGAAACTATAATTAATTGTCTTAGGGCCCTTTTACTAAGCCGTGTAAGCGTCTATGCGCGCTCAGCACATGTCAGTTTGGAGTTACCGCCTGTCTACCACGTGGCTCTTGCGGTAATATCATTTTTGGCGTGTGTCTGATATGAGCGTCTGAAAAATAATGTTTATTTTCTGGTGCGCGTCTCCTTCGCACGCCAAGCGGCATTTGGCACATGTAGGTCATTACTGCCTGGTTAATGCGTGAGACCTTACCGCTAAGTCAATGGCTGGCGTTAAGGTCTCAGACTTAAAATGGACGCGAGCCAATATTTATTTTGCTGCATGTCCATTTTCGGCAAAAATAAATAAAAGGCATTTTTTGCAGGCACACTGAAAAATGGATCTGTGTGTGCCCAAAACACACACCTACACTACCGCAGGGCCATTTTTCAGTGCATCTTAGTAAATGGACCCCATATTTTTAGGGGATTAGTTCTATAACTTGGTGTCAAGACTTAGGTGCTAAAATGAGGCGCATTTTGTACCACTTCCATTGCACTGTTCCCAGCTGAGCAGGAGTCCTCCACCTATAGTCCTGCCAGTAGAGGGTGCTGTTTCACTATCACATTTTCAGTAGTGAGAGACAGGTAAGCTCTGCATGACTCAGGGAACCTGCCTGCCCCTACTGATGGAAGATACAATATTGAAGCACTGCCCCCCCACCCCACTGGCAACAATGCAGTTGGAGGACGCCTGCCCAGCTTAGAGGGAACAGTGGTTCAAAGGTACACCAATATTATTAGCGGGTACTAGTGGAAATTCACTTTGGCTCAACCACCTATGTCATCTCAATAGTATTCTATAAGTTGTGCACGTCACCTTGCAAAATTCACTGATCCGCCCACATTAATACCCCTTACAATTGCACTCTGTGAGTTTAGCTTAGCACTTACGCAGGTAATTGCCAATCATTCGTGCAATCATGGGCTTAAGTGGTAGTATTCTAAAAATCTGTGCATACTATTGGTACCTGCATTTAGTCTCCCTTTACAGAACTGCCTGTTAAACCTTTTCCCCCTTAGACACTAAATAGTGTTACAACAGGACACCTGACACCTCTCTAATTTTTATTTTAAAATGTATTTTTCCCTGCCAGCTTTTTGCCAGGACAAGAAATATAATTGCCAAGGATGATTGCCAATGGGATGAGTTGCATTGGAAATGGTTCAAGATAGAAAGATATTTATTTTAATTATGACGTATATCCCACATTATCCCAAGTAATTAGAATTCAATGTGGTTTACAGTAAAGAAATATTATAGTAAACATACAGTAATTCATAGTACATTACATTCAATATGGAAGTCCAGAGTAAGTTGTGGGCGAGCATATAAATTAAGTGTAAAATAGTTAACAGGTAGAAGGATAAAGGTACAGAATAATGCATAGTTTATATTTGAGTTGAATTAGAACTGAGATTCCAATAAGATTCCAATGACAGGAACGTTTTGAAAAGGAATTATTTCAGAATTTTACAGAATATCAAGTAATCTTGTTGACAGCTTATTGTTTTCGGCAGAGAGAGAAAATGATAGCAGCTAAAGATCATATAGCCTATACAGTGTGCCCACCCATATCAGCTTATCGCCCATCCATATCAACTGTTGTCCATCCATATCGACTATTCAAGAAAGCAGGGGACAAGCATAGAGGATCTCTAAAAGAGGGGAAGGGCTAGTAGAGCTTAGACCAGCTCTTCCCCCTCCTTTAGAGATCCTCTGTGCTTGTCCCCTGCTTTCTTGAATTCAGATACAGTCCTCACCTCTACCATCTCCATCGGGAGGCTGTTCCATGCATTTGCCACCCTTTCCATAAAGAAATATTTCCTTAGGTTACTCCTGAGTCTATACCCTTTCACCTTAATCCTATGCCTCCTCCTTCCAAAGCTTTCTTTCAAATGAAGGAGGCCCCCCTCCTGTGCATTTATACCATGGAGGTATTTTAAATGTCTCCATTATATCTCCCCTTTCATGCTTTTCTTCCAAAATACACATATTGAGATCTTTAAGTCTGCTTTATGATGAAGACAAACATTTTAGTAGCCGCCATCTGGACCAGCTCCATCCTGTTTATATCTTTTTGAAGGGGAAAATGTTGTCTCGCTATTCTTACCTGTGAAAAAAGTCAGGTCTGGCAAGCTTTCAAGCAATTGATGAGCAAAAATAGCGGTTATAAGAAAAAATGTGTTTTGTGCTAAAGATCCTTTCAGTTCTAGTATCTGGTAAAGTATTATTTTTGTATCCAACAGATATAACAAAGTTAAAAAATAAAAAAACATAAATTATAATAAAAAGTAAAAAATAAAGGAAGAATTAGACTGGAGGTTTTTAGACCAGTGAAGGAGCTCACTCGGTGGTTGTATGGCTAAATCCATGCTCAAACTCTGGAATAGCATACTGAGCACATGAGGTCTTTTCCTCCTACAATCAAGCCTACTTGACTCAAATACATTGGGAAAGTAGTATTTTTGCAATTTGACTGAAAGAATAATAAAGGGCAGGTGATAAAGATCTCTACTTTTGTGGTTTCTGATGTAACTAGAACTCTTCTACTTTCTATGAAACTTCAAGCTCTATTCTTAAAAAAACAGATGAAAATCTAATGCTGTAGGGGTGGACGTAATGAAGCTCTCTCCTTTCCCTTCCCTGGTCATAGATCTCCAGGAACTCTTTGTACCAACTGAAGATTACTATGAAGTGGTACAGCTGCGGTCAAACCAACCAGCCCTCTTGCCATGTCAGGTCACCAACCCATTGGCCAAGGTGACACTGCACCGCGAGTTCCCTCCTGAAGAGGTCACTGTCAATGGAGTAGAGATATCTTTTGATGCAAAGAAAGGATTTGTCATATACCATCCCAAGCCTTCGCATGCTGGATCTCTGTTTTGCATGGCAGAACGCAATGGCCTACGTCAGATCTCCACCAAATACATGGCGATCTATATCAACTGTGAGTAACTTCCTCTGCAAAGTACACACTGAATTTAACCCAATAGTGAACAGTGACCTTAGTATAACAATCCCATAAAAGGCTTTTCAGACCTACTTTCTCATAACTATAAATTACTGGGGTATTTATCTAACATTTACGTCTCTCAAGTTAGACTAAGTTCTACAAAGGAAATGGAGACCACGCTTTTACCCAAACACAGTATATATGATAAAAACTTATGAATGCAAAAATTTAAAAACTCATAAAACATATATTAAATGTGATTGGTGCTCAGTGAAAACATGTTGAGCCCTCATTGTGAAAAACAGCATACTGGCATCATCGCACCCAAAGAAAAATATTCAAGAAATTTCTTATGCTTCACCACTGTAAATAACATTAGTCTTTTACAATGAAAGTTCCACACTTATCTGAATTAGGCTTCCTCTGGGTATACAGATGACCACAATCGCTCAAAATATTCTCAAACCACTGTGATGTGTTAAAGCATTCTATGTTGTTATACAAAAAAATCTCTTCATCCTTTCTTCAAAGTTCCACTTAAGCATAGAAATCAGTATTTGTTCTCTCAACAATTCTGCTTATTCAATACAATCTGTCACAAAAGTTCCACTCTTTCTTATAGCCATATGCAATGCTGTACCCTACATGTTAAGTTAAGCAACCGCTTTAATCATCAATTTGGGATACATTTGCATATGTGGCATTATGGGTGCATACCCTCACATTTAAGTGCCATATTCATTTGCTGCCTTTACTGTGAATGATACTTGTACATTTGATCTCGGTTCTCCAATGGTAAATGATGTTGCATAAACTCAGTTTACAAGCCTTTTCCCCTCTTAAGCCTAATGTGTGTTTGCATTTTTTTTCTTCTCCTGCAGACCCTTCATCAGCCCCCAAAGCTATAGTTAAAGCCTCTGTGAGCGCCGTCCGTGCTGGAGGCAACTTCATCGTGACCTGCACTGTTCTTGGAGAGCCAGAGATCAATGTGGAGTTTACCTGGGATTATCCAGGAGAGCAGGTGGGTGTGAAAGAGTTTGGCAAAGCATTTTGGTGCTTTTCAAAGAGGGATGAAAATACTGTAGCAGCGATTCAATCCATTCATCTGTCTGCTGGCACCAAATTTCATCACTAGGGGGAAGATAGAGCATGGGCTTGACATTTACGTTACTGAAAATGATGCCAATCTGGTAAGGGTGTGGGTCATTTCCAATGGGTCCAAAGTTGAAAAGGGTTAAATACGTGCACTAGAATTATTTCATGTTTCCTTTTTTAAAGAGCTACTTAAAGGGGAAGAGGAAAAGAACTAGGTTTGCCTGCAAAAAATATAATTAGTTAAAAGCAAACCATAGTGTTCAATGAAAAGTCATACCTTTTATAAGGTTAATCCATGTTAACTTTCATGACCACCATGGTCTCTACTAAAGGCAATGGCTTCTAGTACTGACCTTGTAGTAAGAGTAATTGTTATTGTGCAATAATTTTCTATTGTATACAAAACCCAACCAAGGAGTAAAAGCAACGAAACACTTTTTTTTCTGGGACTTATTCTAGTTAATATCTTGGGAAGAGGATATGGGAAGAGGGAGTGGGCCATCCATATTAGCATTCACTGATATTTTTAACCCATAATTGCTGGGAAGTTTAATTCGTGCAAAGTAACAAATACTTGCTTTTTGTTATTTCCAAATGCATCTGAAAATTATTTGAATTTCAGAGTAGACCATGATTTCCCTCATGTTCTTCTGAGTCCTATATTTTTAGACTTGGACAAGTCCCTGGCTCCTGGCTGGTTAAATAAGCTTAAGCCAGCTAAATGCTAATATTCAGCTCAAGATAGCTGACTATCTTGGCTGAATATTAGCACTATATAGCGCGCCTAGAGATCTGCGCCAAAATCAGTACGGATTCTATAACAACACACGCAACGTAATTGGCTTAACAAGCTTAGCAAATGAGCATTGATAACAGCACTTAAGCAATAATGAGCACTAACTGGCGCTAATTAAAATTTAGGCGCATAACTCACTAAGCGTATTCTGTAACGAAGTGTGCTGAACTTCTAACACACACACAGGCAAAAAGGAGCATGACTATGGGTGGGGAAATTGGCATTTCTTGGGTGTTCTGAAATTTACGCACCTAGTTATAAAACATGGCCCAGAGTGCCTAAATCTAAGCACTGGGATTTACGTCACATTTTCATTGGTGTAAATGGATGCACATAGATTTAGGAGCCGAGATATCAACTAAGCGTATTCTATAATCGGCGCCTAAATCTAGGCTTCGATTATAGAGTACGCTTAGCAGGCACTGATTTCAGTGCCGATTTTTTAGGTGCCATATATAGAATCTCCTCCTAAGTGGCTAGCTCGGTCACCGGCTACGTCATGTGACCTAGCTGGTTAGCACCAATATTCATCAGCTGACCGACTAAGTTTAGCAGCCAGATAGAACTATATAAGTAACAGGTCTATCTTTGGTCACTATAACTAAGATGGCCAGCTGACGAATATTTGCTTAATTGGCTATGTTCACAGCGGTAAAAAAAAAAAAAAAGTGGAAATTCAATGCTGGTTGCTGGATATGGCTTGGCATTGAATTTCCAGGTTCACCGCCAACTGAGGGAGTTAGCCAGGCTGCTTCCTGCAGTCTGAATATCGGCATCTGTATACTCAGCTGGCAAATGCATACGTTTATTTTATTTATTTATTGCATTTGTATCCCACATTTTCCCACATATTTGCAGGCTCAATGTGGCTTACATAGTACCATGGTGGCGATCGCCAGTTCCGGTATAACAGATACAGAGTGATATTGTAGAAGGTTCATGTTTAGCTGCATTGGGCCTGTTTGGATTTATTTTATTTATTTATTTAGATTTTGCTCACACCTTTTTTCAGTAGTAGCTCAAGGTGAGTTACATTCAAGTATACTGGATATTTCTCTGTCACAGAAGGGCTCACAATCTAATTTGGATGGGCTGCATAATACAGAAACTATCCCTATCCTTCTAAAGTTCTGTTGATGTTTTAACATTGAAGCATGGAAAACAATGTAAACATGTGGATTTCCTGGTTGCCTTTATTAAATTACTGGTGAGCTTTTATTAAATTACTGGTGCATGAATTAATAATGTTTGAACCAGGAAATAAACTGTAAAGCTGTTCATTTGGTGAGAACTGTGTTGAATAAGACATTGGGGATGACATTGGGGATGACCCGCAGGGGTCTGTGCTGGGTCCGTTGCTTTTTAATGTATTTATAAATGACCTAGAGATGGGAATAACTAGTGAGGTAATTAAATTCGCCGATGACACAAAATTATTCAGGGTCGTCAAGTCGCAGGAGGAATGTGAACGATTACAGGAGGACCTTGCGAGACTGGGAGAATGGGCGTGCAAGTGGCAGATGAAGTTCAATGTTGACAAGTGCAAAGTGATGCATGTGGGTAAGAGGAACCCGAATTATAGCTACGTCTTGCAAGGTTCCGCGTTAGGAGTTACGGATCAAGAAAGGGATCTGGGTGTCGTCGTCGATGATACGCTGAAACCTTCTGCTCAGTGTGCTGCTGCGGCTAGGAAAGCGAATAGAATGTTGGGTGTTATTAAGAAGGGTATGGAGTCCAGGTGTGCGGATGTTATAATGCCGTTGTATCGCTCCATGGTGCGACCGCACCTGGAGTATTGTGTTCAGTACTGGTCTCCGTATCTCAAAAAAGATATAGTAGAATTGGAAAAGGTACAGCGAAGGGCGACGAAAATGATAGTGGGGATGGGACGACTTTCCTATGAAGAGAGGCTGAGAAGGCTAGGGCTTTTCAGCTTGGAGAAGAGACGGCTGAGGGGAGATATGATAGAAGTGTATAAAATAATGAGTGGAATGGATCGGGTGGATGTGAAGCGACTGTTCACGCTATCCAAAAATACTAGGACTAGAGGGCATGAGTTGAAGCTACAGTGTGGTAAATTTAAAACGAATCGGAGAAAATTTTTCTTCACCCAACGTGTAATTAGACTCTGGAATTCATTGCCGGAGAACGTGGTACGGGCGGTTAGCTTGACGGAGTTTAAAAAGGGGTTAGATAGATTCCTAAAGGACAAGTCCATAGACCGCTATTAAATGGACTGGAAAAATTCCTCATTTTTAGGTATAACTTGTCTGGAATGTTTTTACGTTTGGGGAGCGTGCCAGGTGCCCTTGACCTGGATTGGCCACTGTCGGTGACAGGATGCTGGGCTAGATGGACCTTTGGTCTTTCCCAGTATGGCACTACTTATGTACTTATGTACTTATGTACTTACATTTTATTTATTTATTTAGATTTTGCTCACACCTTTTTCAGTAGTAGCTCAAGGTGAGATACATTCAGGTACACTGGGTATTTCTCTGTCCCTGGAGGGCTCACAATTTAAGTTTGTACCTGAGGCAATGGAGGGTTAAGTGATCTGCCCAAGATCACAAGGAGCAGCAGTGGGATTTGAACCAGTCACCTCTGGATGTCAAGACCAGTGCTCTAACCACTAGGCCACTCCTCCACTCCATCCCTGTTATCAGAGGACTCACTGTCTCAGCCCTACACAGTGTTATATTAGACAGTTACTTACAGTAGGTTTGTTGGTTTTCCTAATCATTTCTCTAAGAACGTTTGATAATGGACTATAGTGGTTGGGTAATTTTGCATTGATGTTTTTATACAATATTCATTGCAGTAGTATTCATTCCCAGTATTGGGGTACTAAAATGCTAATATTTCTCTCAATTAAACTTTAAAATGGGAATTGTTGAACTAGAAGCTGGGGCCTGACTATGTCTTTGGATGATATCGTTTCTTTTTGGATTTCATCCTTCCAGATCGGGCGTCCCCCCTATGTCCGTGAGAGCACAGACCTGGTGCGGCGAGGTGGACAGGTTCAGCAGGAGTCCCAGAGCATTCTCTATGTGGATGAGGCCCGTGCTGTGGATGAGGGGACATACACTTGCAATGCCCAGAACCTCCAGGGCACAACAGCTGTCTCTACCCTTGTCACCGTTCTGCCATCAACCCCAACTATGAGGAGAGAAAGGCCCAAGAAACAACAAAGGCCAGGGCTGTAGTTCATCAGAATCAGAATGACTTCCAAATATCTTGTGGAATAAGAAGGGTGGCTGGCATCATTTTTAGAAATTTCCTGTAAGAGTGGCCTAGTCATTGGAGCAATGGGATGGAAAGCAGAAAGACCGGGATTCTCCCACCAATGCTCCGTATGACCTTTAGCAACCCATGTTATCTCCCATTGCCTTAAGTACTTGCTTGGATTGTAAGTTCTTTTGGCAGGGACTTATCATACCTGAATTTTACTGCATTGTACAGCGCTGAGTGTGTAAGAGCAATATAAAAATGTTAGTCTTTGTGCTGGATTTTGTTTTGGTGTTTTTTATTGGGACTTAGTACGTTCTGTGAGTTGTATACCAATGTGGATGATTGATGACTGGGGTGGCAGTATGCAATATTTGTAAATTTAAATCATAAATACTATGCTCTGTTGTAAGGTCTGAATTCATTTTAACATAGAAACAGAGAAAATGATGTTAGATATTTCCTAACCAGTCTGCCCATCCATACCAACTAATTAGCTCTATAGTCTTTTCCTCTCCTTCAGGGATCCTCTGTGCTTGAAGCAGTGCCCCTGCTGGTAGCAATACAGTTGGAGGACTCCTGCTTAACTTAAAGGGGAACAGTGCTGGGCTAAATGGACCCTTGGTGTAGCCCAATAGGACAACTTTTATGTTCTTGTGTACCTATATGAGTACTCCCAATAGGTTGTTTTCAGGATGTTAAGTTTTCAGGATGTACATTTATATACAATGAATGTACTCAGCATGCAAATCTCTCTCTTCCACATTCCTGACCCTCTGATGGTCTATGAGAACTGTGGTTGAAGATTACTGACCTAGCACAAAGCTTTCTTTTTAACATTATTCTCTCCCTTCTCCTCAGCCTCAATTCTAGGAGAGAACCAGGACCCAAGGGCATCAAGAGTCTATGATGCACAAACACACACATGGCAACAACAAACAATTCAAGTAAAGTACTCTGATTTTTATTCACTGCCTTCTTCCAGAATAATATGGTAGACTTGTTACCTGTTGCATGCCATTGCATTTGTCTCTTTTCACACATACACATACTAACATTTGCTATACTGAAGGAATGTACCTCCTATAGCAACCTTCATGGTATCTACTGGAAAGTGCTCATGTGCATTGCTTAGTCCTACAGTCGTGTATGGTGCTGTTCTTTTCAGTATGCGTTCAACACATCAGTGTCAGTTTATAATCAATCTGCTGTCTATATATACACATAAAATATTCTTTTACCCAAATGAAGAAGCATTAGAAGAAGTAGAGGAGGAAGAGTTAGGACTTGGACTTTTCTTTTTGGGCAGCCAGGCTTGGCTTGGGCCACAGATGAAATGAGCATTCTCAGCCTCATATTTATACTCCATAGTCATCCTGCTCAGGTTTAACATGCCTGCCAGTCTCTGCTGAGAGTCTTTTGAGAGTGCATGGGATACCACTGCTGTGGGTTGGACAACTGTTGTAACCTTTCTAGTGTCTCAAGCACCACCATATTCATTTAAATTAGCAAACCTACAAAATGAAAACTGAAAGAAATCTGGTTACATAAGAGAGAGAACTCTCCAAATGACACACACCAATTCGTTATGGCAAGCTGTGGCCAAAATTTTGTGATAAAAGGTCTGAAGTTGATACTAATGAAATAAAAGGGGTTTAGAAGCCCTTGACGGTGAAGGAATTCTTTATCACCAATGCCAACAGAAAAACAGACTGCAGGTTGTTATAACTACGGGGAAGCAAATGTCCAGTCCCTGTGGGCACCAACCTGTTCATGTTTTCAGGATATCCCTGCAGCAAGTCTTCTGAGGATCCCAGAGGTACTCAGGTTTTCAGGATAACCACAATGACTATGCATGAGATAAATCACATATGCTGGCGCTCTAATGTATGCAAATCTATCACAAGCATATTATTGTGGATATCCAGAAAACTGGCCTGGCAGTGAGGTCCCCAGCACAGGTAAGAGAAGCTTTAATCTAATGAATATACATGAGAGAAATTTGCATTGACAGAGTTTCAACTGCATGTAAGTATGCCTATTCCTAAGGATATCCTGAAAATCCAAGTGGCTTGGTTGGATTGGAGGGAAAAAGACACTACCAATCTCCAATTATTACTGACTGAAGGAATGACATTGCTGTATTGTAGTGGTTGCCAAACCTGGTCCTGGAGGCACTCCAGCCAGTCAGGTTTTCAGGATATCCACAATGAATATTCATGAGATAGATTTGCATGAGGTGAAGGCAGGGCATGCAAATCTCTCATGGATATTTATTGTGGATATCCTGAAAACCTGACTGGCTGGAGTGCCTCCAAGTCTAGGTTTGAGAACCACTGCAAGGATAAACAACTTTGGTCTTTTGGCGCTACAAGCTGGTCAGGTTTTCAGGATATCTACAATCAATATGCACGTGATGGATTTGCATGCAGTTCCTCACTGTATAGTATTTATATTCATTGTAGATATATTGCATTGTCCATGCGAATATATCACCTGTCCTGGGGACCCCACAGCCTGATCAGTTCTCAGGACATACACAATAAATATGCACGTGATAAGATTTTCATACATTAGAGCGGGGGTAGGCAACTCCGGTCCTCGAGAGCCGCAGGCAGGTCAGGTTTTCAGGATATCCACAATGAATATGCAGGAGATAGATTTGCATACCATGGAGGCAGTGCTTGCAAATCTATCTCCTGCATATTCATTGTGGATATCCTGAAAATCTGACCTGCCTGCGGCTCTCGAGGACCGGAGTTGCCTACCCCTGCATTAGAGAGTCAGCATATGCAAATCTATCTCATGCATATTTATAATGGATATCCTGGAAATCCAACTGGCTAGTGCTCCCAGGTCATCACCCACTGCCATAGTCACTGATCTGTAATATAGTTGGTTGGGTGTTCACAATATCCACACTCAATATGAATGAGATGCATTTGCATACCTTGCCTCTACTGTATGCAAATCAATCTCATGCATATTAATTGTAGCTAGCCTGAAAAGCTGATTTGCTGGTGCTACCACAGGTCCATTTATTGATGCATGAAACAGATTGCTGTGGTTCCTATTATTTGCAGCATGGTTATTTACTAATGACAAGCATTAATGTGTGTCACAGGTGTGTGGGCCTTTACTGACTTGGTCAATGATTCTTGACCCTCTCCTGGGAGCATATCTAGCCATTTAGATTTTCAGAATTACCACATTAAATATGCATGAAATAGCTTTCCATACCATGGCTCAACCTATGCAAATTTATCTCATATATATTTGCTGTGGAAGTCATGAAAACCCAGCTGCATAGGTGTGGTGCCTACAGGAAAGGATTGAGAAGTACTGGACCAGGATGTTCTGAAAACACGAGGAATCAATTCTGGGTACAGGAGGGAAGATTTTGACATCTCTGCATATGTCTCTGAGCATCCGTTTAAAAATTCTGATTTTGAATGTCTGTAACGAGGATGGAGATTGGGCAAATTACAAAAGGGCTCTGATCATACAGACTGTACACCTTTCCCTAAAATAAGCAGTTGATTGCTTATTCCCCAAGCAGCCTTTCAAATCTATCTGCAGCAGAAAGGGAATTAAAGGCATGGGGCAGCTAGATTTGTCCTTTGTGATCTGAATTCATTTGTAACCCCCCCCCCCCCACACACACACCACCACCACCACCACCACACACACACTCAAAAGAGCCATATCTTTACACTGTGCCCTTGGTGCCAAGTCAGCATTGGGTCAGGTCTTAAAATAACTTGAGTGTCTTCCTGTCATTTTTAACTCTTCAGATGATAAATATATTTCAAAACTCCAGAGAACTCAGTAAGTCAGTTTCTAGATACCAAATAACCGAAGAAGTTAATGGTGAATGTGAAAAGCACGTCAGTGCTATTCAGTTTCCATGTTGTTATTTTCCAAACTGGCCTTTTCACAGCAGATGATTCTCATGTTTTGATGCAACTTTGGCTACACAATGAGACCTGTGGCAAGACTTGGAAGGATAAAACGAAGGGATGACAGAAGGCAATAGTGAATGACTTCTGTTCCTTTCTCTCCGGTAGTGCCAACTTCCTCCCCCTTGTCCTTGCAGTTCTATGTCACCATGAGTGACACGTCTGGAGTAACAGTAGAGAGTGTGAAGGTGGCAGCTGCATCACCATTTAGAACCCGGTAGAGCAGCTCCTCTTTCTCATGGTGGAGTTGCTGTCGCAAATGTGTTTCCTTTTCCAGAGCTTCCTGGGTGGCCAGCAATTGTTCAGAGAGCTGCCTACAAAGCAAGAGTAAACAACCAGAGTTGGGGAAAAGTGATGGTGAAGATAATTCCATAGCAGAAACTAAAGGTTAACACATACAGTAAATGCCGTAATAATACATCCAAATGTGGCTGTGACAAGGTGCAACCCAGGAGTGAAGGAGTGACCTAGTGGTTAGAGCACCAGTCTTGCAATCCCCGGAGGTGGCCAGTTCAAATCCCACTGCTGCTCCTTGTGATCTTGGGCAACTCATTTAACCCTCCATTGCCTCAGGTACAAACTTAGATTGTGAGCCCTCCTGGGACAGAGAAATATCCAGTGTACCTGAATGTAACTCACCTTGAGCTACTACTGAAAAAGGTGTGAGCAAAATCTTAAATAAATAAAGAGGGTCACAATCACCATTCCTTTAAGCTGAGCGGGAGTCCTCCACCTACAGTCCTTCTAGTGGGTGGTGCTGTTTCACAATCACATTCTCAATAGTGAGAGATAGGAAAGCTGTGCAGGACTCCAGGGAACCTGCCTGTCACTCTAGTGACTGAAAATATAATATTGAAGCATGGGCCCCCCCCCCCCCCCCACTGGCAGCAATGCAGTTGGAGGACTCCCACTCAGCTTAGAGGGAACAGTGGTCACAAACCAGTCCAGGAAATCAATATGGCAGCATTTCCCCAAACTTTTTTTTAGGACTTGAACATTCACATGATTCCAGACAGTAGGTGAGGGTATGTGAATGTGTCTAAATGAAGAGGGGGGGGGGGGGGGTAGGTGGAAGACAGATTGGGGGGGAGGACGAGCAGGGTGACTGGGTGCCTCTTGCAGTCACCAATCATCCATGTTCTTTTTGTACTCTCCATTCTGTACTGTGGTCCTCTGTCTCTCTTATTTCTTCTCAGCCCCAGCACCTGCATCATTCCAGTGTTTGACAGGGGTGGGGAGTGTGTGTGTGTGTGTGGGGGGGGGGGGGGGCAGATTTCTTTCCAATTGTTTTACATTGTGTTAGCAGCATAAAAATAGTAAAATTAGCATAAAATGCAACCAATGAGGTAAACTTTGGAAACAGGCAAATTAAAAGCTATAGCAATGCTATGATATGATAGAAATATGCATATTAAAACAGCACTGCACAAAAACAGGAAAACTTTTGAGTGGGAAAATATCCAAGTATAATGCCTTCACTCCCACACCATTCAAATACAGTCTATGTTATTAAAGCATACACTTTTGCCGACACTTTCTTCCATATATATATAAAAATATTCTGACAAGCGGTGCAACCTGCTAGTGTAAAACCACTATTGAAAGGTTATCCTGCACCAACTTGTTCATCGGTACACCCAGCTAACAAGTTTGCGTCTTAAATACTTTAATCTTGACACTTTAATCTTGAAAAATGCCAGACTGGGGACCCGGTGTCCGACATGCACGTTTTGCCTCCCAAGCTGTTTCAAGGACTGTCCCCTATACCCTAAGCAAGGATTTTTTCTTTCTATTAATTATAGCTGAGCTGGAGCTAACGACGGATCTAGGCAGTATCCAGCGAGTAGCTACCTGGACAATTCCCACCAGTCACGTCCCACACACCAATTCCCCCCTGGAAAATTCTTTCCCAGGACTATTTCCCTAGGGTGAATTCCCACCGAAGGGAGACAATTCCCTCCTAAGACTTCCCCCCCCCCCTTGTTTTCCACCCTCCGAAGATTGTATTGTTTTTTTAGTTGGAGTTTGTATAAAATGACATGTTGCTTGGTGTTGTGTGGCGTCGGGCAGAGGGGAAGGTTTGAATCGGTGATTGGAAGGTTTATATTTAATCTAGCATTTTAAAATATAATGCTGGCTTAAAGTTGTTTTGTTTGCACTTTTGAATGAGTATTCCTTCCTGCAGTTGTTGCAAATGTCCAGATGGAAATTGGTGAGTGGGAACTGTCCAGGTGGGAACTGACCTAGAATGAGGTGGGCTATGGGGAAGTGACATAATGGACATTCCGTGATGGCCTTAGACGTGAGTGTCAATCACAATCAGAAGGTTAACTCTGCATGTTTTTTCAATCAGGATTTTGTGAATGAGATGCACAGAATGAAGGTGCTGTCTCTGAGCTACACCACAGAAAGCAGAATTAAGGTCTAAGGCTATGTTGTGTGGAAATTACATTACAAATTGTGGACAGGATAATGATATGAAGAGCAATTCTATAACTGGGTGCCTGCATTACTGCATCACTTGTGTACATAAATTTACAGCATACTAGCACTTACATACGCATGTGTACTCACCCACAAAAGTGCTGGCAGGTGCCTAAGTGTTATTCTGTAAAGGTGCTCATAAGTGACATAGCACATAAATACAAGGGGGAGGGCAGAATGCTGTAAGTTACCCACATCCCGTGCATAACTGTAAGGCGTGCTGATACTGAGTTATGCTAGTGCTCTATAATGAAATGGGGGAAGCCATTGCTTGCCCTGGGATCAGTGGTAGCATAGAATCTTGTCATTCTTTGGGATTTCTGAAGCTTGCTTTTCTTTGGGATTCTGGAATCTTGCTCCTCTTTGACATTCTGGAATCTTGTTATTCTTTGGGGTTCCAGAATCTTCTCTTTGGGATTCCACCAGGTACTTGTGACCTGGATTGGCCACTGTTGGAAGTAGGACATTGGGCTAGATGGATCATTGGTCTGACCAGGCTATAATTATGTTCTTATGTTTTTACGAAATCTAGGTGCCCAGATGCCATTACAGAATAGGTTCTCTACACATGTCCTCAGGGCATCTAAATGGATGTGCGTACTTATAAAATTGTCCCCTAGTGCTCCACTATTGTGAATTCTCATTAGTGTCTTACTGCCAGCTGAGGATACCTAAGACAGACATGATATACCTCTCCTGCTAACCTACTGCAGCAAGCTTCTGATCCCACACAGAAAGAGGGATTTACCTTGCAACACTCATGTGGTTTTGGGTTCGAACATGAAGGTTCTCATTCTCCTGCTGAAGAAGTTTGATTTTCTCATCCAGTGCTAGATTTTGCTCCATCTATAATAATTCCCAAGAGAGATGTGAAGAAAGAAAGGGGATGAGACATGACAAAGAAAGATTAAAAATCTGGTTTCCATGCATTAACAGTGCTTTTAATGCATATTAATTGGCCTTCAATGGTTTTTAAACAGAAAACTAAGCTAATATGGCAATCAGATGCAAAGCTATTAGTTACCTATTAGCACAGTGAAAAAGTACATTATTTCTTAAAAAAAGAAAAAAAACTATAGTAAAGTTTTTTTGTGATAAATTATTGTCTGCCTCATTTACATGTGATGACTTTAGCACATTGGTTCCCAAGTAACTAAAGTCACTCAGGGGTCCTTTTACAAAGACACACTAAAAATAAGCATGCGCTAAACGCTAGAGACACCCATAGGAACATATGGGTATCTCTAGCGTTTAGCGAGCGTTAAAAACACTAGCGTGCCTTTGTAAAAGTCCCCCACAGTAAGTCAAAGAAGCAACAAAACTATAATAAATCAAAGTAAAACTGAAAGCCATCACCAGATGACTCACTTCTTCTAGTCTCCTTTTAAAGAAAAAACACATATAGAGCTCTATGTACTAAGCTGCATTACAACAGAAATGTGTTAATTGGCAATCATGTGCGTTATCCCCTAATTCAATAAAGTTGGCACCCAACTTTACGCTTAGAGCCAGATTCTATATATGATGCCTGAAAAGTCTGAATGGTAAAAAAAACCGCCTAGGCGTATTCTCTAAAGTATGCCCAAATTTTATAGAATTGTCTTAAAGTTCCGCACGGTGTATAGAATACACCGAGTGGATCTCCACACAGTCAGATTTAGTTGCGTCTATTTAGGCCTTGTTTTACTTGGTGTAAATTCCGGTGCCTAAATTAGGCACAGAGCAGGTGTATTCTGTAATATGCAGAGATTTTAGACATGCTCATGTTCCGCCCATGGCCATGCCCACTTTTCAACTATCCAGCTCATTTTCGAAAGTGATCACCGGCCATTTTCCGACATAAATCGGGAGATGGCCGGCGATCTCGGAAAAGCGGCCAAATCGGTATAATTGAAAGCCGCTTTTTTGGCAACATCGCCGCTTTCCCGTCGCGTTGCCGGCCAAAGTTCAAAGGGGCGTGTCGGCGGCGAAGCAAAGGCGCCGCTAGGCTACTCCTCCACAGATGGCCGGCATTTTTTTCCATTATCGCTGAAAAACAAACCCGGCCATCTCAAACCCGGCGAACTCCAAGGCATTTGGCCGGGCTAAACCGTATTATCAAAAAAAAGATGGCCGGCCATCTTTTTTGATAATACGGTTCCAGCCAGCTGTAGCACCACCGCCAACATAGATCGCCGGCGATCTATTTGGCCGGCGACGTTCGATTATGCCCCTCCACGTGACATAATTTAGGTGCACCATGTTAACAGAATACACTTAGCAAGTTGTGTGTGTAAATCTCAATGCCAATTAGTGCTGATAATTGCTTGTTGTATAACAGAGAGAGGGAGCGAAGCACAAAAAAAGCCAAGAAACAAAACAAAAAGCACCAAGGACCTTAAAAAAAGGGGAATAAAGTCTTCAATTGTAAACGTTGATGATGCAATACTCAAATGTCCCCTCACTCCAGTAGAAAATTCTTTCTTTACGGGATACAGATGTTTTCCTCTTTGTCATCCAGTCAAGTCAACGTGAACAAGGTTTTGCTATTTATAGACATTTGTGTGGGTAACTCATTTTTTTTGTTATATTAAAAAAGAACTCTGTGTCACACCTTTCAGTGCGATACAATGCAGAAACAGTAAATAAGTAATAGCACAGGCCAGTGTAACTGTCAGCTGGAACAACACATGGTGATATCACAGGAGACAGAGGTGCACATACCACCCATTCCAGATGCAGCAGCTTCTTGTCCTGGTTATGGAGGCGTTCATTTTTCATGTCGATGACAAAATGCAAGCTCTCAAGCTCCTGCCTCCAGAAATGGCTTGGACTGCCATACTCCTGCGGAGAGAAAGTGAGAAACAGAACGTGGGGTATTTTATTCTGGCTCATAAAAACCTCCCAAGCATCAAGCATTACTGACAGGACTACACAGGACCTTCCCCTTTTAAAGTTACAGTACTACATAAAATGTTTAACTGGAGTTATCCAGATAGAAGTGATATTTGCTATCTGCTCTCCAGATAAGCAATCCGGATAACTTAGGATGGCATAAAGATTGGCTTATGTTATATAGATAGCTTATAGAGTCATGGATTCTGCCTTTCCGTGATACAACCAAAGCAGTTTACAGTTGTTATATACAGATACTTTTTCTGTCCCTAGTGGGCTTACAATCTAAGCTTTTGTACCTGGCACAATGGAGGGTTAACTAACTTGCTCAGAGTCACAAAGAGCTGCAGTGGGAATCAAAACCAGTTCCTTGGTTTCTCAGCCCACTGCACTAACCATTAGGCTACTCTTCTATCTAGATTGTGGACTGAGTATTGTCACTCTCTGGATAATGACGCTGGTTGCAACAAAGTCTCCAGAGCCTGTAATTTCCTGCTTTTATGGAACTTCTGGAAAGTTTCAGAAGAAATCTTCAAAAATGGTGCCCACAGTTCTCTGGTGGTTGTCCTAGGGTACTACTACAGTTAATGGGTCAAGTTGCCAAATAAGGGAGTGGGGAGAATGGAGGAGGTGTGTAGAGTTTTTGAAAGGGATGGGGAGAGATTGCTGGTTGCTGATCTATCCAAATATTTAGTGCCACCTGCTATCTGGGTTTGGCACTGATTAGGGTTGTCAACTGGATCTCTATTCACCTAGAGATCCAGTTGACCTAGGTTAATCCAGTCCATGCTTTACTCCATTGCATATAGGGACTTGTAGTTCTGATTTCCAAACTGAACTCCCTAAGAAAAGTTTAGACTACAAGTCCCTGCATGCTACTGTCACGATTGTGATTATTTTCCATGTCTGTGCTCACCTCGCCCTCTGGTGGCTGGAACTGGTGGCTGCTATAGACTGTTTTCTTGCTGTTTCCCAAGCATATTTCAGAAGTAATTCCAGTCCGGTTCGGATCTTCCTGCTTGCCAAACTTGCTTGGGTTGTTTGGAACTAAGCAGCACCCTTACCTGTGACCTCACTTGTAATTGCCTTTATTATGCACCTGGCCCTTTCAGCTGGGCCTTTGCAACGCCAAAGGTCGAGGTTAGTTGGTGTGCTGTTAGGAGCACTTCTGCCTTGCTTTGTTTGAGCTTCCCTGCTTTCCCCTTTTGGTACTGATAGGAGCACTTCTGCCTTGGTGTGCTGTTAGAAGCACTTCTGCCTTGCTTTGTTTTGAGCTTCCCTGCTTTACCCTTTTAGCTTCCCTGCTTTACCCTTTTGGTGCTGATAGGAGCACTTCTGCCTTGCTTTGTTTCCTGCCTGTATGCCTTGCCTTGTTCTTGTTTAGTCTGTGTGCAGTTATGCTCTTAAGCACTACTGCTTGTATCCTTCTCTGTGGTTGCCTGTCAGTCTTCAGCCATTGCTTTATTGTTTGTCGGTGTGGCCTAGTTTTGTATCCTGCCTAGCCTGCCCTGTTTGTTCTTTTCCCCTCTGACCTTCAGTCCCTGTTCAGTCAAGCTTGTTTCAGTATCCTATACCCTGTTTGAGAATCCTGAGTCCTGTATCCTGAATCCTGTTTTAGTCAAGCTTGTTTAGTATTCAGTGTCCGCCTGTTGTTCCAGTCACTCCGGTCCAGTATTTCTTGTCTCCCAGCTCCGTCCTGTAAGTCCTGCAGGCCGCCTGCACCTAGGGGCTCAACCTCTGGGGAATGGTGGTCAGGGCAGGTGAAGTCCGGTTACTCCATTCCTGCTATTCCAGCCAAGTCCGGTCCAGATTCCAGCTCCATCCTTGCTTGTTTGTCCAGTCCTGGTTGGGGGATTTTGTCTGCTGCTGCCATTCCTTGACAGCAGCCCAAGGGCTCATGTTGTTCCAGTGTCCGAGAGCCTGAGACCGTGACAGCTACGAGGTACAATCTGGACTGGATCCATCCTGTCGGGTCAATCTGGAGCCAGTCTGCAGCTCTAATCACTGAACATCTAGATCAACCATTCCCAATCCATATGTCCAATTACAATTCATTATCCATCTTTAAATTCCTGACTCAGATCCAAGTTTCACCAGCAAAGTGGCTTCTTCAGGCGATAACTATTCAAAACCAAAAATAAATCAATCAAGTATCAAACCATTGCTATAATAATTAAAAATATTTTTACTGACTCACAGCAAAGATAGCGCTCTACTTGCTGTGAGTCAGTAGAAATATTTTTAATTATATCGATGGTTTTTTTAAAAATCTTTTTTTTTATTGAGAACAAGCAGAGCTTTCCAATACAAACATATAGCAATTGTAAACAGTAATACTAACATAAAAGTAGCTATAGGATACAGTACACATATTATTCACTCCATAAGTATTATGTCTAGCCATCCCCAATTATCCCATCAAGGTACAATGTTATGCTCTGGGCTCGTGCTTGTAATTTTTTCAGTTTTATTCCCCCCCCCCCCCCCCCCCCATTCCCAGCCATCCCACTGTACCCGTTTCCTTTATACCTCCCTCCCCCCCTCCCATCCAGAATTGCTCATTCAGAAAGACCTTTTAGTACCCATTGCAGAAATTCCAACAGAGGCACTATTTATAGGACGAGTTGGAATACATTCCAAGCAGCGCTTCCATATACCATTATACTCCTTAGTTGCCCTATTTCCCAGGTTAGCTGTTCTTCGAATCTCCCAGTCAGCCATCTGATGCAGATGTCCATACCATTGGTCAATGGGTGGTGATAAATGGCTTATCCATTGCTGCAATATGACCTTCCTAGCCAACAACAGCGCCAGTAATATATAATGACACTTACTACTATTCAGCCCCTGCAGTTCCACATCCGATCCCATCAGCATAATTCCATATGTCCACTCATAAGAGCTCTGCAGCACCTTTTCCAACAACGCCACCACTTTAGGCCAATACCCTTCAAGTTTGACACACTCCAGGAAATGATGCACTAAGGACCCCCTGCTTATATTACATTTGTTACACATATCTGTATCCCACAAACCCATTGCCTTCCCTTTACATCTGGTGATATACGCATTATGCAATATTCTATACTGAATCTCATGTAAACCCACGTTTGGTGTGACCTGGAAGGCCTGTTCATAGCAACTAGACAATTCTTGTTCAGATACTGCCCTCCCCAAATGTGTACTCCATTCCTCCTGCTGCATATCAAAATACCGGGAAGGCCTGCGCTCTCTCCCCTCCTTGTACCAAAGGGACAGCGAGTTCTGTGCACTAGGTGTTTGCATAAACCATTGATCTAAAGCTGTAAAAGAGGCATAAGTGCCACTTTTTCTCCTTTGGGTGTCCAAATAATGTCGCAGTTGCAAGTATGAATAAAAATATTTTGGGGGGAGATTCCATGCTTTTTGACATTCAGAGATGGGACATCCACCGTTCCCCAATTCAACCACTTGCCCAATATATCTGCAGCCCCCCATGAACCAACCCTCAAAAGGGGACCCTGGCTGACTCGCTCTGAACTCAGGATTACGCAAAATTTCCACAAAAGGGGATGTGCCCCGTGCCCCTCCTATTCTATTCCTCCACCAATCCCAAGCCTTTTTTAATGGCCGGACTAATGCAGAAATTGTAGATTTCTACCCCTGCAATGCAGGGTGTTAAAGATCGAGATCCCCTCCCGTCTGCTATCCCAAGTCCCTACAGGTGCAAATTTGGCTTGTCCCGTGTGAATCTCATGTGCCCATCTCATAAGTGCTGCTACGTTGTACAGACATAAGTCTGGCAGACCTACTCCCCCTTTGTTACGATCTCATGTCAGCTTATTGTAACCTATTCTTGCTCTTCGGGCTCCCCATATAAAGGAAGTTATAACACTTCTATATGTCGCTTCATCCTTCTGCAAAACCCACAACGGCATCATCTGGAGTGAGTATAAGAATTTTGGCAAAAGTACCATTTTTGTCAATGCCACTTGTCCTAGGAATGATATGGGTAAGTCCCGCCACCTAGCGCACAAAACCTTAATATTATCCAGCTTCTCAAGTACATTTTTAGTATACATTATATGGGCATCTAAGTGCAAGTGAATCCCCAGGTATTTCAGGGCCCCCCGCGCCCATGTAAAAGGAAAATCAGGCTGCTGCCTGCACCTACAATTAGCTGACAATGCCATGGCTTCAGATTTGTCAAAATTAATTCGGAGCCCCGAGAAACTACCAAAATTTTGTATCAACTGCACTAACACAGGGGTCCCCTTAGTCGCTTGTTCCAGAAAGATCAGCATATCATCAGCGAATAGATTTATTTTATATTCTTGTACTCCCACTGTAATGCCCTGCAATTCCTTTGATTGCCTGATTTTACATGCTAATGGCTCCAATGCCAAGATGAAAAGCATAGGGCAGTGATGGGCAACCTTTTGAGCTTGGTGTGTCAAAATTCGCCAAAAAACCGAGCATAACTCGGGTGGTGTGTCACTTCGAGAAAAAAAACATAATTTCGCGATATTTATAGTTTAAATAACAAAAATGTATAATTGTAATATATAACTGTATTTAATAAACCAAAAACTAATTATTTAACTTACCTGCTTAGTGACTTCTTTGTTCATCTGTCAGTCGGTTTCTTTTGTTGGTCTTGATATTATTTAACTTGTGTGGGGTGCCGTGAACTAAGATAAGTGAGGGGGAGGGGGAATTCTTTAACTAATCTGCCTATTAGTGACTTTTTTGTTGCTGAATTTCATTGGCTAAATCTTCAATTGATATTTCTACTGAGTGGTAACTCAGATATTCTCTTAATAATTGCATCTTTATTCTGCATATCATGAAATAGAACTGGTGCACATCTTAGGAGAGTTTCTTTAATAAATTCTCCCTCACTGAGTGCTTTTCCATGCTGAGCTATGGAGTGAGCAATGCTCAAACTTGCAGATGTTAAATTTGTAGAACCTTTTACAAATTTAAGGATGGAATTAGATTGGCTCTTATAAAAGTGTAGCTGCCTGGAAATGTATTTCTTCCTTTCATCCTCACTTTTTTTCAAGAGCTGGGAATGATTAGTTTCAAAATGTCTATTTATATTCCACGTTCTGCTTACTACCGTTTCAGTACATAGAACGCAAAATGATCTGCCATTTTTTTCTATAATGCCATACATCTCGGTCCATGTCTCTTGAAAGGGTCGGCTACTGCTACTACCACTTCCTTTACTTAACCTTGGTTTTTTATTTTTTGGGTTCTTCATCAGGGGGGCAGTGACAGAAGATAGAATTATAGATAGCCTGTTAGCTCTGCAGGCAATTAGGGGTTAACTAGCCTAACTGACCACCTTATGTAAATTAAGATGGCTGCCGCTATTTCTAATGGCGGGAAACGGCACCCATAGCACATGCCCTCGCCTCTCCCAGCCTCCCCCTCACCTATCTCAGTAATGATGGTCAATTAGAAATCCACGACACCCCAGAACAGTAGATTGGATGATGGTTGCTGTGGTTATGTGGTTGCTGGTAATGGCGATCACAGAGATGCGTCCCCCACGGCATTCCGCTGCTCTCTGCTCCGCCGGCCGGAAGTGAGGTCAAAGATCCCCTAACGGCTGTGCAGGAGGCGGGGCAGAGGGAGCAGCAGGGAGGGAACGAGCAGAGGACTCGGAGGGAGCCAATAGAAGCGCACATGGCACCCCTCCAGCGGGTAAACATGCACTGGGGGGGTGTGATTTCACTGGGGGGGGGGAAGGTTGCGCGATCCGCCCCTGGTGTCAGCAAGGAACGCCGCTGCTTCTCTGTATGAGGCCACATGCGGCCGCGTGTCACCGAAAATGGCTACGCGTATCAGTACTGACACGCGTGTCATAGGTTCGCCATCAGGGGCATAGGGGATAGTGGACACCACTGCCTCATACCCCGCTCCAACTTGAATTTTTCAGTAAGGCTTCCATTAATTAAAACTTGTGCTGTTGGTGATTTGTACAAAGCCCTAGTGCCCCTCAAAAACTCCCCATAAATGCCAAATTGGGGCATGACCCAAAACAGATAGTCCCATAATACTTTTGTCAAACGCTTTTTCAGCATCTAGACAAGTGATTATGGCATCCCCATCTTTCCCTTTTGTCTCCTGCATAGCCTTCAGTACTCGTAAGATATTTGTCGAGGCGTACCTCCCTGGGACAAAACCTGTCTGGTCCCCCTGCACCAAAAGTGGTAGCAACTTTCCCAGCCTCGTTGCCATAATACTAGCAAAAATTTTCACATCTTGATTGAGCAGTGATATAGGTCGGTATGAACCCAACTGTTCTTAATTTCTCCCAGGTTTCGGTAAAACTACTATGATAGTATATGTCAGCTGGCCCGTATGCTGCCCCAGCCTGCAAAGGACTTGACAAAGTTCAACAAAGGGACCCACCATCTGAACTCCCAGTATTTTATAGAATTCAGCTCCCAGTCCATCCGGCCCCGGAGCTTTTGCTAGTTTTAGCTTCTTAATAGCTTGTTGTATTTCAGAGCCCTCGAATGGAGCGTTTAAAGATTCTAACTGCTGAGACGACATTTTGGCAGATTCAAATCTTGAAAAAACCTTTCACGCTCTCCCATGTCACTTTGTCCCGCATCATACAGGGACTTATAAAAATCCACAAATGCCTTTTGAATATCTTCCCCTTTATTAAGTGTATTACCTGACTTGTCTTTAATACCAGTAATTATCTTTTTTGCAGATCTACTCTTTACCATTGCGGCTAATAATTTCCCCGTTTTGTTGCCCCATCTATGTAAATTATATTTGTAAAGCTGTACATCCAGGCTTGCCCTCTGATTAAGCACCTCATTGATTTGCTTTTTGAGCTGCCAAAAGTTTTCTCTACTGCTGGACGTACCAGCCCTGACCAGTTCCGCTCTCGCCACCTGAATCTTCCCTAGCAAATTGATGAGCTCTCCATCCCTTTCTTTCCTGGTGCGGCTAGAGTATGCTATTATCCTACCTCGCATTACTGCTTTACCGGCCTCCCAAAAGATCACAGGGTCCACCTCAGATGCTTTATTGGTCTGCAAGAACTCCTGCCATTCTCTTATGAGATATTCCCGAAATTTCGGGTCCTGGTATAATGCAGGATTCATTCTCCAACTAGCTGCCTGACTCTGTCTTTGGCATCCACCCCAATCAACCCATACCATGCCATGGTCTGATACTACCCCGGCCTCTATTCCTGCCGCCCAACATTGTGATAGCGTTGTAGCCGGTAGCAGCACATAGTCCAGACGTGCCTGCACTTTGTGTACCTTAGAATAAAAAGTATACTTGTGTTCATCGGGGTGCAGCACCCTCCAAGCATCTAAAACACCCAGCTCCTTCATCAAAAAATTAATTCCCCTGCCACTCGCTTCTTTATGCCTAGGTTTTGGGGGGCTGCAGTCTATAAGCGGATCAGCGGTAATGTTAAAATCACCCCCCACTACCAATTTATATTCGTTCAGTGGTGCAAGTGCAGCCAATACTTCAGAAAAGAATTTGCGGGAGTACAGGTTTGGGGCATAGATTGAACACAAGGCCATTTTAACACCCTGAATCGTCCCCGCCCAAATCACATATCTCCCCTCCGAGTCTTGAATAACCTTATGCTTAGTACATGCCAAGGATCTGCTAACCAGAATAGCCACTCCCCGTTGTCTACTATTATAAGAGGCAGATGCCAATTCCCCAACCCATCCTTTCTTTAATTTCATATGTTCTGATTGAGAAAGGTGCGTCTCCTGCAGGAGCAATATATCCACTTTCAAGCGTCTGCTATAACTCAATATTTTCGTACGCTTAACGGGCGAGTGTATCCCATCTACATTTAAAGTAGCTATCCGAACATTACTCATCCTCTATCCTACAGTTGAGATATACTTTCCAAACAATTTCCTGGTAAGCCCTTCTGGAGGTGACCTCCCAGCTCAGCCCCCCCCCCCTACTTTATATGCTGTTCTTGCTGCGACAGCCTTTTCATCTACAACCAAATCCCGGACACACTGGACCCCCTACCCGCCTCTCTTCTATGTCTCCCCTGCCCCCTCCCCCCTCCTTTTCCCCCCTCCCTCTCCCCCAATAATGAGAGAAACCCCGATTCAGGTAGCTCCCGCAGCCACACCACCATTCTCCTCCTTACTTCCTCTAACCAGTCCCCCTCCCTTTCCTATTCACTTCGTATCCCCCCTCTCCTTGTAGTCTGCTTTACTCCCCCAATCTCCTCATACAGCATTCAAACTGCATTCAGACCACATTCTAAAGGTTCTCAACCTCTTTTTGGGTCACTTACATCCGCTGCCCCTTACAATGCAAATTTTCCTGCATCAGATACAAAAAGGAAAAGGAAAAAAACAGAGAAAAAGAAAACTAAAAAGCAGAACATTATAACATGTTAACCGTAAACAGTAGCTAGTCACCACTCAGGCTGTTAGATGGCAATCACTAAAGTAGTGCTGTGCTTTTTCCTCAACTCTCGCCCCCTGTCATAGGCCAGCACCACTCGTCTTGAAGCCTCCTGGACTTTTCCAGCTAACAAGTCATCTGTCTCCGCCCAGTCTGCCAGATCGTCTCTCAGCTATTCCGGTCTGTGTGTATTCTGAGCCGTCTTAACTTTGTATAACAAAAGCCCTGGTTCCATTTGGGATGGGAGACTGAGGCCCCGCTCTCCAGTTTTCATCACAAACAGCTAGCAGCCTGGGCAAAGAAGCCCGGCCATTTTAACCTGGTCCACCAACCCTCCTTGAAAAGAAACAAACTTCCCAGATTCCTGATTGCTTATTAGACATGTTCATTGTTAGATCTTGCTCGCAAATGTCTTGAGATCCTGGGAATCAGTAAAATACAAGGTCTTATTGTCGTGCACTACCCGTACTTTCGCCGGGTACATCATTGTAAATCTAATCCCCTTATCAAACAGGATCTTGCAGAACTGGCCAATGTGGCGCCTCTGTTCAGATACTCTAGCCGAGTAATCTTGAAAAAGGAGAATCTGCGTGCCACGGTACTCCAAGGTCCTGTTAGCTCTGTAAGCCTACATTATTTGCTCTTTATGTCCATAATCTAAGATTCTTATTAGCACTGGTCTAGATCACTGAGCTGTTTCTCGGTGGGCTCCTACTCTATGGATGCGCTCCATCCGAATGGTGTCCTGTATATGCTCCAGTTTCAACTGTGCAAGGAGCCATTTTAAAACAGTGTCTCTCAGCTCCTTCTCCGACCGGCACCGACTCTGGTAATCCAATCATTTTGATGTTGTTACGTTGACTCCTGTTCTCCAGATCATCCATAAGTAGTGCCAACTGCTTCGTGCGTGTTTCCAGCAATCCAACCCGATTCTCCAGCGATTCAGCCTTGTCCTCTTGTCTGCTGATTCTCTCTTCTGCTCCCTGTATGCGAGCTGCCTGCCTCTCTAGTTTCTCATTAATTGAGTCCACCGACGCCTGCAATTTCGCCATGCAGTCGTCTAACACTGCCGTAAGCTGTTTTGTCAACTCTTGTACAGCCTCCGCTTGCAGGGTGATCACCGCATTGCTGAGCGCAGCCGCTGCCGCCATTTTGGGGCTCCCGGGTTGAATGCGTTTTCGAGTCGGCCGCGGAGTCTTCGCTGGCATACCCCGCAGCGCTATATTAAAGCTGCTTCTGTTGCTTCCGTCAGAGCCTCACTGCTTAAGGTACGTAAATCCGTAAATTTTAGCACTCAGGGGTGTGGGGAAGTCGAAGATTTTGCCGATAATATTGCAGTAGGAACGGAGCTGGACTATGAGCGTCCTTTCAGCCCGCAGGCATCACGTGACCCCCCCTATATTGATGGTTTGATACTTAAATGATTTATTTTTTGTTTTGAATAATTGTTCCCTGAAGAAGCTTTATCCTGCTCAGAGATATTAATGCTTATGTGCTTATATAATAATACAGATTAGTAAATCTAGCTCTAATTTTAAATTTGAGGCAATAGAGAGAGAATGGACTTGCCCAAGGATTATCAGTGAGAAAAATGGGATTTGAACCTAGACTTCTCCATTTCTCAGGCTACTGCTTGCTACCCGTCCATCACGCAGGGTGACTGATTAAAAAAGACAGCGCAATTCCCCTAATAACCGCCCCTCCCCCCACCTTCCGTTTGGCACCCAGGGCCATCCCAAGGATGGACAAGAATGATGACTGCCCAGGCACATTGGGGCTCATTTTCAAAGCACTTAGACACACAAAGTACCATCTTAACCTGTGGTATTTTGTGTGTCTAAATGCTGTGAAAAGAAGCCCCTGTGCTGACCTTTCAAGTTCATCTGTCAATCTGGAAGGCTGAGAAGCGTGCTAAAGGTTGTCCCTGCCAAGAGACCTGGTTTTATTTATTTATTTAATTTAATTTATATCCCATATTATCCCAATAGATCAGGTTCAATGTGGCTAACAACTTACTGTGATTAACAGTAGAAAAAAGTGATGGGGGATAGTATACATTAAGCTGTAATAACAAAACACATAAGGACTGAGTAATTACAATACGTAATATGGAAACGAATGCTAGACGCAAAAAGGTAACAATTTATAGTCATCCATGTGTAATAACAATTAGAATGGAACTGAGAAATTGAATAATTGTACAATTAGGGGTTTAAATTAATTAATTAATTTTCCCCATCTAGCAACGCTATAGAAATGGTAAGTAGTAGCAGTTGTCCAGTGACTGTACAGCACTGGGTAATATTGCTAACCTGTATATTTCTTGTCAATATTTTCTCCTCCTGGGTGTTTTTGATGGTTATATCGTCTTTTTATTGCAGTGCTGCCACATTTCTTATTAATTTGGGAATAGAATGTATGCATTTTTTGTTATGGTCCTCTCTCCCCTCTCCCCCCCCCCCCTTTTTTTTGAAAAATCTTCATTTACAAGGATATGTTCAGTTGTTCACATTTTATTATTCCATTGTATATAATCAGTGCGGATACAGAATAGGACAATATGACTGACTTTAAGCCAAGCACTGAATTCCATCCATCCCACAAAGAACAAAGCAACTGAAACTGCAAGAAAAATGGTCCTCACCTGAATCTGCCTCCTATAGTTTCTGTTCAAAATTGACTCCTCTGCCCGTTTCATTTTCTCATGAAATGTCTTTAGCTGTGCACTCAGTTCTTCCACACTCTCCTGTGGAGGAAAAAAAGAGAGCAGGTCATTTATGAACTCAGGGGCCCTTTTCCTAAGCCGTGTAGGCACCTACGCACGCCCAACATGTGCCAAATTGGAGTTATCGCCTGGTTACCGTGTGGCCTTTGAGGTAATTTCAATTTTGGCGCACGTCCGCTACGTGCGTCTGAAAAATATTTTTATTTTCTGGAGTGCAGCAGCTACGTGCGTCAAGTGTTATTTGACATGTGTTGACCAGTACCGCTTGGTTACCGCATGAGACTTTACCACTAGGTCAATGGCTTGCGGTAAGGTCTCAGACCAAAAATGGACGAATGGCAATTTTCATTTTGCCGCACGTCCGTTTTCGGCAAAATATAAAAAGGCATTTTTTGTAGGTGCGCTAAAAAATAATTCTGCGTGCGCCCAAAACACAAGTCTACACTACCGCAGGCCATTTTTCAGCACACCGTAGTAAAAGAACCCCATAATTAATATGTCACATTCACCACAGCAGAGGGCGCTGTTCAATATAAAATGACGGTTTCAATCCAGTATCTGACTAGTCACTAGTGCATGTGTTCGATAACACTAGAAACAGGCCACATAGCTAAATCCAACTAGCCTGAAATCCTAATGTGTCAACACAATTGTATTTATTTATTTGTATTTAGCTAATATAAGTATGGCATTATCCCTCATCAGCGTGAACCAAACTGTGTAAAGAAAATCATTTTTCTTGTTTGTCTGTGCTGAAGCTCCCTCATGAGGATTTGCACTTTGACAGCTGGGTGCTAACAGATCCAGTACAGGCTTTATCTACAAGTTATTTTTGCCTCCTGCAGAATATATCAGAGCTGCCAAATTATCCAGTTCCAGGAGGGAGAATTGTTCACCAATTCTGGGTTTGAACTTGTATCCCAATGCAGTGCGGTATTTGTATTCCCTGATGCTACCCACTGAAATTAATGCTACAGGTCCCATAATGCATCTGGATATAATTGCCAGAAATTCTGGCTTGGTCTAAAATAGAGAGTTGCACGGGGACAGAAATCTTACCCATCTCCGCCCGTCCCCATTGGACTCTTACCCATCCCCATCCATCCCCGCAAAAATGTAACCCATCCCAACCCGTCCCCGCAAGAATTTAACCCATCCCCACCCATCACTGTAAGAATTTAATGGTACATAAAAGAAAATTCCAGTCAGCTCCCTCAGTCTCTCTCTGGATTTGAGCCACAGCACTGTAGGCAAGGAAGGAATGGAAGCTGAAACTTGGAACACTCTGGTGTGCACATGTAAGATTTGTCTCTGATTTACTGGTGCTGTATGCTGAGAGGTCAGGTGACATCTGATGCTCATGCCTGTGTCAGAGCTGAGGTCTGCTCATCAGCCCGGGAGCAAAGAGGATTAATTGTAACATAGTAAGTGACAGCAAATAAAGACCTAAATGGTCCATCCAGTCTGCCCAATAGTCACACTCATTATCAATTCATGATTAAATCAACGAGTGTGATATTATATACTTGATTATGGTCTTTCTTTTGTGTTTCTGGAACATAGACCATAGAAGTCTATCTGGCCCTATCCTTATGTTCCAACTGCTGGAGTTGTCGTTGAAGCCCACTCCAGTCTATGCGTCTTCTCATTTGTGGGACACAGATCGTAAAAATCTGTCCTTATGTTCCTGCCACTGAAGTTGCTGTCTAAGCCCTTTCCAGCCCATCCTAAACCAGACTTCCATATATTAGACACAGACCATACAAAGCTGCCCGGTATTGGCCCTAGTTAATCACAGCCAGAGTCGCCATCTAAGCATTACTTCACACATCCACACACATGCAGCCATTTAAGGTTAGGTTTTTTATAACTTCCATTTTCTAATTAGAGATCCTCTGTGTTCATCCCATGCCTTTTTGAATTCCATCATCATTTGTGTCTCTACTACCTCCTTAATGGAAAATTTTCCACATTTGTGCTGTTAAAGCAAGGAGGAAGAGAAGAAAGAGGAGACAGCAGTCAAAGAACTTGGTACTTGGTGGATGAGAAGCTGGTGTAGGTGTAGCTTACATTTCCACGGGAACCCCGCAGAACTGCTTCCATCCCCGCGGGAACCCCACAGGAACTGCTTCCGTCCCCGCGGGAACCCCACAGAGCTGCTTCCGTCCCCGCGGGAACCCCACGGAACTGCTTCCATCCCTGCGGGAATCCTGTGGGTTCCGCGGGATTCCCGCAAACCCCGTTCCCGTGCAGCTCTCTAGTCTAAAATCTCCCTCCTGGAACAGGGAAACTTCACAGCTCTGGTAAAACATTCAATATTTTAGCACTGCTCATCAACAGGTAAAGTAGCATAATCCTTGTTTGCCCAGGTGAGTATCAGGCAGGTTACTAATAGTGTATTTGAAGGTCAGGGTCAGGACTATCAAAGCTAGAAGGCCAGCTAGCATTCTAATTTACTCTCTCTCTGCATACTTCTCTCAGGGGCTGATGCACTTATGTCCATGGAAAGAACCGTCTGCTATTTCCACCCCGCTGAAAATTACTGAGGTGGAAATAGTGGGTGATTCACTAAGGGGTCCTTTTACTAAGTTGTGCTGAAAAATGGCCTGCCGTAGTGTATACGTGTGTTTTGGGCGCATGCAGAATTATTTTTTACCGCACCTAGAAAATATGCCTTTTTAAAAAACGAAAACAGACATGTGGCAAAATGAAAATTGCCGCACGTCCATTTCAGGTCTGAGACCTTACCGTGAGCCATTGACCTAGTGGTAAGGTCTCACGCGGTAACCGGGCGGTAATGACCGTGCGTCAAATGCCACTTGGCGCGCGTCTGAAAATAATTTCTCAGCCGTGGGTATCGGACAAGTGCCAAAAATGAAATTACCGCAAGAGCCACACAGTAAACGGGCGGTAACTCCATTTTGGCGTGCGTTGGGCTCCATTTTGCCCTGCAGGTTTTGTGGGCCTGTGGCAGAGCTGCTCAGCCATTAAGCACAACTAGGCAGTCACCTAGGATAGAAGTTTAAGGTAGGGGGAGCGGCTGCAGTTAAAGCAACCCGACAACCACTCAGACTAAGGAGTTTTGTAGGTTGATCATGATTGTTAAGTAGGGGCGTACCTAAGTGGGGCCATGGGGGCATGAGCCCCCACAGATTTATCCTGGCCCCCTCCACTTTTGATCCCCCCACCACTTTTGACCCCCCCCCCCGGTCGCCGCAAGGTACCTTTGCTGGCGGGGGTCCCCAACCCCCACCAGCCTTAGTCCTCTAAAGCACCGGTCTTCGGCACGTAGACCAGCGATGAAGAAGACTAAGGCTGGCGAGGGTTGGGGACCCCTGCCAGCAAAGGTACCTTGCGGCGGCGGGTCGAAAGTGGTGGGGGAGAGTTGGCAGCGGCGGTGGGGGGAGTCGAAAGTGGTGGGGAAGGGGGTCAAAAGTGGTGGTGGGGGGGAAGTGGCGAGGAGGGTCAGTGGTGGCGGGGGGGGGGTCAAAAGTGGAGGAGGGGATTGAAAGTGGTGGGGGAGGGTCATGGCATGGGAGGCGAAAGTGGCGGGGGGAGAGTTGGCGGTGGTGGTGGGGGTCGAAAGTGGCGGGGGAGGGGGTCAAAAGTGGTGGGGGAGGGTCGAGGTGGCAGGGGGGGTCGAAAGTAGTGGGAGAGAGTTGGCAGTGGTGGGGAGTCGAAAGTGGCAGGGGAGAATTGGCAGCGGCGGGGAGTCGAAAGTGGCGGGGGAGAGTCGGCAGCAGGGGGGGTCGAAAGTGGTGGTGGAGGGTCGGTGGCTGGGGGAGGCGGGCTAATATGTGCCCCCCCCCCCACCTTGGGCTCTGGACCCCCCTCCCACCGAGATCTGGCTACACCCCTGTTGTTGAGTTTAATTTTCAAAACCTAGGAGGGGTGGGGAGGGAATATAGGCTAAGGGCATGAAAGTTAATGGTGGGGTGTAAGGCTGAAGGTTCACCTAAGCCCCCACTAACCTTGCACCGGCTGTGGCCTGTCGATATATATGCTCTGTAAATATGGCAGTTGCTTGTGTCTGCAAATCCTAACCATACATTGCCCTGCTCTCTGCAAAATCAATTAGAACATAAGCAAAATTTTCCGCAAGTCAAAGTAATTCCAGAACCTGAAGAGATGCCTGGGACTTTTCGAAAGATTCAGTCAGAGAGGTCTTCTCCTTCTCATGCAACCTTTGAAGTGCTGAAAGAAACAAACCAAACAGACAGATTGCAATATGAGGACCAACAAGAAGGAAAACACTCACCCATAGCCAGGAAGAGCAACTGACACAGAGGAGAAAGTGGTGGACAACACATTGTGAAGCCCTGAACACCGGGACTAACAACACTGGTTAAACCTATTCCCGGAGGTTTCATCCCATGCAGTGGCATACCAAGGGGGGGGGGCGATGGGGGCAGTCCACCCCGGGTGCACGCCGCTGGGGGGGTGCCGCGCGCCTGTCGGCTCTTCGTTTTCATGCTCCCTCTGCCCCGGAACAGGTTACTTCCTGTTCCGGGGCAGAGGGAGCATGGAAACGAAGAGCCGACAGGCGCGTAGCACCCCCCCCCCAGCGGCGTGCACCCGGGGGGGGGTTCTTTCGCCGGGGGGGTCATGCTGCACCCAGGGGGTTATTTCGCCGGGGGGGGGGGGGGTCATGCTGTTCCGGGGGGGGGGGGCTGCACCCGGAGGGGGGGGGCGCATCGGCGATCCGCCCCGGGTGTCAGTGCCCCTAGGAACGCCACTGATCCCATGTCACAATGGCATTAAAAACTGAGGGATCCTTTGACAAAACTGCAGTGAAAGGTGGCCTGCAGTAGTGTGGGCGCATCTTTTTGGCATGTGCTGGGAAAAAGGCAATTTTTTAATTGGCTGGGAAATGAGTGTACGCAAAAATTAAAACTAGTGCATGCCTATTTATGGCCTGAGCCCTTACCGCCAGCCACTGACCTAGTGGCAAGGGCTCATGCACTACCCATGTGGTAACCATGCGGCACGCACCAACGTGGCCGCGCTGCTGATTACTGCAGGGAACGCTCCCTGGGGTAGAAAATAGAAACATATTTTCTACTGCAGGATTCGGCGTGCGCCAGTATTCCAGCTCCTGTTCCCTTTAACCAGAGCAGGAGTCCTCCACCTACAGTCCGGCCAGTGTGATGCTGATCTGTGTGTTTTCACAGGAGTTTTCTGGGACGAGTGTTTGTTGGGATAATCATAAGGTTGTTTAATTACGAAATTCTTATGGTGGTGGGGGGAAGCAGAAGAGCATGAAATGTAATTCAAGGGGAGGGGTACAAGGTTAGAGATAAACCTAGGGGCCCTTTCACTAAAAGGTTGATGCACGGCAACCCGAAAGTACCGCCGGCCCAATGCGGCCTCCGGCAGTAGTTTTACCATAAGCGCATGGCATTTCCAGTGCAACGAAAAATATTTTGTAATTTTTACTGCAGCGCTAACCCAGCACTGCCCGTTTACTGGCAAGATACCGCAAGAACCCTTACCACCACCTCAATGGGTGGCGGTAAGTGCTCGGCACCAAATGGCCACGTGGTAAGAGTAATCTTAACTCATGGCCATTTTTTAAGGGGCTTTTTACCTGCTGCAGTAACCCCCCCACTACCACAGGGCCCTTTCTTGCACCAGTGCTCGATACCTTGATCCTCACTATCTGAGGAGGTGAAAATAACAGAATGGCTCACACAACAGAGCTGCGTGTTGGCACTGGAACTCTGCCTCTCACCTTTACATTTCTCTTCATGTTCTTTCTTCAAGGAATTTAACTGTTCAGCCAGACACTTTGTAATCTCTGCGTGCCGTTCCTTCTCTGCCTAAAACAATCAGGACAAAAACATCTGCTGCAGTTATTTGCAAAGTAAACCTTCACACTCTGTTGCAACAAAGTGCTGTCATACTTTTCAATTACTTGGCCATCTTATTTTAAGGCTTCTCTGTTCAAAAATCTGATGCAGCATGCAGCACACTTCAAAGGTGGAACGTGCAGCAAATCTAGAAAATGTATGAGAGGAACTCATGGCAAGAATTCCTGAGCTGCTCCCTGGACATGGCTCAAGTGGGACACCTGGTGGTGACACTTAAGGCCTGCACTTGCAGGCTTCTAGGAGAGCTCCGGTGTATGGCTCCCAGCTGAGGACTCTTGCTCCAATGACTGCTGTTATCAGACTTTGGGCGTCTTTTACTAAGGCGCGCTCACATTTTTAGCGTGCGCTCAAATTGTGGGCATGCTAAACGTTAGAGACGCCCATAGGAATGCATTGGCATCTCTAATGTTTAGCGCACCCACAATTTTAGCACACGCCAAAAATGTGAGTGCGCCTTAGGAAAAGATGCTCTTGGTTTGTTGGCAGTGGAGAAACATGCACTAGGGGTATTATGTCTGGGAAGTTGTAAATCAAGGCTCATGGTGCAAGACCCAAGCCTTGGTTCTCATTAAGGAGGAACAATTATACAAGTGACATAAATTAAATAGGGGGGAGGGGAGGAGGTCAAAACATTGTCATCTGGCTAAGCCCAGGATGTGTATAAATATAGGATGTTGAAATATAAAATCTTTAGATACTGTCACTTGTCTTAATTTCCACTGATTTTTGGTTATTGGTATTCAAACATAACATTGTTCTATATGAAAGAAGGAAAAAAGGCCTCACAGAGCTCATAGATGTGACTATCTTTCGTAGCTAAAACGGATTTATAATGATCCTCTGTTCATTATTGGCCAAAACCTTCAAAACTGTGTGGTAATCTAATCTCTTTCACACAATTATCTCAATCTGTAGATTATTAAAGATTTCTCTCTCACTATGGTACTCAAAAGAGCTACTCAACACGGTGTTAATCTGAATCTATATAGTTCAAAAGAACACTTATCTTTTGAAACTGCTTGCACAAGGGTATTCATTGATTCCAACTCGTTCCTTCTCTCCCCTCGCCCCAAGCTAACGATGGCCAGCTAACGATGGCCAGCGTTTCGTCTCGCTTTGGAACAGGTATTCACACTCCGTAAATTGATGCTAGGCACAATTTACAGAGTGTGAATACCCGTTCCAAAGCAGTCCCACCACCAAGACCCTGACGCAGCGAGACGAAACGCTGTCCATCGTTAGCTTGGGGTGAGAAGGAACGAGTTGGAATCATTGAATACCCTTGTGCAAGCAGTTTCAAAAGGTAAGTGTTCTTTTGAACTATATAGATTCAGATTAACACCGTGTTGAGTAGCTCTTTTGAGTACCATAGTGAGAGAGAAATCTTTAATAATCTACAGATTGAGATAATTGTGTGAAAGAGATTAGATTACCACACAGTTTTGAAGGTTTTGGCCAATAATGAACAGAAGATCATTATAGATCCGTTTTAGCTACGAAAGATAGTCACATCTAGGAGCTCTGTGAGGCCTTTTATCCTTCTTCCATATAGAACGATGTTATGTTTGAATACCATTAAGCCCAGGATGGCCATGAAGACAAAAGGAACATGGGAAAAAGGGAGGCAAGGGTAAGAGATGCATGACAGCTGTCCAGGACCTCTTTTTCTTGGACAAGGGTGGAAAATTCTGCTGCCCTCCCAACACATTGGCTGACATGACTGCTTATAATCGAAATAGAGAAACGCCTATATTGTGACCCAAATCGGGAGATAGACGTTTATCTCACAAAAACGAATAAAGCGGTATAATCGAAAGCTGAATTTGGACGTTTTCAACTACACTCCGTCGCGGATACGGACAAAGTTGATGGGGGCGTGTTGAAGGCTTGGTGAAGGTGGAACTGGGGCGTGGTTATCGGGTGATCAGAGATGGGCGCCTTTCGTCGATAATAGAAAAAAAATATGCGTTTTTAGCGAGAATTTAGGGCACTTTTCCTGGACCTGTTTTTCCACGAATATGGCCCCAAAAAGTGCCCTAAATGAGCAGAAGACCACTGGAGGGAATCGGGGATGACCTCCCCTGACTCCCCCAGTGGTCACAAACCCCCTCCCACCACAAAATATGCTGTTTCACAACTTTTTATTTTCACCCTCAAATGTCATACCCACCTCCCTCGCAGCAGTATGCAGGTCACTGGAGCAGTTATTAGGGGGTGCAGTGGACTTCAGGCAGGTGGACCCAGGCCCATCCCCCCCCCACCTGTTACACTTGTGATGGTAAATGGGAGCCCTCCAAACCGCCCCCCAAACCCACTGTACCCATATGTAGGTGCCCCCCTTCACCCCTTAGGGCTATAGTAATGGTGTAGACTTGTAGGCAGTGGGTTTTGAGGGGGATTTGGGGAGCTCAACACCCAAGGGAAGGGTGCTCTGCACCTGGGAGCTGTTTTACCTTTTTTTTTTTTTTTGTAAAAGTGCCCCCTAGCGTGCCCGGTTGGTGTCCTGGCATGTGAGGGGGACCAGTGCACTACGAATCCTGGCCCCTCCCACAAATAAATGTCTTGGAGTTATTCATTTTTGAGCTGGGCGCTTTCGGTTTCCATTATCGCTGAAAAACAAAAACGCCCAGCTCAAAAAAAGATAAACGTCCATGTTTTTCGAAAATACGGTTCGGTCCGCCCCTTCACGGACCCGTTCTCTGAGATAAACGCCCATGGAGATAGACGTTTCCGTTCGATTATGCCCCTTATGGTGTAGTGCAGGTCGGATTTAGGTTGTTGCAGCTACAGAGTTTGAGCCCAGGTTTGTTTGGGGGCGGGTGTCCATTTTTACAGTTTCAGTTTTTGTTTTAACATGTGCCACTTGCAAATAACATATAGAACTGGTAAATAATGTGCTAGAAATGAAACTAAATTAAAAACGAATTTCACAGTGATTCGTTTTCATTTGACTTTAAGATGAAAGAAAACAGAACAAACCTGTTTCGCTGTGCTTTTCATTTCATTTCAAAACAAACATCCCTAACAATGAGGAAGACATTGACTTCATGAACAAGGGCCTATGACCGTCTTCGACACAAGTACAGTAGACAGGACAAACAGCAGGGCCAGATTTATGTATAAATTAGACAAATTATGGCTTAGGACCTCACATTACAAGGGGCATCATGCTTCAGTAAAAAAACGTAGTGCACTTGTAAATAATGTACATTGCAATATAAAATAATCAGAATTATTGTTTTTATCAATGACTATTGTTGGTCTTTTATATGTATTTTATTTATTTATCATCTATTACACTTAAAATTTACTTCCTATTTAATCAAGGGGGGCCTCTTAAATGTTACGGCTTAGGAATCACAATACACATAAATCCAGCCCTGGCAAACTGCAGATTGGTATGGCAGCTGCAGGAAGAGATTATGCAGTCTGAGTGGCAACACTCAATCCAATCCAAACACATCCTATAAAATAAAACGCACCTCCAACATTCTGAAGCTGACTGCATGGCTGAGGCATTCCTGCTCTCTGTATCCATCTCCTGAATTGACATCACGTACTTCTGGGTTCGTCACAACCAGAAGTGACCAACCACACGAGGTTTCTCGGCTTCAGAATGTTGGAGGTGAATTCTATTAAATAGGATTGGTCAGTTCTTTTAAGCACAGCCAGAGCTCAGGTTCCTGCACAGTAATGCTCAGACACCAGAGAGAGAGAGAGAGAGAGAGAGGGAGGGAGGGGGGCCTGACACCAGAGAGGGGGGAGGTATGTCTGTCACACACACACTCTCTCTCTCACACTCTCTCTCTCTCTCTCTCTCTCTCTCTCTCTCTCTCACAGTTCAATGTCTTTCTCTCTCTCACTCTCACACACTCTATGTCTCACACTGTATCACATTCACTCTCTGTGTCACACAGTCACTCACACACTCTCTTGGTCTCATACATTCAGTCTCACAGAGAGTCTGTGTCTCACACACACTCTCTCTCTCGCACACACTGTATCTGTGTGAAACACACTCTCTCTCTCTCTCACACTGTGTCTCACATTGTTACGTCTGTGCTCACCTTGCCCTCTGGTGGCCAGAACCAGTGGCTACTGTGGACCGTCACCCGTTCCAGATTTCAGCCTAGTCCGGTCCGGATTTTCCAGGCTGCCAGGTTTGCTTGTGCTGTTTGAGCCTGCACAGCACCCGTAGCTGCCTGGTGATTGCAGCAGCTGAGTTCCAACTGCTTCTGGGCTTATCAGCCATCTTGGAACATTTCTGTTTGCCTTTGCATTGCGTCTAAGGCCCTGGTATGTTGGTGCTTGTTGCACTTCAGCCTAGTTTGATTCCTGTTCTAGTTCCTTGCCTGATTCTGTTTAGTTTATGTGTAGCTTAGCTTGTACTGTCCTAGTCTTGACTCTTGTTTGTATTTACTGTGTCTGGTTCTGGGTTCTCTGTGTTTCTTGTTTAGTGGCTGCCTGGCAGCTTTCAGTCTGTCTTTTGTTTTTCAGTGTTTGGTTCCCTGCTGCAGTGGTTGTTTACAGCTTTCAGTCTGGTCTTTTGGTTTCTCATTCCCTGCCTGGCTGTCTCTGTATAGTCCTCTCCCCTCTGACCCTCAGTCCTGGTTCAGCCTAGTGGGGTATCCAGTCCTGCCTTGCCCAGTAAGCCCTGCCAGCCACCTGCAGCCAGAAGCTCAACTTTTGGTGAAACGCGGCCAAGTGCAGGTGAAGTTTAAGGGTGCCTGCTCTGCTTAAGTCCTGCCCGTTTGCCTCTGCTGCAACCCCAGTCCGGAGTTCCAGTCCTGTTCTGCCTAGTCTCTGGTGTGGGGTGGTTTTGCCTGCCACTGCCGCTCCTCGGCAGTGGCCCAAGAGCTCACAAACCAGTTTCCATCTTTGAAAACGTGACACACATATGCACTTGCACACACTCTCATTCTCTCACACACACTCTCTCTATCACAGACACACTCGCACCCAGACTCACTCTCTCTCTCTCTCTCTCTCTCACACACACACTCGCACATTCACTCTCTCTCTCACACACAGTCACTCTCACATACACTCTCTCAAACATACACACTCCAAGGAAAACCTTGCTAGCGCCCGTTTCATTTGTGTCAGAAACGGGCCTTTTTTACTAGTCTCTTATATTCTGCAAACACCTATGCAGTTTGATGTGGAGGAGAAAAAAGAAACTAGACATTGCTAGGAATTACAACAATCAGTTTCACAAGAAAATGCTATTAAAATATGACAATAAAATTAAACTATCTCATTATTCTTTAGTCTGGCTAGCTGCAAGCAGAGAAAAAACTAAAACAGCACATGCTTACGCATCTAGTCACCTAGTTCAACAATGAGTGCCGGGGCTGCCAGAATACATGGCATGTTAATATGAAATGTTAGAAGTCCTAGTGAAAAGTAACAGAGGCGACCCCACAGCTGGATGAGTCTGGCAGGCTGCAAGAATGGGATTGACTGGCAACTAGGTCTTTCTGGTAGGCTGCAAGTTCTACAATTAGAAGTTACAGCAAACACAGAGGCAATCCCATAGCTGTGTCTGGCAGGACACACTGCGGACTTAAGGAGGCCAAACTGGTTGGCCAGTGGCCACACTAGAATTGCTGGCTATTTATACGACCATAGAGTCTTGGGTTTGGGAATGGAAAAAGTAGATGCTGGAAGGACCTAAGGGTCCGATATTTGAAGGAGTTTAACCTGGCAGGAGAGGCATCTGTGCAAAGGAAACAGCTTGGAATTTGATCTCACCTGGATTTTAAGTTCTTGGATCAGCATCTCGGTCTCTGCTTTGTGTGTATTTTTTAGGGTCTTCTTCTCTTCTGCATGTTCCTGCAAGAGACCTTGAATCTCCCATTTGTGCTTCTCCAAGAGTTCAGCCTTTTCTCTTTCCAGCTCTTCATAGGCAGAGACCTGTTGGGCTTAAAATCCAAAACCAGAAAATGACAGGATTACAATTGGGTAGAAGGATTCACTGTAAGGTTGATAGTGATGTTTTACAACCTGTGAAGCATCTTTAGATATGACCAGGACTGGCTCAAGGTACTGGCTCAGGGGACTGTCTCTTCATGTTAAAGTGTACAGTGCTGCGTACGTCTAGTAGCGCTATAGAAATGATAAGTAATAGTAGTAGTACCAAAAGCCTGCCTCATGGCTCAGTTTTCACAGTGGCAAAAGTATGTTTTCCTCTCACCTCTGTTCTCTTCTCTGCATGGCAATCGGTACTACTGCTGATTTAAATGAGAGAACAGAACAAATAAGGGATAAGGGAATTACTAAAGTGGGAGTGATAAAACATGAGTACTGAACAAGTGAGTAAGGGTTAGGAGTTAAAAGCAGCATCAAAAAGGTGGGCTTGCAGCCTAGATTTGAAGATGGCCAGAGATGGAGCTTGACATTCCGGCTCAGGAAGTCTATTCCAGGCATATGGTGCAGCAAGATAAAAGGAAGGAGTCTGGAGTTAGCAGTGGAGGAGAAGGGTACACATAAGAGAGATTTACCCAGTGAACAGAGTTCCCAGGGAGGAGTGTAGGGAGAGAGAAGAGTGAAGAGGTACTGAGGAGCTGCAGAGTGAATGAACTTGTAAGTCAATAAGAGGAGTCTGAACTGTATGAGGAAATGGATAGGGAGCCAATGACGTGACCTGAGGCTGAATATCAGCACTTAACTGGCTAAATGTTTCCTCCGCCCTGACTCTGCCCCCAGACATACATAAGAACATAAGAGTAGCCATACTGGGTCAGACCATTGGTCCATCTAGCCCAGTATCCTGTTTTCCAAACAGTGGCCAAGCCAGGTCACAAGTACCTGGCAGAAATCCAAATTGTGGCAACATTCCATGTAGAACCCCAAAGAACAGCAAGATTCTGGAATCCTAAATAGTGACAAGATTCCATGCAGAATCTCAGAGTAGCAACATTCCATACTACCAATCCCAGGGCAAGCAGTTGCTTCCCCATGTCTGTCTCATTAATAGACTATGGCCTTTCCCTCCAGGAACTTGTTCAAATCTTTTTTTAAACCCAGATATACTATCTACTGGTATCACATCCTCTGGCAGAGAGTTCCAGAGCTTGATTATTTGTTGAGTGAAAACATATTTCCTCCTATTTGTTTTAAAAGTATTTCCATATAACTTCCTTGAGTGTCCTCTAGTCTTTGTACTTTTGGAACAAGTAAAAAATCCCACAGAAAGACAGTTTCAGCTTAGAGGGTTAGTGGTTATACTCATAAGTACATAAATGTTGCTGACACGAAACGCCTAGCCACCCACCTGTGCATACCCCACAGAGAAGGTCTATCCCCAGCATAGCTCAAGTCTGCCTGCACCTGCCACTCTACACTAACACCCTCCTCCCACCGACTGGGTCACAACCGCCTCTGGGCGAGTTTCCCGCTCTCAAATTATCCCCAGTGATTTCTAGGATACTGAAGCCACACTCTCAGTGGTCCCACAGTTCCCAGAAAGCACTCACAGACCCAACACACAGACCACCAGGATTCTTTATCAGTCCAGACAGGCAGAGTCAACAAACTAAACAGGTCTATTGTCACACTGGAACAATAAACAAAACAAATGTGCAATCAGCAAACAATAACAGGTAACTGAAATATGGATCAATTACAACATTAACGAAACATCTATATACTGTCTAAACAGTACCTGGGAAGGTCAGGACATATAATTCACTGAGCCTCAGCAAAGAGATCTATCTCTCTTTTCTCCCAGGCTAAGACTGATGCAACAACCAGCATCAACTGCTGGGGAATTTCAAACTCCAGAGCCCAGTCAACAAGTTTTAAAAGTATACTGCTCACAGTACTGTAGATTCACTTCTTCACCAAGTGAAACTAAAAGAGGGTGTGCACTTTTCTATAACAGCTTTAACATAAACATACACCACCTGCTGGCTAAACTAAAGAAATGCATTTCAAGAGTTAATACAGGCAATTTTAAAGATTTAAAACAGACTACCACAATGTAAAAACAAAACAAAAAACAACATAGATTCCTCTGACCATTGTCACTTTTCAAGATTGACAGCTCCTGGAAGAACTGCTCCTGCTCCTTGGATTTTGCTCGCTTCTAAGAAGAGAAGGAAAATTGAGAAAGATCAATTAATAAATCAAAAACATTTTATCTAAGGATGAAGATCCCATGTGCCCCTCACCAGAAGCAGGTCTAAACCAGTGAAAGGTTTTGTGAAGAGCACTGCCCAAGGCTCAGGAGGGTGTTATCTACCCAAACCACATCCCAAATGTTCCCAGCCCCTGTGAAATGGGAATTTCCACCATCTTCAAAGCATAAGACACTCCCAGGCTCAGTGCCAGTGGGAGATATACTGAGGCCCAGGGCAGAAATGCGAGAGGGGTCTATAAGCACTCCTGCAGGCTGTGCTTTCTTCAACTGCCCTGGTTGTACCCCCTCCACCCATGTTGGCTATCAAGGTCTGCTTCCCTGATTGCTATTTTATGAAAGGGGGTATACTGGATTTGCCTAATTGCAGTTCCTTTATACAATAACAATTGGGCAGAGCGAATGCAGACAGGTGTTGCTGAATCAAACCCCATGTATGCCAGGAACTTTTCATCAGCGCCACGGCACATGGAACAATAAAAGCCAAGATAAGTGCATGCAGAGCAAGAAATTCCTGAGTCTGCAGAGAGGTTTAGAGCCGCTATCGCAAAGCCCATGCACATAGTCCATGATGTATTTATTTTTCCACAACATCCTTCTTTAGTCTGTGTTTTCTCTCCCTGTGCTGTACAACTCATTAGCAAGGTTTATTTTATGCTAGCCATATATCAATGAAAAAGAGACTGCCAAAACCCCAGGCTGTTATGTTGAGGCTGGTGAGGCAGGATACAAGATTTATACCAGGTTCTCAGCTTGCAGTAGAATGTGCTGGGAGCAGCCTTTCCTTTCAGGGGGTAACTCAAATAACTCTTCAGTTGCCCTTGGTTAAGACTAACAGTGCTACAAACCCTTCCTACTCATGCTAGCGCTCGCTGCCTTTCTGTTCTCTCGTGTTCTTTTTGCATATCTTTTTCTCCCGCCACTGAAATTATGAGGTTTATTTTAGAAGCGCTATTTGCATTTTAGATGTGCATAAAATGGCATTTCAATGTTTGCGTTGCATAACCATTTACATGCTGATTTTTATTTAACCGGCCAGGAACGCCTTCTGGACGGTTAAATGGCACTTAACGGGCTATCTAGCTAAGTTTGGCAGCCAAATTACGCGCTAAATTAGCAGGCCTGTCCTTGGCTGGTTTAAACTTAACCGGCTAGTGCTGAATATCAGCTTGGCCGGTTATCGCTTAGCATTTTAACATTTATTTAATTTAATATACCGCCTTCGTTGCAGGCAAATTAAATCAGTTTACAATAAAATCAATTAAAAAGTAATAAAACATAAAGGAACACCAATTACAGATAGGAAAGAACAGATGGACTTTATCTATTAAACACTATGGAGTATGTTTACTAAGGTGCATTAGCGTTTTAAACATGCCTGTAAATTTAAGGCACATTAAACTCTAACACGCCTATACATTTCTATGGGCGCATTAGCGTTTAACACCATTTACGCGCCTCAAAATGCTAATTCGCCCGTAGTGCCGCTTAGTAAACATAAGTGTAACTCATCCATGCAAAGATCAGTTTCAAGAACATACACCCACTCCAAATTTAAAGCGGCCAAAAAGCACCCGGATATTCAATGCCACGTGTGAGAGGAGCATTAATGCCCATTTCTCCATGAATCCTCCAGAGCACAAAGAAGCAAAATTATGACTGTAGCCTGAACACAAGAAAGAAAGCGAATTAGAGAAGATCTATGAATTTAGGCCATTCCATTGCAGCGACTGAACATAATCGTGTCGGGTGAAAAAATGAATACTTTCAACAAAGTTGATTCCACAATCCACAGACAATAAGATCAAACCTCCAACCAAAGAGGATATTCAAACTAATACCAAACCACTAATTAAATTACTTAATCAAAGAAAGGAAAAGGCCTCAGACCTCTGTGGTAATACAGCACCCTACGGACCGGACCCTGCAGCAGGGAATAAAAATAGCGACAGTCAGTTAAAGCACTGCATCCCTGAAGAAGCCTGAGGGTGAATTGGACCCCGTTGAGAACAGATAAGTGCGCTGCATGCTACACATAATGTTTATATTGTATACTTTTGAATAGGTTTATATGATCACATGTTAAAATTATAATAATAAAAATTGTAGAAAAGGTTTTGGCCGGGGCATGCGATGAAGCTACAATGTAGTACATTTAAAACGAATCGGAGAAAATGTTTCTTCACTCAACGTGTAATTAAACTCTGGAATTCGTTGCCAGAGAATGTGGTAAAGGTGGTTAGCTTAGCGGAGTTTACAAAAATTTGGATGGCTTCCTAAAGGAAAAGTCCATAGACCGGTATTGAATGGACTTGGGGAAAATCCACTATTTCTGGGATAAGCAGTATAAAATATTTTGTACTTTTTTGAGATCTTGCCAGGTATATTGTGACCTGGATTGGCCACTGTTAGAAACAGGATGCTGGGCTTGATGGACCTTTGATCTGTCCCAGTATGGCAATACTTATGTACTTATGAGGTCCAGTGGATACGCCTCTATGTGAGTGTTCCACGGTCCGGTCCATAGGGTGCTGTATTACCATGGACTTCTGAGACCTTTTCCTTTCTTTGAATAAGTAATTCAATTAGTGGCTTGGTATTAGTTTGAATATCCACTTTGGTTGGAGGGTGAAAATTTAAAACAAACACCTTGGGAACTTGAGATGGCCCGACCTCAAGATCTCAGTTCCAATGTGTATGTCCTTTCTAAAATGCTGCTCTATCTGTCTTTCTGTGGTACCCGGGGCTCTGTATACATTGAGGGCTACAGTCTACCTCTGGGAGGAGTAGCCTAATGGTTAGTGCAACAGGCTTTGAGCCTGCCAAGCTGGGTTTAATTCCCACTGCAGCTCCTTATGACCTTGGGCAAGTCACCTAACCCTCCATTGCCCCAGGTACAAAAACTTAGATAGTGAGCCCTCTAGGTACAGCAAAAGTACCTAATATAATATGTACAGCATTGCATATGTCTAGCTGCACCATAGAAATGATTAGTAGTATATATGACACAAAAAAACCCAGTGCCCTATTCTATAAACTATGCTTTAAGTTAGGCAAAGTTTACAGAATAGCACTTACACCCAGGAATCATGCCTAACTTTTGGTGCAGCTATTTGCACCAACTGAAATGTGGTACAAATGTATGTGCCTAAATTAGGAGCATCTCCACGTTATTCTATAACAACACACATTAATTTTAGGAACACCCCTGTTATGCCCATGAGCCTCCCATTTCCGCACCCCCTTTTTCAGATCATGTGTAAATTTTAGACACAGATCTTACATCTAAATTTACCTGCATAGATGCTAATTAATTCCAGTTAGTGGCAAATTGTTTGTTAAAACGCCAATTGTTTGTGCTAATTAGCTCAATATTCAAATAAATTGCACATGCAAATTGGGCACACACCCAAATTTGCGTGCACAATTTTTGATGACTTTTATAGAATTAGGGGTTGAGTGGATTATAAGTTTCGTGCTCTGTTTAGGTTGAAGGTCACATTGTCCTAAATTTAATTCAATTTAATTTTGGCATTTATAATGCACTTAACTGACAAGTTCTAAGCAGAGTAGTCAACTGTGAATCTACATTTAACCATCAATTATTCAGAGAACCTTGATTGTACAGAGAACATCCTCAGTGTTGATCTGGCTGTTTTTTATTTGCTCCTTTATATTCCCAGCTCTGTTGAATCCTGGGATTTCCCCCCCCCCCCCCCCCCCCCCACACACACACATTAGATTTGCACCCTGTCCCCTCACACACCTCAGCTAATCTATGCAGTGACAGTCCCTAGCTAGCAATCATGTACCGGGACTTATTGAACCCTGCAATCTCAGTCACTGACTTTGACCACTAAGGGTCACTCTTGAGCATGGAATGCGGCTCCCTCTGCAGCATGCCCAGTCCCAGCCAATCCAAGGAATGGAAGGCCTAATGCAGGGACTGAACTGGGATCTTTTGCATGGCAATCTGCAACATTTGCCAGCTGAGTAACTGGACTGGTCCCTAGAATTCATTTTTGAGGAACCTCAGGAGCAGCAGAAACAAAGAGGGTTGAAACAGAATGGAATTGGGTGGAGGGGTGTGGTAGGGCTTTATTTGCTGCAATATCATGTGATAGTTTGCTTACATTGCCTAATCTTACCACTAAAATAATGTTTACAAAAAGATGCCTGACCGGTATGCAGCGGTACAAACAGTGAATCACCCTCAATGGAAGGATCTCCAAGGTGTTTGTTTTAATTTTTCACCCGACAGGATTATCTTGAGTCACTGCAATGGAATGGCCGAAGTTCATGGATCTTGTCTAGTGCACTTTCTTTCTTGTGTTCAGGCTACACTCTCAAATGTTGCTTATTTGTGCCATGGAGGATTCTTTGCATTGGCTCCTGAAGTTTTGTTTGTTTTTGCAATTTGACCAAGGAGGATTTATGCAAAAACAAATTCTAGAAGCCATTCCACATTCTCACGTTGGATTCCGAGTAATGTTTTCCCTAGATGGAACCCATTTGTCAGAAATTGTGGAATCAGTGTTACTTTTCCTCCCTTTTATTCAACCATTCAACCATTCAAAGAACCCTTTTAATAATGATTCATCTCTCCATATCACCCCTGATTTTTAGGTATGCATTGATACATTATTGGATTTGATTAAATCCATTCAACGTTTTATACACTTTTATATGTTTGGAAAGTGGCTTGTCTTATCTCCTCCTCCATTTTACTTTTGAATGTGTAATGCATTTATTGTACTTTATTTTATCATTGGCTGTTATGACTTTTTATATATTTGAGAAGATATATATATGCATAACTTGAGATGATGTTATCACTATTTTTATGTTTTTATTTGTAGTTTTACCCCTGACGCAGCCTGAGCAGTGGCGTACCTAGGGTAGTTGCCACCCGGGGCCGGTAATTTTTTAACACCCCCCTCCAAAATCCAGTACTAGGCATGCCGAAAATACAAAATGCTCAGGACCTATAGAGCAATTCTACCGTACCATAAGCAGTAATTTCTACAAGTCACACAAGGAAAAGGAAAGCATCTTAAACACTACAGTGAGCACTAGAACATCAATTCACCTATTGTAAAATGAAACCAGACAGAATAGTACAGATCGTCGATCCTGCACAGTCTGAAAGCCATGTCTTTTTCACAAACACAGATATACCCTAATCCACTATAGAATAAGTAATCATAAACTTTCTATTTAGACAAAAATTAAACTGAACCCCCAATGCCAGACTCTGCATACAATGCAACACCACAGAAACAGAAAATGTCCCTTGGTACTGTGCAAAATATAAAGACAGCAGATGTAAATTCTATCTGCAGACAAACTTGCTAAATACCTTCTGCGGAGGTGGTGGAAATGAAAATGGTAAAGGAATTCAAACATGCGTGGGATAAACATAAAGGAATCCTGTTCAGAAGGAATGGATCCTCAGGAGCTTAGCCGAGATTGGGTGGCAAGAGCCAGTATTGGGAGGCGGGGATAGTGCTGGGCAGATTTCTACGGTCTGTGACAGAGCCGGTGGTGGGAGGCGGGACTGGTGGTTGGGGGGTGGGGATAGTGCTGGGCAGACTTATACGGTCTGTGCCCTGAAAAAGACAGGTACAAATCAAGGTAAGGTATACACAAAATGTGGCACATATGAGTTATCATGTTGGGGATAGTGCTGGGCAGACTTGTACGGTCTGTGCCAGAGCCGGTGGTTGGGAGGCAGGGCTGGTGGTTGGGAGGTGAGGATAGTGCTGGGCAGACTTATACGGTCTGTGCCAGAGCCAGTGGTTGAGAGGAGGGGCTGGTGGTTGGGAGGCGGGGATAGTGCTGGGCAGACTTATACGGTCTGTGCCCTGAAGAGCACAGGTACAAATCAAAGTAGGGTATACACAAAAAGCAGCAAATATGAGTTATCTTGTTGGGCAGACTGGATGGACCGTGCAGGTCTTTTTCTGCCGTCATCTACTATGTTACTATGTAAATTTGAAAAAACTAACAAATACCAATCACCACTTTACAAATTAACAAATAGAAATAAAACAAATATAGAAAATAAAATAATACCATTTTATTGGACTAACACATTTAGCTTTCAGAGGCCAAAACCTCCGTCCTCAGGAGGAGTGGCCTAGTGGTTAGGGTGGTGGACTGTGGTCCTGAGGAACTGAGTTCAATTCCCAGCCCAGGCAGCTCCTTGTGACTTTGGGCAAGTCACTTAACCCTCCATTGCCTGCCGCATTGAGCCTGCCATGAGTGGGAAAAAGTGCGGGGTACAAATAAAATAAAAAAAATACAGTATAGTGCTGTTACAGTATCCTGACCTGAGGAAGGGGGTTTTGTTCTCTGAAAGTTAGTCAAAATGTATTAAAATTAGTCCAATAAAAAGATTACCTTGTTTACATATTCTATTATAAACATTAACCCAGCTACAATACTACTTTATCCTAAAGCAAAAAAACCAAAAATATATATTTTATTTACAGTTTGTTGTCTCTGGTTTCTGCTTTCCTCATCTTCTTTTCACTGTCTTCCTTCCATCCAGCATCTGTCTTCGTTCTCTCTCTGCCATCCAGTGTCTGCCCTCTCTGCTGTCCCCTCCATCCAATGACTGCCCTCTCTGCACCTTCCATCCACATCTGCCCTCTATCTCTGCCCCTTCCATCTACCATCTGCCCGTCTGCCCTCTCTCTCCCCTTCATTCACTGTCTGCCCTTTCTATCCCTTCCATCCACTCCACTGTCTGCCCTTTCTCTCTGCCCCTTCAATCCACCATTTCCCATCCATCCAGGGTCTGCCCTCCCTCTCGCTCCCCCATCCATCCAGGATCTGTCCCCTCTCTCTCTGTCTGCCCCTTTTTTCAGCCCCCAGTTCCAGCCACCTTATCCCACCTGCCCGTAGTTCTAGCCCCAGCCCACATCTCCTACCTGCCCCCCTTTTCAGCCCCACTATCCCACCAGTCCGCAGTTTCAGCCCCAGCCTTTTTCTCTCACCAGTCCCGAGCTTCAGCCCCAGCCACTTCTCCCTGTCCCCTTTTCAGCCCCCAGTCCCCACAGTTTCAGCCCCCACATAGATGCTGTCCAAGGTTTGCAGTAAAAGACACACATCACAACATGCAGTCCAAGGCAGGCAGTAAAAGGTACTTGTCATGTACATGCAGTCCAAAAAGCATACAGTGAATTACACTGTAAACTACTTTGAGATTGTATATTAAATTAATAAATCCACACCGGTCCAATCCACGTCACACACATGCAGTCCAAGGCAGGCAGTAAAAGACACACATGCAGTCACATGCTGTCCAAGGTTTTCGTGGCTCCACCTAATTCCTTAGTGGCTGTAAAGTCATAGGAATCTGGGAGTCAGTCCTGCTCCTGTGAGCATTTCACTGAAAGTTGTTCAGAAACACAACATTTGAAGCTTTGGGGATTTAATAGTGTTGTGTAGACGTTGTCATTTGACTATTTTAGCCGTCAGCACTTTACCAAGGGCTATGCGAGCAGCACTGCCTCACCGTATGTGAATATAGAAGGGCAGCATCTGCCGGCCCTGCTTGTAAAAAAAAGCAAATCTCCTTCTCCTCGTCTTGACGTCTTCGTCGGGCCTTCCCTTACTATGTCCCGCCCTCGCGGAAATAGGAAGTTACCTCAGAGGAGGGCGGGACATAGTAAGGGAAGGCCCGACGAAGGCATCAAGACAAGGAGAAGGAGATTTGCTTTTTTTAACATGCAGGGCAGACGCGAGGTGCTGCCTGTGACGCTGCTTCGCCGATTTTTCTTTAAAGGCAGGGTGGTGCGGTGACAGGACAAGAGTAGCGGGAATGGAGCACCCCCCCCCCACCCACTGATACCTGGGGCAGACCGCCCCCACCCCTTGGTACGCCACTGAGCCTGAGGGCGAAACATGGCCACGTCGGGTACTGCTTTTATCTTGGTTTGAATAAATTATTTCTTTGTTTTTATATATGTGTATCGGTCTACTTTTCATAATGGAAGGATAAATCAAGGTCAGGTATACATATAAAGTAGCGCATATGAGTTTATCTTGTTGGGCAGACTAGATGGACCGTACAGGTCTTCATCTGCCATCATCTACTATGTTACTATCTATCTATCTATCTATCTATCTATCTATCTATCTATCTATCTATCTATCTATCTATCTATCTATCTATCTATATTTTTAGGTCCTTACATCTCATTTCATAGGACTTTTAGGTGTAGACCCGCCATCTGGATCAACCCCACACTTTCTGCATCCATTTGGAGGTACAGTGTGCAGAATTGGGCACCAGAGTGGCAACTGTATAAATCTATCTGCACCAATGCTGTGGGCTTAGCATCAATTCTCTAATACCACCTTGGTGCCAAGATTCCATTATAGAGTATGGTATAAGTCAGCACTGGTGCACTCAGGTTTAGGCCAGGGGTATAGCCAGCAACCCAGTTTTGGGCAGACACAGCGATTGACTGGAAGGGGGGGGGCACACTTTTCTTCTCTACTCTTCCCTCCTCCCCCCGTGTTAAAAATGTTACCTTTGCTGGTGGGATGCCAAAGCCCTGCAAGCTGAAGAGATCCATTGCCAGAACTCCCCTCCCCCGTCGATGCTGCCTCAGTAGTAAGTCAGCAGAGTGCTTCAGCCACCGATGCTGGCACTCCCACACATGTTCACTTCATGTGCAAACTGAGCATGCATGAGGAGTGCCAGTGTCGGCGGCTGAAAGCATGTCACTGGCGGAAGGGAAGGGGTTTCAGACAGTAGATCTCTTCTGCTGCCAGGGCTTGGGCATCCCTGCCAGCCATTCAACAGTGCTGCAATTGATCCCCACCCCACTCTTATGACATGCCAATGAGAGGCATAAGTTGGCATGTCTCGTTGATAGTATTTTATCAAATACACGTGTACCCGGGAGACATGCCCATGATCTGCCCATGATAAACTGTATCGTAGAAAAGCATCAGCATCTTACCTGTGTTATTTGTATGTTCTAACGTGTGCTTATTAGCATGTGTCATTAGTATTATGCTGACATCATATCATTGCTCTGTTATTTATTTATTTGTTATATTTGTACCCCACATTTTCCCACCTATTTGCAGGCTCAATGTGACTTACATAATACCGTAAAGGCGTTCGCCAGTCGGTTGATAACAAATACAAGGTTGTATTGTGGTCGAATGAGGTAGGTGTGTGTCAGCGCTGTTAAATGTGTCTATTTTTGATCCTGTTTCACGGTCGTCCTATTATTAGGTTTTAATTTGCTGCTTTCAAGTTTACCTATATTTATGCTTATATTTGGCCATTCCTACTATTATGCTGTTAACAAAATTGTAAGTTTGATGTTAAACTGTACCACTGTACACCACCTTGGGTGACTCTCTTCATAAAGGCACTTTGGCGTTACCTTATAAAATAGTGCCTAGTCCACCTTTGATGCACCTAAGCGGTGCCTACCTGTAAGTGCTGGTTTCTAGAACTGCCCCCAATATTTTGTGCAAGTTCTCACTAATGTCCTGAAGATAACCATCATCATCACTGGTTATACCATCCCTATGCACCTTAATAAATCACATCTCTTTAATACATTCTTATCAATAGAACAACAATTCTTTTCTTTGACTTCCTTTACATCTTACAAGAGATGTTTTACCCTAAACGTAACTTGTGTTTTTTCTAGCGAAAAAGGTGCCAGTACTCAAATGCCAGGCCACCCTTCAGGAGTGGGGTGATCACTGAGGGACCCGCCCCCACAATAGCCAGGCCCCCTGCAACCAGTCACAGAATCTATGGCAAAGCAGAATTTGTGTGTAGAGTCTGAGTTAATTCATTAAAACTTGGGGACCATTTAGCAGGGGGTCAATTTAGCAGAGAATAGAAAAGGTGCCAATTACCCCCTCAAAAAAAGACCTGGTTTTACTTACCTGAACACGTGATTTTATCAATTTAACTGTACTCTTACAACTCATACTTCAACTCAGACAATATGTTATCCAGGATAATAATCCTATAATGTACTGCTTCATTGTTATTATCTCATCTTTTACTGTAATAATAATTGGTGTACTCTATATTCAGTATTTCTCTTATACTTCTTTTTCACCTTCTAATGTATTTTTATCGACTAATTATTGTGAGTCATGTTGAACTCAAGACTCCTTGGGATTACGCGGGATATAAATTTAATAAATAAATGAAATAAACCTTATACTATTTCTCTACCCAGGGGCAGCTCAAGGCAATCTGCCGCCTGACACAGGGATGAGATGGTACCCTGGCCCCTCGGCATCGTGCTCCCTCCTAAGTCCAACATCTTTCTACATTCCTCCAACTCCCTCCTTCCTTCCTCACCCCCTCTCCCTGAGCCTACCCTTTTTTTTGTTGTTCTTTTCAAAAGTCATCGGCAGTGGTAGTGATCCCCATACGCTGCCCTGCTGCCAGCACAGCATCTCCTCTGTACTGTGGCCTGCCTCTGAGGAAACAGGAAGTTACGGAGAGGCAGTCTACACTGTACAGAGGAGATGTCATGCAGTTGCTGGCAGCAGGGTAGCACATGGAGATTGCTGCCACCCCTGCCGCCATCACTGCCTTTTGAAAAATAAAAAAAGAAGGCAGGCTGGGGAGGGGAGTTGAGGCGGGAAGAAAGGGGGAAAGATGCCGCTCTATAAAGATTGCGTAAGTTGGCCTAATGGTAGAACCGCCACTGTCTCTACCTTAAGGTCATCAGACATGATCACTTCAAGATCTATCTCCTGAATATCTTCTCCAAATGGGTTTGTTTTATATATTTATTATATTGGCAAGTATTTAGCCTATTGTTCCTTCGTTTTATATATACCATGACAGAAATGAACCTCACTCACATGTGGAGTATGACCTCAGTCTCTCAAATTTCAGAAACATTTTGGGTAAAGTGGTAGGGTAGCCGTGTTAGTCCACTTTTAAAGGGACTTCGGATAAGAAATTCAAAAAATCCTATATATTTTTTTTTTTGGGGGGGGGGGGGGGGCAGTGTAACATTTAAGAAAACCCACTATTTTTTATTTTTGTATGTAGTATAGAAGGAGGAATGGAACTATTGGGTCTGTTTTATTGTCCTATTTGTAAGATGTTATTTTTATGTGTTTTTATTTTGTACATTGTCTTGGAGGAAACTTTTGGATTTGGTAAGGTGAATAAATAAATAAATTATATTTATATCATGCCAGGCTAAGCTTCCTTCTGGCATTCTCAGATAGCAGATCAAGATGCATTTGGAAGTCCCAGTTATTACACATTTATTTTATCTTTATTACATTAGTACGCTGTGCTTTCCCACTCATGGCAGGCAATGGAGGGTTAAGTGACTTGCCCAGAGTCACAAGGAGCTGCCTGTGCCGGGAATCGAACTCAGTTCCTCACGACCAAAGTCCACCACCCTAACCACTAGGCCACTCCTCCTACATTAGCCCACCCTTTACAACATGCTGCTCCTGCCAATTTCTACATCTGAACCCATGACTTGGCACTTTTTTACATTGACATTTAACTGTCAAACATGTCTATGTCTCAGGCTATCTTAGATCGCGCTTCACTCAGTACACCCTATCCCCTCCTTGAACACCTTTGTCTTATCCTATGTTCCCTCTGATTGACAGAGACTAAGCTGTACAGGAGTCCTCCGCCTACAATCCTGCCAGTGGCGGTACAGTTTCAATATTATATTTTCAATAGTGAGGGACAGGAAAGTTTTGCAGGACTCCAGAGGACCTGCCTATCCCTAGGGATTGAAAATACAATATTATTATTTTATTATTTATTTAGATTTTGCGCACACCTTTTTCAGTAGTAGCTCAAGGTGAGTTACATTCAGGTACACTGGATATTTCTCTGTCCCAGGAAGGCTCACAATCTAAGTTTGTACCTCAGGCAATTGAAGCACCATGCCTCACTGGCAACAATGCGGTTGGAAGACTCCTGAACAGCGCCTTCAAACACTTCTATCCCAACCTACTCTTCATAATAATGCTCACAGACATTGAACAGAACCAGGCCCCAGAATCGATCTTTGAGGCACTCCTCTAACTACCCAGAGTGAGTGTTGTTTATCACCATCCTCTGTTACTCAATCAGTTTCATCTAGTCTACCCAAGAGAATCCCAAGCCAGAAACACGCCCTGTACAACACACCCCCAGGTGTTTCCACCTCACACAGTGCATTGCAACACATCAAGGGAAGTCAATGGACAGGGCACAATTTTGGTGCCCCTGCCTCTGTTTTGCCCTGGGTGGCCGCACCTGTTGCACATAGTATGGTCCTGAGTCTACCGTCATCAGATCAGTAAGGGCTGCTTTCACAAAGCCGAGCTAGTGATTCCAGCATGGTAAATGCAACCAAGCCCACAGGAACTGAATGGCTTTGTTGCATTTGCTGTGCCACTAATTGCTAGCATGTCTTTGTAAAAGGAGCCTTCAATGTCTTCATGAGCCTCCTGAGCAAGACAGTATCAAAAGCTTTGAAAATATAGAAGTCCACCACATCCTGCATCTGCTCCTTATCTAATTCTCTGGTCACTCAGTCAAATTAATTGATCAGATTTGTGCGACACAGTCCCTTTGATAAAACCGAGCAGCATTGAATTTAAAATGTGAGCTGAAAAGACCCGGTTGGAACTATACTGAAATGCAAGACTGTGTATTAGGGGTAAGCAAGCAGCTGGAATTCTATACAGGGACTACTAAAATGTGGTAGCCATGTTAGTATGAAGCAGGAAAAACGAGAATGAGGCCTAGTGTCACTTTACAGGTTAACTGATTTATGAGCTTCTGAGCACAAGTGTTCATGTCATCAGATATATGAAGTGTGGTTCAGGAGGTGGAAATAATTACATGACAACAGAGTAGATGGAGGAAGGAGGGAGGATACCGAGAAGATTAAAATGCAGTAATATGCTGGTATAGGTCAACTACTGACCTAACTCAAAGCCATTAAGATCTCTTCTGACAAGCTACATGTGTAAATGTAGCAGGATGCCACAATTTGCCTTGTTTGCAGTTCCACGATGAACATTCTGGATCCCTGCTCCAGAGTAGTGTCAATCAAACTAATGAAGGGGTGAACTAATAATAGAACTGCCTTGGAAATTGGAGGAAGAATAAAACCAGGGTGCAAGGAGCAGCCCATGGTCTTCTTTCTTTCCTTTTTGCACAAGGCCAGTCCAGAGCAACCATTGGTTGGGTTTCCTGCCCTAGGGCCCATCAGGACCCTGGCCCTACTACTTCTACTACAAAAATTAGATTGTAAGCTCTTTGAGCAGGGACTGTCTTTCTTCTGTGTTTGTACAGCGCTGCGTACACTTTGTAGCGCTCTAGAAATGTTAAATAGTAGTAGTAGTAGTAGTATAGCACTACCAGTCATATGCAGCGCTTCACAATTGAACCTGAAGAAAAGACAGTCCCTGCTCAAAAGAGATTACAATCTAAATCAGGGCAGACAGACAGACAAGACAAATAAGGGATAAGGGTAGGACAGACAGATAAGACACATAGGGAAAAGGGACTATTGAAGAGAGGAAGATAAGATAAAGGTTACGAGCAAGTGACAAGTTAGGAATCAAAAGCAGCATCAAACAGGTAGGCCTTTAGCCCGGATTTGAAGGCGGCCAGGGATGGAGCTTGACGTAGTGGCTCAGGAAGTCTATTCCAGGCATAAGGTGCGGTGAGATAAAAGGAACGGAGTCTGGAGTTAGCGATGGAGGAGAAGGGTGCAATTAAGAGAGGTTCGCCTAGTGAACGGAGTTCCTGGGAAGGAGTGTAGGGAGAGATAATGGTGGAGAGGTAGTGAGGGGCAGCAGAGTGAATGCACTTATAGGTCAATAAGAGGAGCTTGAACTGTATATGGTAATGGATAGGGAGCCAGTGAAGTGACTTCAGAAGAGCGCTGATATGGGCATAGCGACTTTGGCGAAATATTAATCGTGCAGCAGAATTTTGAACAGATTGAAGAGGAGAGAGATGGCTGAGTGGAAGACCTGTGAGAAGCAAGTTGCAGTAGTCCAAGCGGGAGGTGATGAGAGTGTGGATGAGGGTTCTGGTAGCGTGCTCAGAAAGGAGAGGACGAATTTCGGCGATATTATAGAGGAAGAAATTACAGGTTTTAGCAATCTGTTGAATATGTGCAGAGAAGGAGAAGGAGGAGTCGAAGATGACCCCAAGGTTACGAGCAGATGAGACAGGAAGAATGAGCGTGTTGTCGACAGAAATAGAGAGTGGAGGAAGGGGAGAGGTTGGTTTAGGTGGAAAGATAAGGAGCTCAGTTTTGGACAAATTGAGCTTCAGGTGGCGGTGAGACATCCAGGCAGCAATGTCAGACAGGCAGGCAGGCAGATATCTTGGCCTGGATTTCTGCCCTCCAACTCAGAGACTAAGAGGGAGGTGAGGAGAAAGGAAAGGCCATGAATGAGCCTATTTCCCAAAAGAAAGGAATGTGGAGAGAACAAGGTGTTAGAAGTCTGATCCACAGCTGAGACCCATGGCACAAGGTACCACAAAAGGAGGAGAAAGGAGGAAACACTGGGGAGCATCTTGTCCAAAGGGAGAAGTTAGGAGACTAAAGCTGCAGCTAGTTCCACATTTACAAAGGGAGAAGGACAGGGAGTCCAGAAGCAGTTTTAATGCCTGCAGGAGACCTGAGTGATAGGAAATGGGACCCAAGTCCTGGGGGCCTCCTGCTTGCCTAGTCCAGACAGACTGAGCATGTTGGGAGAAGAAAGGAGACCTAAGTCTCACAAAGGGAGTGGGGGTGGGGGAGGAACTGCCTAAGAACAGAGGGGTTAATTCTATAACAGTGCGCTTATATTTAGACATCTGAAGGGCACATGTATATACACGAGCACTTACTCCGCCCACAGAATGGTGTAAGTACTCATGAGTAAATGTTGGAGACAGACACATAACTTGTAGCATTCTGCAAGTTGTGCATGTAAATGTGAGTCCTACCCATGCTTTGTTCACGTGTATGCCTATATGTGAATGACGTGCTAGGTAAGATATGGGCGTATTTAGGGAACAGCACTTCAGCAGAATTTTGACATTTACATGTGTGTATATACACACCCCATCTGCGTGTATATGCCATTATTCCACTCATTACATGTGTATGCAGTGCAAAATTGTTAGCACCCGCTTTACAGAATTACTCCCAGAGTGACTGCATAGGCCAAGAGGAGGCTGAGTGCCAGAGAAGGAGAGGGTACAGCTTATGTCCTGAAGGGTTTTATTTATTTATTTATTTGTTACATTTATATCCCACATTTTCCCACCTATTTGTAGGCTCAATGTGGCTTACATAGTGCCGGAGAGTGATGTTGTAGTATGATAGAGTTCACGTGGCATAGCCACATTGGGAATCGTACAGCGGAAGAGTTGAGTTATGTCCATTATGTTTGAATATTGATATTTGAAAAAAAGGAGTCTGCTAGCAGTTCCTAAAGTTAGACACATCAAAAGGAGCAGAGGGAAAGGAGACATGAAAGATGCAGGAAAGCAGAAGCATGAACTTGTTGGTGAGAATCAAGAGAAAGCCGCGTCAAAGAATAACAGTTTCATCTCATCCTGAGAAATCAGAAAATTAGGACGGGATTACGTTAGGGAAACTCAAACACATTGATAGGCTTCCTGATTTTCAGGGTTGCAGGAGCATTAAGCCAATTTTGGATATTTCATGTTTGCAGACTAGGATCTTTCCTGTCAATATTCAACTACGGCAGTCAGCATTAAATTAAACCTGGATATTCAATGCTGGCCCCTATTCAGACACTAGCCCTGAATATCCAGGTGCTTGGTGGCACCCTGAATTTACCGGGATATGGCCGATATTCAGTGCCAAACCTGCATAGTTAACAGTTAGGTAGAGGCTGACTGAATTTCAGTTTTGGTTTTAGTGCCGATACTGACCGAAAATCCTAATTCGGTCTTGTTTGGGTTTCAGCTGAAAACAAAACCGTGGTGCTGCTCCCCTCTGAGCCCCCCTCCCCCTCCAGAACAAAAGCAGCCCCCCCTACCGTAGCCTTCCCCCCTATCTTACAAGCAATGCTGGTCCAGTGATGCAGTCAGGGCAGGAGCGATATCCACTCGCTGCTGCCCCTGCCGGCTCTGTTGTCAAAATGGCTGTCACTGAATCAGCTCCTAGGCCAGCCATGTGATTGAGCTGGACAGAAGCCTCTCCTGCCCAGTTGAATCACTTTGAATATCGATCCATTTAACTTGAAGTTTGCTACGGAATTCATGACAACAAACTCTTGAGGTGGTGGAAATGAAAACGGTAACGGAATTCAAACATGCGTGGGATAAACATAAAGGAATCCTGTTCAGAAGGAATGGATCCTCAGGAGCTTAGCCGAGATTGGGTGGCAGAGCCGGGGCTGGTGGTTGGGAGGCGGGGATAGTGCTGGGCAGACTTATATGGTCTGTGCCGGGGCTGGTGGTTGGGAGGCGGGGATAATGATGGGCAGACTTATACGGTCTGTGCCAGAGCCGGTGGTGGGAGGCGGGGCTGGTGGTTGGGAGGCGGGGATAGTGCTGGGCAGACTTATACGGTCTGTGCCGGGGCTGGTGGTTGGGAGGCGGGGATAATGCTGGGCAGACTTATACGGTCTGTGCCCTGAAGAGGACAGGTACAAATCAAGGTAGGGTATACACAAAAAGTAGCACATATGAGTTTATCTTGTTGGGCAGACTGGATGGACCGTGCAGGTCGTTTTCTGCCATCATCTACTATGTTACTATGTTACATGGGGCAGGTATAAAACACATAAGCTGGCAGGCAGCAGTGACACAATGTTTGAGTTCTTTCTCCTAAACATGGCAGAGGGAGATGCATGAAATGCCTGGCTTTTAGACAAAATGTGCTTACTTTCTTTTTTACTCAGAATATTCCCATTGCCTCACTTCAACTGCCCATTAACAATGTATTTAAAAACTGCTAAATTGACCCATTGGCAAAATGGATAATTTTCCCATATAGAAGCCAAGGTCTTTTCTGGGTTCTCGTACTCAAAACAGACCTTTTCCCATGGTGCACATATCAGGAAAAGAAAATTGCCATTGTATAAGGGGTTAAGAATGCTCCTGTGTCTTTTCTCTAGAACATAATCAGGAGACAGCGACTTTAAAATGAGTGCCACTCACTTAGATGGTCACTTGCATGCAAATGACAGTCACATGCTGACTCACAGAGTACCCTTCAATGTTTATGCCTTAATTTCAAGCTTGGCAAACTGCCTGGCCTCTTGTTTGATCTTGTTTGTTGCCATAAATAGCTTTCCCTGGTTCTCTGCTGCTCCAAGTTGGCCTCTTTAAATCTCCTCAGGGTTAATGGGTAGCGAGAGACAGAGAGGGAGTGGAAGTGCTGGGGCAAAATTAGACAACACTGGCATGGCTATGATGGAGGGCTAAACATTCAGACTCTAGAAGGGGAAAGACTTCCCAGAGTTATGACACAACTTTACCCAGTGTTTCCCAAGTCCGGTCCTGGAGTATATGTCTACCCAAGTTTGATTTGTCCTTGCCATTCTCAGGGCACAGACCGTAGAAGTCTGCCCAGCACTCTTCTTGTACTAAAAGTTCTGAAGCTAGCGTTGAAGCCCCTTAAAATTTACACTCCAGCCCATCCCTATCTATTCAGTCATGATCAGGGCATAGACTGTAGAAGTCTACCCAGCACCAGTTTCGTTTCCCAGTTACCGGTGTCGCCACCTAATCTACGCTAAGATTCTATGGATCCATTCCTTCCAAATAGGATTCCTTTGTGTTTATCCCGCACATGTTTGAATTCCATTACCATTTTCATCCCACCCTCTCCCGTGGGAGGGCATTCCTTGTATCCACCACCCTATCCGTGAAAAAAATACTTCCTGACATTACTCCTGAGTCTGCCCCTCTTCAACCTCAATTCATGCCCTCTTGTTCTACCGCTTTCCCATCTCTGGAAAAGGTTCATTTGCGGATTCATACCTTTCAAATATTTGGACACCTGTATCATGTCACCCCTGTTTCTACTTTCTTCCAAGGTACACATGTTCAGGTCAGCAAGTCTCTCCTTGTACGGTCTGCAACGCAAATCCCATACCATTTTTGTAGCTTTTCTTTGCAACGCTTCCAGTCTTTTTACATCTTTAGCAAGATACGGCCTCCAAAACTGAACACAATACTCCAAGAGTACCCCTTGCCAGTCAGGTTTTCAGGATATCCAAAATGAATATGCATGAAAGAGGTTTACATATAATGGAAGCAGTGCATGCAAATCAAGTTCATCCATATTCATTGTGGATATCCTAAAAACATGACTGGCATGGTGTATTCCAGGACTGGACTTGGGAAACACTGCCTTAACCCATCTCCACATCAAATGTTGCATCAACTTAATTATTCACCTCCCTAGGTAACTCACTCTTTGATGTGGTGTTTAACAAGCATCCCAATTATATAGACTCTAGACATGGCTATGTTACAGTCAGATGGTAAAAATGGTTTGTTGTTGAAGCAAAAGATGTACAAAGAACTGGAAAAACAATAATAAAAGACATGCAAGTCAATGAGACATGCTTTGAGAGATGTTTCTTATTAAGCGAGACATCCTACAGACAAGAAAGCAATTCTTCTTTCACCTCTCTTGCCACAGAAAATCTATAAATCACCTTGTTTTTGAAATACAAGCAAATAGCTTTAAATGACATGCTTGGATGTGACGCAGAGAGAAATACATGGGGGAAAACAGAGGCCACATATAGCATTTTGAAATGGTAACTGTCACTAAAGGTTAGTAGCAGGCTTGCTCTCTGAACTGGGGGAACGGGGAGGGGCGGTAGCTGTTTCAGCACAGTGCAATATTCAAAAACAGTGAAACCTGGAATCTGAATGGTACAGAAAACAGGGCAGGAAATGACACCACTCAGAAATGAAAAACAGACAGAAAAACAATGAAAGCACAACACACACATCTGCAGAATGGCTAGAGTCATTTCATGTACTTCCATCGAACACAGAGGAAGAGATAGAGACGGAGAAAAGTGCAGAATGTTTCTGAACAAGGAGTAACATACTTTCTGTTTAACTGTTAGAATGATGCAAAATACACAGCATCAATTCTGAGGCACATCAAGGCATTCTACAGGTGCAGGAACTGTAAGGGTGGTGCTTTCCCCGGGCAGCAACAGATACCACTGCGGTTTTAGGGAGGGGAGGAAGAAAAGGAGTGGATATTTTACTACAGTGTATGCAGCAATGCAGAAAGCTCTATTTCCAAGTCATAAAAGGAACTGTGAGAAGTAAAAGACAGCTAGAATTCATGCAAGTGGCAGATTCACAACTCACTAACCCTGGTCAAGTCACCGAACCCTCCAGGGCCCCTAGTACAAAACACACCTTGCCTTGGGCCGCCCCTGCATATAAATCCCATGAATATTAATATCTTGTTTGCAAAATGTGGTGCAATTTAGTACATCAGCCTTCTTTTATCTTCTAAGATCAAAGTCCACTGCCCTAACCACTAGCCTACTCCTCCACTCCGAAATCCTAATGGGTCCACAAATATATATCATAATAACATAGTAATTGTCGGCAGATAAAGACCTACATGTTCCATCCAGTCTGCCTGACAAAGGCCACACTAGAATCTGGTACTCTGCACAGGTTCCACTTCTCATGATTAAACACTGGTATTCCCAATCTCTATTTCCCCCTGACAATTTGGGGGCACAGACCATAGAAATTTGCTTGGCACCGGTCCTACTTCCCAACTACTGGATTTGCTGCCCAAACCCACACCAGCCTTGATCCTGATTGCTTTTGCCATTCACGGGACCCAGACCATAGAAGTTTGCTCAGCGTTGGTCCTTCTTCCCAACCTCTGAAGCTGCCGTCAAAACTCACTCCAATTATGAGGTCATTTAAGTTTTGCTTTAATTGGATTCCATCCTTTTTCTATATAGTGTTCCTCTCATGCATTCTTGAATTCCGTCATTGTTTTTGTCTTCACAGTCTCCCGTGGGAGGGCAACATCAGCTCATCAATGACTTGGGTGGTCACTTTTCACAGTTTTGTGAAATATCATTGCCATACGATTAACTACTATACACTTGCCTGCAGGAACTTTCATTATGAGCCAGTTCTGAACACAAACTATATATTTCCTCAGGCACTGCCTGTATAGTTTGCAGGAAAGAGGACAACACAATTATGGTTTTCTTTTCCAAAACCAGCAGCAACAGTGAGGCTAATAAAACACTTTGCAGAACACAGCCTACAATCTGAGCTAAACATGCTGAGAAATCCATAGAAGGAATTTGCAGCTTCTGTGATCATCTCATGCGAAAAGAGAGGTATGCCTCATGCCACATTTGTAATGTTTACAAAAGCTGTTTTATAAGTCCTGCATAGTTAATCTGCAAGAGAGATGATTTGAGATGCAATGTAGAAACACCTGGTTCTCCCATGACATAATCTCATAGAGTTTACAAGTGCATGCCACTATTTTTAAACCTCATTTTGAAGGGGAATTGGGAGGGGGCAGGGAGGAAGCATTAAGTTCTTTCACAGCACATACACCAGGACAAGTGGAGACAAATAACCTAGTGGTTAGACCAGCAGACTGACAACCAGCCAAGCCAGCTCCAGACCCTGCTGGCATTCTGTGCGATCTTGGACAAGTCACTTAACCTTCCGTTGTCTTAAAGCAGGATTCTCAACCCAGTCCTCGGGACACACCAAGCCAGTCAGGTTTTCAGGATACCCACAATGACTATGCATGATATAGATTTGTAGAGAATGGAGATAATGCATGCAAACATGATATCCTGAAAAGCTGACTGACTAGTTGTATGTCGAGGACTGGGCTGAGAACCCCCTGTCTAAGCTCTCTGGATACAGGAAAATACTTACTGTACCTGAATGTAGCTCACCTTGAGTTACTACTAAAAACATGTCACCTAAATCCAGTGGCGTAGCCACAGGTGGGCTTGGGTGGGCCAGGGCCCACCCATTTATGGCTCAGGCCCACCCAACAGTAGCACATGTTTAGTGGTAATTGGTGGGAATCCCAAGCTCCGCCAGCTGAAGATTTCCCCCTGATGGTAACAAAAATGCTACTCTCCACAACACCGACACCTGCGCATGCTCAGTTTTCAGTGCATTCCTGCTGCCAAGGTGGAAAGAAGTGTTTTCCCACCAGCTGAGATTTTTTTTTGGGGGGGGGGAGTGGGGGGAGAACACTTGGTGCCCACCCAATTCTTGCCTAGGCTCACCCAAAATCTGTTGTCTGGCTACGCCCCTGCCTAAATCCAAGATTAATGGATCTCATTGGAAGAAGTGTCTGCATTCAACAGGGTCCTGCTCTGACTGTTCAATATGGGGACCATATCTGGGAAGGTAAAGCTTGCTCTGGATGATTTTTTTTGTTTAATTGTTTTAATGACTACTTTTCCCTAGAGCACCATTCTTTCATCTTCTTCCCACATTAAGCCATTAGGCCAGGACTGGCCATACCATTAGGAGAACTAGCATCTACCCTGTGTGGCAGAACTGTGGGGGAGAACAGCAGCAGCGCAACAGGAGAACAGTACTTCAGAGTTGCAGTCAGCACAGCATAGGGCCTTTCAGTATAGTCCCATATTGAAACCCTGCTGCATCCTGCCCCTCCAACGGGAAGTTTGCATCGGAGGGGACAGCGTGCAGCAGGCTTTTGAGTGCAGGCCTGTGCTCTAGACACCTGAGTTTACTTTTGTTGCAGCCTCAACCAAGGTGAAAGCGGAGTGCTGGTGGGAGTGGGCACAGCAGGAGGAAGAAAGAGGTGAAGATGCTGGATGTGGGTGGTGGTAGAGAAGGGGAGTTGGACACCCTGGGGGAGGGAGTAGAGAAATGAGGGTTGATGAGATGCTGGACACAGGTGTGCAGGGAAAGGCAGATGAAATGCTGGACACCTTGAGGGAGCATGTGGAGATGTTGGACTATTGGGGGTATGCAAAGGAAGGAGTGGGGGATAGGGCTTAGGGCATCACAAAACTTTGGGCTGGCCCTGTATTAGACCTCAGAGGGCAAATATCCCCCCCAAAAAACAACAAGAAACAAAAGAAGGCTGCAGCCCTAGGTAGAAGTTGGTGACCTACAATCATTTTATTACAAAGGACCCAACACAGCCTATGTCTGGTCATTTGTAATAAAGTGATTGTGGTTCACCAAATTCTGCCTGGGCCTGCGGCCTTCTTTTGTTTACTATGTTAGACCTCACTGATGACCTGTATAGGAGCATTATCACCTTTATTCTGCTGGTCTTTCCTTTCCCTATACAGCCTAGCATCCTTCTGGCTTGGACCATCACATTATCCTACTGTCAGACATTATCACCTCAAGATCCTTCTCCTGGTCCATGACACCAGCTTCTCTTTCTCCTCCTCTTTGCATACAGCATCTTTTGACTTCTGTATCCCCAAATGCATTAAATCTTAACTGCAAGCATGCAACCAGACTGTCAGTTTATGCATGGCAAAAATAATATATAAATGACGTTTGCACTCAACTTTTGTGTATCACGATTTCCATAAATTTGCAAACTTCAATGCAAGAAATAAACTTAACCACCTTCCCATTTTTGTGCATGAAATTTCAATAAGTGACAAAAGGTAATGTGCCACGTTGTACATTGCTCCAGTTCATACCTATTTTGCATATTTTGAGTGTTTTTATTTGCAAACTCAAAATCTTTTGCAGTAAAACTGTCAACAGCATGTGTAAACATGCATTGGGGATAAATTTAAGAAAGTTGCGCATGAAGTCAGAAAGGTGCTTGAATATTATCTTAGCTAAGATAGGAGTAGATAACCATGTCCTGCTACAGTATGTGCAGCCTGTGTCACTTTGGGGTCCTTTTACCAATCTGTGGGCAAAAAGACCCCAGGCACACATGGCCATGCAGTAAGAGAACTCTTACCGCATAGCCATGTGACAAGGAGTCCTTACCGCCACCCACTGAGGTGGCAATAAAGGCTTCCGCGCTAACCGGTAACCAGGCAGCGTGTGGCAATGCCCGATTACTGCCGGTTTACCGCCACGCAAGCCATTTCTAGGGGGGGGTCCACCAGAAATGGCGCACGCTCAGGGAGGGACTACCACCAGTGGCCACGTTGGGCCGGCAGTAGTCCCAGAAGAGTGAGTGGTAAGCCCATGTAAAAGGGCCCCTGATTGACTAGCAAGTTAGTTACTTCTTCCATTAAAGGCCTGGTTGACGAACCAAAGCTTTCACCTGCCTCCTGAAGTACAGATAGTCTTGTGTTAAGCAAAGCCTTTCAGTGTATTCCAGAGTATGAGGCCATACTAAAAAGTGTAGCATGAACTTCAAATAACAGCCTCTAATACCTGGACAGAAATGTCTCCCAAGTCCAGGGCTTTTTTTGAGGGGTTACTTGGGGGTACTGAGTACCGGCACCTTTTCCATTGCCTGATAAAATTGACCCATGGGCCCCAAGTTTTAATGAAAGAGTTCAGACCCTACACACCAATTCTGTCTTGTCATAGATTCTGTGACTGGTTGCAGGGGTCCTGGCTATTATGGGGTGGGTTCCTCAGTGATCACCCCACTCCTGAAAGGTGGCCTAGCATTTGAGTACCAGCACCTTTTTTGCTAGAAAAAACACACTGCCCAAGTCACTAAGAATATGTCTGCTTTGACGGAAGGTTTGTTCGGAGTGACTCCTTGAAATATGAAACAGTAAAATTTCCCATGAAGGATTTTGAAGTTTGGGTTCATGCTTTTACTTTCCCTTGAAACAGGCATTTAAGTTACCGAAGCGCCAGCAGCAGGCGCTGTTGACATCATTCTGCTCCCTTCTAGTCACGCTGGTCTTAAAGTATCATAACCTATTTCAGGCACTCCTGTGAGTGCTGTTATATCCAACTAGTAAAAAAGGCCCGTTTCTGACACAAATGAAACGGGCGCTAGCAAGGTTTTCCTCGGAGTGTGTATGTTTGGGAGAGTGTATGTGAGAGTGACTGTTTGAGAGTCAGAGTGAAAGTGTGAGTGTGTGAGAGAGAGAGTGAGTCTGGGTGTGAGTGTGTTTGTGAGAGAGTGTGTGTGTGAGAATGAGAGTGTGTGCAAGTGTGTATGTGAGACACAGTGTGAGAGAGAGTGTGTGTGTGTGGGCGAGAGAGAGAGTGTGTGTGACACACAGATTCTCTGTGAGAGTGAGTGTATGAGACCAAGCGAGTGTGTGAGTGACTGTGTGGCACATAGAGAGTGAATGTGATACAGTGTGAGACAGAGTGTGTGAGAGTGAGTGAGAGTCAGAAAGACATTGTATATGAGAGAGAGAGTGTGAGCCCTGCCCTCCCAATCCATGCCCATCTGTCCCCTGCCCCCTCCATTAATCCTTTTCCAGCAGTTCCCCTCTCTCCCTGAGCCCTGCCCTCCCAATCCATGCCCATCCATGCTCCTCTGTCACCTGTCCCCTCCATTCATCCCTATCCAGCAATTCCCCTCTCTCCCTGAGGCCTGCCCTGCAATCCATATCCATCCATGCCCATCTGTCCCCTCCATTCATCCCTATCCAGCAATTCCCCTCTCTCCCTGAGCCCTGCCCTGCAATCCATATCCATCCATGCCCATCTGTCCCCTCCATTCATCCTTATCCAGCAATTCCCCTCTCCCTGAGTCCTGCCCTTCCAATCCATGCCCATCCATGCTCCTCTGTCACCTGTCCCCTCCATTCATCCCTATCCAGCAATTCCCCTCTCTCCCTGAGGCCTGCCCTGCAATCCATATCCATCCATGCCCATCTGTCCCCTCCATTCATCCCTATCCAGCAATTCCCCTCTCCCTGAGTCCTGCCCTTCCAATCCATGCCCATCCATGCTCCTCTGTCACCTGTCCCCTCCATTCATCCCTATCCAGCAATTCCCCTCTCTCCCTGAGGCCTGCCCTGCAATCCATATCCATCCATGCCCATCTGTCCCCTCCATTCATCCCTATCCAGCAATTCCCCTCTCTCCCTGAGTCCTGCCCTCCCAATCCATGCCCATCCATGCTCCTCTGTCCCCTGCCCCCTCCATTCATCCCTTTCCAGCAATTCCCCTCTCTCCCTGAGCCCTGCCCTCCCAATCCATGCCCATCCATGCTCCTCTGTCCCCTGCCGACTCCATTCATCCTTTTCCAGCAAGTCCCCTCTCTCCCTTCCATGACCCCCCCTCGCATCCATGCTCCTCTCTCTCCCATGTCCCAGCCTGGGTCGCCCTCTTCCCCCCCCCCTTCGCATCCATGCCCCCCCCCTTCGCATCCATGCTGTCGTTTCTCCCCTGCCCTCCCGCTCCCATTGTTCTTCTTTACTGGCCACCCTCTTCTCTCCCCCCAACATCCCTTTTTGTTTTTTTTCTTCTTTTTAAATTTACCTCCGTGGCGGTTCCGGCAGCGAAGCATCAGGGAAGGAGGCGGCGCTCCCGACGTCTAGCTTTCCCTTCGCTGTGTTCCGCCTTCTTTTGACGTCATCCTTGACGTCAGAAGAAGGCGGAACACAACGAAGGGAAGGCTAGACGTCGGGAGCGCCGCCTCCTTCCCTGACGCTTCGCTGCCGGATTTGTTTGGGGGTTTTTTTCCGCCCTCGACGTCATGACGTTTGACGCGAGGGCGGGGCAGAGACGGCTGGCTGGCTTGAAGGCTTCACACCACGAATCCACGAACCCTTCAGCCTGGGAGTGACGTCAGATGGCTTCATGGCTTCAGAACGTTGTCCTCAGAACGTTGAGGGTGCGTTTTATTATATTAGATGTTAAATATATTCTATATGCTACATTTTTTATAATGAGTTTCAGCATTGTTAAAAGCATTTTTTTTTTCAATTATACAACAACAACAAAAAAAAAAGATGGTAGTTTTCATTTTAGTGGAAGCAAGGACATTAAACCTTTGCATGTGCTAATGGGAGGTAACATGCCTAGGCCACCCAGCCCCTAGGAACAATATGGGCACAGTGGCAATTAATGTATGCTATTTTAGTGTAGACTGAAATGTTGTAAAAGTGGGCCTTAGTGTTGCAGCTTCAGAACTCCTCTCTTCTGTTTGTACACTGAGTAGTAGGAATTAGATTGTAAGCTCTGTCTAGCAGGAACTGTCTCTTCATGTTCAAGTGTACAGCGCTGCGTACGTCTAGTAGCGCTATAGAAATGATAAGTAGTAGTAGTAGGAATCCTCTTTGCCATTTCACTCTGACAACCTTTGCTAGATTTTGCAGGGCCACCGAGAGACTGAGCCGGGCCCGAGGCAAGGCAGCGTCCCCCCCCCCCCCAGGATCGCCGCTGCCCTGCCCCCCCAAGGATTGCCGCCACCCTACCCCTCAATCGCTACTTCTGTTTCCTCCCTCTCCTGCTCCCAGGCCACTGGCGCCACAGTTCCCAGTCTCCACCTACCTACCCTCTGCTGCCTTCTGCCTGCCATCCAACCCCCTTCATTTAAATTAAAAAAAATCTCTAAAGCAGCAGGCGCAGCGCCTTCTGTGCGAAAGCGGCAGATCGCCTCGGGCGGGCCTTCCCTCACTGTGTCCCACCCTCGCGGAAATAGGAAGTTACATCAGAGGAGGGCGGAACACAGTGAGGGAAGGCCCGCCCGAGGCGATCTGCTGCTTTCGCAGAGAAGGCGCTGTGCTGCTGCTTTAGAGATTTTTTTTAAATGCAGGGGGTCGGACGACAGACAGAAAGGCGCTGAGGGTAGGCAGGTGGAGATGGAACTGTGGCGTCAGTGGCCTGGGAGCAGGACAGGGCGAAAGACTCCAGCACCGGGCCCTTCTTGGTGGCCCGGGCCCGGGGAATTTTGCCCCCCCCCCCCCACCTTCTCGGCGGCCCTGAGTTTTTGCTGAGGACATTTGCTCCATCTTTATGGGTAATAATGTGTCCTTCAGCTGGATAACAAATGTCCTTGTTGACTTGACATGTAACTCCAGGTTTACTTTCTTCTCAAGTAATTTTCCCGAGATGATCACTTTTCCACTAGATTTTCAACTGATTGATGTGTATCTGCCAAGGTCACCTTTCATATATCTGGTTTTGGATTTTAGAGTAACTGCTGCTGAATCTTTGAATACTGTGACCTTGCAAACTCAAGTAATCCAAGCTGTTTCAAGTTTTGCGATGGTGACACTTTGTTTCCTGGTATCCTTTATTTGCGTTCCGTTGACAGTGTTTGCTTTATCTTATGCCTCTAAAACCTTTGATATCTCTGTTTCTTTTGTTGGTTTGCAGGGTTGTACCAACATATGTTACTATGATGGTTTATTTATCTATGTTTCATACTTTTGCCTCTGTTTTACTAAAGTTTAACATGCAATAATGGTGTTGTCATATGCTGTTTAACACAAAGCCCACTTTGGGCGTAGTTCTCTATAGGTCACCTAAAGTTAGGCACCGAGATGCTGCACGCTAAGCAATTACATGCATAACTTTAGTTACAGAATACTAATGTTAAGTCTGCAGTTACACACCTAAATTTAGACGCAAGTTCTTAAGCCAGCTCAAAGGCTGGTGTAAAGACTCACACCTAACTGTTGCTAGTCAGGCATGTGATTGCTAGTACTCTATAACATGTACATGTCAGATCTAGGCACACCCCCTTGCTATGGATTTCGCATGCATAATTTGTAGAATACTAAGGGCAATTATGTGCATACCTGCCAATTAGTGTCAATTAGCACCAATTAATACCAATTATAGCCTGTATTGCTTGTTAATAAGAACATAAGAATAGCTATACTGGGGCAGACCAATGGTCTATCAACCCCAATATCCAGCAGTGGCCAATCCAGGTCAAAGTACCTGGCTGAGTGGCTTTGAGCACTTGTTATTCAGTCATTCTGTCCTGAAGTAATTGCCTTTGTACTTCTTTCTTTTTAAGGGAAAGGGACTTAATATACCAGCACCTTTCTATAGTTACAATCAAGCTGGCTTACATATTATATACAAGTACCTATTTTGTACCTGGGGCAATTGAGGGTTAAGTGACTTGCCAGAATCACAAGGAGATGCAGTGGGAACTGAATCCTATTCCCCAGGTTTTCAGGCCACTGTACTACAATTAGGCTACTCCTCCACTTCTTACATTTACATTTCCTTCTGTGGTTGATCTAGCCTGTCTGTATTTTCAAGCTTTGTCAGATTAATTAGAGGAGACAAGAAGTCATGGGGAAATACATAAAAACACATTTAATCAAAAGGCAGGAAGCAAAAGAGCAAGAACCACCTCAAAGGAATGCTGGGGAGCAGGAATCAAAGAGATCATTTTACAAGGGTTAGGCATTTATTTACTAGTGTAATAAATTAGTTTATATGTGTCAGTGGACATACACCAGTGGCGTAATTTTTTTTGGTGGGGGGGGGGCTAAGCCCAAAGTGGGGAGAACGCAAAATTAAGCCCTGTCCCCCACACTCTTTGCCTCCGCCCTGCTCTCTGAGCTCCTCCCCCACACTGACCTGCAACTCAAATTTTAAGTACCTGAGGTGGTGAGAATTCCTAAGCTCTGCCAGGGCAAGAGGTCCTTCTTCAGCATACACTTGCAGCCTGCAGCTCTTTCCATTGGCCACCACTGCAGAAGCCCCCCCTGTGCATGCTCGGTTTCCTTGCGTGCGCAAAAAGTGAACATGCAGAGGGAGAATGCCTACGTGGCAATAATACATGCAAAGTGCCGCTGACTGCAAGTGTGTGTTAGAGGAATTGTCTTTTCTGCTGGTGTGGCTTGAGGAGCGCTGCCAGCCACAGCAACAATGCCACAATTTTGGGTATGCCTGAGTCCAACGTGAGGGACCCAGGTCCCCCTGGCCTGCTTTTCCCGTGGCTATGTCACTGGTATACATGTGTGTATAGTGATTTTAGAAAGCTGGCTACTTATCCACACATACCTGCAGTATGAACAGATTTCAAGGGAGCATGTTCTGGGCATGTTGTGGTCACACTTTTCAAACAGATATGTGCTTCCCATTTTACATTTCTTCTGTGATTTGCAAGAGTTACACCTCCTCGACTCACACATAAGTGTGAACTAACTGCTCATCTGGACCTGAGGTTTCAAGGAGTGATTTTGGGGACACAACTGCTTATCTCTCTGTCCTTAGAAGCACCGCAAAAAGACAAATAATTGAGGTTTACAAGTCAGTTCCTTAATTGGCTCCTCTTGAACATGTAGCAGTAGCAGAGCCATGGGGGGAGGGGGTTTGGCCCCCTCCCCACTTTAGGTTCAGGGCCCCCCAAATTATAGCACTATATACTGCTATGTCTGGTAGAGATCCCCAAACCCTGCCAACAGAACAGGTCCTCCATGGATGGCTCACCAGTCAGTGGTTCTTTCCATAGGCTCCTGCCATGCCAGCTCTGCCTCCTGGTGCAAGATGGGGCAGAGAGAGGGGGCAGACAGCAAGGGGTGGGGCAAAATTGTATGCCCCTCCCCTTTGGGCTCAGGCCCTCCGAAAATGGAAGGTCTGGCTACATGACTTATGTGTAATTTTACAAGATCTAGTACATACACGTGTAAGTTGTGAAAACTGGCAATTTCTTGTGTAACTACCACAACTTTCATGTGGAGCATTGAGTGACACTGCTTTCTTTTTTTTTTGCATGTGTTTTTTTTGTAAAATGGCTATTCCCACTGGATGTACATAAGTACGTAAGTATTGCCATACTGGGACACACCAAAGGTCCATCAAGTCCAGCATCCTGTTTCCAACAGTGGCCAATCCAGGTCACAAGTACCTGGCAGAAACCTAAATAGTAGCAACATTCCATGTAGAACCCCAAAGAGTAGCAAGATTCCATTCAGAATCCCATAGAGTAGCAAATTTCTGGAGTTCTAAAGAATAACAAGGTTCCATGCAGAATTTCAAAGTGTAGCAACATTCCATGTAGAACCCCAAAGAGTAGCAAGATTCCATTCAGAATCCCAAGTACATAAGTGTTGCCATACTGGGACAGATCAAAGGTCCATCAAGCCCAGCATCCTGTTTCCAACAGTGGCCAATCCAGGTCACAAATACCTGGCAAGATCCCCAAAAAGTACAAAACATTTTATACTGCTTATCTCAGAAATAGTGAATTTTCCCCAAGTCCAATTTAATAATGGTCTACGGACTTTTCTTTTCGGAAGCTGTCCAAACCTTTTTTAAACTCTGCTAAGCTAACTGCCTTTACCACATTCTCTGGCAACGAATCCAGAGTTGAATTACACGCTGCTGGCAAATACACCTGCTCTCCTGCATGCCCTTACCCATATTCTACAAAAAAGCTTTAGGCATCAGCATTTATGCTTGCGAAAAGCTGGTATAAATGCTGGCACCATTGATATAATTCAATTGATAGTATTCTCTAACAATGCACCTAACTTCTGGGAACTCCTCCCTGATCCGCCCAAGCCCCTTCCATGGCCACACCCATTTGGATTTGTTTGCTATGAAGTTTACAGAATAGCACATAGGGCAGATACACAGTAACTCCAAATTCCTACCAATTAACACCAATCATTGATTACTGACACCTCATTAGCTAATTAATTTGCATGCAGATCTGCGATCCATGCCCAAATTTTTTATTTATTTATTTGCTGCATTTGTAAACTACATTTTCCCACCTATTTGCAGGCTCAATGTGGCTTACATTATGTTGCAAAGGCATCACTATTAACAGAGTAAGAAATTCAGCATAATGTTACAGATTCATGTATAAGAATTCAGGTAAATAGGGCCAGTAGAATGATAATGCATAACATATAATTGAGAACAGGTTAAGATATAATGATCAATGATGATAATATGATTCAAATAGTCGAATTAGAGGGATCAGTTTTAGTTGGTTCTGGTATAGATTGGAATCAGGTCATTAAGGAGGATTCTTTTTGTAAGTCTCTTCAAACAGGTGCGTCTTCAGTAACTTCCGGAAAGTAGTCAAGTCGTGTGCTGTTTTTATAGCATTCGGTAGTTTATTCCATGATTGTGTACAGAGGTATGTGAAGGTAGATGCATGTATTGATTTGTATTTAAGTCCCCTGCAATTGGGGAAATGGAGGTTTAGTAAGTTACGTGATGACCTTTTGGTATTTCATGCTGGTAAGTCAATTAGATCTGACGTGTATGATGGGGCCTCTCCGTGGATGATTTTATGAGTTAAGGTGCAGATTTGAATGCAATTTGATCTTTTAATGGAAGCCAATGCAATTTTTCTCTGAGGGGTTTGGCGCTTTCATATTTCGCCTTTCCGAATATGAATATTTGTGTCCACACTCACTGTTCATCAATGCATCATACATCCACTTCTGACCCTCATCCCCCGCAATTCCACATCACTCATACATTTACTCACAGAAATATGTACACCATATGTCTTTGTGTCTTAATACTGCCCTTTAAGCTTCCCATTGTCTCCTTCCAATGCTTCAATGCTGATGTCCCATTGTTATATTCCTAACGATACTTCGATGGTCTCGCATAACTTGTACAATGTAACCCATAACCAAGTTGTAACAAATGTATTTCCATTATTCATATCTTATTGTAAGCCACACTGAGCCCGCAAAGAGGTGGGAAAATGTGGGATACAAATGCAATAAATAAATAAAAATAAAATACAAGTTTGGGCAACCTATATGGAATCTGGGGATTTGTGCCAGCAAGCTTTCTGTAAAATACCTGGGCAATTTTGGACATCCTGACTTGGGCATCCTATGCGAAATGGGACTTAATTCTGCTAATACAATGACCTAGATATCCCGGTACTCTGACATGAGCAGAAGATTCCATTGTAGTCCTGCTTTTGGATTACATGTTGAGAATGTTTTGGAATGAGAGTTAAAAATATGAGGGGCCAAAAATACTCTGTTTATTATGGTCCCATTAAGTACTACCACATTCCTTGTAAATTTCAAGTGCAGACCAGCAAGGCAATTGCTATTCTGAGCTGCGATTCTAAATGCTGACCCACTTGTGGAATGGACGATTTACTGTCTGCGACCCCAAATCATGAAAATGAACAAAACAAACAAAAACAACAAAACTTGAGGAATCAGGGGTAAATTAGCTAACTCCCCCCCCCCCCCCCCCCCCCCCACTGCTGGACGTCATGTTCAGAACCACCTGTATGCTGTCTTTTTGATGCTGCTTTTAACTCCTAACCCTTATTCACTTGTTCAGAACCCTTATTTTATCATCCTCACCTTAATATTCCCTTATCGCTTATTTGTCCTGTTTGTCTGTCCTAATTAGATTGTAAGCTCTGTCGAGCAGAGACTGTCTCTTCATGTTCAAGTGTACAGCGCTGTGTACGTCTAGTAGCGCTATAGAAATGATAAGTAGTAGTAGTAACTGAAGGAACAGAAACACTGTAGGCTTAGTTACTGTTACCAGTGGAAACTATCGAATAAAACTTTAACAGGACAGCAGTTAATAACCTCCCTCACCTGCCTATTTATGCCTGGATTCATAAACGAAGCTAGCCCACTTTTAGGTGCACATTTTCCCCTACTCACAGCTGTTGGGCACCATCCTGTTCCAACATTTTAAGCCATTTCGCTCTCGATGAGGTTGTGATACTGCTCAGGTTTGCTAGACTTGAGTTCCACACTTACTGTCATTTCCTGTCCTTTCTGCCCCAGGTCTACTGTTCGAATTCTGTTACTTATTTATTTGTGACATTTATATCCCACATTATCCCAAACAAGTTTGAGTTCAATGTGGCTTACAATGTGGCTTACTATTAAATCTCTCCCCCCCCCCCCCCCCCCAAACACACACACCCCATCCATGTGGCTGTAAGAATATAACAAAACAAGCATCTCATACTTTGCTGGTGAACAAGAAATGTGATTATGAGGAGCTGTCGCTGCTGCAAGGACGAGCCCTGCGGCTTTCTTGACAAGTTGATAACGCTGGTTCCAGCCCTAGACTGGTAGAAAGCAACAGCAGCCCTTCAAGGGTTTAACGTCTGGCACTGGCACTCAAGCCTCCCTCATTTCAGCTTCACTATGTCGCCCAAGACAAGTAAAGCTTCCCTTTAGCACCTCAGACTTCCCCCAGTTTGTGCACAAGAAGAGTTAAAAGACACAAAGAAAAGTTTGTTTCCATTACCTTTTTCCTGGATTTGAAGCAGCTCACTTTGCTGCTTTTGCAGCCCATTCCTGGCCCCTGGAGTCTTGATGGGGATTCTTGACCCGTTTCAGATCAAAAGTTATACTGTAAGTGTTCCATGTCCCCTGGTCTTCCTTTTGGGCTCTCTCCAACAGCCCCTATACTGAACCTGAAACAGCCCTGAACTTTATGCTTAGAGAGTATTGCACCTACCATAAATAACGTAAAAGAAGCACCCGTAGGAAATGAGCCCAAGAAGCCAATTTCATAGACAGTTGTTATATGAACATATTCTGTTAGTTCGGAGGAAGCACAGGGGGTGGCTGTAAACATTAGGGGTCCTGATTTCAAAACATATCCATTTGTGCTTTGTCTTGGGGACACATTGTGGCTTTAAAACTGTAAAACCAATAAAAACAATTTTTAAAACAAAAATGACCACCTCTGCTGTGGAAGTGAATTTGGTGAGTCTTGTCTCTTCCATCTGCTTCTTGCAGGCATTTACTCAAGGAGGTGTTAAAAATACAGGTGCCCAGGGCAGAAATTAGGGAGGGGGGCTCCAAAGCCCTCCTCCTTCAGTTTGAGACAGCCATATAGCCCCCTTCGGCATGGAGCTCAGGGCAAATTGCCCTGCTTGCTAAAAATGTCCAAAAATTGAGTGGCGAACATAGTCATTCTCGAACCTGAAAAATGTCTATCTTTTCAGTTCAAAAATCACCTTTTTCTAGATGTTTTGTGCTCAGAGAGTTTTTCTTTTGGGACCATTTTGGGGGAAAACAAAACATCCAAGAGAAAAATGCCCAAAAACCAGCCATTGGGATATCTGGGATTCTTAGTAGATTACCACACAGACATCCCAGCAGAGCAGTGAGGCAGTATAGGGGGCACTGCAGTGGACTTCACATAAAAGATTCCAGGTACAGATCTCACCATATCCCCCTTACATTGTACTAGCCGTTAAGCCTGTAAAAACGGGTGAGTATTGCAGCCCTCCTCTCTCCCCTGGCCTCACCCCGTCCACCGATCCTCCCTCTCATATCCAGCAATCCTCCTCTTTCCCTTGGCCTCCCCCCTCCCCCCATGTCCAGCAACCCTCCTCTCTGCCCTGCTCTCAGCCCATGTCCAGCAACCATGCCCTCTCCCCCCTGCCCTCCCCCCATGTCCAGCTACCCTCCTCGCCGCCGCTCCCTCCCCCCTCAGTGCCGGGCCCCCTGCACTGACCTGACAGTGCCTCTCACCTCCATGCGAAAGCGCTACAGGCAGCAACAGATTGCTCTGCTGCTGCCTGCAGCGCTTCCACACGGAGGTGAGAGGCGCTGTCAGGTCAGTGCAGGGGGCCCGATACGGAGGGGAACGGGAGCAGCGGCGGGGATGGGGGAGAGGGTGAAGGTTGGTTCGCACGATGTTCATTTCCAGGCGGCAGCGTCAGCGTCCGACAGTCTGACTCCGTTTCCCTCTCTGTTCCGCCCTCTGACATCATGACATCTTGACGCGAGGGCGGGACAGAGAGGGAAGTCTGTACTGCGCATTTGCAGGTGAGTGGGTCACTTGCCGTTTATATGTTTGAAAGTGAGCCCTCCAGGAACAGAGAAAAACCTATTGTACCTCACTATAAACCACTACAATAACCCTCAAGCTTGCAGGTGTCACCGATATAGAGGCACAGTAGGCATTTAGTGGTTTTTAGAGGGTTCACACATTCCACCACAAGTGTACCAGTTAGAGTGGGATATGGGCCTGGGTCCGTTTCTCTACAGTCCACTGAACTGACCACTAGGCTACTCCTAGGACCTGCCTTCAGCTGTAACAAGAAAGGCCATCATATCTGAAGCTGTCATACAGCCTGGTATATACTGTCACTGTCACATCTTAGGGGGTAGGGGGTGGGAGGGGTCTGTTACCACTGGGGGAGTAAGGGTGTTATGCCTTAATCTTTTCAGTGGTCATTTGTTCATTTAGGGCAATGTTTGGTCACTTATTCATCGTTGAAACAGGTCTAGTCAAAAAGTCTTAAATTTGACCCTAGATTTTTTTAATTTTCTTTCATTTTTGCAGACAAAATATCTATCTTATGGTGCCGTCCATGTCCTGTCCAAAACAGGCCTCCAACACACCCCCTTGAAATCTGAACAAACACGTCTAAAATTGGAGTGCCAATTGGAGTGTTTTTGAGAGAAAAATGTCCATCTTCCACCTTATGACGTTTTATGGCTGTTTTTTTTCTTCTGAATATGATCCCCAAAATCTCTTGAGGTCAGAAATAATCGTTGGTCTCTGTCCAATCAATTTAAACTCTTGAAGGTGGGAAAAGTGGTTGGTCTTTGGTACCAGTTGTTTGGGTACTAAATTTACTTTCTTTGAGTGGTTACCAAGCTTTGTTTATGTTGAGGTTGTGGGGGTGTCTTGTTATTTCTCCCGCTTCTATTGGGCCACCAACAATCTTCTTTTTTTGCTATGATAGTATGAACAGTTTTCATCACATGGAAGGCTGTAGTTGATGTGTCTGTATCGTTGTATTTATGGTGTCTCATGTGCTCTTGTAGCCTTTTTACTACAGTGTGGCCAGTTTCATCTATGTATAAGTGACCATAGCTGCAAGGGATTTCATAGATGTCTGTGGCTTGGGGGGGGGGAGGGGAGCAAAGCCTTCACTCATGCCAGTGTATGTAATAATTTCTGGGATCCACTACATGATGTTTTGACATCATTCTTTTTTTAGCAGGCCCCCCACTCCCACCCACCGGATGTAAAGTAGAATGATGAGCTTTCATTCTGTAGTTGGGTTGCTGTCCAGTGATTCTATTTGGGTGGGGGTTATTAGTTTCAGAATCTGGGTAGCATACAGGGATCTGGTAATTGCTGCTAGGCAGGAAATGCAGAAAAAAGTTTATAGGAAAAATGTTGGACTTGGCAAAGCTAGCAAAACATTAATTATTTTCCATCCATTACCAATTGCTTTTGAAACTGCTGAAAAAGAACAACAGATAAAGATAGTTGACTATATCCAGACTATTTTTGGACCACAATCTAATGGCCACTGAGTTGCTTAGTGAAAATTTTACCATCCCCTCCTGCCAAATTCCTTGAGTAGATGGCAGGACGAAGTATATGTCCCTCCTGCCCTGGCAGCACTAAAGTCAAAATGGCACCTGCATTAAACTGTAGGGTGGAGGAAGGACGTTGGAAGCTGTAGGACACTGTATTGTGCTTTGGGTGGGTGGGGGGGGGGGGGGGGGTGAAAGGCAAGTGATGGAAATGTATCTGACATCTTAGATTCCAGTAACAGGACAGGATGTCTAGGAATGAACTTGCCCAAAGGAATCAATATGTCATCTCTAATTTTTGCTCCCATTTACAAAATTTTCATGTTGATGGCATAGATGGAAATATTAACTTGAGTATGACATTTTAAAAAACATTATACCTAGGGCAGGTGCTCCAGTTCCCTTGCCTTCGTCTCTGTACTCCATGCTAGAAAGGCACAGGAGTCACAGCTGTTGTTGAGAGAAGAAAAAGATACAGTACCTCGTAATTAATTGCCATTTCACACTGAACACAATGCTGATACAGTCATACAATGGTTCAGAAACAGCCGTCTACAAAGAAGCTCTATGTAACATCAGAATTTGCCCACTGCATCTCAACCGAGGGCATGAAAGAGTACAAACACAGAAACAGAGAAAATTGAAGGCAGATAAAGACCATATGGCCTATCCAATCTGCCCATCCATGTTATCTACTCTCCCTTTCACTCTCCTACAGATTGTGAAAAGGGTCCACTGCTTCCCAGCAAGGTGGAGCCGTCCACCAGCCGTTTTTCCCAGATCTCGCCACAATTGCAGACAGTGGCTAGGTGAAAAGATTTTTATGTTTCAATCATTTTTATTCAAAACTTAAGAAGAAAAGTTAACATCATCATGTATGAACGTCTGATATTTTTCCCCCATGTGGCTAAACTAACACATAGTACTTCTACCCCAACAAATAGGACTTAACCTTCCCTCCCCTTCCCTTCCCCTCCCACCCCCCCCCCTTTCCCTTGCTATGGCATCAAATGAACATAATAACGCAGGGTACAGGGCAATATCTAGAAGTATAACAGTCTACTCCTGGCAGTTGGACTCAGAGTATTCCAAAAGGGAGTCCAAGTGAGTTGGAAACGCACTCCAGTCTTCGTTTTAAAGTCTGTAATTCCCACCCTCTCTACCCGCAGTAACGTTATCATATGCACACGCCACTGCGCTACTGTAGGGTAGTTGTATGTAAGCCATTCTGAGAGTATTGCTTGTTTAGCCACTACAATAGCTTTGCGTACAAAAGCGGTAAATCCTGATGGGACAGGGTGTATGAGAACAGGATGGCCCAGGAGCAGCGCCAAGTCATACTTCCAGCCCGCCTTCCACATCTCAGAAACATATTGTACTAGCTCCTTCCAAAATCGGACTATGCCCTTGCAGGACCAAAACATGTGCCCAAGGGTGGCCCCCGGATCCCTGCATTTGAGGCACTCTCCCCAGTGGCGTACCAAGGGGGGGCGGGGGGGCGGTCCGCCCTGGGTGCACGCCGCTGGGGGGGATGCCACGCGTCTGTCGGCTCTTTGTTTTCATGCTCCCTTTGCCCCGGAACAGGTTACTGCCTGTTCCGGGGCAGAGGGAGCATGAAAACGAAGAGCCGGCAGGCACGCGGCACCCCCCCCCCCCCAGCGGCGTGCACCCGGGGGGGGTTTCTCTCACCTCCAACACCCTTCCAAACCCTCAGGAGCTGGCCATCCCTGCCTTGGAACTCTCCCACTCCATAGAGGCTTCTCCCCCCTCCTGGGCTTCCTCTCCCCTCTGATCTACCCCTCCTTCCATATAATCCATCCAATCATCTTCTTCCCTCTCCATGGGCCCCTCTCTATTCCAGCTGGGCCGCATGGTATATTGATTGCGTATCCAGGGGAACTGAGCTTCTTCCCTCCGCCTCCCCCTAGTGGGGGACAAAATTATAGGCTCGGCCTGACTATCTCCCTGGCTCCCGCTGCTGGAGCTGGGAATCCATTCCCTTGTTTCCAGATTACTCTCTGCCTCCCTCCTTGCAATGGCTTCTGGTACTTGTATTTCAGGGTCTAAATGCTTCATCCCAGCCACCCTGGCAGTAGCCTTGTCACAAGATCCTATGTACTTGTCCACAAGCTTTCTTGAATTCAGATACAGTTTTCAACTCCACCGTCTCCACTGGGAGGCCATTCCATGAATTTGCCACCCTTTCCGTGACGAAGTACTTCCTCGGGTGATTCCTGAGTCTGTTCCCTTTTACCTTCATCCTATGCAGTGATGAACCTAGGTCGGCTGCCACCCGGGACGGATCGCCAATGCGCACCCCCCCAGGTGCAGCACAACACCCCCCCCTGGCACAATGACACCCCCCCCGGCGCATCACCCCCCCCCCCCCCCGGGTGCATTCTTAGCTGCTGGGAGCAGCCGTGCAGCTCTCGGCTCCGCTGGCTCCCTGCTCCCTCTGCCCCGGAATAGGAAGTAATCTGTTCCGGGGCAGAGGGAGCAGGGAACCAGCGGAGCCGACAGGCGCATGGCTGCTCACTGCACCCCTCCAGCTGTGTGCACCCAGAGCGGACCGCCCCCACCACCCCTGGTACGCTGCTGATCCTATGACCCCTCATTCAAGAGCTTCCTTTCAATTGAAAGAGACTTGCCTCCTGTGCATTTATGCCAATTATTTATTTTGCTGCATTTATACCCCACATTTTCCCACCTATTTGCAGGCTCAATGTGGCTTACAATATAATACAACTACAATCACATTGATAGAATAGAGAATCAGAGTATATATAATAGATAAGGTTTTCAAAGAGTGTCATTCAATTCTCTTAAGCGACTAGGAAGTGTTTTCTAAAGTTTTAGGACCACAGCCTACAATAGATCTTTTTCCAAGTTAAAGTTTTACAGCACTGGAATCCATTCCATTTCATCATTTCTAGTCCACCTTTATCAATGTGCGAATCAAAGCGGGTCACAAATGAAAACCTACTTACAACAGACAAAAGAAAAATTTCATAAAATCAGTCAAAATATGTGTTAGGTATTTAAACATCTCTATCATATCTTCCTTCTCCCTCCATTCTTCCAAAGAATATATATTGAGATCATTAGTCTGTTCCCATACGCTTTATGATGAAGACTATTGACCATTTTAGTAGCCGCCCTCTGGACCCACTTCATCCTGTTTATATCTTTTTGAAGGTGTGGTTTCCAGAATTGTACACAATATTCTAAATGAGGTCTCACCAGAGTCTTATACAGGGGCCCTCATTGTCTTCTTTTTCTTATTGGCCGTTCCTCTCCCTATGCACTCAAATTGGCCTCTGTACTAGACTGGGGTAAGGTTTTGCCAGTAATTAATGTTAGTGGGAAAATTTAACATGCATTAGCGGCAAAATCCTCAGCAGTGTTTTCTAGATATAGGGGATGTAGTGGGCATGGGAAGGAGCCATGATGTTAATAAACATTTCTGTGTATTAAAATATCAGCTGTTGCCATACAAGGGGTTAACTACACCTATGGAGGTGGTCATGGGAATCAGCCAGGATGTTAATAAACATTTCCACTCATTAACATAGGAGCTATTACCGTGCAAGGGGTTAACTACAAAATATGTTCCTGTATTTGATTGTAACTGCAGAAGTCAGTATATCAATCCCATCCCCTTTCCCTTATGTTAAACACCTAATATAGGATTTTATGTTAATGGCAGCTTTTTATTGATTGATTTATATTTTGCCTACGGAAGACAACTGTGAACATTAATGTGGCACATATTAACAGTGAGGCAGGCTGTTGCCATAGAAATTTAACTACACCTTCAGAGGTATGGTTCACTGCTTCCATGATAACAATCGCTATATTAATGCATGGCAATACATGGTCACATCAAAGGCCAACCACATTTTCTTTACCTGGAATAGAGAGGTGTGGTAGCCGTGTTAGTCCACTTTTAAAGGTAATCAATAAAAATCAAACAAAATAAAACATGGAAAAGAAAATAAGATGATACTCCTACCCACCCCCACCCTGTTAGACTGTAAATGAAATGCTTGGATGTTTCACTTACATATACTGTCATCTACCACATTTGCTTATTTCCAATCTAACGAAGAAGGGCAACCTTTGAAAGCTAATCAAGAAATGTATTGTTATGTCCAATAAAAAAGGTATCTTATTTTCTTTTCCATGTTTTTTTTTGTTTGATTTCTATTGATTACCTTTACCTAGAAAACATTACTGTGGAGGTTTTTATGTTTACATGCATTAATGGCAAAACCTTACTACAGTTTAATAAACAGGACCTCAAATGGCACTGTACTACTTTCTCCATTACACTGTGCTTAAAACTATAAAGGTTTTATTAAAATAAAACAGGAGAAATTGGGTGAGAGGATACTACTTGGGTTCAAACACTAAAGACATAGAAACGTGACGGCAGATAAAGGCCATATGACCCATCCAGTCTGCCCATCCTAATTCGTCCTGTTCCTAAGAGATCCCACATGCTTATCCCATGCCTTTTTAAATTCTAGAACAGTCCTAGACTCCACCACCTCCACCAGGAGGCCATTCCACGCTGCCGCCACCTTTTCTGTGAAATAATACTTCCTTAGGTTACTCCCAAGCCTATTCTCTCTTAACTTTGTCATATGCCCCCTCATTCCAGAGCTCTCCTTCATTTGAAAAAGGCTCTCTTCCTGTACATAAATGCCCTTGAGATATTTAAATGTTTCTATCATGTCTCCTCTCTCCCTCCTCTCTTCCAGTGTATACATGTTGAGGTTCATAAGCCTGTCCCTATAATTTTTGCATTCAAGACCGCTTACTAATTTCGTAGCCGCCCTCTGGACCGACTCCATCCTGTTTATATCTTTACATTTCTTCAGTATTGGAATTTATTAACCACCTTTATAGAGAGATTCACCCAAGGTACCACATACAGCACGTACAGCCTAACAAAAGACTTACAATGTTGTTAACAGCATAACAATAGTAAAAGGAACAAATACAGGGGCCTTTATTCTAAGCCGCGTAGGCACCTACGTGCGCCCAATGTGCACCCAATTGGAGTTACTGTGTGGCCCTCATGGTAATTTCAATTTTGGCGCGCATGCGCTATTCACATCTGAAAAATATTTTTTATTTTCTGATGCGCGGCAGCTACGAGCATCAAGTGGCATTTGACGCGTGTAGACCATTACTGCCCAGTTACTGCGTGAGACCTTACCGATAGGTCAATGGCTTGCAGTAAGGTCTCAGACCCAAAATGGGCGCGTGGCAATTTTCATTTTGCTGCACGTCCATTTTCGGCAAAAAAGGCATTTTTTGTAGGTGCGCTAAAAAATAATTCTGCGCGCACCCAAAACATGCGTTTACACTACTGCAGGCCATTCTTCAGTGCACCTTAGTTAAAGGACCCCTCAATCAATGAGGGAAATTTGGAGATAACGTCATTGAATCCTAGTTACTGGACTAACATGATACAATATCAGAAAAATAGGTGTTAATATTCAAAAGGGTTTAACCTGGAAGGAAATGCTCCTGTTGGATATCTACTACTACTACTATTAATCATTTCTATAGTGCTACTAGGCATACACAGCACTGTACATATTATATGCAGGTACTTTCTCTGTCCCTAGAAGGCTCACAATCTAAGTTTTGTTGTACCTGGGACAATGGAGGGTTAAGTGACTTGCCCAAGGTCACAAGGAGCTGCAGTGGGAATTGAACCCAGGTTGCCAGAATCAAAGCCCACTGAACTAACCACCATTAGACTACTCCTCTGAGTTGGCCATCTGGTAATATTCAGCAGCATTTAAGTGCTTACAGCTGCTGAATATTACCTGAGATTACCCATGCATTGTCCGCTTAGTGCTGGGGTGGAGCTTGGGCTGGGAGGAGCCAGTACTTAATTGGTTAGCGGCGATATTTAGTCCGGTAACTGGTATGCAATTAGCTTCCGTGTGACTACTATAACTGGATATTCAATGCCAGTGTCCGGACATGGCCCGGTACTGAGTATCTGGGCTCAGTTCAGCCGCAGTGTAAGTGCTTTAAACACCGCTGACTGCCATGGGCTGAATATTACCCCCATAAACTTTCAATACTCCTGTAAAATAATCATACAACAGAAATATGATAAATTCATCAATTTATATGAATGAAAAATGCCTTCATTCATCCAAAAACAAAGGTACATCCCATGACTTTTAATCACTATTTCTTCTATTTATTTAGTTTTGTGGCCCTCCTTCTTTGGACTTCCAGCTCAATTGGAATCAGCCTCTGTTGGGTTATAGAGTTCTGAGTCTTCATTCATAAATCCTTGGGGGAGGGGAGGTTGATGTTTTTTATACCCTTGCCCAACAATCCAGCCCAGTTATAGCAGTGATCACCCTTGTCCATGGACTACACACCTCATGCCCTTCTGGAACCTGTGCCTACATTTTGCAGTGCCACAATAGAAGTCTCTCTGTCCAATATACATCCCCCTCCCCTGATGGGAAGTGAACGTTTCTTCCGTGATATCCCCAACTCCAGGAGCAGCAGCTGCACTTGAGAACTGAATCCAAATCCTCTGAATGTGCCAAATCTGAAATTACCACCAGGGGGCGCACTAGTCTGGTGGTAGTTTCATTTTGGCGTGCACTGCACACACATAGAGCCTACCGCACCTTTGTAAAAGGGCTCCTTACTGAGGCTGATGTATCAACTCATGGAAGATGCCATGGGATTGGCCAAGTACTATAAGATATTACAACCTTGGGACATTTGTGCAATATGCAAATGGCTTCCACAGTGACTGAATGAAAATATTAGTGAGAAATTGCCCAGATGCATGTTTTTTTCTAAATGAAAATGAAGTTGTGGAGAACAGCTAATGAGCCAATTTACATAATTTCTCCGGTTAATGATTTCGCACAAGTTTTGTGAACAGGTTCACACAAAAACAGTATGTGCGATTTTTTGCAAAGTAAAGACAACGTACGACCACCTCAGCTTCCGGAAATCACTAAAGACCAACTTATTCGAAAAGGCAAACCCTTCTGATCGAACTTAAATGCTTAACTCAGCAATACAACAAACAAAAACGTACAATGAACACATTATAATCCCTCTTCTCTATGATTCCCTACTGTGTTTGTAACATATTTATTTCACTGACTATAACATTACTCTGTATTTGTTTCATCACCGGAGGTAGATACCGCCTCACGGTATTATGCAAGCCACATTGAGCCTGCAAATAGGTGGGAAAATGTGGGGTACAAATGTAACAAAAATAAATAAATGAATAAATAAATAAATAAATAATGCATGTTATTTAACTTTTCTGCACACACCATCCAGTTTTCAAACCCATCCATCAGTGCACGCATCAGTGAAAAAAAAAACAAATCTAACATTGTTCAGCAGAACACTGTATTTTGCATTACAGACAGAATATCATCTCTGCAATTTAGTTTATAAAGCATTTCTCACATGTAAAGCATGTATTACTTGTGTAATGTGTTTGTTACAACATAGCGCACAGTGGGGAAAAGATATATATAACAGTTTTAAACACACAATTGCACCTACTTTTATGTGGTATACCCGTATGCATTCCTGGCGGTGTAGTTGTGACGTAGACATGCATTTTAGAAAATATACATGTACATGCACAGAGTACACACAAACACACACACACACACACACTTACGTCATCTTAATTTGAACAGGTGTATTTGTGCAAGAGAATTTGTGTACTTATGCTTGGTTAGGGGTGTGCACGCAAAAGAAAACATTTTGTTATTTTTTTGTGTTGTTTATGAGAATTTTTGAAAATTTTATTTGGGTTTTTTAAACATTTTTTTTGTCTAAGAAGCAGTGTTGTCAACAGTGTGTTGTACTGTGCAATAATGCACTATTGCTGAAATGCAAACTAGTGATGATGGGGGAGGGGGGACACATTTCATTTTTCCTGTCATCCTGAGTTAAAAATGATATGAAATGTCTAATGTTATTGACATTTCCCATGTTATTTCGAGTGGAGAGGTGTGGTAGCCGTGCTAGTCCACTTTTAAAGGTAATCAATAGAAATCAAACAAAATAAAACATGGAAAAGAAAATAAGATGATACCTTTTTTATTGGACATAACTTAATACATTTCTTGATTAGCTTTCGAAGGTTGCCCTTCTTCAATCTGACGAAGAAGGGCAACCTTGAAAGCTAATCAAGAAATGTACTAAGTTATGTCCAATAAAAAAGGTATCATCATATTTTCTTTTCCATGTTTTATTTTGTTTCATTTCTATTGATTACAATGTTATTTCAAATGAATGCACATCCCTAATACGGGTCATTATACATTGTGCAATATATAGAAGGTATATAATATACAAGCCTATTTTATGAAGGCTCAGAAGCACCTAAAGTGCTTTTATAAAACAGATGCTTTTTTTTTGGAAATTATCACCCTCTCCCCACATGGCCTTATGACAAAACGGACTCTTTGTTCTTGAAAACTTACCCCTCAACACATCTGTTAGGAGGTAATATGTAGCCTATGGTGGTAAGTGACTTGTATGCTGCTCCCTGCCATGGGCTGACCTAACCCCAGATATTTAATACTCAGGCAAGCATGGTTCTTGGCACTGAACATCCAGGTATGTGCACTGTGTCGGAAGTTAACTGGGCATCAGTCAATATTCAAACTGGTGCCTGGTTAACTCGGTGCATAAAGTTAGGCCAGTCTTTTTGTTGTCTTAACTTTTTGAGCTTACTTAGGGTCCCTTTTACTAAGGCGCGGGACAGCTAATGCACAGAAAGCGCAACTGCCAGACTAGTGAGTGCACCTGGTGGTAATTCTGAGTGTGGTGCGCGCTGAATCCCACGGTAGAAAATCATTTTCTATTTTCTACTGCGGGGGGGGGGGGGGGGGGGGGGGGGAGGGGAGTGTTCCCAGCAGTAATCAGCAGTTGGTGCGCGCTGCATGGTTACCATATGGGTAGTGCGTGATCCCTTACCACTAGGTCAATGGGTAGAAGTGAGGGCTTAGGCAGTAAACAGGCATACGCTAATTTTAATTTCAGTGCACACCTGTTTCCTGGCCCATTAAAAAAAAGCTCTTTTTCCTAGTCGCAATAAAAAATGGCACCAGCATGTGCCCAAAACATGCGCCCACACTAACACAGGCCACTTTTTATCACATAAGTACATAAGTAATGCCACACTGGGAAAAGACCAAGGGTCCATCGAGCCCAGCATCCTGTCCACGACAGCGGCCAATCCAGGCCAAGGGCACCTGGTGAGCTTCCCAAACGTACAAACATTCTATACATGTTATTCCTGGAATTGTGGATTTTTCCCAAGTCCATTTAGTAGTGGGTTATGGACTTGTCCTTTAGGAAACCGTCTAACCCCTTTTTAAACTCTGCTAAGCTAACCGCCTTCACCACATTCTCCGGCAACAAATTCCAGAGTTTAATTATGATTGGGTGAAGAAAGATTTTCTCTGATTTGTTTTAAATTTATTACACTGTGGTTTCATCGCATGCCCCCTAGTCCTAGTATTTTTGGAAAGCGTGAACAGACGCTTCACATCCACCTGTTCACAGCTCAGTAAAAGGACCCCTTAGCCAGTTAGTGGACCAAATTTCACCGCTAACCGGCTAAGTTGTGACTCTGGCCAAAATCCATCCCCAGACTGCCCCGATCTAGCCGGTTACAGAATGGCCGGTTAGCAGAGATATTCAATGGCAATATCTGGTTAACTGCTGCTGGATAGCTCAGCTCAACACCTTTGAAAATTGGGCCCTTAGTCATTAAGGTTTAAGTTGCTACCAGCCTCTAGGCTCTTATGCTGCTACAGACGAACATGGCTAATCTTTGGAAGCAACTTTTATTTATTAGTACAGATGTGCAGACATGAAAATGGTTATCTTGATTTTGTTTCATTTTAGTGTATGCTACCTCGTTTAGTGTGTGCTACAATTTTTTTAGCATGCATTAAAGTTAAACAGAAAAATATGAAAATGCCTGTCCTGTATTATTCATTTTGCATTCCATTACAGGAAACTCCACAGAGAAATGGCTTGTAATAACAATTTCACCTTGACATAATATCCTGTATTTTTAATGTAACGCTATAGTACACTGAAATGCAGATGTTAAATGCTGTTATTTCTTGTGTTACAGCCATCTGAAGTGTCCAAGCCACAAGTCATTCATTTCTTCAGAATATGGGACTTTCTTTTTCCATTTGAACTCCTGCTTGCAGAATGAATGCCAAAAAGAAAAAGAAGGGCTGAGGTAACACACTGTACATTAGAAAGCTTTCAAAACGAGGCAAATTGCTGATATGAATCAAGTTGTCTTTATCGCCTTTACAAATGCATCAGTCTGGGTCAGGCAAGTGAAGTTGGAAAAGGATTGCATTTTCTTTAAAAACCAAACATTGGCCTCTCTGATGTAATCCCTGAGAGAGAGAGAGAGAGAGAGAGAGAGAGAGATTATTACTGTAAGTGCAATGTTAACTTCTGCAGGTTTAGATTTAAGGTCGGATTCGCTAAGGATTTTCTTTATCTCTTATTCTATGACTAAGGGAAAAGACATTTGATAAATCGAGTCCTAAACATTGAGTTTTGAGCTGTAGAAACCCTCTAGTTACAGTGACGGTAGTCTCAGGAGGCAGGTTACTTACAGCTCTGGAAATAAACTTGACACTGGAGCTTTGGACTCAGAGGCAGCTCAGCCTCTTAAACATTTTTGCAGCTGAGACCTGTATTAGCTGCAATACGATCTCTTGCTCTCAGTGTTGATAGGATGGGCATGGACTTCCTCTACCCTGAGCTGCAGAAGCATAATATGTTGTGGTTACTAGACTTCAGTTACAACACAGGTTTAAAAAAAAAACACACACACACACACACACACACACACACACACAAACATCCTTCTTTTTAATTCTTTACCCTGGGCTGGATCAGGTTGCATCTCACTGTACATGAACCGCCCCATCCCCTTCTTAAAGAGACAGCAGCCAACATAAAGTTTCACTGAGGGGGGCTGCTATGCGCAAGTAACCTTACTTTAAAATAGCAGAATTAAAAAATCATAACTATAGAACATTAAAATGACTTGAAGCTCACCGCAATTTACTGGATACGACAGAAGATATAGACTATGCCAGTTATGCGAAGAAGTGGACAGCGGACTTGGCTGTTGAAGTCTCTGAGAGTTTGTTCACAGATTTTCTTAGAAGCATCTTGAAGAGGGCCACATTCTCACGAGACTGGGAACTGCAATATAAATTTGCATTAAGACTTTATGTGGCACCTAATAGAGCATTCAGGGCGCGCTTTGGAACATCAGGGGCATGTCTGAGATGTAGAGAAGATCCAGCAACTTTGGGCCATATGTTCTGGGCTTGCCCGCAAGTGACTAACTTTTGGACAGAGATCTTGGATGCGATTAAGAAGTATTGGAACATCACGGTGCCCTTGCAGCCGCTTCTTCTATTTGAGGAGTTTAAGACCGGGAACCCTCGAGCACCAGGGTTACAAGATTTCCTGTGGAGATTAGTTCTACAAGGGAAAAAAGTGCTACTACTGAATTGGAGAGAGTCTACCAGTCTAACCTTGGCGCAATGGCGGATACAAATGATTGAGTGATTAAAACTGGAACGACGCGGGATTAAGGACCTTGAATCAACAGAAGGCAAGCGTCTACAAGTGGTGTGGAGTCGATTCTGGGACACTTTACAACCACTAGCCAGAAGTAGCCTCCTCAATGGTTAAATGTGTTGTCTTTTTGGAATGTCTTGTTAAGATATTATATGCCTATGTGTCATTGTGCCTCAATCCTAAGAAGGGATACATAGGGGGGGGGGGGGGGACGGAGGGGGGGAGGGGTTATAGGGAGGTGGGGGGGTGAGTAGAGGGGGGAAGTTAAGAAGAAGGTTTAAGTGAAAATATTAGATACCAAACCTTAAATGGAAGGTAATGTCATAGTGTTGAAGAGATATTGCAAATTTTGAGAGCATGTTTACCCTGTTTACCTGTTTAATAAAAAAGATTTAAACATAAAATGACTTGAAGCATGCTTGACTAAAAAGTTCGTTACGCTGAAAGTTCTCTTTCTCTCTGTACCAGCAGCTCAGTATTTCATATGCTATGCTAGCAGGCTAGAAGGGCCATATTGGTCTTTAACTGCTGTCTTTTACAAGGCTGCCGAGGGGGTGGGCAGGGGGGACAAAATTCCCCGGGACTCCAAGGGGGGCCCGGCACCACAGTCCCCGGTCTCACCCGCCCGCCCTCGGCTCCGTCAACAGCCCCTCTCCGTCCGCCACCGGGCCCCCTGCATTCAAAATGGCAGCAACTCACCTCCGTGTGAAAGCACAGCGACAGATCGCCTCCCATCGGTCCTTCCCTCCCTGTGTCCCGCCCTCGTCTGATGTAACTTCCTGTTTCCGTGAGGGACACAAGGAGGGAAGGCCTGCTGCCTCGCCACTCCCCACCCACTGCTGCAGCAAATACCTTGGCTGGTGGGGGTTCCCAACCCCCACCAGCTGAAGCCTTGTCCAGCGCCGGTCTCCGGCGCCACCGCGTTGCCTGCCCTGCTCTCTCTTCCCCCTCATATCCTACACGCTCCTTTTAGTGAATGAGCATGCAGGATGGGAGAGCAGGACAGCCAATGCGGTGGCGCTGGACCCCCACTAGCAAAACCAGGGGCCCAGAGGAAATTTTGGGGGCCCAGGCCCCTGTGGCCCCACGTAGCTATGCAACTGCTTCTATGCATAAAGAAACTCTCTCCCTGCAGCTAGTTTCAGCTATTCGGGAAAACCGTAATTATAATTGATAGCATCATTCAACAAATTCTGTGAGGGAGCGAAGTCTGGATTCTCTACAGGAAAAGAACCTGAATAGAAACCCTGAAGCTCCAGTTCTGTATCACAAACTCCATATTCCCCTTACAACTCATCATACAGAAAATATTCAGACTGTGATTGGCACCTCAGGAACAACATACTCTCTTTCCACTGGCAAAAACTTTATTTAAATCAGATGGCTCTTTGTTTGTGTGGCGATTCTACAGGATGCGGCGACCACTGGTCTTGAGCATTTTAATTTTGGATGCCAAAAGCCTGCTTTCAAATAGGGCCAGACACTTTGCTAAATAATTTAAAACCCTGCAAAAAGACATTCTAAACCCTAACCAACCTGTGAAAAGAAAGTGCTATAAATACTACACAGGGCCCTAGAGCACCAATATACCTACCATTGGAAAACTAGAACAAGCAGAACTGTTACAGATTCTGACACAGAAACAACATGCTAGCAGAATCCTTCTCCTCAGTCACACCTGGAGAACATGGACAGATCTTCACCTCATATAAAACAGGGGCCCACAAAAACCATGCAGACAAAAACTAAAAGGGTGACCTACCTCCCCTCTGCTCAAGAAACCCAAACCCTATAAACAGGGCAATACTGGTACAACAGAAATACTCCTGTACTCTACACAATAGAAAAGATGTACATTTCTAAAAGTGGATACATCCCAATCCTTAAAAACTATGAATTAATAATTTTATTTAGGGTTGCATTTTGCTTAAAATTTTAATTGCAATTAATCACGTGTTTCAGGGCTGATGGAACGTGGTAAGCAGGGTATACACGGCAGGGGCGCCAACATTCGGTGGGGGAGGGGGGGATCAGGAACTGCCGATGCTCACCCATTGCGCTCCACTGGCTTTAGCCCTCCCCAGCTGCCCTGTGCATTGGAATACTTAGCAGAGTAGGGACATCTTTTTCACTGCCACAGGAATCCTACAAATGCATCTCCCCTCAAGCAGGGTTGCCAGATGGGAAAAAGTTTCCCCACCCAAAATCAGCCCTAAACCCGCCCAAAGTCAAACCCCGCCTCCAACATCATCGACCCCGCCCCTGGCATCACCTCTGATGTCGTTAACCTTGCCCCTGATGTCACCTCTGATGTCATTAGCCCCGCCCCAATGTCAACCCCGCCCCAGAAAAGCTCCTATTGGACCAAATTGGACCAATAGAAGCCCCGGAAAAAGCGCCCAAACCCGCACAGCTGCAGCGAAAAAGAAGCCCAATTTCCCGCAGCCCGCAGCCTTCGAAAATTTCCCACATCCTCGCTTAAAAACCAGCCCAATTGGGTCAGAAACCGACCCATCTGGCTACTTTGCCCTCAAGCAGTAATGTTTCATATAACGTTACTGGCGCCGGTCCCAAAGTCTTCCCTCTGTCAAATTCGGCCCCTGTGGCGGAAGGAAGTTAAGACAGCAGGAGGGAAGGGGAGCAAAACTCAGCAGAGAGAAGGCTTCGGGACCAGGAGCGCTGTATTAAACACTACTGGGGACCCTGGGGGACATGTTTGCAGGAAGGCAAGGTGGGGAGCTGTTGTTGAGCAAGAAGGTGTGAGAGTCGGGGGGGGGGGGGGGGATGTCGCACTCATGGTCAGAGTGGGAGACATTTACTGGAAAAAACAGTTAAGGCAGGGTTTTGGCCAAGGAGGTTAGATTGAGAACAGGAGACGGCACTCCCATTGCACCCTCTGTCTCTCTCCTTCAACAGTCTCTTACCCCCCTCATCTTTCACCCACTACCTACCACATACACAGAAAATGTATAAATATGCAATGAAAAGCAAACAAATGCCTGCACCTACTGTATTTAAAGCTCTAACCTGCACTTATTTATTTATTTGTTGCATTTGTACCCCACATTTTCCCACCTATTTGCAGGCTCAATGTGGCTTACAAAATACCGTCAAAGGAGTTTGCCCAGTCGGTGGATAACAAATACAAAGTTGCATAGTGATCGTATGAGGTATAAGTGGAGAGTCGGAATGGATGTAGATTGCGTGATGTCCTGTTCGATCATAGTCATGCTGTGTTGGTAGGTGAAGATGGTTACGTGGGGTCGTTGGGGTAGGCCTTTTTGAAGAGGTTGGTTTTTAGTGATTTCCTGAAGTTCAAGTGGTCGTGGATTGTTTTCACAGCTTTTTAAAGGACAATTCTATACTTATATGTGCATTTTCCCCTGGATTCTATATATGGTGTCCAGACTTGGAAGCACTTCCATGTGTACATGTACAAAATACTGACATGTTATGTGCACATGTGCGTGTAAATCTCAATAATCGCTCTATTCCTGGTCAACTTACAAAGTGGGCATTTGCAAGGTGGGCATACCCAGGGGAAGGAGCATGGATGGGACATGTGGAACTGACAGAATATTGTAAGTTATATGTGGCCCTGCTGCATTTAATATCCTACACTTACACCAGCTCTATGGCTGGTATAAGTGTAGCTGCCTATATTTTAAGTGAGCTGTTACTGGCTATGCTAGTATTCTATAATGGAACGGTTTACGGTTTATTAAAATTTTATGCACTGACTTTCTTTTTGGTAAAAACAAAGCAGTGTACAGTCATAATTAAAAACCAGAGAGTTAAGCAGAAAATTACTGTGTTTATTTTGTAACCCACCTAGGGGTCTTACTAAGGTATGCTGAAAAATGGCTTGTGGTAGTATAGGCACGGGTTTTGGGTGCGCGCTGATCCATTTTTCACCGCGCCTGTAAAAAAGGCCTTTTAAACAATTTTGGCCGAAAATGGACATGCGGCAAAATCAAAATTGCTGCGTGTCCATTTTGGGTCTGAGACCTTACCGCCAGCCATTGACATAGCGGTAAAGTCTCACGCAGTAACCGGGCAGTAATGACCTACACGCACCAAATGCCACATCTCACGCAGTAACCGGGCAGTAATGACCTACATGCACCAAATGCCACTTGGCACGCGGCCGAAAATATTTTCGGACATGCATATCAGACGTGTGCCAGAAATGCAATTACCGCAAAAGCCACGTAGCAATAACTCCATTTTGGCAGGCAGTGGGCACGCGTAGATGCTTATGCGGCTTAGTAAAAGGGCCCCATAATTAATAGGTGGAGCGGAGGAGTGGCCTAGTGGTTAGGGTGATGGATTTTGGTCCTGAGGAACTGAGTTCAATTCCCACTTCAGGCACAGGCAGCTCCTTGTGACTCTGGGCAAGTCACTTAACCCTCCATTGCCCCAAGTAAGCCACATTGAGCTGCCATGAGTGGGAAAGCACAGGGTACAAATGTAACAAAAAAAAAATAAATGTTTAAAATAAATGCAGAAATAAATAAAAGAACACCATCATTTAATAGGACAGAGAGAGCAAGGCAGTAACTGAAAAGAATTATAGAATTATTTAAAAAAAATAGTCTGAGGTCCAGGCTACGTACACTACAGTAAAGAGATGAGTCTTCAGCAAGGAGGTTTGATGACTGAAAGGCTTATATTTAAGTGCTGAAAACAGGCGTCAATGTGCGTTTTCACTTTCAGGTTTGCTCGGACTCGCACGGGTTTCCTTCCACTTCCAAAACAAATCAAAACCAGCGGATTTTAAACAGAGAATCATAAGAAATCTTCTCTTCAAACCCTGGAGCTGGTGTTATTTTTCCAGTGGGAAGAGCAGGGTTTGCTTGTGCGCTGTTCTCTGATCACTGGGAGGGAAGAGAAAATGACCTCATGTACATCAGTTTGACTAGATTTAAATACAATTTGCGCCCATCTCAGGCGCTCACGTTTTTTCCCTGTGCTACAGCACTTTGAGTAATTTGCGCAGATTAATGCAGGCGCTAGTCCAGCGCTATTCGGCTGTAACATCAGCGTTAGGTTTTGATCATCAGGCCCATAGAAGGCTGCACTAAGGGACCCTTTTACTAAGGCGTGTCGGCAGCTACGTGCGTACAATGTGCGTCAAATTAGAACTACCACCCGGCTACTGCATGCTCCTGGTGGTAATTCTAATTTTTTACACGCATCCAAAATGCACGGCAGAAAATCATTTCTATTTTATACCGCGTGGCGCTAACCATGCAGTAATTGGCAGTGTATGCGCTGATGATTACCATCTAGTTAACGCGTGAGACCTTACTGCTGAATCAGTGAGTGGCGGTAAAGTCTCAGGCCCAAAATGGATGGGTGCCAATTTTTATTTTGCCGCACTTCCATTTTCGGCAAAAATTTTAAAAAGGCATTTTTTTGTAGGTGCGCTGAAAAATAATTCTGTGCATGTCCAAAACATGCATCTACACTACCGCAGGCCATTTTTCAGCATACCTTAGTAAAAGGACCCCTTAATGTAATAAGGGGCCCTGCTCTATGTACCCTGCAGTTGCTTATGCCCTGCAAGAGACAGATTTTTATTTATATTTATTATAAAATTTATATTCCGCATTATCCATCATTCTAAGCGGATTATAATAAGAATATTCATAATAAAACAGAAAACACAATACAGTATATGAACATTGTAGGAAAATCCTAGGAATGTGTTAGAATAAGATGAGATTCCGTGTATCTTACGTATTTAGTGACAGATACTCAGATCTCCCCAGTTGTAGGCATATAGGAACAGTAATGTTTTAAGTTCTTTTTTTAATTCTTTGAAGTTGGTGATATTTCTAATTCTCATGGGTAGCTTGTTCCATAGTGTAGGTCCAGCAATGTAAAAACTCCTGTGCCTAAATTCCTCAAATCAGAGTGGAGGAGTGGCCTAGTGGTTAGAGCACTGGTCTTGCAATCCAGAGGTGGCCGGTTTCTTTTTGTGATCTTGGGCAAATCTCTTAACCCTCAATTGCCTCAGTTACAAACTTAGATATATTTTTTCACAGAGAGAGTGGTGGATGCTTGGAATGCCCTCCCGCGGGAGGTGGTGGAGATGAAAACAGTAACAGAATTCAAACATGCGTGGGATAAACATAAAGGAATCCTGTTCAGAAGAAATGGATCCTCAGGAGCTTAGCTGAGATTGGATAGCAAAGCCGGTAGTGGGAGGCGGGGCTGGTGGTTGGGAGGTGGGGATAGTGCCGGGCAGACTTATACGGTCTGTGCCAGAGCCAATGGCGGGAGGCGGGGATAGTGCTGGGCAGACTTGTACGGTCTGTGCCCTGAAAAAGACAGGTACAAATCAAGGTAAGGTATACACAAAAAAGTGGCACATTTCTTGGGCAGACTGGATGGACCGTGCAGGTCTTTTTCTGCCATCATCTACTATGTTACTATGTTAGATTGTGAGCCCCCCTGGGACAGAGAAATATCCAGAGTACCTGAATGTAACTCACCTTGAGCTACTACTGAAAAAGGTGTGAGCAAAATCTAAATAAAGATGATGCAATAATAACCAGCAGACTGTTGGATTCTGATCTTAATGGTCTTTTCAGTTGGTAGGTCTGTAGTTTAGTTGTCAAGATCCCTGAAGCTTGCTGTTGTAAAGTTTTGAACATTGGATAAAGGACACTATTCAACATCAATTAACTTAACTAGCAGATAGTTGTTAACTATACTGTATAAGCTAGAATAATGATATTTACAGGAAAATAAAGTCTCAAGTTAAACTTTAAGTAGATAGAAATATAAAGCATTCAAAGTAGTTTCAAATATAAGGAATCCCTGGGCTGGCCAGGAAGTATAGGCTTTGGAATGGGGGAGGGGGGGGGGAGAGATGCAAATGTTCTGAATTTGGAGAGGGGAGGAGGGAGATCAAGATATTGGGGTGTGGTGGATTTTGGCTGGGGGAAGAGTGATTTATATTCCACCAGTGTCGCTATGCTCATATTAGCCCTCTCCTCAAGTCACTGCATTGGCTCCCTATCCATTTCTGCATACAATTCAAACTTCTCTTATTGACTTAGAAGTGCATTCACTCTGCAGCTCCTCAGTACCTCTACACTCTTATCTCTCCCTACACTCCTCCCCAGGAACTCCGTTCAATGGGTAAATCTCTCTTATCTGCACCTTTCTCCTCCATTGCTAACTCCGTTGCTTTTATCTTGCTGCACCATATGCCTGGAACAGACTTCCTTAGCTGGTACTTCAAGCTCCATCTCTGGCCATCTTCAAATCCAGGCTAAAAGCCCACCATTTTGATGCTGCTTTTAACTCCTAACCCTCACTCACATGTTCATTACCCATGGTTTATCATTCCCACCTTAGTAATTCCTGCTGAAAATCTGGGGAACAGCCAGTCAGCAGGAGATGATCAGGTAGGAGACTCTTCCACTGAATATCATAGTAACATAGTAAACTGCTTTGATTGTCTTCACTGAAATTGGTAAATCAAACGCCTCTTAAACATAAACGTGGAGGGGCATTTTTGATATGACGTCTAAGTCGGACTTTGGACATTTTGCGCTGAATGTACAAAATCTGAATAGGAAATAGGTCCATTTTCAAAAACCAAATTGTTTATATTTTATTTTTGAAAATACCATCTGTAACAAGGTTTTGTGCTCTGTGCATTTATGTTCTCAGGCCATTTTCGTAAAAAACAAAACCAAAAAGCATATAATCAAAATTGTAGAAAAATCAAGCCATTGGGATGTCGAAGGGGGGCCACCATGTTTAGTAGACTGGTCCCCCGGACATCCCAGGAGAGCAATGGGGCGCCCTAGGGGGCACTGCTATGGACTTCATATAAATGATCCCAGGTACACATCTCACCATTGCTCCCTTATCTTGTATGCTGAGCCCTCCAAAACCCACTACCCCCACCAGTACAATAGCCCTTGTGGGTGAAGGGGGCACCTATATGTAGGCACAGTGGGTTTCTGGTGAGTTGTTGAGGGCTCATAGTTTCTACCACAAGTGTAACAGGTAGGGAGAGGTTTGGGCCTGGGTCCACCTGACTACAGTGCATTGCATCTACCACTAGACTACTCGAAGGACCTGCATGCTGCTCTAATGGACCTGGCTATAACATCTGAGGCTGTCAAAGAGGCTGGTGAGTACTATTTTTATTCACATTTTTGGGGGTGAAAGGGTGTCAGTAAGTAAGGAGGGGTCATCTCTGATTCTCTCCAGTGGTCATCTAGTCATTTAGGCCACCTTTTTGTGCCTTATTCATTCTAAAAACAGGTCTAGACCAAAGCTTTTAGACTTTCACCTGGATGTTTTTGGTTTGTTCCATTATGGCTATAGAACGTTGAAGTGTTAGGCATTACCTAAGCCTGCCCTAATCCTGTCTTCAGAATGCCCCTAACATGTTCCCTTGTGTTTTAGATGAAATGCATAGAAGGACGTTCGCAAAACAGGTTTTGAAAATACTGATTTGGACGTTTTGAGAAGATTTTCATCCAAATGGAGCTTTTATGACACTTTTTAAATGTTTATCTCTTTTGAAAATGAGCCCCATAGTAACATAGTAGTGCATGATGGCGGATTAAAGATCGGCATGGTCCATCCAATCTGCCCCATAAAGTAGACAGACCTGCACTTGCCACTCCTTGCAGGTTACACTTCATCATGATCAAATATTAGCACCACAAATAGGACAGTCACATAATCACATAAGAGTGGTTTCATAATTTTGGATGCGGCATAATTACATTTGTCCCCAGCTGAATTTTGTTGAGTGATTTGACTTTCTTATGTGTAATTCTGCTGCTTAGAAAATATCTGTTAAAAGAAATTTGTGTTGGCTTATAAGCAATCATTTTGAAATAAACTCAAAGAATGCCTTTTCCCCTTTGCATTCAAGTCCAGCACAAAACTTCACCTTTGTTGACATTACTTTTAAATAATCATGGCTGCTCTTCATTGACTTGAACCATGGTTACTGCCATATGTACATCTGCTGAGTTCTCCTATTTGTCAACGTCCATGTGACCTTGAGCTGCTTGTAAGCCGCACAGAGCAGGGCTGTCTCTTATCTGTACCTATACAGTGCTGCATGTGTCTAGTACAGTTCCAGGAATGATGAGCTGGCCTAGTGACAATATTAGCAGCAATGACATATCATTGCTCTTCCTTGAAGTTGCTTTGAGAATAGTAACACTGGTGATATCACAGCACTGTGGAAAGTTTGGAAGAGGCGAGAGGCACAGCCCTAACCAAGCATGTACTATGCTGTTCCATTGTTGCAGCTCACAAGAAAGATGCATTCCTTGACCATGTTCAACAAGTATAAATGGAAGTGTTTGTAGTGAAGCTGGTTCTTATCTTTGTGCCAGACCACTGACTCCACTAGGAGACATGGGGATCCAGCGGTACTGATACTTTCTCTCGGTTGCTTCAGTTGGCATGTTGGGTTGGTGAATAAGTTACATACACTGTCCCATAGTGTTATACATAATTTTTATACAGAAAGGCACAAGTGGCAGATCTCATCCATTGGAAACTCTGTAAACATTACAATATTACTGTACTGGAAAAGCGTTGGGATCATGACTCTAAGAAAATTATATTTTATTTATTTATGATCACCTGGGACATCCTGTTTCCGACTGATAAAAAACTGGATGCAAGGAAATTAGACATGGTGATAAAAGAGAAAAACACCAGAACAGCATTAATCATAGATGCTGCAGTCCCAAGTGACTACTCTGTGATCCTCAAGTACCAAGAAATGCAGTTCAAGACCAAGAAAATATGGCCACAGGGATGCTCTCTTTGGCACGATGCAAGTTTTACAGTGAGCATTGGTAGTAAATTGAGAGATGGAGATTATACTCCACATAACCAGGTTTAGGAGTGAGATTCATGCCTGTCATAGTAGACGCAAAACTAGCTTGTCACGAAACGCCTAGCATTCACCTGGGGTTAACCCTGTGGCCACTTAGAGGGTCTGCCCTCAGCACTGCTCAGGCCTGCCTGCACCTGCTGCTGGTGCTCTACACTAGCACCCTCCTCCCACCGACTGACTTGCCTCTGGGTGAGTCTCTCTCAAGTTATTCCCGGTGATTTCTAGGACACAGGGGCCATACTCCCACAGGTCCCACATTTCCTAGAAAGCACCCACAGACCCAACACACAAACCACCAGGATATTTAGATGCACTAAGGTCCTCGGAAGAGCCCTTCCCTTACCGATTCCATAGCGAATCGGTAGGGAACGGCCATGCATCAAGGAAAGGGAATGCAAATGAGCTGCTCCTTGTAGCTCACTTGCATTCTCTATTCCCTCGGAAGCCGGTCGAGCATGCGCAGAGCAGCCAAGCGTTATGCTGGCTGCTCTGCGCATGCCAAGGACGTTCTTTATAGGACGTCCTTCACTCAAAAAACAAGAAAAAAAAAGGACGTCCCTGAAGAGCAGGAAACTTGTCAGCAGCCTGAAACCTCAGAAGAGAAACAGTGCTGAAAAGAGCCCCAGTTAATTTAAGTGCTACTGCTCTTAACATTTCCATTGTTTACTGCTTTGCATGTTAAAGGCAGGCTTACATCAGGCAATTAGGAAGGACTTCTCTGAAGAAAAAAAAAAATCCAAGTGCTGGTCAGGGATGTCTAACAGTCCCCTCCAAGGTTGTTTTCATCTTGCGCTGTGATTGGCTGAGAGAGACCTGGAGGGAGGGACATCCAAAAAGTTTTGATTTGGACGTCCTCGCACGTCCAGATCTTGTGTGTGTGTTTGTGGGGGGGGGGGGGGGGCGCAAGCTGAAAACAACATTGGAGGGGATTGTTGAGAGAACTGTGGTTGTGGTCAGCTCAGGCAGGTAACAAAAACAGGAACGTCCTTTTTTTTTTCTTCAGAGAAGTCCTTCCTAATTGCAAGTAAGGAAAACACGTCCAAGAAGGACGCCCATCACAAAACCTGCAGGAAGACGTCCAGCTCGTGTTAGACGTCCCTGACGAGCACTTGGATGTTTTTTTTTCCCGATTTTTTTTTTAACATTTATAGAAGTTTTTAGAGGCTGCGCAGTCCCAACGAGCGGTACAGACCTCCCATTAGATTTTCCAGTTAGGTAATTGGAAAACGGTAGTGCATCTCATTACAATATGATTTATACACATTGGGGTACTAATTTGCTCATCTGCATTCTGTTTTCGTTAGCTGCTACTGTGATCGGAAAATGGCTCGGAGAAGCATTTAGTGCATGCCACGGTTTACTACTAGCTCGTTAATGGCTCGTTAAGTTTAGTGCATCTGGCCCTTAGTTAGTCCAGAACAGCAGAACCAATAAACAGGTTTATTGTCGCAGTAGAACAGTGAATGCTTGAAAAACAGGTGAAAAACTACAACAAGCAATAACTGATAACCAAAACAAGGATCAACATTAAAACTATCTAACACTTGTTACTACCTGGGTAGCTTCAGGAAATTAACTGCTCACAAATCTTGAACAGGGTCTCGGGACAGAGATGCTTCCCTTCAGTACTCCCACGCTGAGACTGGAGAAAATGATCCAATACATCCTGGCTAGATTTGAACTCCAGGGCCAATCAGAGCCCAGGGCACCAACTTTGAAAGTATCTGGCCAATGGTACTGCAAATTGCCTTTTCACAAGCTTAAACTGGGAAAGAAAAAGTATTTTCTGCAACAGCTTTAAAACAAAAAACAGACGCCATCTGCTGGCCATTTAGGAGAAATACACTTCATGAAATAATAAAATTCACAGGCTAAGAAACCCTTGGTTTCGTTACATAATCATTTGGAGAAATTACCCCAGTGTACTCACATAGGCCTAAACCAAATAATTACACACATCTGTCCTGGCTTTCAAACATTCTATTTTGTAGTGTTGGGGAAGACCTATGTAGAACAAATGGTAAAAAGAGAGAAGAGGAAGCTTGCGAAAGGAAAACATAAGAAAAAAATGAACAAAGATTTTAGCAAAGTAGCTTGTTGCTTAAGAATTTTCCAATATGTGCAGTCCTGTGCACTAACCATGCCACCTGCATCCAATTTTAGCTCTAGATGGATGGATATTCTCACATATTGGGGGTAATTCTTTATAGATCGCCTAAAGTTAGACGCCAGGATGATGGCATACTAAACACAAATTCTATATCAGCAACTGCATACATAAGTGCCATTCTAGAATATGAGCATAAGCCCACATTTATGCACCTAACTTTAGGCGTGAGCACTTAACTCTAACTCAATGGCTGGTGTAAATGCTCGCGCCTAACTGTGAACAATGATGCATGTAACTACTAGCATTCTCTAATCCAGTGTTTCTGGTCCTGGAGTGCCTTTTGCCAGCCAGGTTTTCAGGATATCCAGAATGAATATGCATGAAAGAGTTTTGCATATAATGGAGACAGTGAATGCAAATCAAGTTCATGCATATTCATTGCAGATATCCTGAAAACTTGACTGACAAGGGGTACTCCAAAACTGAACTTGGGAAATGCTGCTCTAACCCACCTATGTAAGTGCTAAACATTTATTTATTTATTTGTTACATTTGTATCCCACATTTCCCCACCTATTTATAGGCTCAATGTGGCTTGCATAGTACCGGAGAGGCGTTTGCAGACTCCGGTGTAAACAAATACAAAGTGATGTTGTGGTAAGATAAAGTTCATGTGGCACAGCCACATTAGGGAATCGTACAACGGAAGAGTTGTGTTATGGCCATTACGTACTTTAGTTTTGTTGTGTTGCAGAGATCAGGCATTTATGTTGGATCGGTAGGGTGTGCCTTTTTAAACATGCCCCTCCCAGGTCCATACCCCTTTGCAGTTGTGGGCTATGAATTTTGTGTGTGCAACTTACAGAATCCCAACTAAAGGGTGGTTACATGCATAACTACTAATTAGTGCCAATTAACACCAATTATACTCAATAATTGGTTAATGGAAATTAGCAGCTAATTATTAAATGAAGTTATGCATATAACTGACAGCATTCTATAACTTGTGTGTGCAACTTTGCACATTAATCCCACGAATCTATATAAGGTGCCCAAAATTTCAGTGTGCTGCTGAGATGTGCACACAACTTTATAGATTAATGAGCCATCAATAATCAATAATTAGGTGCCAACAACAATTATTGATGTTAATTGGCTACAGTTAGAATATGTGCATGCATCTGGCTGCGCACTATTCTGTAATGCAGGGGCACCTAACTCCCATAGCGCAGAACTCACAAGCGAGTGTGGTTATGGGAGGGCCATTGAAATGTCAGGGGCATTATAGAACACCACTGTTCCCTCTAAGCTGAGTGAGGGGTCCTCCACTTACAGTCCTGCCAGTGGGTGGTGCCGTTTCACCATCACATTTTCAATAGTGAGGGCCAGGCAAGCTCTGCAGGACTCCAGGGAACCTGCCTGTCTCTAGCCATTGAAAACACAATATTGAAACACCTCCTCCTGCTGGCAGCAATGCAGTTGGAGGACTTCCGCTCAGCTTACAGGGAACAGTGTAGCATGCTCATCTTGGGCACCACAATTTACATCAGGTTTCATCAGGCGTAAGTTTGGCTTCCAAAGTTAGGCATGAGATCCGAGCTTAAGCACTATTCTATATAGCCTTTATAGAATAGCACTCAGCGGTGATCTTTTCCAGCAACCATTTTTGAGCACCGTTTATAGAATCTGACCCTGAATGTAACATGTACCTGCAAGTTTATAGAATTAGGAGAATTGAGTATCTGTAATAGTCATTCTGCTCAGCCTGTCTACACTGTGTTTTCTTTCTCCAGGGTGTTTCTCTGGATAGTAAATGGTTTCTCCTGTACTTCACAGGACAGCCAAAGTGAAAACTGATCTACTGTAGGTGACCTACATTTTGAGCTGCTGCCAACGGTGAGGAAGATTGTGCCGGCTCAGGGGTGCAGAAAGGACTCCGGGTAAAAGAAGCTATTTTTAATCCATTTTGAAGGCCGTGAGAAGGCTGATAAGTGAAGCAGTTGTCTTTGCTTGGCTCAAATACTGTGTGTGACATGTTCCATGTACACATCTCTCTCTTTCTCTCTCGCTGTCCTGCCCCATTACTAAATATGGAAACATGGCACTTTCTATAAATATATTTCTATGGAAGATTTGGGTGACCTTCCTGATTAATGGATATTCTCATTGCAGTGATAACATCCCTCAGTGAACAACAGATTTACTCAGCAGGATGGAAAAAGTAATACAGGAGATTTAGAGACAACCCCCCCCCCCCCCCTTCCTTTTACAAAGCCACGCTAGTGGCTGCTGGTAGGTAGTGCTGACACAGTCCATTCACTTTGAATGGGATATGTCAGCATTACTGTGTGGCTTTGTAAATTGGGGTGAGGGGGAGGATTTTTGTGTTGGATGTCTAGGTTAGAAAATAGACATTTAAGTATATTCGTGCAAAATTGAGATAATGCTTTTAAAAAGGGTCATTTTTTAAATCAAATATGTGTAGTGCCATAAAAAATTAACACCTATGTTTACTAAGGTGTGCTAGGTGTGGGTTAGCGTTTGTGTCTGATGACCTTAAAGCTTTCAAACAGGTAGAAAAAGCGACGGCCAAAGCCAGAAGGATGCTTGGGTGCATAAAGAAAGGCATGACCAGCAGGAAATAGGAGATGATAGTGCCGTTGTATAAGTCTCTGGTGAGGGCCCAATTGGAGTACTGCGTGCAGTTCTGGAGGCCGCACCTATGGAAAGATATAAACAGGATGGAGTCGGTCCAGAGGGCGGCTACGAAATTAGTAAGCAGTCTTGAATGCAAAAATTATAGGGACAGGCTTATGAACCTCAACATGTATACGCTGGAAGAGAGGAGGGAGAGGAGGAGACATGATAGAAACGTTTAAATATCTCAAGGGCATTTATGTACAGGAAGAGAGCCTTTTTCAAATGAAGGAGAGCTCTGGAATGAGGGGGCATACGACAAAGTTAAGAGGGAATAGGCTTAGGAGTAACCTAAGGAAGTGTTATTTCACAGAAATGGTGGTGGAGGCGTGGAATGGCCTCCCGGTGGAGGTGATGGAGTCGAGGAATGTTCCAGAGTTTAAAAAGGCATGGGATAAGCATGTGGGATCGCTTAGGAACAGGAAGAATTAGGGGTTACAGAGGATGGGCAGACTGGATGGGTCATATGGCCTTTACCTGCCATCATGTTTCTATGTTTATGCGCGTTAAACGCTAACGCGCCCATAGAAATGTATAGGTGCGGGGGGGCCTCCCTGGGCCACATGTTCTGGCAATGTCACGAAGTATCAGCATTCTGGCAGGCCCTGGGTCAACAGATCTCGGCTATGTGGAAAGTGCGTTGGAAACCTACTCCTGGACAGTTATTTGATGTCTTTCTGGTAAGAGGGCATAAGCTGGAAAGCCTGCAGGCCTTTTTGAAGAGATCAGTGCTGATGGGGAAAAGAACTATTTTGCAGCTGTGGCTTAGTCGGGAGGCCCCCCTGTACACTACATTGGCGATGGGCGATGATGCAATGTTGCTCGTTAGAAAGACGAGGGATCAGTGATTTGGCTTCCACCAGAGGAGATCAGTTTTGTAAAATGTGGTCGCCGTTCTGGGACACGCTCACTCCCATTGCAAAAAGTAGAATATTGAATTGTTGAGGGAGGGGGGAGGGGAGATTAGGGTTAATGGGGAGAGGGGAGGATATGGGGGGGGGGGGGGGGGGGGTTTAAAAGTAAAATATGTACGTTTGGCATTCCTTTATCCCAGAACTGTGAATGTTTGAGTTCTGTAATCAGTCCGTTGGCTTTGATATTTATGTATGCTCAATGTTGTGCCAATAAACAGATTTATAAAAAAAAAGAAATGTATAGGTGCGTTAGCGTTTAGCACACCTTAAATTTAAAGGTGCGTTAGAAACATTAATGCGCCTTAGTAGACATACCCCTATGTGTATTTAGTATAGATAGGCATTTGTTTGCAACCATATGGAAAATGTCAATGAGAGTGCACACTATTTGAAAAAAAAAGGGCACCCACTGCACATGCACAAATCACTGTGCACACATGCATAGTGCACACTCTTTCACAAGTGCATCCTCTTTGCCCATAGTGTGCCCTCTTTCAAAAGAGGGAGAACTCAACGACTTTGTTCCTGTGATGCAAAAATGGCCTAACAAAAAAGTGAATAAAATGAACATTTCCAGAAATTACATGGGAAAGGATACGAAATGAAAAATTTCTGGCTGCTCATCCTAGTTTTTAGTGCAATGCACATCTGAAAAACCATTTAGAAAAAAAGAATGTGTAAAAACAGGAGGCATCACTTGGCGCTTTGCACTTGTAATGCCACGTGCGCATCTATGACAACCTTTGCTAATTGCATGTGTAAATGGCAGATATTGGAAACCTGCACGTCTATGGGGAAATACTGAGAGAGCCATCCTCCAAAACTTTCACTTTTACCAGTGTACTGCTATGGATTTACAGCCTGTCTCACTGACACAGACTGCTCAATAATTACCGTGGATTCTTTTGGATTTGTATTAGATAAATGAAACCTTTATTAGGAGGTGCTAAATTCTACAATGATTAAGGTATATACAATGATTAGCTACATAAACAATCATTACATCACTGCTCTCTACATCTAAGCAATGCTAAGAGTTCTTAAACCAGGAAAGGAAGCAATAATACATTATATACATACATCACTGGTCCTTACATCATCCAGGCTCCTAACCAGAAGCATAGCCAGGTGGGGCGCAGGGGGAGCGGTTGCTCCTCCAAACAGCTGTTCCGAAAAAAAGGCGCCTATGTGCCCTGTGCCAATAATTTTTTTCTGCTCCCTCCTGAGTCCTCTCTCTTCTGCCCGTCTTCTCCCTCCTGCGCAGCACCGGCGATTCAGAGTCAGCCTTGCTTCTGCCGGCATCGAGGCCTCTTCTCAGGCGCGTCCCGCCTACTCTATTGCAACTTCCTGTTTTCCGTAGAGGTGGGACGCGCCTGAGAAGAGGCCATGACGCCGGCAGAAGCAAGGCTCACTCTGAATCGCCGGTGCTGCGCAGGAGGGAGAAGATGGGCAGAGGAGAAGGTGAAACTGAAAGATGCAACGATCAGGGGGTGCTGAAGAAGGGAGAAAGCGGGCGGGCATGGCTGGAGAAGGGAGAAAGCGGGCGGGGGGGGGGGGTGTGCTGGAGAAGGAAGAAGGGAGAAAGCAGGCGGGCTGGAGAAGGGAGAAAGCAGGCAGGAGGGTGTACTGGAGAAGGAAGAAGGGAGAAGGGAGAAAGCCATAGGTGTAGTTTGACTGTTTCATTTGGGGGGGCAAAGAATGGGCGGAGCATATTAGCATATCATTTGCATATATAAATATGCAAATGAATATGCTAATATGGAGGAAGGAAATGAAATTTACAGGCAAAATATCACAGATGCATATTTCAAAAAGCTGACACATTTCAATTAATAAATTATGAATAAAATACTTTTATTTACCTTTGTTGTCTGATCATTTAGTTTTTCTATTCGCTTTGATCCCAGTGTCTTCTGTTTTATGCAGTGTCTTCTTTCCAGTAGGCTTCCCTCTGCTCCCCACCCTCCCAGTCCCATCCATCTCTTGCTCCTTCCCTCTGCTCCCCAACCCTCCCAGTTCCATCCATCTTCTGTTCCTTCCCTCTGCTCACCATCCCTCCGTCCCATCCATCTTCTGCTCCTTCCCTCTGCTGTGCCTGACCTCTCCCAATCCCATCCATCTCCTGGTCCATCCCTCTGCTCCCCACCCCTCGCAGTCCCATCCATCTCTTGCTCCTTCCCTCTGCTTCCCACCCCTCCCAGTCCCATTCATCTCCTGCTCCTTCCCTCTGCTTCCCACCCCACCCAGTCCCATCCATCTCCTGCTCCTTCCCTCTGCTTCCCACCCCTCCCAGTCCCATCCATCTCCTGCTCCTTCCCTCTGCTTCCCACCCCACCCAGTCCCATCCATCTCCTGCTCCTTCCCTCTGCTTCCCACCCCTCCCAGTCCCATTCATCTCCTGCTCCTTCCCTCTGCTCCCCACCCCTCCCAGTCCCATTCATCTCCTGCTCCTTCTCACCCCTCCCAGTCCCATCCATCTCCTGCTCCTTCCCTCTGCTTCCCACCCCTCCCAGTCCCATCCATCTCTTGCTCCTTCCCTCTGCTTCCCACCCCTCCCAGTCCCATTCATCTCCTGCTCCTTCCCTCTGCTTCCCACCCCTCCCAGTCCCATTCATCTCCTGCTCCTTCCCTCTGCTCCCCACCCCTCCCAGTCCCATTCATCTCCTGCTCCTTCCCACCCCTCCCAGTCCCATCCATCTCCTGCTCCTTCCCTCTGCTTCCCACCCCTCCCAGTCCCATCCATCTCTTGCTCCTTCCCTCTGCTTCCCACCCCTCCCAGTCCCATTCATCTCCTGCTCCTTCCCTCTGCTTCCCACCCCTCCCAGTCCCATTCATTTCTTGCTCCTACCCTCTGCTCCCACCCCTCCCAGTCCCATTCATTTCCTGCTCCTTCCCTCTGCTTCCCACCCCTCCCAGTCCCATCCATCTCTTGCTCCTTCCCTCTGCTTCCCACCACTCCCAGTCCCATCCATCTCTTGCTCCTTCCCTCTGCTTCCCACCACTCCCAGTCCCATCCATCTCTTGCTCCTTCCCTCTGCTTCCCACCCCTCCCAGTCCCATCCATCTTCCCTCTGCTCCCCCCCCCCCGAGGTCCAAGATGGTGACTCCGTTTACCCCCTCTCTTCCTCCCTCCCTCCGGCGCAGGCAGCAGTCTTTTCCAGCGTTCCTGGCAGCGGTAGCGATGTACACGCTGCCTTCGGTCTACCCCGGAAGCTTTCTCTTCAAGTTCCTGTTCCCACCTATGCGGGAACAGGAACTTGAAGAGAAGGCTTCGGAGCAGAGCCAAAGGCAGCGTGTACAACGCTACCGCTGCCAGGAACGCTGGAAAAGACTGCTGCCTGCGCCAGAGGGAGGGAGGAAGAGAGAGGGGTAGACGGACATGCTCCTCTCCGTCCGCTTGGCTTCCCTGCCCTCTCTGTCTGCGTCCCGCCCGAAAGGAAATGACGTCAGAGGAAGGCGGGACGCAGATAGAGAGGGCAGGGAAGCCAAGCGGACCGAGAGGAGCGCGTGCCTGCCTGCATGTGGTTTTTTTTTTTTTTTTAACTAATGGCGCGGCGGCGCCTCGCGTCGTTTGGGGGGGCATTGCCCCCCTCGCCCCCCCCAGTCTACGCCTATGGAGAAAGCTGCCGGGGGGGGGGGGGGGTTGCTGGTGAAGGGAGAAAGCGGGCGGGGAAGGTTTAATAGGCTCACTTCCACTCTGGTCAATCTAGTCCACTTTAACAAAGGAGCCAAACTTACTTTCCTTGTGCCATTGTAGGAGTGGAGCACCGGATACTACCCGAATACTACTGACCAACAGAACAACCTCATGTTTTCTGCATACTGATGGACTTATACTTATGCATACTACCTCTGCTTTTTATACTTTATGAATGCACTGGACATTTGTGCCTTACCCAGTGTGCTGTTTACTAATGTAAGACAGAATGCAGGGCTATTAGATATAGCTTGTAACAGTAGTAGCAAGGCTTACACAAGACCAGCTTGCACGTAGGCGGTCATATGAATAGCTGACCTTGGAGGGTGTAGACACCTCCACCCTGCATCTCTGAGCCTAACGAACCTTATCTCCTGTGCTAGAAAGGAGCATTGTGTGTGTGTAGAAGAAGATGTTAAGTTTCGTTTCCCTAGCCAATATCATTTCAGTATTATGACGTGTGTATGTACTGTGAACTACAAATGTGCACTGTAAGAACTACAAATGTTTACTGCGCATGTGTACTGTGATGTGTAAGGGGCCTAATGCGCAGGCCCAGTAGGGAAGTATAAATGTAAGTGTCAGATGATTCATGACACACAGTATCCTGAGAGAACTCAGTGCTGTTCATTGCTAGCAATAAAGTTGCATTGTTTCGGAACCAATTTGGCCTTTTGTCTTCTGATTCGCTTAGCTGCTTCTTTGGCGAGCCAGCCAGGAGTGTTTACAAAAGGGAAAATCGGATTATATTCTTTCCCCTCCCCCATTGCAGTCGGGACGGGTCATCGATCCCCTCCCGAGAAGGTGGTGAGTGGCCACCGCTGATTTCAGTGTCCATCTCCCGGAGGAGGGTCGATCAATTCCGCCTGACTGGAAAGGGGCTGTGTGGTTCCGGCAAGGCACCTTTTTGTTTTTTTCCTACTCCAGTGAGAGACGCGTACGACGGCGCGGCCTGCGACCCCGGCGGACAGGCGAGTATACTCTACATAGTGACCGGCCCAGTAAGGACCGAAGAAGAGGCGTGATCACCCTCTTTTAGCCAGTGACTAATACGGACTAGGTCCCGAAACTCACTAGGCTCGGGCGAAGAAACCGAACGGGAGGGTTTCTTGTGGCGTATGAGAGTGTGTGAATGGGCTTGCATTTCCGGACCGGGCGACCGCGTTCCGGTCAGGCCGAGTGTGACCCTTCTGTGTCCGGTGGAAAGAGACCCCTTACTCCTCCACCATCCCTCTCCCTCTTTGTCTGTGGCCTATCCTTTGGCACTCAGGTTAGGATGGGCGGGGGTGGGTCCACACCTCTAGACTTAATGACGGAGCACTTTAGCGAAGTGTTCGACCAAGATAAATGTAGTAGGGCCGGGATGATACAGCGATGTCAATTTATGTGGCCAGGGTTGGGAATCGCGGAGTGGCCACCGGAAGGGTCATTTGAATATGAGAAGGTAGCAGCGATTATGGACATTGTTATAGTTGAAGGGAATCCTGGCTGTCCTGAGGACATACTGTATATAGAAGCGTGGTTGAATGTAGTCCGGAACCCGCCGGACTGGGCCCAACATAAGGTAGAAAAAGCGGCCCTTATGGTGGTGAACCAGAGAAAGGGCCGGAAAACTAAGCTTAAAGCCCTGTCAACCCATGCCTTCACGCTCCAAACCCCGGCAACCGCCGCCGTTCAGAAGGCCGCAGGGACCGCCCCCATAAGGCCGACCGCTCCTAGCATTGAAGCCATAAAGACCACGCCCAGTGCTACTATTGTTAGGACAGAGACCACGCCCCGTACTACCTACACACTTCCTAGAGTGAAACCCCCGAAGGGAACCCGAGGGAAAGTTCAGGATTTGCCCGGAAAGATACCCCCGAAGGCCCCGATACTGGCTACGACGGAGACATATGAAGACAATATTGCGCCACCGCCATACGCCCCCATATACCCCGATTTCGCGGGCCTGGCGGTGGGCCCGGATAACGCCGAGGCTTCCGAGTCAGAATCGGAGGCCGGAGAGACATCCCGACCTGGCTCACCTGAGTCAACTGGCCCTGCAACCTCACGGAAGAGCAAGAGGGTTGTGAAGAGAGTCACTCGGTTCCCTCAATCGAGTCCGCAAAATGCTCCCCCTTCCAGTCATAGGACGGGGATTACCAACTTATACCCAGTCCGACTATCTACCACCTTTACCCCTAACCCGGCAGAAGAAGGGGGCCAGCCCATTGAATCAACCGTCTATAGCCATGTCCCCTTCTCCAGTGCTGACTTGTACAACTGGAAATTGCATGGGCCCTCGTACGACCAGAAACCTGAACAGCTGGTAGAATTGGTGGAGGGCATTATCTATAGTTACAACCCGACTTGGGGTGACCTTAGGCAATTAAGCGCCCACATTCTAACCACGGAGGAACGCCGCCTCTTACAACAGAATATGGAACAAGCCGTCTGGGACGCGAACCCCGGCCATGCTAACGTACAGAACCTAATAGAGGCGGAGGCGCCCACCGCTGCTCCTGCGTGGGATTACCGAACCGCTGAAGGCCAAACCGTTATTCGCAGGTATCAGCAGGCGTACCTGGCAGCCCTTAAGAAGGGGAAACAGAAGGTTACCAATATGGGAAAAATCCATAGTGTAGTTCAACTGAAAGACGAAAGCCCGGGAGACTTTCTTGAACGACTAATGGAGTCATTTAGGAGACACAGTCCTATAAACCCCGAAGATCCCAAGAATCTCCCCACAGTGGTTATGAGCTTTGTCAGCCAGTCGGCGCCGGATATACGAAGAAAGCTACAGAGAACGGAAGGGTTTGAGGGAATGAGTATCAGCCAATTGAAAGCTATAGCGGATCGGGTATTCGGATACCGCGATCAAGAGGAGAAGACGGAAGCCCGGAAGGAATCGACCAGACGGATGCGGGAGAAGGCAGATGTGTTGGCCACGGTGCTGGAAGAACGCCTGGGGTCTAGATCACGGGTGAAGTGGAAGCTCACTTTGAAGACCGACCAGTGACGCTTGTCTGCCCTGTGAGAGAAGAATGGAGACTACACGCCCCCCCCCGTTGCAGGCCCCGATGACTGCCGTTATGCCCAAGACACCCCTTTTTCTCAGCGGAGACGGGCCTTAATGGATGAGGTGCCCAACGCATGGGCAGAGGTGAATCCCGGGGGACTGGCTGTTAACGCCATCCCCATCTGGATTGAACTCAAACCAAATGCTCAAGTCGTCAACCAAGGACAATACCACATCCCTTATGCAGCCCGACATAGTATGCAAGCTCATCTACAGAAACTCCTTCAACAAGGGGTCCTTAAACCGATCAGATCTGCCTGGAACACCCCGTTGCTGCCCGTTAAGAAGCCAGGAACCTCAGAGTACAGACCCGTCCAGGACCTGAGGAAAGTCAACAACCAGGTAGCCGACATAGTCGCTCTCGTACCAAACCCCTACTCAATCCTAGCCCAAGTGCCAGCCCAGACCAAGTGGTATAGTGTCATTGATTTGAAGGACGCCTTCTTCTCCGTTCCTCTTGCTGCCGACAGTCAGAAGTTGTTTGCCTTCACGTGGGAAGACTTACAGACTGGGAATAAACAGCAATTCACATGGACCCGACTTCCCCAGGGATTCAAGAACTCGCCTACCCTCTTTGGTGACCAATTAGCCCAGGACTTGAAGACGTATCAGGACGAATACGGGCCGGTCGTCCAATACGTGGATGACCTGTTGGTGGCCCGTGGAACGTACACGGACTGCGCGGAAGCCACCCTTTACCTCTTGAAGACCCTGGAAGCCCAGGGGTACCGAGCCAGCCGGAAAAAGGCCCAGATATGCGAGATCGAAGTCGAGTATCTGGGGTTTTGCCTCCGGGAGGGAACCCGAAGGCTCGGTACCCCTCGCACCCAAGCCATTCGCAACCAACCCACTCCTGCCAATAAGAAGGAATTGCGGGCATTATTAGGAGCAGCTGGGTACTGCCGAATCTGGATCATTAACTTCGCTGTTCTGACCCACGATTTGTACGCCAAACTGAAGGGGCCTGAACTCGAGGGCCAAAATCTCCAGTGGGAGAAGCACGAACTGAAAGCCCTTCAGGACCTCAAGGAGGCCCTTGTGGCCCCACCAGCGCTCGGATTGCCGGATGTGACCAAGCCATTCCACTTGTTCATCGACGAAAAGAAGGGACTGGCACTTGGGGTCCTCACCCAACTGGTCGGCACCTGGCAACGCCCTGTAGCATATCTCTCCAAGGGCATGGACAACGTGGCACGAGGGTGGCCGGGCTGTCTCCGAAGCATTGCGGCGGCTTGCTTGCTGATACACGAGGCCAATAAACTCACGTTTGGCCAGACCCTCTTTGTGACTACACCCCACTCCATCCGTGGCCTACTCGAGAGCCATGGACCCAGATGGATGACCAACTCCCGATTGGTTAAATACCAGGCCCTCCTGTGCGAAAACCCGGAGGTACGGATCCTGGACACAACCAACCTTAACCCTGCCACCCTCCTTCCGGCCCCTGAACCACCACTCCACGACTGTGAGGAGGTAATGGCCACTGTGCATTCTAGCAGACCTGACCTCAAGGACCAACCCTGGCAAGGGGGTATCACCCTTTTCACCGATGGAAGCAGCCAGGTGATAGAGGGAATTCGAAGAGCTGGTTATGCTGTCGTGTCTGAGGACCATGTGATCGAGGTTATGGCTCTGCCGCCCAGAACGTCAGCCCAGAAAGCGGAACTGATCGCCCTCACCAAAGCCCTCCTGTGGGCTGAAGGAAAAGTTGTTAACATCTACACCGACTCCAAATACGCTTTCCTCACCCTCCAAGTGCACGGAGCCTTGTACAAGGAGAGGGGATTTCTGACAGCTGAAGGGAAAGGACTTGCCAACGCCACTGAGATCTGTCAATTACTCGAGTCAGTGTGGAAGCCAAAGAAAGTAGCTGTAATGCATTGCAGGGCCCACACCGGCCGGACGGACCCTATCGCCCGGGGAAACCAGCGGGCGGATGATGCCGCAAAAAGGGCGAGTCAACTCCCTTACCCTTCTCATTCTTCTGACCCCGTACTCATCGTTCACCTCCCCACAGAGACCCCCATCTATACCCCACAAGAAACTGAGTGGGCCCGGCAAGAGGGACTGGAGTCACGCAATGGCTGGTGGATACTACAGGATGGGCGCATATGGATACCCGAAGCCCTGGCCTGGACGGTTGCCAAGGAGGCTCACGACCGCACCCACCTGGGCAGGGACGCCCTGGGGCGCCTACTCGAGAAGACCTACTACATCAATAAACTGTCCCTGTGGACCAAAAATGCTTCCAGCCAATGCGTAACTTGTGCTAGAAACAACCCAAGAACGGGGCCCGGTCCTACGCCAGGACACCTTCTCCGAGGCACTAGCCCTTTTCACGTCTGCCAGATTGACTTCACGCATATGCCTCCAGCCCGGGGCTACAAAGCCATCCTCGTCGCCGTGTGTACCTACACCGGATGGATTGAAGCTCAGCCCACCAGAACGGAAATGGCTAAAGAAGTCACCTCTTTACTGATACATCATATCTTACCCAGATACGGTCTCCCCAAACAGATAAATTCCGACAACGGACCTGCATTTACCAGTGAAGTAACCCAACAGCTCAGCACGAGGCTGGGCCTCAATTGGAAGTTGCATTGTGCTTGGCGACCCCAGAGTAGTGGGATAGTGGAGAGAGCTAACCGATCCCTGAAGAACCAGCTAGCTAAGCTATGTCAAGAAGCCAAAGCCAAATGGCCCGACCTACTCCCACTGGCCTTGCTGCATCTCAGGTGTACCCCCAAGGCTACTGGCCTTACTCCTTACGAGATGATGTACGCTAGGCCGCCACCACTACCCTCCTTTCCCGACTCCTTGCAGATTCAGGGCGAGAATTCCTTAGTGAAACAGATGAAAGCCTTACGTGAGGTACTGCAACTCATCCAGCAATACACTGAAAGGGTAGGCCCCCTTGTTCTCACCAGTCCTACACATCAGTTTAGAGTAGGGGAGGAAGTCTGGGTAAAAGAGTGGGATGAATCTGACTGTCTCAAGCCCAAATGGAAAGGGCCCTCCCTTGTTCTCCTAACTACCCCAACCGCTGTTAAAATTGCAGGGAGCCCTGTGTGGATACATTGGACCAGGCTGAAGCCCGCTGCACCCACCAATAGCGTTCCTAAGCTGTGGACTGCCCATCAGCATCCCGACGCTCCACTACGGCTGACCCTAAGGAAAAAGTAAACCTACAGATCCATGCCTACCCAGCAACAGAAGCTCAGCTATTGGACCCATTGCGTCTTCGGCTGTTTGTTTATCGCAGCCTTCATCGTGGGTCTCATCATCTTCCTACTGCAACGACTGGGATACCTACCCCCAAATCTATGATGATGTACCCAATCTTCTTACTCCTCCTCTGCCCATTCTCCAACCAATCTCCTTCCTTGAGTCAGAACTGCACTGAATGTTTGCGCTTGGTGCGCCATCGCATAGAGGGGGGATACCACCTGATCACCACCCTCATCCATCAGTCGCAGCCCCCGGAAGGTGGCTGCCGGCCCCTTCCGGCTTGTGCCATTACCACCCCGGCTGGACTTCAGCAGTTTCACAGGTGTCTCCAGGGCAATCTCACGATCTGTCACAGTCCAGTCAAGCCACGATATTATAATGTCACCCTCAGTGTGGGCCTCCCCCAATATGTCAGTTCCATGGGAGTCCAGGGAGATGGTATCCTGTATTACGTGAACTCTACCCGCATCATCGCGGGTGGTACTCAGACTGTGGCCACCCTTACCTTTGACGTCTGTGTTGCTATCGACAGACACCCCTGGTCCCACAAGTGCGGCAGTCTAGCTTGGCGCCAGGCCTATGCGAACGATCACAAGTATGTCTGCCCCCTCACTTTGGACGGAAGATATGGGTCTCCTTGGTCTTGGTTACCTTGTGCCGCAGACACGCGGACCTCAGGATGGGAACGAGTGTGTGCCTACACTGGAGGCGGTTACCCTGGATGCCCCGGCCTAGGTGAAATTCGCAGGGGCTCAGATAATACCGTGCTCCTTGAGTGGCCACTAAGGGGACCGGAGAGTCCCTGGAGACAAACTTGGGGATTTGGTATCGATGGAGCCGGAACAGACCCTATAACCTTTATCACCATCAGCCAGAGCCTGGAGCAAAAGACACCCACACACTATCAGACCACGGTTGTCGGGTACCAGGACGTATTCGACGAAATCGCTCGCGCTGAGGAAGCAGCGACTAAGTTCCCCATTTCTCCCGAAGCTCGGAACATGTTCCTCAACCTGGCCGAAAACATTGCCCTCTCCCTGGGAATTGCCAACTGTTTCGTCTGTGGAGGCACCGACATGGGTGAGCAATGGCCCTGGGAAGCGAAGGAGATCCGACAGCATATGTGGGACGCTCTCAACACCACCAACATTACCTTTCCCCGGCGTCCGAGGCCCTACGAATGGGCCCTGAGAACCAATATCATAGGTACCCTTTGCGCTAGCCGAGCACCATCGAAGCGTTATTCTGTACCAGTGGGAGACTCCGCTTGTACGGGGGTCCTTCAGTTTAATGGAAGCCGACATACCTGGTGGCAGACGGACAACCTGCCCGCCCCGGAGCCCATCTGGACTGAACCCACCTTGGACATTCGGAGGAAACGCCTCCCTTAAGTGGATAGCCCCGGAGGGCTACTACTATATCTGCGGTCGCAGGGCCTATGAACAGCTCCCGGTCCGCTGGTACGGTACCTGTCTCTTGGGCACCGTCCGTCCTAGTTTCTTCCTTCTGCCCCTACGCGTCGGCGAGACGTTGGGCAATCCCCTTGTACATGGAAAAGGGGCCTGGTAATATTGGCAGGCGTAAACGGTCCCCTCCAGACCTCAAACCCAAAGTCCAGATAGGAGACTGGAAGGACAACGAGTGGCCGCCAGAACGTATCATTCACTACTATGGACCGGCCACATGGGCTGAGGATGGTACATACGGGTACCGTACTCCTATCTACATGCTGAATCGCATTATCCGATTACAGGCCGTGCTCGAAATCCTTACCAATGATTCGGCCTTTGCCCTCAACGTCCTGGCCCGCCAAAACACTAAGCTCATTACTGCAGTTTACCAAAATTGCCTAGCTCTTGACTACCTCTTGGCCCAGGAGGGGGGGTATGTGGCAAATTTAACCTCAGTAATTGCTGCTTACAGATTGATGACCAGAGCCATGTCATCAGAGAGATAACTGACCGGATGGTTAAGTTGGCTCACGTCCCAGTCCAAACCTGGAATAGCGCCTGGGACTGGACCTCCTCCCTAACCAACTGGCTGCCGACCTCCGGCAGCCTAAAGAGCCTCCTCGCTATGGGGGGCCTGTTCTTGCTATCCTGCCTATTAATTCCTTTGTCTCTCCCCTCACTATCCAGCAGCATAGGCAATGTCTTGAAAGGTGGAGGATAAAGGATTTTTTTTTTATATATGTTTATATCACACATTATCCCAAGCAAAGTTGGATTCAGTGTGGCTTACATTTTAAAATACAGTGAGACAGAATAATAGAATTTAGTTATATCATGGGAATAAATAGATGGATGTGTCTGAAACATTTAACAACGTTGAGATTAGCATATATACCCAACTGGGCATTTAAAAGTTTGTCCTTTACTGATACCACATGTTCAGAAATCATAGCCATAAGTATAGACAGTTATTAAAAGATTATCACATGGGAGGGGAAGGAGATAGGGACACAAAGAGGGCACTACTGGAAAGGGGAGGAGGAGATAAGGACAGAGAGGGGCACCACTAGAAAGGGGAATGGGGATATGGGGACAATGGTGAAAAATGGGTGAGATGGGGACAAAGAGGTAATACTGGAAAAGGGGGAAGATGGTAACAGGGGTAATGCTGGAAAAAGCAGGAAGATGGGGACACAGGACAATGTTAGAAAAAGGGAGAGGTGGGGGACACCAGGACGGCAGATGTTAGAAAGTGGGAGATGAGGAGACCAGGTAGGCTTGTGCTGAAAAAGGGGGAAGATGGGGACACAGAGCAGATGCTGAACTTGGGGGTAGGATAGGGACAAGGAACACAGAAGGGAGATGCTGGACAGGATAAATAGTGGTGCAGAGGAAAAAAGGATGGTGCACTTGGAGACAGAAGAAATGTCAGATGGGCAAGAGACCCTGTAAAGGCAGAAGAAACAGAGAAAAGCAGAAAAGAGACAGTGGGACCAAAGCAAATGAGAAAACAGTAGAGGGGTCAGAACTTAAGTCATTTTGGACGTACTGCAGCACAAATTTTGATGGGTAGAATCAGGGACTGCAATTCCCACATGAATTTGGGATGTGAGTTCACACTGGGACTGGTTGAAAAATCTCCCTTCTGGAACTGGATCACTTGGCAGCTCTATACACAGCTATTTGATAGTGGGGACATAAAATGAAAGATCAGTGCCAAACAGATGTAGAGAACGAAAGGAAGAAGACAAGAGGCGAGAGAAGAAATAGAAAGGTCAACCTGGAAAAGAATTTGTAAGGCTGACTCATGGAACATGGAAAAAAAGACTATTCCCAGACAACAAAGGTAGAAAAATATTTTTATTTAATACTTTGTAAGCACTGAGATGGGAGAAAATGCATTTCTGTCTCTCTCTTTTTGTTACCAGTATTGCACTGTTTAGAGTCTGGCTTTCTTGGGCAGGAGGGTCTCTATTTCAATTTTTGTAGTAGTTTTTTTTTTTTTCTTTTTTTTTGGGGGGGGGGGGGGGGGTTGTGGCTCCCTATTCTGCATTAGATTGGTAGCATGGAATATTGTCACAATTTGGGTTTCTGCCAGGTGCTTGTGACCTGGGTTGGCCACATTGGAAACAGGATACTGGGCTAGATGGACCATTGGTCTGACCCAGTATGGCTACTCTTATGTTATATAGATGAGGGTCTGTCCATGTTCTGCATGTGTGACTGAGGTGAAAGATTCTGCCAGCATGTAGTATCTGTGTAGGAATGTGTAACAGTGCAGCTTGTTCCAGTTTCCCCAATAGTAGGTATATTGGCATTTTAGAGCCCAGTGTAATATATATAGCACTGTCTTCTGATAGGTGGTTTAGGGCTGTTATGGTGTGGTAAGTTTTGTGTTCTAGGGCAGTCCTGGAGTACCCCCTTGCCAGTCAGCTTTTCAGGATACCCACAATAAATATGCATAACATTGATTTGCATATACTGCCTCCATTACATGCAAATCTATTTCATGCAGATTCATTGTGGACTGCCTGAAAACCTGAATGGCAAGGGGGTACTCCAGGACCACCTAGGGAAACACTTCTCTTAGGTCCCACTGTAATATTTATAGCATTGTCTTTTCATAGGTGGGTTAGGGCTGTTTTGGTGTGGTAAGTTTTCAGTATAGGTTGTGGGTGTCTTTTTGCAGGGGTTTGTGTTATTCACAAAGTGTCTAGCCCTATTTGAAAGTAGGCTGTGGGGCAAGGGCCACCAAAGGTCACCCAAAATAAAAATGCTCAAGACTAGTGTTCTTCACATCCTGTAGAGTCGCAACACAAACAAAAGCCCATCTGATTTAAACAAGGTGTCTAGCAGTGGAAGGACTGGGTGTGCTATTCCTGAGGTTATGGTCACGATTTGAATATTTTTATTTGAAGTTAAGAAGACAGGTTGCCTGCTCTGGCCAATCCAGGGACCTCTTCTGCATCCTGCCTACTGATTTAACTTACTGTTTTTCCTTGTAGGCAGGACGCAACAGAGACAGCCTGTATTAATCATTGCCCGCCACAGCCCCTGAGCAACAACACAGACACTGCTGTCTAGCTGACACCAACCCGGCGCCTATTTTATAAAAGTCTGCTCCCCCTGAGATCAAAACCTGGCTACGCCTCTGCTCCTAACATCAGCTGGGGGGGGGGGGGGGGGGGCCCGTTACAGCGAAAGCCAGGAGCTTTTTAGACCAGGAACAAGTCCTCTGCACAGTACGTACGTTACTCACAGATGAGCTCCCACTCTGCTGTAACAAGCCCCCCTTTTTATTAGGCTTAGAGCTCATGTTCAGACTGAGGAAAATTACAGAATGCTTCTCTGTTTAGGTAAACAAGCCATACTATGGGAACGTGGTCAGATGTTTTCCAAGTCCAGGTGGCCAAGCTGTACTCCGAAAACAAGTGCCATCCTCCCCTTCACATACCAAATTAATTAGAGCTGTGTCTTATCTTCTGCATTCCTACTTATTTTCACACAATCAAAGTTAAACAATCGTTTTTAAACAGAATTACTTCTAATCAACAATAAAGACCCCGAGTGCACTGGTCGGTCAAGACAGAGTTGAAAAACAATCTTTAAAATTCACTTGTATTACAACAAGTCAATGCCAGAGAGGTAAACATAATTCCTCCTTCAAGCTCTCCTCCCAAGCCCAGATGGAAATGAGAAGTTAGCTGTCTCATTAAGGTAAAATTATGTATCATACCTGATAATTTTCTTTTCATTAATCATAGCAGATCAATCCATAGACTGGTGGGTTGTGTCCATCTACCAGCAGGTGGAGATAGAGAGCAATCTTTTGCCTCTCTATATGTGGTCATGTGCTACCAGGAAATCCTCAGTATAATCGATATCAAAGCTCCAGCCGCAGGAATCACGAAACATAGAGAATTACACCCACCAAGGGACACTCCGCCACCCAGCCACCGCCGAAGCGGGTGGGGGGGGACCCACACCCGCCGATGCGGGGGGAACTGGCATATCCTGCTACTCCAACCGCGGGAGGAGCTGGCTTAACCCATCACCGCCAAAGCGAGAGGGAAACAAAGCTATCCTACTGTCGCACGAAGCGGGAGGGAGTACTGGCATAAATTAGTTATGAATCCAACCACCGTCGAAACGGGGGGAAAGAAGCAGCAGCTCACTGTAACACAAAGTCATCCTAACTCCAGGGAAATCCAAGTGGAAGAACTTGAACTCGGAGTCCTCCTGAACAGGAACTGAAGTCTAAACTAGAGAGCTGCACGGCTTCCGTCCCCGCGGGAATCCCGCGGAACCCGCGGGATTCCCGCAGGGACGGAGGCAGTTCCTGCGGGGTTCCCGCGGGGATGGAAGCTGTTCTGCGGGGTTCCCGCGGGGACGGAGTCAGTTCCTGCGGGGTTCCCGCGGGGATGGAACCAGTTCTGTGGGCTTCCCGTGGAATTGTAAGCTCCACCTGCACCAGCCTCTCATCTACCGAATACCAATTTCTTTGAGTGCTGTCTCCTCCTCCTCCTCCTCCTCTTGGCTTTAACAGCATAAATGTGGAAAGTCTTCCATTAAGGAGGTGGTAGAGTCACAAATGATGACGGAATTCAAAAAGGCATGGGATGAACACAGAGGATCTCTAATTAGAAAATGGAAGTTATATAAAAGCTAACCTTAAATGGCTGCATGTGTGTGGATGTGTCAAGTGACGCTTAGATGGGGACTCTGGCTGTGATGAACTAGAGCTGATACCTGGCAGACTTGTATGGTCTGTGTCTCATACATGGCAATCTGGTGTAGGATGGGCTGGAAAGGGCTTAGACAGCAACTTCAGTGGCTGGAACATGAGGACAGTGCTGGACAGATGTTTATGGTCTGTGTCCCACAAATGAGAACATGAATAGGCTGGAGTGGGCTTCGATGGCAACTCCAGCAGTTGGAACATAAGGATGGGGCCAGATAGACTTCTGTGGTCTTTGTTCCAGAAACACGAAAGAAAGACCATAATCAAGTATATAATATCACACTCGTTGATTTAATGATGAATTGATCATGAGTGTGACTATTGGGCAGAGTGGATGGACCGTTCAGGTCTATTTGCTGTCACTTACTATGTTACTATTAATCCTCTTTGCTCCCAGGCTGGTGCACAGACCTCAGCTCTGACACAGGTATGAGAATCAGATGTCACCTGACCTACTGGCGCGTGCATGTGGCGACCTCTCAGCACACACTGCCAGTGAATCAGAGACAAATCTTACATGTGCGCACCAGAGTGTTCCAAGTTCCAACTTCCGTTCCTTCCTTGCCTACAGTGCTGTGGCTCAAATCCAGAGAGAGACTGAGGGAGCTGACTGGAACTTTCTTTTATGTACTATTAAATTCTTACGGGGATGGGTGGGGATGGTTTAAATTCTTGCGGGGACGGGTGGGGACGGGTTGGGATGGTTTAAAGTTTTGCGGGGATGGGTGGGGATGGGTAAGATTCCAGTGGGGATGGGTAAGATTCCAGCGGGGACGGGCGGGGATGGGTAAGATTTCTGTCCCCGTGCAACTCTCTAGTCTAAACCTGAACCTGAAATATAACTGAACTAGAACAAACAGTACAGATATCTGGGAGGGACTATGGATTGATCTGCTATGATTAATGGAAAGAAAATTATCAGGTATGATACATAAGTTTACCTTCCATATCATCAAGCAGATCAATCCATAGACTGGTGGGATGTACCCAAGCAGTACTCACCTAGGGCGGGACATGGAAATCTCAGAACGCAACACTGGAGCCCCAAACTGGGCCTCGGCCCGTGCTGCCACGTCCAAGCGATAATGCCGTGAGAAGGTATGAACCGACGCCCAAGTCGCCGATCTGCAAATCTCCTCCAAGGAAACGGACCTGGACTCTGCCATCGAAGCCGCCTGTGCTCTAGTATAATGAGCCTTCAGCTGGATAGGCGGCACCTTCCCTGCGGCCACGTAAGTCGCCGCAATCGTTTCCTGGAACCAACGTGCCACGGTAGGTTTAGATGCCTGCAGACCCCTACGGGGGCCCGAGAACAGCACGAAGAGGTGATCCGACTTCCGGAAATCGTTGGTCACTTCCAAGTATCTGATGATAACTTGTCTAACATCCAGGCATCTGAGAGCACGATACTCCTCTGGATAATCCTCCCTACGGAAGGAGGGTAGACAGAGCTGCTGATTCACATCGAAGCGAGAAACAATCTTGGGCAGGAAGGAAGGCACTGGGTGAACAGACACTCCTGCCTCCGTGAACCACAGGAACGGCTCTCTACACGAGAGCGCCTGGAGCTCGGAAACCCTCCTGGCTGACGCGATTGCCACCAAGAAGACCGCTTTCAACGCCAGGTCCTTCAGAGACAGCCGAGATAATGACTCAAAGGGCAGCTTCTGCAAGGCCTGCAGCACCAGATTGAGGTTCCACGTAGGCACTATCGAGTGCAGAGGAGGGCATAGGTGATTAACCCCTTTGAGAAAACGCACCACATCTGGCTGAGAAGCCAGGGAAGCACCCTTCAGGCGACTCCTGAAGCAAGCTACAGCCGCTACCTGGACCTTAAGAGAGTTGAGCGACAGGCCTTTCTCCAGACCTTCTTGCAGGAACGCCAACACTGAAGCAATTGGCACCGTGAAGGGCGGCAGGGATCCTGTCTCGCACCATGATACAAAGGTATGCCATACCCTGGCGTACGTAGTAGAAGTAGAGTGCTTCTGTGCTCTCAGCATAGTGGTGATGACCTTGTCCAAGAAGCCCTGCTTCTTCAGCCGCTTCTGCTTAAGAGCCAGGCCATAAGACCAAAGGGGGAGGGATCCTCCATCACCACGGGACCCTGATGTAAGAGGCCCCGCTCTGCTGGAAGCCACAGAGGACTGTCCACGGAAAGCCGGATCAGGTCTGCATACCAAGGGCGTCTGGGCCCACCAGGACCACCCGGCCTGGGTGTTTTGCCACCCAGCCGAGAATTCTGCCCAGCATAGGCCAAGGCTGGAACACGTAGAGAAGCTCCTGTACCGGCCACCGCTGGAGAACAGCATCGACCCCCAGAGATCAAGGGTCCCGTCCTCTGCTGAAGAACCACGGCACTTGGCAATTGGCCGAGGTCACCATCAGATCCGTCGGCATGCCCCAGCGCTTCGTAATCTCCAAGAACACCCGAGCAGACAGTTGCCACTCTCCAGGATCCAAGGTATGGCGACTGAGAAAGTCCGCCTCGACATTCAGGACTCCGGCAATGTGAGCCACCGACAGCTGGTCCAGATTCGCCTCTGCCCACTGGCATAACTTCATGGGGGGCGCTCCTGGTACCTCCCTGGCGATTGACATAGGCCACGGCCGTGGCATTGTCTGACAGGATTCGAACCGGCTTCAGTATCAATACCTGAAGAAACGCTTGAAGCGCCAACCGAATGATGGCCCGAAGTTCCAAGAGGTTGATGGACTACTTCGCCTCCGCCGGCGACCATATCCCCTGCGCACTGGGCTCCCCAGCCCGTCAAGCAGGCGTCCGTTGTAACAACAATCCACTCCGGGGATGTGAGAGGCATACCGGCTGACAACTTGTCTGACATCAGCCACCAACTTAGCGCCCTTCTCAGCGCCGGGTCCAGGGGAAGGCGAACTGCGTAATCCTCCAAAACCGGAGTCCAGCGCTGCAGAAGAGAGTGCTATAGTGGTCTCATTTGGGCCTTGGCCCAGGGTACTACCTCTATTGTGGCCGTCATGGAGCCCAACAGTTGCACATAATCCCAAGCCCGGGGAGCTGAGGAGGCTAGGAACCGGCCCACCTGGGCCTGAAGCTTGAGACTCCGGTTGTCCGGCAGGAACACTCTGCCCACAAATTAAATGGAGTAATGTCCTGTGCCATGCTGCTCTACAGGCACTGGGACCACCGCCCCAAGGTGGAGCAAGTTGTCCAGAGTCTGCTGAACTGCTGCCACTTTGAGGGGAGACTTGAAGGGAGAGTTCACGAACCTGTCTCTCAGGGGCTGGCAGAACTCCAACTTGTAGCCGTCTCTGATGACTTCTAGAACCCAAGCGTCTGAAGTTACCCTGGTCCACTCACCCAGAAAAGAGGACAGCCTTCCTCCTATCTGCTCTGGGCCATGGACCAGGGCCCCGTCATTGGGTACGAGACCCTGGGGGAGGACCGGAGGAAGAACCTGCTGAGCGGCGGTCTCTGCGATAGGAATGCTGCTTCGGGGAGAACCTCTGCTTGAAGGAGGAGGAGGAGCCCGACTTGCCCGGGCGATACCGACGGGTTTCTTGAAAACGGCCCTTAGAGGAACCAGGGCGAGCACCGCTGGCCCTTGCCTTGACCTCTGGCAACCTCTTGCCTTTAGAACTGCCGAGATCCGTCACGATCTTGTGCAGCTCATCCCCAAAGAGCAGCTTGCCCTTAAAAGGCAACTTGGCTAAGCGGGATTTGGAGGCATGGTCAGCTGACCAATGCTTAAGCCATAGCCATTGACGGGCAGAGACTGTCTGAGACATACCTTTAGCCGAGGCTCTCAAAACCTCATACAGCAAGTCTGCCAAGTAAGCCAAGCCCGACTCCAGGACCGGCCAATCCGCCCTCAAGGAAGGATCCGAGGGGGAGGCCCGCTGCACCACCGTCAGGTATGCCCTGGCCACATAGGAGCCGCAAACCGAGGCCTGCACACTCAAGGCGGCCGCCTCAAAGGCTAACTTTAAGGCCGCTTCCAATTTCCTGTCCTGTGAATCCTTAAGGGCAGAGCAACCTTCCACCGGCAAAGCCGTCTGTTTTGTCACAGCAGTGATTAGAGAGTCCACTGCCGGCCAGCGCAAGGCCTCCTGTTCACCCTCTGGCAGAGGGTACGGACGAGTCATGGCCCTGGCTACCTTGAGGCTCGCCTCTGGAGAATCCCATTGAGCTGAAATTAGAGTTTTCATGGCTTCATGGATGTGGAAGGTTCTGGAAGGGCGCTTGGTTCCCAACATAATAGCAGAACCCGCCGAGGCTGAAGGAGGGCCTTCCTCCGGAGAGGAAATACTCAACATGCTCATAGCCTGAACTAACAGGTTAGGCAATTCCTCTGAGCGAAAAAGCCACGCTGCAGAGGGGTCATCTCCCCCATCAGGGCGAGGATCAGCCTCCTCAAAAGAATCCCCAAGGGACCTTTGGGAGAACTCAGAAACACTGCCCTCATCAACATCAGAGGAGACAGAGTCCCCCAAGACCTGAAGATCCACCTGAGGGCTCTTGATCAGGGAAGCCTCTTCCCCCCATATCCGACAGGGTTGCAGGGGCAGCGTTTTGCAGTTGAAAGGCCTGATGCAGCAACAAAATAAACTTGGGAGTGAAACCCCCGTTTGTGCACCTCTGCAACCTGGGCCACAGCCCTAGAGGAACTCTCAACCTCCACTCCATAGCGCGGGGGAGAGGCGCACTGCGCATCCAAAATGGCGTCCGGTGCGTCACTCTACGAAGGAGCCGCGCGGGAAGCACGGCGCTTAAACTTCGCCTTCTTACCACCGCCAACTCAAAGGTGGCCATACCAGAGGCCGTCCGAGCTGCATGGGCGGCCGACGTCGGAAGGGCGGACATCGGGGAATGGGCGCCTAAGGCGGGAAAGGCCGCCGATGCCCCAGCGGAGGAAAACCGGTTAAATCAGCAAAGTCCGGAAGGGCGCCCAAAAAGGGCTTCTCTGCCTCCGATCCCCGCACCTCCCCACTAGTCACGCGATTGCGGTCCAGGGAGCGCTTTTTCGAGCCCTTACCATCCGACGCCATTATCCATGAAGGAAACGTTCGGGGAACCCCCTGCCCGCAAGGAAAAGGTAAAATTACCTGCTTCTTGGTCCGAGCTGCAACGAATTGTGTCCCAGTGAGCAGCTGCAAAATCTTTTCTGCTTCAAAATTTCTTTTTTTTTTTTTAACGGAGCCAGCGGGAGGGGGGAGAAAAGGAGGGACCTGGCACCACCAGGTTTGCACTTGCTCACGAAGAGCTCTCAACCCCAGGTACTCAACAAAGCCTAAGTAAATAGGCGTGGAGACCAAGCCAAAGCTGCTGCTGTGTGACCACACACCTGCTGATAGAGAGAATACTGAGGATTTCCTGGTAGCACATGACCACATATAGAGAGGCAAAAGATTGCTCTCTATCTCCACCTGCTGGTAGATGGACACAACCCACCAGTCTATGGATTGACCTGCTTGATGATATGGAAACCATGTTTATTTACGTATTCCGTAATTTTGTTCTTTATAATAGTTTCCACTATTTATTTTACTGGGCAGTGATGTCAAGCTTACTGGTCTATAATTTCCAGGATCACCCCTGGAATCCTTTTTTAAAAATCGGCATTACATTGGCCACCCTCCAATCTTTAGGTATACTATAACAAGACGATTTTAATGACAGGTTAGAGAGGTGTGGTAGCCGCGTTAGTCCACTTTTAAAGGTAATCAATAGCAATAAAGCAAAATTAAAACATGGAAAAGAAAATAAGATACCTTTTTTATTGGCCATAACTTAATACATTTCTTGATTAGCTTTCAAAGGTTGCCCTTCTTCGTCAGATCGGAAATAAGCAAATGTTGGTAGATGACAGTATATCTGAGTGAAACATCAAAGCATTTCAGTGACAGTCTAACAGGATGGGGTGGATAGGTGAGAGTCAGGGAGACAACTATTTCCACTTTAACAATGATATCTATCTACAAATAATGGGCACTGCAATGGGCACCAGGACAGGACCCCAATATGCCAACCTCTTTATGGCTGAGCTGGAAGAGACATTTCTGAATACATACCAGACCAAACCCCTAAAATGACATTTTTATGATTTGGGGACTGGGAGGGGTGGTGAGCAGAGGGAAGGAGCAGGAGATCTGACGAAGAAGGGCAACCTTCGAAAGCTAATCAAGAAATGTATTATGTCCAATAAAAAAGGTATCATCTTATTTTTCATGTTTTATTTCTATTAATGACAGGTTTCATATTATTAACAGCATGGTCTCTAGCTAAGGACCACTGCAGAAATTATCAGACTAGGGGGGAGGGGCGGGAAAAGGAATATAAAACAAGGGAAAAGCGCCTGCTAGCTGTGAATGAAAGTGGTTCATAGGCCCTGCCTCAGCGTTGGTTTTGACTGAGCTGGAAGTATAAAAAACCCCAGGAGGAAACTTCGTATTGATATAGTGGAGCAGTGTGGATAAGGGGCAAAAGTGGATTTCCACTCAGGGTTACAATTGCCATTTATTTTTACCCGCTGTAAACATATAATAAAAAAATGCCACAGTATGACACTTGCAATTTTGATAACAACATAACAATAGTAAAATAACCAAATATAAACAGATGCAATAACGGGCTCATTTCAAAGCATTTAGACTTACAAAGTTCCACAGGTTGCTAGGTAACTTTGCAAGTCTAAGGGCTTCGAAGTTTCACAAAGCCATGAAAGCAATTCCCATGTGGAAAATGAGAGGAAGTCCATAGGAATTGAATGGGCTTCCTCTCATTTGCCGCACTGGGAATCGCTAAGTGTAGTTTAGTAAAAGAAGTGCTAGGTTTACCATATGGCTCCAGAAAAAGGAGGATACATTGATCCAGTCTGGGCTTTGCTTCCAGGAAGTAAAACCCAGACTGGCTCAATCTGTCCTCTTTTTTTTTTTTTCAGGAGCCATATGGTAACCCTAAGTGCTTTGAAAATGGGTAAACTTGGAAATATGGTATTAGTACAATACCATAATAGACAACATGGAAGAACATTCAAATAACATAGATACAATACGATGTCAGCATAATACAAATGAAACACCTAATTAACGCAATAGAACATTCAAATAACATAGATATGATGCTAATGCTTTTCGATGTAGCTGAGGGGCCAAGTGCAGATATATAGATGGGGACAAGAAAGGTAGTGTAGAGTCAATTAGGATAAATAGAGGGGTGGTTAAACTCAAGGCAAAAATCTTTGTACAGTTAAACATCTAATATAATAATTTGCACCTCCAACATTCTGAAGCTGACTCCGTGGCAGTGAAGCCTTGTAGTGTTCGTAATCGCCCAGGGAAACGCAACGTCAGAAGGAGAAGGGACCAATCACAGGCCTCACACTCAGTGCCCTGCCCTCGGAGGGAAGGGAAGACTGCATACAATATTCACCCACCAGAAGTTTGTTCCCTCCCTCCGAGTTCCAGGATCGTCGTCTGTCCCCCTCCCTCCCAGTTCCAGAGTCGTCATCCCTCCCGCCCTCCCTCCCTTCCAGTTCTCCTCCCTCCGAATTTTAAAAGTCATCCTGACTTACCTCACGCGGTAAAAAGCATGCAGGCTCGGCACTTTCTCTGTCTCTCAGCTCCCTTGCGGAAACAGGAAATGAGGAAGGGACCAGAGCTGAGAGACAGAGAAGGGAAAACTGAAGTGCTGAGCCTGCACGCTTTTTACCGCTGCTGCTGCTGCTGGCTGCTGTAACCCTGACGAGGTAAGTCAGGATGACTTTTAAAATTCGGAGGGAGGGGGCCTGGAACTGGAAGGGAGGACCACCCTGGAACTGGGAAGAAGGGAGGGGGACCCTGGAACTGGGAGGGAGGGAGGGGGGGGACCCTGGAATTGAAAGGGAGGGAGGGGGGACACTGGAACTTCCCTTAAAAACATAAGTGGCAGAAGGTGTCAGGACTCTCAAGGCTAAACCTGGATTCGTGATCCCTTGGACCACTGCTGAGGAGCGGCAGCAGCAGGCAAAACCCAGCAACCAGCACTGGGCTAGCACACTAGCAAGGCAGGGACTGCAGACACAGATAAGCAAGCCGGAACACACGGACTGGAACTAGGCTTCATCAACACTTGACTGCCGTTCCCCAGGGTTTGAGTCCCTGGGTGCAGGCAGCCGGCAGGACTTAGAGAAAAGCTGGTACTGGAGCAAGCAGGCTGGAACACTAAGAAACTCACACTAGAAAAGATTCTTAAACAAGCTTGGCCAAAACAGGGTTCAGGATAGGAATCAGGATTTCCAAACAGGCTTGGCTGGAAGGTAACTGAAAGCAAGCAGGGCAGACACAAGCAGGAGGGGAATTGAAGCTGAAGACAACCAGCCACAAACAGAGGAAGAACGGATACTATACAGGGTAAAGGACTTTAATGTCGCGTTCTCGAGGGCCTTGGCATACTGTCAGGTCCTCAAGACAGCACTGGGAATCGTGAGCCCTTGGGCCCCTGCCGCGGAGCGGCAGAGGCAGGCAAGACCGTCTTGGAACTGGACGTCCGAAAGGACCGGAAACTCTGGACTGGAAGTAGGCAACTGAACCGGCAGAACAGGAACCGCTTCACCTGTACTTAGCCACCTTTCCGCTAGAGTTGAGCTCTAGCGTGCGGGCGGCCGACAGGACTTGTAGGGCAAGGCCAGAACTGAAGATCCAGAGGACCCACCTCGGGTCTACGAAACACAGGGGAACAATACTAGACTGCACTAAGCGCTGCACGCAGCCGCTAAGCCAGACACACCAGACAGACTAGACAGACAGAAGCTTATTAGGAGCAAGAACTAGGACAGACATGCAAGCAAGGAAGAAGGGGAGACTGGGAATACCCCCTGGGCAAACCCACTAGCTAGGTCGAGGCAGGTAACAGGATAAATCCCCCAGAAGATACACGCTAGCTAGACAGATACAGGAATCAGGATACATAAGCAGGGATCCGGATAAGCACACAGGATATACAAGCAAGGTATAAGGTAGACACATGGGACAGAAGGTAGCTAGCAGAGCGGGAAACCGGATAACACTAGCTTAGCCAAACCAGGACTCTGGATGAACAAGCAGGGACCAGGATGTGCACACAGGATATACAAGCAAGGTACAAGGTAGACACCTGGGACAGAAGGTAGCTAGGCAGAGCGGGAAAACCGGATAACACTAGCTAGCCAAAACCAGGACTCCGGACGAACAACCAGGGACCAGGATGTGCACACAGGATATACAAGCAAGGTACAAGGTAGACACCCTGGGACAGAAGGTAGCTAGGCAGAGCGGGGAAACCGGATAACACTAGCTAGCTAAAACCAGGACCTCCGGACGAACAACCAGGGACCAGGATGTGCACACAGGATATACAAGCAAGGTACAAGGTAGACACCTGGGACAGAAGGTAGCTAGGCAGAGCGGGAAACCGGATAACACTAGCTAGCCAAAACCAGGACTCCGGACGAACAACCAGGGACCAGGATGAGCACACAGGATATACAAGGATCAGGATGTGCACACAGGATATACAAAGCAGGGAGTAGGGCAGGCTGCAACACAGACGGGGAAACCAGGCCTGAACAGCAGGCTCTAAACATAGACTAAAGGCAGAAGGCTAGCAGCCAGGATGTGCACACAGGATATACAAGGTTCAGGATGTGCACACAGAATATACAAGCAGGGAGTGGGTCAGGCTGCCAACACAGCCGGGGAAACCAGGGCTGAACAGCAGGCTCTAAACACAGACTAAAGGCAGAAGGCTAGCAGCCAGGATGTGCACAAAGGATATACAAGGTTCAGGATGTGCACACAGAATGTACAAGCAAGGAGTAGGGCAGGCTGCAAACACAGACTAAAGGCAGAAGGCTAGCAGCCCACGCAGAAGGGCAAGCAGCCCACAGGTACTGGGAACCAAAGGGCACTAGCCCACACAGAAGGGCAAGAAGCCCACAGGTACTAAGCAGAAGGGCAAGCCCACACAGAAGGGCAAGAAGCCCACAGGTACAGAGCAGAAGAGCAAGAAGCCCACAAGTACCAGACAGAAGGGCAAGCCCACACAGAAGGACAAGAAGCCCACATGAAGACAGGCTTAGAAGCAGCGCAGCAACACACTAACTAACCTGTCGGCCTCTGGGCATGACACCAGACAATGACACCATGCGAAGGCCCTGACTGCAAGCACAGGCCTTCCTTATAAAGGAACTCCTGATGACGTCACCACCAGCAGGACAGAAGCAGGAAGTTCCTTGCCTCCAAACAGAGGCTTGACCACAGAGGAAGTGAGCCCACAGGAAGGACAAGCAGGAGCCATCTTGGATACTGGCATAGAGGAGGAGGCGGCAGCCATCTTGGGAAGAGGCATAGCCACACAGGTGAGGTCCAGTAAGGAATCAGCACACAGAGCCAGAGAGAAACTAAGACAGAGACAGACACAGAGACAAGCAGAAGCCAGCACAGCCACTGACTCCCAGAAACAGGGTAAGTCTGAGGTGTGGTCACGGCCACAGACGTGACATTTAAGACAAGCTTGACTAACCAGGGTAGGGCAGAAGCCCAAGGTGAACAGGGAACCAAACAAGACAGACTAGACAGGACACAAGCTAGGCTACACAGACAAGAACTAGGGCAATGACTGAAAGCTGCCAAGCAGCCACTAAGAAAGAATACATACAAGCAATAAAGCTAGACTGAAACAGAACCTAACAGACAAATGTTTATCTCTTAGATCTGCCTTCTCTATCTGGGCAGCGGAAGCCATGGCCCTTCTAATAGCCTGGAAGCGAACTGCATAGCCCCTCTAGATACTTAATTACCCCAACCCTGTATCTGCTCATGGCAGTTCAGCACAGACTAAGCTGTAGCTAGGTCTGTAATTAGAAAGGAACCCAGTATTCAGTAGATATAATAAGTTTATTACAATCTTACCAAATAGCAGTACAAGCAAATCGGACAGTCACATGGTGGAACAGCATTGCATGGCACGTCCTCTCTCTCTGGCCTTCTGGAGTCTTCCTTCTCTGTTCTTCTTCTCTTGTCTAATTTAATACCCCTCAAACTGCTCCTTATATACAATTCTGACCCTATTCATTTCAATGGACCCTAGCTTTGTCACCAGGGTTCTTGGGACCTTATCAGTTGATCAAAATGACTTCACATATTCTCAAGCTCTAAGTATAAACAGATATGCTCAGAGCGCATCTTATTAGATGACTTTGCATGTTCCCCAAACTCTCCTTAGCCCCCTCCTTTGGATGTTCTCACCTGGGGTGCAGCTGACCCAGTACTATCTCTACAGTCACAACCATAGCAACTCTTGCTCATGACGTCTCTGTAGGTGCCAGTCTCCTCATTATCTACAGAGTAGATTCCCTCCACCCTCTGTCAGCTCTCTGAGTACTTACTTCAGCATTTGCTACAGTAAATGTAACTGTGTCAAAGGTGATCTCTGATTTTCACAAGCTAGCTCTCTTTTGTATCAGAGATGATTTGATTTTAAGAAGCCTAGCTCTATTATGAGCCATTGGCCTGTATTTACTAAGAGCAAGGGCTAGCATAACTCTTCACAACAACAGAGAACACAAAGGCTAAAGTACACACAGGCACCAAGATCTAAACACAGAACAAGGCTAAAGTACACACAGGCACCAAGAAATAAGCACAGAATAGAACAAGGCAAGAGTGCAACTGCACACCGGATACCTTGAGACCCTTGGCAATGCAAAGGCCCTGCTGAAAGGGCCAGGTGCCTAATAAAGGCAACCAGCAGCTGAGGCTCAAGCTGCAGGAATCTCAAGGCAGTTAAGGGAGAGGCTAGCTGTCAAACTTCCAACCAAGTCTGGAGGGCTAGAATATCTGGACAGGACTGGAATGAAAGTCTGGAATGTGTAGGGAGGCAGCAAGACAGTCTATGGCAGCCACCGGTTCTGGCCACCAGAGGGCAAGGAGAGCACAGCCAAGGAAAATAGTCACCATCGTGACAGAAGGTGATTACCTTGCTAGTGCACATTTCATTTCAATGAGAAACAGGCTTTTTTTTTACTAGTTATTAATATATTATTTGACTAGCTTTCAAAGACAGAATCTTCTTCTTCAAGTCAGGAATGAGCAAAAGGTGATCTCTGGTCATGATTCAATTTTTAAAAAGTTAGTTAAACAAGTTTCAAAGCTGAATCAAAAAATATTATTATGTTTTTCATCCTTTTTTTTAATATATATATTGTTGTTAGCCCACTGCAGTGTGAATAATGGGCTAACAACAATATATAAAAAAGGATAAAAAAAACCCAATAAGATTTTTTTGATTCAGCTTGAAACTTGTTTGCAAAAATTTAGGTTTGCTGAATCTGTGTCGTTCTTTGATTGGAACTCAGATGCAATTTAAGCCTGTTCTCTTCAGTCATTGTGCAGTCTTGTCAAGACAGGAGTTTAGAGGAACAAAGTTCAGAGCCTTTCAGGCTTATTTTTGAAAGAGAAGGGCACCCATCTTTCGACACAATCGCAAGATGGGCGTCCTTCTCACTGGGTCGCCCAAATCGGCATAATCGAAAGCCGATTTTGGGCGTCCTCAACTGCTTTCCGTCTCGGGGATGACCAAAGTTCACGGGGTGTGTCGTAAGTGTAGCGAAGGCGGGACTGGGGTGTGCTTAACACACAGGTGTCCGCGGCCAATAATGGAAAAAAGAAGGGTGTTCCTGACGAACACTTGGGCAACTTACTTGGTCCTTTTTTTACGACCAAGCCACAAAATGTGCCCTAAATGACCAGTTGACCTCCCCTTACTCCCCCAGTGGTCACTAACCCCCTCCCACCCTCAAAAAGTTTTTAAAATATTTTTTCCAGCCGCTATGCCAGCCTCAAATATCATACCCAGCTCCATGACAGCAGTTTTAGTGGTACTGCAGTGTACTTCAGGCAGGCATCCCCCCCTACCTGTTACACTTGTGGTGGTAAATGTGAGCCCTCCAAAACCCACCACAAACCCACTGTACCCACATCTAGGTGCCCCCCTTCATCCCTAAGGGCTGTGGTAGTGGTGTACAGTTGTAGGGACTGGGTTTTGGGGGGACTCAGCACACAAGGTAAGGGAGCTATGCACCTGGGAGCTATTTCTGAAGTCCACTGCACTATCCCCCTCCCACCATAAAAAACAAGTTAAAATACTTTTTGCCAGCCTCAAATGCAATAATCAGGTCCATCGCAGCAGTATACAGGTCCCAGGAGCAACTGTAGTGGGTGCAGTGTACTTCAGGCAGGCGGACCTGGGGGGGGGGGGGGGGTTGGGGGGTTCAGCACCAAGGTAAGGAAGTATGCACCTGGGAGCAATTTCTGAAGTCCACTGCAGTGCTCCCTAGGGTGCCCGGTTGGTATCCTGGCATGTGAGGGGGACCAGTGCACTACGAATGCTGGCTCATCCCATGACCAAATGGCTTGGATTTGGTCGTTTCTGAGATGGGCATCCTCGGTTTCCATTATCGCCGAAAATCAGAGACGACCATCTCTAAGGTCGACCTAAATGTTGAGATTTGGGCGTCCCCGACCATATTGTCGAAACGAATACGGACGCCTATCTTGTTTCGATAATACAGGTTCCCCGCCCCTTCGCGGGGACGTTCTGCGAGGACGTCCTCAGGAAGACTTGGGCGCCCTGTTCGATTATGCCCCTCCACAGGTCTCTCAAATAAAGGAGTTTAATGTCATCTGCATAATAACCAGTGACATCGCAGGTCCCAAGTTAGGGTGGCAAGGGGACTCATAAAAATGTTATGAAAAATATCTTTTTAAAAAGTTTTTATATTTATTGAAATTTGAAAATACAGTTCAAACAATCCCACTTGAATACAGAAAACAGGCATTATAAGAAACTAGTAAAAAAACCCGTTTCTGATGCAAATGAAAACGGGGGCTAGCAGGTTTTCTTCAGAGTGTGCATGTGGGAGTGTGTGTCCCTGCCCTCTGCCCTCTCTCCCTCCCCCCTCCGAGTCCAGTCCTTCAGTGTTTCCTCCTGCTGTTCTGTGTTTTTGTTACAGAGAGAGTGAGGGCATCTAGAGGAAAACTGCAAAGCAAGAAATGTACAGTATTCCTTAGTCCCCAATAAGGAGAGGATAGCAAGAAAATCACGAGGAATCAAAGAAATTATAATCAAAGCAAATGGTATCTGACATGATACTAATTAAGTCTGTACAAATTAAGTGTGCATCTGCAACCTCAAATGAGGTTGGATAGGAACTGTAGTTTCAAGAAAAGTGTAAAATATCTAAGCAAAACAAATACAATCCTCTGTACAAACATCAATATTATGTACAGAATCCCTCCCCCCCAATACTCAGTTCTTTCCCTTCCCCCTTAAATAACAAAACTCCAGATATCAATAAACATCAGTTCTAAACTTCTAAACTGTTAATCAAAGCTATACAAACTCTCATGGCCAAAGGGTGTCCACACTTTGAAAGAACTCTTCTTAAGTTGTAATCTGGCAAATTTCTCTGATATTCTCTGCATTCAAAGCAGCTCATGCATTTGGTTACACCATAACATCAATGTCAGAGGACAATCTGCCCATTGCAACAGTATAGAACGTTTAGCCATTAAACAAGCTTTACGAACAAAGGGGCCCTTTTACTATGCTGCATAAGTGTCTATGTGCACCCGAGCACCAAAATGGAGTTACCGCACGGCTACCGCGTGGCTCTTATGGTAATTGCATTTAAAATAGTTTTTATTTTCAGACGCCGGTATCGGACATGTGCCAAGTGGCATTTGATGTGTGTAGGTCATTACCGCCCGGTAACCGTGTGAGACTTTACCGCTAGGTCAATGGCTGGTGGTAAGGTTGCACACCCAAAATGGATGCGCGGCACTTTTGATTTTGGCGCACGTCCATTTTCGGCAAAAATAAAACAAAGTCCTTTTTTACAGGAGCGTGGAAAAATGGACCAGCGCGCGCCCAAAACCCGTGCCTACACTACCGCAAGCCATTTTTCAGCGCACCTTAGTAAAAGGACCCAAAGAAAGCAGAGATCCCTATATCTTCATGCAAGTCCTCCATCACATCTAACGAACTCCCTCTCAGATTAGCAGGCAAAGACACTCCTAACATATCACTCAAATGTGTCCACTCACTTTCAAGAAGTCCTGAATCTTGGGGCAGTCCCATATGCAACGTTTTCATGTACCTTCTAATGCTCCACATTTCTTACATGCCCTGTAGCACGCAATCCCACTTTTTTTGGCTCTACTGGGATAAATATATCCTATGTATGAAATTACAGTGTAATTCCCAAAATTGGCTACTTTCCACTAACGTCTCCCCCGAAAATCTTCCAGCATGACTCACCCTCAAATTTTTGCCCTCCATTTATCCAATATGAGTAAAAGCCTCTTATAGTACTTCCTACTCACAAAGACATTAGAGAGGACTGGTTCCAAGAGAAATCCTTGAAAACCCCACATTCAAGATAAGGAAAGATTGTCCTCAAATGCTACCCAAAATGATCTTCTGGAGATATAAGAAGTAAACCCTAGAGCCCAATCTGTGCAAATGGGTTAACGAGATAGCATAATTGACCATATCAAAAACAAATGAAAGATGTAAAGCAATGAAGATCACCCCGACCCAACTCCAAACATTACTGTAGTGAGTCTAAAACTGTTTTCATGATAAACTCTAGCCTACAACCCAATTGTCTAGGTGTACAGCATTGGTATTCTCCAAAAATGGCTTTAGAAATGAAAGAGAGATTAGAAACTGGTGTCTAGTTTGCCAGAGTGGAGGGGTCAGTACTTGGTGCCTTGAGAACATGTTTGATAATGGAACTACCCCAGAGAGAAAACGATGTTGACAATAATGTTCACAAGAGCACAAAGATCCAATAGTGGGTCCTTAATTAGGATGGGCAGAAACAGATCTGCCAGAAGGAGCATATCCTCCTTGCAAATACTCGCTCTGTATGTTAGGTGGGTATTTGCAGAATGGCACTTAGGTAGCATTTTGGCATTTACATGAGTATACACATACAGACACAGGATGGTGAGCTCTTGGAAATAGGGTGGTGAGCCCTTGGACCGCAGCTGGAGCTGCGGCAGACAAGTCTCCCAAGCTGGCACAAGACAGGAGTCAGGGCAAGACCCAAGGCAGGACAGGGCAAGACAGGACAGGGCTAGACTAGGCAAGACACAAGGGACAAGAAATGACAGATGAGACAAGGACCGGATCCCAGATGAGGCAAGGAAAGCAAGGTAGTGAGGCTAGAACTGGAACCCAGACAGGACAAGGCAGGACAAGGAACTAGGCTAAAACTTGTTCCAGACAGGCAAGACAAGGGCAAGGCAAGAACTGGATCAGGACAAGACTGGACAAGGCAACGAGCAAGATAGACAAAGCAGGGACTAGATGTTATAGACAAAGCAAGGCACAGGGAAAGGTAAGGTCTAGGCAAGACTGGACTATCGGGGCAAGGGCAAGAGTTCCAGGCAAGGCAAGACTGGCCAGGTCCACAGCAGGACAAAGTCTGGAGACAAGGCAGTACTAGAGCTTGGCAGGAACATGGAGGCAAGGCAGGGCTGGAACTTGGCAGGAAGTGGGATTCTAGGCAGTTCCTATTTGCAGTCTCAATTTATGTTCATTAAGGCATGCGGTGAAGCTACAAAGCAGTAAATATAAAACAAATCGGAGAAAATTTTTCTTCACTCAACGTGTAATTAAACTCTGGAATTCGTTGCCAGAGAATGTGGTAAAGGCGGTTAGCTTAGCAGAGTTTAAAAAAAAAGGTTTGGACGGCTTCCTAAAGGAAAAGTCCATAGACCATTATTAAATTGGACTTGGGGAAAATCCATTATTTATTTATTTAATACTTTTATATCCCACATTTTCCCACCAATCGCAGGCTCAATGTGGCTTACATAATCTGTAGAAAAGGCAGTGCATGAAGTTCAATTATACAGTTTAAAAGTAAGACAGTAAACAACATTTGAAAAAACAATATTTGAAGATAAAAAAGATAGTTAGTGTCTTTGAATCTTTGATAGACTAGAAGTTAATTTGAAATTATGTTGAGCCTGGAGAATAAGCCTTTTTGAACATTTCAGTCTTCAATAATTTTCTGAATTTTAAGTAGCTCTGGGTACTTTCTGGGATAAGCAGCATAAAATGTTTTGTACTTTTTGGGGATCTTGCCAGGTATTTCTGACCTGGATTGGCCACTGTTGGAAACAGGATGCTGGGCTTGAGGGACCTTTGGTCTGTCCCAGTATGGCAATACTTATGTACTTAAGACTAAGTTGTACAGGATGAGTTGTTTAGCCAATATAAACAAGATACAGTAGAACAGTATGGGATGTCACATCAGAAATAGACTTCTTGGATAGCACAGTTTTAAAGAACACGTTTAAAAAATTTGGGCCCAATATTCAAAAGGGAGCTGGCCATCCAGCAATATTCAGGGGAATTTAAGCAGTTGCTGCTGCTGAATATTGCCTGTGATCATCCAGGCACTGTCTGGTTAGTGCCAGGGCGGAGCCTGAGCGGAGCTCCGGTTTGTGGTGATATTCAGTCCGCTAACCAGCTAAATAAGCCGATAAAGTTAGGACGGCAAAAGGCTGTCTTAACTTTATCTGCTGAGCTAAATGTGCACCAGTCTGAATATCAGCCGACACCTGGTTAACTTCCCAATGACCACAAATACCCGGATATTCAATGCTGAAGCTTAGACATTGTCTGGCTTTGAATATCCATGGTTATTTCAGCCTGCAGCTGTTTTAAGAGGCTTAAAAACTGCCATGGGCTGAATATCTGCTCCCTTCTTAAAAATAAAAATAAGCTGATAAAAATTTTAAAGTGATAATAGACTTATGACAAAATTATGGATAACTAGTAAAAAAGGCCCGTTTCTGTTTTAAAGGAAACGGGCGCTAGCAAGGTTTTCCTCGGAGTGTGTATGTTTGAGTGAGTGTGTGTGAGAGTGACTGTGTGAGACAGAATGAATGTGCAAGTGTGTGTGTGTATGACACAGAGAGAGTGAGACTGGGTGCGAGTGTGTGTGTAAGAATGAAAATATGTGCCAGGGTCCCCCCTCCCTCCCAGTTCCAGGGTCATCATCCCCCCCCCCCCCGGTCTGTCTCCCAGTTGCAGGGTCCCCTCTGCCTCCCAGTTGCAGGCGGGTCCCCCCTCCCTCCCTTCCTTTTTCCCAGTTGCAGGGTTCCCCCTCCCTTCCTTCCTCCCTTTTTCCCAGTTGCAGGGTCCTCCGTCCTTCCCCCCCTGCCCCCTTCCTTCCCATCCCTCCCCCCTCCTCCCCTCCCTCCCAGTTGCAGGGTCTGTCTGTCTCCCCCCTCCTTTTGTCCTTGACGTTTTAAAGCAATTTAAAAACAACAATGTGCAGCAGCAGCTCCTAGGTTTGCTTGTTTTTGCGTGTATGCGAATGACGGCTGCGTAGGGGAGTGGAAACAGAGATTAACCAATGGGCTTCCTTGCTTACCGTAGAGTTGCTGTGCTGTCTTCCACTCCTGTCTATTAAACGTCCTGCAGCATCTCATAGGTTTGCTTGCTTTGTTGTGAGTGAATGGGGATGACGGATGGGCAGGAGTTGGACCCGCTGGTCTTTCCCTCCCCCCTCTTCTGAGTCGCCAGTGGACCCCGACGCCCGCCCTGAGCCCTCACCCGCCTTCTCCACAGTGGACAGTGGCCGCAGCTGCTCGCTTGCCGTCTCGCCGCCCTCCCTCTTCGTCCTCTCCGACAGTCCGAATCCAGACTTGGAGAGGAGAGGGAGGGTGGCAGCGGTTTTTTGAGGGCGGTTATTGTGCACGGGTGGTTCGGGAGGTTGGCAGCCAGTGTGGAGCGATTCCTAGGCAGGGGAAACACGCTCCGCGTGTTTCCCTACTCCTCCCCCTGCCTGGGTCGCTGTTTGCTGCTGACGTCAGTTTGATCTACTCCATGAAGCAGACCACCTCTGGCGGAATCCACGGTCCCAGGCAGCTTCAGAACGTTGGAGGTGAGAATTATTATATAGAGTGATATCTGTAAAACATCAAGATTTCACCCTCTGATGGTCAGATATTACATATTTAGGGCGTACAGTGAAAGAGTGTTGGGATTGTTATATTGTTAATTTTCCGTCTTCCTTGATAGGTTTTCTTATAAAAGTAGATTATGCCTAAAACTTCACATGGTGCAAGCCAGAATGTGCTTCTACCGTAGATGTGCTCAGGGAAAGAGCATGGGTGGAGTTACGATTTATTCAGCCCACGGTAAAAAGTAGCTTGTAAGCTGCTACCAGCCATGGGCTGCCTAAGGTAAAATTATGTATCATACCTGATAATTTTCTTTCCATTAATCATAGCTGATCAATCCATAGACTGTTGGGTTGTGTTCATCTACCAGCAGGTGGAGATAGAGAGCAATCCTTTTGCCTCCCTATATGTGGTCATGTGCTGCCGGAAACTCCTCAGTATGTCGATATCAAAGCTCCATCTGCAGGACTCAGCACTTAGAGAATTACACCCACAAAGGGACACTCTGCCCAGCTCACCACCACCGAAACGGGGGAGGGAGATTAACCCAGCTCATCCCCACACAAGTGGGGGAGGGGAATCCGTCCAGCTCATCCCCGCGGAGCAGGGGAGGGACACCACACCCGCCGATGCGGGGGGATCTGGCTTATCTTGCAACCGCGGGAGGAGCTGACTGACCCTAACACCGCCAAAGCGGGAGGGGTACAAAGCTGCCCTACAGCCGCACGAAGCGGGAGGGAGCGCCGGCAGAATTTAGGTCTCAAGCCAGCCCCGTAAAACGGAGGGGAGAGGAATGCAGCAGCTCACTGTAACACAAAATCGTCTCAACTCCTGAAGAATCCAATTGAAAAAACTTGAACACGAAGTCCTCCTGGAGACTAAACTTGAACCTGAAATGCAACCAGAATATAAACAGTACAGATATCTGGGAGGGGCTATGGATTGATCGGCTATGATTAATGGAAAGAAAATTATCAGGTATGATACATAATTTTACCTTCCATATCATCATGCCGATCAATCCATAGACTGGTGGGATGTACCGAAGCAGTACTCACCCAGGGCGGGACATAGAAATCCGTGACCGCAACACCGAAGCTCCAAACCGGGCCTCCGCCCGAGCAGCCACAGTCAAGCGGTAATGTCTGGAGAAGGTATGAGCCGATGCCCAAGTTGCCGCCCTACAAATCTCTTCCAAGGAGACGGACCCGGCCTCTGCCATCGAGGCCGCCTGTGCTCTAGTGGAGTGAGCCTTCAGCTGGATAGGCGGCACTTACCCCGCGGCCACATAAGCCGTTGCAATGGTTTCCTTGACCCATCGTGCCACTGTAGGCTTGGCAGCCTGCAGACCCTTATGAGGACCTGCGAACAGCACAAACAGATGATCCGACTTCCGGAATCATTGGTCACTTCCAAGTATCTGATGATGACTCGTCTCACATCTAGATATTTGAGAGCAGAGTACTCCTCTGGGTAGTCCTCCCTACGAAAGGAGGATAGACAGAGCTGCTGATTCACATGGAAGCGAGAAACAATCTTGGGCAGGAAGGAAGGCACTGTGCGAATAGACACTCCTGCCTCAGTGAACTGCAGAAAGGGCTCCCGACATGATAGTGCCTGGAGCTCGGAAACTCTTCTGGCTGAAGTGATAGCCACCAAAAAGACTGCTTTCAACGTCAGGTCTTTCAGAGATGCCCTCGACAAGGGTTCACAAGGTGGCTTCTGCAGGGCTCTTAGCACCAGATTGAGATTCCACGCAGGTACCACTGAGTGCAGAGGAGGGCGCAGGTGATTAACTCCCTTGAGAAAGCGTACCACCTCTGGCTGCGAGGCCAGGGAAGCACCCTTCAGGTGACCCCTGAAGCAAGCAAGAGCCGCTACCTGGACCTTAAGGGAACTGAGCGACAGGCCTTTTTCCAGACCTTCTTGCAGGAACGCCAATACTGAAGCAATTGGAGCAGTGAAGGGAGAAAGTGAGCCTGCCTCACACCACGATGCAAAGGTACGCCAAACCCTGGCGTAAGCAGTAGAAGTAGAGCGCTTCCTCGCTCTCAGCATAGTGGCGATGACCTTGTCTGAGAAGCCCTTCTTCCTCAGACGCTGCCGCTCAATAGCCAGGCCGAAGACCAAAGGGGGAGGGATCCTCCATTACCACGGGACCCTGATGCAACAGGCCCCGCTCCGCTGGCAGCTGCAAAGGGCCGTCCACTGAGAGCCTGATCAAGTCCGGATACCAGGGACTTCTGGGCCAATCCGGACTCACCAGGATTATCTGGCCTGGATGCTTTGCCACCCGGCCTAGCACCCTGCCCAACATGGGCCAAGGCGGGAACACATAGAGAAGCTCCTGTGTCGGCCACTGTTGGAGAAGAGCATCTACTCCCAGAGATCGAGGGTCCCGTCCTCTGCTGAAAAAGCGCGGCACTTGGCAATTGGCTGATGACGCCATCAGATCTAGGCTCGGCTGGCCCCAGCGCTTCGTGATGTCCAAGAAGGCCTGAGCAGTATTCATGACTCCCGCAATGTGGGCCGCTGACAGCTGTTCCAGGTTTGCTTCCGCCCACAGGCATAGCTTCATGGCCTCCTTGGCTAGAGGGGCGCTCATGGTACCTCCCTGGCGATTGACATAGGCCACAGCCGTGGCATCGTCTGACCGGACCCGTACTGGCTTCAGCGCCAGGACCGGGAGAAACTCCAAAGGCGCCAACCGAATGGCTCTAAGTTCCAGGAGGTTAATAGACCACTTTGCCTCTGTGGGGGACCAGAGCCCCTGCGCTGTCCTTCCCAAGTAGTGGGCTCCCCAGCCCGTCAAAGAGGCGTCCGCCGTGACGACAACCCACTCCGGGGTCATAAGAGGCACTCCTGCGGACAGCTTGTCTGGCCTCAGCCACCAGCTCAGCACCTTGCGCACCGCCGGATCCAAGGGAAGGCACACAGCGTAATCCTCCGAAGCTGGAGTCCATCGCTGCAGCAGAGAGAGCTGTATAGGTCTCATATGGGCCCTGGCCCAGGGCACTACTTCCATCGTGGCTGTCATAGAGCCCAACAGCTGCACATAGTCCCAAGCCCGAAGAGGAGAGGCTGCTAGGAACTTGTCCACTTGGGAGTCGAATCGAATCGAACTCCCAGATACTCCAGGGACTGAGTCGGGCGCAGCTGGCTTTTCTCCCAGTTGATGATCCACCCCAGGGAGCTCAAAAGAGCAATCACCTGGTCTGAAGCTCTGCCGCACTCTGCATAAGAGGGGGCTCGGATCAACCAGTCGTCCAGATAAGGATGGACTTGTACTCCTTTCTTGCGAAGGAAGGCCGCGATGACCACTGTTACTTTGGAGAAGGTCCGCGGAGCAGTAGCCAACCCGAACGGGAGGGCTCTGAACTGGAATTGTCGGCTCAGAACTGCAAAACGCAGAAAGCGTTGATGAGGAGGCCAGATGGGAATATGCAAGTAAGCTTCCTTGAAGGCCAAGGATGCCAGGAACTCCCCTGCCTGCACTGCCGCTATAACAGAGCGGAGAGTCTCAATCCGGAACTGCCGAACTTACAAGGCCCGATTGACCCCTTTGAGGTCGAGGATAGGCCGGACAGAACCTCCTTTCTTTGGTACCTCAAAGTAAATGGAGTAACGTCCCTTGCCAAGCTGATCTTCTGGCACCGGAACGACCGCACCCAGGCGGATCAGATTGTCCAGGGTCTGCTGCACTGCCACAGCTTTGACCGGAGACTTGCAGGGAGAGTGCACAAACCCGTCTCTTAAGGGTCGGCAGAACTCTAGCTTGTAGCCATCTCTGATGACTTCCAGCACCCAAGCGACTGAAGTTACCCTGGTCCACTCGCCCAGAAACGAGGATAGGCGTCCTCCAATCTGCTCTGGGCCATGGACCAGCGCCCTGTCATTGGGTACGAGACCATGGGGGAGGACCGGAGGAGGCACCTCCGGGACGGCGGTCTCTGCAAAAGGAATGCTGCTTGGGGGAGAAGTTCCTTATGAAGGAAAAGGGGGCAGAGGAGCCCGACTTGCCCGGGCGATACCGACGGGCTTCCTGAAACCGCCCTTTGGAGGAACTGGGGCGGGCACCACTGGCCCGAGCCCTGACCTCCGGTAACCTCTTGCCCTTAGACGTGCCGAGATCGGTCACAATCTTGTCCAGCTCGACCCCAAAGAACAGCATGCCTTTAAAAGGCAACTTAGCCAGGTGAGACTGAGGGGCGTGGACAACAGACCAATGCTTTAGCCAAAGCCACCGCCGTGCAGAGACTGTCTGAGCTATACCTTTAGCCGAGGCTCTCAAGACATCATACAGCAAGTCTGCCAAGTAGGCCAAGCCCGATTCCAGGGCTGGCCAATCAGCCCTCAAGGAAGGATCCGAGGGGGAAGCCCGCTGCACCAGCTTCAGGCACGCCCTGGCCACATAGGAGCCGCAAATTGAGGCCTGCAAACTTAAAGCAGCCGCCTCGAAGGACGACTTTAAAGCCGCCTCCAATCTCCTGTCTTGGGCGTCCTTTAGGGCCATGCCACCTTCCACCGGCAACGCCGTTTTCTTAGTCACCGCAGTGATTAAAGAATCCACGGTAGGCCCAAGAAAGGCCTCCCATTCACAGTCAGGCAGAGGATAGAGGCGGGACAAAGCCCTAGCCACTTTAAGGCTCGCTTCTGGGAAATCCCAATGAGCCGAAATCAAGGTGTGCATGGCTTCATGCACGTGGAAGGTTCTAGGCGGGCGCTTCGTCCCCAGCATAATGGCAGAGCCAACAGAGGCTGAGGGAGAGACGTCCTCCGGAGAGGAAATCTTCAAAATGCTCATGGCCTGCACAAACAGGTTGGCCAAATCCTCTGAGCGAAAGATCCATGCTGCAGAGGGGTCATCCGCTCCATCCGAGCGGGAATCCGTCTCCTCCAAGGAATCCCCAAAGGACCGTTGGGAGAACTCAGATACGCTGCCCTCATCTACATCAGAGGAGACAGAGTCCTCTAGGGCCTGGAAGTCCACCCGAGGGCATTTGCTTCCAGAGGCCTCAACCCCTTGATCAGAGGGGGGAGCCGGGGCAGCGTTTAACCTAAGAAAAGCCTGATGCAGCAGCAAAATGAGCTCAGGGGAGAACCCCCTAGACTGTGCACTTCTGCTGCCTGGGCCATGGCCTTAGACGCACCCTCAACCGGCGCTCGCAAGAGCGGGGGGGGGGGAAACATGCTGCGCATCCAAAATGGCATCTGGCGCGAAACTCCGAGGAGCCGCTCGGAAAGAACGGCGCTTAACTTTCGCCGCTTTCTTGCCGTCGCCCGAATCAAGGGCGACCATAGCATTAACGTCTCCCACCTCGAGGGCGGCCCAAGAAGAAGCCGTCCGAGCAGAGTGGCTGGCCAAAATGGGGGGGGGGCAGCAGCGGGGGATGGGCGCTTATGGCGGGAAAAAAACGCCGCACCGGAGGAAGAACCGGGACACTGACCGGACTCCAAACTGACGCCCAAACAAAGGCGAGTCAGGCTTTGAAACCCCCGCATCCCCGCTAGACGCACACACACGGTCCGGGGAGCGAATCTTCGCGCCCTCGCCCTCCGACGTCATAAGCCACGTGGAGACCGAACGGGGAACCCCCTGCCTGCTATAAAAGGTAAAATAACCTGCTTTTCGCTCCGAGCTGAAACAAACTGGTGTCCCAGTGAGAAGCTGCAATAAACGCCGATATAAACGTTGAAATAAACGCCCTTAAAGGACGTTCAAATTTTTTTTTTTTTTTTTTAACGGAGCAAGTGGGAGGGGGGAGAAAAGGAGGGACCTGGCACCACCAGGTTTGCACTTGCTCAAGAAGAGCCCTCAACCCCAGGCACTCAACAAAACCTAAGAATTAGGCTTGGAGACCTAGCCAGAGCTGCTGCTGTGTGTGACCACCACCTGCTGAGATAGAGAACATACTGGGGAGTTTCCGGCAGCACATGACCACATATAGGGAGGCAAAAGGATTGCTCTCTATCTCCACCTGCTGGTAGATGGACACAACCCACCAGTCTATGGATTGATCGGCATGATGATATGGAACTCCAGATATTCAATGCTGCGACATGTACGGCTCTCAACGCTGAATATCAATGGTATGTGCGCTGACCAGGAAGTTAACCGGCCAGCAGTCGATATTCAGACCAGTATCCCAAATGGTATGGGATTTGCATTGCAAACCGTACAAGGAGAGACTTGCTGACCTGAACATGTATACCTTGGAGGAAAGGAGAAACAGAGGTGACATGATACAGACGTTCCAATATTTGAAAGGTATTAATCCGCAAATGAACCTTTTTCGGAGACGGGAAGGCAGTAGAACTAAAGGACATGAATTGAGGTTGAAGGGGGGCAAACTCAGGACTAATGTCGGGAAGTATTTTTTCACGGAGAGGGTGGTGGATATGTGGAATGCCCTCCCACGGGAGGTGGTGGAGATGAAAACGGTAATGGAATTCAAACATGCGTGGGATAAACAGAAAGGAATCCTGTTTAGAAGGAATGGTTCAGTGAAATCTTAGCGGAGATTGGGTGGCGATGCTGGTAATTGGGAAACAAAATGGGAGCTGGGCAGACTTCTACGGTCTATGCCCTGATTGGGACTGAATAGATAGGGATGGGCTGGAGTGTAAATTTTAAGGGGCTTCGACGTAGCTTCAGAATTTAGTACAAGAACAGTGCTGGGCAGACTTCTACAGTCGGTGCCCTGAGAAAGGCAAGGACAAATCAAACTCAGGTATACATATAAAGTATCACATACCATGTAAAAGAAGAGTTTATCTTGTTGGGCAGACTGGATGGACTGTACAGATCTTTATCTGCTGTCATTTACTAAGTTACTATGGTGAACTTGGCAGATAAAGTTAGGACGACCTTTTTGCTGTTTTAACTTTATGTGCTCACTTAGGGTCCCTTTTACAAAGTTGCCGCACACCAATTTGGGTCTACCACCGGAGCCTGGCAGTAGTGCCCGCCCCTCAATGTGCGCCATTTCCAGCGCATCAGAGGCATTCTTTTTGTTGCACGGGGGGCTTACCCATTAGTAATCGGGCAATATGTGTGCTGCCCAGATATCGCCAAGTAAGCACAAGAGAACTTACCGCCTCCTAAATAGTATGTGCTCCTCCAGGAAACGGCCACTTGGCAATTACTTCACTTACTGCACGGCCATTTCTGAGCCCAGCTGCGAATTTCCCTTTTACTGTGCGGCGGTAAAAGGGGACCTCATCATGTGGCAAACCCACGGGCCGATGCCACTCCAGGGCCCCTTTTACCGCCACTTGGTAGTTCTATAGTTATACTTTATTTGGGTTTGCTATACCGCTATTAACTAACTTGCAGATCACTGCAGTGCAGAATTCTAAAAACAAAGAAAAGAACTACAAAAATCCACAGGACAGTGTTCAGTGATACTAGTAATTCAAGAAGCAATCACACATACAGTAAAAGGCAGGGGAAAGAGGAAACAAGGGGATATTGCAGGAACTGGATAGGAAACGGTAAAGTCTTATGTGCAATTAAATGTTTATTTATTTATTTATTACATTTGTATCCCACATTTTCCCGCATAGCAGTAGGCTCAATGTGGCTTACAGGTTCCGGAGAGGAGAGTACCAACTCCAGAAATATATACAGAGTGGCAGTGGCGTTCCTAGGGGGGGTGGTGGGTGCGGTCCGCCCCGGGTGCACGCTGCTAGGGGGGTGCCGCGCACCTGTGGGCGACGCTCGTTCCGTCCTCCCTCTGCCCCGGAACAGGTTACTTCCTGTTCTGGGGCAGAGGGAGCATGGAACGAGTGACGCAGACAGGCGCGCGGCACCCCCCCCCCCCCAGCAGGTAAAAATGCACCTGGGGGGTGTCATTTCGCCAGGGGGAGGTGTCGTTTCGTCGGGGGGGGGGGGGGGGCGCATTGGCGATCCGCCCCGGGTGTCAGCCGGACTAGGAACGCCACTGCAGAGTGGAAAATAGAGTAACAGTAGATGCAAGGAAGCTGGTAAGGTTCCGGAAAAGAGAATACGACTCTGGTATGAATATATAGTAGCATTATAGAAAGAAGTAATCCCATTGAGGCTGATAAGTCTCCGGGGATGGGGCTACAGCTTCTAGTGAGCAATACAGAGTAGGATAAGGGTAGAAGTACACTTAATTATAACTGGAGTGGTAAAATTTGTACAGTTTGAAGTAATAGGATTATGTGGAAGGGGTAATGTTTGCTGAAACAGCCAAGTTTTGAGCAGTTTTGACTTTTTTAAATGACAGTTCGAATGGATTGAGAGAGGAATAGAGTTCCAGAGGAAAGGGGCAGCAAAGAAGAAAGTCCAATGATGAGTAGACTCCAGTTGTGTAGAATGTGCACTAAGGAGATATAATCAGTGGTTGTTTGTAGAACAAAGAAAGCTGTTCAGGGGAATAAGGAATAGTAAGGTTAGAGAGATACAGGGGCGGGGGGTGGGGGTGGGGGTGTCCCAACCGATAAGCTTTAAAGACGAGTGTGAGAGTCTTAAAAATGATCTGTTCATCAACTGGGAGCCAATGCGATTTGAGAAAGGACAGACGTGATCATATTTTTGGCCATGGTGAAGCAACTTGAGCACAGTATTTTCGAGAGTCTGGAGTTTCTTAAGAAGTAAACGAGAGCAGCCAAGGTAGATGATATTACAATAATCTGGCCTGGGGTGATGCAGAGAGAGAGGATCAAAGCATGAAAAGTGTCATGATCAAAGAATCTACGAACCAAGCGAAGTTGGCGAAAGAGGTTCTGAGCCTGCTAACGGACTGTATATCGCCACTAACCGGCTGAGTGCTAGTTCTACCCAGCTCCACCCCAGACTGTCTGTAACGTAGCCAGTTAGGGCTAAGTGCCGCCGAATATCTGGTGATCAGCCAGCTTAGTGGGGTTTAATCAGGCAAGAGCCTGTCCTACTCAGACCCTTTTGAATATTGACCCTCTGTATATATGGGTGTAAATTATGCATTAACATTTTACACCAGCTCTTCAGCAGATGTAATGTCCTTGCCTTGAAGGGAGGTGCTCTTGCTGATGGAGTTACCTACTAATGTCTAAAGTCACATAGGTGCCTACAAGTCTTTATAAACCAGCACCAAAATATCCCCCCCCCCCCCGTTTACTAAGCTGCGTGGCAATGCCGACACAACCCATTCAAAGTGACTGGGCTGTGTTGGCATTAGCACACGGCAGCCACCAGTGCGGCTTAGTAAAGAGGAGGGTAAGTGTCCTTCCTGTTCTTTTAACCTAGACACCCTGTTATAAAATGAACTCCACAGTGATATTTTACAGATGTGACAGCCTCAGATTTCCTAAGGGGCCCTTTTTTACTAAAGCACAGGAAAAAGTACCCTGCGGCAGTGCAACCGCGTCTTTTGGGTGCGTGCCGGGCCATTTTGCTGCATCCTGGAAAAAGGGCCTTTTTTTAAAGGGGCCAGAAAATGGACGTGCGGCAAAATAAAAACCAGCGTGCGTCCATTTTCGGCCTGAGACCTTACCGCCACCCATTGACTTAGCAGTAAGGTCTCACGTGCTACCCGGGCGGTAGGCATGCAGCGCGTTTACCACCGGGTAAGCGTCACATGGTAGAAAATATTTTCTATTGCGTGTTTTCAGTGCACGCCAAATATCAGAATTACCGCCCGGGGCACGTGGTAGCCAGGCGGTAATGATGATTTGGCGTATGCTGGGTGCGTGTAGACCCTTACGCACCTTTGCAAAAGGACCCCTCAGTTGGTAGAAGCAGCATCATGAGAGACTGCTATAGAGTAGCATCTACCAAAAAGATCCCATAAATAGCAGTGAGTTGAAATATCTCTCTATATAAAACGCACCTTCAACGTTCTAATGAAGCCGGAAGGACGCCTGAAACCGGAAGATGTAGTTGTGTAGATCACTTTTTGCCCATGAGGGTCTGCCCCGCCCTCACGTCACAACGTGATGACATCGAGGGTGGAGCACTGACACCGAATCACATTGCTCACCCGTCGCTATGACACGAAACGTAACGTCAGATGCAGCACGGACGACGACGACCATGAAAAAAGTAAGGTGTATCAGCAGCTGCTGGAACTCGGAGGGAAGCGGAAGGACCCTGGAAATCGGAGGGAGGGGGGACCCTGGAACTGGGAGGGAGGAGGAGGGGGGACCCTGGAACTTGGAGAGAGGGAGGGAGGGAGGGGGACACTGGAACTTGGAGGGACGGAGGGAGGGGGGACCCTGGAACTTGGAGGGAAGGGGGACCCTGGAACTTGGAGGGAAGGGGGACCCTGGAACTTAGAGGGAGGGAAGGGGGACCCTGCAACTTGGAGGGAGGAAGGGAGGGAGAGGAAACCCTGGAACTTGCACGGAAGGGGGACCCTAGAACTTGGAGGGAGGGGACACCCTGGAACTGGGAGGGAGGGGACGACTCTGGAACTCAAATGGAGGGAGGCAGGGAGTGGGGCCACGGCCCTGCAACTCGGAGGGAGGGAGGGTGAGAACACATTTAGCCTAACAATCCATTTCAAAATATTACTTGCAGAAAGGCAATACCTTGCTAGCGCCCGTTTCATTGGTTTCAGAAACGGGCCTTTTATCCTAGTTTCTTTAGAAACAGTATTGAGCCCTGATCTACTGCAGATATTTCTTTTAATTTCTTATGTACTGCCTGCAAGCCTGAGGGTTATTGAAATGGTGCTGACTATTCAGGTATAGCAGGTATTTTTCTGTCCCTGGAGGGCTTCCAATCTGAGTTTGTAGCTGAAGCAATGGGGGGGGGGGGGGGGGGGGGAGAGGGTAAATGATTTGCCCGAGCTCACAAGGAGCTGCAGATGGATTTGAACTGGGTTACTCTGGTTCTCAGCCTGTAACTGCCATAGGAACCTGAGTGTGGAGTTCCCCAGGGATCCCTCTCTCACCAACATTATTCAACCTAATGACGACACCTCTAGCCAAACTACTAGCCAATCAAAACCACAACCCCTACATTTATGCAGATGACGTCACAATTTACATCCCATTCAAACATGATCTAAATGAAATCACCAACGAGATCAACCAAAGCCTCCAAACAATGCACACTTGGGCAGATGCATTCCAACTAAAACTTAACGCAGAAAAAACACAATGTCTTGTACTCACCTCACAACACAACACAAAAAACTTCACCACCATAATCACACCATACTGCTCCCTCCCTGTCTCACAAAACTTGAAAATTCTTGGAGTCACCCTTGATTGAAACCTCACTCTTGATACCCACATGAAAAACATGTGGAAACTCAAAAGAGTAAAACCTTTCTTCCCGAGATACATCTTCCGTATCCTGGTACAGTCAATGGTAATAAGTCATCTGGACTACTGCAATGCACTGTACACCGGGTGCAAAGAACAGACAATAAACTACTACTACTACTATTTAGCATTTCTATAGCGCTACAAGGCATACGCAGCGCTGCACAAACATTGAAGAAAGACAGTCCCTGCTCAAAGAGCTTACAATCTAATATCTAACAATAAATCTAATATCTAACAATAAATCTAACAATCTAACAATAAAAAAAACTCCAAACTGCCCAGAATACGGCCGCCAGACTCATATTTGGAAAAACTATATAAGAAAGTGCAAAACCCCTAAGAGAGAAACTTCACTGGCTCCCACTTAAGGCACGCAGTGCGTTCAAGATCTGTACGATTGTAGACAAAATCATCCACGCAGGTGCCCCTATCTACATGCTAAACCTCGTAGACCTACCTCCCAGAAAAGCCACAAGATCATCCCGCAAATTTCACAACTTGCACTATCCCAGCTGGAAAGGACTTAAATACAAGCTGATGCATGCCTCTCCCTTCTCTTACATGAGCACGCAGTTATGGAATGCATTACCATTTACCAACAGACTTGAAAGCAACCAACGAAACAACTATCTTTCGAAAATCTCTGAAGACATTCTTCTTCAACAAGGCCTACAATGAGAACCTACAGCCTCACTAAGTCACCTCACCAACCCACTCAATTATGAACGCTTACCTTCTATAACTACCCTAATCACTCTCTTCCTTCCTCTTTTTCCCCTTCCTAATCACTACACATTACTAACTGAATCCGATCTGATATCCTGAAATGACAATGTTAACAAATCTATGTAAGCAGCCACATTGAGCCTGCAAATAGGTGGGGGAATGTGGGATACAAATGCAATAAATAATGATAATAATAAATAATAACCATGAGGTTGGAAATGCCTTTCATGGAACCGCGTATCTTAAGTATTACAGCACCACTGCCGACAAGAGACAACTGATGACTGCGGAGAGGTAAGGTAGCAAAAATCGTAAATTAAAAAAACAAAACAGAAACGATTCTTGTTCCTGTTATATCCCATCCAAGCCACAAGAGAGTGCTGAAGCCACTTCCGTCCATTGTTAACACTGCCAGAGTGCCAGTTCCTTTCAGAGCTCTGTCGAGCGGGAGTGGGGGAGAGAGAGAGAGAGAGAGAGACCTCCCCCACCAAGTAGGAAGGAAGGGAGAGATGCATGCTGGATATGCAAACTGCATATGCAAACTTCCTCGTCATCGCCGTGGCAGAGGGAGTTGCAGCTGGGACCAGCAGACAAGGGCATACTCCGAATGCTTGCTTGTGACTTTCGCTGTTCTCCGTTGCTTATCGCAGGCCAATATATAAACAGAGGAAAATCTTGCCTGTTTCCTTCTAGCCTGGAAGAGAGGCCACTGCGTATATAAAGGAACTGCAGCCAGCAACCTGAGCAACCTCAGTCTTAGCTCAGGAGGAGATGGCAGTGGTGGTCGCTTTCCTGGCATTCTGTGCCCTGCTGGGCTTCCCTGCTTTCCAGGCAGCAATGGTGCTGCCCGGCAACAACATCTGGAAGCTGACCCAGGTAAGCAGAGCAGCTGGCAGTGCCTTCAGACAGCTGAAACGTGTGGGGGGGATACCTAGATCGTGACAATTTCACCATGCCAGGGCAGCAGCTGAAGATAAGGGTGCCCCCCTCCGACCTTCTCATTTGGGCTTATTTGATGACAGACTGATTGAAAAAGGTAGTGTGATGCTTCCCCTGATTTGAGGTTTGTTCTGGTCCCGTCCAGGTTCGCCTGGCAAGGGTTGATCCAGGCCTCAGTTTGTCCTACTGCATGCAGGGACTTGCAATCTTGCTTCTTTTAGGGAATGCAATTGGGAAATTAGAAATACAAGTTCTTGCCTGTATTAAGTTGAACCTAGATCTGCAGTGATCTGGTAACTCCGTGGTCGAGCAGTGTAGAATGGATACTGGGTCAGATCATCAGACATTTTGGGAGGGAAGCACACGTTTTCATTTAGGTGTGTATTCTAGCTGACAGGGAAAAGGCAGGCACACAGTTTAAGTGTCTCACTACTGAATCTTCACAACACTGTACAATAGTGTGAGGTGTTCAGGTAAGATAAGTTCCCTTCCCCAAAGGGCTTACAATCCATGCAGTAATTTCTAAAGGATTTTTGGGCTTAACAGTGCCAAGAAGGCATGTACTTTCAAGCAACCCTGGAAGATTGGAGGGTGGCCAATGTAACACTGATTTTTAAAAAAGATTCCAGGGGAGATCCGGGAAATTATAGACCGGTGAGTCTGACGTCGGTAACTGGGAAAATGGTAGAGGCTATTATTAAAAACAAAATTACAGAGCACATCCGAGGACATGGATTACTGAGACCGAGTTAGCACGGCTTTTGTGTGGGGAAATCTTGCCTGACCAATTTACTTCAATTCTTTGAAGGAGTAAACAAACATGTGGACAAAGGGGAGCCGGTTGATATTGTGTATCTGGATTTTCAAAAGGCGTTTGACAAGGTACCTCATGAAAGGCTACAGAGGAAATTGGAGGGTCATGGGATAGGAGGAAAAGTCCTATTGTGGATTAAAAACTGGTTGAAGGATAGGAAACAGAGAGTGGGGTTAAATGGGCAGTATTCACAGTGGAGAAGGGTAGTTAGTGGGGTTCCTCAGGGGTCTGTGCTAGGACCGCTGCTTTTTAATATATTTATAAATGATTTAGAGATGGGAGTAACTAGCAAGGTAATTAAATTTGCTGATGACACAAAGTTATTCAAAGTCGTTAACTCGCGACAGGATTGTGAAAAATTACAGAAGGACCTTACGAGACTGGGCGGCTAAATGGCAGATGACGTTTAATGTGAGCAAGTGCAAGGTGATGCATGTGGGAAAAAAGAACCCGAATTATAGCTACGTCATGCAAGGTTCCACGTTAGGAGTTACAGACCAAGAAAGGGATCTGGGTGTCTTTGTCGATAATACACTGAAACCTTCTGCTCAGTGTGCTGCTGCGGCTCGGAAAGCGAATAGAATGTTGGGTATTATTAGGAAAGGTATGGAAAACAGGTGTGAGGATGTTATAATGCCGTTATATCGCTCCATGGTGCGACTGCACCTTGAGTATTGTGTCCAATTCTGGTCCCCGCATCTCAAGAAAGATATAGTGGAATGGGAAAAGGTGCAGCGAAGGGCGACTAAAATGATAGCGGGGATGGGACGACTTCCCTATGAAGAAAGACTAAGGAGGCTAGGGCTTTTCAGCTTGGAGAAGAGACAGCTGAGGGGAGATATGATAGAGGTATATAAAATAATGAGTGGAGTGGAACAGGTGGATGTGAAGCGTCTGTTCACGCTTTCCAAACATACTAGGACTAGGGGGCATGCGATGAAACTACAGTGTAGTAAATTTAAAACAAATCGGAGAAACTTTTTCTTCACCCAACGCGGAATTAAACTCTGGAATTCGTTGCCGGAGAACGTGGTGAAGGCGGTTAGCTTGACAGAGTTTAAAAAGGGGTTAGACGGTTTCCTAAAGGACAAGTCCATAAACCGCTACTAAATGGATTTGGGAAAAATCCACAATTCCAGGAATAACATGTATAGAATGTTTGTACGTTTGGGAAGCTTGCCAGGTGCCCTTGGCCTGGATTGGCCGCTGTCGTGGACAGGATGCTGGGCTCGATGGACCTTTGGTCTTTTCCCAGTGTGGCATTACTTATGTACTTAGGTGTGTTCTGGGTTGGAGTTGATAAAATGTGCCTAAAGATTGTGCCAGCATTTACTGCTATTCTGGAAGTAAATGTCTACAGCTTCAATTTAGCAGCGGTTTCTATCTGATAACTACTAATATTTTATAAAGACACACGGGTGCCATTTTTCTTTATAATCCAGGTTCACTTACCCTCCACCCGTAGATGGTCTATTAAAAATGACCCTCTTTAGGACAGGGCAACAAGAGGTAAAAAGGGCAATTCTGTAAGTTGGTACCATGATGTAAGTGTCACAATGGTGCGTAACGGCTTCTGGGCACGTCTATGCTGTTGTATAATACTATCATAAAGCCAATTTGGTGTGCAAAAGTTAGCCAACATATGTCATGTCAGTGGCTGGTGTAAGATTCTTCTAGTTGTTAAAATTAAGAGCTCAAGCTCCCCTTCCTTCTTGGCTCCTTATTCTCCATCTTATCTTCCATTTTCTTTTTTATTGTGTATTATGAAGAATTTGTTTTGTAATTGTTTTTATGTGATTTTATGTATGTATTTTTGTTCGTCACCCTGTATAAGGGCGGGTTATAAGTAATAAATCCAATCCAATCACGTTCTCCTTGTTCATCATAACAGCATCTCCTGGTTATACCCTTATTCCGCCAAATTAGATATGATATCACGTGTCATTCTATTTTCTTAGTCCTTGGTCCCACTTTATGGAATGCCCTACCTCTTCATCTCAGACTGCAGACTTCCTTAGCAAAATTTAAATGTGATCTTAAAACATTTCTCTTTGAAGACGCTTTTATACTCTGCTAAGACTGGGGATTTGTTTTATGTAGACCTATGGTCTTATTTCTCATAATAAACTTCATGGGTTTTTTTAAATCAGTTTTTACTCCAAGGTTCTTAGATTCATTTTTTTATTGGTTCACCCCTATTTCCTGTCCTTTGGCATTCATTGTGATCTTTCTCTTTTTTTGTTTTCCTGAGGACACAGGAGCCTCATATTCCATTTTCCTGTCTGTGGGGGTGGTTCACGGCATGCAGGTGAGATGCCTGAGGCATGACCAGTGATGGCACTTGCCACTGCAAGGGGAGGTGGGGGAGGGGGGGAACACATTTTGGCATCTGAACAACACTGGAAAAAGCTCTTCCACCTGAGTTGCCCTCCAGTGGGATGTGGAATAATACTTTATTTATTTATTTATTTATATATTTATAATATTTCAAACCTTATTCACAAGATATATCTTGTACAAGAAACAGAGATATTATCTGAAATAACAAAAAAATATTCTAAAGTAAATATTCCTCTTTTCTTAGACCACTAATTTAGAGGGGGAGGTCAGTAAAGTTGAGGAGAACATATATCATATTAGTTCATAATAGGCAATAAGGCCTGGACCCAGACCACGGGCTATTTTACAATTACTTTACTCGACACTAGTCCCGAAAGTCATTTGGTAATTTTCTTTAAAGCAATAAAGCTTTTCAGCTGATCCGGTTCATAGAAAACATATTTGTTACCCACATATCTTATCATACATTTGCACGGGTATGCCAGTAAAAAACTGGCCCCCAGTGCTTTGTATCTTCTCTTAATGCAAGAAACTTTCTCCGTTTTTCCTGAGTTGCTCTTGTAACATCCGGATAAATCCAGATTCGTGCGCCCAAGAATTCTTTTAAAGCATTTTTAAAATAGAACTTCATTATTGAGTTCAAGTCTTGCTCGAAGACTAAAGAAACCAACAACGTAGAGCGAGTGTGGATTTCGGTTAAGGATTGCTCTAGGAATGCAGTCAAATTTTGTAATCCGGAAGCTTGTTGATTTGATTCTCTGGTTTTCTCTTTTCCTCCTCTCTCCTTTTTTGCGGTATTGGAAGATAGTAGATTTTGTTTATTGGGGGAATATGGTCAGAGGAGTAGTTGAGAATATCAGACAAATATTTTTTAAACAAGAGCACTCAGTTCTACCATTTTAGGAAAATTCAATATTCGCAAATTGAGCCGCCTGTTAAAGTTTTCAAGCTGATCGATTTTGTTATGGATAATAACTTTATCCTTAATCAGGCACTCAGTTGTAGTTTTTAGTGAACTTAGTTCTTGTTGGAAAAGTATTTTCTGGCTATCAGTATCTTGCTTGATTTTTTCTACAGAGTCAGACAAAAGATCAACTTTAATCACTAAAGAGGCAGTGTCCGAAGCAGCTTTTGTAATTGTCTTATTCAAATGCTGTAACATTATCCAAATGCTTCCTAGGGTTACCTCTGTGGGAGCTAATAGCTCCTGCTGTAAATCATCTGCAGGCTTCTCAGGCGAGGCTCCATCCCTTGAGGATTCCTCAGCCCCCCCCCCCCCCCCCTTCTGGAGACTTCTGAAAACTCTGCCTCACCTCTTGTGCTTGCAGGACACAGAGGAGGATTAAGATCTGGCGAGGAAAGAGTTGTTACTAGCCCCAGGGGCAGGGGCGTATCTGAACTGTGGCGGTAGGGGGGGCCAGGGCCAGAGTGAGGGGGCACATTATAGCCCCCCCCCCCCCGCCGCCGTCGCCATTGCCGATCCCCCTCCCCCCAGCCGCTGCCATTGCCAACCCTCCCCCTCTGTTGCTCGCCTACCTTCGCTGGCGGGGGACCCCAACCCCCGCCAGCCGAGGTCCGCGTCCTCCTGCCGCTGCCGGCTGCCTTTAAAAGAATTCCGTCAGCTGGCGGGGGACCCCCAACCCCCGCCAGCCAAGCCGAGGTCCTTTCATTTTTCCACTGAAGCTGGCGCCGAAAGTTTCTTTTGAGTCTGACGTCGCTGACGTCTGACGTAGCCACCCCTTTCCTTTTTGTATGAGGCATCTTTCAGAGAAAACTATTATGTATAAGATAGAAAAGGAAAAAAAATCCAGAGATCCTCGATGCATGCTAACAGGCAACATCCGCCATCTTGAAATGCCCCTCCCTCTTTCCTATTTTTAGGTACCACCCGTGGAATAATACTTTTAAACATTATTCTAAACTCTTAATCGAGCTTTGATAACACGCAGTGTGACTGGCTGTGGCATCCTCCTTCCTATGTTCTCCGCTGTTCCACAGTCACTTGTCACTAACAGAGGCTGGACCACCAAGCAGGTGCTACTGCATGAAATGACTAAGGAAGTTCTGGGAGGGGGCAGTAGATGCAGTGGCCCACTGTTTGGTTATATATATATATAGGTTTGTCTCTTCTTTCTAAAAAAAAAAAAAAAAAAAAAAAATATATATATATATATATATATTTTTTTTTTTTAGAAAGAAGAGACAAACCTAGAGATTTCAGTTCTTCTCAGCTCTTAGTTGTATATCACGTGTTTGCCAGAACTGAGAAAAACATTAGTTGAAAACTGAGTCAACAAGGCTGTGGTTAGGCCTGAGAGGAAGGGAGAACTGGGTGCAGCCAAGCTGAAAGCTTCCTAGACTCATGTACCCAGAAATGATAAAATTGACCTGAATACAGAGAAAGATCAAGAAAACAGCAGGGTAATCGATCTGCAAACTCCACCAAACTAAGCAGATACGTATGTGGAAAACAATATTTAATTGATATGGATCAATAAAAAATTAACATACGTATCTGCTTCGTTTGGTGTCCACTACAGAGAAAGATCATACACAGAGTCAGTGTGTTCCTTGCAGCTGGAGTATATCCAGAGCTATATTGGATGAAAACTTAAAAATCAGAAGCTCTGGATATACCCCCGATGCAAGAAATTGATGTTATTGGCTAAACACCAGAAAAATACCATTTCCCCTATGTTTATGAAAACTTGCTATACTGTCTTTCTCTATACACACAATAAAGCAGTTTAAAGATTAAATAAAATGAAAGAATGCCATTGATTGATAAGAAAGGGATAGCACAGCCAGAAAAGCCAAACAGAGCACAGCCAAGTCATACAGCTAAGAAAGAACACAGTGGCTCCTATCTTTGTCCACCCTGACCAGGGCCCATCCCATCCCCCTCCCTCCCCCCCCCCCCCCCCCACCAGTCTCAAAAGCCACTTCAAAAAAGCATGTTTTCAGAGCTGTCTTAAACATCCTGCATGAAGGTTCTGACCAAAGTGTCAAAGGAAGGGTCTGAGACCTTACTGCCAGCCATTGACTTTGCGGTAAGGTCTTTCGTGTTAACCGTGCAGTAATCGCCTACACGCATCAAGTTGGAGTTAACCGCCCGATTTTCGCCGCGAGCCAGAAAATAAAAATTATTTTCCGGTGTACGTTGCGGATGCACGTAAAAAATGGAATTACCACACGGGCCACACGGTAGCCGGGCGGTGACTCTGGTGTGCGTTGTGCGCATGTTGGCATCTACCTGGCATAGCAAAAGGGCTCCATAGTTTTCTAGGGTTAATTGTTGTTTTGCCTATAAATTTTGAGTATTAAGTAATTTTAGTTTTGGAAATCATATGTTTGTGTTCTCTTAGAAGCTGTTTCCAATTTATCCAATTATCTTTAGTTTTGGACCAAATTCTTTCATATCTTCTGCATGTTTGATTAATTTCTAAGAGATCTACATTGTACCAGGGAGATAACCTCAGATTAGGTCTGGATTTGGTTTTGATCAGTGCTATATTGTCTAGAACTATGCTACAGGTTTCATTTCATTTTAGAATAAAGTCAATGGATGGAGGAGAGGAAAATAGTTGACTAAATTGCTCATTTGACCAACAGTTTATAGGGTCAGATTTGCCTCTGGTTTGAAAGGTGTGAGAATCTTTTCTTCTTTTAAGATTAAATGTAGCTTCCATCCAATTTAATGTAAATGTGAGGTAGCTATGATCTGAGCAAGGAATCGGTAACAATTGTGGATTAAACACAGAAAAATTAAATGAGTCTCCAAATTTGGTTGCTAATATATCCAATTTATGATCTTTGATGAGGGAAGATTGGCCATTGAAGATTGAGAATTGCCACAGTTAGAGAAAGTCAAGAAATTGCTTGGTGTTATGATTATTAGGGTTGTCAGGGCAGTGGCGTACCTAGGGTAGTTGACACCCGGGGCCGGTCATTTTTTAACCCCCCCCCCCCCCCAAATCCAGTACTAGGCATGCCCAGAATACAAAACACTCAGGACCTATAGAGCAATTCTACCATACCATAAGCAGTCATTTCTACGAGTCACACAAGGAAAAGGAAAGCATCTTAAACACTACAGTGAGCACTAGAACATCAATTCACCTATTGTAAAACAAAACCAGACAGAATAGTACAGATCATAGATCCTGCACAGTCAATGCCAACTGAAAGCCATGTCTTTTTCACAAACACAGATACACCCTAATCCACTATACAATAAGTAATCATAAACTTTCTATTTAGACAAAAATTAAACTGAACCCCCAATGCCAGACTCTGCATACAATGCAACACCACAGAAACAGAAACTGTCCCCTAGTACTGTGCAAAATATAAAGACAGCAGATGTAAATTTGAAAAAAACTAACAAGTACCAATCACCACTTTACAAATTAACAAATAGAAATAAAACAAATATAGAAAGTAAAATAATACCATTTTATTGGACTAATACATTTAGCTTTCAGAGGCCAAAACCTCCGTCCTCGGGTCAGTACAGTATAGTGCTGTTACAGTATCCTATCCTGACCTGAGGAAGGGGGTTTTGTTCTCCGAAAGTTAGTCAAAATGTATTAAAATTAGTCCAATAAAAAGATTATCTTATTTACATGTTCTATTATAAACATTTAACACATCTACAATACTTTATCCTAAAGCAAAAAAAATAAAAAAATATATTTTATTTATAGTTTGTTGTCTCTGGTTTCTGCTTTCCTCATCTTCTTTTCACCGTCTTCCTTCCATCCAGCATCTGTCTTCACTCTCTCTCTCTCTCTCTGCCATCCAGTGTCTGCCCTCTCTGCCGTCCCTTCCATCCACTGCCTGCTCTTTCTCTCTGCCCCTTCAATCCACCATTTGCCCTCCCTCTCCCATCCATCCAGGGTCTGCCCTCCCTCTCGTTCCCCCTTCCATCTAGGATCTGTCCCCTCTCTCTCTCTGCCCCTTTTTTCAGCCCCCAGTTCCAGCCCCCTTCTCCCCTCTGAACACCCCCACCCCAGTCCCCATCTCCCCTCCCCTTCTCCTGTCTGAGACCCCCACCCCAGTCCTCTTCTCTCCTCTGAACACCCCCACCCCAGTCCCCTTCTCCCCTCCCCTTCCCTTTTCCCCTCTGAACACCCCCACCCCAGTCCCCTTCTCCCCTCTGAGATCCCCACCCCAGTCCCCTTCTCCTCTCCCCTTCCCCCGTCTGAGACCCCCACCCCAGTCCCCTTCTCCCCACCCCTTTCCCCCTCTGAACACCCCCACCCCAGTCCCCTTCTCCCCTCCCCTTCCCTTCTCCTCTCAGATCCCCACCCCAGTCCCCTTCTCCCCTCTGAACACCCCCACCCGAGTCCCTTTCGCCCCTCTCCTTCCCCACCTCAGTCCCGTTAAAACCGGCGAAGCAGCGTCGCAGGCAGCACCTTGTGCCCTGCTTGTAAAAAAAAAATCAAATCTCCTTCCTTCTCCTCGTCTTGACGTCTTGACGTCGACTCGGGCCTTCCAATCAATTTGATTGGAAGGCCCGAGTCGACGTCAAGACGAGGAGGAGAAGGAAGGAGATTTGATTTTTTTTTACAAGCAGGGCACGAGGCGCTGCCTGCGACGCTGCTTCGCCGGTTTTTTTAATGTGTGGCGCCGCGGGAACGGCCACGGGAGGCGGTGGGAGCGGAGCACCCCCCACCCACTGGCACCCGGGGCGGACCGCCCCCACCGCCCCCCCCTTGGTACACCACTGTGTCAGGGTAAGACTGACATCTCCCACCAACAAAATGTCATTATTGATGTCAAGCCTCGTAAGACTTGTTAACTCAACATCTTGAAGTATAACCTTGACACACCAGCACACACCTGAAGTCTCTGTTATTTTCTGAAGTTTCCTTTATTGAATAAGCACAGATCATTTACCGGTACTCACAGTCAGATGTTCAGAAGTGTGAACTCAGGGCACAGAGACTCCGTAATTCTGAGAGCTGTATCAGTGGTTGGAGGTAGAAATCTAAAGAGAGGCAGCTTTATTGCAGAGGTGAGAAAATAGTTGAACATTTAGAAGTGGCTCAGAGCTGGGTGACTGGAGAGTGCAATATCTCATTAGGAAGATATATGCAAGGTAAAAAACCAAGTTTGTTCCAAGGGGTGAAGCAGGACAAGTGCTGTCTGAAGCAAGATGGAGAATGCCTCATGGAGAGAGAGACAGGGAGGTCAAGAAGGCTCACACAGGCCCAGGGAGGAGGAGGTAAAGACCAGTGGGGACAGAGCCTGCCACCAGGTGGCAAGGGTGGTCCCAGAGGACAGCCCTCGATTGGAGGGAAAGGTCGTACCTGGCTGACCTCTCAGGACAGAGATAGTAAGAATGACCAGGAAATGATAACAGGTAGACAAAGGAGCCAAGCTTGGCTGAGAAAGAGAGGAGGTCTGGGCAGCAGCCCAAACCAGTGGTAACAGTTCTTATACAGACAGGCAAGTGTGGCTGCATTGCCTGTGAACTACATTGCACACAATGCATTGCTCACGTATCTTTGCAGTGGGAACTGCAGCAATGAAGATCCTTAGAAGTGAGAATGACAGTAAAGGCATTAAACACATTTTAGGGTCACATTATAAACTAATGCAAGGTTGTCAGAGGACAGAACAATTGACACAAGCAGTTACAATGAACTCATTGAACACTGCTTCCATTTGCTCCCAACTTCCAGGGGGCTGATATACTAATAATATTTGAAATGGCTTTGATAAGAAAGAATCTTTTAAAGAGATGGTTCCAATGCCTAATTGGAGAGTTTGCAATTTTTGTATAATTTTTTACATCAAAGAATGACTTGTAGATGATGGCTATGCCTCTTTTTCTTTTCTTAATTCTGGTGAGATGAAGAATTTTGTATCCCGGTGGGCAAATGTCTAGAGTTGCTGGATCATCCATCATTGGAAGCCAGGTTTCAACAAAAAAAGAAAAAGTTATGCAAATTGAGCCTCTTCTATCCAGTCTTGAATTATTTCAGTTTTATTTATGACAGAGTGAGCATTTAACTAATTGCCTCCTTTTGTAAAATCTCTTTGAACAATTCCTTCTATTTCTATTATTTCAATTATTAAAAGGTGACAAATTAGAGCTTACATGAGTTGCATGATGAAAATCTGATGTAGATAAGTCATGCCAAAGTCTGTTAGATGAGTGGATTATATACTGTCTTGGATTAATTATCGCTGGGATATAATAAAAGGTTTCAAAGGCTAAGGTAAAGTGTGGTATAACACAAGACAGTACGTGTGTTAACCAATGTTGTAGAATTCTGTGTAAATCCATTGCCACTGAGTGTGAATAAGAATGCAGTGGCTAAGCACTAAGGAGTGAAAAACTTACATGGTGTTTAGGAGATAATGTTTTCCCCCCCCCCCCCCCAAATCAGAAAACAACTAAGACAGAATACAATCGACTAAATGTCTTATTTTTTCAATAAAACATTGAAAGTATCCAAGCGCCACACAAAGGTGTTCCTTTTCTGGCCAATAATCAATTTCTAATCCACAGCAGGACATTGCTTCCTATCCCACGACTTTAATTTTCTCAGGAGTCTCTCATGAGGAACTTTGTCAAAAGCTTTCTGAAAATCTAGATACACTATATCAATCGGCTCACCTTTTTTCATATGTTTATTTACACCTTCAAAGAAATGAAACAAATTGGTGAGGCAAGACTTCCCTTGGCTGAACCCATGCCGACTCTGTCCCATTAAACCATGTTTTTCTATGTGTTCCGTAATTTTATTCTTTATAATAGTTTCCATTATTTTCCCTGGCACTGAAGTCGGGTTTACCGGTCTGTAATTTCCCGGATCACCCCTGGAGCCTTGTTAAAAAAAATCGGAATTAAATTGGCCACCCTGCAGACAGGTAGATCTTTTACATCTTCTTCCATAACGACCAAAGCAAGGAATTCATTCAATCTCTCCACTATGGCCTTGTTCTCCCTGAGTGCCCCTTTTGCTCCTTCATGATTTAACGCCCTCCAGACTTCTTCATGATTTAACGCCCTCCAGACTTCAGGATGATTTTGATGACAGGTTACAGATCAGCAATATCATGTTTGAGTTCTTTCAGTACCCTTGGGTGTTTGCCATCTGGTCCAGGTGATTTACCACTCTTTAACTTGTCAGTTTGACTCAGTACATCTTCCAGGTTCACTGAGATTTCTTTCCGTTCCTCCGCATCATCACCCTTGAAAACCATTTGCTTAAAAGGTAGATCTCTTACATCTTCTTCCATAATTACCAAAGTAAAGAATTCATTTAATCTCTCCACTATGGCCTTGTTCTCCCTAAGTGCCCCTTTTGCTCCTTCATGATTTAACGGTTCCATGAATTCCCTCACAGACTTTCTGCTTCTGATGTACCTGAAAAAGGTGTTACTATGAGATATTGTCTCCATGGCAAGTTTTTCTTCATATTCTATTTTATCCTTCTTTTTTAGTGCTTTGTATCTACTGTAGCTTGACACTGCTTATGTTGCTTCTTATGTTCTTCATTTGAATCATTTTTCCATTCTTTGAACGATACTCTTTTGGCTCTAATAGCCTTTTTCATTTCACCTTTTGAAGGATTTTGTATCCCGGTGGGCAAATGTCTAGGGTTGCTGGCTGTTGTTTGCTCAAAAGGGACAATGACTGGGCATCACAAACATTAAAACTAACCAAAAATCTGAATATCATCTGCATATATGTAGGGGATCAATCCTAGCACCTGAATCAAAACTGCCAGAGGTGCAATGAAGATGTTAAATAGTGTAGGTGCCAGCAAAAACTCCTGGGATACACTGCATGGAAGCCCTAAATATGTTCCTTGTAGTTCTGGGCCTGATATTCAGTGGTACTCTATGAATAGTGCCATTGAGTATCTTTAGACTGGCTTAACCCTCTCCAGATAGTGCCCAGGCAAGTCTGTGGGGAGACGGGACAAAGTGAGGGGTTATAACGGTCATATTCAGCCTCACTATCTGAATAACATAGGACAGCAAAAAGGCTGTCCTAAGTTATCTGATACCAGCGATGAATATCTGGACTTTATTTAAATGTTGTGGCCGGTGTGCAGTAAAGATAAGGGTAAAGAACTAGTCTGTGCTAAGGAACAATTATGATCACCTCTGGATCTCTTGCACTGGGTTTCGATGCTGAACCCTGGGTGCAGTTTTTCTGTTTAGCTGGAGCTGAGCTCACTGCATGTGACATGGGAACTCAGGCTTCTTCCATCATGTGTGCAATATTCCCAGTTATGAGAGATGCTAGGTATGCACAGGTCCAAGCTAGTGAAGGATACAGCAACAAAGTTGCAGGTCTGTGGTTTCCAAACCTGGTCTCTGTCCTGAGAAAGTACTTGCACAGACCTCACTGCACATACATTGTATAATAAGGAACAATATGTCTTTACCTCTTCTCACTGAGTGCTCAGAAAGCTTCAGTGGTATGAGTTCATCAGTGTACTGAGTTCATAGTTCTCTGCTATACTACTACTACTACAGAGTCCATAAGTAGCTTGGGGCACTTTTACTAAGCCGCAGTAAAAAGTGGCCTGCGGCAGTGTAGGCGCGTGTATTGGGCGCATACCGGGCCAGATTTTACCGCATCTACAAAAAAAGGGCTTTTTAAAAAAATGGAACGGGAAAAGGGCCTGCGGTAAAAATGAAACCGGCATGTGCCCAAATCCGGCCCGAGCCCTTAATGCCACCCAATGATCTAGCAGTAAAAGTTCACATGCTATGTGTGCGGTGACCAGTCGGCGCGCACCAATTGCCAATTTCCACCGGAACTGGCACGTATAGGAGGAAATAAATAATTCATCCACACATTATGGGCATGCGCCAAATCTGAAATTATCGCCAGGAGGGCCTGCTGGCCTGGTGGTAATCTCATTTGGGTGCAAGCTGCACGCGCGTAGAGCCTACCGCGGCTTAGTAAAAGGGCCCCTCGGTTATGTTCAGGCTGTCCTACAGGAGTTGAAAAAAAATTGTCCGTAGTGGAGTTTAAATTTTGACTGGTATATTCCTGTTTGTGCTTGGCTTTTCTTTAAAGCTCTCCCACCGCTTTACAGGTTTAGTCTACCTATCAGAAAGTGCACTGGGCATCCCAAGTGGGTCTTACAGTTCTTATTGGCTGTCATGTTCTGTGTTTCTCCTTCCCTGTAGGTCTCAAGCTTTTCATGGTCCAACTGTGAGGGAACATTTCCTGGAGAAATTCACAGCCTGTCACTGTCTCCTGACCCTGTCAATATTCCAGGTGACATAAAGGTGAAAGCAGAGGGTTCCACCACTGTGCCCCTAACCTCTCCCGTGAAAGTAAGTACAGTAAATGGGCTGCATCTGATCCTCAAAATCTCTGTAAAGTTTCTCAATTTTGGCATCTTCAACAACTCTTGAATTGTCAGAATTTAGGAATTGTTTTTCCATGATTGTGTTCGACTTTATGGACTTCACTCTGTTCATGCCCCCCAGACACCCGTGGAAATGGCAAGAGCTCTGGGAACAACCCTGTTTATTACATTAGCAGGTTAGTTTAATTTAGAGGTCAGTATGCAAAGGTATTTATACAGATAATGGCAGCCGGATAAATAATAATAATTATTTTTCTATTCCGCTGGCCATGGATATCAGTGGCAGTGTCCGGATAGTACCACTGGATATCCTTACAGGCCACATTAGCACTATCTGGATAGTGCTAGGGCTGGAGAATCATCAGGAAAGCAGCAATATTCAGACCAGATAACTACCCAGCTAAAGTTGGGCCAGAAAAATTACTTCCTAACTTTGGGGTCCTTTTATTAAACTACATTAAGTGGTGACGTGTGATTAATGTGGGGTAAAAGGCTTGCTGCAAAATGTGTTAAGTGTTTTGTGGTAATTTGCCAGTCAGCATACACTAATTGTAAGCTTTTTTTAAATTCTTTGGAGGGGGTGTGTCACAGGCATGGAAATGTTAACCAGCAAGCGCATTCATATTAGTGTGTGCTAACTGGACATTGCAGGGTTAATGCAGGAGCACTTAGCACCTGCTAAACAGGAGGCGTTATGTGTTCCAGTGTAAATATTTTTGCAGGTCTCGTGTGCTAATGGAAAAATTAGTGCTGGACCTGCAAAAAGAACAAGGCTCTATTTTAGGGTCAGGTTAAAAATGGGCTTAGGCCGAGGTAAAGCCCCACATTAAAATGGCACTGTCCACTTTCTAATGTGTTTTAGTAACAAGGCCCCCTTATTTGGTTAGTTAGCCATGTAGTAGAATCAATATTGCAGCAGGTCTGGATAGCTTTGACACTGACTACACTTCATGGGTATGCAGCACCGGCTGCAATCTACATATCAGAGCTAAATATCTGTGCTTTATTTAGCTGTCTTGGTCAGTGTTTAAAAACAGTGGGCTCCTTTTAGAAAGGCGTGCTGAAAAATGGCTTGTGGTAGTGTAGACCTGGGTTTTGGTCGTGAGCCGATCCATTTTTTAACGCGCCTGTAGAAAAAAGGCCTTTTTGAAATTTTTGCCGAAAATGGACATGCGGCAAAATTAAAATTGCCACACGTTCATTTTGGGTCTGAGACCTTACCACCAGCCATTGACCTAGCGGTAAAATCTCACATGGTAACTGGGCGGTAATGACCTACGGGTGCCAAATGCCACTTGGCAGACGTCCATTACATGCGCCCGAAAATAAAAATATTTTTCAGACACGCGTATCGGACGCGCACCAAAAGTGAAATTACTGCAAGAGCCACGCAGTAGTTGGGTGGTAACTCCATTTCTTGTTAAAACAAAACCGCAAATGTCCTTCCACACAATTCCTCTGTATAGGTTTACTACAAAATGTTAAAAAATTTGTTGGGTGCTTACTGCACAATGGAAAAATTGCAGTGTACTTCTGATGCGCTTCCTAGCAAAGCCACTCTTTGGAGAGGGACTTTTTCTCCTTATATTACATTACATTTGGGCTTACATCCTGGTAACTCCTATTCAGTTCTAAGTGGTTTACAAACATCTTAAAGGGTTGTAGAAATCAGAACATTCCTCTGAGAATTACAATGGATTGCTTTGAGGGTAAGTAGGATTCTAATTATAACACATACTTCCTTATTATAACACATATTTCCTAAATAAGAAAGTTTGTATCTACTTTCATAACATGAGATTATGATTGTGAAATAGAGAACATTCCAGCGAAGTCTCTACTTCTCTGTCTTCTCAATAGAAGAAGTGACAGGCTTGCTGGACGGGGGGTGTTACAAGATGGCCGCCTGATCACTGCCAGAGGAAACGAGAGGCTGCAAAAAATTTTTTCCTTTTAACAATATGCCACATACTAAGAGAAAGGGGGCGACGAAAAGCGTGATGCCGAAGGCTATGGCGTCGACCCCAGTGCAGCAATCTCTCGATAGATTCTGGCAGAATGTTCCACCACTGACCGGCACGGCGAGCCCGCTGTTGAGCCCCGACGGAGGAGCGTCGGCGTTCCTGGGCTGCGAGGTTTCCCTCACGCCGCCGGAGTTGGTCCCGCCTCCTTGCCCTGCCTCGTCTCGGGGGCCTGAGACCCCGTTGGATGCGGAAGGCGCTGCCAAGGGGATTTCGTTCGGCAAGGCTTCCCGAGGCTCAGACAGGGAGGACCTAAGGTCCCAGGAAGAACTGGGAGAGATTACCCTGATGGAGGTCTGGAAGGCAGTACAGGCGTTGACGTTAGCTGTTTCAAACTCAACAAAAGAGTTTGCTGCAATAGTGAGTAAAATTGAAAAATTTGATCAATCTTTGGAGAAAATTAAGAACGATGTGGATGCCCAAACACAAAAGACACATGAGGAATTGACTGGTGTAAAATCCTCAGTGACGGCCTTAATTAAGGATAAACAAATAATTCATAGGAAAATTGAGTCAATGGAGAATTATAATAGACGTTTGAATTTGAGACTTTTGAACTTTCCCATTTCTCCTTTATTGAAAGCGAGTGAGCTATTTTCAATGTATTTGAAGGATATCCTACAGTTACCAGAGTCAACCTTTCCTCCTTATACAAAAATATATTATTTACCTCAAAAGAAAATTTCATCTGCGGACTCTGTAGGATTGTTACAAGGGGAGGCTCAGAAACCTCAAAACCTAACTGCATTTCTTGAGGACTCAAACTTTGAAATTACAGACCGAGGAACATTGTTAGTTCAGTTTGTGTTTGAGAAAGATTTGAATCATGTGTTTAAGTTATATTTCAAGAATTCTGTTAAACTGTTTTATGGACAAAAAATTTGGATGTATCCTGATGTTTCGAAAGTAACTCAGGAGAGAAGGAGACAATTCTTGGATTTAAGAAAGAATGTTAAAGCTTTGGGAGCAACGTTCTTGTTAGCTTATCCCTGTAAGTGCAGAGTTAACTTCCAGGGAAATAAGTATGTTTTTTCTGAACCAAATCAGCTAAAAGTTTTTCTCCGAGGACAAGCAGGCTGCTTGTTCTCACTGATGGGTGACGTCCACGGCAGCCCCTCCAATCGGAATCTTCACTAGCAAAGTCCTTTGCTAGCCCTCGCGCGCCCGCGCGCACCGCGCATGCGCGGCCGTCTTCCCGCCCGAAACCGGCTCGAGCCGGCCAGTCTTCTTTTGTCCGCACTCGGTACGGTCGTATTTTTCGCCGTGTCGAGCCCCGGAGAGTCGACCTCGCGCGTCCATATTGTTGTACGTGTTTTTTCTTCGGAAAAGCTTTTCCTGTACTCGGGAAGTGCTCCGGAACCCCTCCACCGGGTTTCGTTTCAATCCTCCCCGTATTTCCAGCTTTTGGCCCCGATAAGTTTTCTTTCGTCGTCGGGGTAGGCCTCTTTTCGGCCTCGGTCGAGATTTTTCTCCCTCTACAGTTTTTGGTGCTCTTTTTCCGTCATTTCGGACTTTGATTTCGCCGGCGTGATTTTTCCGCCCATGACATCGAAGCCTTCCAGCGGCTTCAAGAAGTGCACCCAGTGCGCCCGGGTTATCTCGCTCACTGATCGACACTCGTCGTGTCTTCAGTGTCTGGGGGCCGAGCACCGCCCTCAGAACTGTAGTCTGTGTTCCCTGCTTCAAAGGCGGACTCAGGTAGCGAGACTAGCCCAGTGGAACGTTTTGTTCTCGGGCTCTTCGTCGGCATCGGCACCGGGATCTTCGAGTGCATCGACGTCGTCAGCGTCCAGACCATCTTCCTCGGCCGCCCTTGCATCGAGTGCATCGAGGCATCGGGCCCCTGCATCGGCGCCGAGACATCGGATAGCTGCATCGACGTCGGTGGTACCGGGACCTCGTCTGCTGATGTCGTCGGACGGTGGTGCATCGTCAGGAGTGCAGGTGAGGGCTGTCCATTCCCCTGCTGGTGGCGGTGAGCCTTCGGGTGGGTCTCCTCCCACCCTGAGGGCTCCTGCGGTACAGCCCCCCCGAGACCGACCTTCTTCGGCCTCGGCCCCGAGGAAGCGACGGATGGATTCTACGTCCTCCTCGTCGGTGCCGGGGAGCTCCGGTGACATGCTTCGGAAGAAGTCGAAGAAGCATCGACACCGGTCTCCTCCCCGCGTCGGCACCGAGAGCTCTGGGTCGCCGAGGGGTTCGGCACCCAGCAGGCATCGGCACCGAGAGGACCGCTCACCCTCTGTCCAGGAGGTGTCGATGCGCTCCACTCTGGACAGCCCGGAACAGCCTCCTCGCCCGGAACAGGTCCTGACGTCGACGCCTGCATCGACCTCACAGCCTTTCTCTGCAGCCGCTCTAAACGAGAGCCTCCGGGCCGTTCTCCCAGAGATTCTGGGAGAGCTGTTGCGCCCTACCCCTCCGGTACCGGCGGTGCTTGCGCTTCCGGTACCGTCGAGCGTGGCGCCGGCTGGCCCATCGCCCAGGTTGAGGTCCCCCGACGTCGGTACCGCGTGCGGTGCCGACCGCGGCCACCTCCCAGGAAGGCTCCCCGACTACGTCGGCGGAGGGAGCTTCGCCGATGCGGGCGAGGGAGTCTACCTCTCGACGCCCCATCGTGGACGTGGCTCCACTGAGTCGAGCAGGGCGAGGTTGCAGACACAGGTTCGTGAACTTGTGTCTGACACCGAGGGTGAGGCCTCGTGGGAGGAAGAGGAAGATCCTAGATATTTCTCTGACGAGGAGTCTGAGGGTCTTCCTTCTGATCCCACTCCCTCTCCTGAAAGACAGCTTTCTCCCCCGAGAGTCTGTCTTTTGCTTCCTTTGTCCGGGAGATGTCTACGGCCATCCCCTTCCCGGTGGTTGTGGAGGACGAGCCCAGGGCTGAAATGTTTGAGCTCCTGGACTATCCTTCTCCACCTAAGGAAGCGTCCACCGTTCCCTTGCACCATGTCCTAAAAAAGACATTGCTTGCGAACTGGACGAAACCCTTAACTAATCCCCACATTCCCAAGAAGATCGAGTCCCAGTACCGGATCCATGGGGACCCAGAGCTGATGCGCACTCAGTTGCCTCACGACTCTGGAGTTGTGGATTTGGCCCTAAAGAAGGCTAAGAGTTCTAGGGAACATGCTTCGGCGCCCCCGGGCAAGGACGCTAGAACCTTAGACTCCTTTGGGAGGAAGGCCTACCATTCCTCTATGCTCGTGTCCAAGATCCAGTCTTACCAGCTCTACACGAGCATACACATGCGGAACAATGTGCGGCAGTTGGCGGGCTTGGTTGATGCTCTTCCCCCTGAGCAAGCCAAGCCTTTTCAGGAGGTGGTCAGGCAGCTGAAGGCGTGCAGAAAATTCCTGGCCAGAGGAGTTTGACACTTTTGATGTTGCGTCCAGGGCCGCTGCTCAAGGTGTGGTGATGCGCAGACTCTCATGGCTGCGTGCCGCCGACCTGGAGAATAGAATCCAGCAGCGGATTGCGGACTCGCCTTGCCGTGCGGACAACATTTTTGGCGAAAAAGTCGAACAGGTGGTAGAGTCTCTCCACCAGCGGGACACCGCATTCGACAAATTCGCCCGCCGGCAGCCTTCAGCTTCTACCTCTACAGGTAGACGATTTTTCGGGGGAAGGAAGACTGTTCCCTACTCTTCTGGCAAGCGTAGGTACAATCCTCCTTCCCGACAGCCTGCGGCCCAGGCTAAGCCCCAGCGCGCTCGCTCTCAGCAGCGTGCGACTCAGCAAGGCCCCGCGGCTCCCCAGCAAAAGCAAGGGGCGAGCTTTTGACTGGCTCCAGCAGAGCATAGCCGACATCCAAGTGTCCGTGCCGGGCGACCTGCCAGTCGGAGGGAGGTTGAAAGCTTTTCACCAAAGGTGGCCTCTCATAACCTCCGATCAGTGGGTTCTGCAAATAGTCCGGCAGGGATACACCCTCAATTTGGCTTCAAAACCTCCAAATTGTCCACCGGGAGCTCAGTCTTACAGCTCCCAGCACAAGAGGGTACTTGCAGAGGAACTCTCCGCCCTTCTCAGCGCCAATGCGGTCGAGCCCGTGCCATCCGGGCAAGAAGGGCTGGGATTCTATTCCAGGTACTTCCTTGTGGAAAAGAAAACAGGGGGGATGCGTCCCATCCTAGACCTAAGGGCCCTGAACAAATATCTCGTAAAAGAAAAGTTCAGGATGCTTTCCCTGGGCACCCTTCTCCCCATGATTCAGCAAAACGATTGGCTATGCTCTCTGGACTTGAAGGATGCCTACACACACATCCCGATACTGCCAGCTCACAGACAGTATCTGCGATTTCAGTTGAGCACCCGCCACTTCCAGTACTGTGTGCTACCCTTTGGGCTCGCCTCTGCGCCCAGGGTGTTCACAAAGTGCCTAGCTGTGGTAGCAGCGGCACTTCGCAGGCTGGGAGTGCACGTGTTCCCATATCTCGACGATTGGCTGGTGAAGAACACGTCCAAGGCAGGAGCCCTGCAGTCCATGCAGATGACTATTCGCCTTCTGGAGCTACTGGGGTTTGTGATAAATTACCCAAAGTCCCATCTTCTTCCAGTGCAGAACCTCGAATTCATAGGAGCCCTGCTGGATTCTCGGACGGCTCGCGCCTATCTCCCAGAGACGAGGGCCAACAACTTGTTGTCCCTCGTCTCCCGGGTGCGGGCGTCCCAGCAGATCACAGCTCGGCAGATGTTGAGATTGCTGGGCCATATGGCCTCCACAGTTCATGTGACTCCCATGGCCCGCCTTCACATGAGATCTGCTCAATGGACCCTAGCCTCCCAGTGGTATCAGGCCGCGGGGGGTCTAGAGGACGTGATCCACCTGTCCACGAGTTTTCTCGAATCCCTGTATTGGTGGACGATTTGGACCAATTTGACTCTGGGACGTCCCTTCCAAATTCCTCAGCCACAAAAAGTGCTGACCACGGATGCGTCTCTCCTGGGATGGGGAGCTCATGTCGATGGGCTTCACACCCAAGGAAGCTGGTCCCTCCAAGAACGCGATCTACAGATCAATCTTCTGGAGTTACGAGCGATCTGGAACGCTCTGAAGGCTTTCAGAGATCGGCTGTCCCACCAAATTATTCAAATTCAGACAGACAACCAGGTTGCCATGTACTATGTAAACAAGCAGGGGGGCACCGGATCTCGCCCCCTGTGTCAGGAAGCCGTCAGCATGTGGACCTGGGCTCGCCGGAACGGCATGGTGCTCCAAGCCACATATCTGGCAGGCGTAAACAACAGTCTGGCCGACAGGTTGAGCAGGATTATGCAACCTCACGAGTGGTCGCTCAACTCCCGAGTGGTGCGCCAGATCTTCCAAGCGTGGGGCACCCCCTTGGTGGATCTCTTCGCATCTCGAGCAAACCACAAAGTCCCTCAGTTCTGTTCCAGGCTTCAGGCCACCGGCAGACTGGCATCGGATGCCTTCCTCCTCGATTGGGGGAGGGCCTGCTGTATGCTTATCCTCCCATTCCTCTGGTGGGGAAGACTTTGTTGAAACTCAAGCAAGACCGAGGCACCATGATCCTGATTGCTCCTTTTTGGCCGCGTCAGATCTGGTTCCCTCTTCTTCTGGAGTTATCCTCCGAAGAACCGTGGAGATTGGAGTGTTTTCCGACCCTCATCACGCAGGACGAAGGGGCTCTTCTGCATCCCAACCTCCAGTCCCTGGCTCTCACGGCCTGGATGTTGAGGGCGTAGACTTTGCCTCTTTGGGTCTGCCAGAGGGTGTCCTCCCGCATCTTGCTTGCTTCCAGGAAAGACTCCACTAAGAGAAGTTACTTCTTTCATTGGAGGAGGTTTGCCGTCTGGTGTGACAGCAAGGCCCTAGATCCTCGCTCTTGTCCTACACAGACCCTGCTTGAATACCTTCTGCACTTGTCTGAGTCTGGTCTTAAGACCAACTCCGTAAGGGTTCATCTTAGTGCAATCAGTGCATACCATTACCATGTGGAAGGTAAGCCGATCTCAGGACAGCCTTTAGTTGTTCGCTTCATGAGAGGTTTGCTTTTGTCAAAGCCCCCTGTCAAGCCTCCTACAGTGTCATGGGATCTCAATGTCGTTCTCACCCAGCTGATGAAACCTCCTTTTGAGCCACTGAATTCCTGCCATCCGAAGTACTTGACCTGGAAGGTCATTTTCTTGGTGGCAGTTACTTCAGCTCGTAGAGTCAGTGAGCTTCAGGCCCTGGTAGCCCAGGCCCCTTACACCAAATTTCATCACAACAGAGTAGTCCTCCGTACTCACCCTAGGTTTCTGCCAAAGGTCGTGTCGGAGTTCCATCTGAACCAGTCAATTGTCTTGCCAACATTCTTTCCCCGTCCTCATTCCTGCCCTGCTGAACGTCAGCTGCACACTTTGGACTGCAAGAGAGCATTGGCCTTCTACTTGGAGCGGACACAGCCCCACAGACAGTCCGCCCAATTGTTTGTTTCTTTTGACCCCAATAGGAGGGGAGTGGCTGTAGGGAAACGCACCATATCCAATTGGCTAGCAGATTGCATTTCCTTCACTTACGCCCAGGCGGGGCTGGCTCTTGAGGGTCATGTCACGGCTCATAATGTTAGAGCCATGGCTGCGTCGGTAGCCCACTTGAAGTCAGCCTCCATTGAAGAAATTTGCAAAGCTGCGACGTGGGCTTCTGTCCACACATTCACATCCCATTACTGCCTGCAGCAGGATACCCGACGCGACAGTCGGTTCGGGCAGTCAGTTCTTCAGAACCTGTTTGGGCTTTAGGATCCAACTCCACCCCCCGAGGGCCCTGTTTGTTCTGTTCCAGGCTACACTCTCAGTTAGTTGGTAAATTTTTTTTAGGTCAATTTCTGTTATGTCCTCGCCGTTGCGAGGCCCAATTGACCATGGTTGTTGTTTTGAGTGAGCCTGGGGGCTAGGGATACCCCATCAGTGAGAACAAGCAGCCTGCTTGTCCTCGGAGAAAGCGAATGCTACATACCTGTAGAAGGTATTCTCCGAGGACAGCAGGCTGATTGTTCTCACAAACCCGCCCGCCTCCCCTTTGGAGTTGTGTCTTCCCTTAAGAGTATTGTCTTGCTACATACTGGACTGGCCGGCTCGAGCCGGTTTCGGGCGGGAAGACGGCCGCGCGGGCGCGCGAGGGCTAGCAAAGGACTTTGCTAGTGAAGATTCCGATTGGAGGGGCTGCCGTGGACGTCACCCATCAGTGAGAACAATCAGCCTGCTGTCCTCGGAGAATACCTTCTACAGGTATGTAGCATTCGCTTTGTGGAAGCTAAAAAGATCCAGACCTCCATGGTATAATAACATCAGACCAATTAAGATAATATGTGGAACAAAGGCTAGCCGATTTATTCAACAAATAGTTATGTTTAAAAAAATTTCTCCTCAATGTTTCTTACCGCCCCCCTCCCCCCCCCCCTTTTATATTAGAGGTCTAAGGAAGAATGAAAATTGTCATATTTTGACAAGGAAATGTATTGTTATTGATTCCTGAAATTATTGCCTTCTGTGTTTCCTATCCAAGTTTGTTGTACTTGTGAAATTGAAAATTAATAAAGAAATTAAATAATAAAAAATAGAAGAAGTGACAGCACTATATAAGTCTAGTAGCTTTACAGAAATGAGAAATAGTAGTAAGTACTTAGTCTGAAACTCCTGCAGATTTCCTTTTGGACAGTAACTATAGAATTTCCTTTCTCTGGCTCCAAACAGAAACCCCATCTTTCTCACACACTGAGGTAACTCTTAAGTGAAATGCCAGCAGTATGGTTCTAACTCCCCTTTCCATATCATCAAGCAGATCAATCCATAGACTGGTGGGTTGTGCCCATCTACCAGCAGGTGGAGATAGAGAGCAATCTTTTGCCTCTCTATATGTGGTCATGTGCTAACAGGAAATCCTCAGTATTCTCTCTATCTAGCAGGTGTGTGGTCACATGCAGCAGCTCTGGCTTGGTCTCCACGCCTATTTACTTAGGCTTTGTTGAGTACCTGGGGTTGAGGGCTCTTCGTGAGCAAGTGCAAACCTGGTGGTGCCAGGTCCCTCCTTTTCTCCCCCCTCCTGCAGAAAAGATTTTACTTGCAGCTGCTCACTGGGACACAATTCGTTGCAGCTCGGAGTAAGAAGCAGGTAATTTTACCTTTTCCTAGGGGGCAGGGGGTTCCCCGAATGTTTCCCTCGTGGATCATGGCGTCGGATGGTAAGGGCGCAAAAAAGTGCTCCCCGGACCGCGATTGCGCAGGGATCGGAGGCAGAGAAGCCCTTTTTGGGTGCCCTTCTGGACTTTGCTGATTTAGCCAGTTTTTCCTCTGCTGGGGCGTCGGCGGCCTTTCCCACCTTAGGTGCCCATCCCCCGATGTCCACCCTTCCGACATTGGCCGCCCATGCAGCTTCGACAGCCTCTGGTATGGCCGCCTTTGAGTTGGGCGGTGGTAAGAAGATAGCGAAGTTTAAGCGCCATGCTTCCCGCGCGGCTCCTTCGCGGAGTGACGCGCCAGACGCCATTTTGGATGCGCAGCATGCCTCTCCCCCGCTCTATGGAGTGGAGGTTGAGAGTTCCTCTAGGGCTGTGGCCCAGGTTGCAGAGGTGCACAAACAGGGGAGTTTCTCTCCTGAGTTTATTTTGTTGCATCAGGCCTTTCAACTGCAAAACGCTGCCCCTGCTCCCCTGTCAGATATGGGGGAAGAGGCTTCCCTGATCAAGCGCCCTCGGGTGGATCTTCAGGTCTTGGGGGCCTCTGTTTCCTCTGATTATAGATGAGGGCAGCGTTTCTGAGTTCTCCCAAAGGTCTCTTGGGGATTCTTTGGAGGAGGCTGATCCTCGCCCTGATGGGGGAGATGACCCCTCTGCAGTGCGGCTTTTTCGCTCAGAGGAATTGCCTAACCTGTTAGTTCAGGCTATGAGCATATTTCCTCTCTGGAGGAAGGCCCTCCTTCCGCCTTGGCGGGTTCCACTATTATGTTGGGAACCAAGCGCCCTTCCAGGACCTTCCACATCCATGAAGCCATGAAATTTCGGCTCAATGGGATTCTCCTGAGGTGAGCCTCAAGGTAGCCAGGGCCATGACTCATCTGTACCCTCTGCCAGAGGGTGAACAGGAGGCCTTGTGCTGACCAGCAGTGGACTCTCTAATCACTGCTGTGACAAAAAGACGGCTTTGCCGGTGGAAGGTGGCTCTGCCCTTAAGGATTCACAGGACAGGAAATTGGAAGCGGCCTTAAAGTTAGCCTTTGAAGCGGGCCGCCTTGAGTTTGCAGGCCTAGGTTTGCGGCTCCTATGTGGCCAGGGCATGCCTGATGGTGATGCAGTGGGCCTCCCCCTCGGATCCTTCCTTGAGGGCGGATTGGCCGGTCCTGGAGTCGGGCTTGGCTTACTTGGCAGACTTGCTGTATGAGGTTTTGAGAGCCTCGGCTAAAGGTATGTCTCAGACAGTCTCTGCCCGTCGATGGCTATGGCTTAAGCATTGGTCAGCTGACCATGCCTCCAAATCCCGCTTAGCCAAGTTGCCTTTTAAGGGCAAGCTGCTCTTCTGGGATGAGCTGGACAAGATCGTGATGGATCTCGGCAGTTCTAAAGGCAAGAGGTTGCCAGAGGTCAAGGCAAGGGCCAGCAGTGCTCGCCCTGGTTCCTCTAAGGGCCGTTTTCAAGAAGCTCGTCAGTATCGCCCGGGCAAGTTGGGCTTCTCCTCCTCCATCAAGCAGAGGTTCTCCCCGAAGCAGCATTCCTTTCGCAGAGACTGCCGCTCAGGAGGTTTTTCCTCTGGTCCTCCCCAGGGTCTCGTACCCAATGATGGGGCCCTGGTCCATGGCCCAGAGCAGATAAGAGGAAGGCTGTCCTCTTTTCTGGGCAAGTGGACCAGGGTAACTTCAGACGCTTGGGTTCTAGAAGTCATCAGAGACGGCTACAAGTTGGAGTTCTGCCGGCTCCTGAGAGACGGGTTCATGAACTCTCCCTGCAAGTCTCCCCTCAAAGTGGCAGCAGTTCAGCAGACTCTGGACAACTTGCTCCGCTTTGGGGCGGTGGTCTCAGTGCCCATAGAGCAGCGTGGCACAGGACGTTACTCCATTTACTTTGTGGTGCCAAAGAAAGGAGGCTCTTCTCGGCCTATTATCGACCTGAAGGGAGTCAGTCGGACCTTGCGAATATGGCATTTCTGTATGGAGACTCTCCGCTCCGTGATTGCTGTGGTACAAGAAGGAGAATTCCTGGCATCCTTGGACATCAAGGAAGCTTATCTGCACATTCCCATCTGGCCGCCTCATCAGCGCTTCCTGCGCTTTGCAGTGCTGGGCCAGCACTTCCAGTTCAGAGCCCTCCCGTTCGGGTTGGCTACGGCTCCGCGGACCTTCTCCAAAGTGATGGTGGTCATTGCGGCTTATCTCCGCAAGGAAGGAGTGCAAGTCCATCCCTACCTGGACGACTGGCTGATTCGAGCTCCCTCCTTTGCGGAGTGTGGGAGAGCGACGGACAGGGTCATTGCTCTTCTGAGCTCCCTGGAGTATCTGGGTGTTCGGTTTGACACCCAAGTGGGCAGAGTGTTCCTGCCGGACAACCGGAGCCTCAAGCTTCAGGCCCAGGTGGGCCGGTTCCTAGCCTCCACAACTCCTCGGGCTTGGGATTATGTGCAACTGTTGGGCTCCATGACAGCCACGATGGAGGTAGTGCCCTGGGTCAGGGCCCATATGAGGCCACTACAGCACTCTCTTCTGCGGCGCTGGACTCCGGTTTCAGAGGATTACGCAGTTCGCCTTCCCCTGGACCCAGCGGTGAGAAGGGCGCTAAGTTGGTGGCTGATGTCAGACAAGTTGTCAGCCAGTATGCCTCTCACGTCCCCGGAGTGGATTGTCGTTACGACGGACGCCTGCTTGACGGGCTGGGGAGCCCACTGCCTGGGAAGGACAGCGCAGGGGATATGGTCGCCGGCGGAGGCGAAGTGGTCCATCAACCTCTTGGAACTTCGGGCCATTCGGTTGGCGCTGCAAGTGTTTCTTCAGGTACTGATACTGAGGCCAGTTCGAATCCTGTCAGACAATGCCACGGCCGTGGCCTATGTCAATCGCCAGGGAGGTACCAGGAGCGCCCCCCCAGCCAGGGAGGCCATGAAGTTATGCCAGTGGGCAGAGGCAAATCTGGACCAGTTGTCGGCGGCTCACATTGCGGGAGTCCTGAATGTCAAGGCGGACTTTCTCAGTCGCCACACCTTGGATCCCGGAGAGTGGCAACTGTCTGCTCGGGTGTTCTTGGAGATCACGAAGCGCTGGGGCATGCCAACCTGATCTGATGGCAACCTCGGCCAATTGCCGTGGTTCTTCAGCAGAGGACGGGACCCTCGATCTCTGGGGGTCGATGCTCTTCTCCAGCAGTGGCCGGTACAGGAGCTTCTCTACGTGTTCCCGCCTTGGCCTATGCTGGGCAGAATTCTCGGCCTGGTGGCGAAACACCCAGGCCGGGTGGTCCTGGTGGGTCCAGACTGGCCCAGACACCCTTGGTATGCGGACCTGATCTGGCTTTCCGTAGACAGTCCTCTGCGGCTTCCAGCGGAGCGGGGCCTCTTACATCAGGGTCCCGTGGTGATGGAGGATCCCTCCCCCTTTGGCCTTACGGCCTGGCTCTTGAGCGGAAGCGGCTGAAGAAGAAGGGCTTCTCAGACAAGGTCATCGCCACTATGCTGAGAATACGGAAGCGCTCTACTTCTACGTACGCCAGGGTATGGCGTACCTTTGTATCATGGTGCGAGGCAGGATCCCTGTCGCCCTTCTCCGCGCCAATTGCTTCAGTGTTGGCGTTCCTGCAAGAAGGTCTGGAGAAAGGCCTGTTGTTCAACTCTCTTAAGGTCCAGGTAGCGGCTCTAGCTTGCTTCAGGAGTCGCCTGGCTTCTCAGCCAGATGTGGTGCGTTTTCTCAAAGGGGTTAATCACCTACGCCCTCCTCTGCACTCGATAGTGCCTACATGGAATCTCAATCTGGTGCTGCGGGCCTTGCAGAAGCCGCCCTTTGAGCCATTATTGCGGCTGTCTCTGAAGGACCTGACGTTGAAAGCGGTCTTTTTGGTGGCAATCGCTTCAGCCAGGAGGGTTTCCGAGCTCCAGGTGCTCTCGTGTAGAGAGCCGTTCCTGTGGTTCACGGAGGCAGGAGTGTCTATTCATCCAGTGCCTTCCTTCCTGCCCAAGATTGTTTCTCGCTTCCATGTGAATCAGCAGCTTTGTCTACCCTCCTTCCGTAGGGAGGATTATCCAGAGGAGTATCGTGCTCTCAGATACCTGGATGTTAGACAAGTTATCATCAGATACTTGGAAGTGACCAACGATTTCTGGAAGTTGGATCACCTCTTCGTGCTGTTCGCGGGCCCCCGTAGGGGTCTGCAGGCATCTAAACCTAACGTGGCACGTTGAGTCAAGGAAACGGTTGCGGCGACTTATGTGGCCGCAGGGAAGGTGCCGCCTATCCAGCTGAAGGCTCATTCTACTAGAGCACAGGCGGCTTCGATGGCAGAGTCCAGGTCCATTTCCTTGGAGGAGATTTGCAGATCAGCAACTTGGGCGTCGGCTCATACCTTCTCACGGTATTATCACTTGGACGTGGCAGCACAGGCCGAGGCCCAGTTTGGAGCTTCAGTGTTGCGTTCTGGGATTTCCATGTCCCGCCCTGGGTGAGTACTACTTGGGTACATCCCACCAGTCTATGGATTGATCCACAGTCATCACTCAGGTTGATTATTGCAACAGTGTTCCTTGGATGTAAATCCCAAGTCCTGAAAAGTCTCCAGACTGCCCAGAACACGGCAGCCAGACTTATATTTGGGAAGTCAAGATTTGAAAGCGCCTCACCCTTTCGAGAAAGGCTTCACTGGCTCCCCATCAAAGAGAGAATATACTTCAAGGTCCATACAATTATCCATAAGATCATATCAGGAGAATCCCCCGGTTATATGACAACCTGATTGACCTCCCAATTAGAAATAGAACAATGTCATCGTGAACATACCTCAATCTACACATCCCAAACTGCAAAGGTGTCAAGTACAAAACATACTATGCATACCAGTTTCTCCTTTCTGGGTAGTCAACTTTGGAATGCTCTCCCAAGACCCATCCGAGCTATTAATAACTATTTACCTTTCAGGAAAATGTTAAAGTACCATTTTTTCAAGTACGTTTACCCTAATGGACCAGCTTAATTCCACCAGATCACCTACGATACTCCTGCTAAGACGTCGACGCTTACTCTGACCCCAATGTTATACTCAATCCCTCATCTTCTTCCCTCCATCCTTTACCATTTCCCTCCCATTCTCCTTCCCTTTCACCTATCATATCCTTGTCTACCTTCCCTATTCTAGTTCATTACGTTCTTTTCACATGTCCTTTGTAATGCCTTTCATAATGTAAGTAGTTATGATCATCACAATTTATAATATTGTTCCTACATTTCCTTGTTTTTACAGTATTCTTTACCATGTAAGATGCTTTCTTTTACTATGTAAGCCGCACTGGACCTGCTGTATGTGGGAAAGAGCGGGGGTACAAATGAAATAAATAAATAAAAATAAATCTGCTTGATGATATGGAAGGTAAAATTATGTATCATACCTGATAATTTTCTTTCCATTAATCATAGCAGATCAATCCATAGTCCCTCCCAGATATCTGTACTGTTTGTTCTAGTTCAGTTATATTTCAGGTTCAAGTTTAGACTTCAGTTCCTGTTCAGGAGGACTTCGAGTTCAAGTTCTTCCGCTTGGATTTCCCTGGAGTTGGGACGACTTTGTGTTACAGTGAGCTGCTGCTTCTTTCCCCCCGTTTCGGCGGTGGTTGAATTCATAACTAAATTATGCCAGTGCTCCCTCCCGCTTCGTGCGGTAGTAGGTTAGCTTTGTTTCCCTCTTGCTTTGGCGGTGATGGGTTAAGCCAGCTCCTCCCGCGGTTGCGGTAGCAGAACATGCCAGTTCCCCCCGCGTCGGCGGGTGTGGGTGCCCCCCCCGCTTCGCCAGTAGTTGGGTGGCAGAGTGTCCCTTTGTGGGTGTAATTCTCTATGTTTGGTGATTCCTGCGGATTGATATCGACTATACTGAGGATTTCCTACATGACCACATGTAGGGAGGCAAAAGATTGCTCTCTATCTCCACCTGCTGGTAGATGGACACAACCCACCAGTCTATGGATTGATCTGCCTTGATTAATGGAAAGAAAATTATCAGGTATGATACATAATTTTACCTTTACCAGCTTCAGTTCTGTCTTCTCGGTCCGAATATCCCCTTGGACCTTAACATAATCCTACTGCTGGCTGTCAGAGAGATTCTTCCTTAAGCCTCGGTTCACTCCTAGGACAGGAGAGAAAAGGAGACCCAAAATATAGCAATGAGTTTTAAAGACACACACCCACCCTTCCTTCCTTTCTTTCTCACACCTTTTTCAGAATCAGCTCAAGGTGAGTTACAGTCAGGTACACTGGGCATTTCTCTGAACCTGGAGGGCTCACAATCTAATGTTGTACCTGAAGCAATGGAGGGTTAAGTGACTTGCCCAGGATCACAAGGAGCACCTATTTTGAAAGAGGAATATGTCAGAAATAATACATATTTCTTCTCTCTCACCTTGGGCCGTTTACAAAGGCGTGCTAGCGTTTTTAGTGTGTGCTAAAAATTAGCGTGCTCTGTGTAGAGGCCCTTAGGAATATTATGAGCATCTATGCAGTTAGCGCACACTAAAAACACTAGTGCGCCTTTGTAAACAAGGCCTCTTGTTTCTTAGTGTCCATAGGGATACTGATGTAACTACTAATAGACACTATCAGGCTTATTTTCGAAAGAGAAGGGTGCCCATTTTTCGACACAAATTGGGAGATGGGCGTCCTTCTCTCAGGGTCGCCCAAATTGGCATAATCGAAATCCGATTTTGGGTGTCCTCAACTGTTTTCTGTCGCGGGGATCACCAAAGTTCACAGGGGTGTGTCGGCACCGTAGAGGCGGGACTGGGGCGTGATTAAGAGATGGGCGTCCTCGGCCGATAATGGAAAAAAAGAAGGGCGTCCCTGACAAGCACTTGGCCGACTTTACTTGGTCCATTTTTTCTTGCGACCAAGCCGTGAAAAGGTGCCCAAAATGACCAGATGACCACCCCTTACTCCCCCAGTGGTCACCAACCCCCTCCCACCCTAAAACATAAAAACAAACAACAAAAAAAAACTTGTAAAAATATTTTTTTGCCAGCCTCAAATGTCATACCCAGCTCCATGACAGCAGTATGCAGGTCCCTGGAGCAGTTTAGTTTGTGCAGTGCACTTCAGCCAGACGGACCCAAGCCTATCCCCCCCTACCTGTTACACCTGTGGTGGTAAATGCGAGCCCTCCAAAACCCACCCGAAAACCACTGTACCCACATGTAGATGCCCCCCTTCACCCCTTAGGGCTATGGTAGTGGTGTACAGTAGTGGGTTTTGGGGGGCTCAGCACCCAAGGTAAGGGAGCTTTGCACCTGGGAGCAATTTATGAAGTCCACTGCAGTGCCCCTAGGTTGCCCGGTTGGTGTCCTGGCATGCGAGGGGGACCAGTGCACTACGAATTCTGTCTCCTCCCATGACCAAAGGGCTTGGATTTGGTCATTTTTGAGATGGGCGTCCTCAGTTTCTATAATGGCTGAAAACCGGGGATGACCATCTCTAAGGTCGACCTAAATGTTGAGATTTGGGCGTCCCCGACTGTATTATCGAAACGAAAGATGGACACCCATCTTGTTTCGATAATACGGGTTTCCCCGCCCCTTCGTGGGGCCGTCGTGCGAGGACGCCCTCATGAAAACATAGTAACATAGTAGATGACGGCAGAAAAATACCTGCACGGTCCATCTAGTCTGCCCAACAAGACAACTCATGTGTGCTACTTTTTGTGTATACCCTACTTTGATTTGTACCTATGCTCTTCAGGGCACAGACCGTATAAGTCTGCCCAGCACTATTCCCGCCTCCCAACCACCAGCCCCGCCTCCCACCACCGGCTCTGGCACAGACCGTATAAGTCTGCCCAGCACTATCCCCGCCTCCCACCACCGGCTCTGGCACAGAAAAGTTTGGCGCCCCGTTCGATTATGCCCCTCCATGTGGCACCCCTACATAAGTTATTTGCTATTTTTTTTGCATAACTGTGTGTTTTCTGGAAATATTTACAGGTGGCATAGGAAACATGATTCTGACCGAGAACTGAATACATCATAATTTCTAAAGACCAATGGATGCTTTTCTAGTTAGGGCTGAAGAATTTTCCCAGATATGTGCCAATCTTGCATGTAGAGACTCATACATGCAAGAAATATGAAGACGCTGGCAAGTCCAGCAAAATGCAGAACACCTGGGACTGAAATGCAGCATTATCAATGCCCTTCAAATCCAATCTGAAGCACTCTATTAATGGTAATTTTCAGGTCAGTATTCAGCACTGTTAGCTAGGGCTATGGCTATCCGGTGATTTTCAGTCACATGATTTGTATAATACTGAGTTACATAAGTACATAAGTATTGCCATATTGGGAAAGACCAAAGGTCCATCAAGCCCAGCATCCCGTTTCCAACAGTGGCCAATCCAGGTCACAAATACCTGGCAAGATCCCAAAAAAGTACAAAATATTCTATACTGCTTATCCCAGAAATAGTGGATTTTCCCCAAGTCCATTTAATAATGGTCTATGGACTTTCACTTTAGGAAGCCATCCAAACTTTTTTTTAATAATGGTCTATGGACTTTTCCTTTTTAAACTCCGCTAAGCTAACCGCCTTTACCACATTCTCTGGCAACAAATTCCAGAGTTTAATTACACGTTGAGTGAAGAAATATATTTTCTCAGATTCGTTTTAAATTTACTACATTGTAGCTTCATTGCATGCCCCCTAGACCTAGTATTTTTGGAAAGCGTAAATAGACACTTCACATCTACCCGTTCAACTCCACTCATTATTTTATAGACCTCTATCATATCTCCCTTCAGCCGCCTTTTCTCCAAGCTGAAGAGCCCTAGCCGCTTTAGCCTTTCCTCATAGAAAAGTCGTTCCATCCCCTTTATCATTTTCGTCGCCCTTCTCTACACCTTTTCTAATTCCACTATATCTTTGAGAAGCGACGACCAGAATTGAACACAATATTCGAGGTTCGGTCGCACCATGGAGCGATACAAAGGCATTATAACATCCTCATTTTTGTTTTCCATTCCTTTCCTAATAATAGCTAACATTTTATTTGTTTTCTTAGCCGCAGCAGCACACTGAGAAGAAGGTTTCAGTGTATCATCAACGACGACACCTAGATCCCTTTCTTGGTCCGTGACTCCTAATGTGGAACCTTGCATGACGTAGCTATAATTCGGGTTCCTCTTTCCCACATGCATTACTTTGCACTTACTCACATTAAACGTCATCTGCCATTAGACGCCCAGTCTCCCAGTCTCGTAAGGTCCTCTTGTAATTTTTCACAATCTTCCCACGATTTAACGACTTTGGATAACTTTGTGTCATCAGCAAATTTAATTACCTCACTAGTTACTCCCATCTCTAGGTCATTTATAAATATGTTAAAAAGCAGCGGTCCCAGCACAGACCCCTGGGGAACCCCACTAACTACCCTTCTCCATTAAGAATACTGACCATTTAACCCTGCTCTCTGTTTTCTTTTAACCAGTTTTTAATCCACAATAGAACACTACCTCCTATCCCAAGACTCTCCAATTTCCTCTGGAGTCTTTCATGAGGTACTTTGTCAAACGCCTTCTGAAAATCCAGATACACAATATCAACCGTCTCATTTTTATCCACGTGTTTGTTCACCCCTTCAAAGAAATGTAGTAGATTGGTGAGGCAAGATTTCCCTTCACTAAATTCATGTTGACTTTGTCTCATTAATCCATGCTTTTGAATATGCTCTGTAATTTTGTTCTTAATAATAGTCTCTACCATTTTGCCCGGCACCGACATCAGACTCACCGGTCTATAATTTCCCGGATCGCCTCTGGAACCTTTTTTTAAAAACCGGCGTTACATTGGCCACCCTCCAGTCTTCCGGTACCACGCTCGATTTTAAGGATAAATTACATATTACTAACAATAGCTCTGCAAGCTTATTTTTCAGTTCTGTCAGTACTCTGGGATGAATGCCATCCGTTCCAGGAGATTTGCTACTCTTCAGTTTGTAGAACTGCCCCATTACATCCTCCAGGTTTACAGAGAATTAAGTTTCTCCAAGTCGTCAGCTTCGAATACCATTTCTGGTACCGGTATCTCATCCAAATCTTCCTCGGTGAAGACCGAAGCAAAGAATTCATTTAATCTCTCTGCTACAGCTTTGTCTTCCCTGATCGCCCCTTTTACTCCTTGGTCATCTAGCGGGCCAACCGATTCTTTTGCCGGCTTCCCGCTTTTAATATACCTAAAAAAAATTTTTACTATGTGTTTTTGCCTTCAACGCAATCTCTGCCTTCAACGCAATCTCTTTTTCGAAGTCCCTTTTAGCCTTCCTTATCAGTGGTTTGCATTTGACTTGACATTCCTTATGCTGTTTCTTATTATTTTCAGTCAGTTCCTTCTTCCATTTTCTGAAGGATTTTCTTTTAGCTCTAATAGCTTCCTTCACCTCACTTTTTTTAATAATGATTTTTATTGATGATTCCACGGATTAACAAAATCAGCAGATTGAGCATGGTACAAAGGTTGTAAAATATACATTTGAAACCTTAAACTGCAAGATCTATCATCAACTTTTCAGCATTTTCCCCTTATCGTTTTACCCCAATCCCCTCCCCTCCCTTTTCCCTCCCCCCTCCCTCCCACATCTGTTGGTTTCAATTTCGCCCGTCATGCAGTAGTATCAGCAAGACTTATCAACTTTGTGTACGATAGAGGGATTCAAAGTCCTTCCGGATCACATAGGATATTCCCCTCTTTATATGTCTAGTGGTATTGTTTTTCTGCAAAGGTATAATTGTCTTCTTTGTTATCTCACCTCTTCTTCCATTCTACCCTGCCCCCCGCCCTATCTTCTCCTGTTGGCTCTGCGTAGCCCCCGCGCCTCATGTACCCCGGCCCCACGGGGGGCACACCCAGCTTCCCCATCCTTCATCTGCAGTCCTTCCTCTGCTTCTCTCAAAGGGGAAAGGAATCAACGACCAAACTCCGGCTCTATGGGACAGAGATTGAATATATTTATCCCATACCTCCAAAAAGTATTTCTTTCGTTTGAAAGTACCCCTTGCATGGTGCAATTCTAACAACATCTGGGCATGTAACTTATGTCTCCATTGCCAATGAGATGGTGCTTGGTCGCTGATCCACACCCCCATCACTGTCCTCTTACCTATCATTCCTGCCTTTCTAAGCAGTTGAATGAAATGTTTATCTTGAGTACCAAAATCCTCATATTGATCTAACAAAAACCCTCGGGATGACAATTTTATAGGTTTCCCCCCCAGTCTCTCCATGTATGAGGTCATATCCCTCCAAAATTTTTTAATGTGTTCGCACTCCCAGAGAGCATGTATCAGTGAGTTAACCTGCGTTTTGCACTTTTTGCAAATGGGGGATTCTACGCCCCCCGCCTTAAATAGGCGCTCCTATGTAAAGTATGCTCTATGTAGTATGTGAAAGTTACATTCCCTAAGCTCCGCACTAATCGATCCCGATGGAATTCGTCTCACTAATTTGTTCAAATCTATCTCCGCAGCTGACATACCCAGGTCTTGACCCCAGCGTCTTTGTAATTCCCCTTTCCATATCATCAAGCTGATCAATCCATAGACTGGTGGGTTGTGTCCATCTACCAGCAGGTGGAGCTAGAGAGCAATCCTTTTGCCTCCCTATATGTGGTCATGTGCTGCCGGAAACTCCTCAGTATGTTCTCTATCTCAGCAGATGGTGGTCACACACAGCAGCAGCTCTGGCTAGGTCTCCAAGCCTAATTTTTAGGTTTTGTTGAGTACCTGGGGTTGAGGGCTCTTCTTGAGCAAGTGCAAACCTGGTGGCGCCAGGTCCCTCCTTTTCTCCCCCCTCCCGCTGGCTCCGTTAAAAAAAAAATAAAAAATTTTGGACGTCCTTAAGGGCGTTTATTTCGACGTTTATTTAAACGTTTATTGCAGCTACTCACTGGGACACCAGGTCGTTACAGCTCGGAGGCGAGAAGCAGGTAATTTTGTACCTTTTTATAGCGGGCAGGGGTTCCCTGATCGATCTCCACATGGCCTATGGCGTCGGAGGGCGAGGGCGCGAAGAATCGCTCCCTGGACCGCGTGGTGCGCTGTAGCGGGGATGCGGGGGTCTTAAAGTCTGATTCCGCCATAATCGCACCATCCCCCCGCTGCTCGCCTCCGCCATCTTGGCCGGCCACTCTGCTCGGGACGGCTTCTTCTTGGGCCGCCCTTGAGCTGGGAGACGTTAATGCCATGGCCGCCCTTGATTTGGGCGACGGCAAAAAAGCGGCTAAAGTTAAGCGCCGTTCTTCCCGCGCGGCTCCTTCTCAGAGTGTCGCGCCGGACGCCATTTTGGATGCGCAGCATGTTCTCCCCCGCTCTTGCGAGCGCCGGTTGAGGGTGCGTCTAGGGCTGTGGCCCAGGCTGCTGAAGTGCACAGTCTGGGGGGTTTCTCCCCCGAGTTTATTTTGCTGCTGCATCAGGCCTTTCTTATGCAAAACGCTGCCCCTTCTCCCTTGTCCGATAAAGGGGTTGAGGCCCCCGGAAGTAAACGCCCTCGGATGGATTCCCAGGCCTTAGAGGACTCTGTTTCCTCTGATGTAGATGAGGGCAGCGTATCTGAGTTCTCCCAACGGTCCTTTGGGGATTCCTTGGAGGAGACGGATTCCCGCTCGGATGGAGCGGATGACCCCTCTGCAGCGCGGATCTTTCGCTCAGAGGATTTGCCCAACCTGTTACTGCAGGCCATGAGCATTTTGAAGATTTCCTCTCCAGAGGACGTCTCTCCCTCAGCCCCTGTTGGCTCTGCCATTATGCTGGGGATGAAGCGCCCGCCTAGAACCTTCCACATGCATGATGCCATGCACACCTTAATTTCGGCTCAATGGGATGTCCCGGAAGCGAGCCTTAGAGTGGCTAGGGCTTTGTCCCGCCTCTATCCTTTGCCTGAAAGTGAACTGGAGGCCTTTCTTTGGCCTACCGTGGATTCTTTAATCACTGCGGTGACTAAGAAAATGGCGTTGCCGGTGGAAGGTGGCACGGCCCTAAAGGACGCCCAAGACAGAAGATTGGAGGCGGCCTTAAGGTCGTCCTTTTGAGGCGGCTGCCTTAAGTTTGTAGGCCTCAGTTTGCGGCTCCTACGTGGCCATGGCATGCCTGACGATTGTGCAGCGGGCTTCCCCCTCGGATCCTTCCTTGAGGGCTGATTGGCCGGCCCTGGAATCGGGCTTGGCTTATTTGGCAGACTTACTGTATGATGTCTTGAGAGCCTCGGCTAAAGGTATGGCTCAGACAGTCTCTGCGCGGCGGTGGCTTTGGCTGAAACATGGGTCTGCGGACCACGCCTCTAAGTCCCGCCTGGCTACGTTGCCTTTTTAAGGCAAGCTGCTCTTTGGGGTCGAGCTGGACAAAATTGTGACCGATCTCGGCACGTCTAAGGGCAAGAGGTTACCAGAGGTCAGGGCTCGGGCTAGTGCTCGCCCCGGTAACTCCAGAGGACGGTTTCAAGAAGCCCGTCGGTACCGCCCGGGCAAGTCGGGCTCCTCTGCCCCTCTTCCTTCAAGAGGAACTTCTCCCCCAAGCAGCATTCCTTTCGCAGAGACCGCCGTCCCGGAGGTGCGCCCTCCGGTCCTCCCCCAGGGTCTCGTACCCAATGACGGAGTCCTGGTCCATGGCCCAGTGCAGATTGGAGGACGCCTGTCCTCGTTTCTGGGCGAGTGGACCAGGGTAACTTCAGACGCTTGGGTGCTGGAAGTCATCAGAGACGGCTACAAGCTAGAGTTCTGCCGCCTCTTAAGAGAAGGGTTTGTACTCTCTCCCTGCAAGTCTCCGGTCAAAGCTGTGGCAGTGCAGCAGACCTTGGACAATCTGATCCGCCTGGGCGCGGTCGTTCCGGTGCCAGAAAATCAGCTTGGCAAGGGACGTTACTCCATTTACTTTGTGGTACCAAAGAAAGGAGGTTGTGTACGGCCTATCCTCGACCTCAAAGGGGTCAATCGGGCCTTGAAAGTTCGGCACTTTCGCATGGAGACTCTCCGCTCTGTTATAGCGGCAGTGAAGGCAGGCGAGTTCCTGGCATCCTTGGACATCAAGGAAGCGTACTTGCATATTCCCATCTGGCCTCCTCATCAACGCTTTCTGCGTTTTGCAGTCCTGGGCTGACACTTCCAGTTCAGAGCCCTCCCGTTCGGGTTGGCTACTGCCCCGCGGACCTTCTCCAAAGTAATGGTGGTCATCGCGGCCTTCCTGCGAAAGGAAGGAGTACAAATCCATCCTTATCTGGACGACTGGTTGATCCGAGCCCCCTCTTATGCAGAGTGCGGCAAAGCTGTGGACCGGGTGATTGCTCTTTTGAGCTCCCTGGGGTGGATCATCAACTGGGAGAAAAGCCAGCTGCACCCGACTCAGTCCCTGGAGTATCTGGGAGTTCGATTCGACACCCAAGTGGGCAGAGTGTTCCTGCCGGACAATCGGATTGTCAAACTTCAGGCTCAGGTGGACCAGTTCCTAGTAACCTCTCCGCTTCGGGCTTGGGACTATGTGCAGCTGTTGGGCTCTATGACGGCCACGATGGAAGTAGTGCCCTGGGCCAGGGCTCATATGAGACCACTACAACACTCTCTGCTGCAGCGCTGGACTCCGGTGTCGGAGGATTATACTGTGCGCCTTCCCTTGGACCCAGCAGTGCGCAAGGCGCTGAGCTGGTGGATGAAGACAGGCAAGTTGTCTGGCGGGCTGGGGAGCCCACTGCATGGGAAGGACAGCGCAGGGGCTCTGGTCTCCTGCAGAGGCAAAGTGGTCTATCAACCTCCTGGAACTCAGAGCCATTCGGTTGGCGCTTTTGGAGTTCCTCCCGGTACTGGTGTTGAAGCCAGTACGGGTCCTGTCGGACAATGCCACGGCTGTGGCCTATGTCAACCGCCAGGGAGGTGCCAAGGAAGCCATGAATCTATGCCAGTGGGCGGAAGCGAGCCTGGAACAGCTGTCAGCGGCCCACATTGCCGGAGTCATGAATGTCAAGGCGGACTTTCTCAGTCGCCATACCTTGGATCCCGGAGAGTGGCAGTTATCGGCTCAGGCGTTCTTGGACATCACGAAGCGCTGGGGCCAGCCGAGCCTAGATCTGATGGCGTCATCGGCCAATTGCCAAGTGCCGCGCTTTTTCAGCAGAGGACGGGACCCTCGATCTCTGGGAGTAGATGCTCTTCTCCAACAGTGGCCGACACAAGAGCTTCTCTATGTGTTCCCGCCCTGGCCCATGTTGGGCAGGGTATTAGACCGGGTGGCAAAGCATCCGGGCCGGATAATCCTGGTGGGTCCGGACTGGCCCAGACGTCCCTGGTATGCGGACTTGATCAGGCTCTCAGTGGACGACCCTCTGCGGCTGCCAGTGGAGCAGGGCCTGTTGCATCAGGGTCCCGTGGTGATGGAGGATCCCTCCCCCTTTGGTCTTACGGCCTGGCTATTGAGCGGCAGCATCTGAGGAAGAAGGGCTTCTCAGACAAGGTCATTGCCACTATGCTGAGAGCGAGGAAGCGCTCTACTTCTACTGCTTACGCCAGGGTTTGGCGTACCTTTGCAGCGTGGTGTGAAGCAGGCTCACTTTCTCCCTTTACTGCTCCAATTTCTTCAGTGCTGGCGTTCCTGCAAGAAGGTCTGGAGAAAGGCCTGTCGCTCAGTTCCCTTAAAGTCCATGTGGCGGCTCTGGCTTGCTTCAGGGGCCGCCTGAAGGGTGCTTCCCTGGCTTCGCAGCCAGATGTGGTACGTTTTCTCAAGGGAGCTAATCACCTGCGCCCTCCTCTGCGCTCAGTGGTGCCTGCGTGGAATCTCAACCTGGTGCTAAGAGCTTTGCAGAAGCCGCCTTTTGAACCCTTGTCGAGGGCATCTCTGAAAGACCTGACGTTGAAAGCAGTCTTTTTGGTGGCTATCACTTCAGCCAGAAGAGTTTCTGAGCTCCAGGCACTCTCATGTCGAGAGCCTTTTCTGCAGTTCACTGAGGCAGGAGTGACTATTCGCACAGTGCCTTCCTTCCTGCCCAAGATTGTTCTCGCTTCCATGTGAATCAGCAGCTCTGTCTCCCTTCCTTTCGTAGGGAGGACTACCCAGAGGAATACTCTGCTCTCAAATATCTGGATGTGAGACGAGTCATCATCAGATACTTGGAAGTGACCAATGATTTCCGGAAATCGGATCATCTGTTTGTCCTGTTTGCAGGTCCTCGTAAGGGTCTGCAGGCTGCTAAGCCTACAGTGGCAAGATGGGTCGAGGAAGCCATTGCAGCGGCTTATGTGGCCGCGGGGAAGGTGCCGCCTATCCAGCTGAAGGCTCACTCCACTAGAGCTCAGGTGGCCTCGATGGCAGAGGCCGGGTCCGTCTCCTTGGAAGAGATTTGCAAGGCGGCAACTTGGGCATCGGCCCATACCTTCTCCAGGCATTACCGCTTGACTGTGGCTGCTCGGGCGGAGGCCCGGTTTGGAGCTTCAGTGTTGCGGTCAGGGATTTCTATGTCCCGCCCTGGGTGAGTACTGCTTCGGTACATCCCACCAGTCTATGGATTGATCAGCTTGATGATATGGAAGGTAAAATTATGTATCATACCTGATAATTTTCTTTCCATTAATCATAGCTGATCAATCCATAGCCCCTCCCAGATATCTGTACTGTTTATATTCTGGTTGCATTTCAGGTTCAAGTTTAGTCTTCAGTTCCTGTTCAGGAGGACTTCGTGTTCAAGTTTTTTCAATTGGATTCTTCAAGAGTTGAGACGAGTTTGTGTTACAGTGAGCTGCTGCATTCCTCTCCCCTCCGTTTTACGGGGCTGGATTGAGACATAAATTCTGCCGGCGCTCCCTCCCGCTTCGTGCGGCTGTAGGGCAGCTTTGTACCCCTCCGGCTTCGGCGGTGTTAGGGTCAGTCAGCTCCTCCCGCGGTTGCGGTTGCAGGATAAGCCAGATCCCCCCGCATCGGCGGGGTGGTGTCCCTCCCCCGCTCCGCGGGGATGAGCTGGACGGATTCCCCTCCCCCACGTGTGGGGATGAGCCGGGTTAATTCCCCTCCCCCGTTTCGGCGGTGGTGAGCTGGGCAGAGTGTCCCTTTGTGGGTGTAATTCTCTAAGTGCTGAGTCCTGCGGATGGAGCTTGGATATCGACATACTGAGGAGTTTCCGGCAGCACATGACCACATATAGGGAGGCAAAAGGATTGCTCTCTATCTCCACCTGCTGGTAGATGGACACAACCCACCAGTCTATGGATTGATCAGCTATGATTAATGGAAAGAAAATTATCAGGTATGATACATAATTTTACCTTCTCTTGCTTCTTCTGTAGTGTCTGTAATGCTTTGTTCAGAGTGGATACTGAAACCCCTCTATCTTGAATGGGTTCATAGAACTGCAACAATCGTTGTTGAAAGTGAAATCGTGGGCTTCCTGTATCTAAGCTTCGAATGTAGTGTTGTACTTGTCTATAAGCAAAAAGGTCTCTTCCGTCCATCTTTTGTGTTCTCAGCATCGTCTCCCAGGGTATCAATTCCCCATTTTCATCTAATAAATCCCTAATATATCTGATTTCTTTGGTTCCCCATCTTTTAAAGTATAAATTGTCATTCCCCGGGCTAAAGTCTACATTTCCCACCAAGGGTAGTTGCCTTCACCTCACTTTTTAACCATACCAGTTGTCGTTTGGTCTTCCGTCCTCCTTTTTTTAATATGCAGAATATATTTAGCCTGGGCTTCCAGGATGGTGTTTTTGAACAGCATCCACGCCTGATGTAAATTTTTGACCCTCGCAGCTGCTCCTCTAAGTTTTTTTTTTTTTTTCCCCCACTGTTCTTCTCATTTTATCATACTCTCCTTTTTTAAAGTTAAATGTGAACGTATTTGATTTCCTATGTAAACTTCAAAGCTAATATCAAATTCGATCATATTATGATCACTGTTATCAAGCTGCCCCAGTACCATTACCTCCCGCACCAGATCATGCGCTCCACTAAGGACTAGGTCTAGAATTTTTCCTTCTCTCGTCGCCTCCTGTACCAGCTGCTCCATAAAGCTGTTCTTGATTTCATCAAGGAATTTTACCTCCCTAGCGAGCCCTGATGTTACATTTACCCAGTCAATATCGGGGTAATTGAAATCACTCATTATTATTGTGTTGCCCAGTTTGTTTGTGTCCCTAATTTCCTTTAACATTTCTGCATCCGTCTGTTCATCCTGGCCAGGCGGTCGGTAGTACACTCCTATCACTATCCTTTTCCCCTTTACACGTGGAATTTCAATCCACAGTGATTTCAAGAAGTGTTTTGTTTCCTGCAGAATTTTCAATCTATTTGATTCAAGGCTCTTGTTAATATACAATGCTACCCCTCCACAAATTCAGTCCACCCTATCACTATGATATAATTTTTACCCCGGTATGACAGTGTCCCACTGGTTATCCTCCTTCCACCAGGTCTCAGAGATGCCTATTTTATCTAATTTTTCATTTAGTGCAATATATTCTAACTCTCCCATCTTATTTCTTAGGCTCCTGGCATTCGCATATAGACATTTCAAACTATGTTTGTTGTCTGATTTTTATTTTTATTTAAGGACACCTGATCTACTACGGTCTCTTTTCCAACCTCACTATCAGGATACCCTATCTTCCCTGTTTTGGTGATATCTTTGAAAGATACCTTATCCCGAACCATGCGCTTTTGAGCGACTGTCGGCCTCCCCCCCCCTCCCCGTTTCTAGTTTAAAATCTGCTCTATCTCCTTTTTAAATGCCGATGCCAGCAGCCTGGTCCTACCCTGGTTAAGGTGGAACTCATCCTTTCGGAATAGGCTCCCCCTTCCCCAGAATGTTGCTCAGTTCCTAACAAATCTAAAACCCTCCTCCCTGCACCATCGTCTCATTCACGCATTGAGACTCTGGAGCTGTGCGTGGAACGGGTAGCATTTCAGAAAATGCTAGATCTGGATTTGAGCTTTCTACCTAAGAGCCTAAATTTGGCTTCCAGAACCTCTCTCCCACATTTTCCTATGTCATTGGTACCCACATGTACCAAGACAGCCAGCTCCTCCCCAGCACTATCTAAAATCCTAGGTGATGTGTGAGGTCCACCACCTTCGCACCAGGCAGGCAAGTCACCAGGCGATCCTCACGTCCACCAGCCACCCAGCTATCTATATGCCTAATGATCGAATCACCAACTACCTTTTGCTCCCGGTCAGCACTTAGAGACATATCCTCGGTGCGAGAGGATAGTACATCCCCTGGTGGGCAGGTCCTGGCTACAGGAGTACTTCCTACTTCACCAGGGTGATGCTGTCCTTCTAGGAGACCTCCCTCCTCCAAGGTAGCACAGGGGCTACCAGACTGGAGGTGGGACTTCTGTACAACATCCCTGTAGGTCTCCTCTATGACTCCCTCAGCTCCACCAAGTCTGCTACTCTAGCCTCAAGAGAACGGACACGTTCTCTGAGAGCTAGGAGCTCTTTGCATCGGGCACACACATGATATCTCACCAACTGGGAGATAATTATACATGTGACACTCAATGCAAAAGACTGGATAGCACCCCTCTCGCTGCTGGACTGCTGACTCCATCTTAGTGTTTTTGAGTTTTTCAATAATTTAAAACTTGCTACAGTTTTAAGGATATTAGCCTAATAGAAAAGTGTCTCTTAGTTTATATAGCATATTGTATGATTTATTTAGTGTTTCCTCCTTAGATGGTAATGAAATGTATTTAAAACTCTATAAGAGCACTCCTTGCTTGTTACCCTAATTACAATAACTGACTATAAATGAAGAGTTGTCCTAGGGGTGGGCGGGAAGACTGAATCTAGCAGGCACTGCAGGATCTAGTTTAATGTGTTAATGCTGTGGTACAAAGTTTTTAAAACTAAGTGGAAAAGACTATGGAGATTAGTTGATAAAATTTGCTTTTTATATTTTTATTTTGCCTATCACTAACCTACAATTCCTCCTTTAAACCCCAATCTTTAGGTTCCCAAAGCACAAAGTAAAAAAAAGTGTTCACTTACCAGAGAACTGTCCTCTTCTCTCTGAACTTCTCAGAGTTCCATAAGGAGATTGTAGCAGAAGAACATGATGATCTAAAAACCCTTAAAAAAACTGAACACCCTTAGAACTTGGAGGCTGAAAAATTAACCCTGTTTACTAAGTGGTGCTAGCAGATGCCACGTGGCAATGCCGACACAGTCCATTCAATGTGAATGGGCTGTGTCGGCGTTACAGCATCGACAGCCGCTAGCGCTGCTTAGTAAACGGGGGTAAGGTTTAACGCAACTGAGCGTAGTGACCAAAAAGAGAAGTGCTCAATAAACTGAACAATAATTCAGATCCAAAGTCAGCAGGCAGAAATGTAACTATTCAGGTGTAGCAGTAGCTGTATTAGTCCTGGAAAAAAAAATAGAACACGAGATCTACTAACAATTAGGTTCTGCAGCCAGAAAGGGTTCGTGTCATGACATTTTCCATGTCATTAGGCATGTGCACTCAACGTGGTTCCTTTTTTTTTTTGGCTACTTGGTTCTTTTTTTTTTTTTTTTTTTGCTTCCGTTTTTTTGCTACCAGGTTCTGTTTAAAAAAAAATTTTTTTTTTTTTGCTTGCTTCCTTTGTTAAAATGTGAAATACATCTGGCCTGGGCTTCCATGATGGTATTTTTAAACAAAGTCCACGCCTGATTTAAAGTCCGAACCTTTGTGGCCGACCCTTTCAGCTTCTTTTTAACCATTTTCCTCATTTTGTCATAGTCACCCTTTCGGAAATTAAATATTACTATAGTAGATAGGCGGTACATTAACTCCCATTCCCTCCCCCCCCCCCCCCCCCCCCTTCAGTGACTTCACTCCAGATATCAGCTCAAATTTGATCCTGTTATGATGACTGTTTCCTAGTGGATCCAATATCGTTCTCTTGTACCATGTCTTGCATTCCACTAAAGTCTATTATTCGTTGAGTGACAAAATATTTTCTCCTATTAGTTTTAAACGCATTTCCATGTAATTTCATTGAGTGTCCCCCTGGTCTTTGTACTTTTTGAAAGAGTAAATAATCGATTCACAAAGGATGTGGGAAGTGGTGTTTTTCTAGAGTTATCCAATAAACACTTTTGTTAATTTTTTTTGCATCAGGGGTATTTTGTCAGTGTTTATCAGTTAAGTAAAATAAACCTGAACCTGTTTTAACTACTTAAATTCATCAAGCAGAGTACAGTAAACAACACAAAACAAAGGATGTGCATTGTCTGAAATTGTTTGTTGAAAATTAATATATATAACTAGTGGAACCATGCCCATTTCCTCAACAATGAAATGGGCCCTAGGAAGGCTGTCATGTAAGCTTTTTTTTCTCTCTCTCCCCTGCCCTCCCCTCCATATCCTGCGATTCTCCTCTTCCCTGTCCTCTCATCCGTGTCCATCAATTCTCCTCTGCCCTGGCCTGCCCTCCCCCCCCCCCCCCCCCCCGATGTCCCGCGATTCTCTCCTCCCCTTGATTTGTACCTGTACGTTCTCTGGCTGGCTGGCACTGGCTTCTGTTTCTCTGGCTGGCTGGTGCTGGCTTCTGTTCCGTTCATAACATCCCTCCTGACGTCAGCTCGCCTCCAGCATTCCCTTCCCTCTCACTGTTCTGCCCTCTGACGTCATTACGTCTTGATGCGAGGATGGGACAGTGAGGGGGAAGGGAACGCTGGAGGCTCTCTGACATCAGGAGATGTTATGAACCCAGCCAGACGTGGAACGTTGGAGGTGCAAATTATTATATAGGATAATAATACAAAAGAGTGTACACTCTTTGTGAACTCTGCACACTCCTTCAAAAGAGAGCAGATTTTCAGAAGAGTGAGCAGTATTGATAGCCCATGAAAACAAAACAGAAAATTTTGTGGGCTTTTTTCTTCTTCTCATTTTTACCTTCCTACAGCATGGGTTATATTGTTTGACATTTCTTATGTCATCTCAAATGAATGCATATCCCTACTAATAATGTATGTGATATTTTGAGACAATGCAGCTCAAAGCCCAGCTTATAACCTACTGAGGGTGCTAGTGAATGCTCAGAAGTAAATATATATATATACACATATACATACATACACACAAACACAGTGGAGGGGCATTTTCGAAAGAACCGTCCAAGTTGCGATTTGGATGTCTTTGCAAAACATTGAAATCCAGGGGCGGGGAAAACCGTATTTTCGAAAGATGGACGTCCATCTTTTTTTGAAAATACCGTTGGAGACGTTCAAATCCTTAAATTTGGATGTCCTCCTTGGATTTGGACATTTCTGACTTTGGTGATTTTCGAAACCAAAGAGGTCCAAATGCAAGCCATTTGGACGTGGGAGGAGCCAGCATTTGTAGTGCACTGGTTCCCCTGACAAGCCAGGACACCAAGCGGACACTGCAGTGGACTTCATAAAATGCACCCAGGAACATAGCTCCCTTACCTTGTGTGCTGAGCCCCCCAAACCCCACTACCCACAACTGTATACCACTACCATAGCCCTTATGGGTGAAGGGGGGCACCTATATATGGGTACAGTGGGTTTGTGGTGGGTTTTGGAGAGCTCGCTGTTTCCTCCACAAATGTAACAGGTAGGGTGGGTATGGGCCTGGGTCTGCCTGTCTGAAGTGCACTGCAGTACCCACTAAAACTGCTCCTGGGATCTTTATGTGCTGTCATGGACCTGAGTATGACATCTGAGGCTGGCACAAAATATTTTTAAAGATGGTTTTTTTTTTGAGGGTGGGAGGGGGTTAGTGACCACTGGGGGAGGTCATCCCCGATTCTCTCCGGTGGTCATCTGGTCATTTCGGGCACCTTTTTGTGCCTTATTTGTAAAAAAAACACGTCCGGGTGAAAACGTCCAAATGTTCGTCAGGGATGTCCTTGCTTTTTTTGATTATGGGTCAAAGACAACCAAGTGTTAGGCACGCCCAAGTCCCGCCTTTGCTACGCCTCTGGCACGCCCCCTTGAAATTTGGACATCCTTGCTGGACTGCAGTTGGAGGCGTCCAAAATCGGGTTTAGATTATATTGATTTGGACGTCTCTGTGAGAAGGACTTCCATCTTCCAATTTATATTGAAAGATGAACGTTCTCTTTCGAAAATGAGCCTGACAGTCACTCGCCTACCCCCAGTCACTGCTCTCCTGGCTCCTCCCACACTGACATGCCTGAATCTGTGAATATGTCACACTGAGTGTACAGCTTTCAACTTGGTATAATAATATTATGATTACAGCATAAAGGAATTACTCATTAATTGCTCCACTGCACAGTCCATACCTAAGGTGCATAGTTTTGCTCTTGCTCTCTTACTTGTGGAGGCCTTTGACTGGTTCTTTCATCACTTAAAAGTTGCCATAGCGTTCTTTTACCAGACCCATTTCCCTAGTGCTTCAAACCATTTTGCAGGCTCACAATGGCCTTTGCTTCCTATTTTTTTCTAAAGTGTTACTAGATACACATAAGAGACATCCCTAATCCACAAAGCTTACAATGCGGTCATGACACACACAAGACAAACAGGTCCTAAGATGTTTGTTTTATTTAAATCGGTTGAGCTAAGACAAATTAAGGTAAACATTTGGACATGGACTAGGTCTCAAAGGCAGGGAGAAGTAAGCTGACTTCTCCAGAGGAAATGCCTGAACTGAGGTCACAGAGAATCTGATTCACGTCTGACTAAAGTCTGACATAGACAACACACGAGATGAAGTTGCCAGTCAGAAGCTCCAAGATGATCAAGAATAGATATTTATTCTTCAAACATGTGACATGCTGACAGTAGAAACCCAACAAGGGCCGGCACCCAGGCCTTCATCATGGGTTCTTTACAATAAATTAAAATCATAAGAAACAACAATCAAACACAGGAACAAAACAAAATATAATACAATAAGGCAGTAAATTTAAAAGATGAAAATTCTTTGTAAAAAAAAAAGTGTGACCCTATATTTATATTCCATATAAAGTGCCCAAATAGACAACAGTAATCCCAGATAAACCGAGAGGATAGAAGTATAAAGAACCATGCTTTAAACTAACTCTCTACTGCCTTTCTGCTATTTTGTGAGAGGTCACTAAGAGGGCCTTTTACTAAGCTGTGTTAGGTGTTAACGCACACTTAACATAGCCAAAACTGATGCACTGTGGGACACGCTCAGGCGTCCTGCAGTAACTCTGTAATATACGTGCGCTAACTGTGCACTAAAATATTTTTCTAATTTATTTTAGGAGGCAATTCATGGGTAGAGAGTGGGCATTCCAGTGCTAACCAGTTAGGGCATCTTCATTACCATGTGCTAACTGGTTAGTGTACCAGTACCACAAGAGTCCTTACCACCTACAAATGGGTGGCGGTAAGTGTTCGCACGGTGATTTAAAAAAAAAAAAACGGCGCCTATGCGCGTCCAATTGGAACTACCGCTCAGCTACCACGTGCCCCAGGCAGTAATTCCATTCTTGACACGTGTCCAAAACACGTGGTAGAAAATAATATTTTCTATTTTCTACTGCATGGCGCTTACCCAGCAGTAACTGGCAGTTTACACGTGCCTGGTTAATGCGTGAGGCCTTACCTCTAAGTCAGTGAGTGGCAGTAAGGTCTCAGGCTGAAAATGGATGCGTGCTGGTTTTAATTTTGCCACAAAAAAAGGCCTTTTTTCAGGCTCGCTGAAAAATAGACCTGCGCGCGTCCAAAACATGCGCCTACACCAGCGCAGGCCATTTTTTTGGCGCGCCTTAGTTAAAGGGCCCCTTAGACTCCAAAGTGAACACATTGGTTTAAGTGCTGCACAGTTAATGTTATACCTTGCGGTCTGTGGATGGTCTCAGCTGGCCACCTGCTGCTGCTTTTAATAATCAGGTACAGACTGGGGAAGGGGTGGGCAGGTTTCTGGAGCTGTTTTAGGCATTTGCTGGAAGCAGAACTGTATTTTCATGTAGCTCTGATCAGTCATTGTAGTTACGCATTTCACAGCCCAGCTCCTGAAACCAGCAGTACACTAACAGTTAGAATTGAAATACAGGACAATAGAATGTGTTTCTTGTAGTGGCCCCTGCCTTCCCCTCCCCCCCCTGCAGCCAAAGGAGAGCATAAGAGTCTGAACCCCTGCTGTGTTCTGTACCATCATTATTTACCTTTGTTATACTGCCCTTAAGACAGAGAAATATCCAGAGTACCTGAATGTAACTCACCTTGAGCTACTACTGATAGAGGTGTGAGCAAAATAAAAAAAAAAATTTACATAAAAATTATAAATCACAAATAAGGACAGATATAAAGATAGCATGAAAAATAGGAATGAGGATAAAGATTAGACTAAAGACTGAACTACAACATTCACTGCTAGGCCAGCAATGCAACAACAAAAAAACAAGGATGTTGGGATTTACACTTGCTCCTGGGGACATCTAGGGTTTGTAAAAGTGTTGTGTCTGGCTGTGACAGCTGACACATGGATTTGGTACGGCATACTAGCTGTCACGACTGCTAATAGTGTGGCTGCACTTAAAGAAGAGCACCCCCCTGATCCCCAACACCCAAGCCCCCTTCAAGGCCCTCTCCCAATGCAGAGCCCCTCCCCAGGTACCCAAAGTCAATCTCTTCCACCCCCTTGAATTCTCCAGCTACCTAGAGCTAATTCCTGATGGTGTAGTAGAACAAGGTGGAGGCAGTCCTCTTCCGCTCCCTCCCTGTCTGGTTCTGGGTGACAAAATGGCACCGACGACATCTTAAGTACATAAGTATTGACATATTGGGACAGACCAAAGGTCCATCAAGCCCAACATCCTGTTTCCAACAGTGGCCAATCCAGGTCACAAATACCTGGCAAGATCCCGAAAAAGTTCAATACATTTTGTGCTGCTTATCCCAGAAATAAGCAGTGCATTTTCCCCCCAAGTCAATTTAATAATGGTCTATAGACGTTTCCTTTAGGAAGCTGTCCAGACCTTTTTTAAACCCCACTAAGCTAACCGGCTTTTCCACATTTTCTTATTTTCTCTGATTCATATTAAGTATACTACTTTGTAGCTTCATCGCATGCCCCCTGGTCCTAGTATTTTTGGAAAGAGTAAGTGTTACAGTATTGAAGCTAGGGGCAGTCTTCCATATAAGGGCTGAATCCTGTACCAGCAGGATTCTGACACACTTTCTGTTTATAGTAGGGAGGACAGTGCGGATGGAGCTGGGATTTGTTTCACTGCTGCCCTGACTTCACAGGCCTCTCTCCATTTCATTCAGACGTGTGTCTATAATGCTCACAATATCTATTTGCTTTTCAGGTTGCCATAAAGCTGCAGAAGGAGATCTTGGATCTGTGGGTGGATGTTCCCTGCGTGGATCATATCGGAAGCTGCACTTATGACAATGTCTGTGACATCTTGGATAACTTGATCCCCCCAGGACAGCCATGCCCAGAGCCGCTTGAGACCTATGGCATACTTTGTCACTGCCCCTTCAAAGCAGTAAGTACAAAACAACCCTGGTCCTAACAGAGAAGAGAGAAGTGAAAGTAACAATGGGTAGTGAAACTCTGTGTGGGTAGGAGAGCTATGCCAAGGCTGAATGATTTTATGGACCATTATGTTTAAAAAAAAACCCCAAACAGCTCCATGTTGTAAAATGCAAATCATTGGATGGTCTAATTTATGACATGGAATGTTCTGCTTGCTATAGGATATCAGGTCAGTCTTGATGCTTGCCCATCTGTCAGAATTTAGGGGCCCTTTTACCAAAATCACCACACATTGTACCAGGAGTGTAGCCAGCCCTGTTATTTTGGATGGGTCCACAGTTAAGTTGGGTGAGCCTTCCCAAACTAGCCCCCCCCCTTTATCCTACATCTTGCTCCCTCTCCTCCGCCCCAGATCTGGTGTTTGGTATGACAGCCACCCGCTCGTCCCCCATCTCCTTTGTACCTCAGCTACTTCATGTGCAGTGGCAATCACACACATCCACTACCTGCACCGTCTCCGCAGGCTTCCCTCTGCCACATTCCACCCTCACTGATGTTGATTCCGGTTTCTTTTTGGTGGGCCGTGGCAGAGGGAAGCCTGCAGGGCACGCACAGGCAGCAGATGCACATCGCTGCCCCCGCCTGTGAAGTTGGTGAGATATACCAGGAATGGAGAGGTTTAGAAAGGGGGGGGGGGGGTTCCAGGCCGTGGATGAGCGAGCAGGGGCAAATGCTGGATCCGGATGAGGGAGAGAGGGGAGTAAGGTGGCCAGTGCTGAATTGTCTTAGGTGGGCTTGAGCCAAGAATGGGTGGGCCTGTGCCCACCCGGGCCCATCCGTAGCTACACCACTGCATTGTACAGAATGCTGCTGCAAGGTTAGTAGCTGCAGCCTCAAAATTTGATCAGATTACACCGGTGCTGCTGCAGCCTCAAAATTTAATCAGATTACACCGGTACTGAGAGAACTACATTGGTTACCAGTATAAAATAGGGGTGCAGTACAAAGTGTTTGTCTCTCATTCACCAAGCTTTGTATTCTAAGATACCATGGTACTTTAAGACTGTTATCAGTTTATCCCTTTCTGGTAGAGTGTTAAGATCTGACTTTACTATTTATTGGGATTCACCCAAGGCGGTGTACAGCAGGTACAGGTTAACATAAAAATTCTGTTATCAGCATAACAATAGTAAAATAACCAACAATAAACATAAATACAATAAGGGCCCCTTTTACCAAGTTGCAGGAAAAGGGGGCCTGTGCTGGCCTTGGCACGTGTTTTTGACATGTGCCGAGGCCCCCTTTTACCGCAGAGGGTAAAAAGATAGGTCTTTCTTTTTTTTTTCTCCAGGAAATGGCTATGCGGCAAGTGAAGCACTTGCCGTGCGGCCATTTAGGGGGGAGCCCTTACCGCTCATTGAGGTGGTGGCAAGGGCTCCCATGCTAACTACCACTACTAATCATTTCTATAGTGCTACTAGACGTACTCAGCGCTGTACACTCGACAGAGCTTACAATCTAATTAGGACAAACAGGACAAATAAGGGATAAGGGAATTACTAAGGTGGAAATTATAAAACATGAGTACTGAACAAGTGAGTAAGGGTTAGGAGTTAAAAGTAGCATCAAAAAGGTGGGCTTTCAGCCTAGATTTGAAGATGGCCAGAGATGGAGCTTGACATTCCGGCTCAGGAAGTCTATTCCAGGCATATGGTACAACAAGATAAAAGGAACGGAGTCTGGAGTTAGCAGTGGAGGAGAAGGGTACAGATAAGAGAGATTTACTCAGTGAGCAGAGTTCCCAGGGAGGAGTGTAGGGAGAGATAAGAGTGGAGAGAGGTACTGAGGAACTGCAGAGTTAATGCACTTGTAAGTCAATAAGAGGAGTTTGAACTGTATGTGGAAATGGATAGGAAGCCAATGAAGTGACTTGAGGAGAGGGTTAATATGAGCATAGCAACACTGGCGGAATATCAGTCGTGCAGCAGAATTTTGAACAGATTGAAGAGGAGAGAGATGGTTAAGTGGGAGACCTGTGAGAATTAAGATGCAATAGTCTAAGCGAAAGGTGATAAGAGTGTGGATAAGGGTTCTGGTAGTGTGCTTAGAAAGAAAAGGATGAATTTTGGTGATATTCTAGAGAGCGAAATGACAGGTTTTAGCAGTCAGTTGAATATGTGCAGAGAAGGAGAGAGAAGAGTCAGCACAGGTACTTTTTGTAGCACTGGACATGACTGTGCGCTGGGGGTAGGAACTATTGCCAGGTTGCTGTGGTAGCCTGGCGGTACTTCCTTTTTAGCAAGTGGTAAGCTGCTTTTTAAAAGGAGCCCTAAATGAGGTAAACGTGAAAACAGTAAATTGAAACTTAATAACAGAACTAGCGTGAAACAATTAGCTTTGGATTTAGTCACAACCATGCATTATGCTGTGAGAAGAGCTTCAGCGTTTTCAATAGCGAGACCACTAATGTGGAACGCATGACTTCGGAGGCATATTTTCAAAGTAACCTATGGAATTTTGTAAGCCTAAGTGCTTTGAAAATGAGCCCCCTGGTCAGCTGTGCTTGAGTATTCTGCAATTTAAGAAACGGTTTAAAATACGGCTTTTTGTTCAGGCCTTCTTTACTTCATTGATTATCCTTGGTGAACAGTATATGGCAGTACTTTCTGTTTGATGTTTGTGTATTAGTTAATGTATTTTGAAGTCTCCCGCTTCGGATCCCCCTGGGGACGTCCTACTCCGCCCTCTATGTACAGGTCCAGCTCATCACGGAGGCAATTTGCAGTTTATTTAGGCACAAAACATATAAGACTAGTAAAAAAAAAAGGCCCGTTTCTGAGACCAATGAAACGGGCGCTAGCAAGGTTTTCATCGTAGTGTGTATGTTTGAGAGAGTGTGTGTAAGAGTGACTGTGTGAGAGAGATAGAGTGTGTGTGACATAGAGTGAGGCTGTCTGTGTGAGAATGTGTGTGTGAGAGAGAGTGAGAGTGGGCGGCAGGGGCCCCCCCTCTGTCTCCTGCCCCCGTCATCCCTCTCCCCCTTCCTTCCCCTCCCCCTACCCTTTTTCCTCCCCTCCCAGCTTCAGGGTCGTGGTCCCCCTCCCTCCGCCTTTCAGGGTCATGGCCCTCTCTCCCACTGCCTCGTTCAAGTTGCCTCCCTCCCTCCCACGTTCTGGCTGGCTGGCTGGCTGCCTGGCTCGCTCCCTCCCTCCCTCCGACGATCAGGCTGGCTGCCTGCCTTGTGACATAGAGTGAGGCTGTCTGTGTGAGAGTGTGTGTGTGAGAATGAATGAGAGTGTGCGGCAGGGGTCCCCCTCTGTCTCCCGCCCCCCCCCCCCCCCCCATCTTCCCTCTCCCCCTTCCTTCCCCTCCCCTCCCCTTTTTCCTCCCCTCCCCCCTCCCAGCTTCAGGGTCGTGGCCCCCCTCCCTCCCTCCGCCTTTCAGGGTCGTGGCCCTCTCTAACACTGCCTTGTTCAAGCTGCCTCCCTCCCTCCCACGTTCTGGCTGGCTGGCTGGCTCCCTCCCTCCCTCCGACGTTCAGTCTGGCTGCCTGCCTCCCTCCCTCCTACGTTCAGGCAGGCTCGCTCCCTCCCTCCCACGTTCATGCTGCTTTCCTCCCTCGCTTCCTCCCAAGTGTCAGTGCTCTGCCCTCGTTGTCATCGCTTTGTGATGCGAGGGTGGGGCGACGGTAGTCCTCCCTTTCTTGCTGCTCGTTCGCGTTCGCGATGCGTCTGACGTCCCTTTTTTTTCGAGTAGGAACGGGTGGGCGATGCTATTCATTGAGTGTAAGTGCTCCGCCTTCGGTGTCATCACGTTGTGACGAGAGGGCGGGGCATACACTCATGGAGCAGCATCGATGTGCACCGCCTCATTTTTAGAACGTTGGGAAAAGTGAGGCTTCAATAGAACGTTGGAGGTGCATTTTATATAGAGAGATAATCCTCCAGGTAACAAATAGTATGGTAATCCACTGAGTACATAAGGTACTGAGGGCAAGATGCACTAAACTAAACGAGCCTGTAACGAACAAGTAGATTACCCTGGCATGCAGTAAAGCCCAATTTCCGACGACGGTAGCAGCGAACGAAAACGGAATGTAGATGAGCAAATTTTTTTGAAACCCTATTGAAATGAGATGCACTAAGGTTTTCCGCTTGCCCTAACGCTGGAAAACTCCAGGAAAGCTAACGAGAGGTCTGTACGGGCCTCGAAAACTGAAATGTAAAAAAAAAATTGGGAGGGGGCAAAAACGCTCGTCAGGAGCGTCCTTTATTGACGGCCTTGCCCCTCCCCCCCGCCCGAGGTCGTCGCTGCTCCCCGCTCCCCCCTGCATTGAAATCATAACTTTGGGCAGCCCTGGCCCCCCTCCCTCCCTCCCTTTCTCCTCCTTTCTTTGAAATGACAGCTCCCGCCATCCTCCGCCCCTGTGCGTCGTCGCCACCGCTCCCCCCCCCTCCGTCTGATACCGGGCCCTCACAGCGCCTCTCACCCCTGTGTGAAGGCGCTGCACCGGCAAGAACAGCTGATCGCCTCTTCGGACTTCCCTCCTTTCCTCCTGGACCCACCCTCGTCTGACGTAAGGGCCCAGTATCAGATGGAGGGGGGCCCAGTGGAGGGGGGGAGCGGCAGCAACGGCCTCAGGGGGGCTGCGGGGGCGGGGCCATGGGACGGAGGATGGCGGGAGCTGTTATTTCAAGGAAGGGAGGAGAAAGGGAGGAAGGGAGGGGGGCCGGGGCTGCCTAAAGTTATGTTTTCAATGCAGGGGGGAGCGGCGGTGACCTCGGGCTGGGGGGGGCAAGGCCGTCAATAAAGGACCTCAGGCGGGGGAGGGGGCAAGGCCGTCAATAAAGGACATGTTTATTTGGTTTTTTTTTCTGACATCCTTGGCATGCGCAGAGCAGCCAGCATAACGCTAGGCTGCTCTGCGCATGCTCTACCGGCCAATTATACAATGGTTTTACGAAGGGTTAGAGAATGCAAGTGAGCTGCAACGAGCAGCTCATTTGCATTCCCTTTCCTTCGTGCAAAGCCGTTCCCTACCGATTCGCTATGCAATTCGGTATGGAACGGCTCTAACGAGGACTTTTGTGCATCCCCCCCACACTCTGCTGTCCAAGCGGCTTGGCCCCCAATGTCCAAAACCCTGCACTCCAAAAAGGAATGATTCCCAAAATACAGTAGTTAACCCAAAGAAAATAGTTCAAGCACCCCAGCAGTTCAAATAAAGCAGTTTATGCCAAGCAATTCCCAAAACACAGTAGTTCAAAGGGTTCAGAGAAGAAATCCCAGCAGTTCATATAAAGCAGTTCATGCCAAGCAATTCCCAAAACACAGCAGTTCAAAGGGTTCAAAGAACCCCCCCCCCCCCCCCCAGCAGTTCATATAAAGCAGTTTAAGTAGAGCACTACCTTTCCCCTCTCCCTCCTCTCTTAATCACCACAGGGAGAATAAAAGGGTCCCACCCAACTTGGCCAGCACTATCTCCTGACCACCACCCCAATACCCAACAGTTGTAAACATGCTCTCTTAACTCCCCTTCTGGACTAGCCACCTTTTCCCTTTTTCTACCAAGCCTTCATACCATGCAGCCAGCTGCTGTTTCACCTGGGTACTTCCCAGTTTAGGCGGAGCAGAAGTATCCATGGGCTCGTCTTGTCTTCCCTTTCCTTCCCCTTGCCAATCCATGGGTTCTTCACCACACCCTTCCTCATGGCAGTGTCATGCACAGAGCCACCGGGTCAGGCTGTACTCTTTGCTGCTGTTATTTTAAACCAGATGTCATGTCTTCCCTTTGATTTCAACTCCACAGGGTGTCTACTCCTTTCCAGAGAGTAACTTCTACTTGCCCGATGTATCCTTGCCCTCCTGGGCTGCCAACGGCAACTATCGCACGACGGTGACCGTGAGCAGCGGCAATCAGGTGGTGGGCTGCATCAAGATAACTTTTTCCCTAAAGTCGAATTCTGGCTGGCACTGGAAATAGAAAGCAGAAGGCAGAGGAGAAGCGGCAAGCACAGCTGATCCGGGAGCGTGCCCTTCACCATCATAAGCAATATTTCTGTTCTGCCCTTCCTCTTGTATATGCAGTTGAGATCATTGTAATGTTTCTTGTCACTAGCAGCCAATCTGATTTTCAGTCTGAACTAGCCCCCTCGGTGTTTGATACCGAGCTGGTGTCATTTCATCTCCTTCCCGGCTTCCTCCATGAATGTGGTTTATGGTTTATTGAACTTTATGTACCGCCTGTCATCAGTAAGCAGCAAACCGGTTTACATAACAATTCAAAAAGCAGAAATGGAACACCATTCAAGTGAGAGAAAAGAAAAAAAAAAAGATGATAACAAACTGCAGGTATAGTAAAACATAGAGTCTGCCATATGCAATAGGGCTTAATGCCCTTTAGTAAAAGGGCCCCTTGATGTGCACAGCATGGTGCTCATTTTCAGAGCACATAGACTTACAAAGTTACATATGTCACTATGGAACTTTGTAAGTCTATGTGTTTTGAAAATGAGCTTCCATATCTCCTATAGTCTTTGTTAAAAGCTGGTCACAGTTTGCATGGAAATTTGGAAGCTGGGCAAATTATCTTTATCCAAAATTGAAACTTTTAACATATTTCTGTTCTTTCCCTTTGTTCTTTTAGAACATAAGCCTTGCCATACTGGGACAGACCAAAGGTCCACCAATGGGAATGGGACTTGATATACTGCCTTTCCGTGGTTACAATCAAAGCAGTTTACATATTATATACAGGTACTTATGTTGTACCTGGGGCAATAGAGAGTTAAGTGACTTGCCCAGAGTCACAAGGAGCTGCAGTGGAAATCAAATTCAATTCCCCAGATTCTCAGGCCACTACATTAATCACTACACTACTCCTCCCAGCATCCTGATTCCAGCAGTGGAGATCCCAGGTCACAAGTACCTGGCCAATACACAAATAGTGGATTTTCCCAAGTCCATCTTAATAATGGCTTATGGACTTCTCTTTTAGGAAAATATTCAAACCTTTTTAAACCCCGCTAAGCTAACTGCTTTTACCACATTCTCTAGCAACAAATTTCAGAGTTTAATTACACATTGAATGCAGAAATTTTTTTTTTCTGATTTGTTCTAAATTTACTGCTTAGTAGCTTCATTGTGTGTCCCACAGTCCTTGTAATTTTTGAAAAAGTAAACAAGTGATTCTCATCTACCCTTTCCAATCCACTCAGTATTTTATATACTTATATCATTTTAGGGTACTATGTAGAAGACACAGGTATGCATTTTTTTAAAAGTAGGAGTGAGTTACATGGCATGTATCTGCCCACTAAAACTAGATGGTACTTCCAAGTGAACTGCAGTGGCCGCTGTCACGGACAGAGTGTTTGGCTTCATGGACCATTCATTTGACCTAGCACGGTACTTCTTATGTTCTGAAGGTTAGAACAAGGCAGCCTAGAGTCCTGGTAGTATAGTATTTAGAACAGAAATCCATTTTCATAGTCTCATGTAATGGGACTCATGTAGTGTCCTGGATGTCAGCCTAGACCATGAGGTTCTATTCAGTAAACTTGCAGTTTCTGCATAGGAGACTCTAGCAAGGAGCTGCAGGTCAGATTTAAGGTGGGCCAAGGACCGGAATGGGGCAGGGTGGGCACAGCAGTGGCACTGGAGGTTAGAAATGAAGAACAGCAAACACATGAGCCAAGATAACAAAGAATACCTAGTATAGGTCCTTAGAGACATGCTTGTGCGTAAGTCTAAAAGCAAATATTTCTTAGCTTTTATGATGGTAGTAAATTGTAACTGTTTTTATTGTAAACTGCATGGATGCCATTCTGGCTCTTTGCGATATATCAAGTTTCTTTAAATAAAATAAAAAATACAAAAGTGTAAATGATTATTAAAACAAATTCTTGGGCCTTCAGTTGTAATTGTTTGTTCTGTGATCATGCTTTTCTTTTAGAAAATTCCAGCTTTATGGTACTTTTATTGAAATTCAGGATGATTCTATATGCAGCTGTAATCAGGCTTACAATTGCTTAACTTCTAATAAACCTTTTTTACTTTGAACTTCTGCGCGGTAAGTTTGATGTTCTTGGATTCTCTTTTCCCCCCCAATATTCAAAACCATTTAACTGGCCAGGAATGGCACCTGGCTGGTTAAATGGCACTTAACCAGCAATCTAGCGATATTCAGCAGGGGATAACTGGCTATCGACAAAATTTAATAACTGCAGTATGTGCTAGAGCTAAAATAAAGTAAACTAATACAAATAGCGCGGACTCTAGCAAAACTTTTATAAAGAGTGCTCAAAAAGTACTTTGGAGGAAAAGCCCTCAGAAACCAATGGCAAATTGCCGAAGGTTTTGAACGCTGTTACGTGATGTGTATTGCAACATATATAGCGTTCAGTTTCTATCATTGGGCTGTAATATAATTCCAAAGAAGAATATTTGTATATATATTTTTTTTCTTCTATTGGTTTTACTTCTTAATGGTAACATTTAGCAATAGCCCTCTCAGATACTCAGCAACAGATTATAAAGTTATTCAAAAGATCTGCACTTAACTTAATCTTATGAATCCAGAACTATCTTTTAAATGTTCATCGGGGGCCACCGTTTCACCCCGGCAAGGCTTCCTCAGGAACAAAGTGCTGTTAGCAACACTAAGGGTCTAGGGAAACAAAATTAATAATTACAAATGTCAAAATAATGAAGTAAAATAATGTGCACATCACCACAATCCGAAGGTTCACTTACTTGCAAGTATCTGAGAGGGCTATTGCTAAATGTTACCATAAGAAGTAAAACCAAAACAAGAAAAAAATATATATTAAAATATTCTTCTTTGGAGTTATATTACAGCCCAATGATAGAAACTGAACGCTATATACGTTGCAATACACATCACGTAACAGCGTTCAAAACCTTTGGCAATTTGCCATTGGTTTCTGAGGGCTTTTCCTCCAAAGTACTTTTTGAGCACTCTTTATAAAAGTTTTGCTAGAGTCTGTGCTATTTGTATTAGATAACTGGCTATCCCCCGCTGAATATTCCTGGTAAGTGGCTATGAGATAACAAGCTACATCACATGATATAGCCAGCTATCCCCAAATATCCAGTGAATAGCTGTCTATTTTAAGTGGCCACATCGGGCTGTGTAAATAGTTGGAATATCTTTGGCTGGTAAAATTTAACTAGCTATCTCTGAATATTAACTTAGCCAAAAATAAACCAGCTGTTCAATGCTGGTCACCGGAAACGGCCCAGCATTGAATATCCAGGCTGACCGTGGGAGTTAGCCAGGCTCTCTTTTGCGGTCTGAATATCGGCCTTCCTGTCTCTTCAGCTCGTAACCTTGGGGTCATCTTCGACTCCTCCCTCTCCTTCTCTGCACATATTCAACAGACTGCTAAAACCTGTCGTTTCTTTCTGTATAATATCAGCAAAATTCGCCCTTTCCTTTCTGAGCACACTACCAGAACCCTCATCCATGCTCTTATCGCCTCTCGCTTAGACTATTGCAACTTGCTTCTCACAGGTCTCCCACTTAGCCATCTCTCTCCTCTTCAATCTGTTCACAATTCTGCTGCACGACTAATATTCCGCCAGTGTCGTTATGCTCATATTAGCCCTCTCCTCAAGTCACTTCACTGGCTTCCTATCCGTTTCCGCATACAGTTCAAACTCCTCTTATTGACCTATAAGTGCATTCACTCTGCAGCTCCTCAGTACGTCTCCACTCTCATCTCTCCCTACATTCCTCCCCGGGAACTCTATTCACTGGGTAAATCTCTCTTATCTGCACCCTTCTCCTCCACCACTAACTCCAGACTCCGTTCCTTTTATCTTGCTGCACCATATGCCTGGAATAGACTTCCTGAGCCTGTATGTCAAGCTCCATCTCTGGCCGTCTTCAAATCTAAGCTAAAAGCCCACCTTTTTGATGCTGCTTTTAACTCCTAACCCTTATTTTATCATCCTAACTTTAATGTTCCCTTATCTCTTGTTTGTTCTGTCTGTCCTAATTAGATTGTAAGCTCTGTCGAGCAGGGACTGTCTCTTCATGTTCAAGTGTACAGCGCTGCGTATGTCTAGTAGCGCTTTAGAAATGATAAGTATTAGTAGTAGTTATTTGTTTCTTGCTCGAGACCCTGCGCAGGTCACCAAACCCACTCCCCGAGTCTCACCTGAACTGGATCGATTGCTCCTCTGTGGCTGCTTAAGTACGTAAGTATTGCCACACTGGGACAGACCAAAGGTCCATCAAGCCCAGCATCCTGTTTCCAACAGTGGCCAATCTAGGTCACAAATACCTGGCAAGATCCCGAAAAAGTTCAATACATTTTATGCTACTTATCGCAGAAATAAGCAGTGAATTTTCCCCAAGTCAATTTAATAATGGTCTATGGACTTTTTCTTTAGGAAGCTGTCCAGACCTTTTTTTTTAAACCCTGCTAAGCTAACCACCTTTACCACATTCTCTGGCAATGAATTCTAGAGTTTAATTACATGTTACGAGAAGAAAGATTTTTCTCCGATTTGTATTAAATTTACTACTTTGTAGCTTCATCGTGTGTCCCCTAGTCCTAGTATTTTTGGAAAGAGTAAACAAATGATTCACGTCTACCCATTCCACTCAAGGGTCTCGCACCAGTAAGAAACTCAAAGTTTGCAATTACCAGGCGATTGAAAAAAAATATATACTGTACATTTACAGAATCCTACAGAACTCACACTAATGGGCACTGCCATCCCGTGAATGAACTTGCCAACATTGGTACGGAAAAAAAAGCTGGTCAATGTAAGAATTAAATGATGGGCATTTAGTATTTCTGGAACTTCTGACCTATGCTGATTTTCAGAATTAGTTCTAGTCCTTGGTGTTGTGGCACTTCAGAGGCCCTTAAGCTCCAGCGGTGAAAACTGCTCTATGCTTTCCTTAGGTCTGTATGACAGGATGAAAATCTGTTCAGCAAGTCCTGCCTCTAACTGCATAATCAGCAGTAATTAAATATGAGGCCGAAATATGTTCCTTTTAAGTGGGATCGTAAGGTATCATAATTCCAGTAAAGTCACTGAGTGGCCCACAAATAGAGAGACAAAAAAGAAATGTATTTGTGCACAGATATATAGAGAGCTTACTTTGTATAGCAGTGGTTTTCATTAATTCTTAAGCTGGGGCCACTTTGGATTCTAATAAGCTGAAGGAGAGATGCCAAATATCTTCCCATTTGGGGCCATGCCACTGCTGATCAGTGTGTGTCGATGACATCATCCCCACCAGCCCACCTTCAAACTTGGGGGAGGGGGGTATCCTTAGGTTGTGAGCATTTCCAAATTTATTCTCTTTTGTCTATTGAGAAATGGCTCTTCCTTCAAGCATGTAGCTCTTCCCCCATCCACTTTTCCCTTTCTGTCCTGAACCTGGGTAGAAAGACAGAGTAGCAGAAAAAAAAAACAGAAAGACAATGGGACCACTCCAGAGGTCTCTGGGGATTGCCAGTAGCCCCTGGGCCTTGGAATGAAGAACACTTATATACAAAAGGAAATTAAAATGCCGTGAGGTCAGGGACAGGCGGGACAGGGATAGGTGCAACAGGAGAAGAGCTGGCTTAGGGAGTAGGTTTGATAACAGGAGACAACATGATGTCACAAAGCTGAAGCCAGTCTCTACCCAAGGAGGTTTTAATTCTTCCCAATGAAGCAGCCACCATCTTGCTACACCCAAAACAATGAAAAATGACAGAGCGACAAACTCTGCCTACTGGCTTCAGCCCACATAATGGGCCTCCTGTCATTAAACTTCCTTGGAATAGAGTGACTGTTCTTTGCTCTGCTCCAGGCTTACCCCTCCCCTTCCCTGCAGGCTACTGGAAGTGAGGCCGGGCTGGAGCAGAACACCCCTAGTGCTTTGGGGTCTGAAAAGACGTGGCAGATCTGCGTTCCAAGCTCTTCCCTTAGAAATTTAGCCCTAGAAATGCATGAGAAGAAAGCAGACGTGTGGCACAGGCAGAAGGTCATAAAGCCAATGTGCTGTTGCAAAAAAATGTAACAAGGAAGAACTGTAATGCACAAAGGTTTATTTCTTCTGTCACAAGTAATAAATGGCAGGGCAACAGAAGGACAATAACCCTTGTGGTCAAACAGACAAACCAGTCACAACATGGGTGACAAAAGAAAGGACAGCAGACAATGTCACAACTAACACCTTTATTAACCATCTAGGACTCGACACGAGTTGTGTTTCGGCCCGCGAGGGCCTTCCTCAGGAGTCTTGGTAGGATATGTGCTGATGTGTAGCTGAACCCAATATGATGCAGATGATTTTCGATATCTTGCTTTATTTCATCCAAAAAAAATAATTGAACGCTCAAACTCTCTTTTTTCGGATGAAATAAAACAAGATATCGAAAATCATCTGCATTATATTGAGTTCAGCTATACATCAGCACACATCTTACCAAGACTGGGTGCTGTTTGTGTAGAGATCGCTACCAAAAAATCCACTAAATTCTAGAACAAAAATGTAAATATGGAGTCAACAGCATTCCCAAAACACACCAATGCCAAAGCAAAAAAATTGTTTGTGAAAGAAAGGAGGTGACTCAGATATCTAGTAAGTCCAAATTCACACCATGCCTGGTACTAGTCAACCAGAATATGGCAAACTTGAGTGGCGTGTTGTGGCCAATCTTAATCATGCCAACACTTATAGGCAAAATGTTTATATCCCAATGTATCATCACAAATATATTTTTACATATACTCAGGATTATGAACCCAAACACTTAGAGCCCTGTTTACTAAGCCGTGTTGTAGGCGCACAAACTTTTTAGCGTGTGCTAAAAATGAACAATAGAGACACCCATTATATTCCTATGGGTGTCTCTATCATTAACAAGTGCTAATTTTTAGTGCATTCTAAAAAGTTTGCATGCCTACAGTGCGGCTTAGTAAACAGGGCCCTTAATCAGTTTTCAAGACCTCAGCAGCACAACTCTGTGCTCCACTTCTTCATAGCTCTAAGCTTTATTTGCTTTCTCATTGGTCTCAATGCTAGACCTTGTGGACCTCCACCCAGAAATGCTAAAAAATCTTCCTGCACCTTTCTTAACCTACATTTCCCCAGCTGTAAAGGAGTGAAATACAAAACAACACACACAACCAGCTTTTCCTATATAAGTACACAGCTGTGGAATGCACTTCCAACTTACTTGAAAACGATCAAAGAATTAACTAACTTCCGCAAATCTCTGAAAACCTATTTCTTTAACAAGGCCTACCATGAAACCCTCTAATCTACTATAATAAAACGTAGCCTCAACGTTCTGAGGACACTGACGTCACTGAAGTCACTCACACACCAGTTCGTGGTTTCATGGTGGTGAAGCCACACAACTTCATGCCCCGCCCTCGCGTCACACGTGATGACGTCGACGGCGCAACACGAAAACAAGGCTAATTAACGCACGGGGAGCAGTAGGGAAACACGCAGAGCGTGTTTCCCTACTCCTCCCCTTCCAAAAAATCCCAGCTGCCCAGGACGTCCACATCAACCCGTCCCCTTTCCCCACATAGCCCTGCCCCTTAGAAGTTACCGCCCCGCCCACGGTACCACACTCACCCTCAGCAACGTCCCTCCCCCCCTGTCACCTCCCCTCCCCTTCCCTTCCGACTTTCTCCCTGGTGGTCTAGAGGTACCTGTTCAGTGGGGGCAGGAAAGAAAGACCCCCCTCTTTCCTGCCCGTAGCGGTGGTGGTAGTATCCTTGCTACATCGTGTGGGAGTCCGGCTCTCGGCGTTTCAAAATGGCCGCCGAGAGTTCAAGCTGCATCGTGAGACTTCAACTCTCGGCGGCCATTTTGAAACGCCGAGAGCCGGACTCCCACACGATGTAGCAAGGATGCTACTACCACCGCTACGGGCAGGAAAGAGGGGGCTCTTTCTTTCCTGCCCCCACCGAACAGGTACCTTTAGACCACCAGGGAGACACGCGTAAGGGGAGGGGAAGGGAGTCCCCTGCCCGCTAGCGCCCGTTTCATCGCCGCCAGAAACGGGCTATTTTTACTAGTCAACTATAACACATTACCTATCCCACCTTTATTCAAAATGTATCTTCTATAATTGCCTGACCACCTTTGCTCAGAATGTATCTATCTATAATGGCTTGACCAAATCCTCCTGTTTTCCTTGACTTCTCTGTAACACCAATTGTATTCTTTACCCTGATATGACGATGTCATAACAGGTCTTTGTAAGCCACATTGAGCCTGCAAATAGGTGGGAAAATGTGGGATACAAGTGCAATAAATAATAATAATAATAATAAATATTCATATTTTAGTAACTTATTTAAATCAAAACTCAAAATATCTTCACTTATCTTTAAATATAAAGACACCGAGTGAGTCCCAAAACCTCAAAGCAAGGCCTCTGTTCCTGTCACCATCTTCCATTTATCCAAAAGAGAAACAGCGCCCTCTGCTGGTAAGATTTTTCTCCCCATCCTTGCCTATAATAGATGTGAGACCAACAACCCAGGAAGAGGTACTCTAATTTGAGAGGCATCAAAAGGAAATAGATAGGATGCTGCATAGTTTAAAGGGGAGTTAATCTCTCCAAACCCCCCCCCCCCCCCCCCCCCACCTACTCCAAGTTCCACAGCTGAACTTAGTTGGATATGCTGATCCATGGGATCCTGGAGCACAGCAATATTACCACTAATGGTGTTTTTAATCTTCCTTTTACCCATTATCAGGTCCACCAGGCACCAAAAGGGCAGGCTGAGCCCCTTTGGCCATGCCCTTTCAGCCATGTACTGTCACCTATTCGTCTTTTTATTCAAGTAGTTGCAGCTAAGTGACATCATCCAAATGACTATGGGGATGAAGCTTTCCCATCTGCAAACAGCCTTTCCAGCCGCTCAGCCACACCATCCACAATGCAGATCTGTCAGCAGGTAGGCAGGCTATGGCTTCAAAATTCTTCCTCTCCCAACAATCCACCGCCCATGGGTCTTTTTTATTCAAGTAGTCACAGCATGACGACATCACTTGGAGGGCCATGGGTACGATACTCTCCCAGCTGTAAATAGCTTTTCCAGCCTCTCAGCCATACCCTTCACAAAACAGCTCACTCGGGAAACAGGTAGATTCTGGCTTTAAAATTCTTCCTCTCTCCCCTGTAGTTTTACCTTATTATATCGATTGGTGTTTAGCTGTGCTTTCTAGTGGTTAGTGCAGTGGACTTTGATCCTGGGGAACTGAGTTTGATTCCCACTGCAGATCCTTGTGACTCTGGGCAAGTCACTTAACCCTCCATTGCCCCTGGTACAAAAATAAGTACCTGAATATATGTAAACCACTTTGAATGTAGTTGCAAAAACCTCAGAAAGGCGGTATATCAAGTCCCATTTCCCTTTCCCTTAAGACCTCGGTCTTCACCGCCAATCTTCAGGAGCTACCGACAGGTCAGATTTTTAGGATATCCTTAATGAATATGTATGAGAGAGGTTCAGAGAAAGTATGAAGAAGTACCTTTATTTTATGAGACCCTATATTCCAATCATTTACCAGCAGAGCTGGCTCATCAAGTTTGTCAAGAAGAGGGTTTAGCGTTGTTATTATTGATGTTTCTCTCTTGGAACATCATACCATATGTCCTAGTTCCACAATTTCTTTTACACAGAAAATGCTGTGCATTATTAACACCTTTAAAAGTATTTCTCTAGCATGTCCCCTATCGCTCCTTTTCTCTAGAGTATGTAACATCCCCTCCTGACTGTTCCCTGGATCGGGGGGGAGGGGGTGGGGGGGAGGAATAAGGCTCGCCTGAAAGATGCTCTATTGTTCCCACCCTTTATATATCTCTGGGACCCTGATGCCTCCACCCAAGGTGAAAAACTATTAAATGGTAGATTCCATTCCCTTTCTCTCAGGAACTACTACAAAACCTCAGTGAACTCAACTTTCTTAAATTTGGCACATCACTAAGTTCAGTCCACTATGACAGCCTTTCACACTGACAGAGATCACAGAACTAACTCTCAAATCCTTCACCCCTCTGTCATCTGTTCACTGACAGTGGTGTAGCCAGACCTATCATTTTGGGTTGGCCTACAGTTAAAACGGGTGAGCCTTCCAAAACTTTCCCGCCCCCCCCCCTTTCCTTTTGTCCTGCTTCTTTCTCCCTCTCTTCCAACCCTAGATCCAGCATTAGCCTAACCTCCCAGGTCGTCCTCCCTGGTATACCTCAGCATCTTTGCTGGTCAGCAGCGAAGCACCTCCATTGCCTGTGCCAGCCTCGCTCCCTCTTCCACATCAAGGAAACAGGAATGATATCTGCAAGGGTCAGGGCAGGATGCGGCAGAGGAAATAAGAAAACAAGAAGGCAACCGGTCTACTAGATCCAATGTGGAATAGAAGAAAGAAACAGACCTTATGAATAAAAACAGTTCATTTATTAGTTGTTCAAAGCTCCCAGGGTTAAAAAACCAATGCCCGATATGGCCATGTTTTGCCAGAAGTACAGGCTGCATCACGGGCAATGAAAACCAGCTGGTATGAAAACACAAACTTCACCAGTGCTGATTATAAATGTGTCTCTTCCTGGGTTCGTTTGAAACCATAACGGACCCAGGAAATGAACTGTTTTTTTTCATAAGGTCTGCTTCTTTCTTCTGTGGCAGAGGGAAGCCTGCAAGGCTGGCGCAGGCAATGGAGGTTTGTCGCTGCTGGGCCGGTGAAGATGCTGAGGTATTATTAACACCAAGGGCAGGAGTCCTCGGACTTTCTACCACCCAATTTTTTTTCTTTTTACTCTCCTGGCACTGCCATTCTTGTACCATCTGTAAAGCTAAAATTATTCGGTGTTCAAAATTTTCCTGATCAAGAGGAATCTTGGTGAGGAACACTTCCACATCCCTGAGAATACTCTCAGGGCCAGATGCACTAAACCTTAACGACCCTCTAACAACCCTTTAACAAAGGAAATTCCTAACCGTTGCATGCATTAAAGGCCTTTTTCCAACGAAGCAAGCAGCTAATGAAAACGGAGTAACTACCATTGTAATGTGGGCGATTTGGAATGCACTAACAATACCGAAGATTGCACCGAATCATTTACCGCAATATATTTTACGTGTAGTCAGAGCTGTCCTTAAGGCCTGAGCTGTCAGATACGCCGCTACTGCCTGCTCCCTCCCTGCAGCATACAAATCCAAGCTGGCATGTTTAAAAGTGAGATTAAATAAGAACACTACGGCAGTACTTCCTAGGCTTCCCCCTGCTTCCGTAGAAAACTAAAAACAAAAATCGGGATAGATCGGGAGGGGGCAAGGGCGCTCGTCAGGAGCGTCCTGCATGGACGGCCTTGCCCCCCCCCCCCCCCCCCCCCGCTGCTCCCCGCTTCCTGCCGCTTCCCCCCTGCATGAAAAATCTTAATTTTATCAGCCCCACTCCCCCTCCCTTCCTGTTCCTTTCTCTGTTCTCTGCCAAAGCTCCGCCTCCTGTCATCCTCCGACCCCGTGCCCCGCCCCGCCACCCTTCCTGAGATCGTCTCCGCCGCTCCCCCTCTCCATCGGGACCCCCTCCGCATTACCGGGCCTGCGCAGCCCCTCTCACCTCTGTCTGAAGGCGCTGCATGGGCAGGAAGAAGATCTGTTCGTCGCCGAGTCTTCATGACATCTCTCCTTTCCTGGAGGGGGGCGGGTCTAAAGACACAGTAAGGGGCAACTTGTCAGGAATTATTTCCTCAGAGAAGGTACATAAACGTTTAAATTTCTTTGTGCCTCATCATAAAGTTTTGTTCTGACTTTTATTCTCCCACATATCTTCAAGTCAGCGTGCGTACACTGCTGATTACTACCCAGTTAGCACCACGCGGTAGAGAATTTCTGCTGTGCGACGTCAAAAATAGAATTATCGCCTGGGGCACACAGTAGCTGGGTGATAGTTCTAATTTGACAAGCATTGGACGTGCGGAGGCGCCTACGCGCCTTAGTAAAAGGGCCCCTACATTTACTGACAGCCTACTCTGTCTCACAACATCAAACCAAAAGCAGTCCAATCTAAAATGCCAGCTGTAAAATATTTATAAGTGTGAAATAGTACACTCAGGTAATCTTCTCACCCAATATCAAAAGGATCTCAGGGTGGTTATTACATTTTCTTTCATCACGTGCTACATATGTGGAACTTCAGCTAAACCCTTGCCAAATTAATTGTGATAGTGAACATTAAAAATATGACAAAACTTAAGATCTAAATAACCGTGGTTGCAGTCAAAAAATGAGTGTTTGGTTGGGGTTGAATGGATGGTTGTGTGTCTGGTGTGGGGTTGGTTTATGTAAAGTTTCAGTGGCCTAGCTGGGACAATTTGTGGCTAGGGGTCCCTCTGGATCAGAGACCACCAGAGGTATACTCGTATTTATTTATTTTTTTTTTTTAGTTTTTCAGCTCATGTGGGACCGTATTGTCTGTGTTCTGTACCTTTTTGAGTGGTTTATTTTGTTTCCTGTCTGTACATGGCTATTTGCTGTTGCTATGACTGCTGAACATTAAATGCTAATTTTTCTCACCAAAGTACCAAACTCTGGAACTCATTACCCAAGTATATCAGACACCCAGGTGATTATATGTCGTTTAGAGGTTTACTTAATGCCCACTTCTTTAGATTTATGTTCAGCTAATACGAAAATAAAAATTTTTTTAATAGTTGTATTCTTGTATTAATATTGTCTTGTAATGCTTCTTCTTAATTTGTTATGTAAGCCGCATTGAACCTGAGCTTTCTTGGGAAAATGTGGGGTAGAAATGTCATAATAAATAAATAAAATTTCATTTATCTGAATTGAAACAGTTGCCAGCATCCATCAAGTGCCTGATACGAAATGCAGAAGCAGCACAACAAGGCCCCCCTGCAAGTGAACACAGCTGACTTTGCGGGTTTCGTAATCTGACTGCTTCCAAGGACTCAGGTGGCAACTTCAACTCCACAATCGCTGTTCCTCAGAAGTAAATCACTTTTCTTCTGAAGCGCTAGTAAAAAAAATAAAATGGTGCATAGGTATTTAAGCTGACTTCCAGGGGCAGGAACCCAGCGCTTCCTGCAAATGATATCATATGACACTAAGTTAATCAGTCAAACCAATTAAACCCTAAATAAATGTGTTTATTTATTTGACTGTAAAACATAAAGAAAACCCAACCCACAGTTTATCAATGTAGGTCCAAAACAGTAATAAAAACCAAATCAAAGAATTCCATTCAACCAGTTCATTCAGTTGTAAAGGAGTGACTGATTTGGCTTTAAAAAAATCCAGTATTCCAAATTCCCTCCTCTGTTAGAAGAAACAACTTGATCAATCACCCACCAAACAAGGTCTTTAAAGGTGTGGCCAAAGAAAAAACGAGATACCAACGGAGCCATCACTGTAGAAGTATTGAGTCTACTCTTGTGTTCAGCGAGTCGTACTTTCATTTGTCTAGTAGTCTGACCAATGTAAAGCAAATTGCAAGGACATTTGATAACATACGCCACAAACATGGATCTGTAAGTTGTTACAGTATGTAATTTATAAGACTTAGCTGTGACTGGGTTGATCCATATGTTACCCTTCTTGATTCTGTGCACAAAATATGCAATTGCCACACAGATTATGGTCAAAAAATGCAGAACCAACCTCCTGATGTTTTCACCACAACATGACATCATCAAGTACTGGCAGAAAAATCACAGATCAGATTGCCAGCTTCACAAACACACAAACTACCTTCTATAAGACCCAATTTTTATATGGGATATATATATATATATATATATATATATATATATATATATATATATATAGGCCTTTAGATCTCATATGAATTATGTTACGTGTTTGCGACATTTAGAGAGGGCAGTGTTACGATCAGGGTTGATGGGAAGTGGGGGAGGGGAAATTATTTTATTCTTAGATGTAAATATTGCTATAGTCCTCCTACAACAGTGGTTCTCAAATCAGGTCCCAGGGGACCACCAGCCAGTTGGGATGTATGTAATGTATATGCATAAGAGAAATCTGCATGCCTGCTTTCTAGATTATAAGCAAATCTCTCATGCATATTTATTACGGATATCCTAAAAACCCAACTGGCTGGCGGTCCATTAGGACATGTTTGACAACCACTGCCCTACAAGATAATTTACATCATATAAAATATAAGTACAGTATAAAATAAATAGTTTAACTCTAATGCAACCCTATCCATCTCCCATTCTCACCACAGGACCCTTTTATTATACCACAGTAAAATTTGTAGTTACCATGGCTTAACACAGGGATATACTGCATAGTAGCTGCAAATTTTATACAGCACCCACTAGGAGTGGAGCCAGAATTTCTAATTCTGGTTCTATGTTAAAATACCAATTAGTGCATGTTACCTGGATGCAACTAAATGCTGCCTCCTATTTAGGTAAGTGATGTGTAACACACTTGCTGGCTAACACTTCCACACTCATGCTCCACCCATTGTATGCCCCTGACATATAAAGCACCTAATTCATGGTTTACCGCACAGTAACTGCCAATTTACCGCAAAGCCCCTTAATTTAGCTGTGCGTTAGAAGTTACCACACATTAAGTGCTTAATATGGTTTAGTAAAAGTGCCCCTATATGTCCTCTGTTTCCTTCCTAATATTTCCTCTACTCTCATGCAATTTTATATCAGATTAAGACACTTGTTTCTTGCTCATGCTTCATCCACTAGGGATATGGTTATCTTGTATTACTAGTTTGCATAGCTGTCCAGGGGTGGATTATAATACATAGTAACATAGTAGGTGACGGCAGAAAAAGACTTGCACGGTCCATCCAGTCTGCCCAACAAGATAAACTCATATGTGCTACTTTTTGTGTATACCTTACCTTGATTTGTATCTGTCATTTTCAGGGCACAGACCGTATAAGTCTGTCCAGCACTATCCCTGCCTCCCAACCACCGGCTCTGTCACAGACCATATAAGTCTGCCCAGCAATATCCTCGCCTCCCAACCACCAGCCCCGCCTCCCACCACCGGCTCTGCCACCTAATCTCAGCTAAGCTTCTGAGGATCTATTCCCTCGGAACAGGATTCCTTTATGTTTATCCCACGCATGTTTGAATTCAGTTTTCCTCTCCACCACCTCCCGCGGGAGAGCATTCCAAGCATAAATATCATCCTGGAGGTTTGTTTTTCCTACCTATCCATGGGATATCACATTATATGAAAACACGGTTATTTATTTAATACATTTCAGCCTTGTATTCAGATACAAATTTACCTAAGAGGTGCAAATAGCATGCAGGGGTAACCCACTGCAGTCCTGTAAAGAAGTTGGGCAATAAAACACCATACACCAGGCTTAGCACACAGGCATCTGGGATGTAGGGGAGCTCATAGGCACCAGCTCTGTGGGTGCTGCGACTTCAGCAACTGGATGGATATTGTCCCCTGCACACTCCAAGCTGCAAGATTCCAATCTCCAAGGGAGCCACTAGTCAGGGAGGAAGGAGGGCTTCTGTCTCCTAGGTTACTGTTCCACCTCCCCATGCAGCCTGTTGGACGGATAAGAAATGTCTGATCAATGGGCTGCAGAAGGAGCAGATAGCTGCTAAAGTGTAGGCCAGACAGGCTTCGGAAGCCTGCCATAGATAGGTTGAGAAGTGCTGTGAATGATAAGCACTGGAAAGGAAGAGAAGAGCTAGGGAAAGGCAGAAAGAAGTGGGAAAGGTGCTGGCAGAGGAGCTGATCCAGGGGCAAGGATGGGATGGATAGAGAGAGAGATGGGTTACAATATGTCTGGATTTCCCTGGAATGTCCTTTTTTTCAGGGGACTGTCAGGGTTCGGATGTTTTTTTCCAAGCAGCCTGCAGGCGGGTTCACGGACAGATGAATGGACAGATGGACAGGCTGGCCCTCTCCCCTCGCCCCCCCTCCCGAGCCCACTGTAGTGCACTCTGTCTGGTCTAGTGGCCTCTTCAGGGCAGGAAATAACTTGACATTTCTTTGTCTACTGCCCTGACCTCCCCGCTACCATAGCTTCTTGATAATGGTTGCTGAGACTCCAAGTGGTGGCCTCGCGAGACTTCTCCCTGAAAGCTAGTCAAAAATTTATTAAAATTAGTCTAATATAAAGGTATCTCTTTATTTTCCATTTTATGTTTTATTTGTATTTATTAACCTTTATTAACACAGCTACCACATTATCCTAAATTGAAAATAAAATTATTTTTTCTACCTTTGTTGTCTGGTGATTTTCTTTATCTAATTCTATTGGTCCCAGGTAACATAACATATAGTAACATAGTAAATGACGGCAGATAAAGACCTGTACGGTCCATCAGGTCTCTGGTTTCTGCTTTCCTTCATCTTCTTTTAAATGTCTTGTCATTTGTTTTCTCTCCTCCTTTGTCTTTCAGTTTTCATCAATTTATTTTTCTGCCTCTCTGTCCAGATTTAATTCAAACTTACTATCCAGTCTTTAATTTCCCTCTTTTTTAGTCTGTCTACAGCTTTTAATTTTTCCCTCACCTTGGTTCTCATCTATGCCCCTTCCTCTTATACTCTTCTTTCACTAACTCTATCCTCTCCTCACCCTTCCATACAGTGTCTCCCCGCTTTCCCCACCCTTCCATCCAGTGTCTCCCCTCTTTCACTCCTCATCCTTCCATCCAATGTTTACTCTCTCTATCTTTCCATCCAGTGTCTCCCCACTTTCTCTTGTCATCCTATCTAGTGTCTTCCCTCTTAATCTCCCTACCCTTCCATCCAGCGTCTTCCTCTTTCTATCCCCATCCTTCTAGCGTCTCCCCTCTTTCTCTGTCAATCCTTCTATCTAACATTTCCCTTCTCTCTCCCTCCTTCCATCCAGTGTCTCCCCTCTTTGTGCATCTTTCCAGCCAGCATCTCCCCTCTTTATAGTTTATAAGAATTTGCTATACTGCTAAAACTAACTTGCACATCACAGCGGTGTACAAAACAAAAAGCATAGAAAAGGAAAAGAACTACAAAATATTGATAGGAAAGGAATTCTCTCTCTCTCTCTCTCACACACACACACACACACACACACACACACACACACACACACACACAAGTAAAGATAAGGTAGAATAGAAAGAGGCAAACAGTACAAAGGCTGAGGAAGGACTGGAGAAAATGGATAATAGTATACAAGACAGTGGCGGACAGCCTAGTTGCTACTCCTCAACAGGACCAAATGCTTGGGTAAAAAGCTAGGCCTTAAGCCTGCTTTAAAATTTTTGAATGAAATTTCTGTGTGGTCGGTAAAGGGGGAGGGAATTCCAACATGAAGGGGCAGTGAAAAAGAATACCCCATGTCTTGTCAGTTCTGTTTGAGCAAATCGAGGACTTGGCAGGACTACCGGTGGTCATTTAATGACCAAAAATGAGCTGGGGAGTACGAGATGGTGAAAGTGGATAAGTAGTGAGGGAGCCCAAATCTGTGGGCCTTAAATATGAATGTTAACAATTTGAAGATTATACGCTGAGGGATGGTGAGCCAGTGATATTTCTTAAGCAATGGGGTGACATGATCATGTTGTTGAGCGTGGCATGACAATCGGATAGCCATACTCTGTACAGTTTGCAGATGTTTAATATGAGCCTGGGTGCAGCTGAGGTAAACTATATTGCAATAGTCTAACCGAGTCGTGAGCGGTGAGAGAATTAAAGAATGAAAAATAACGGGGCTAAAGTGACAGCGGAGAGCTCTAAGCTAACGGAGGATAAAGAAACTAGTTTTGCAAAATTGGAAATCTGTCACTCCCCCATCCTCCTACTCATCACTTCTCTCTCTCTACTCCTTTTCTATCTAGCCTGATCCAGCTTCCAGTCCATCTGCATCAGCTTGCTCCACCCCACCAGCTTATCCAACTTGCCTGCTCACTTACTCCCTACCTCTCTCACTACCTATGGCCCCCTTTCACATTCTATTCCTCGCCCTATCCCTCCCCAATCTACTACTACTACTATTACTACTATTTAGCATTTCTATAGCGCTACAAGGCATACGCAGTGCTGCACAAACATAGAAGAAAGACAGTCCCTGCTCAAAGAGCTTACAATCTAATAGACAAAAATAAATAAATAAAGTAAGCAAATCAAGTCAATTAATGTGAACGGGAAGGAAGAGAGGAGGGTATGTGGAGGCGAGTGGTTACAAGTGGTTACGAGTCAAAAGCAATGTTAAAGAGGTGGGCTTTCAGTCTAGATTTAAAGGTGGCCAAGGATGGGGCAAGATGTAGGGGCTCAGGAAGTTTAATCCAGGCGTAGGGTGCAGCGAGACAGAAGGCGCGAAGTCTGGAGTTGGCAGTAGTGGAGAAGGGAACAGATAAGAAGGATTTATCCAAGGAGCGGAGTGCACGGGAAGGGGTGTAGGGAAGGATGAGTGTGGAGAGATACTGGGGAGCTGTTTATCACACAAACTCACTACCCATCCCCCCCCCGTCCTGCCCACTACTGCAATACCCTACCTACCCCTATCCCCCACCACCTCACCATCCTTACTGTCCTCCTCCTCCTTCCTAGCTCTCAACCTCCAACACCTCCTTCCTGCCATGAACCCTTCCCCATTCCTCCTCTGTGCATCCCGCCTTCGGCGCCTTCGTCGCCCTACCTCCCCCACCCTTCTCCGCTCTCTCTTGCTCCTTCTCCTGCTATCCGCGGGAGACATCAATCCCAACCCAGGTCCACCACACATGTCCTTGTCCTCGTCTCATCTATGCAAACGTTCCCACGATATCTCCAATCTCATCTCCATTCCCCTCCTCCCCCCTTTCTCCCTCCCCTTCTCGTGTGCCCTGTAGAATGCCCACTCAATCTGCAACAAACTTACCTTCACCCATGATCTCTTCATCTCCCATTCCCTCCATCTGCTCGCCCTAACCGAAACCTGGCTCACCCCCAACGACTCCGCCTCAGTCGCAGCCCTTTGCCACGGAGGCTACCTTTTCTCCCATTTGCCCCGCACAGCTAGCTGCGGTGGCGGCATTGGCCTACTACTTTCGCCCTCCTGCAGTTTTCAACCCCTCCTCCTACCACAGTCTCACTGCTTCTCATCCTTTGAAGTCCATTCCATCCGTCTATTCTACCCGCTGCCACTCCGAGTTGCAGTCATCTACTGCCCCCCTGATAAGTCCCTCCCTTCCTTCCTTACTGACTTTGATGCCTGGCTCTCCGTTTTTCTTGAGCCCTCATCCCCATCCCTCATTCTTGGTGACTTCAACATACACACTGATAACCCATCCGACTCATACGCTTCTCAATTCCTCACCCTAACTACCTCCTTCAACCTCCAACTGAGCTCCACCACCCCTACTCACAAATCTGGTCACTGTCTTGATCTCGTCCTCTCTTCTACCTGCTCGCCCTCTAATCTCTGCGTCTCTGCTCTTCCCATTTCTGACCATCACCTGATCACATTCACACTTCATCACCCTCCCCCTCAGTCCCGCCCAACACTAACCACTACCTCCAGTAATCTCCAGGCTGTTGAACCCCCCACCATATCCGCTAGTATCTCCAATCTCCTCCCGTCCATCACGTCCTCTGAGTCCGTCGACAAGGCTGTTTCCAAGTGCAATGCCACTCTCTCCTCCACCCTAGACACCCTTGCACCGTCTGTTTCCCGTCTCACAAAGCGCACTAATCCCCAGCCCTGGCTTAACCCTTGCACCCGTTACCTTCGCTCCTGCTCCCGATCGGCTGAACGCCTATGGAGGAATTCTCGCACCCATACTGACTTCATTCACTACAAATTCATGCTATCCTCCTTACAGTCCTCCCTATTCCTCGCCAAACAGGACTACTACACTCACTTGACTAATTCCCTCAGCTCTAACTCTCGTCGTCTCTTCGCCACCCTCAACTCCCTCCTCAAAGTGCCCTCCGCTCCCACCCTCCCTCAATCACTGGCTGACTACTTCTGCGACAAGGTCCAGAAGATCAACCTCGAATTCACCACTAAACCTTCTCCTCCTCTTCATCCTATCACCCACTCCCTCAACCAATCAACCCAGGCCTCCTTCTCCTCTTTTCCTGATATCACCGAAGAGGAAACCGCCCATCTTCTCTCCTCCTCGAAATGCACCACCTGTTCCTCAGACCCCATCCCCACCAACTTACTTATCACCATCTCTCCTACTATCATCCCTCCCATCTGTCATATCCTTAACCTCTCTCTCTCCACCGCAACTGTCCCTGACACCTTCAAGCATGCTGTTGTCACACCTCTCCTCAAAAAACCTTCACTTGACCCTACCTATCCCTCCAACTACCGCCCCATCTCCCTCCTACCCTTCCTCTCCAAAATACTTGAACGCGCCATTCACAGCCGTTGCATTGATTTTCTCGCCTCTCATACCATCCTCGATCCGCTTCAATCTGGCTTTCGCCCACTTCACTCGACAGAAACGGCATTAGCCAAAGTCTGTAATGACCTGTTCCTCGCCAAATCCAAAGGTCATTACTCCATCCTCATTCTCCTCAACCTATCCGCCGCTTTTGACACTGTCAATCACAACTAACTTCTCGACACACTGTCCTCTTTTGGGTTCCAGGGCTCTGTCCTCTCCTGGTTCTCCTCTTATCTCTCCCATCGTACCTTCAGAGTACACTCTCATGGCTCTTCCTCCACCCCTATCCCGCTCTCTGTTGGAGTCCCTCAGGGTTCTGTCCTTGGACCCCTTCTTTTCTCTATCTACACCTCTTCCCTGGGCTCCATGATCTCATCTCATGGCTTCCAGTATCATCTTTATGCTAAAGACACCCAGCTTTATCTCTCCACACCTGACATCACTGCGGAAACCCAGGCCAAAGTATCGGCCTGCTTATCCAACATTGCTGCCTGGATGTCCAACCGCCACCTGAAACTGAACATGGCCAAGACCGAACTTCTTGTCTTCCCACCCAAACCCACTTCTCCTCTACCTCCACTCTCTATCTGAGTTGATAACACCCTCATCGTCCCCGTCTCATCTGCCTGCAACCTCGGTGTCATCTTCGACTCCTCCCTCTCCTTCTCTGCACACATCCAGCAGATAACCAAGACCTGTCGCTTCTTCCTCTATAACATTAGCAAAATCCGCCCTTTCCTCTCTGAGCACACCACCCGAACTCTCATCCACTCTCTCGTTACCTCTCGCCTTGACTACTGCAACCTACTCCTCACTGGTCTCCCACTTAGCCACCTATCCCCCCTTCAGTCCGTTCAGAAATCTGCTGCACGTCTTATCTTCCGCCTGAACCGATACACTCATATCACCCCTCTCCTCAAATCACTTCATTGGCTTCCGATCAGGTACCACATTCAATTCAAGCTTCTGCTACTAACCTATAAATGTACTCGATCTGCAGCCCCTCCTTACCTATCAACCCTCATCTCCCCTTACATTCCTACCCGTAACCTCCTCTCTCAAGACAAATCCCTCCTTTCAGTACCCTTCTCCACCACCGCCAACTCCAGGCTCCGCCCTTTCTGCCTTGCCTCACCCCATGCGTGGAACAAACTCCCCGAGCCCATACGTCAGGCCCCCTCCCTGCCCATCTTCAAATCTTTGCTTAAAGCCCACCTCTTCAATGTCGCCTTCAGCACCTAACCTCTACACCTCTATCCAGGAAATCTAGACTGCCCAACTTGACATTTCGTTCTTTAGATTGTAAGCTCATTTGAGCAGGGACCGTCCTTCTTTGTTTATTTTCTACAGCGCTGCGTAACTGTCGCGTTCTTGAGGGCCTTGGCATACTCTCAGGTCCTCAAGGCAGCACTGGGAATTGTGAGCCCTTGGGCCCCTGCCACGGAGCGGCAGAGGCAGGCAAGACCGTCTTGGAACTGGACGTCCGGAAGGACCGGACCGGAAACTCTGGACTGGAAGTAGGCAACTGAACCGGCAGAACAGGAACCGCTTCACCTGTACTTAGCCACCTTTCCGCTAGAGTTGAGCTCTAGCGTGCGGGCGGCCGACAGGACTTGTAGGGCAAGGCCAGAACTGAAGATCCAGAGGACCCACCTCGGGTCTAGGAAACACAGGGGAACAATACTAGACTGCACTAAGCGCTGCACGCAGCCGCTAAGCCAGACACACCAGACAGACTAGACAGACAGAAGCTTATCAGGAGCAGGAACTAGGGCAGACATGCAAGCAAGGAAGAAGGGGAGACTGGGAATGCCCCCTGGGCAAACCCACTAGCTAGGTCGAGGCAGGATAAATCCCCCAGAAGATACACGCTAGCTAGACAGATATAGGAATCAGGATACATAAGCAGGGATCCGGATAAGCACACAGGATCTACAAGCAAGGCACAAGGTAGACACACGGGACAGAAGGTAGCTAGGCAGAGCGGGAAGCCGGATAACACTAGCTAGCCAAAACCAGGACTCAGGACCAACAAGCAAGGACCAGGATGTGCACCCAGGATATACAAGGATCAGGATGTGCACACAGGGAAGATGGCAGCTAGGCAGAGCGGAAAGCCGAATAACACTAGCTAGCCAAAACCAGGACTCAGGACAAACAAGCAAGGATCAGGATGTGCACACAGGATATACAAGGATCAGGATGTGCACACAGGGAAGAGGGCAGCTAGGCAGAGCGGAAAGCCGGATAACACTAGCTAGCCAAAACCAGGACTCAGGACGAACAAGCAGGGACCAGGATGTGCACACAGGATATACAAAGTTCAGGATGTGCACACCGAATATACAAGCAGGGAGTAGGGCAGGCTGCAAACACAGATGGGGAAACCAGGGCTGAACAGCAGGCTCTAAACACAGACTAAAGGCAGACGGACAGCAGCCAGGATGTGCACACAGGATATACAAGGTTCAGGATGTGCACACAGAATATACAAGCAAGGAGTAGGGCAGGCTGCCAACACAGACTAAAGGCAGAAAGCTAGCAGCCCACGCAGAATGGCAAGCAGCCCACAGGTACTGGGAACCGAAGGGCACTAGCCCACACAGAAGGGCAAGAAGCCCACAGGTACTAAGCAGAAGGGCAAGCCCACACCGAAGGGCAAGAAGCCCACACAGAAGACAGGCTTAGAAGCAGCGCAGCAACACACTAACTAACCTGTCATCCTCTGGACATGACACCAGACAATGACACCATGCGAAGGCCCTGACTGCAAGCACAGGCCTTCCTTATAAAGGAACTCGCTGATGAGTCACCACCAGCAGGACAGAAGCAGGAAGTTCCTTGCCTCCAAACAGAGGCTTGACACACAGAGGAAGTGGGCCCACAGGAAGGACAAGCAGGAGCCATCTTGGATACTGGCATAGAGGAGGCGGCAGCCATCTTGGAAGAGGCATAGCCCACACAGGTGAGGTCCAGTAAGGTAATCAGCACACAGAGCCAGAGAGAAACTAAGACAGAGACAGACATAGAGACAAGCAGAAGCCAGCACAGCCACTGACTCCCAGAAACAGGGTAAGTATGAGGGTGGTCACGGCCACAGACGTGACAGTAACCCTAGTAGCGCTCTAGAAATGTTAAGTAGTAGTAAGTAGCATGTCCCCTCTTTCTCTCCCCTCCTCTATCCATCATTTCTCCTTCCCCTTTTTTTCAGCACTTACCACTTCTCTCTTCTCCCTTCCATCCCATGTCTTTGCTGCTGCTTCTCCCAATGAGCAGCGGCAGCAAACTAAAAAGAAGCAGGCGCGGAGCCACAGTGTTCAGTTGCGTGCTGTCGACTCTGCCGGTCCCCTGCCCCAGAACAAGGAATTAACTTCAGCGGGGGCAGAGGACCGGCAGAGCCGACAGTGTGCAACTGAACACTACAGCCCTGTGTCTGCTTCTTCTTGGTTTGCTGCCGCACTGTTCATGGGGAGAAGCAGCAGTGGTGGCTCAGCGCGGGAATTTCCTGTTTTAGCGAAAGTGTAGGAGATGACCCTGCTTTTGGCAGGTCTGCTATCTGGGTGCATTATGGGACTTGCAACACTGATTTCAATAAGTAGAATTGGGAACTACAAGTACCATACTGCTTTGAGATGTTAAATTCAAACCCAGGACTGGTTAACTAGTCTGTCCCTTGGAACTGGGTTACTTGGCAGCTCTGGTGAGGCAGCCATGGGCAAAGAAAGTGTTAACTCTGAGAAATTATATACATAAGAAATGATATTAAAGCTTGTTTTTACCTTGCAACTAAAGTGAAGGAATGCCAGATGGTTTAGATTTTGAAAGTCTAGAGCTAAAGGGCAGAAAGGTCAGAAAGACCCTTGTGATTGATGGATTGCTAATGCTAGCACACACATCTGTATACCATTAAGTCTTGAGGGGATACTATTATGAATGAACAAGGCAAGCAGGCAGTTTGTTTAGGATTAGTTTAAAATGCTTAGAAGAAAATAGTTAGATTCTAAATAATTCTAGATATTCCTGATGTTTAGATATATCTTATAAGGAATACTGATTATGCTTATTTTAGAATATGTTTTATTCTCTGTAATTTCTATGTAGAATGTTCAATTCTTTGTCTGATGTTCTAAGCGAAGACTGTAGTGAAGAGGCCAACATGTGTTTTGAATTAACTATGGTCTTAGCTAGTTCTGTGAAGGAAGCTGATAGATGAAAAAGGTCAGAACTAGTCAGCTCTCTTCTCCTTGATTAATTGTAGTTAAGTATAGGAATGATCTTGAAAGAAGTAAACAAACTATAGCTGTATGCCATTAAATAAGACTGGTCTTTGACCCCTTTAATGAATGCCAGAGTTCAGCTAGCAGGTAGTATGAAGCTGACCAGGAATATGAGAATAACCAATGTCAGATTGGGCCTCTTAGTCTCTAAGGGAACCCAGTTTAAGCTATAGATGAGAAATCAATCATAATGAACATGCAAGAGTTCTGGAGACCAAATGTCTGGTGTAAGGGGCCCCAGGTCACAGGTCAGTTTGAGAAATATCAAACCTATGTAACTGATATTTTTAAAGTAATGATTGGTTGAGGCCAGGTAACCAATCTATTCCTTAACCAATTGGAGAGTAAGGGGGGGCTAGGCTAGGAGGGGGATAGAACAGTATTTAAGTGAGAGCAGAAGCAGTTTACGTCAGAAGAAAGCTGGAAGACAACAGGAGCTGAAAGAGAGCAGAAGGAACAGACAGAGGAGAAGAGAGCTGAAGAGGACAGACAGAAGCCATAACATCCAGAGAGCTGAGAGAGAGAAGAGAGCTAGAACTGATGTCCTGCTTTGTTTGCTGGCAAATAAAGAAGATTACTCTCTCATTCTGGTGTGTGCTGTCTGACTCCTGAAGTACCACAGGTTCTGCTAACAATAGGGGTAATTCATGCCTCAATTCCTGCAACACTGGCATGAGGCCATAGTGCAGCTCTTATAGTGGTGCAGCAATATATATATATATATATATATATATATATATATATATATATATATATATATATATATATATATATATATATATATATATATATATATATATATATATATATATATATATATATTTTGTGGGGTGGGGGGAGAGAAGAGCAGAAATCTACCAGGGGTTCTCAGCACTTCAGAACACAACAGGTCAGTCACTGGAGGCACTGCATGCAAATTTGTCTCATGCGTATTCATTGTGGATATCTTGAAACCAGACTGGGTGGAGAAGCTCTGGAATAGACTAATTTATCCACATTACTTTCCACGTTCCTAGATGGACCAGCGCTCAGGGCGCTACTTTGACACCAGAGGGCGCTGTGAGAACCCACAGCCTGAGCGGTGGTTCCGGAGAGAACACAGGCAAAGCGGTGCACGTGACAGCAGAGGGGTCATGTGATCGCTGCAGGGACGAGCCGGGTTCTGAAGCTGAGACCTGAGACCGGCCCGGGAGGAGAGGAGGTGAGGTAGGTAAAGCCCGAAAGGCGCTGCTCATTGTGGGGAGGGTGGGAAAGAGGGTAATGCTGAGACAGATCCCAGTGAGGAAGAGTGTAATAACGAGAGGGTCACAGACAGCCGGAATGAGTGAGAGCTTAACAGCGAGACAGTGACAGGTAGCCCGGAATGAGTGAGTGTAATAGCGAGACAGAGACAGGCAGCCCAGAATGAGTGAGTGTGCAATAAGGAGGCAGTGAAAGAGACAGGCAGGCCGCAATGAGTGAGAGATTGTTATGGCGAAATAGTGACAAAAAAGTGCGAAATCAGTGAGACTGCCATGAGTGGGAAAGCGCGGGGTACAAATGTAACAAAAAAAAACAAAACCTGTAATAATGAGGCAGTGACAGAGACAAGTAGCCCGGATTGAGGAAGAGTGTATTAAAGAGGGCGGCAGAGAAAGAACGGAATGAATGAGAGTGTAATAAGGACAGACCGGCAGCCAGGAATGAGGAAGAGCATAATAACGAGACAGAGACAGGCAGCCTGGAATGAGTGAGAGTGTATTGAGGTAGTGACAGAGTCAGTCGGTGCAGAATGAGTGAAAGCCTAATAAGGAGGCAGTGATAGAGACAGGGCTGCACGGAATGAGTGTCAGCATAAATGACAGAGACAGCCTGGAATGAGGGAGAGTATAATAATGAATCTGTGAAAGAGACAGGCAGCCCAGAATAAGTGAGTGAGTGTGTAATAGTGAGACAGTGACAAAGACTGGCAGCCCTGAATGAGAAAGAGTGTAATAATGAGACAGTGACAGAGACAGACAGCCTGGAATCAAAGTGTAATAGCGAGACAGTGACAGTGCGTAATAAAGAGGAAGTGATAGCACAAAATGAGTGACAGTGTAATAATGAGGAAGTGACAGACAAGCAGCTCATAATGAGGGAGAGTGTAATAGCGAGATAGTGACAGTCAGGCAGCATAGAATGAGGGAGAATATAATAAGGAGGCAGTGATAGAGACGAGCAGCCAGGAATGAATGAGAGTGTAATAGTGAGACAGAGACAGGCAGCCCAGAATGAGTGAGAGTGTAATAGCAAGAGCTAGTGACAGACATAGGTTGTCTGGAATAAATGCGAGTGTAATAGCGAGTGTAATCCACGGGAGACGTATGTGTTAGGCGGGAGAGTCTGATAGGTACGGGCGGAGAGAGGGATCTTGGGGTGATAGTATCTGAGGATTTGAAGGTGACGAAACAGTGTGACAAGGCGGTGGCCGTAGCTAGAAGGTTGTTAGGTTGTATAGAGAGAGGTGTGACCAGCAGAAGAAAGGGGGTGTTGATGCCCCTGTATAAGTCGTTGGTGAGGCCCCACCTGGAGTATTGTGTTCAGTTTTGGAGGCCTTATCTTGTTAAGGATGTAAAAAGAATTGAAGCGGTGCAAAGAAAAGCTACGAGAATGGTATGGGATTTGCGTTACAAGACGTATGAGGAGAGACTTGCTGAACTAAACATGTATACTCTGGAGGAAAGGAGAAACAGGAGTGATATGATACAGACGTTCAAATATTTGAAAGGTATTAATCCGCAAACGAACCTTTTCCGGAGATGGGAAGATGGTAGAACGAGAGGACATGAAATGAGATTGAAGGGGGGCAGACTCAAGAAAAATGTCAGGAAGTATTTTTTCACGGAGAGAGTAGTGGATGCTTGGAATGCCCTCCCGCGGGAGGTGGTGGAAATGAAAACGGTAACGGAATTCAAACATGCGTGGGACAAGCATAAAGGAATCCTGTGCCGAAGGAATGGATCCTCAGGAGCTTAGTCAAGATCAGGAGGCGGGGATAGTGCTGGGAAGACTTATACGGTCTGTGCCAGAGCCGGTGGTGGGAAACAGGACTGGTGGTTGGGAGGCGGGGATAGTGCAGGGCAGACTTGTACGGTCTGTGCCAGAGCCGATGGTTGGGAGGTGGGGCTGGTGGTTGTGAGGCGAGGATAGAGCTGGGCAGACTTATACGGTCTGTGCCAGAGCCAGTGGTTGGGAGGTGGGGATAGTGCAGGGCAGACTTATATGGTCTGTGCCCTGAAGAGCACAGGTACAAATCAAAGTAGGGTATACACAAGAAGTAGCACATATGAGTTATCTTGTTGGGCAGACTGGATGGACCGTGCAGGTCTTTTTCTGCCGTCATCTACTATGTTACTATGTAATAGCGAGACAGTGATAGAGGCTGTCTGGAGTATGTGAGAGAGTATTAAGTTGACAGTGACAGAGACAGGAAGTGCAGAGTGAGTGAGAATGTAATAATGAGACAGACAGGCAATGCAGAATGAGCTAGAGTGTAATAATGAGGCAGTGACAGGCAGTTTGGAATGAGTGAGAGTCAAATAACGAGACAGGCTATGTGGAATGAGTGCGTGCTTAATAAGGAGGTAGTGACAGAGACAGGCTGTGCAATAAGTGAGAGCGTAATAATGTAGTGACAGACACTAGCAGCAAGGAATGACTGTGAGTGTAATAATGAGGCAATGACAGACATTAGCAGCCAGGGCTGGCGTTAGGTGGTGGCAAACGGGGCAATTGCCTGGGGTCCCCATGCTACAGGGGCCCCAACCTCCCTCAAGGTGGAGGAGACATAGTTTGCAGGCAGGCTTGGGGGCCCCTTCTCTGTTTCTGTCCTGGACCCCTGCATGTCTAACATCACCCTACTAGCAGCAAGGAATGAGTGAGAGCAATAATGGGATAGTAAATGACCCTTGATCCATTTTATGGATGAGTTCCCACTCTGTGGGACCCTTTACAATCCCAAAAACACTTTTGCCTTGGGATGCTCATCTACACCAAACGGATTGTTGAGCTTTGAGCTTCATGAGGGAACTCAGGAGCTACACAGCTCGAAGTGTAAAATGTTACCTTAAATATTATTTGAGTTGAAATAAAATATTTTATATATTATATTTCTCTATAGGAACAGAATATGTTACAGTTCTAATATAATATTTAAGAATAGAGGGAATTGCTCAGAGCATGTGGTCGCAACATGTGCCGTATTTCTAAGTTTTAAGATATATTTTGATTCTATTATTCACCAATTACCTATAAGGTAATAAGATTTACAATTGCAAGAATAAGGGGGAATTAACTATTATATTTGTGAAATTACATTAACCTGCACTGCAAGGTTTAAGAACGTGTGCTCAGAACATCCGCCACCGCCAACTCCAGGCTCCGCCCTTTCTGCCTCGCTTCACCCTGTGCTTGGAATAAACTCCCTGAGCCCATACGCCAAGCCCCCTCCCTGCCCATCTTTAAATCCTTGCTCAAAGCCCACCTCTTCAATGTCGCTTTCTGCACCTAACCATTGTACCTCTATCCAGGAAATCTAGACTGCCCCCAAGTTGATTGACTGCACTTTTTGTCCTTTAGATTGTAAGCTCTTTTGAGCAGGGACTGGCCTTCTTTGTTAAATTGTACAGCGCTGTGTAACCCTGGTAGCACTTTAGAAATGTTAAATAGTAGTAGTAGTAACTCAGGAGCTACACAGCTTGAAGTGCTTGGCTAAGGTTGTTTCATCATTTGCCTAAATGCAGTTTTTTCTCCCGTGGGGTTTACTTTAATTTATGCTGCATTTTCCCTTAGTCACATATGATCCTTTATGGATCTCAAATACCATTGCATACAGTGGTATTCCTATCCAAGCTGATGTACTACATACTCTACGAAACACCAAAGGGCACTGATGAAATCCACACAGTCACACCAATCAAACCAAAGAAGTGAAAAAAGCAGCATAGAAAATCACGTCTGTCTGCCCCTTAAGACCCAAATCACCTAACCATAGCCTTAGCTAGTTACACCCTGGCATAGCTTTCAGAATGCATTCATCATCTTATGTGCAAGCATGAGCAATTTTGTCTGACAGACCTGTCTCATGCTAAAAGGATCTTTTCTCTAGACCAGGGTCTCTCAATCCAGCCTTGGGGACACACCCAGCCAGTCAGGTTTTCCGGATATTCACAATGAATGTGCATGAGATACATTTGCATGCAAATCTATCTCATGCATATTCATGGTGGGTATCCTGAAAACCTGACTGGCTAGGTGTATACCAAAAACTGAATTAAGAACCGCTGGTCTGGACTGTTAAGAAGCTCTCCCTTTCACCTTGTTTGACACAAAACATAGGAAACCCTTCCTTCTATGATCCAGATTGCCTTGGCATCTCCTTTGCAAGTCACTTTCTTTCTTAAAGGCCTCTGAAGCAGAGTCACAATCCTCCTGGTGTCCTGTTCCACTCTTATTTGATGCACCAGGTATTCGGGTGTGGTCATCTTGAATTATTATTTTACTCACCTCTGATCATTTTTCTGAAAATTGTTCTCTAGTTATTCAGCCCTTGTTTGTATCACACTATATCAGACACATTATCAGGCTTATTTTTGAAAGAGAAGGATGCCCATCTTTCGACACAAATCGGAAAATGGGCGTCCTCACAGGGTCGTCCAAATTGGTATAATCAAAAGCCGATTTTGGATGTCCCCAGCTGCTTTCCGTCGCAGGGACGGCCAAAATTCCCGGGGGCGTGTCGGAGGTGTAGCGAAGGCGGGACTTGGGCATGCCTAACTTATGGACGTCCTCGACCCATAATGGAAAAAAAAGGCGTCTCTGACGAGCACTTGGACGACTTTACCTGGTCCTTCTTACGACCAAGGCACAAAAAGGTGCCCCAGATGACCACCGGAGAGAATCAGGGATGACCTCCCCTTACTCCCCCAGTGGTCACTAACCCCCTCCCACCCTCAAAAAACAGCTTTAAAAATATTTTGTGCCAGCCTCAAATGTCATACTCAGGTCCATCACAGCAGTATGCAGGTCCCTGGAGCAGTTTTAGTGGGTGCAGTGCACTTCAGGCAGGCAGACCCAGGCCCCTCCCCCCACCTGTTACACTTGTGGTGGTAAATGTGAGCCCTTCAAAACCCACTACAAACCCACTATACCCACATATAGGTGCCCCCTCTTCACCCATAAGGGCTATTTTCTAGTATAGTTTATCTTGTTGGGCAGACTGGATGGACCGTAGAGGTCTTTATCTGCCGTCACTTACTATGGTAGTGGTGTACAGTTGTGGGTAGTGGGTTTTGGGGGACTCAGCACACAAGGTAAGTCCACTTCAGTGCCCCCTAGGGTGCCCGGTTGGTGTCCTGGCATGTCAGGGGGACCAGTGCACTACGATTGCTGGCTCCTCCCACGACCAAAGGGCTTGCATTTGGTCGTTTCTGAGACGGGCGTCCTTGGTTTCCATCATCACCGAAAATCAGAAATGACCAAGTCTAGGGACGACCATCTCTAAGGACAACCTAAATTTCAAGATTTGGGCGTCCCCGACTTCCATCTTGTTTTGATAATACAGGTTTCCCTTCCCCTCCATTGGGACGTTTTGCGAGGACGTCCTCAGCAAAACTTGGGCGTTCCTTTCGATTATGCCCCTTCATGTGATGCATGGCATGCTTCAATCATTTATAAGTACATAAGTATTGCCATACTGGGAAAGACCAAAGGTCCATCAAGCCCAGCATCCTGTTTCCATCAGTGGCCAATTCAGGTGCAATCCAATCTTAAATTTATTCCCTCTTACATTTATTTTTATAGTAAATGAAAGACGGCAGATAAAGACTTGTACGGTCCATCCAGTCTGCCCAACAAGATAAACTTATTTTACATGGGACGTGATACTTTATATGTATACCCGAGTTTGATTTGTCCTTGCCATTCTCAGGGCACAGACCGTAGAAGTCTTCCTAGCACTGTTATTTTATTTTATTGGGATTTATTAACCACCTTTATGAAGAGATTCATATAACTTTCTTAATATGGCTCATGATTGACTTTTGTCTGTGATACCCGAAGCAGTGGGGGTATGGCATCCTCTGAAAAATATAGTGTAATGCTGCGGTAGTTAGCCAGATCCAGTGCTGTTTAGAGGTAACATTTGGAGAGTTTAAAGAGCAGAAACAGATCATGAAAGTAGTGACAGTATAATTGTGTTTATGAAAGCCTGAAGCATCTCCAACGGATGTGCAGGCAGACAGTCCAGGCAGAGTACCTGTACCATACTGTGATAATGCATTCCTGATAAGTGCATTAGGCTGGGTTGTTGAAAACTGGTGCCTAGATTACGGAAGATTTCGTATCAGCTGATGTTGTATTTTGTAGCTGCAGTTTGTGTCAAAACTAACACAGTAATGCAAACAGGGTTGTCAGAGAGGGGGATGGAGGAGCTCCCGGATAATAGATAAAAATGATACGATCACACGTAAACCAAGGGTAAAAAGATGCTGAGTGCAGTGAGGAGGGAAAGCAAAGGCATATTGATAATTCCTGCATTGCCATATGGAGATATAAAAGTGCCTTCCGGGCTCAAACCTGACTTGGACATAAATTCAGAGGAAAAAAACAAGAAGAGACAAGGTGGAGGTAACTTTATGAGGGAGAGGGTGGAAGTGAAGCTGCTGTTCCCAGCTTCAAGTTACTACAGCAGCAAAATGTGGAGAGATTGGCTCAAATGTCTTTCCCCCAGTGAAACAAGTTGTAGATGACAACTTTTATTGGACTAACAACCTTTCTAGCACAAGCTTTCAGGTCAGTGATCAGTTTCTGCACTGGGTTTAAACTTTGCAATTGCAAGCTATCTGTAGATGTTATTACAGCTCACAGTAAATGGAGGTGGTGAGTTGTAGGGACTAGAGACAGGGAACAGATGAAGGATTCTATGTCTGGTAATAGGTGAGAAAGCCAATGTCTCTATTAAATTCTTTTGACTTGTTTTCAAACTGGTCATCGTGGGAAAAATTCAACAGATTGGCTGTATGAATTTATCCCTGCTGTTCCCAATATTAGTTTTGTGCCTGTGTGCCTATGCTTTTTGACTTGCAGCCTTTTCTGTATGTGGTGAATTTACAGCCAATAGGAGTAGGCTGGCTGCAGATTTCTTCAGCATTTTATTCCAGTTTATTTTTAATCTGCCCTAGAAAGCCTAGGTTGCCCTTTTGGTGAAGCTTTGTTTCTTGCACCTGTTCAGGAACTTAGATGTTCTGGCATCAGAACCTTCCAGAGATTTGGGGAAGTCTCTGGAAGGGAATGGAAGCGAAGGAGGAGTTTGAATTTTGAGGGATATTCCTGATAGCAGCAGTGAACCCCCCCCTCCCCAAGTAATTTAAGGTCTTTGGCCATCTTCTACTTCTGACCATGGATCTCATAGGGAGAGCTCCTCTTTTTCCTGGCATGCCTGCAGCAGTGTTCTGAAGTGGAAGAATCACCCACCTATACTATACCCCCACAGGAAGGCATTATAGACATTTGTCTCTGAGAAGAATTCAGGATTTCTGGGACCAGAACAGTTGCTGCCTGGTATTGTGTGGTAGAATGGGGAACAACTGCACCCCTGTAAAAATCCAAGTGAAAGAGAAGATATTTTGGAATCATGTATACCATCCAGGCAAAACCCTGGTACCAGTTTCAAAATATTAGCTATTCTTGTTTACTCCTGAAGTGTCTTTTAATGACCTTCATTGTAAAAAGTGTGGTCTTTCTTTGAGAACTGTTTACCTGCTGTTGCTGTTCTATTTGTTTTCTCTAGTAGAGTACATAATAACAGTTCAAAAATGGTATATAAAGTGCTCACTGGTAAAATTGTATTTGCAAAGATTGTTGCCAGCACAGAATTTTGCCAGTTAAGAGTTGGCACTGGGAGCATTCCCAGATCTTGGTTTATTTTTCTGTAAGTTTTGAGTGCATAGGTTTAGCAGGTATAATTAGTGACCTCATTGAGATGTCAAGGTAAATGATTGTAAGAACAGCTAAGCACTTGAAAACTTACACACCTAGCAATAAGTATTGGTGAGGCCCCACCTGGAGTATTGTGTTCAGTTTTGGAGTCTGTATCTTGCTAAGGATGTAAAAAGAATTGAAGCGGTGCAAAGAAATGCTACGAAAATGGTATGGGATTTGCATTACAAGATGCATGAGGAGAGACTTGCTGACCTGAACATGTATACCCTGGAGGAAAGGAGAAATAGGGGTGATATGATACAGATGTTCAAATATTTGAAAGGTATTAATCCGCAAATGAACCTGTTCCAGAGATGGGAAGGCGGTAGAACTAGAGGACATGAAATGAGGTTGAAGGGGGACAGAATCAAGAAAAATGTCAGGAAGTATTTTTTTCATGGAGAGAGTGGTAGATACTTGGTATGCCCTGTTGCGGGAGGTGGTGGAGATGAAAACAGTAACGGAATTTAAAAATGCGTGGAATAAACATAAAGGAATCCTTTTCAGAAGGAATGGATCCTCAGAAGCTTAGCGGAGAATGGGTGACAGTACCGGTGGTGGGAGGCAGGACTAGTGTTGGGCAGATTTCTACGGTCTGTGCCCTGAAAATGGAAGATACAAATCAAGGTCAGGTGTACACATAAAATAGCACATATGAGTTTATCTTGTTGGGCAGACTAGATGGACCGTACAGGTCTTTCTCTGTCGTCATCTACTATTTATATGATACTTTGTTTTTTATTTTTAGAAACTTCTAAGGTTCTACTCTAAGTGGATAGCAGAGACCTCTAGTGTCTGTACTAAAGTTACTGGATTTGACTGCCCCCACTGTTACCAAAAAGGGTAGGGTTTTCTGACCAGCGTAATGGTAGGAGGACCCGAAGTGGTGAACTGGTTGACGGACAGACGCCAGAGGGTGGTGGTGAATGGAGTTCGCTCGGAGGAGGGAAAGGTGAGTAGTGGAGTGCCTCAGGGATCGGTGCTGGGGCCGATTCTGTTCAATATATTTGTGAGTGACATTGCCGAAGGGTTACAAAGTAAAGTTTGCCTTTTTGCGGATGACACCAAGATTTCCAACAGAGTGGACACCCCGGAGGGAGTGGAAAACATGAAAAAAGATCTGAAGAAGCTAGAAGAATGGTCTAACGTTTGGCAATTAAAATTCAATGCGAAGAAATGCAAAGTGATGCACTTAGGGAGTAGAAATCCAAGGGAGACGTATGTGTTAGGCGGGGAGAGTCTGATAGGCACGGACGGGGAGAGGGATCTTGGGGTGATAGTATCTGAGGACCTGAAGGCGACGAAACAGTGCGACAAGGCGGTGGCCGTAGCGAGAAGATTGCTAGGCTGTATAGAGAGAGGAGTGACCAGCAGAAGAAAGGAGGTTTTAATGCCCCTGTATAAGACGTTGGTGAGGCCCCACCTGGAGTATTGTGTTCAGTTTTGGAGGCCGTATCTTGCGAAGGATGTTAAAAAAATGGAAGCGGTGCAAAGAAAAGCTACGAGGATGGTATGGGATTTACGTTCCAAGACGTATGAAGAGAGGCTTGCTGACCTGAACATGTACACCCTGGAGGAAAGGAGGAACAGGGGTGATATGATACAGACGTTCAAATATTTGAAAGGTATTAATCCGCAAACGAATCTTTTCCGGAGAAGGGAAGGCGGTAGAACGAGAGGACATGAAATGAGATTGAAGGGGGGCAGACTCAGGAAAGATGTCAGGAAGTATTTTTTCACAGAGAGGGTGGTAGACGCTTGGAATGCCCTCCCGCGGGAGGTGGTGGAGATGAAAACGGTAACGGAGTTCAAACATGCGTGGGATATGCATAGAGGAATCCTGTGCAGAAGGAATGGATCCTCAGAAGCTTAGCTGAAATTGGGTGGCGGAGCAGGTGGGGGGAAGAGGGGGTGGTGGTTGGGAGGCGAGGATAGGGGAGGGCGGACTTATACGGTCTGTATCAGAGCCGGTGATGGGAGGCGGGACTGGTGGTTGGGAGGCGGGAAATACTGCTGGGCAGACTTATATGGTCTGTGCCCTGAAAAGGACGGGTACAAATTCAAGGTAAGGTATACACATATGAGTTTGTCTTGGGCAGATTGGATGGACCATGCAGGTCTTTTTCTGCCGTCATCTACTATGTTACTATGTGAGGAGACTCCTTTGGGAGGGAAACTGTGACCATGACTGGTTTAAAACCCAAGCCCTGGTTGAATTCATTTTATTTGGCTCCTGCTTCCCTGACCACTGTACCACTGAGTAAGGGGAAGAAGGTCTTTGGCTGGCCCAGCCATTATACCAGGAGGAGAAAGGAAGTGGTAAGCAGAGAACAGGGTTGCTGAAGCTTCTGCACTTTGCCTGAAGGAGTGAGCTAGAACGGGGGAATCAGCCCATCACCACTTCTGAGGAGGAGGGTAAAGGAGCGGAGCGGTTGGGGAAACTAAAAATAGTAACGTTAAAATACAGCACAGGAGGCAGACCTCTCTTTTACGTGAAAGGAAACTCGGAAGGTGTAGGGTGAAGGTGAAAGGGATATACTAAGGAAATACTTGTTTACTGAAAGGGTAGTGGAGGCATGGAGTGGTGGGAACAAGGACAGCATGAGAAAGCATGAAATAAGCACAGAAGATCTCTAAGGGGTCCTTTTACTAAGTTGCACTGAAAAATGGCCTGGTGTAGGCGCATGTTTTGGACGCGCGCAGAATCATTTTTCAGCGCACCTGTAAAAATGTCTTTTGTAAAATTTTGACCGAAAAATGGATGTGCGGCAAAATGAAAATTGGCACGTGTCCATTTTGGGTCTTAGACCTTACTGCCACCCATTCACTTAGAGGTAAGGTCTCACGCATTAACCGGACGGTAAAGGTCTACGCGCGTAGAATGGCTTTTAGTGCCCGGTAGCGCCACACGCCAGAAAATAAAAAGTATTTTCTGGCGTGCGTAGGGGACGTGCGTCAAAAATGAAGTTACCGCCTGGGCCACGCGGTAGCCGGGCGGTAATCCAAAATTGATGCACATTGGGCATGCGTAGGCCCCTACGCGGCTTAGTAAAAGGACCCCTGAGGGAGAAGAAGAATTGTAGATGTTATAATGTTCTATTACATATTGTGTTGATATTGTAAGTAGTATACTATGCCATACTTTGTATTACTATTTGAATATTTTTACTGCTTAATTGCCTATTGCTCATGTTTGATCTGTTCTTACTGTACACCGCTTTGAGTGATTCCTTCAAAAAGGTGGTAAATAAATCCTAATAAATAAATATTAGTTGGTATGGATAGGCAAGCTGGATAGGCTGTATGATCTTTATCTTCCATCATTTTCTATATTTCTGTGTACCACTATGATGACCAAACTGTATATTCAGCACTGCTATTATATTGTGCTTAAATATATATATTTTTATTTTTTTTTATTTTAGTTACATTTGTACCCTGCGCTTTCCCACTCATGGCAGGCTCAATGCGGCTTACATATACAGGTACTTATTTGTACCTGGGGCAATGGAGGGTTAAGTGACTTGCCCAGAGTCACAAGGTGCTAGCTCATAATCTAGCCATAATCTGGCCATAGAAAACCTAAGGCATATAAAGAGCATACAGCTTATCCAGTCTGCCCATCCATACCAACCGCTCAGCAATATAATCCCTTCCTTTTCATTAGAGATCCTTTATATTTGTTCCCATCAAGGAGAGGCCAAGTTTCACAAGCCTTCATCTAGCTAGTTAACTCAAGGGTTAGCCAGCAAGGTTGTTATGAAAATTACTCTCTAAGGCTTAGGTCAACGAACAATACAGTGATGTTTTCAAAACAAGAAACAGATGAACAAAATTGGCCTCTCTTGCATGAAATTGTTAACTACAGTACCACTTGTGACTCCTGAAAAAAAAAATCAGAAAATGTTGAAATGTGCAAATAATCAAACCATGTTGGTTTTTCTGCAGGGGGAAGAGGAGATAGTTCTTCAGACCAGAAGGCTTAATTTACATATCCTGCTGTGTGCTTGCCTATGGTGTACTCCAAAGTTGTCTTTATAAAAGCTGGAATTTATTCTTCTGGGAGGAAAACAAATGATTATTTCAATAACAAGCAAGCTGCTGCTGTACGTAGCTGTAGCTTTGATCTGAGAAGCACAATGCAGACTAAACTGGGATGACGCATAAGCAAGGTAAAGCTATTCAGTTGCAGCCCTTTCTTTGCATGCATCACTTCTAAAAACAAGCTTACCCCGTTCCTTTAGCAGTGGTCTATCAAAATGTCTGTTAAATTCAGTAAAAAGTTGCCACAAACAAAACCACTTTAATTTTCCTTTCCTGTTTTTGGTTGCTTCATTCTCAGAGAGAATTCTACGGTTTTTGAAAACTCCAGCTTCCTTATTTACTCTTGGTGCCAGATATTGGGGTACAGATTTATTTGATTGTGTGTTCACATACCTTATGTAAAAGAAATTATAAAAAGAAAGTAAATTATAAGACTATAAAAATAAAAGATGCTTTGGATTAAGACTAAAATAAAAAGAATTGAGCAAGATATTTTGAAGAATCCAGTTAGTGCTGCTGATTTAAAATTCACCAAGCTACAGACTGACAGCTATGAAATGTTTTTGTTTGTAGTACACACAGCTTAGCTAAATATTAAATATAAGTAATGTTTATGACAATATCCATAAAATATGTATTAAATAGCAACATAAGTGATGGCCCATCCATTTTGCCAAGTTCAGATTCATCTGCTTGGTGTATACATGTGTGAAGTGTAATTTACCTTTCCTGCATAAAGTCAGTGCATGTGCGTTTGTGCCAAAGAAAGTAATCAGAACATTTACTCCTGCTCCAAGTCAACTATAATTGTGTGCATATTAGGGATGTACATTCACTTGAAATAACCTTTACATTTTGAGGGGTCGATATGCAAAGCAATTTAACTGGCCAGAAACAGTTCCTGGCTGGTTAAAATGCGTATGCAGGTCTATCAGCTGATATTCAGCAGCACTTAACTGGTTAGTGCTTCTGAATATCACCGCAGACTTCTAAACTGAAAGCTGGCGATCTTGTAGGCGGTCCAGGGGCGGAGTCAGCACTTAGGTGATTAAGGGGTGAATTCTATAAATTGCGCCTAAAAAAATTAAGCGCTATTCTGTAAGCTGTGCCTAAAGTTAGGTGCAGTTTATATATTAGCGCTTAAGCACAGGGGCAATGTGTAAATTTAGGCGCATCCATTTGCATCAACAAAAATGTGGTACCATTATTCTATAATTGCGTGTGTGACTGGAATCCATGCCCACGCTTCACCCCAAAATGCCCTTGACCCTCTCGTTTCCACACCCCCTTTCTGGGATAGGCGCAGATCACGCATCTAAATATATGCACGTACATGTTAATTGATTTCAATTAGTGCCAATAATTGCTTGTTAAAAAGCCAATTATTGGCAGTAATCGGCTCATTCAGTTAAATTGAGCATGCAGATTGGGTGCGTGCCCAAATTTGCATGCGCAGTTTTTGGTGACATTTATAGAAATAGGGGGTAAGTACTGAATATAGGCATTTAACCATATGTTTAGCGGTTAAACTGGTCCATATGAAAGTTAGTCCTAGCTTTGTGTGGTGTCGCTTATGCAGTTAAATATTGACTTTAACACTTAACCATATAAGAGGTAGCCAGCCTTACAAACTGGATATTTAATGCAGGTGTTGGGACATGATTCGGCAAGGAATATCCAGGAATAATGCCTGCGGTGGCTGAAAGACACTCAGCATCACCAGCTGAATATCTACCCCTGAGTTGTTTTTTTTTGGTGCTAACAGTGTGCACTCTTTCCTGATAGTGCGCCCATCAGAAAAAGTGCTCACTCTCTCCAGAAAGAGTGTGCAGTACTAGTGATATTGCTCCAATAAAAGAATGTAAAAAATTAAATTCTCATAAATGACACAGCAAACAGTATGAAACAAAAAGTTTTGGACTACATGCCCCTAATACATATATGTGCCAGTAAGAATTGGAGCAAGTGTGTGTGCGTTTTATAAGATGTATTCAAGAACCAATGCTTCCTCCAGGAACACCAGGACACGTATCAAATAAAAGCAGATGCTATGTTTGCGGGCAATTTTATAAGAGTCTACTTGAATTTATGGGTAGACAAACCTTCAGCCGCTTCTCTCAGTTAACTGTCAGGACCCTAGCCTGAAGCGCATTCCCTCTCCCCGGATTTTTATAATTAAACTCAACAATCATGGTCATCACACAGAAATCCTATAAAAATGCAAGTTAACGTTGGTGCTGATGGTTCTCTGAGCCTGTGTGCTTTCAGGACCTATTGCTTTGCTTTATACTGCAGCTGTTCTTTGCTGCTCCCAGGAAGATGCCACCCTAGGTGTCTGCCTAGTGTAATGATTGGGCCTGCCCTGGCTACCACATTGTAGCCGTGATTTTGGAAGTTTATGTTCTTGTATTTCATAAGAACACATAGAGGCACATTTTCAAAGCACTTAGACTTACAAAGTTCCATAGAACTTTGTAAGTCTAAGTCCTTTGAAAATGAGGCCCTTAGGCATCTCTCTGTATATAAAATAACCTCAAATTAGGCACCTACTTGCCTCACTCTACCTAGGTGACCTGTTATTATCCACCATGAGCAAAGCCATATTGCATTCTACTACAGTGCTTCTTAACCCAGTCAGGTTTTCAGGATAGCCACCATGCATTTGCATGCACTGCTTTCTTGGTACGCAAATCTAAAACCACATGGGTAGTTTTCCTTTCCTCCCCTCCCCTCTCCTCACTCCTTAATGAAAAACTACCCACAGAGATTTGCACCTGGGATGGCCTTTTTAGTCCATGAGTAAAGTGAGCACATACTTTTACATGAGAATAGGTTGGGCAAAAATCAAAGCCATGATTTTCCTGAATAAATTGCTAATTTACCTGCAAAAGGGCTTTTGTTATTGCTTTCGCCACTTCTTTGTGAACACTGAAATTAATTCTACATGAATTTAATTTAATATTAACATTTGTATTCCACTTGACCACAGAGAGTACAATTTAATTAAATACGGAGTAGCTCTATCCTACTAATACCTTCAGCAGGGATAGCTGACAATCTGGAAGGCCCAATAAAGTTATGCTGCAGTAGTCCAAGTGGAGAGTACTTTTGCCAAGATATGGAAGGCTCTTACCCTAAAGACATAGCTAGAATTGTGTTTACCCCGATACCAAAAAGCACTGGGGCAGACTTGACTATAGTAGATAATTTTAGGCCTGTAGCAAGTATTCCGTGGATTGCTAAACTCTGCCAATGCGTAGCACAGAGACCTTGTTAATTGGTAATGAAAAGAATGAAATCTTTGGCCTTGGGAAAGAATGTAAATCTCTTGCAGTTTGATATTTCTGTGGCCTTTAATGCCGTAGACCATTCTTGTTGACTAGATAAGTGAGATGTATATTATGTGTAAGGTTCTGAATCAGTTTGCTGCATTTTTGAAAAAACAGAACACATAATGTTAGGAAAAATGGAGAAGAATCTACTTTTTGGCAATTGGCTTGTTGTGTTCCACAAGGATCTCCATTGTCTCCCCCTTCCCTCAATTTTTAATATATATATCTGAGTTCTTTAGGTAGGTATTTAGCTGAACAAAATATTTTTTCTTTATCCTGTGTAGATAATTTGATGTGTCCTGTGCCTTTGACTTGATTGACCATGATATTATGCTGTCACGGTTGAGTGATATAGCAATATGTGAAAATGTCTGGAAGTGATTCAGAGGTTTTTTTTGTCTGCTTGGCGCTAAAGGGTTCAGAAAGAGGGTAGTTTTTCAACTAGTTGGCATTCCAGATGTGGAGTTCCATAAAGTTCACCTCTGTCCCCAGCTTTATTTAACGTGTTGCTCCAACCTTTGGGCACATTACTAGAGAAATGTATTGTTCCATATATGCAGATGATCCAGCTTATAATCGAAAGTAATCGCTGGCTAATTCCCGACACAAATCGGGATATGGCCGGCGATTTCGCAAAAGCGGCGAAAAGCGTATAATCGAAAGCTACATTTGTGATAGCTTCGCCGCTTTCCCTTCGCCTCGCCGGCAAAAGTTCAAAGGGGCGTGTTGGCGGCAAAGCGAAGGTGGGACATGGGCAGGCTTGGGCGTGGCTACCAGATGTCCGGCTTTCGCGGATAATGGAAAAATAAAACCCGGCGATAAGCAGTATTTCGCCGGGTTTACTTGGTCCATTTATTTTCACGACCAAGCCTCAAAAAGGTGCCCCAACTAACCAGATGACCACCGAAGGGAGTGGGGGATGACCTCCCCTTACTCCCCCAGTGGTCGCCAACCCCCTCCCACACTAAAATTATTAAAATACAAACCTTTTTTGCCCGCCTGTATGCCAGCCTCAAATGTCATACCCAGCACCCTGACAGCAGTATGCAGGTCCCTGGAACAGTTGTTGTTGGTTGCAGTGGACTGCAGAAAGGCAGAGCCAGGCCCATCCCCCCCCTACCTGTTCCACTTGTGGTGGGTAATGTTGAGCCCTCAAAACCCCCCAAAACCCACTGTACTCACATGTAGGTGCCCCCCTTCAGCCCTTAGGGCTAGGGTAATGGTGCACACTTGTGGGCAGTGGGTTTTGGTGGGGATTTGGGGGACTCAGCACACAAGGGAAGGGTGCTATGCACCTGAAAGCTAATTTGGTTGTTTATAAAAGATGTTTGAAGTGCCCCCTAGGGTGTCCTGGCATGTGAGGGGGACCATTGCACTACAAATGCTGGCTCCTCCCATGGCCAAATGCCTTGGATTTCGCCGGGTTTGAGATCGCTGGCAGTTTTTTCCATTATCGTGGAAAAACAAAAGTGTCGATCTCAAACCCGGCAAAATCCAAGGCATTTGGCCGGGCCACACCGTATTATCGAAAAAAAAAGATAGCCGGCCATCTTTTTTGAAAATACGGTTCCGGCCAGCTGTTGCGCCACCGCCAAAATAGATCGCCGGCGACGTTCGATTATTCCCCTCCACATCACCATGGTATTTCCAGTGATTGGAAGACTACGTTGAATGATATTTTGTATGTTCAGTTGATTGAAAGCTGAATTGTAAGTCATCAGTTGAAATTGAATTGTGAGAAGACCAAATTTTTATGGATAGATTCGCCTGATTCCTTGGTTTACTCTCAGTTCAAAATTGGAGAATATATTCCACTCAAAGATAAGTGCATATTTTCCCACATTGAAAAAAGACACATTAACAGAGGAATCTCTATACTTTAATCATATAAAAAATATAGAAATTTGAACAGACGTGGATAGTTTCGTAATAAATGATCACTGAACTTTATTTGGAGGTTTTTTATGCTAGTGATAGAAAAGATCTGGATGTAGTTGGGATATTATATTCCCTGATTTACTACGGAGTGTTTCCAGCGGTGACTGAGGCTTTTTCCTCCATTTAAGTGCATGTTCAATTATGAATAAAGTATATTGACTCCTCTTAGTGAAGAACATTGGTTTTCTCTCAACAGTTTTCTATTGGAGTAAACGTGTTTGCTCTTGAGTCCAGGTCTAGGATTCTGGGGGTGGAAGTGGACAGCCTTTTGACATTTTCCCATCATATAAAGTTATTAGTAAGAAAATATTTTCATATGATGAAGAAATTACAGGCAATACGTATTTATTTTGAACCCTCAAAGTTCAGCTTATTAGTTCAAACATCAATATTATCTAGACTCGATTATTGTAACGTAGTTTATATCAGTTGCTCTAAGACATTGCTTAAACGATTCCAGCTTATTCAAAATACGGCGGCATGATTGATTATACTCTGCAGGGAGGTTTGATTTTGTTTCTCGGTTGCTTGGTAAATTACATTGGCTTCCTGTGAGTGCATGGGCTCAGTTTAAGCTGTGCACTTTAATTCTGAAGATCATGTATGGAAATGTTCCCTCGTATTTAGGTGACTGGGTATTGTTACATAAAAGGCCTATCAATAAAACTCGTAATCAGATGCTTTTAGGTTTCCCATCAGTAGGACAGGTCATAAAGTGCTGAATGTTTGATACCTTTCTTTACTATCAAGCTGCTTTTCTGTGGAATCAGAAGGAGATTATTGTTTATGAATGTAGGCATGTATGTGCAGAATTAATGTCTTATATTGTAAGCCGCTTTGACATGCATTTGAAACGTGGCTTTAAAATAAATTAACTTTAGAGCGAGGATATTATTACTGTGACATGTCTTGGGCTGGTAATATATTATACATTTAATATCTGTATATTTACTTACGTATGCCAGAACATTGAAGACAAGTGGGTTATATTCCTCTGCCAGCAGATGGAGACAAAGAGAAAAAAAAGCTTAGGGCTAACTTAACTCCCTTTATAGGGGACTGGTACTGCCTCCTGCTGTTCAGTGTTTGTCTCCAACAAATGGTGCAGACGTGAACTGATGCAGCAGGATTGTTAGGCTCCCAGGGCTATGGTGTCTGGGCTATCCTCCCCTGATATAGTTGAATCCTAGTTAGGTTTGCTGGGAGATGGTCTTCAGGCTGATTGCTCTGGTAGAGCTGATACTGGTAAGTGTGCTCCCATGCCTTCTCAGTGCAGGACAGGGATGGATCAGGAGGTTCAAATCTTAATTTTTCTCCTCCCCCCCCCCCCCAACTCCCTCCTGCTAATCTGTGTTTTTTTTCTGTGCAGGAAAACCCTTTCACTTGGAAGCCACTCTTGTTATTCTTTTAATGAAGAAGAAAGAATAAAAGAAATAGCCTAGAGTTGTGAGCTGCTAGCAGCAGTGGCCATAAGCAATGAAGGCCGCGGCATTGGCTGACGGTGGTGGTGTTGGTGGGGGGGGGGGGGGGGGGGGGGAGAACCTGCCAAGAGTGCAGTGGTGGAGCACAGCAGGAAAAGGATGTTTGTGGCAGATGCATAAGCTTGGGGCCAAACCTTTGTGGCCCAGTTGCACAGGCACATGGACACAGGGTCACGGGAAATCTTCAAGATACCAGGCAGCTTTTCTATGTTCTAGGAAGTCCATGGAGCAGGGCCACAGTGGTCTCTGTGCTGGTGAAAATGGCTGATGCAACCCTATTTACTTCCTCAAGGTGTTCTCCTTTTCATCCTTTCATCTCTTGGGGGGGTTTCTTTGTCTCCAAAAGAAAAAGAAGTTTTGTCCCCTTGCTGGATTTCCAGATCCCTCTTTTCCACATTTTATCACAAGAATAGTTCTCTCTCCAGATTCAAGGCTCAAAGGTAGTGGCTCTGGGTTCAGTACTTTGGGCATGCATCTCCCACATTTCACCTGTCTCATTGGTGATCACACATATGCAGAATTTTGAAACTCCTCCTCTTTATAGGGGTCCAGAAGTACTCACATAAATGACTGTCCACAGTTGTCCCCTGAGAAGAATAAAACAGGATTTTCTTCTAGTTAATTCTCTCCTCAGATGTGGGCCTCGTAGGTTGATGGGGAATCCTTCTTCTGGATGATAGATGAGGAAGCAGAGGCCCCAGTGAGGAGTCAACAAGTCCTTAGTCCAGGGAGGGTAGTAAATCAAGGAGGAAGATACCTATGTCTTTGAGAGCAGTACGATTTCCTTTGCCTTATATTCATATAACTCCTGGAAGAAGATGAGGTGAGGTAAGATGTGGACTGGGAGAGGGACTTGAGTGCTGTTTTATGGGAGGCTTTATAGAGGAAACTTCTATCTACAGCTCATTTAACTTGCACTGTTGTGGTGCGGTAGAATTTTGTTAGAGCTGACTTTCGTGGTACCCCAAGATATGAGAACTGGCAGAAGCATCCTTTCCCTTACTATGGGTCATATTGGGCTCTCTGTGAGTGGATCTTGAATCAACCTGGTGAAACACCAAGAGAAGAAAATTCTTTACCAAAGGAGGATTCAAGCAAGGTTAGCGAACTTGTTTCTGGAAGACCTCTCTCCATTCTGTTTTATGACCTTGGCCATTAAGAGGAGTTTACAGCCTATGGTTGGCACAAAGGAGGTCCACATAGTTGGGCTTCGATTAGATTTTTGGAACCTCTGTGGGATCAACTCTTTGGAGCATGCAGTATTTTTCCTTGAAGTTTCCCTTTCAGTTTTTTGGTTGTTGTAGTTAATTTTGTTTTTATGCAGTGTCTTACAAATCAAATACAGATAAACAACTGGCCACTAGAAATACAGCAGATAGGTTAGCCCCCAAAAACAAAATAAGGGAAAACACAATAAGAAAAAGTAGAGAAACCATACTTAGTAGCCCACTATGGTGGTGGTTGGGGAGGGGTCAGAATTAAAAGCAAAGCCTAATAGGGAGTGACTTCAAGGAAACAAATATAATTGAAGATGGAACTAGGAAATTTGCCTTATTTTGATATTAGGCCATCGGAAACCTTTTGTCGCTGTATGAAATGCAAGCATTTTAGGTCTGAATAGGGGTTGCCATTCTCAGTTTGATGTAGGCCCTTAGTTTTGCACATACCATGACAGTAATGAACCTCACTGCTAAGCAAGGGTATGTGGAGTATGATCTTTTCCTCTCAGATTTAATGCTAATGCTCACTGCAGTATATGCATAATGTCAAAGAGCGCTTCCTGCTGTTCTTAAGATATAGTGGTGCTGTGGGTGCTTGAGCACCCCCAATATTGAGAGAATTCCTTGTATGTGTCCAGGGAGAGGTTATGTCCATTTTGCTTAGCACCCCCAATAATTCTGAAAAGTTGGTTCCTATGTGTACAGGCAACCTGTCCAAGTGTGCTTATTAAGTCCTGTTAATCAAGCTGTGGCACTCAAAATGATAGGAAATATTTTTGTATCTTTCTGCCATATTTTCTTGGTCTCTGACTGCATTTCTTGGTATTTGAAGGTATTTCCTCTCTCCACATGATTCAGGGGGTAATCACTTGGGGCTAATAGCTCTATGATCAATACCATTCTGGTGTTTTTCTCTTTTACCATTATATCTGGTTTCCTTATATCCAGCTTTGTATCAGTGGGAATGGGGACCATTTCAGATGATCCCCATTCTCCGTAATTCTCTTAGGGTCATGATCTCAGTGCTTTTCCAGTACAGCGATTTTGTATTGTTTATAAAGTTTCCAATGAATGAGATCTGCCACCTTGATATGTCTTTCTGTATAGAACTTTTCTGCCATCAGAACTTCACAGCTCTTTCTTAGAGAATCAACAGATGTTTGTTATATCAGTTTTCTCCATAGTTGATGTGAACCATCTCTCCTGTAATCTCCTGTTCTGGACTGTAACTCTCAATCGCTCTCCTTAGGTTTCAATTCCTTCATGTGTCTGGTTTTGATAAATGAATGGTTCATGGAGTAACATTTTGTATTTCCCTCTATGCATTTGCCACTTGACTTCGCCTCATTTGCTGATCTAATTCTTTTATGAATTCTTTCTCTTGTTTTGCAAATTTTGTTGCTTCCTTCCATATGTATACTGGTGGATTTTCACTCATTACTTTTACTTGTTGGAACATTTGGCCAAGTTTAATGATAGAGATGGATTCTGGATGCTTACTTTCATATTTCAGTACGTTTGCGTGTTTGGTTCTGATGATGTTATTAAATAAGCCTGGATACCTATGATAGCTTGATAGGTATAATCTATTTCCAAAAGTCCCATTTTCCTTCAGCTTGGAGAATGTACTGTCTTGACATACATTGATTCTTAAAAATGAGCTTGTGGGCATGGAGTTTTCCTGTTTGTAGATCCAGTTTTTTGAGATTTGTAAGAGGCCAGTCTACAATTTCAAAATTGTATGAGAGTATAGGAATTTACAGTTGATTAATGGCTTGTGTCTTATTCCATGATGTTAATGTGCTCTTGAGTATCAATTTTAGTATCTTGTAATAGTCTTTACTGATGTTTTCTTTCAGTAATTTATGCCATTCCTCAGCCCTTGGATATTTGTATAATCCTTCCTGTTCAAGTTCCTTTATTTCACTACCATCAATCAGAGGAATATTTTAAGTTTTGGTCAATTTACCTCTAAGGAAGGTTGCCTTAGCATATTTATCTAGGCCAAAAGTCATTTTGATGTGTCATCTAAGAAGCATTTCATTTCACAGAGTTGTTCCACTAATTGTTTGTCACTGGAACTATACAGTTTCAAGTCATCTACAAAACAGTAAGTGGTATTTAACTTCTTACATAAGTACATAAGTATTGCCATACTGGGAAAGACCAAAGGTCCATCAAGCCCAGCATCCTGTCTCCAACAGCGGCCAATCCAGGTCACAAATACCCGGCAAGATCCCAAAAAAGTACAAAACATTTTATACTGCTTATCCCAGAAATAGTGGATTTTCCCCAAGTCCATTTAATAATGGTCTATGGCTAACCGCCTTTACCACATTCTCTTGCAACAAATTCCAGAGTTTAATTACACGTTGAGTGAAGAAACATTTTCTCCGATTCGTTTTAAATTTACTACATTGTAGCTTCATCGCATGCCCCCTAGTCCTAGTATTTTTGGAAAGCGTGAACAGACGCTTCACATCTACCGGTTCAACTCTGCTCATTATTTTATAGACCACTATCATATCTCCCCTCAGCTGCCTTTTTTCCAAGGTGAAGAGCCCTAGCCACTTTAGCCTTTCCACATAGGGAAGTCGTCCCATCCCCTTTATCATTTTCGTCGCCCTTCTACTACTACTACTATTTATCATTTCTATAGTGCTACAAGGCATAGGCAGCGCTGTACACCATACACAAAAAGACAGTCCCTGCTTAAAGAGCTTACAATCTAGATAAGACAGGTAAACAGACAGAACAAATAAGGGTAAGGATAAGGACAGGGCCCTTCTCTGCACCTTTTCTAATTCCACTGTATCGTTTTTGAGATGCGGCGACCAGAATTGAACACAATATTCGAGGTGCGGTCGCACCATGGAGTGATACAAAGGCATTATAACATCCTCATTTTTGTTTTCTATTCCTTTCCTAATAATAACATTCTACTTGCTTTCTTAGCCACAGCAGCACACTGAGTAGAAGGTTTCAACGTATCATCAACAACAACACCTAGATCCTTTTCTTGGTCCGTGACTCCTAACGTGGAACCTTGCATGACGTAGCTATATTTCGGGTTCCTCTTTCCCACATGCATCACTTTGCGCTTGCTCACATTAACCGTCATCTGCCATTTAGACGCCCAGTCTCGTAAGGTCCTCTTGTAATTTTTCACAATCCTTCCATGATTTAATGACTTTGAATAACTTGGTGTCATCAGCAAATTTAATTACCTCACTAGTTACTCCCATCTCTACATCATTTATAAATATGTTAAAAAGCAACGGTCCCAGCACAGACCCCTGGGGAACCCCACTAACTACCCTTCTCCATTGAGAATACTGACCATTTAACACAACTCTCTGTTTTCTTTCTTTTAACCAGTTTTTAATCCATAATAGAACACTACCTCCTATCCCATGACTCTCCAATTTCCTCTGGAGTCTTTCATGAGGTACTTTGTCAAACGCCTTCTGAAAATCCAGATACACAATATCAACCGACTCCCCTTTATCCACATGTTTGTTCACCCCTTCAAAGAAATGTAGTAGATTGGTGAGGCAAGATTTTCCTTCACTAAATCCATGTTGACTTTCAGGGGCATTTTTGAAACAGAAGGGCGCCCATCTTCCGACACAAATCGGGAGATGGGCGTCCTTCTCTCAGGGTCGCCCAATTCGGCATAATTGAAAGCCGATTTTGGGTATCCTCAACTGCTTTCCGTCGCGGGGACGACCAAAGTTCCCGGGGTCGTGTCGGCAGTGTACTGAAGGCGGGACGGGGGCGTGCTTAACATATGGGCGTCCTCGGCCTATAATGGAAAAAAGAATTGCGTCCCTGACGAGTATTTGGTCGACTTTACTTGGTCCCCTTTTTTTCACGACCAAGTCTCGTAAAGGTGCCTGAATGGACCAGATGACCACCGGAAGGAATCAGGGATGACCTCCCATTACTCCCCCTGTGGTCACCAACCCCCTCCCACCCCAAAAAAATTAAAAAACATTTTTTTGCCAGCCTCTATGCCAGCCTCAAACGTCATACCCAGCTCCATCACAGAAGTATGCAGGTCCCTGGAGCAGTTTCTAGTGGGTGCAGTGCACTTAAGGCAGGCAGACCCAGGCCCCCCCCCCCCCCACCTGTACACTTGTGGTGGTAAATGTGAGCCCTCCAAAACCTACCCGAAACCCACTGTACCCACATGTATGTGCCCCTCTTCATCCGTAAGGGCTATGGTAGTGGTGTATATTTGTGGGGAGTGGGTTGGGGGGAGTTTGGGGGTTCAGCACCCAATGTAAGGGAGCTGTGCACCTGGGAGCAATTTGTGAAGTCCACTGCAGTGCCCCCTAGGGTGCCTGGTTGGTGTCCTGGCATGTGAGGGGGGCCAGTACACTAGGAATGCTGGCTCCTCCCACAACTAAATGGCTTGGATTTGGTTATTTTTGAGATGGGCGACCTCGGTTTCCATTATCGGCAAAAACCGAGGTCGCCCATCTCTAAGGTTGAGCATCTCAACATTTAGGTCGACCTAAATGTTGAGATTTGGGCGTCCCTGACTGTATTATCGAAACGAAAGATGGACACCCATCTTGTTTCGATAATACGGGATGCCCTGCCCCTTCACGGGAACGTCCTCAGAGATGGTCGCCCTTAGAGATGGTCGTCCCCGTTTGATTATCCCTCTTCACATCTCATTAATCCATGCTTTTGAATATGCTCTGTAATTTTGTTCTTAATAATAGTCTCTACCATTTTGCCCGACACCGACGTCGGACTCACCGGTCTATAATTTCCTGGATCTCCTCTGGAACCTTTTTTAAAAAATTGGCGTTACATTGGCCACGCTCCAATCTTCCAGTACCACACTCGATTTTAAGGATAAATTACATATTACTAACAGTAGCTCCGCAAGCTCATTTCTTAGTTCTGTCAGTACTCTGGGATGAATTCCATCCGTTCCAGGAGATTTGCTACTCTTCAGTTTGTAGAGCTGCCCCATTACATCCTCCAGGTTTACAGAGAATTCATTAAGTTTCTCTGACTCGTCAGCTTCGAATACCATTTCCGGCACTGGTATCCCACCCAAATCTTCCTCGGTGAAGTCCAAAGCAAAGAATTCATTTAATTTCTCCGCTACGACTTTATCTTCCTTGATCGCCTCTTTTACTCCTCGGTCATCTAGCGGGCCAACCGATTCTTTTGCTGGCTTCCTGCTTTTAATATACCTAAAAAAAATTTTACCATGTGTTTTTGCCTCCAACACAATCTTGTTTCGAAGTCCCTCTTAGCCTTCCTTATCAGCGCTTTACATTTGACTTGACATTCCTTATGCTGTTTCTTATTATTTTCAGTCGGTTCCTTCTTCCATTTTCTGAAGGATTTTCTTTTAGCTCTAATAGCTTCCTTCACCTCGCTTTTTAACTACGCCGGCTGTCGTTCGGTCTTCTGTCCTGCTTTTTTAATACGTGGAATATATTTGGCCTGGGCTTCAAGGATGGTGTTTTTGAACAGCATCCACACCTAATGTATTTGATTTCCTTTGTATACTTCAAAGTTAATATCAAATCTGATCATATTATGATCACTGTTATCAAGCGGCCCCAGCACCATTACCTCCTGCACCAGAACATGCGCTCCACTAAGGACTAGGTCTAGAATTTGTCCTTCTCTTGTCGTCTCCTGTACTAGCTGATCCATAAAGCTGTCCTTGATTTCATCAAGGAATTTTACCTCCGTAGCATGCCCTGATGTTACATTTACCCAGTCATTATCGGGGTAATTGAAATCACCCATTTTTATCGTGTTGCTCAGTTCGTTTGCGTCCCTCATTTCCTTTAACATTTCTGTATCCGTCTGTTCATCCTGGCCAGGCGGACGGTAGTACATTCCTATCACTATCCTTTTCCCCTTTACACATGGAATTTCAATCCACAGTGATTCCAAGAAGTGTTTTGTTTCCTGCAGAATTTTCAATCTGTTTGACTCAAGGCTCTCATTAATATACAATGCTACCCCTCCACCAATTCGATCCACCCTATCACTATGATATAATTTGTACCCCGGCATGACAGTGCCTCACTGGTTATCCTCCTTCCACCAGGTCTCAGAGATGCCTATTATATCTAATTTTTCATTTAGTGCAATATATTCTAACTCTCCCATCTTATTTCTTAGGCTCCTGGCATTCGCATATAGACATTTCAAACTATGTTTGTTGTTCCTGTTTACATCTTGACACTAGCTATCTTTAGGATTAAGGCTAAACCCAGAAAGTTAATAAGAGTACTCAGTGAGTTAAGTGCCATATAATACAAAAGTGGTGACAGGGAGTCTCTCTGAAATATGCCTTGCTAAATCTTGATGTATGGAATGACAAGGTGTCTATCTTCATACTGCAGATGTAGTGTGGTTTACAACTTTTTCATGGTAAATTTGATGTACTCAATCCAGGAATTATTTTGTACATTTCAAGGCAAGTTATTATCCAGGAATGTAGGATGTTATCAAAGGCTTTCCTATATTCATTCCATGTTATACTGAGATTCTGCTTTTCTGAGCACTAGCCATGATGACTTAATTCAGCATTAAGCGGTCTTTGGTTCCTATTGCCCTTCTGCTCTATTGCCAAAATGTTGTTAGCGTTGAAATGATCACATATTGGCACGTTTTGCAGTGCATAGACTTTAGGTAGACAAATTATGGGTCTGTAATTTATAGAAACATTATTCACATCTCCTTTTGAATGACGAAGTGTTCTTTCTGTTATTGACCTTTATTTATTTATTTATGTTGCATTTGTATCCCACATTTTCCAGCATATTTGTAGGCTCAGTGTGGCTTACATAGTACCGGAAGGCGTTTGGCGGCTCCAGTGAGAACATTACAAAGTGATATTGTGGGAGGATAGAGTTCCTGTGGTAAAGTCACGTTTAGGGAAGCGTGCAGTGGAGGAAATGAAGTTATGTCCATTACGTACTTTAATTTTGTTGTGTCGCAGAGATCAGGCATTTAGGTTGGATCATTATGGTGTTAAAGTCTGGTTACCTGACCAATTGATTTGTACAATCTGCCTGGTGTTGGTGGAGCCATCTTGGCTCTAAATTGGTCCTGAAAGTGATGCAGTCGTCTCTCAAGGAGGTGATCATCTTGGACCTCACTAGCATGAATTTGCAGACACTTTAGGCTTGAGGAATCTTTCTAGGCAGAGCCCAGATATTTTCCTAGAAGATAATGGCAGGACAGAAGCCTTGTCTCCATTGCATTCCTGTTGTAAGCACTACGCCTGGTTGTTAAGGCTGGGAGAGTCTCTACCTTAGTCATAAGAGTCTTGAGAGCTGACATGACAAATTTCTGTCTCTCTTGTTTGGCCTCATCTGGCATGGATGATAAGGAAAGTGAAATATAAACTTACCTGTTAATTTCCTTTCTTTGAGGGTTGCCTGACCAGTCCAGAAACCCCAGAGGAGGCCACGGTGTCAAATTTACAGACCAACAATTTCAGAAAATGAACAGCAAGTGCATTATTGCCTGTTCTGAAGTATTATCTCATCTCTAGGTTACTGAACAAGGAGAGAAGTTTTCAGCTATTGGTTTAGTTTGGATAGTGTGTGAGAAGCTCAGATAAAACAGTTTATTGTTGCTGTCTTTGATAAGTTTATAACTTAGGTTGTTACCATTGACATAGGTATACAGAAGGGCAGAAGGCAGTACCAGCCCTCTATAAGGGGAGTGAAGTCAGCTCCGAGTTCGTTTTTTCTCTGTCTCCATCTGCTGGCAGGGAGACATAACCTATTCATCTGGAATGGTCTGGCAGGATTCAGTGAAAAGAAGTTAACAGGTAAGTTTAAATTGCACCTTACTGTTTTGCAGCGTGATGGCTCATACCAGGTTGAAAAGTGAGAATTATAATGACTACAGTTCCACAGAGGTCAGCCCTACTGATGATAACTCAAGCTTTACCTCAGAATCCAGTGACTATGAGAGGCAAGGAGAAGTCACTGGCACAACGTAAGCAGATACTTCTTTCTATTAGGCTCTTTTTACACTGCATTGCTGACTTACCTTGAAATATAGTTGAACTCAAATAGGATGGTGCCTGTTAGCAGATTTTTTAGAAAATCCTCTGCTAATTAAGGACATGGCATGTTCTCTGCACACAGCAGGAAATGCAGGCACACTAGTTGATGATGTCACCTAATGACAGGGCATTTTGGACCTGATCTGCCAAGCATTGATATTGTTTTAAGGGACCAATATTCAAAATGGTTTAACCAGGTAGGGAGGCTTTGGCCTGGTTAAACCATGCTGAATGGGCAGTGTCACTGACTATCTCCTCTAACCACTGCAGCACTATTTAGGGCCGTGCTAGGGTGGTCTGGGGACAGAATCAGGGTGGGGCTGGTATTTGTCCAGTTAGTGGCAATATTCAGTCCACTATCCAGATAAGTAAGCACATAGTCTGGAAAGCAAAAGACTGTCCTAATTTTATCTGCTGAGCTATCCAGTCCTTAGTCTGAATATTGGTCTAGGTAACTTCTGGGTAGCTGCACTGACCTGGATAGTCAATGGCAGTGCCCAGACATAGCCTGACATTGAAGATCCAAGCTTAATTCGGCCCATGGCTGTAAGCAGCTTAAAAACCGCTGTCTGCCATGGGCTGAATATCATGACCTAAATTCATTGCTAAGCATGAGCCCAGTCTTCATCATCCACTTGGTGGTACCAGATGCAAGGCATTTCATCAGAGCCTCAGTCAAAACCTGGTAGCTACTTTTCAAGTTTCTTTATTTCTTGATATACCGCTATTGAGTGGGTGCTAACAAAGCCACTCCTTTCAAGGGAAGATTGATTAATGTCCCTGGATCTAAAAGATACTGATTGCCACACACCAATCCATACCAAACATTGGAAATGTCTGAGAATTCACTTTTCAGGACCAGCATAACCTATGTCATGTTCTGTCCTTCGATTTTTCATCAGCACCAAGAGTATGTAACAAAGGCCTACCTGTGGCAGCAGCTTGCCTTCAAAAGAAAGGTCTCCTCATATTCCCATACCTCAACAACTGCCTATCTGCGTTTGTGGATTCAGTACTAAGTACCAACTTAATATTCATACATCATTTTTATTTTCAATTTGAAAGGCAGTATATCAAGCGCACTAAACATAAACATTGTACGTACTTTCTATTCTGGAAATACTTGCATATCTCGTATATTGGCCTAGATTCTATACATGGTGCCTAGAATATAGGTGCGAAAGAAAAAGAGCTATTTTATAAACCACACTTTAGACGTGGTTTTTAGAATAGCGCTTAACATTGGAAACCGCGACTACATTTAGACACAACCATTTACACCAATGAAAACCTGGTATAAATCCCTGTGTGTAAATTTGGTGCAGATGCTTTAAATGCCAGGAATGCCCCCTACCTGCCCATGCTCCTCCCATGGCCACGCCCTGTTTTTGGGCCCATGCAATAGAATTTACACGCATCTCTTTATAGAATATACCTAAAAAGATGCACATGTAAATTCTCTTTATTGCCCACGAGTGCTGATAATTGCTTGTTGCCCAATTAGCACTAATTGTTATTCAGGTAAGCTGTGCATGCAAATTTGGCACACTCCGAATTTACGTACACAAATCAAAGCGCCTTATATAGAATTCAGGGGATTGTGTATTTGCAGGGTGAACATGGTCAGGACTCACACTTAAGAGTGCAGCTTATAGAATTCTGTAAGTCACTGTCAGGCTTTCAAGGCAGAACCTGGGTTCATGAGCCCTTGGGCCACTGCCAAGGAGCGGCAGTGGCAGGCAAAACCACTGCACACCAGAGACAAGGCAGAACTCTGGCAGGGATAGCTAGACTTCACCTGCACTTGACCACCCTTCCTCAGGAGTTGAGGCCCTGGGTGCAGGTGGCCGGCAGGACTTACCGGACAGGGCAGGAACTGGAAACCAACTAGGCTGAACAGGGTTAGGACTAAGGGTCAGAGGGGAAAGGAATAATCATGGACAGCAAGGCAGGAAACTGGGCTAGGACTCACAGACAGACAATACTAACTAGGCAGGCAATGGACAGGCTAAGGGTCAGGACTGAAAGCTGCAAAGCAGCCACTAAGAAAGGAAACACAGACAGGTAAGAGACAGAACTGAAAGCTGCCAGGCAGCCACTAAACAAGAAACACAGACAACCAAGAACTAGACAGAGAAATACAAACAAGAAACAAGACTGGGAAACAAGCAATACAGTACAAGATAAACTACACAAAGACTAGACTAGAATCAGGCAAGAATCTCAGACAATAAACTGGACTAGGCAGAAGTGCACAGAGCACACCAGCATACCAGGGACCTTAGGCGATGCAAAGGCAAACACAGAAGTTTCTAGGTGATTAATAAAGCCCATCAGCACCTGAGGCTCAGCTGCAGCAATCTCAAGGCAACTACAGGTGCTGTTCAGGCGCAAACAAGAAAGACAAGTCTGACAGCCTGGAAGATCCGGACCGGACTGGGCTGAAGCCTGGAACAGGTAGGGACAGCAAGACAGTCTATGGCAGCCACTGGTTCTGGTCATCAGAGGGCGAGGGGAACACAAACCAAGAAGCAGGCAGAAAGCATACTGAAGCATAGAGAGGCTCAACACACACAGGTGCAGTATAGTGGAGTAATTAGAGCCATGCTGGAAGCAGCCAGCACACAGAGACAGAGGCAGAGCTAACTCAGGCAACACACACAGGTGCAGTATAGTGGAGTAATTAGAGCCACGCTGGAAGCATTCAGCACATAGAGACAGAACTAACTCAGAAAGGACAGACAGAAACCAGCTCAGAAGCTGACCCCCAGAAATAAGGTAGGCCTGAGAGGGGTCACGACCACAGCCGGGACAGTCACATCCCCGTTCCCTTCAATTAGACGTGAGCATTTACACCAGTTGTACGACTAGTGTACATTTATATAAGGCACCTATACCCCGCAAGATCCCTAAGAGCTCCCTGTGGTTTACTACAAAATCACAAACAAGGCATTCCCTGCAAGCTACTTATATATACCGTTACTTATTAAATAATTGATAAAGATGTGTTTTAAGAGCCTTCTTAAACTTATTTAGACTAATGTATTCTGATTTTCAATGGTAAAGAATTCCACCACTTTACAGACTGAAAAGAAAACAGCCCATCAGAAACAGATCTGTAAATAACACCTTTAGGATTAGGATATTGCAGTAAAAGAGCTAATCTATCTAATAAGTCACTGTGACATTGTGAAAGAGTTATGAGCTCCAATAGATATGCAGGAGCTAAACCATTCAAGATAGAAAAAGTAATTGTACACAATTTAAATACAACCAGTGCAATTTCCTCAAAAGTGGAGCTACTGATTCATATTTAGAAGAACTGCAAATCAGTCTAGCTACAGTATGCTTCAATATCTGAAGCTTTTTCCAAGGACTTTCCGATAAGCCCTATAAAACTGTGTTACAATGATCTGTGGTAACGTTAAAGACTGTCCCAAAAATCCAAAAGCATTAAAATACAATTTGGATCTCAATCTCCTTAATCTTTTCACATTGTAAAATCCATTCTTTATCATTTGGTTCACGTGAGGTTCAAAAGATGAATATTCGTCAAAAATTACCCTCAGATCTTAATTTGTCTTTCTAATTGAAATGTAATGATATTTGCAATAAGACTAGTTTCTTCAAAAGGCTTATATTGAGTTCCCGACACTATAAATGTTGTTTTTTTTCATTATTCAGCTTTAAAACGAACAATGAAGTCCATTCATTTACGATTTTAAAACCATAGTCAATCTTACTCTTTATCTCTAAAAGAGAATTATAAAATGGAATCGTCTCTGACATCATCAGCATATATGTATGTATTAAAACCTTGTTTCTGAAGAAGAACAGCTAACTGCTTATGTGATCTGTTATGCTAGTATTGTACAAAGGAAAGTAGGTGACTCTTCCTGATAGAGTTTTCTTTTATATAGGTACCCCTTTGGTACCTACAAATAGGTTCGCATTTATAGAATAGCCTTTTAATTCTTAATTTCATTTTCCTGGTTGTTGGTCCTCATATTTTATGCTTGAGCTTTGTTAATACAGTTATTATTTACTGCCTAAATATGTCTCCATACTTGCTTTTCTTGTGGGCCAGCCTCATTGCGCAATGCAGCCCTCGGTTATGAAATCACCAGCTAGTGTGCGTGCATTCCCCACAGCATACTGAGAAAGTGAAGTTGCTTACGTGTAATGGGGGTTCTCCATATACAGCAGGGGAATGCAGTCGTATTGTCCTTCCCTCCCTGCCTTGCTCGATTTCTATCAATGAGTCTGCTTGGATGTCTCAGCGCCATCTGAAACTAAACATGACCAAGACTGAGCTTCTTATTTTTCGCGCTAAACCAACCTCTCCTCTTCCCCCATTCTCTATTTCTGTGGATAACGCTCATCATTTTATCTCAATGTACCCTGTTTCCCCGAAAGTAAGACATCCCCTGAAAATAAGACCTAGTAGAGGTTTTCCTGACTTGGTAGATATAAGGCCTCCCCCGAAAGTAAGACCTAGCAAATTTTTGTTTGAAAGCAGGGCCGCCGAGAGCTGGACAAGGCTGCCCCCCCTCCACCCACCCTCCGTCGCTCCCTGAACTAACCTTAAACGCCTCCTTTCACCTTTGCAGCAGGGCAGACCTCTCCTTCCTTCCGTGCCCCGCCCTCGCGAATGTTACGTCAGGCGAGGGCGGGACATGGAAGGAAGGAGTGGCCTGCCCTGCTGCTGCTTGCTGCGAAGGTGAAAGGAGGTGTTTAAGGTTAGTTCCAGGAGCGACGGAGGGCGGGCGGGCCAACCCCGATCCAACCCCGATGTTTCCCCGAAAAATAAGACAGCCCCTGAAAATAAGACCTAGCGCATTTTGGGAGGCAAAAATTAATATAAGACAGTGTCTTATTTTCGGGGAAACACGGTAATACTGCCTTGGGAATGCTGGTGCATCCTTAGCAATGAATTTAAAAAATAGTAGGGGGATAGGGAGGCAAGATGGCGGCTGAGTAAGTCGCAAGTGAAGCAGCTCCAGCTTTCTATCCTGAATTACCTTGTAATCGAGTTCCTGATGCCTAAAAGAAGAGGTAGACCACGCACCTGCCCATCGGTGCAGTCTATACCCTCTGCTGGAACTTTAGACCGCTTCATGGTGCCGAGTGTGATTTCAGGAGCGTTGTCTTCGCTGCCGCTGAGTATGGAAGGGGGCCTCCCATACCCGCAGCTTGAAGCTGAAACATCATGGAGCCCCGAGGAGCGTAATCCTCCCCCGATGCCGGCGGAAATCCAAGAAGCAACCCAGGAGACTCGGGACGCGCGATCGTCAATGGGGTCTCCTGGCACGGGCGCTGCTACAGGACTACAGACGCCGATGGCTCCCGCAATTGTATCGGCGGGAGATCAGGGGGAGAGTGCCTTCGGAGAAAATCTGGCAATAGGACGGAGTCAACTACCGAAGAACCCAGCTGAATTTGGCTTACCAAGTAAGTCTTTATTACCCCAAAAACCGAAGGAGATAACTTTAGAATCAATTTGGGAAGCTCTAGTTTGTCTAGAAGCTTCTTTTGGTTTGAAACTCACATTTGTTAATCAGCAGATTGAATCCTTGTCTGGAAAATTACCTTCTTTAGATCAAAAGATGGAAACTTTGAGTAAAGACAATGAAACTAACTCTAAAGCGATACAAAGCTGCCAACAGTTGCAAATCAATTTGATCAAGGAAAATTTGTATTTACAAAATAAGGTTGAAATGCTTGAAAATTATCAACGTTCAAACACGCTTAGACTGTTAAACTTTCCAAAGCAGCCGTTCATACCACCTCTTATTACCTTTAAAAAATACCTTACAGAAATACTGAAAGTACCTGAACAGTCATATCCTCCTATTTCAAAGATATTCTACATAACACCTTTCCTGAAAAGAGATCTTGAACAAGGAGAAAGAGTAATACCCCCAGTAGAGACTGGAGACATAAATCTGACACACATGATAGAGGATGATACGGCAGGCCTTACAGCAGCAACACTCAAAGTTACATTTATTCTGCAGCCCGACAGAGATTGGATACTAAAGCAATATTTCCTACATAGAGCACAGGATTTCCTTGGTTATAAAATAAGAATGTACCCAGATGTCTCGAAGGCAACGCAGAAAAAAAGACAAGAATTTCTTAAACTTCGCCCCAAAGCATTGCAACTGGGTGCGTTGTTTTGGCTAAACTTTCCATGCAAATGTGTTATAAAATTAAATTCTGTTAAATAAATATATATTTTTTGATTCTAAACAACTGACCTCTTTTTTGGAATCTAAGCTAGCTGGCTCATCCGTCTCGCTACCAAGACCTGTGATAACTTCTACGCCGTAAAAGTTTAACACTTGGCTCGTCTGCTTTGCCACCTTTTTCCTTAGCAAATATTAAGAAAATTTCCTGTGGTATAGTTTTGTATTGCTTCCATATTGTGGACTAAAGATGAGCAATAGATCATGATGTGATTGAATTTAGATTTTTTTTTTTGTATTTCCTGTATGTTGTTATGACTAATAGTCATCTTTACTGAACTCAAGATTGTACTTGATTTAAACTGTAAAAGTGATAAAATTAAAAAAAAAAAAAATAGTAAATGCTTGGTAGATTGTGGCTGAGCTGCGCCATCATTGGGTGATATCATCAGCCAGCATTCCCATGTTGTCTACAGAGAGTTCTCATTACTGGTAATAACGTTGCTTTCTAATTGGTTACAATTTGTCTGGCTCAATCTCTTTGCTCTCCTCTCCTCTTTACTTCCTTCCCTTTGTCAATTAATCTGGTAGCAAACCCCTTTGCAACTTTTTAACTCTGTGTTTTTTTTACCCCTCCCCCCCCCCCCCCCCCCCCCCAATTCAGATGGTATCAAACATTAATACATTTGTTAAAGGGGAATATTGGCACTGGATTACTAGGCCTTCCCCTGGCTGTGAAGAATGCTGGTATTGTGGTAAGATGATTTCACTATTTCTAAAGCAGCTGCCTCAAATGCTCTTTGTCATTTCAGTAGTGGTTTTCCTGGCTTTGCTTTCAGGGAAGCAGCAATTGCTTGATTTACATGTAGGCTCTTAGGACCAGATTCTATAAATGGCACCCAAAAAATCAGCGGTGAATATTCCCTCTCAGCACTTACCCCCAGATTCTATATATGGAGCCTAGTTTCAGTGCGGAAATACGCGCATAACTTAATTGGCGGAACAAGCCAATCGGCGTTTTTAATGGCACTTAACAAGCAATGATGAGCACTAATTGGGAATTATCAGAATTTATGCGCCGAAATTGCTAAGCGTATTCTATAAAGAACTACACTTAAATTATAACGCGCATAGTTCAAAATAAATGTGCATAGTTTAAAAGGGGGCGTGTTTATAGGCGTTTTGTGGGCTTTCCAAAAGTTCCGCACGTAATTACAGAATACGGGTCAATGCGCCTTAATCTACGCACATAGATTTACACCACATGTAGATTTATTCACAATGTTATCGACTAATCGTATTCTATAAACCGTGCTTAAATCTTATAGAATACACTTAGTTCTCCATGGATTTATAAGCGCCTTATATAGAATCTGGCTCTTAAAGGCTAACCGGTTATATTGCACGATATAACCAGCTATCGGCTAATATTCAGGGCATCACTGGCTAAGTTTGACGGCCAAATCAGGCTGCCGAAATAGCAGGCCTATCTTTGGCTAGTTCAAGCTTAACCGGCCAGTGCTAAATATGGTTTAGCCAGTTAAGTTTGAACTGGATATTCAATGCTGGTCATCAGAAACTGTATGAAATTTGTTAATTAATTTGATTTGATGGTGAAAATACATTTTCAAATAATTTTTTTTTCCAAAACAGCCTTTTTCTCTTGATAAATGTAAGTCCATAACAGCTAGGTATTTAAATTGCTCAAAAGTGTTTGTTCTGAGTTCCTTTTCTCCTTATACTTTGTGATTGTGGTAAACAATAATTTTTGGTATTCAATAGCAGATGTTATTTTTTTTCATTTGAATTATTTTACTTTTGCTATCCTTTGGTGTTTGATCTATAATATATATATATACAGTGCACGTCGGATAAGCGCATCCTCTGTTTAACTGCATGCTGTACTTTGGTCCTGTTTTTTTGCACCATCAGTTTCTATGGGGACAAACTTTGGATTAATGCACCAAGTGCAAGATTCGCTTATATGCATGGTTCAAGACCGCTCCTCTGCAGGAAAGACTCCGCATAAGCGCTTGCATGGAATATGGAAGCCGATTGGCGCGTGATAACCAATGAGATTTCAAATTTGCTGCCTCTTTAACTGCCACAGGCAGAATAAGTGAAAGAATGTTGTTAGTGTACACCGGGGTCATCGTCATGGCGGAACTGCAAGACTTTAACACTGGCTGAATGAATAGAAGTTCTTAAAAAATTAGAAAATAAACAAAGTCAAGCATCTATTGCTAAAGAATATGGTGTCAATCCCAGTCAAATTTCATGTATCTTGAAGCAGAAAGACCAGCTTCTGGAAGACTGGCAAAACAATACAAATCCACAACGGAAACTAAAACGGGCGGGAAAAGCTGAGGAGGTAGAAGATGCTCTTCTTCTGTGGTTTTCTCGAGTCAGGAGCAGACAGTTTCTTGTCAGTGGTCCACTGCTTATGGAGAAAGCTAACCAGCTAGCTGAAAGTCTTGGACTAACTGAATTCAAAGCCACTGTTGGATGATTGGAAAGATGGAAGGAGAGGAACAACATAAAATTCAAGAAACAGCATGGTGAGAAACAAGACGCTGATGACTGGTGCTGAAAATTGGGTTGTTTCAGTTCTTCCTACCATCCACCTTGAACGAGTTTGCACCTCGTGACATTTTCAGTGCTGATGAAAACGGTGTCTACTGGCGAACGATTCCTACTACTACTACTATTTAGCATTTTTATAGCGCTACAAGGCGTACGCAGCGCTGCACAAACATAGAAGAAAGACAGTTCCTGCTCAAAAAGCTTACAATCTAACAGGCAAAAATAAAGTAATTAAATCAATTAATGTGTACAGGAAGGAGGAGAGGAGGGTAGGTGGAGGCGAGTGGTTACGAGTCAAAAGCAATGTTAAAGAGGTGGGCTTTCAGTCTAGATTTAAAGGTGGCCAAGAATGGGGCAAGACGTAGGGGCTCAGGAAGTTTATTCCAGGCGTAGGGTGCAGCGAGACAGAACACTTTTATTCAAACAAGCCAAAACTACAGGAGGTAAAACGTCGAAGGACCGACTGACGATCCTCCTTTGTTGCAATATGGATGGGAGTGAGAAGTTGGAACCCCTCCTCATTGGAAAGAGCAAACAGCCCAGTTGCTTCAAGAATGTTAAGCTACTTCCTGTGTCATACAAGGCTAATGCAAATTCATGGATGACTGGGGAAATTTGGAAGCAGTGGCTAAAGAAGTTAGACACTAGAATGCGGGCACAAAAGCGTCCAATTTTGTTGCTTTGTGATAATTGTGCTGCACAAAGGGATGATGTCAGGCTGTCTAACGTCAAGGTGGTCTTCCTGCCACCAAACACTACCTCTCTGATCCAACCTATGGATCAGGGCATAATAGCCAATTTCAAACAACATTATCGGGCTCTTGTGATATGTCGTCTGATGAGCATTATGGATGACCAGGCTGGCAAGGATAAACGTGTTGTTGAACTGTCTCGTAATCTATCACTGTTGGGTTCCCTACATATGTAGAAAGAAGCCTGGAATCATGTTACACAGGCAACCATTGTGAACTGCTACAAGCGGGCAAGCTTTGTTAAGGATGTGGAGAGGGATGAAACAGATGCAGCTGTTGCAACGTGGCAGATGAATAGGCAATTGACATCCCATCTGGTGTTACTGAAGAAAAGTTCCATCGCTACGTAGCTGTTGATTACGATCTACAAACAGCTGACGACAGCACTGATGTTGAGATATGCACCCACATAGGCAACAACGGCTGATGATGGAACAGATGAAGAAATGAGCAGCGAGGCACATGCTGACGAAATTCAACAATCTCCTCCTGTCACTTTTGCAAGAGCGCTGGAGAGTCTGAACACCGTGCGGGCCTATCTGGAGGCCACTGGAAGTCAGTGCTATGTGTTACGATTGTGGCCGTGACCTCTCCCAGACTTATCTTATTCTGGTGGTCAGCTTCTGTGCTGGCTTCTGTTTCTTCTTTCTGTTTTGCTAGAGCTGGCTCTGTGTCTGTGGGCTGGCTGCTCCCAGCATGAGTCTAATTGCTTTACTATACTGCAGCTGTGTGTGTTACCTGAGCTAGCTGCCTCTGTGTGCTGGTTGTTTCCAGCGTGGCTGTAATTGCTCTGCTATACTGCAGCTGTGGGGGTTAAGCCTGAGTTAGCTCTAGCTCTGTTTCAGTATGCTGCCTGCCTGTGTCTGGTAGTGGTGACATCATCAGGCAGGGCCTTGATAAGGAAGTGGTGTTCTTCCCTTCAGGGCCTTTGCAACATTTGCTTAGTCGTTTGCTTTAGGTCCAGGTTAGTGGTAGTGCAGTATGCACTTTTGATCTGTGTTAGCTTCCCAGCTTTTCCCTTGTGGCTTGTGTGTTTAGCTTTCCTGCTTTTCCCTTGTAGCTCCCCTGCTTCCCCTTTTGGTGCTTTAGAAGCACTTCTGTGTTTGGGGCTTTGGAAGCTCTTCTGTGTTTGGGGCTTTGGAAGCACTTCTGACTTCTGTGTTTAGCTTCCCTGTTTTTTCCCTTATGGCTCCCCTGTCTTCCCTTTTAGTGCTAGGAGCTCTGCCGGTAGTTTGGTGCTTAGGAGCACTGTAGTTAGTTTAGGGATGTAGAGCTGTTGTGCTTGGTGCTTAGGAGCACCTGTGCTAGTTTATGTGTTTAGGTTCCCTGCTCTTTCCCTGTGGCTCCCCTGCTTTTCCTAGTGGTGCTATTGGTAGCACTTCTGTTAGTATAGGGCTTAGGAAGTCCTTTTGTTGGTTTATTGTTAGGAACACTTTTGTTGGTTTCTGTTTGGAGTTCTTCTGTTGGTTAGGGATTGGGAGCACTTATGTCAGTTTAGGATTTAGGAGTACTGCTGTTTCCAGCTTGTTCTAGTCCTGGTCCCTGTGTCGTCCAGTATCCGGTAAGTCCTGCCGGCTACTCGAACCCAGGGGCTCAACCCTTGGGGGGCAGTGGCTAAGTGCAGGTGAAGCTGTATGGACCAGTCCAGGGTGTTCCAGTCCGGGGGAATTCCAGTCCAGTGTTCCAGTCCTGTGTCCTCCAGTCCGTGGGATTCCAGTCCAGTGTTCCAGTCCTGTGTCCTCCAGTCCGAGGGATTCCAGTCCGTGTGTTCCGGCTCACTGGGCGGTGCCTGCAGTCCCTGCCGGTGCCGGTGTGCTTGCCCAGCGTTGGTTGGTGGGTTTTGCCTGCTGCTGTCGCTCCGTGTCAGCAGCCCAAGGGCTCACGTTTGCTCCAGAGCCCGGCCCCGTGGGCTCTGAACCTGAAAACCTGACACTGACAGTTTTTACCGTCTAGCAGACGTAGTCTATGGCACTCACAGACCCAAGAGTGTACAGAGGACTATAACTGATTACTTCAAGTAAGCCTAATGTCAGTTAACTGAGACTGTATACTGTACATCTCTCTATATAAAACGCACCTCCAACATTCTGAAGCCTCCATAAGTCCCAACATTCCAAATGCATGGTGGTGAAACCCAGAATTCGCCCAGGAGTGTTTGCCCCGCCCTCCGTGTCAAACGTCATGACGTCGAGGGCGGACCAATGACAAACAACCAATCACATCGCGAACACGTTACTAAGCGATGGCAAGTGACGAACGACGCATCGCGGAACAAAGAAAACCAGCAGCACACAGTTGCTACGCAACGACAACAGTAACGCTACAAGGACCAATCACGCAGCAAGGCTACCGAACAAGGGAGCAGAAGGAAGAACACAAACCGGGAACTTCAAAAACAACAAGGAGACGACGAAACTCACTGGAAGCCGATGCAAATTTGGAAAACCATGCTTAAGATCACGGTATGTGCTTTCCCCAGACAAAACGCCCTACCAAAACAAAAAAAAACCTATTCAACAACGGAAGTACAAAAATCCGACTGCTAAGAAGTAGCATACAACAAAAACCAACGAAAAACAAACACTGCAGTCAATAATACGTCCTTAGCTTTCACATTGTGGGGAGAAATGCACCATATAGATCTCTGCTCTCCACATAAACAACGGACACGGAGGGCATAGGAAGGAAAGAAAAAAACAGCACATGCACACTCACTCACACTCTTACCTGGCTATAATGAGCAAATGACCTGCCACTATCACAGGGACTGCTAGCATCTCTCTCACACACACACACACACACACGGGACACAAAGGGAATGGAAGACAAGGAAAGAATCGTTGGGTATGGAAGGGGCGGAAGGGGAGATAAGGCAAGAACTGCCACAAAAGTTTTTTGCTGTGCTATGTACAATTATAATGCAGACTCTTCATTTTGACCCTACTCTTTCACACAGACGCACAGACACACACTTACACTGTCTGTAAATCACCCACACACGCACCCACACACATATACACACTCTCTCACACAGACACACAAACACGCCTCAAATGGTTCAGCTGCCCTATGTACAATTTCACTGCTGACTCTTCATTTTCACATTACCCTTGCACACTCTCTTTCACACACACACACCCACTTGCTCTGTGTCACACAGACACACATACATATACACACTCTCACTCTCTCTAAAACCTTGCTAGCGCCCGTTTCATTTGTTTACGAAATGGGCCTTTTTTACTAGTATAATAATAAACAGTACTGTACATATGTTTATCAGATGTCAAGCTTCTTTGGGTCACAACGGTTAAGTGCACGTTCTGGTTAACTGCATGCATTTCTTTGGTCCCAGACCCTTGCACTTAAGCGGATTGCACTGTATATATATATCTCCTATATAATAAAAAGCATCTCCAACGTTCTGAAGCTGACTCCATGAAAGTGAAGCCTTGAAGCATTCGTGCTCCTGCTGTATCCATGTCCTGAATTGGCGTCACGTACTTCCGTGTTCGTCACAAGCAAAGACCAGTCACTGGAAGGGAACGCTGCAGAGTTGCCAGGCAACGGAACACGACGTCACACGCATGAGGGTGTCGTTGTCCCTCCCTTCCTCCCTCCCTTCCAGTTCCAGGCCCCCTACCTCCAAATTTTAAAAGTCATCTTCACTTACGAAGTCGGGTTTACGGTGGCCGGCAGCAGCGGTAAAGGGCATGCAGGCTCGACCCTTCTCTCTCTCTCTCTCAGCTGTGGTCCCGCCCTTGTGGAAACAGGAAATGAGGGTGGGACCAGAGCCGAGAGAGAGAGAAGGGCCAAGCCTGCACGCCTTTTACCCCTGCTGACGGCCGCTGTAACCCCAACTTGGTAAGTGAAGATGACTTCTAAAATTCAGAAGGAGAGGGGTGCTGGAACTGGAAGGGAGGGAGGGAAGAAGGGAGGGACGATGACCCTGGAACTGGGAGAGGGGGGGGGGGGATCCTGGAACTGGGAGGGAGGAGGGAGGGAGGGGGAATCCTGGAACTGGGAGTGAGGGAGGGGGGACCCTGAAACTCGGAAGGAGGGAGGGAACCTGAAACTCAGAGGGGGGGAGAGAGGGGGGAACCTGAAACTCGGAGGGAGGGGGGAACCTGAACCTCGGAGGCAGGGAGCAGGGAACCTGAAACTCGGTCCCCTGGGACACGGAGAGAGGGGATGACCCTGGAACTCGGAGGGAGGGAGGGGATCACCCTGGAACTTGATGGAAGGGAGGGAGGGGACGACCCTGGAACTCGGAGGGAGGGGGGACGACCCTGGAACTCGGAGGGAGGGAGGGAATGACCCTAGAACTCGGAGAGAGGGAGGGAGGGAGGGGATGACCCTGGAGCTCGGAGGAAGGGAGTGAGGGAGGGGTTGACCCTGGAGCTCAGAGGGAGGAAGGGAGGGAGGGGGAGGACGACCCTGGAACGCGGAGGGAGGGAGGGGATGACTCTGGAACGCGGAGGGAGGGAACCTGAAACTCGGAGGGAGCGGGGAACCTGAAACTTGGTCCCCTGGGACTCGGAGAGAGGGGACAACCCTGGAACTCGGAGGGAGGGAGGGAGGGGATGATCCTGGAACTCGGAGGGAGGTGACGACGACCCTGGAACTCTGAGAGAAGGGGGACGACCCTGGAACTCGGAGGGAGGGAATGACCCTAGAACTCGGAGGGAGGGAGGGGATGACCCTGGAGCTCGGAGGGAGGGAGGGGATGACCCTGGAGCTCAGAGGGAGGAAGGGAGGGAGGGGGAGGACGACCCTGGAACTCAGAGGAAGGGGATGACCCTGGAACTCGGAGGGAGGGAGTGAGGGGACGGACGACCCTGGAACTCGGAGGGAGGGAGGGAACCTGAAACTCGGAGGGAGGGAGCGGGGAACCTGAAACTCGGTCCCCTGGGATTTGAAGAGAAGGGACGACCCTGGAACTCGGAGGGAGGGGACGACGACCCTGGAGCTCGGAGGGAGGGAGGGAGGGAGGGGATGACCCTGGAGCTCAGAGGGAGGAAGGGAGTGAGGGGGAGGACGACCCTGGAACTCGGAGGGAGGGAGGGGATGACCCTGGAACTCGGAGGGAGGGAGGGGGGCCATGGCACACACTCTTTCTCACACACACACTCTCTCTCACAGACACACTCGCACCCAGTCTCACTCTCTCTCTCTGTCACACACACACGCTTGCACACTCACTCTCTCTCTCTCACTCAGTCACTCTCACACACACTCTCTCAAACACACGTTCTGAGGAAAACCTTGCTAGCGCCCGTTTCATTTGTGTCAGAAACCGGCCTTTTTTAGTAGTGTGTGTGTGTATGTGTATATATATATATATATATATATATATATATATACACACACACACACAGTGCACTCCATTTAAGAGCACGTCGGATAAGCGCATGCTCTGTTTAACTGCATGCCATTCTTCGGTCCTGTTTTTGGTGCCATCAATTTCTTTGGGGACAAACTTCGGTTTAGCGCAAATGCTCATTCAGGCACATCTTACTTTGAGTTGCACTCTGTATGCTTTCAACATTCACAAAAAACTTTTTTCCCTACATAATCTGTGTCATCATTTATCATTTATTAATTTTATATACTGTTTCTTATTGCTATTGCAAAACAGAACAGTTTACATTAAAAAGAAATACTTCTCATACAAACAAATAAGAACTCCAATCATTGATAGAAAAGCATAGCAACCCAAAAAGACAAAGAAATACATTTCTAATAAAATCTACTACTCCAAAAAAACAACAACAAAAAAACCCCCAATTACCTATAATAAATATAATTTAACCAAAACTTCTACACCTTACCTGCTATCATAAATTCTGTTCAATACAGTTTGTAAAAAGAAAAGTTTTCAGAAGTCTCGTCTTAACAGCACACAACCATTTAATTACAGGATTCAGAATTGTAGAAATATCAAAAGATATAAGAACATAACATAAGAATAGCCATACTGGGTCAGACCAATGGTCCATTTAACCCAGTATCCTGCTTCCAACAATGGCCAATCCAGGTCACAAGTACCTGACAGAAACCCAATTAGTAGCAACATTCTATGTTGTCAATCCCGGGGCAAGCAGTGGCTTCCCCCATGTCAATTTCAGTTACAGACTATGGACTTTTCCTCCAGGAACCTTTTTTAAACCAAGATATGCTAGCCACTGTTACAACATCCTTCCCCAACCTCCGCCAGCCGAAGTCTTCTTCCTTCGTTTGGTTTCTGAGGCTGATGTCCTGCATGTACAATGTGCAGGATGTCAGACTCACAGAAACAGAACGAAGCCCTGTAGATCTCAAAGCTTCGTTCTGTTTCTGTGAGTCTGATGTCCTGCACGTTGTATGTGCAGGACGTCAGACTCAGAAACCAAACAAAGGAAGAAGACTTCGGTTGATGGGGGTTGGGGTCCCCCGCCAGCAAAGGTAGCAGACAGCGACGGCAGGCAGGGGGGGGGGGGGGGACGAGAGGGTAGTCGGCTGGGGGGTCAAAGTTGGTGGCGGCGGCGGGGGGTGTCAGCAATGGCGCCAGGGGTGGGGCTAAAATGTGCCCCCTCACCTCGGGCTCTGGACCTCCCTCCTGCCGAAGTCTGGCTATATGCCCCTGCACACTAGTATATAAACATTACAAAGCAAAATGGTTCAGATAGGACTGAAGAGCCTGATCCAGTTCCCACGTCTCATTTTTTGATTTCAGATTGGACTTAACACGTTTAAAAAAAAAAAAAAAAGTACAAAGGATCTCAAAAAGAGGAACATGGGATATTTTATCTGGTAAAGCTGAAAGAGAGGAGGAAATAATTCGGAAGAGCAAAAGCGCAAATGAAAGAAAAGATAGAAAAAAAAAAAAAAGCACGGTGACAAGATTTTTTTTTTCAGGTACATCTGGGAAAGGAAGTAGGCCACAGGTGAAATTGTAATAAGAAAGATGCCGAGGAACACTGTGTTGGAAGCATGTCTTTCTGTGGACTCCATGCTTACCCGTTACATGTTCCTTAGTACTCTGAATCAGTAATTTCTGCTTACAGCTGTTCCTTCTGTTCGTTTCTAGAAGAGGAAGCGCTAGTTCTGAAAATGTTGAGAACCCTGTGAGAAATGCCGATTGCAGCAACCTGTGCAAATTCCCTGCAGAACTTTCCGAAATAGTGACAGGTCTCGGAGAGGAGTTCAGCATCATGTTTGTAGCAGATTGTGGTTTACAAATGAAGCCAAAACCAAGGCAGATAACACGGTCAATGGATGGAAGCTAGGAGGATGGACTTTGGAAAGATGTGGGAGTGCTGAGATAACTTTGGAAAAGTAGATAAAATATGCATACAGCATTTCTTACTGATTGTGGTCAGTTTTAAAGGGACTAGCATTCTCTTAGTGGAGTATTCTTCTGGGTAGCCAGAGTGAAAATGATTATTGTTGGTGAAGTTATACTGTTTAATGTGAATAGTGAGGATGTAGAGTTCTTTTAACACTGTTTCAAGAACTGTTTCTGTCTGTATGGCCCAGTCAGTTTTCCCAGGAAACCTATGGTTGGCAAACTATGTATGAACTTGGAATGGACTAGTTTTAAGTGAAGGGCTGTGGAGCAGTACAGTTTGAAGGGGTGCACCATGACACCAGAGTACAAAGCAATTGCGAATCCCCAATGTGTCTACAACACATGAACCTTATAACCTTATTCGACCACAATAGCTCTATGTATTTGTTTTTTTCTGCCGGAGTTGGCGAACGCCGCTACGGAACTATGTAAGCCACATTGAGCCTGCAAATAGGTGGGAAAATATGGGATACAAATGCAACAAATAATTAAAGAATGCAGTGTTTTACTTATCAGGCAGTGAGTCAGCAGGGGATTAAGAATGAAGAACAATAGAAAGATGGCAGAGGATTGTTAAAAAGAAAATAAAACCCCTCTCATTTCATTTTGGAGTGTGACAATCTTGGAATGGCTGTTTTTGTGGCAATACAAGGAAACGCGTCTCATGCCGCTCTCTCTTCTGCGCAGTGGAACATACCCTGGTACAGAACATTTAGTTACAGATATTTCAAATGATAGCCGGTGCTAATATCTGCTCTGGTGTACTAATGGTATTTCGAAAGCTGCTTAGCAACTGGTTACCATGACAACCCATGGAAAATAACAGATTTACTGGAATGATTCACTATGGTAAAAGGAAGCCCCATATTAGACAGGGCTGTGGATTCGGTACACAACAAACCTTCGACTCAGACTCCTCTATTTTTCTACTGTCCAAATCTGACCAAGAGAAATATGATTAATTACAGAAACGTAAGATATTTCTTTATGTATGAAATTAGGACTAATAGATCACATTTATTTGAAGTTTGAACAAAGAACCTGAACAAAAAAAAAAGTCAATGTATAAAATGATAAATTTACCATTTATTATACTGTTGTAAGTTTTTATTATGAAGCTGAAGTTGGTACATTTTTACGGACTCCAGCTCTACTCAGAATTGCTTCCAACTTTGACTCCAATTCCACAGTCCTGGTACTAGGAATCCATTTCTAAAGCATAACTTAAAAGAAAAGAAGTGCATTGTATAGTTAGTGCCTGTTCTTAATTGAGTACTAATATAAGAGGTTAGATATATGATGTTCAAGAACTTACACCAGCCATAGAGCTGATGTAAATTGCTGAAAAACATGCATAAATGATAGCCCTTTTTAGCAAGCTGTGGTAAAAGGGGGCCTACACTGGCGTCTGTGCGTGTTTTTTTATGCATGCCGAGGTCCCCTTTTACCACAGCTGGTAAAAGGGAAATCTCACTTTCCTACAGGAAATGGCCGTGCTGCAAGTAAAGAACTTGCCGCGTGGCCATTTTTGGGGGAGCCTTTACCGCCATCCATTAAGGTGACAGTAAGGGTGCCCGCGCTAACCTGGCGGTACAAAAATAAATAAAATTTTTGTAGCACCGGAAATGATGGCACGCTGGGGGTGGAAAGTAGCCTGGTGGTACTTTCTGTATAGTGATCGGTAAGCCCGTGTTGGGCTTACTGCCGCTTAGTAAAAGGAGTCCAGTATTCTTTAAGTTATATTTGTAACTGGGTGCCCCGTCCACACTACACTCATATTCCACCTATGTTTATACCCCACGTTCAAAGTATACATCGTTATATTTAGGTGCCTTTTACAGAAATAGCGTGTAGCTGGAATTTTGGCATTCATTCGCATATGTGAACACACACATATATATATATATATATGCCAGTATTTAGGCAGTTACACATACACTTGGGACTAGAATCTGTAAATGGCACTGAAATTTGGGCTCCGGAAAAAATGTACGCTGAACGTTATTCTATAAATGGCGCTCCGAGTTGGGCACCATTTATAGAGTAGCATATAGCGCCGGGATCCACGCCCAGCTTTGCGCACGAGGATTTACACCAACTGAAACCTGGTGTAAATCCTTGCGCGTGAGTTAGGTGTATATCTCACTGTGCGCAGCTTTTGTCAGTGCTCCTGACCTGCCCGTGCCCCTTTTTCAGTTGCGCGCTAAAAGATTTGTACATGCATCTTCATAGAATAGCGCCGAGCAAGATGCGCATGCAGGGCTAGCGCGGGAGCCCCTACTGCCACCTCAATGGGTGGTAGTAAGGGCTCCCCCCTGAAATGGCCGCGCGGCAAGTGCTTTACTTACCGCATGGCCATTTCCTGCAGGAAAGAGAGACTTCCCTTTTACCCACTGCGGTAAAGGGGGCCTCTGCGCGGGTGAAAAACGCAGTTTGGTAAAAGGGGCCCTTTGTGCACTGCTAACCACCTTCTTGCTTGCATGACACGATTGTCGTTTAAAAATATTATGGAGCTACAATTTTTAGTATTGTTGCACCATTTAACCTACTGAATGTGTCATTGTCTCTTTATTTCTGCTCTAGCTGGGTCCCCTCAGTCTGATGGTGATATGTGGCATTGCAGTTCACTGCATGGACATGTTGGTGAGATGTGCTCACCATCTGTGTCGGAGGTAGGAAAACTCGGCTACTCTTTTGTTCATGTTTCTGTGTTACTAGAAACAGTGCTGCCATAGTTTTGTAATGAGGTTTTGGCGGGCTTCTGATATCTTTTCAGCTAATGGGGTTTGGGGATCCCTACTGGCTACGCAAAGGTGAAAGTGGAAAGGGCCAGGCTCAGCTATATTTCTGTCCCTGGAATAAAGAAAAAGAGAAAATACTCTTGAAACATGAGACCTGGAACTTGAGTTAGACAGTGGAGCCCGAGCCTTAATCTTATAAAGGGACATTTTGAAAACTCTGCAGGCAGGTGCAGAGTTCACAGGTACTTTATCTATGGAGTCTGCATCAGTTCCCAAAGAGAAATTATGAGAAAATTTCCATTTGAAAATTGCCCAAGAAAAAATTACCAGCAGAGATTTGCCCCTTATTTTTCCTATGGGTATTTTTCTTGACGAAAAATAATTACACGTAGTTTTGAAAATGCAGAACTATCCTCTTTTCTAGCTTATTCTTGCCTGGGGACAAAAGTATATGCATTGAATTGACAGTTTTCAAAAACTCCTTTCCTGTGGTTAAACGGCTATTGGCTTTTTGAAAAATGCTCTCCGAAAGAGAGAATTAATTAAAGAAGGATGGTATTTGTATTGATTTGGATAGAAAATTAACATTCTGGCCTGCTAGATTCCAGGAAAGGCTTACAGAAGGGCTACATGTGTTTAAGATAACCTGTTGAATTGGCTAAATGATGTGCAAGCCCAAACTGATGTGTCTGAGAAATTTGTGTAATACAATCACCTCTTCTTTTGTAAATATTTATGGTCCTAATGGTGATATTAATGAGGAGCCTTCTCTTTAAGGCAAAGTTGTTGTTTCTTTGCTGTGAGGTATAATTTTAGATGTAATTCAGTGATTTTTTGAAAAATAATAATAGCTGTAAAGTGGAGTTTTAATAGACCTTTTTATTTCTTTAGGAAGCAATGTCCTTTCCTGGATTATGGAGACACAGTGGCGTCTGCATTGGAGGGGACCCCTAGTCCATGGCTTCGGGCACATGCGATTTGGGGGAGGTACATATTGCATTTCATGCTTTGCTTTGAGGATCAGAAGGACTTTCTGCTTTTGGCACTGCCACTGCCAATGTGATTCTCAGAGAAAACGTTGAAAGGTTAATAGGAGAGCATAAATTTCAGCTGCATTATACTAGCCAGTTCACTTTAGGATATGCAGAAGGAGAATTTAAAAGGGAAGGGACGTTGTTTGTGTCAAAATGTAGTTTAGTGATGATAGTACATGGATTCTGTATCAGCAATTACACACATAATTGCTGTTATAGAATACTAGCATAAATCAGCATTTACACACCAAACCATTAGGCAAAGGTGATCATATCATGTCATTGGCTGGTGTAACCACTGCAATTAAATATTGCAGTGGTTCATGAAAATGACAGAATTCTAGAATCTTAGCATGTAAATGCTAGGCACGCCCCTGATCCACCCAAGCTCCTCCCCCTTGCATTTATACTAGAGAATGACACGGGGACCGGGACCCATGGTAATCGCAGGAATGGGGACAGAGACATAGCCTGCAGGGATGGGGACAGACTTTGTCCCCGTGTCACTTTCTACTTTGAAGCCTGTTAATCAACTGGACTGTTATTTATGTTTGATTGATGCAGATGACAATGTTTTTATTTTTTGAAAAAACAAGCAAACATTCCACAGCTAGCAAAATTTGCATGGGGGATCATGTACATCCTGCTACCAGCACATCTTCTAAGAAGACATCTTCAATTGCAGGAGGGACTGTGGAAGACAGGAGAGCTAAACTGAGATTATTGATGACTTCATATTCATCCACAGATTAAAAAATCATAACAGTGCTTCATAGGGCATATTTCTCCCCTCTAGAGCATACAGAAGGGGTTGTATTTTGTACTCCTGGACATTTTAACAGGGTGGATTAGGATTCCTTGGGGTAGTAGAAGTCTGCTATTGTTGGGGTTGGAAGGGTAGAGGGTGGTGGTGGTAGTGGTGGGAGGGTTTATTATAGTTGCTCATTGTTATTATTGTTTTCTATTTGTAATTTATACATAACAGTTGCACAGCATATTGTTCCTTTTTATACTTTAATAAAAAGATTTAAATATAAAATCATAAGTTTTCGAGGCTTCTGCAGATGAGAACAGAGCCCATGGGATGGGGACAGAACCCAGGGGACAGGGCAGGGACGGGGACAAATTTTATCCCCATGTCATTCTCTAATTTATACTTAAGTGCAGGTATGCACGTAATTACAAATTAATGGTAACTCCAGTTATTGCCTATTATTGGGTGGTAGTGGCAATTAGCCCCTAATTTACCAATTAAGTGTGTAACTGCTAGTGTTGTGTAACCTATGTGTATAATTTTGCATGAAAATATGCACACAGGATTATAGGATTAGCAAGTATGTGCTAAGTGGGCAGACTGTGCACATTTTTAAATAAGCATATGCCTTCTTTACCCATATTATACACTTTTTTTTAAAGAGTACACCCTTGTAATGACATTTGTTAGGAATAAAAAAAAAACACCTGGAAAAAAGTGACCCAAAATAGACGCGTGGCAATTTTGATTTTGCCATGTGTCCATTTTCCTGGGAAAAAAAGAGGCCTTTTTTCCAGGTGCGCTGAAAAATGATTCTGCGCGCGCCCAAAACCCGCGCCTATACTACCGCAAGCCATTTTTCAGCGAGTCTTTGTAAAAGGACCCCTAAATCCTTCCACTTCTTTGCTCTGTCCCCCTCTTCCTATAACTGCATTATATGTCTTCCCCTTTCTGTTTATGCTGTCTCCCCCACCTTCAGTTTTTTAACTTGCCTGAAAATTTCAGTCCACGGAATACGCTTTCACTGGTACTGAGCTGAAGCTGATGCTCAGACTGGAAAAGAAAAGTCCATTCTTCAAAGATTCTGTGCACCACCTGCAGTCATGTGTTTCCAAAGCCACTCTATGTAGTTATGCGTTTCTTTGAGTTGGCATTTTGTCAAGGAACAACATAAAATGTTTTGTCCAAGCATGCAGTCTGGGTCTTATCATGAGTTAGGTTTTTTTTTAATGTTTGTCCTCTTGATCTCCCAGAAAATACTAGCATGTGACATATACTGTATAATTATTTTTAAATTTTTGAGGTATTCTTCTACAAAATAATAAGGAACACATTATCCCCCTCATTCTGTAACAGGGTACCTAAATTTAAGGGCCTTTTGCTTGCTTAAAATGACAGAATACTGCTCTCCATGCAAGTAGATGTACACCCTTATGGAGGAGATTCTATATGGTGCCTAAAAAAATCGGTGCTAAAATCAGCGTATTCTATAATCAGTACCTAGATATAGGCACTGATTATAGAATACGCTTAGTTGATATTTGAGCGTCTAAATCTGCGCGCATCCGTTTACACCAACTAAAACATGGCATAAATCCCGGCGCTTAGATTTAGGCAGACTGGGCCATAGGCTTATCTTCGGAAAAACGCAATTTGAAAGCGCAAAACCCATCTGCGAAAACTACATTGGCCCCCAATCAAAGAACGCATTGCTTTCAAAATCTGCACCCTGGTTCACAAAATTATCTATGGTGAAGCCCCGGGATACATGACAGACTTGATCGACCTACCAACTAGAAACGCATCCGAATCAACACAGACGTACCTAAATCTGCACTACCCAAGCTGCAAAGGTCTCAAATACAAATCAACTTACGCATCCAGCTTCTCCTACATAAGCATAAAACTGTGGAACGCATTACCAAAAGCCTTGAAAACTACTTACGACTACCTAAACTTACGGAAAAAACGAAAAACTAACCTGTTTAAAAAGGCATACCCTACCGATCCAACATAAATGCCTGATCTCTGCAACACAACAAAACTAAAGTACGTAATGGCCATAACACAACTGTTCCATTGTACGATTCCCTAATGTGGCTGTACCACATGAACTTTATCTTACCACAACATTACTTTGTATTTGTTTACACCGGAGTCTGCAAACGCCTCTCAGGTACCATGTAAGCCACATTGAGCCTACAAATAGGTGGGAAAATATGGGATACAAATGTAACAAATAAATAAAATGTTCGCTAACTAGGCGCTTGCATTTCAGAACACCCGCAAAACGCCCATTTCCCCGCCCATAACCATGCCCGTTTTTGCCTGTGCACATTAGAAGTTCGGCGCACATCATTACAGAATATGCTTAGTGTGTTGCGCGTCTAAATTCTAATCAATGCCAATTAGTGCTCATTATTGCTTGTTAAGTGCTGATATCAGCGCTCAGCCTGTTAAGTCAATTATAGAATCCACACCGATTTTGGTGCCTAAATCTAAGCGCACTATATAGAGTCCGGGGGTGTGTGTGTAAATGGCAGTAGTGTGGCCATGTGCTATTCAATATCTACTTACTTAAATTGCATAGTGCATAATTGCTAGAGGGCCATCCAAAGGTTGGGGCTGACATTTATACAGGCAACTTACAGAATACTGTAAGCTACATACATTAGTGTCACATTTGGATGCTGACATTTATGTGAGCCATAGACCTGTTTTAAATGTTCATCCTGCTTTTAGGTACATTGATATGGGTTTATGCTAGTGTTCTGTAGAGACACATCACATCACATATGTGTTCTTATACCCACGAATAAATACCCCTTAATTCTTTTTTTTTTAATTCTTTTTTTAAATTGTATATATTTTATTATAGAAAGAAGAAAACACATGTAACAAACTGCAAAGAAAAACAAAACCAATTATTACAAACATTTCCCCTTTCCACTTTTGTCTTGAATTATTTATTCCCCCCTCTCCGTTATCGTAGCTAAGACTATCCCCTACATTCCTTGAACCCCCTAATTCTTTAAAAGTTGCTAAAAATTGTGTGTGCAAATTTGCATGCACAATTTCATTGAATAAGCTAATTAGCGCTGATAATTGGCTTGCTAAGCAATTATTGGTACTAATTGGATTTAATCAGAATTTCACATGCAAGTTCAAAAAGAGGGCACAGAAATGGGAGGGTAATGGGCAGAATGGGGCATTCCTAACATTTATGCGCGTTGTTATAGAATGAGGGGGGGGGGGCATACGCGCCTACATATACACTGCATAATGGCTACTCCTAAAGTTAGGTGCAACTCCCTGGTGTAAGCGATATTCTATAAACCGCACCTAACTTTTAGTGTGGCTTATAGAATAGCGCTTTTTTCGGTTCCATATATAGAATTCATCCCATGGCTCCTAATTGATGTCACTGTATAATAGAATTGTATTTATTTTATTTATTCAGAACATTTATACCCCGCTTTATACCACTGAGAGCAGCCTCAAAGCGGCTTACAAAGAACTGAAGAAACAATTACAATGTCAGTAGAGAGGAAGGCACAGAGAAAGAAGGGAGGGGAAGAAACATGTGTTGGTGTTCCCCAGGGATCTGTCCTTGGACCCCTTCTCTTCTCAATCTACACCTCTTCCCTGGGCTCCCTGATCTCATCTCATGGCTTCCAGTATCATCTCTATGCTGATGACACCCAGCTGTATCTCTCCACACCAGACATCACCGCGGAGACCCAGGCAAAGGTATCAGCCTGCTTATCCGACATTGCTGCCTGGATGTCCAACCGCCACCTGAAACTGAACATGTCCAAGACCGAGCTCATCGTCTTTCCACCAAAACCCACCTCTCCTCTTCCTCCACTTTCTATCTCAGTTGATAACACCCTCATCCTCCCTGTCTCATCTGCCCGCAACGTCGGAGTCATCTTTGACTCCTCCCTCTCCTTCTCTGCGCATATCCAGCAGATAGCCAAGACCTGTCGCTTCTTCCTCTTTAACATCAGCAAAATTCGCCCTTTCCTCTCTGAACACACCACCCGAACTCTCGTCTACGCTCTCATTACCTCTAGCCTTGACTACTGCAACTTACTCCTCACCGGCCTCCCACTTAGCCATCTATCCCCCCTTCAATCTGTTCAGAACTCTGCTGCACGTCTTATATTCCGCCAGAACCGATATACTCATATCACCCCTCTCCTCAGGTCACTTCACTGGCTTTCAATCAGATACCGCATTCAGTTCAAGCTTCTCCTTCTTACCTACAAATGCACTCAGTCTGCTGCCCCTCACTACCTCTCTACCCTCATCTCCCCTTACGTTCCCGCCCGAAACCTCTGTTTACAGGACAAATCCCTCCTCTCAGTACCCTTCTCCACCACCGCCAACTCCAGGCTCCGCTCATTCTGCCTCGCCTCACCCTATGCTTGGAATAACCTTCCTGAGCCCTTACGCCAAGCCCCCTCCCTGCCCATCTTCAAGTCTTTGCTTAAAGCCCACCTCTTCAATGCTGCTTTCGGCACCTAACTCTTACCTTTCAGGAAATCCAGACTGCCCTAATTTGACTGCCCCTATCGGACTGACTGTTCACCTGTCCTTTAGATTGTAAGCTCTTTGAGCAGGGACTGTCCTTCTATGTTAAATTGCACAGCGCTGCGTAACCCTAGTAGCGCTTTAGAAATGTTAAACATAGTAAACATAGTAGATGACGGCAGAAAAAGACCTGCATTGGTTCTTCTAGTCTGCCCAAGAAGATAAATTCATATGTGCTACTTTTTTATTTGTACTGTCCTCTTCAGTGCACAGACCGTATAAGTCTGGCCAGCCCTATCCCCGCCTCCCAACCACCAGCTGTGGCACAGACCCTATAAGTCTGCCCAGCACTACCCCCGCCTCCCACGTAGTAGTAGTAGTAAACAGAAAAAAATAGAGAATAACCTTTCTCCGAGGACAAGCAGGCTGCTTGTTCTCACGACTGGGTGACGTCCGCGGCAGCCCCCACCAACCGGAAATAAGCTTCGCGGGACGGTCAGCACGCAGGGCACGCCCACCGCGCATGCGCGGCCGTCTTCCCGCCCGTGCGCGACCGCTCCCGCCAGTTACTTTTTTTCCGCGACTGAGAGAGTTGTGTTTTCCCCTCTCTCTCGTTTCAGCCGCCGGATTTTTTCGACCGCGTTTACGCGGATCGTCGCTTTTGGCCTGTTCGGCCTCTTCTTTTTCTTCTTCTCTTTTATTAAAAAAAAAAAAAAAAAAAAAAAGAATTTTGCGCGTGTGGAGCACGCGCTCCTTCTTTTCCCTCGCTTTCTAGCGGGGACGCCTCGTTGCGGCCTAGTGGCCGCTCGGTCGGTTACAATTTTCGTGGTGTGATTTTAGCCACCATTGCCGACTTTGACTTCGCCGACGCGATTTTTCCGTCGATGTCCTCGAAGGTCCCGAGTGGATTTAAAAAGTGTGGTCGCTGCGGCCGGCCGATCTCGCAGACCGACACCCACGCTTGGTGCCTCCAGTGCCTCGGGCCGGAGCACAATCTCAAGTCGTGCGTTTTGTGTCTCGGTCTCCGGAAACGGACTCAGGTTGCGAGGCAAGTTCTGCGGGACCGTCTTTTTGGAACTTGCGCCGGCCCCTCGACGTCGACCTCGACGGCATCGGTATCGAAGACCGGTTCTTCGGTACCGGTATCGATGCCCGAGACATCGGCACCGATGGCAGCGACCCCAGGAGAACAGGTCCCGTCGGCCCGCCGGTCCGCCGGCGAGAGTGGGGTAGAGAGACCGCGTGGGCAGTCGGCCCCGGTCACTCCCTCAACTCGTGAGCCACGGGACCGAACCCTGTCGGACCCGGTACCCCGAGACCGAGGGGGATCGACCTCCTCCTCCTCCATGCCCTCCGGCACCGGTGACGTGCACCGGAAAAAAGACAAGAAGCGCCGTCACCGGGAGCCCTCGGTGCACCCTGCAGAGGAGTCGACGCCGAAGCGTCATCGCAGAGAGGAGAGATCTCCGTCGGTGGTCGAGGTACCGACGCGTCGGGGTTCCGGCACCTCGGTGCCATCTCCTGGCCCCCAGCAGCTTCCGGCACCGACACCCTTACCGGCCCCACCGCCTTTCCCGGCAGCGGGCCTGGACGAGTGCCTCAGAGCCATCCTTCCGGGGATCCTGGAAGGGCTGATGCGCCAGGCTGTGCCGGCGCCGGGGGTGCTTGCGCCCTCGGCGCCGATGACTGTGGCGCCGGCGAGCTCTAGCCCGGCGCCGGGGCAGTCGACACCGCCGCCGCTTGCGGTGCCGGTCTCGACAGCCACGCAGGTGGAGTCCCCGTCGACGTCGATGGAGGGAGCTCCGTCCCCGCCGGCGCGGGAGTCCACCGCTCGACGACACCGAGACCTTGGTGCCTCGACGTCGAGCCGGGCCCGGTACCGGACTCAGCTACATGAGCTAATGTCCGATACCGAGGACGAGGACTCGTGGGGGGAAGAGGAGGACCCGAGATATTTCTCCTCCGAGGAGTCTACAGGCCTTCCCTCGGACCCCACGCCGTCACCGGAGAGGAAGCTCTCACCTCCTGAGAGTCTCTCCTTTGCCTCCTTTGTGCGGGATATGTCTATAAGCATTCCCTTTCCCGTGGTCTCTGTGGAAGAGCCGAGGGCCGAGATGCTCGAGGTCCTCGACTATCCATCACCACCTAGAGAGTCCTCCACGGTACCGCTGCACAATGTCCTGAAGGAGACGCTGCTCCGGAACTGGGTGCGACCACTAACTAATCCCACCATTCCCAAGAAAGCAGAGTCCCAGTACAGGATCCACTCTGACCCAGAGCTCATGCGGCCCCAGTTGCCCCATGACTCAGCGGTCGTGGATTCTGCTCTCAAGAGGGCACGGAGTTCGAGGGATACCGCCTCGGCGCCCCCGGGGCGGGAGTCTCGCACTCTGGACTCATTTGGGAGGAAGGCCTACCAATCCTCCATGCTCGTGACCCGCATCCAATCTTACCTGCTCTATATGAGCATCCACATGCGGACCTATGTGCAACAGCTGGCGGACCTGGTCGATAAGCTCCCGCCGGAGCAGTCCAGGCCTTATCAGGAGGTGGTCAGGCAGCTGAAGGCGTGCAGAAAGTTCCTGTCCAGGGGGATTTTTGACACCTGTGACGTGGCATCTCGTGCTGCGGCCCAAGGTATAGTGATGCGCAGGCTCTCATGGCTGCGTGCCTCTGACCTGGACAACCGCACCCAGCAGAGACTGGCTGACGTCCCTTGCCGGGGGGATAACATTTTCGGTGAGAAGGTCGAGCAGATGGTGGACCAACTGCATCAGCGGGAAACCGCTCTCGACAAGCTCTCCCACCGGACGCCTTCAGCACCCGCCCCCACGGGTGGGCGTTTTTCCCGGGCACGGCAGGCTGCACCCTATTCTTTTGCAAAGCGTAGGTACAACCAGCCGGCCCGAAGGCCTCGTCAGGCACAGGGACAGCCCCAGCGCGCTCGTTCTCGTCAACAGCGTGCGCCTAAGCAGCCCCCTGCGCCTCCACAGCAAAAGCCGGGGACGGGCTTTTGACTGGATCCACGGGAACATAGCCGCCCTACAAGTGTCCGTACCGGACGATCTGCCGGTCGGAGGGAGGTTAAAATTTTTTCACCAAAGGTGGCCTCTCATAACCTCCGACCAGTGGGTTCTCCAAATAGTGCGGTGCGGATACGCCCTGAATTTGGCATCCCTGCCTCCAAATTGTCCTCCGGGAGCTCAGTCTTTCAGCTCCCATCACAAGCAGGTACTTGCAGAGGAACTCTCCGCCCTTCTCAGCGCCAATGCGGTCGAGCCCGTACCACCCGGGCAGGAAGGGCAGGGATTCTATTCCAGGTACTTCCTTGTGGAAAAGAAAACAGGGGGGATGCGTCCCATCCTAGACCTGAGAGGCCTGAACAAATTCCTGGTCAAAGAAAAGTTCAGGATGCTTTCCTTGGGCACCCTTCTGCCAATGATTCAGAAAAACGATTGGCTATGTTCCCTGGATTTAAAGGACGCATACACTCACATCCCGATACTGCCAGCTCACAGGCAGTATCTCAGATTCCGACTGGGCGCACGGCACTTTCAGTATTGTGTGCTGCCCTTTGGGCTCGCCTCTGCCCCACGAGTGTTTACCAAGTGCCTCGTGGTGGTAGCGGCCTATCTACGCAAGCTGGGAGTGCACGTGTTCCCATATCTCGACGATTGGCTGGTCAAGAACACCTCGGAGGCAGGAGCCCTCCGGTCCATGCAGTGCACTATCCAACTTCTGGAGCTGCTGGGGTTTGTGATAAATTACCCAAAGTCCCATCTCCAGCCAACTCAGTCTCTGGAATTCATAGGAGCGCTGCTGAATTCCCAGACAGCTCAGGCCTACCTTCCCGAAGCGAGGGCCACCAATCTCTTGACCCTGGCTTCGCAGACCAGAGCGTCTCAGCAGATCACAGCTCGGCAGATGTTGAGACTTCTGGGTCATATGGCCTCCACAGTTCATGTGACTCCCATGGCTCGTCTTCACATGAGATCTGCTCAATGGACCCTAGCTTCCCAGTGGTTCCAGGCCACCGGGAATCTAGAAGATGTCATCCGCCTCTCCACCAGTTGCCGCACTTCACTGCTCTGGTGGACCATCCGGACCAATTTGATCCTGGGACGCCCATTCCAAATTCCGCAGCCCACGAAAGTGCTGACGACGGATGCATCTCGCCTGGGGTGGGGAGCCCATGTCGATGGGCTCCACACTCAGGGTCTGTGGTCCCTCCAGGAAAAGGATCTGCAGATCAACCTCCTGGAGCTCCGGGCGATCTGGAACGCACTGAAGGCTTTCAGAGATCGGCTGTCCTGTCAAATTATCCAAATTCGGACAGACAATCAGGTTGCAATGTATTACGTCAACAAGCAGGGGGGCACCGGATCTCGCCCCCTGTGCCAGGAGGCCGTCGGGATGTGGCGTTGGGCGTGTCGGTTCGGCATGCTCCTCCAAGCCACGTACCTGGCAGGCGTAAACAACAGTCTGGCCGACAGACTGAGCAGAGTCATGCAACCGCACGAGTGGTCGCTCCATGCCAGAGTGGTACGCAAGATCTTCCGAGCGTGGGGCACCCCCTCGGTGGACCTTTTCGCCTCTCAGACCAACCACAAGCTGCCTCTGTTCTGTTCCAGACTTCAGGCACACGGCAGGCTAGCGTCGGATGCCTTTCTCCTCCATTGGGGGACCGGCCTCCTGTATGCTTATCCTCCCATACCTTTGGTGGGGAAGACCTTACTGAAGCTCAAGCAAGACCGCGGCACCATGATTCTGATCGCGCCCTTTTGGCCCCGTCAGATCTGGTTCCCTCTTCTTCTGGAGTTGTCCTCCGAAGAACCGTGGAGATTGGAGTGTTTTCCGACTCTCATTTCGCAGAACGACGGAGCGTTGCTGCACCCCAACCTTCAATCCCTGGCTCTCACGGCCTGGATGTTGAGGGCGTAGACTTCGCTGCGTTGGGTCTGTCTGAGGGTGTCTCCCGGGTCTTGCTTGCCTCTAGGAAGGATTCCACTAAAAAGAGTTACTTTTTCAAGTGGAGGAGGTTTGTCGTGTGGTGTGAGAGCATGGCCCTAGAACCTCGTTCTTGCCCTGCACAGAACCTGCTTGAATACCTTCTGCACTTATCAGAGTCTGGCCTCAAGACCAACTCAGTAAGGAATCACCTTAGTGCGATTAGTGCTTACCATTATCGTGTGGAAGGAAAAGCCATCTCTGGAGAGCCTTTAGTCGTTCGCTTCATGAGAGGCTTGCTTTTGTCAAAGCCCCCTATCAAGCCTCCTGTTGTGTCATGGGATCTCAACGTCGTCCTCACCCAGCTGATGAAACCTCCTTTTGAGCCACTGAATACCTGCCATCTGAAGTACTTGACCTGGAAGGTCATTTTCTTGGTGGCAGTTACTTCAGCTCGTAGGGTCAGTGAGCTTCAAGCCCTAGTAGCTCATGCTCCATATACCAAATTTCATCACAACAGAGTAGTGCTCCGCACCCACCCAAAGTTCCTGCCGAAGGTGGTGTCGGAGTTCCATCTTAACCAGTCAATTGTCTTGCCAACATTCTTCCCCAGGCCACATACCCGCCCTGCTGAACGTCAGTTGCACACATTGGACTGCAAGAGAGCATTGGCCTTCTACTTGGAGCGGACACAGCCCAACAGACAGTCCGCCCAATTGTTTGTTTCTTTCGACCCTAACAGGCTAGGGGTCGCTGTCGGGAAACGCACCATCTCTAATTGGCTAGCAGATTGCATTTCCTTCACTTACGCCCAGGCTGGGCTGACTCTTGAGGGTCATGTCACGGCTCATAGTGTCAGAGCCATGGCAGCGTCAGTGGCCCACTTGAAGTCAGCCACTATTGAAGAGATCTGCAAGGCTGCGACGTGGTCATCTGTCCACACATTCACATCTCATTACTGCCTCCAGCAGGATACCCGACGCGACAGTCGGTTCGGGCAGTCGGTGCTGCAGAATCTGTTTGGGGTGTAAATCCAACTCCACCCTCCAGGACCCGAATTTATTCTGGTCAGGCTGCACTCTCAGTTAGTTGTTCTTCGTAGGTCAATTTCTGTTATACCCTCGCCGTTGCGAGGTTCAATTGACCTGGGTTCTTGTTTTGAGTGAGCCTGAGAGCTAGGGATACCCCAGTCGTGAGAACAAGCAGCCTGCTTGTCCTCGGAGAAAGGGTATGATACATACCTGTAGCAGTTGTTCTCCGAGGACAGCAGGCTGATTGTTCTCACCTTCCCTCCCTCCTCCCCTTTGGAGTTGTGTGTTTCATATTTTTTGCTAGTCATTCAACTGGCGGGAGCGGTCGCGCACGGGCGGGAAGACGGCCGCGCATGCGCGGTGGGCGTGCCCTGCGTGCTGACCGTCCCGCGAAGCTTATTTCCGGTTGGTGGGGGCTGCCGCGGACGTCACCCAGTCGTGAGAACAATCAGCCTGCTGTCCTCGGAGAACAACTGCTACAGGTATGTATCATACCCTTTTTTGTGTATTCCTTGTTCGTCACAGTACCTACAGTGTTGGTTTGCAGAGAAGTATTAATGAGTTTGCCCATCCAGAATTTTCAGAGTTGATAGTAATGTAAGTTCAGTGCAGGAAGATTTCGGAAGCTGAACTGAATTTCAAGACACTGAAATTGTATCTGGCAGAGAAGAGAGGTTAGAGCTAAGAAGCTGCAGGAGCCTCAAGGTTATGCTACCTTCATCTTAGCAGTAGAGACATTATATCATCAGATGATATGCTGCGACAGGCAGAATATAAAATGAAGAAATTGAATTGAATGAGATATTCCATGCAGGAGATGAAATAACCCTATGTATGGCCACGCAGGCAAAGATGCTGTGCACAAAACAGCCTAACTTATAGAGCTGGAACACAATGTGGGGTGGGAGGTGTGGGGAGGAGACATGGAAGCATATTTTCAAAGCACTTTGGGAGGCTAAGTTCCATAGGTTTCTATGGAACTTTGGGAGGCTAAGTGCTTTGAAAATGAGCCTCATGGACAGAGAAGCATAGGAGTGGAAGAGTTCCACTTTTACATCTTTACTCATAAGAATGTACTTATTAATTCTAATGCTTATGTTCATTATTCTTTCTGGAAATAAAGGCTAATGCATTTTCAGTACTTACTTTCTGTGAGTTATCCTGTCCCCAGAGGGCTTAAAATCTAAGCCTGTATCTGAGGCAGTGGAGGCTTATGTGATGTGCCCAAGGTTATAAGGAGTGTTAGTGGGATATTAACCCGGACTTCTCTGCTTCTTAGGCACCGCTCTAACCATTAAGCTATCCAGTCGGTGGTCATACAGTAGCTAAGGTCCCATCAAACACTCTGAGGGCACTTCTGTAACACGTTAGAGGGAGCCTGATTGGCGCATATTCTAAAAAAAGGCCGACTACTATGCTAGAATACTAGCAGAAATGGGCATGTGTCATGCATATGGTTAGGTACTAGCGCTTACCCCAGCCATAGAACCAGTGAAAGCGATTGACCCGAATGCTGGAGAAACACATGTAATTTATAGTATTCTATAGATTCCTTGTGTAAGTGAGAGACCTGCTCATGCTCCACCCACTTCTTGGAGATGAGTAGTAGGTACAAAAGTGAGGTGGATCCAAAGAGGATACATAAATGCTGAAAATCCTCTTAAGAGCTATTTTGTAAATATGTACATATCTTATGTAGCACGTATTTGTCAGGTGGGTGCACACATAGGTGGGAAGTGGATGGTAGGTTCAAAAGTGAGTTGGATCCAAAGAGGATATCAAAGAAACTTTATTGTGAACAAACTGTAAAACGACCCGACACGACTGTGTTTCAACACAAAAGGCCTGCCCCAGGGGTCCAGTAAATCTCTAATGTTATGGTGAAACATTTAACAAAAGAGTATTGTCAACATCCAAGTTGTTGGATCCTCAGTGGTACACAAAAGTTGAACTGCAAAAGTCATCCGACCTGCTGGTGTTCGTGACGCAAAAGATACACCAGCTAGTCAGACGACTTTTGCATAACATTAGAGATTTACTGGACCCCTGAAGCAGGCCTTTTGTGCCAAAACATGGCCGTGTTGGGTCGTTTTACAGTTTGTTCACAATAAAGTTTCTTTGATATCCTCTTTGGATCCGCCTCACTTTTGTACCTATCACCCACTTCCCGCCCATGTGTGCACACACCTGACAAATACGTGCTATATAAGATATGTATATATTTACAAAATAGCTCTTAAGAGGATTTTCGGCATTTATGTACATATGTGGGTAATTGCTAAATGTTGGTGCCTTATTTATAGAATTACCCCCTATTTGTTGGTTCTTTCTTTGACAAAAAGAGTGCTTTAGGACATTTTCAGTTCACATTAAAGGTTAAAGTATAAATCAAAACACGAAACCTTCTTATTGAGGATGTGGCTTAGCTGGAATATGTTCGCCACATAGTATTATTTTAATAGAAAAAGTTTTCTCGGTGTAGGGTGTGATGACTGACAATAATCCAACAGAGCACATGTACATTAAATGAATTACACCAAGGACCACAAAACCTCTTTTCTTGTCGTCCGTACCAGACCAGTCGAGGCCACTGGGACTAGTTGTGTCCATCAACCAGCAAATGGAAGTAGAAGAAAGTAATTCTTTGTGAGTTGCCCTCTAAGAGTATCGCGCAGCTCTGGAATGTTCAGTATTTTCTCTGTCTCCAAGCAGATGGATGATGGATTGCACAGCTCCTGTTTGGTGCTCTTATGGCTCCTAACTCAGCTGTTTACAGGGTTTAGTAGAGCAGGGGTTTTACTAATGAGCAAGTTAGCTCCTTTTGAAAAAAATCTGCCTTATGATGTGACTGGAGCTGGATGACACCTGGTGGTGTCAGGTCCCTCCCCCCCTTTCCCAACGCGGCTGTTGGTAGACTCCTCAGGTGCCTTTTCAGAGAAATTTTTTATTTGGTAGGACTTATCCTCTCAATTTGGTAAATTATTTTTATTTAACTTGGAGTTGGACCTCTCTAATGCTTTGCTCTTGAATGGTTCAGCTGGCAGCTGGAGTTCTTCCCACCTATTTTTCTTTGATCTGCTGTTCTGGCCAAACAATTCTGAAGGCTATTCCTTCTCTCTTCTAAGCTTATATCTTTGCTGGTAGTATTGTTTGGTACTGGTGTGGTTTGTTGGCAGGCTTTAACTCTGCCCTGGTAACCTGTAGTACATCGCTATCTCCTTGGCTTCTTTCCACATCTTTGGCAACATGTTATGGACTGAAATGTTTCATTTCTTGTCCATCCTGTTTCTTTCTCCTTTAAGGCATAGAAACCTTTTCCTCCTAATTTGGGATACCTTCTGGACCACTTAGTTCCAGTGCTTTTTACACCAGTTCAGCGCTCAGTATCCTGGCCATGATATTCATTTAGGGCCCGGTGTAGACATAGAGTTCTCTGTTCTCTAAGTTTTAAGACCTTCTTTCAATTCTCCTCACAGAGTGATTTTTCTTCCATGTTTTGATCTCATTCATTTTGTCCCACCCCTTTTAGCCATTGCTTTGCTACATCTCACTGGTCTGAACTGGTTTGGTATGGACAATGAGGAAGGGGAAATTGTCTTACCTGATAATTTTCTTTCCTTTAGTCCTACCAGACCAGTCCAGAAACCCACCCCAAGAGAATTTCATTATCTCTTTTTGTCAAGGACGGTTTCAGAATTTCTTCAGTCTGCTGTGTCTCGCATCCTTGTGTTTCAGTGGACCGACTGTTCGATCTACTCCATCTCTCTGCTGCTGGTCTTTATTGTTGAGCATCTCCAGTCTTTGTGGAGTGCAGCATGTCAGTAAAGATTGAATCTACTCATTCACACAAGTCTCCTGACTTGGAAGTGTTGCATGTCAGTAGAAGTTCACTTTCTCAGTGTCGCCCACGTTCTGTCTCAGTGGAAGGGTGTGTCAGTTGAGGGTCAATGCCCTCAGTCTCGCATGCCTTCTGATCCTGTGGTTGTACCGAATGTCAGATGAGGTTCAATCTGCTGTACTTCTCACACCTCCTGACTTAGAGGAAGTGCTGCATATCGGGAGGGCTTCCATTTACTCAGTGTCACCCACCTTCTGTCTCAGTGGAAGTGCTGAGTATCAGTTGAGGTTCACTTTACCCTGTTTCTCACACCTCCTGACTGTGGAACTCCTACATATTGGTTGAGGTTCCGTCTACCTAGTTGGTGTGGCTTATATATTCATTGTGCAATGTGAAGGGGAGGGGTTCCTATTGATTAGCAGTATGATCATGAGCACCATGGCTTGACTAGTTGAAATACTCTAACACCCCACGGGAGAACACAGGTATGGAAGAAAGTGGGATGTTTGACCACGGAAATACAAGACCTGGAGAGATGGATCTTAAAAATACCAGGTTTTGTATTTCCGTGGTCAAACATCCCACTTTCTTCCATACCTAGTCGAAATACTGAACATTCCAGAGCTACATGATACCCTTAGAGGGCAACTCACAAAGAACTACTTTATTTCTCTGTCTCCATCCACTGGTCGACGGACACAACTAATCCCACTGGTCTGGTAGAACTAAAGGAAAGAGAATTATCAGGTAAGACATAATTTCTCTTCACGCATTGCTTAATGTACATCAAGTCTTCGTGTCTGCTGCTGAATGAGGAGTGTCAGTACGCATCAGTATGTCTGCTCTGGTTCTAATCCTGAGCTGGGTTAGGAAACAAGGCAGCAACTCTCACAGAAAAACCATGGTCTAATTTCACAGCTTTGTTTGGTTCTGGTTTGTTTAGTTTATAGTGTTCAGTTTTGTGTTGAGCTTTAGTTGACTCAGAATGAGCTGGCAGTGCTAGTAACTGCTCTGTGGAAACATGAAACTCCCAAATACTAAGCTTGATGTTATTTAGGGAGCAAATCAATAGAGAGCACCAAAAAGCAAAGTAATATACTAAGAAAACAGTGCCGTTTACTGGAAGTTTCAGGTGTGGGTTGTATCTCAAGTGGTAGTGAGTGTTTATCTCTCTCTGTCTCAGATCCAAATCCAGTCTGCAGTTACCACATTTCCCCCCCTCATCCTATAATACAATCCCCTAAAGATAGGTGCCAATTGCGCAGATAAGTTGTAGAATACTACTAGCACTTTCATGCACAACTATGACAGTTACCATGTAACTACTGAGTATGCACTCAACTTTAGTGTGCAACTGCCTTTGCACGTAAATGCAAGGGGGCATTCAAAGGGGAGAAGAATGGGTGAGACACAGGTGTGAAAAAAAGACAGAAATAATACTTTTCCCCTAGAAGGGCTTTCCATGCTAAAGTAGTGTCTTCAGACAGCTGCCCGAAATGTAAACAGAACAGTGCAACATTGGTGCATTGCTTATGGCAGTGTAGAGCTCTCAAAGCCTTCTGGGGGAAATTGGGCAGATACATGGGAGAGGTGCTGGGGTACCCAATTGCTCTCACCTTTGCGAAAATGATATTGGGTATCCCTGGGCAGTGGGGGGTTGGGACCCAGGGGGAGCGGCTGTTTCTGAGCAAGGCATGCATAGTGGGGAAAAAGTGCATTCTCAACCATTGGGTGGTGGACGTGCCCCCCTCTCATTGGTATTGGAGAAACAAATTACATCAACTGATGCTTTGGGAGGCTAGAGGGGCACGCTGGACACCAAAGAGAAGGACACAGTTTCTAAGCATCTGGGGGAAATACATAAACAAGATATCGCCCCGAGCACGTAGTCAAGTGCTCAACGGGCTGCCCTGAGGATTGGGGGATACTGGATGAGCACAGGTAAAAGAGACACATACAGGAAGGGGGAGGGGGAGGGATGTAGGGGGATGAAGAACACTTAGGAATGAGCATGGGGGTTAGGGAAGCGGGAGGGAAGGGTGGGGAAGGAATCTAGAAAATAAAGAAAAAGCAAATCATATGGGACATGTAACTGTCTTGGATAGATGTTATAAACATTGATTGTAACATAGCAAGCTGGGATCAGCAAACAGAAAATTGTGTATGTTGTACGTGTTTTTAGCGTAATTGCAGTTTCAATAAAAAATGATTTAAACATAAAAAAGACAGAAATAAAAAATAAATATTGAGAGGGGCCTTTTCGAAAGAAACGTCTAAATCAGAATTTGAATGTTTTACAAAGACGTCCAAATTCAGAACTGGGAAGAAGGTCATTTTCGAAAAAGATGGACGTCCATCTTTTGTGTTCGAAAATACAATGGACGTCCTGTGATATGGACGTTTTGCGATTTGGACGTCTTTGATTTAAGGCCATTTCCCCCCCCCCAAAAAAAAGTCCAAGTGTAAAACGTACAAATCAATCCACTGGGACGTAGGAGGAGCTAGCATTTTTAGTAGACTGGTCTCCCTGACATCCCAGGACAGCAATCAGGCACCCTAGAGGCACTGCAGTGGACTTCATAAAATGCTCCAGGTATACATCTCACCACTGCTTTCGTACCTTGTGTGCTAAGCCCCCCCCCCCCCAAACCCTCTCCCAAAAACCCATTACCCCCAACAAACACCACTACCATAGTCCTTACGGGTGAAGGGCGCACCTATATGTGGGTACAGTGGGTTTCTGGTGAGTTTTGGAGGGCACACAGTTTTCTCCACAAGTGTAACAGGTAGTGGGGGTATAGGCCTCGGTCCATCTGTCAGAAGTGCAGTGTACCTACTACTAAACTACTCCAGGGACCTGCATTCTGCTGTCATGGACCTGAGTATGACATCTGAGGCTGGCATAGAGGCTGATAAGTAATGTTCTTCAACTCACTTTTTGGGGGGGGGGGGGGGTTAATGACCACTGTGGCAGTAAGAGGGAGGTCATCCTTGATTCCCTCCAGTGGTCATCTGGTCATTTGGGGCACCTTTTTGTGCCTTATTCATAATAAAATCAGGTCTAGCTAAAAACTTCTAAGTTTTAGTTCTAGATGTTTTTGCTTTGTTCCAGTATGGCTGAAAGATGTCCAAGTCCCGCCTTGACCACGCCCCTGGCACGCCCCCTTGAGATTTGGATGTCCTTCTGACGGACTTCGGAGAAATATGTCCAAAAAGAGGTTTCGATAATACTGATTTGGACATTTCTGTGAGATAAACGTCCAAATGCCGACATGTCACTTTTTGGATGTCTATCTCTTTTGAAAATGAGCCTGTTAATTAGATTTTGTTTATATTTATTTATCCTAACCCCTTATTTGCCTATTTATCTGTACTAAAACCTTATTTGCTTCTCTCTCTATTCACTTTATTTCTGTGAGGCTGTAGTACCAATAGTGGCCACAAAATGTCAGTGTCATCTTCTATAATATAATAATATGATATACAGACATCACAACTGGCTAAGATAGATATAAAATATGGATTTCTGACTGGGTTTCTTCTTTTTTTTTTGATTGCAGACGGATTATTGATTTGTTATTGATTGTCACGCAGCTGGGATTTTGCTGTGTGTACTTTGTTTTTCTTGCTGACAACGTGAAGCAGGTATGGATGCATGAGATTTGCATTGGGAAAGAGATCCCAAAACAGTATATTTTTTGTTGTCATACTCTTAGCCTGTATGTATATTTGTTTATTTTTGTTTAATTTGTACACACCTGTCTAGCTGTTTTCTGGGCAGTTTGACAACTAGCCTCCATGAAAATTTGTTTCAATTTGTTTTTATGGTGTTGATAAAACCTAATAGAGATTTCATTTGAAACATACCTAACATACTGACTCAACCAGCTAAAGTGGCCTAGCCTTGATTCAAGCAATGTAACTTGTTTGAAACTTGTCAAATTAACTGCTCTCAAGGATTTCAGAGAATCTAATGTAACTAAATATGCTACTGCTCAGAATTTGCAATGCAATATAACTCTTTTATTTTTAAAAACCTTTCTTTGTCAATTCATAAATTTAGGTTGTTGAAGCAGCCCATGCTACAACCAGCAACTGCCATTCCAATGAGACGGTGGTGTTAAAAAATACCATGGACTCCCGGCTCTATATGGTGTGCTTTCTGCCTTTTCTCGTCCTCCTGGTATTCATCCAGAATCTCAAGTATTTAGCAGTCTTTTCCCTCCTGGCCAATATCGCTATGCTGGTCAGTGTAATCATGATATACCAGTATATCCTCAGGGTAAGTACAACAGTCCAGTTCAGTTGATACTAGAAAATAAAACTTTACTTCTTAAATGTTCATAATAGTATTATTATTACACATGGCATAACACAAACAAGATTTGTCTGGTATCAGTGGAGAATTCAAGGTTCATCCAGAAGCTTAGGAATTATCCAGGCATCTTTGTAAATCTCGCTTGAGCTCAGCAAAACTATTTTCTTTAAGTCCATTATTGTCGAATCTGAAATTTGAAGGTTTTATAGAAATTCGTACAACCTTGGTGTAACACAGCCTAAGGCTCCTACAACAATAGGGATAACCCATCATAGCTTGTTTCAGACTCTTCCCATTTCTGTTGTCAGGTCTTGATACTTTGTTAATTTTTCCACTTCTTTCTGCCTGATATTTAAAACCATTTAACCAGCCAAGAATGGCTCCTGGCTGGTTAAATGGCACTTAACCGGCTATCCGGCAGTATTACAGCAGGAGATCACCGGTTATCTCTCACTGAATATTTCCGGTTAGTGCTTGACGGATAACCGGTTACATCACGCAATGGCCAATTCAGCCACCAAAATAGCAGGCCTATCCTTGGCTGGTTTCAACTTAGCTGGCCCAAAAAACACCCAGATATTTAATGCCGGTCACTGGAAATGGCCCGTCGTTGAATATCCAGGCTCGGCATCGACCACGGGATTCAGCCTGCCTACCTCCCACAGTCTTAATATTGAACCCTTTGTCTTTAATTCTTGTGTCTGCTGTACCACAATGTTGATGAAAATCACAGTATTTTCGATTACCGTGATATCAGGTGTGTGATGTTCCAAATGCTGGTCTATTTGAAGTCTCACATCCAATAAAATATTGACTTCTTTTCATTTTCTATGAGTTTTTTCTACATGGTGATTATATCAGTATTTATTGACTCTAAAGTTGAACTTCATGGCCAAACTCCAGCGGATCGTTGTGGCTACCCTGTCGTGACATTGTTTGTAGTCAGTTTGAGCAATTTTGCTACATCCATTAAGCAAGTGGTCTGTGTAACCACCTCCCACCCCGAAAAAAAAAACTTTAAAAACTTTTTTTGCCAGCCTGAAATGTCATACTCAGGTCCATCGCAGCAGTATACAGGTCCCTGGGAGGAGAGGTATGTGTGTGTCAGCGAAGGCATAGCGAAGGCGTGGACATCCTTCTTTCAAACACTTTGGATGTCCTGAACCTCTCCCCCCCCCCCCACAGGGATGGCCAAATTTCAAGGGAGTGGAGTGGAGGAGTGGCCTAGTGGTTAGAGCACTGGTCTTGCAATCCAGAGGTGGCTGGTTCAAATCCCACTGCTGCTACTTGTGATCCAAAATCCAAATAAGTAAAGGGGGTGTCAGAGGCATAGCAAAGGCATGGACATCCTTCTCACAGAAACATCCAGGCATCGATGTCCTCACAGAAACATCTGTCCTCACAGAAACATCCACATTTTGGATGTCCCCCCTAGGGTGCCCAGTTGGTGTCCTGGCATGTCAGGGGGACCAGTGCACTACGAATGCTGGCTCCTCCCACGTTGGATTTGGTTGTTTTTTAGATGGGCGTCCTCAGTTTCCATTATAGCCGAAAACCGGGAGCGACCATCTCTAAGGTGGACCATCTCAACATTTATGTCGACCATCTCTAAGGTCGACCTAAATGTTGAGATTTGGGCAACCCCGACCGTATTATCGAAACAAAAGATGGACGCCCATCTTGTTTCGATAATGCGGATTTCCCTGCCCCTTCGCGAGGACGTCCTGCGAGGATGCCTTCAGGATAACTTGGGCGCCCCGTTCGATTATGCCCCTCCACGTAATGAAATTGCTGTTATCATGATGTTGATGATTATTATTATGAAAAATATATGTGACCGCTATTTGAACTGATGACCTATCAAGGCAGATTACAATAAAAAAAATAAAAAATGCAACTTAAAACAAACCACAAAGACAAAGAGCAAAAATTGCAGGTATTGCCCACAAAGAGGCCTATCCAAAAGCCTGCTGAAAATAAATATGTCTTGAAGACCTTCTTGAATTTCTGCAACAAAGGCTCTTGGTGCAGAGATAGAGGTAGCACATTCCAGAGTTGAGGGACCAAAAAAGTGATGGGGGAGCATTCGATCTTGAAGACAAATTCTGGAGTGAAGTGGATTAGCAAGTAGAGGCCTAGGAGGAACAAGGGCTTTGATCTGGGATGAAAGGAATTAAACAATTTGCCAGATATGCTGGTGAATCTGAAAGTAAAGCTTGATCAGACAGCAGTGGGAATTGAACCCAGTTCTCCAGGACTGCAACCTGCTGCACTAACAATTAGGCCACTGTTCCTCTCCTGTGGAGTTCTCCTTTTCCAGCACAATATCCTTAAAAAAGAAAGAAAGGAGAAGGAAAGAGGTTTTCTGGAGACCTTGGGACAGAGTGTCAGTCCTGAGCCTTTCTCATCTGTGGTGTGACTTGTGGAGACTGTGAGCTTGGAGGGAGCAGCCAGCAGTGGTTAGTCTGACTAATGCTTGGCTCTGAACTGCTTGGAGGTGAGCACTGCAGTTTCATCATACAGCTGTCTTTCAACACGTTTTCCAATTCCCTTCTGAAAGTTTTGATTGTGATTAGGCCCTATCTCCTACTTGGTAGAGCTATTGTGCTCTAATAGCTGATGATGTGGTATTTCAACCTTACCATGTTTCACTAACAGAATATACAGTGTTTTCCTTATATAGTTGATTCTGTCTGCAGTCTCTTTTGTGCCTCTGTCTTTTTTTTTTCTCCCTGAGGTAGATAAGTATCCTTGAGTGCCAGTAGTGAAGAGACTGCAGACTGTTTTGTGTCTCGGTCATCTTCTCTCAGGTGAGGAGATGGCTTGGAGATCTAGTTTTGTGTCTTGGTCATGTTTTCTCAGGTAGGGTGGTGGCCTGGAGAGCAAGTTTTGTGCCTTGGTCAGGATAGTCGGTTTGTTATGTTAGCTGGTTGAACAAAGGACCTGGCGATATTTCAGGCGACTACAGCCTGAAATAGATTAAGGAAGCCATTGCTTCGGCTTAACTTCTTAGTGGCAGGTGCTCTTAAAACACATTCTTTCAGAGAGCAGGCGGCTTTGTGGGTGGAGAGCACTTTGGTACAACCACAGGTCAAACTAAAATTCTGAGGGTGCTATGAAAGGGGATAGATGGCTGGACTGATATAGGGACTAAACACTGAGGAAGACAGAAGAGAGAGGGTCAGTTCTTGGGGAAAGCAAAGGGAGTCAAGCCACAGGCTTGAGTAATGACCCCAGGTCTTATGGTATCTCACAAGACCTGCACAGAAAAACAAACAGCCTAAAAATCATAATAATGGAGGCAGTCAAGGAAATGCCCTAAAGAGTGGTTGAGTCTTTAGGAGGGAGTGGATGCTATTGGGAGGTTCTTTGGGAGAGGTGGTTGTTTGAAGGGGCTGTTGGGGAGGGGAGATGCTTTGGTTGGTGGCTTTTGGAAGGATTTTATTGGGAGGGGCTCTTTGGGAGGAGTTTGCTCTTGGGGCACTTTTGAGACGAGTGGATGTTCTGATGGAGGGACTTTGGAAGAACAGTGAAATTAATCCCCCTGATATTCATCCCATTAAATGGTTAGCTAATTGGGTAGTGGACTGAAGCTGTGGAGGTCAGAGGGAATATTTAGTGGCACTCTGGATAATGATTAAAAATGCAATTAACTGCAATCAAATTTTTTAATCAGGTGATTAATCGTGATTAACATTTTTTATTTGAACAACAGTTAAACTAAATATGAAATATTAATAAATAGAACAAAGAAAATATATGCCATAGAGGTAATTCATAACCATATAATGCCTGGAATCAGGAATTTAATAGATTTTAAAGTACATACCTTATGGCTGGTATTCAGAGTTTGTAGGTTATAAAGGTTTCGCAACATGTTTTTGTTGCTAATATCAATCTCATTCCCATTTCTCTTCTTCCCATCACTGATAGGATATTCCAAATCCAAGTAGTCTGCCTTATGTAACTGACTGGAGGTCCTATACACTCTTCTTTGGTACAGCAATCTTCGCTGCCGAAGGCATTGGAACGGTAAGGTTCTGCCTTTTTGTAGGACAGAGCATTTTTTAAAAAGAGAATCCATTGACGGCCTTGCACCTGACTTCCCGTGCTTTTGTAACTCATAAAATGAGCTGGGAAATTTACATCTATTTTACAGCAGGTGTAAATATGCATGTATGCTTTCTGTGGGGGCTTACTTTCCCTTGGAAAGCTGTTGTAACTTATGCACAAGCTAGGAGGCCTATGATAAAACTTTATCATGTTGCATTCCATGCCCCTGTTGCAAGGAACTACTGTAAACCCTTCGAATGTAATGTGTCTTGAGTTTGAATTTGGAAAGGTGAATAATTTAAATTGAAATCTAATGGTTTGGGAATTAATGTCTGCATAGATAACTAGACCAAGTGAATACATAAACCCACTTAAGGATGCCTGAGATACAAAATTACTTGTTTATATCTTGACTTTCTTGAAAAAAAGGTAGCTTTAACGTAAACAGCATATGCAAAATTGATCTAACATCATTACTCTAAAATTTATAAACTTCCTAAATGCTTTGTATTTTTTCCATAGATCCTACCCTTGGAAAATAAAATGCAGCGCCCTCAGCAGTTCCGGCCTGTGCTTTATGTAGGAATGTTACTGGTGACAGTTCTGTATGTCAGCATGGGAACCCTGGGCTACCTACGATTTGGGGATACAATTATGGCCAGCATTACTCTCAGCTTGCCCAACTGCTGGTGAGTTTTGGTTGTTGCACATCGGATAAGTGCATGCTCTGTTTAACTGCATGCCGTACTTCGGTCCCGTTTTGGGCGCCTTCAATTTCTGGTGGGACAAACCGGTTTAGCGCACCACTGATAAGTGCAAGATTCGCTTATATGCATGGTTTAAGACTGCTCCTCTGCAGGAAAGACTCCGCATAAGTGCATACACAGAATATGGAAGCCGATTGGCGCGTGACAACCAACGAGATTTCAAATTTACCGTCCCTTTAACTGCCACAGGCAGAATAAGTGAAAGAATGCTGTTAAGAGTGTACACTGGAGTTGTCGTCACGCAACTGTAAGACTTTAACACTGGCTGAACGAGTAGAAGTTCTTAAAAAAATAGAAAACAAACAAAGTCAAGCATCTACTGCTAAAGAATATGGTGTCAATCCCAGTCAAATTTCATGTATCTTGAAGCAGAAAGGCCAGCTTATGGAAGACTGGCAAAACAATACAAATCCACAACGGAAACAAAAACGGGTGGGAAAAGCTGAGGAGGTAGAAGATGCTCTTCGGTGGTTTTCTCGCGTCAGGAGCAGACAGTTTCCTGTCAGTGGTCCACTGCTTATGGAGAAAGTTAATCAGCTAGCTGAAAGTCTTGGACTAACTGAATTCAAAGCCACTGTTGGATGGTTGGAAAGATGGAAGGAGAGGAATAACATAAAATTCAAGAAACAGCATGGTGAAAAACAAGACACTGATGACTTTGGTGCTGAAAATTGGGTTGCTTCAGTTCTTCCTTCCATCTTGAACGAATTTACACCTCGTGACATTTTCAATGCTGACGAAAACGCTCTCTACTGGCGAGCGATTCCTGATGGAATACTTGCATTCAATTAAGCCGAAACTACAGGAGGTAAAATGTCGAAGGACCGACTGACGATCCTCCTTTGCTGCAATATGGATGGGAGTGAGAAGTTGGAACCACTCGTCACTGGAAAGAGCAAACAGCCCTGTTGCTTCAATAATGTTAAGCTACTTCCTGTGTCATACCAGGGTAACGCAAATTCATGGATGACTGGAGAAATTTGGAAGCAGTGGCTAAAGAAGTTAGACACTGGAATGCGGGCACAAAAGCGTTAGATTTAGTTGCTTTGTGATAATTGTGCTGCACACTGTGATGATGTCAGGCTGTCTAACGTCAAGGTGGTCTTCCTGCCACCAAACACTACCTCTCTGATCTAACCTATAGATCAGGGCATAATAGCCAATTTCAAGCAATATTATTGGGCTGTTGTGCTACGTCGTCATGAGCGTTATGGATGACTAGACTGGCAAGGTTAAACATGCTGTTGAACTGGCTCGTAATCTATCACTGTTGCATTCCCTACATATGCAGAAAGAAGCCTGGAATCATGTTATACAGGCAACCATTGTGAACTGCTGCAAGCGGGCAAGCTTTGTTAAGGTTGTGGAGAGGGATGAAACAGATGCAGCTGTTGCAAACGTGGCAGATGAACAGGTTATTGACATCCCAGCCGGTGTTACTGAAGAGGAGTTCCATCGCTACGTAGCTGTTCTACAGACAGCCGAAGACAGCACTGATGTCGAGATATGTGCCTACAGGCAGGCAACAACGGCTAATGATGGAACAGATGATGAAATGAGCAGCGAGGCACATGCTGACGAAATTCAACAACCTCCTCCTGTCACTTTTGCAAGAGCGCTAGAGAGTCTCAACACCGTGCGGACCTATCTGGAGGCCACTGGATGTCAGTGCTATGACAGTTTTTACCATCTGGCAGACGTAGTCATGGAACTCACAGACACAAGAGTGTACGGAGGACTATAACTGATTATTTCAAGTAAGCCTAACGTCAGTTAACGGAGACTGTATACTGTACATATGTTTATCAGATGTCAAGCTTCTTTTGGTCACAACGGTTAAGTGAACGCTCCAGTTAACTGCATGTAGTTCTTTGGTCCCAATATATATATAGCATTTGTCCTGTAAGCATTCCAGGAGTGTACAGGACGCCACAGTTTTTGCAGTCATTCACAAATTGCTTTGAATAATCAGAGCATGATTGGAGATTACCTGGATTTTTAAAGAGCTGTTTAAAATAAATAAAGAAGTAAAAGATTCTCTACCAAGGTCCACATTAGTAGAATATGTTGTAATGGTGCTGCCTATTGTATATTGCTTTAAAGTGTTGGATTAACGAATTTACATATTCATGTAAATGCCAATATTTTGGCTATGTTCTATTCAAAAAGGCACCCAAATGCAATGGTGCATAGTGTGAAGGTGTGCATACTCATGGGTGGAGTCAGGGCTAGTGTTAGACATTCAGGGGCCCAGGGCAGAAAGGGGGGAGAGGGCCCCAAAGCTGGTCTTAAGCCTATGCTTTCTTCAGCTTGAGGCAAGTTTGGAGGCCCCCTGTAGTACGGGGGCCCAGGGAAATTGCCCTGTTCGCCAGCCCCTAACGCCAGCCCTGGGTGGAGTGTGGGCAGGGTTTACAGTTACATATATAAATTATAGAATACTACAATTTACACACTTTTTTTTAGCAAGTTAGGTGTGGACATTTGCACCACTGTATGACTGATGTACGTGGTTGTGCCTGAACTAGGGGTGCGTATTTGCCCTTCTATCCTGGTATTTCTTTTTTTTTTGTATCAATTAATTTTTATTAAGTAATTTGCATTAACAAACAATCCAGAAGCACAGTGCAAAAGGAGGGCGCTATTACCCCATACATAGTGAGTAACAAATCCTACCCGATAATAACACATACACTAGTATTCTACCAAGGAAAGTAGCTGCTTACTTTCTGTCATGGATTAATCTCAGATAGGTGCCCCTTTTTAGAATCGCCCTTTCAGAGGCTAGACTAATCATTTTTACTAGAGTGATATGACTTGCTTCATTTTGGGCACAATGTGATGGAATATCTGCTCTCCTTGCATGCAGGTTGTATCAGTCTGTGAAACTGCTTTACTCCTTTGCGATATTCATCACGTATGCATTGCAGTTCTATGTTGCTGCTGAAATTATTATCCCCGCCGCCACCTCTCGGGTGGCAGAGCGCTGGACTCTTTTCGTGAACCTGACTGTACGCATTCTTCTGGTGTGTCTCACATGTAAGTACACATTTTTCAGTTCCTTGTTTTCTTCCTCCGCTGTGAATAGGCTTTAAGCCTCTTCTTTCTCATTTCCTCTCTTCTGACTAAAGGATAGATGCAATAAGAAGGAAGGAATGCAGTTAATTTTGTGGGTGGCTAAGGTTTCTCAAATTGCCAGGCCCCTGGCTGCCTAGTGATTAAAACCCGATGGTGGTGATGCATTGGTTATTTAGAAGTTATGTTTTCATCCATTTTGGGGAAATTCTATATAAAGTTATGAGTGTAAATGTTTCGAATTCTAGCATATACAGTAGAAGTCCAAAAATCCAGATGCCAGAAAATCAGACTTCATGAGAATCTGGACCCCTAAATATTGCAGTATCCGGACCGCCCGAGAATCCACACTACACCTTCTCCCCCCTCCCTGTCTCCCCCTCCTGTGTTCAGTTGTTTTCTTTGGATCTTGTAAAGTGTCACTGTATTGTTACAGGAAACAGAGAAACATAGAAACGTGATGGCAAATGGCCCATCCTAAGCAACCACCATCTCCTCCTTTCCCTAAAAGCCATAATATCTTGATTAAGAAACCTTTTCATAAGTTGAAAATATTGCATCGAGTTCATAAATATTTTTTGTTTGAGCATTTTAAGACATCAGTACAGGCCCTTATAATGACAGAACTGGACTATTGTAATGTCGTATATACTAGTTGCTTAGCCAAACAGAAAAAAAGACACTCAAACATGGCAAAATACACCATATGACTGATTTATAGATTAAAGAAGTATGATAGGGTTTTCTCACTTTTGGTTCAGTTGCCTGTGGTGGCTCGTCTGGCATTTAAGCTATGTGTTTTTAATTTTAGAATCCTTCATGATCTAACTCCTGCATTCCATGCTAAATCCAAGTAAACTTTCCTCTTTAGGTAGGCTTACTCGTTCATTCACATATATGACACGTCACTTTCCGTTTCTGAAGGGCGTTAAAGTTCTCGCTTATGTCTTCCCTCCCCAAAATGACCACACAGCCAGAGAACTCTTACCACGTGGCCACGTGACAGAGAGCCCTTACTGCCACCCATGGAGGTGGGGATAAGGGCTGCCGTGCTAACCCAGCGGTAACTGGGCTGCATGCGGCGATGCCCGATTACCACTGGGCTATCGCCATGCAAGCCATTTTCAGGAGTTTTCTTTTTCCCCTAGAAATGGCACGTGCTCGGGTCAGGACTACCGCCAGTGGCCGCGTTGGGCCGGCGGTAGTCCCAGAAGAGCGAGTGATAAACCTGTGTTGGGCTTACCGCCGCTCTGTAAAAGGGCCCCATACTGCGTTCGATCTCTTGTTTGTGTTCTGCGTTGATCCAGATTGTATTGTAATATATGTGGTGAGAAGTGTTTCAATTCTGTTTTAGATAGATTGTATGGTCTTATTTTTTTGTCTGTAAATCTACTTTGATAACAATTTTATAGTTATTTCTTGAAAAATACAATGTTGAAATGGCAGCAGGACCTATTGTAAACCACATCAAAGACATGTCTAACCATCAGTGCTATTTGAGGGAGCAGCTCTGATTTCATTTAAAATAGAAGAAACACTTTGAAAGAGATCACAGAGATATCCTTTGTAAATTATATTTCCATCGGTAATGTTAGTTTAACTAGGATGTGTGCCTGTACCACCATCATCATCTTCATCGACTGTGCTTTTTATATTATTATTTCTCCATTCTAGCTACTGAGTCACTGAAAGCAGAATGTAGAAAATAATGCAGGGATTTTATACTAGGGCTTCCCAAACCTTTTCTGAAATGGACCCTGTTTTAGCAGGTAAGTTGCACAGCCCCAGATGATAACCAAACCAAACTAGTGCTCAAACAACATAATAAGCAGCAGATTAATATTCTTAAATTTTCAAGAATATGTAAATATATTAATCCTTCAGGATTCTTTTAGTTATGGATCTTAAATCCAGCCACCCTTAAACAATGAGTACCATTCTGTTAACCTTGGAGCTGTAAGCACTATTTCTACTGCATTTCCAGCAGATCTGGAGACCAAAAGACCCGAATTGGGGTTCAAACAGGAGTCTATCTGCAATATAGCCACTGAGCCTCCAGGCCAGTCTGCCTTTTCAAACTTTTTTCCCTTTTTTTTTTGTCTGTTTGAATATATCTTAAGCGCGATTTTGCTTAGGTTATCTAGGTAGGAAAAGGGACATTCAAGTCTGGACATTCACAATTTGCAGAGTATTTTACAAAAGGCTCACTGAATGCAGTGGATCCGGAACTTTCTTCTCTTGAAGAAATTGTTGCAATTGAAGAGGCCTGCTTTGCCATAAAAAAATGTTAATTCAAGGTAGACAAAAAATGTTAAAATTATAATAATAAAATTAAAATGCATTAGATAGCATTAAAATTGGTTCTAGTATAAAATAAGCACAGTAAAAATAAAATTTTGGAAAGAGCTTAATAAAAACTTGATGCAAAGATTTATTTCTCTCTGAGTCAAGTACACAATTAGACATTTGTGAGAGGGTGTGAGTGGGATGCATTTCTTAAGGGTAGACTGGAAGGGGACTGTGTGGTGTGGATAGGAAGGTGTCTGTGTGAGTGTAAGAGGGGTGGGGTATATGAGTGAGTGGATTTGCAGAGGGGTTGGGTGTGTATGTGGATGTGACTGGGTGAGTAGTGAGTGAGTGGGTGGAAGTGATGTATGAGCCTTTCACTCCCTTCCACTCTTCCTTTAGTCTGCTTTGACCCTCTTCCTTTCCCTTCCCCTTCTTTGCACTTCATTCTGTGTCCTCTGTGTTCTCATCTCTTTTTTTTGCATCCCCTCTCTCTTGCCTTCCCGCAGGCTCATTCCCTCTGTTTTTCACTCTCAGACTCGACCACTTATCTGCTCCCTTGTCCCTCAGCTTTGTTCCCTCATTAGCCCCTTTTCCAGATTTATTCTGTCTCCCTCACTCATTCTCTCTAAGCTCAGCTACCAGACTTATCCCCTCTGAACCTCCACTGAAGTCTCATTCTCTCTTACCTCCCTAAGTTTTATCCAGTCTCAGTCCCCTAGGATTATTTTCCCCAGACTCAGCTACTTCCAGGCTCAGCTTATCCGTTCTCTCTCACCCACTTTCTGCTTCCTCGGCCTTATACCTTTACTCTCACCCCCACAGACTCAATAACTCATCCTCTTTCCTCCTAGGTTCACCCCTTTAATCTTACTCATCTCTCAGCTTTTCTCCTTTCTCAGGCTTGTCTCTTCTCAACCGCTACATTCCCAAGGCCAGCTCTAGGCTGCAACATGGGCTCTGTAGCCTCAATATAAGACCACCCTTCTTCTCTCTCATTATAAAAGAAGATTTGTGACACTTGACAGCCCAAACATAACACTTCTCTTGTATCTCTGCTCTCTCTCTGTCTCTACGCTGTCGTTGCTCCTCTCTTCCTCTGACAGTCACCCCCTGCCTCTGACGGTCATGATGCCACCTCCACACCTCTCGTTCCCTAATAATCATGATGCCTCTTCCCCACCATCCTTTATTTCTCATGATTAGTCACGATGCCCCTTCTCTACTTTTTCCTCACACCCAGCTATGGTGGCCACTCCCAGCACAGTGTGTCCTCTGTCAGCCATGATGCCTCCTCCCTGTCATCACCTCATTAGCTATGATACTTTCTCCTTTCCTTGTTCTGTAATAGTCATAATTATGCTCCTTCTCACTCCTGTTTGTGTAAATAACACTTACTGGGGCAATGGGAAGAGGCAGCAGTGATAGCACCAAGTAAAAAAAATACACAGTTAAGCACATGCCAACTGCCATCCGTACCCAGAGTCTCTCCATTGGGCTTTCTACTTTCTGACTGGTTCCAGCTTACCAAACATCCTCGACACTATCTGTCTGCTTCTCTTTTTATTTTGCTGGCTCTTCCCACTGTTTTCCCATTGGTAAGTAATAAAAGCTCAATTTTGATAGTGTAGCAGCTTAACCAGGAGGACGTCTCCTGACCAAAGATTAAAAGCCCGAGTGAGGCATTAATTGCTATCTCTTCAGAAGGCTAGGTTTGATTTCATCATATGAACATTGGCTTCTCTACTGACAGGCACCTGTTGGCTTGTCTTCATGGGCTGGGTATTACTCCGTTAATTCTGTGGTCTTTTAGAAACTTTAAAATGAAAATAATTTTTTCTTTGCCAGCACCCAGCATCAGTCCTTGAGATAGTTTCTATTTCTGCCTAATTTAAAGTCTATAATTGCTTACATCAAGTCCAAGTATAAATGAAATCATGAATATGAAATTACTAATGCAGGATCTCTTAAAAGATCATAACTATTGATATATCATTATTTACTGTTAAAGAGGATTCCTATATCAGAATGAATCCATGTCATACAGGAGAATTTTAAGGTATTACTGTGTCTATAATTTTAATAGGAGTTCTCTATTGGATTTGAAGATACACCAAAAGGGATGCTGTAGATCTCTACGATTTCTTATTGTAACTTTCATCTGCATGAAACTTTTGTAAAGTGGACAGACCTGAAGAAAATAAGTGAACTTGCTGGACTTACTTTCAGAGAGTTAAAAGCTAGTGTGGTCTCAGATACTATTAAACAGAAAAAGGAGTTAAGTGTAGAATAACCTTTTGGCATATGCTGAAGTTACATCATGTCGTTGATGTCTATGTAAACAGGTGAATAATATATTGAACTGGATGTTCTGTTTGGGTTGTGGAAGGAATTACATCTTGTATGGAAAGTCTTTTCAATGAAGATTAGCACTCAACTTTTATCTGACTTTATGTTATTTAATAAGTCTTTCAAGTACTCTTCCATACTTAGCTAACAAGAGTCTTTCTTTCCCCTCAGGTATTCTGGCTATTCTTATACCTCGATTAGACATTGTGATCTCGTTGGTGGGCTCTGTAAGTAGCAGTGTTTTGGCACTTATCATTCCACCCTTTCTGGAGATCGCCACTTACTACTCAGAGGGCATTAGCCATTGGGCCATCTTCAAGAACATCCTGATCGGCTTGGTTGGATTTTTGGGATTCGTAGCGGGAACTTCTGTGTCCCTGTGGGAGCTAGCATCCCGTTAAGCCACCACAAGCATCAACATTACTAGTGCCTTTTTGTCATCAGTATAATGATTCTGAACTCAAGACCTTCAAGGACCAGTCACACAACAAAAGTTTCACTAGAACCGACTATTATCTTTTCAATGAAAATTCTTTAGCTAGGATTTTTTGTTTTAAAGAAAAGAAAGGTTAACCCAAAAGTTGAAATGATAGAAAATTATGTAAATTAGCAATTAGGTATAAAAATGATAGAAAATTATGTAAATTAGCAATTAGTTATGAATGAAAGTAAAGAGATATTTGTAAATATTCTAGAAGATAAATAATACTTTACGATAAGAATAAATTAGGAAGGTTTAATTGCCTTTGCTGTATATTCTAAGGGTTGATTTATTGAACCATCCTGAATTCAGGTATGAGAGAACTTCTAGGGGTCCTTTTACCAAGCTGCGGGAAAAAGGGCCCTGCGCTAGCGGCGGGGGCCGTTTTTCCAATGTGCCAGGTTGTTCTTTTCCATAGCCCGTTAAAGCAAAACAAAAATGGCCATGTGGTGAGATCACTCTTACCGCATGACCATGCGGTAGGGAGCCCTACTGCCACCCATTGAGGTGGCAATAAGGGATCCTGTGCTAACCCGGTGGTAACCGGGCAGTGTGCAGTGATGCCCGATTACCGCCGGATTATCGCTTCGCAAGCTATTTCTGGGAGTTCTCTTTTTCCCCTGGAAATGGCATGCACTTGGGGTGGGACTACCGCCCGTGGCCATGTTGGACCGGCAGTAGTCCTGGGAGAGCGAGCGGTAAGCCCATGTTGGGCTTACTGCCACTCTGTAAAAGGGCTCCCTAGAGAAGATTCTTTTTTGATGTTCTGGAACAGAACATGTTTAATGACGTTTTTGAGGTGTTCTGGCAGAGTTCTGTACAGTTTTTGAATGGTATTTATTAGTTATGGTTAATACAGTTTTTTTAATCTGTATATTTTTCCTATAGTATTTTAAATTATTGGATTATGAATTAAAATACTCAGCATCCATTTAGAGCAAGGTCTTGATGTAAATCTCAGAGGTCTGAGTTGCATTAGTGGTTATAAGCCTTGCATATGGGCTGTTAATGGTACCATCACTAACTAACAGTCTCCTTGTATTTCGTGGAGTTTGAAATCCCTGGTTTGCATCATCAGGATCAGATTCATAACACTGGCAACAAACTTTGTTGCCTGAAATATCTTATCTTTAGGTGCCCAAAATAGAACTGATATAGCTTCAAAAATAGATTTCTGTAGTAAGTGTGTATGTGTTTAATTCATAGTCAAGTGCTCACAGAGACAGCAGCCAAGTAATCTACACCTGGCAGATGAAGATATAGAATAGATGTTAATAATACTGGTGCTTCACAAGAAGGGAACCTCTTTTCTTGTTGTTGTAAAGCAGTTTATGGAGCCAGATCTAAACCAATCAAGAACTGTTATGGATATTTTCATATACTAGTTTTGGGAAAACATGAAAAACAAATGTCATGGAGATAGTATCAAAGTCTCTTGCATATGGTTCATCATTGATTCTTCATAGCACTGTGTTACTTCCTCCTTAAAACTAAGATTATTGCATATCCTTTAAAGCAATCTTGCCTGCTCTAAGTTTAAAAAAATTAAATCTAATTTTTGTACAAGTTACTGTGCACTTTTAAAGGAAATATCCTAGGGGCCAGTGGGATGAAAGTATTGCATTATTCTTGGGACATCCTGCCAAAGAGGAAGTGAGTCACAGGGGGTGGGACATCAGTGAGAGTGCTCTGAGACAAGAAGCAGGCAGCCTAAGAGGATCGCTGCACTGCGGCAGCTCTATGAAAGCTACTTTTCCAGGTAAACAGGGAGCGTGTTGGGGATTGACAGGCTGAACCTGTCGGCTGGCAGAGGGAGGGGAGGGAGAAAGGGAAAAGCTTGGACCCCAGAGTTGGAAGGGAGGGAGAGAGAGGTGCTGGCTTAGGTGAGGGCTGGAAGGGAGCCTCAACCTTTGCATGGGTCACAGGATTTTAACACACCAAAGGAAAGAAAAAAAAGCCCCAACCCTATATGTGAAACCAGGGCAAACAAACAAAAAGGTTTGTGAAGGAAACCATTTATTATCACAATAGCAGAATGTAGTGTGAATACTTATTAACCAAATGTTGGAAATCCTTTACCATCTAATTTGCAAATTCACATCAACTTGTCCCATAAGGGCCCACTCCACCTAATCTCCTCTCTCACTGAGTACTATCTGACCACTTTCTCAGGCAGTTGAGGCCTTGGTATGAGTTCCCTGGTTCACATAATAGCACCCCAGTTCACTGTGTGTTGACTCTTCAATAAGTTCCACCTGGGGTGTTATTATGTGATGGGCCCCCTTGTGGCTCATGGCCTGAGCCACTAGCTCACTGTCAGAGCTAACCAGAGTTTTGCCTTTAAAAAAGGGCTCAGAGATAGTTCTCCCTTCTAAGCAGCTAATGCAATCAGAGTCAATGTTAGGGCCTTCCTTCTACCATAGGGTGACTTTTGTCCACCTCTTCACACCCACTTTTCTGGGAAGGTTATTCAAGGATTATATAACAATTCTGGTACTATCCCTTGGTCATCAGGCTTCTTTCATTCAATTTAAGACACTAGTTAACAGGCTGGAGGTAATATGTAAATTATGTGGTTCACTGGCTCCACCAATATCCAAGTTAGCATCCTATAGCCTTTATAGCCACTTTGTGGGGGAATGATTTCTTCACACTGATAAGTCATCAAATACTCTACAACTGAGCACACCGTAGGAAGAATTGGAGTCTCAGTAAAACAGCCTCTACCCCTAGACAGGACTTTAAACTTCCACCTCAACTTCACATTCCTGTCCTCCACCCCTGGCTATTAGTCCAGTTCTTAAGTCCATCAGCCCAGTGTTGCCTCACTCTTGGATTTCCCAACTAATTACAAACTTCTTTAACACAACGTTAAGGAAGTATCTTCTTTGGTCTGTTTGTCTTCTTTAACACAACAAAGTACCTTCTTTGGTCCAGTGGTCCTGGCTTTAATTAACTTCTCCGTCAACTGCAGGATTCCATGCTTCAGGCCCCCTTCCCTTCTCACTAGCTCCTCCTGTAAGGTGCCTTTTTATAGGGCTGGTAATATCCCACCACATCTCTTCTGGGCCCCTCCTCCTAGTTCTGGAAGGGTCCAGAACCTTCTCCTGGGTGCTTTCTTCTTAAAGAGGAATCCTCTGCTAGGGCCCATCTCCAGCCCCTATGTTCCTGGCCCTTGCTGGAGCTCCCTCTAGTGACCCCTTTACAGCATTTTACAGGCTTTTCACTGTGAGAGCGCCCTCTGATGGCCTTTTCAAGGTAGGGCATGTCCTGTGTTTACCACAGTATCCATATTATGTTCTGCTGTTGTGATATTTACTGGTTTTCTTTGTGAACCTTGTGATTTATACTAATAAAGAAGGATTTAACAATATTGCTTGACTCCTGATGCAGGCATCTCTATGCTGAAACATGGCTTTATGTGGAGTCTTCTGATACCTCAATGAATATATAAGTCCTTTTGAGTTGGTGCTTGAAATAAATAAGCATATTGATTCAAATTTCTCATATTGGATTTCATTGGCAAGCTAATTTTGCCCTGTCACAGGATTTTAGACCATTGTAGGTCTAACACTGCCCTTGACCTGTGCATGGGATTGACCTATAGTTGAGTATATACGATAATGCTTTATTACCACCTGTTGAAACAAGTCCAAAGAATTCTTAGAAAGGTCCGGAGGCCATTATACTAGTAAAAAAAAACTTGTTACTGAGAGATAGAAAGACTAATCCCAAGGATAGACCTTCTAACCCTTCCAACACATAGCTATTAATTACTTTAATTGATAGCCATTTTTAATCTAAAAATAAAACACTACCAACCTTCTGCGAGGATGTAGAACTATAATGTTAATTTATAGCCTAGGGAAAGAAGTGAATTTAATCTACAACCCTGATAATCCGAGAGCCAGGTCTCTGTTATAAATGCCAGCCCCAGTTCTGAGTCATCCTCCAAATCCCTTATCAGATCTCATTTATTACACAGTGACCAAGCATTAATAATATACAGGGCCCAGGGCAGTAACTGATAGTAGAATGGGGAGATGTGCAATTAATCTCAACCAAAGTCTTTGATCTACCTGTTCTGTTTACACTTGTTAAGAGCCAAAAGAGAGTTCTGCAGAGTAAGAATGTTAGACTTAATCTGAAAAATATAGGAACATTAATAATTTAAGCATAAGAAAATTTCCCCTGGACCAGAAGACAATGTCTTGTAAAAGCTAAGTTCACTCTTGCTTTTTCTTTTTCTGCTATTACTGATCAAATGAATTGGTGATGCATATCCTGATTTTTCAAATCTTTTCCCCTGCTGTCTCTTAAAAAGGCAGGAGGGCAGCCATATCTTCAGTGATATTGAAGAATTCAGTGAACTATCAAAGCATCAACATTTCTATATTTCAATATTCAACTTTTATTTCCTGTGTTTGCGTAAGTTCCCTTCCTTCTGGTCTTAGTCAATTAGGACATTTGCATGAAAATAGATGCAGATTCCGGCTGACATTTTCTGCACCCCCTTTTCAAATTCTCATCTTCCTTTTTTTCATAATGGACTCAGATTATGACTGTAGCCGAGGAAAAGAACATTCTAGAAAATGCAGATCTAGCTGCTCTTGCTGGTGGAGTAGGTAACTGAAAATGTAACTGATAAGGTAAACGTCCTAAAATTCAAAGATTTGTTTTTTTTTTTCAAGAGGAAAATGTGGACATCTTATAGTCTTGATAGATGTTTTTGTGCCTCTACTACTGGGCTTTTTGTGGCAGTGGGCAAGACTCATCTTCGGAAAAGCCCGATTTGAAAGCGCAAAACCCCTCCGCGAAAAACTACACTGGCTCCCAATCAAAGATTTTGAACGCATCGCCTTCAAAATCTGCACTATGGTTCACAAAATTATCTATGGTGAAGCACCGGGATACATGACAGACTTGATCGACTTACCAACCAGAAACACATCCGAATCAACACAAACGTACCTAAGTCTCCACTACCCAAGTTGCAAAGGTCTCAAATATAAACCAACGTACGCATCCAGCTTTTCCTACATCAGCGCCCAAATGTGGAACGCGCCACCAAAAGCCTTGAAAACCACATATGACCACTTACACTTCAGAAAAACACTTAAAACCCATCTGTTTAAAAAGGCTTACCCTACCGATCCAACATAAATTGCCTGATCTCTGCGACACACCAAAATTAAAGTTCGTAATAGTCACTACACAACTCTCCCGTTGTAGGATTACTTTATGTGATCCTACCGAAACATCACCTTGTATTTGTTTACTCCGAAGTCTGCACGCAGCTCTCTGGCACAATGTAAGCCACATTGAGCCTACAAATAGGTGGGAAAGTGTGGGATACAAATGTAACAAATAAATAAATAAATAAATCTTCCTGTGCCTCTGTTCTCTGAGCTAGCATTTCACAAAAATGATCACTTAGTGTTATTCAGTTATTGTAAGTGTAAACGTCAAGCTCAGATGAGCCAGGAAATAATACATCTGCAAGCTTTGTACAACTTAGCCCATCCTGTTGTTAAACTTTGTCTAATTTGCTGATCTTGGAATGATGATGCAAATGTTCTTAGGAAGTCCTTTACATTAGCCCAGGTGTTCTCAACCCAGTCCTTGAGACACACCTAGCCAGTCGGGGCTTCAGGATACCAAGAATAAATATACATGAGAGAGATCTGCACGCCCTACCTCTATAGTATGCAGATTTATCTCATGCATATTCATTGTGGGTATCCTGAAAACCTGACTGGTTAGGTGTGACCTGAGGACAGAGTTCAGAACCTCTGCATTAGCCAGAGAGGAATGAAAAGGGAACACCACACACTTGACTTAAAATGTTGACTTCTCTGCAGCAACCCAGTGCTTAACTGCCAATGTATCATCTTGTAAGATGATTTAACTCAATTGTATGGTATTAGCTTTGTAGTAGTAAATGTTATTATTTCTTTTTGTGTTGTCTATTGGTGCTGTACAGTCTGTAAAGGGGCTATGAGTGCATGCGATCAAGTTTACAAATAGATTATTTATGAGGGTACCAAGATATACTGAACTTTTCTTTACAGATGTAACACTAGTTAAAGAATGATGGTCATTAAAATAGGGGAGGGTAACTGTGGGATATGCTTCAGGAAGGCCATTGCTTTAGACCAGGAGTTGAGAATTCTTGGAACTAAGGGTTCCAGTTTGAATCCTAGCACTGGTTCCTTGTGTGTTTCATTGGGCCAAAATATAATAGGCTATGAACTACATTAAACTGGGGTCCATCCCCCTCCTTATTTTCAAGCAGTCATGAAGTTCAGGTGCCAAACATTGGATGCATGTGTGTTTCTGAAGTGATTTTTAAAAAAATATAAACCCAATCATGATCACAGTGAACCAATTGAATAGCAAAACTAAAACTTATATCAGACTACTCATGAGATGACACTAAGGGGGTCTTTTACTAAGTGGTGGTAAGCCCAATGCAGGCTTACTGCTCGCTAAACCGGAAGTACCGCCGGGTTAGTGTGGGAGCCCTTACTTCCACCTCAGTGGATGGCGGTAAGTGCTCCCCCTTGAAATAACTGTGCAGCAAGTGCTTCACTTGCGACACGGACATTTCTTTTAAAAAATTAAAAACAGCCTTGTACCCGCTGCAGTACCAAGGGGACCTCAGCGTGCATCATAAACACTTTTGCCGCAGCTTAGTAAAAGGAGCCCTAAACTAACTATAATGTGAGGAATCTTATAGAGGAGGAATGGGCAGACCGCCTATTTATTGTGGCTATCATAGAAACAGACCTAGGGTGAATTTTGAAGGCCAATTGAGTACCATTGATAGGTGTTCCCTTTCCAATCCTAATAGAAGTCCTGTTATACAGAATGGACCCAGCCAGTGCCTTGGTGACATCACTCGGCACAGGTTGATGGCCAGACCTAACATGCAGTAATCACAAAGCCTCTGCATCAACTGTTGGGCATATCTTCAACATCTGTCAGGAAAATATTATGCATACTGTTTATTTCATATATGAATTGCTTTATATATTGCATACTGTAACCCAAGGTAAAATGAAATTGAAATATATTACAAACCCCCTTAAATTAATTTCAGCACTTGTTTATAAATCACTTTGGGTAGTTGGTTGATAATACACCTTTTAAAATAAATTTCATTTTGACATTTACCTAGTTGCTTTGTGATAACCACTGTAATAGTACTGTGATGTCACAACTGTGTTTTGTAAATTGATTGTAATGATGAATGTAAGAAATGAAGAACTGAATAACATTGGAGTTTTCTGTGCCATTAAACCAATCATGAAAAGGAATCAAATATTTTTTAAATTCATTGATTTTATTGTTTTAGTTTATAATATGATGGTTTTATTTTTTGATCTGTACACTGCCATGGTGGTAGATTAAATGCTGCAAATAAAATAAGCAAGGCAGCAAAATGCAAGAAATGCCTGTACATACAGCTGATTCATCTCCTAAAGTACACAAAAATAATGTGGTTGCTGTTAGTCCATTTGAATATGTAGAAATATAGGTCAGCCATAAAGTTGCAGACGGTGCCTTTTTTAATAAGTTAATCCAGTAAAAAAGTCTAGCCTACAACTTGTTGACCTTTCTTATGGAGTGACCTAGGAGTGGAGGAGTGGCCTAGTGGTTAGAGCACCGGTCTTGACATCCAGAAGTGGCTGGTTGTAATCCCACTGCTGCTTCTTGTGATCTTGGGCAAGTCACTTAACCCTCCATTGCCTCAGGTACAAATTTAGATTGTGAGCCCTCCAGGGACAGAGAAATACTCAGTGTACCTGAATGTAACTCACCTTGAGCTACTATTGAAAAGGTGAGAGCAAATCCAAATAAATAAACATAAAAAATGTTAGAAAAACACAGTGTGTAAGACCTTCCTGTCAGTGTATTGTGGGATATTTTTAAAGTGCTTACTCAATCATTTCTTTAGACTAGAGGTTCTCAACCCAGTCCTTGGGACACACCTAGCCAGTCAGATTTTTAGGATACCCAAAATGAATGTGCATGAGATAAACTTACATGCACTACCTCCATTGTGTGAAAATGTAGTCATGCATATTCATTATGGATATCCTGAAAACCCAGCTGTTTAGGTGTGACCTGAGGACTGGGTTGAGAACCTTTGCTTTAGACACAGGGCTGGTTTGGGTGGGGGATGGGGATGACAAGAAGGTCAATTGCAAGGGGTTCCTTTCACAAAATCTGAGTGAGATGTCACCCAGACAGAGCTTCAAGTTGCCTGCAATGACTGCCCCCCCCTCCCCCCCCGTTCCCTGTTTCTAATGCTGGCCCTTTTTCGTGTGGGCATTGACTGTGTATATATGATTTAAATATATATTGTTCAATGTAGATACAATGAAAAATGTTTGTGTCTGTATTTAATGGTTATATTTTTAAAGATTTCTATAATGAAAGTATTGGTATGCTGATACTCATTGTTTTCTTTAAAAGTAGGTGGAAGACAGTTATTTTATTACAGGATAATAAATAGCTAATCTGTTTTTTCTTCATTTAAAATTCTTTGTGTAACTTTGTTCTTATTATTATGCTTGCTTAATTTTAGTAATTATTTTGCTATTAAAATATTGTCCTGTTCCGTCCATAAAGCCTGGTAGAAATGTGCAGTCGGTTATGGCAATTCATGGGCAACTTTAGCAGAGTCTCTTGCTCAGGAGGCTGTTTAGTGTCTCCTGTAGCTGATCATCATAAATCCATGGCTGCATCCTGGATTTTTGCTAGAGTTTAAGGGACCTAACTGTCTTAGAACAATAATCCTTCCAGCTCAAGTGTAGTATCTCGTACTACGAATTCACTATCTTCAAACATTTCTTTCAGCTTAGAACAGGAATGGTTTCATTTTACAAGTAACCTAAAGCAACAAAATGAATTAGCCTGTGCCCTACCTTACCCCAGGAGCGTAGCCAGACCTCGCTGTGGGAGGGGGCCAGAGCCTGAGGTGGGGGGCACACCCTGGTCTGCTGCTCCGCTGCCCACCCCCCACCGCTGCAGCAAATACCCTGGCCGGTGGGGGTCCCCAACCCCGCCAGCTGAAGCGTTGTCCAGCGCCAGTCTCCGGCGCCGCCATGTTGCCTGTCCTGCTCTGTTTTCCCTTCACGTCCTGTATGCGCCTTTTAGAGAAATTGAACAAAACCAGGGGCCCACAGGAAATTTTTTTTGGGGGGGGGGGCAGCCCCTGTGACCCCACCTAGCTATGCCACTGCCTTACACAGATGTAAATATGTAATAGTTGCATTCTTTGCATACTTTTAGGAAGCTGCGAGCCAGATGTTCTATGCGGGGCATGACATGTATTGAATCTGTGTAAATTGACAGGTTATGGGCTAGATTCTATATATGGCACCTGAAAATTCCACGCGGAAAAAAAATACACCTAGATGTATTCTGTAAAGTACATCTACCCAAAAATTGTAGCATACAATATAAGTTGCTCATAGATTCTGTTAAAAACAAAAGGAGGAAAAGACCTCAAAAGACCCAGGTGCTTAAGTGAACTTGTCACTGACGTACTTTCAACACTCAACGGGCCATTAGATATCATTTGCCGAAAACCTCCTAAAATATGTATTTGTTCTTTTTTGTGCTCATCCATATATATGAACAATGAAATAATGCAAACTCATAGGAAAAAACAAAATATATATAGCTTCTCATTTAATCCAGCTGTTACCTCCAATTTGTAGAAAAGTTTATATGTTTTGAAGTGATATTTGTTTCCTTATTCTCTAAAGTACACCTACATTTTATAGAAATTTCTGCACAGTATATAGAATTACGCTGAGTGCCTCTCCATGCAACCAAATTTAGTCACAGCCATTTACACCATGTTTTACTTGGCATAAATCCTGACACCTAAATAGAAAAAGTGCAATCAGCAAAACAATAACAGGTAACTGAAATATGAGTTATTATAACACTAACTACACATTTGTTTAGTATCTCAATAGTACCTGCAGAGATCAGGGCATGTGGAGGGGCATAATCGAACGGGGGACGCCCAAGTTTTCCTGAGGGTGTCCCCGTGAAGGGGTGGGGAAACCCGTATTATCGAAACAAGATGGTTGTCCATCTTTCATTTCGATAATACGGTCGGGGACATCCAAATCTCAACATTTAGGTCAACTTTAGAGATGGTCGTCCCTGATTTTCGGCGATAATGGAAACCGAGGACGTCCATCTCAGAAACAACCAAATCCAAGCCATTTGTCGTGGAAGGAACCAGCATTCGTAATGCACTGGTCCCCCTGACATGCCAGGACAGCAACCGGGCACCCTAGGGGGCACTGCAGTGGACTTCAGAAAAAGCTCCCAGGTGCATAGCTCTCTCACCTTGAATGCTGAGCCCCCCAAAACCCACTCCCCACAACTGTACACAACTACCATAGCCCTTAGGGATGAAGGGGGGTACCTAGATGTGGGTTTGTGGTGGATTTTGGAGGGCATACATTTACCACCACAAGTTTAATAGGTGGGGGGGGGGGATGGGCCTGGGTCCGCCTGCCTGAAGTGCACTGCAGTACACACTAAAACTGCTTCAGGGACCTGCATACTTCTGTCATGGAGCTGGGTATGATATTAGAGGCGGGAAAAAATATATAAAAATTTTTTTTTAGGGTGGGAGGGGGTTAGTGACCACTGGGGGAGTAGGGGGAGGTCATCCCTGATTCCCTCCGTTGGTCATCTCTCTGATTCCCTCCGGTGGTCATCTGGTCATTTATGGCACATTTTGGTGGCTTGGCCGTAAAAAAAAAAAAAAAAGGATCAAGTAAAGTCGGCCAAGTGTTCGTCAGGGACGCCCTTCTTTTTTCCATTATCGGCCGAGGATGCCCATGTGTTAAGCACGCCCCAGTCCCGCCTTCGCTATGCTTCTGACACGCCCCTGTGAACTTTGGCGGTCCCCACGACGGAAAGCAGTTGAGGATGCCCAAAATCGGCTTTCGATTATGCCGATTTGGGCGACTCAGGGAGAAGGACGCCCATCTCCCGATTTGTGTCGAAAGATGGGCGCCCTTCTCTTTCGAAAATAAGCCTGATAGCTGCTCACAAGTTATCAAATATAACTTTTCACAGGGCTTCAGCAAAGAGATCGTTCTCTCTCTCTTCTCCTTGGCTGAAACTGGAGGCAAAACCAGTAACTCCTGGGTAACTTCAAACTCCAGGCCAATCAGAGCCCAGAAAACACCATTTGAGAATAGCTGGCCACATCACTGCTTCCTCTCTGTGCTTAAACTAAAGGAGGAATTGTTCACGTACCTGCAACAGCTTAAAACATAACATGCACCACCTGCTGGCCAAAGTAGAGAAATACATTGCAGGAAAATATCAAAGCAATTATCACAGGCTTAAAAAACACTGTTCTGTCACAGTGTATAGTTTAGAATAGGTGGCATGTTAACATATACCTGCATGTATGGTGCCTGAATGTAGCCACCCACATTATAGAATTACACTGATACCCCTGGATTCTATATATGGTGCTTTTGAGTTGCGTTGTAAATTTGGGCAATCGGTGCCAATAATTGGGCAATAAGCAAATATCTGTACTACTTGACGATAATTAAAATTTGAGTGAATCATTTTAGGCATATTCTAAATTGAGGTGCATGTAAATTCATGGATGGGTTGGGGGCATTCCTGCAGTTTATGCATATGCTTATAAAATTAGGGGGATCCATGCCTAATTTATGCACAGGGATTTGCACCAAGTTTTCATTGGTGTAAAAGGTTGCGTTGATTTTTTTTAGGCACTATTTATAGAATCTATTCCATGGTATAGAATTATATTGCACTTTAGAATCAGAATTTTATAAGCAGTATTCATGCAGCCATCTCTGGGGTATTAAAGTTGGATATGTTTTAGACCAGGCATAATTAACTAGTATTTCAATTCGACCATATATGCTCTGTTTTGCACTATTTATGTTGCTTCCTTTACATGTAAGAGCACACAAGCTGTAGATTTATAATAGACACACCAGCAAGCACATTACAGCAGGCTTAACAGTTGCCAATAGTACTTTATTTGAATGTAGTAAATGGTACATTGTCATTTTGTGATGTGTTGTCTGATGTTGACTAGTTTGGTTTTATGATTGTTGTCTTACTGTTAATTTATATCAATGACATTTTACTTTAATGTAATGTTTTAAATGTTATTGTACTACTCTGATACCTATGGAAAAAATATAATCAAATAATAAATGGAAATGAAATGGAGATTTTAAATTGACTACAATTTCTGAGGCACCTCAGTAGTGGTATTTACAAATACTGCAAACATTTTAGCCATTTTCATGGCACACTTTACAGAGAAAACTGCAAAGTAGGGTTGTGCAATGGGCCTTCCAAATCATCAAAAAAAAAATCCACTAAGGGTTGTCTTTATTGACCATCAATTCAGTCAAGGACTCAATATGGATCCATGTTTTGGCATGGAGCGACTGCTTCAGGAGTCACGTGAACTGCTTCCGGTTGTAAAAGTACAACACAGAGTGTATAAAAAAACCCAAACAAACAAAGATGTCCACAGGGCGGATTGTAAAAGGAATCCTCAATTTCACTCTAAGTGTCAGCATCTGGTTAAATCAGTGCGGGATCTTATTGGAAAGAAATTGAGAAGTTAAGGTCTATGAGAACCTGCAACTGGCAGTCCACAAAAATGAAAAATGATGCATTTTTTCCAAAAGGTTATGAAATTAGCACTGATAAAATAAATAATATTCTTGCCAAGATCAAAGAATTGTTGATATCCAAAACTGAGGCATCAATGCACAAAATCACACAGTGGAGCTATTTGCGGCTTCTAATGCAAATTTAAAACCATACCATTCTGAATGCTAAATAGATGCAAATTTCATATGTACAGAACTTTCAGGATAATCGAGGGGGGAGTCTGCCAGACACGTGTGCACAAAGGTTCATCAGTGTGCATGTCTTGAAGAAAACTAAACTCTGCATAAATATTCGCCTTTCAAAAATCTATTTTTACAAGGCTGATAATGCGCAGAACAACAGCCACAGTTGTGTGCGGGCATGTTTTGACACATGCTTATTATTGCTGTTAACTCCAATCTGTCTTTTTTTTTTAAGTTGTCCTGCTGCACGTGGGAAAAACCTGTGCAAGGGGATGCCAAGACTTAGCAAAAGGACCCCTCTGTTACTTGCGTGTGCCCTTACAGAGTAGCACTTAGGTACTTTGCTGCCACTTAACACGCATAAGTGTGCACTTACCTGTACAAGTGCTGGTATTCTGTACATTTACATGTGCAAGTAGTTTATAAATGTAGGTACCTAGTTATAGAATTTCCCTTTCTAGGGGAAATTCTATTTATGGTGCCGAACATTAGGTGTTACTTCTGCTTTGAATTTTCTGCATGAGTGTTCTAATGCCTGCAAGGCTCCGAAAGAGGAAAGGGGGAGTAGGAGGAGTAGGCTCTTGAACAACACCAGTAGGCGACGTAGGTTAGGAACAATCTCTTTATTTAAATATACACTCAACTCAACACAGCTGTGTTTCGGCGCTATAGACGCCTTCTTCAAGAGTCAATCAAAGAAGGATGATATCTTGTGATATATAGATGTACGAATATTAAGCTCAAAAAGAATGAAAGCAAGGCTTCTGCTACAATTGTAATCCACTGCCGATGCAAGAAAAACAGCTCAGCGTATTCAATTACACTTTTGACTTCACGGAACTGAAATTGAATACGCTGAGCTGTTTTTCTTGCATCGGCAGTGGATTACAATTGTAGCAGAAGCCTTGCTTTCATTCTTTTTGAGCTTAATATTCATATATCTATATATCACAAGATATCATCCTTCTTTGATTGACTCCTGAAGAAGGCGTCTGTAGCGCCGAAACACGACTGTGTTGAGTTGAGTGTATATTTAAATAAAGAGATTGTTCCTAACCTACGTCGCCTACTGGTGTTGTTCAAGAGCCTACTCCTCCTACTCCCCCTTTCCTCACATTCTACTTTTCATAGGAATTTGTGTACCTTCACCCTCGTGGTGGTTTGGCTTGCAAGGCTCCGAAACAGGGCAGAAACGGCAGATCTGCGTGAAAACACATTTATGCACCCATTTATAGAATAGCAAAGTGGTTCCCAAACCTTGTCCTGGAGGCACCCCAGCCAGTCAGGTTTTAAGGATATCCACAATGAATATTCATGAGATAGATTTGCATGCAGCGGGGGTAGTGCATGCAAATCTCTCCTGAATATTCATAGTGGGTATCCTGAAAGCCTGACTAGCTGGGGTGCCTCCAGGACCAGGTTTGGGATTCACTGAAATAACATGTTAGTGTTTCTGCTCGGATCTGCATAGGAGGTATGGCATGGGAGGGGCATGGGCGGGGTAGGGGCATTCCCTTAAAAATGCATGCAATGTTATAGAATTGGGGGAATCTGCGCCCAACTTATGTGCCGGGATTTATACCTGGTTTCGGTTGGTGTAACTCTCACACCTAAAGTTAAGCGCGAATCCCAGCAGTATGCGTTATTCAATAAAGGGCGCTGATCTCAGAACGTACACTATAAAGGTGTTTCCCAAGTCCGGTCCTGGAGTACCCCTTGCTAGTCAGGTTTTCAGGATATAGAAATATGACGGCAGATAAAGGCCACATGACCCATCCAGTCTGCCATCCTCTGTAATCCCTAATTCTTCCTGTTCCTAAGCGATCCCACATGCTTATCCCATGCCTTTTAAAATTCTGGAACAGTCCTCGACTCCACCACCTCCACCGGGAGGCTATTCCACGCCTCCAACACCCTTTCTGTGAAATAATACTTCCTTAGGTTACTCCTAAGCCTATTCCCTCAACTTTGTCGTATGCCCCCTCATTCCAGAGCTCTCCTTCATTCGAAAAAGGCTCTCTTTCTCCAACATTAACATCTTCCTCTTACCTCTTCTAACATTAACATAGAGTTTTGGCCTGCATAAGTTTGTATATGCGAACAATATCCACATCCTTTACCCCTTTTGCTCTCTTCAGCAACAGGAAATTTCTGACATTAACACTAAACTTAAAATCATTACTTTCTGGTTTCATTCTAATAAGCTTGTCCTGAACCCTCATATCCACAATGAATATGCATGAAAGAGATTTACATATAATGGAGGCAGTATATGTAAATAAAGTTCATGCATATTTATTGTAGATATCCAGAAAACCTGACTGGCAAGGACTGGACTGGCCCTAGGGTTACCATATGGCTCCAGAAAAAGGAGGACGGATTGAGCCAGCCGGGTTTTACTTCCATTGCTTTAAAGCAATGGAAGTAAAACCCGGCTGGCTCAATCCGTCCTCCTTTTTCTGGAGCCATATGGTAACCCTGGGACTGGGGAAACACTGCGCTATAGAACACCATTCAGCACCGTTTTTTTTCTGCACCAAATTTTGAGTGCCATTTACTAAATCCAGCTCTTTGTATCTCCTAATCACCAATTTCAGCATCAGAAAGGTTCTGGAGAAACCTAGATGTTTGCATGTTATGATCCCTTCATCTGAATAAAGGAATGATGTGATCTTGAAAGTTCATATTCTGCATCATTTTTGTGTAATCTAAGTGTTTGCCCAAGATATCACAACCAGCGCTCAGTCCATTACAACAACTGAATTAGAAAACCATATGTGTTAGCAGAATGGATTAGAAGTTACGGATTGACTAAAAATAGTGACAATGGAATATAAATAAAAATTAGACTTTATTGCTTACCAAAAATAAAAAAATAGCTGAACTTTCACAGGGAAACAATACTACATACACAAAAATCCACATTCATATACAAAATCCAAGAATATGCAGAACATTGTATCACAGGCTGCTGGTTTCGATCTTACCTATCAGGGAGAACTTCTGTGTATTTGAAGCTAGGCCTGGGTGGGGCTCAATGAGACAGGGTAGAAGGTGCAAATTTTTGCCTTGTCATTCTAAAAAGATTGTAATATTTATTTTTTATAAAATGCCATCAGTGAATGTGGCTGCCCAGGATAAACCATGAGAGTGCTTCAGCAGGTTTACCCTGAGGCTTTATGCCCTATACTGTACTCCAAGAGGTTATGTTACTTGCTGAAACCTATGAAGTATTCTCACCAGTGACTTACCCTGCCAGAACCAACTGTGGCCCTTTAGATATTTACAATAATGTTGGCACACTATCTTATCAACAAAACATTGGCCTCTTTTTTTTTTTTCCCCCCCTGAAAATGTACACCAGACCAGGTAGTGGGATTTCAATTCTGAACATCTTTATAGAAATATAACACCTGGTAATGTTAGGCCCACACAGACAGTGCAACCCAGATTTCGCTTGTAACCCCTGCCAGGAAATCCTGACTCAAATATCTCAGCGTTGCCTGTAATATAATGTACCGGATTTGCTTTGTAACTATAATTGCATAAAACATGCTGTGGTACCTAATAGCTGATGAAGAGACTGGCGAGGTCTCTTGTTTTATGTAGGTCCTTTAGAAGGTATTATACCCTACAACGATACCATGCTGTAATAGATACAGGGAAGGCATTACTCAGCCAGGTAACAAGCACAGGTGTTTCTAAGTGCCCAGATAAGTTTGATTAAACCACACTGTCCTTTACTGAACCGAAGAAACACAACCCAACAATCATGTCCAGTTTGTTTCTAGGTAATACCTCCCCCTCTGGGTCTCCATCTCACAATAATTATAAGGCCACCAACACCTCACACTGCTTGTGAGGCACGCTGAAAACTGCTGTGCAATTTTGGCATGCAACAAAATCTGGCCTAGCCCCAGATGCTAATGCCCTGTATCTGTTTACAGCCCCATTAAAACCAGGATAGGGACCCCTGCTGGGCAGTGCTGTCACACTTTTCCATCCAGAGCAGATTCCTGAATCAAAACACAGTCTGTAAGCATATGCATAGGATAGAGATGAGGAAATCATGTGAAGGGAATGTGGTGGGTGGCTTTACCAAAGTGTTGCCTGGTAATGTAATACTCTGCCAAATATCTGGCAATTTGGAACACTGCAGTTTGCATTCCTATCCGTTTGGCATCTGAACCTTGCAGTACTGTAGTAACATTATAGCAACAACAATAGATGTAAATATTTGGATAAACATAGTAAATGATGGCAGACAAAGGCCAGTCTTCTACCCAGTAAAGTGCCTCTCCATGCAAATTACCCCTTCTTTGTTTAGGGGTGTACTTGATGCTCTGTGCAGGTTACCCCCCCTTCTTTGTTCAGGATTTTAATTGCTGCCCTGTGCTTGCTACCCCCTGCCTTTCTTTGGGGTTTTAGCTGCCACTCTGTGAAGGTTACCCCATCTTTTCTTTAGGTTTTCATGTCTTAGTCCTGGAATCTTAGCAACATCAGCTTCACATGTTCCTTAATATGTTCTCACAACCTATTTTACATTCTCTTGGATTTCTACTTCTCAGAGGCAGACACGGAAGGGATGACTTCGCCATGGAGTTACAATTGCATAAAATCTCAGTACCCATTGTGAGCGCCTATGATACACATTTGTTTCAAAAGATGTTTAATGTATAGAGTTGCTGTAAAGTCTAACTCTGTTGGTTGTTGCAGTATGGAGGATACAGCAGAAATGAAGATTCAGGTTATTTTCTTTCCTATTAGTGTTTTGTATATCCTTTTTTGTTTTTCTTATCAATCTGCTTTTATTAATATAATTGTATACTGTGTCAATGGTTTTACCTTAGAACATTTCACTGCAGTCAAGCTTTCGGACCCCGACACTGAGGGGAATCTTTTCAGTTGATGCTCCTTTGAATTCTATTTAAAGTTGCATATCTGTTCTTGCTATGATTGCTGATTTTCTATTATTTTGGAATCCGGATGATGTATCTGTTAGTTTTGTTTAATGATGTTCTTGTTTTGACCTTGGCTTTCCAATAATTTTTGGAGTTCTTTTGTGTGCTTTATTTTAGGTTCTTTTTATTTAATTGTATTGTAAACTGCTCTGACCTGCTAGTTCAGAAAGGATGGTATATCAAAATTGAATAAACATAAACAGAACCTTGAACCTAGGTAAACAAAATTACCCTACAGATGTCAAGCATTTATGAACTTTAAATCTCTTCCCCACTTTAATTTTTCCAAGTGGAATATAGCGAGATTACTGAGGTTCTTTTCTCCACCTTTTTTGATTGTGGTATGAAACAGTGTTGCTTTCTTTTCACATTCTATTTTCCTGGAGAAACACAGCGGCCATTCTCTGTTTAAATCACCACCTCCTCTGAGCTACCATAGTCACTTTCCACCAAGTCGGAGTCATCATAGTTTGGCGGTGGTAGTGGATGAACCCTGAATGCCGAGGGCACCATTTTGCAATCTGCAAAGGAAGGCTGCGCCACACTGAGGCGCATGTTTACTCGTTTGTAGCTGGCGTCAGGAAGGTAACGAGTTCCCTGGCTCTCTATGAACTCTGAGGGGTAATAGCTGATAGCGGTGTACTCATTCTGGCATTGAGAAGCAGGAGACTCGGGACCAGACGATATTATATCTTCCAGGCTCTGGTTACTGTAGCGAGGTGGGATGGGGGCTCTCTTATTTCCCTGGTCCAAGGGGAAGGGGAAGCCATCATAAAGTGTTACATGTTCAGAGTCTCTGGGAGGAGGAGGAATGGGAGGGGGAAGATCTGGAGAAGGAAGGGGAGAGTTCTGAATGATCTCATAGTGAGGATAATCCTGCATGGTGGAGGGATGGTAGCTCGATGACCAGTAGGACGTTGCTCCTGGGTATACTGTAATCAAAGCAGAAATAATAAGAATTACTGACAACTATAAATTAACACTGTACTTTACCATTATAACTGGTATTTGATGATTCAATAACGTCATCTAAGATGCCACACAAAAATGATGGGGAGGGAGGTTAAAATGTAAACATCTATCCATTTGCTTACCTAGTGGCCCTTTTACTAAGGTGCGCTGAAAAACAGTCTGCGCTAGTTTAGGCGCGTGTTTTGGGTGCACGCAGATCCATTTTTCAGCACGCCTGTAAAAAAGGCCTTTTTAAAATTTTTGCCGAAAATGGATGTGTGGCAAAATAAAAATTGGTGCACATCCATTTTGGGTCTGAGACCTTACCGCCAGCCATTGACTTAGCGGTAAGGTCTCATGCGTTAACCATGCGGTAATTGTCTATATGTGTAGAATGATGATTACTGCCCAGTTTCTGCCACACGCCAGAAAACAAAAATTATTTTCCAGCGTGTGTAGCTGATGCGCATCAAAAATGAAATTACCACAAGGGCCACATGGTAGCCGGGCGGTAACTCAAAATTGACATACATTGGGCGTGCGTAAGCGCTTACGCAGCTTAGTAAAAGGGCCCCCTGGAGTCTTTGGGCCACTATTCACATGGATTTACACCCTCACTGGAAACCGATGAATGTATAAATCTGTGTCCTTTTATTTTCAATAATAATATGGATGGTGTTGGGCTAAAAATCCCTCTAACTGGTCCGATATTGTCACTGCACAGTAGCTATATTCATTGCCGAATATATGTATTAATTTAAAAACTTATTTAAATTAAGCAACATGGCCCACTTTGTCTACAAATATGTAGGGATTTTTTTTTAGTTTTTGCAGTAATTTATTTTTGTTGGTCATCTATTTTAAATATGATGTTCTTTTCTTATTTAATTTTATAATTAGATTTGTAAATCCCTCGGGGTCATAGCAATCGGCGGTATATCAAAATTTGAATAAACTTGGAAATTTGGAATGCTGCCATTTGCACACCTTTCTGCCACTGAAAACTAGGTGGTTTCTTAAACAATTACCCCCCCCCCCCCCATTTTGTAATAGGAGAGATGATACAAGTAAGCCATTGAAAGTATTTGTAAAGTTGATGAATTGCTGGGATTTCTTATATAGGTTTTAATTTGTAATATAAACAAAATTGTATTTTATCTATGATGTTAATCTTTCAAATTATTGTGCATTGCATCAGATTGTTCCAGTGCATTCTATTACTGAATGCAATAAATACAGAAATAGATAAATACATCTAGGTTAAAAAATGATACAGAAAATATATTTATGCTATGGCCAAAAACTGACTGGGTGATATTAACTTATTGTAATCAGTCCAGAGATGAAACTGACCATAATCTTCCCCTTCCCAGGTATTCTTGACGATGGATTCATTGTCGGAGCTGGAGGGTGGTGCCGGTGGGAGGTTGGGAGCCACACTACACACCGCCATTACTCTGTATTTCTGAGCCTTGCCTGAGCCAAAGCTGATTAGCTCTGGTGTGTCTGGCTGTTTACGTTGACCGGCTGTGTCTAGATCATTCTGCGACCTTTTGCTTAAAATATCCAGTTCAATGGGTGGCGCAGCCGTCTGTGTGTCCACCCCAATGTTTTTAGATAGTTCATTTTTAGCAACAGCATCAGGATCCTCCTTAGCGACTGGCTTGTGGGTTTTGATTCGTCGGCAGATGCGTTTGCGTAGAATGACAATGGCTACCACGACCGCCACAATAAAGGTAAGAATAACTACAATTTCTACAATTTCCTGGGGTCCAGAAATCATGGGGGAGATTTTATTCTCAGATGATATCACTACTTCACAAAAGTGACCTTTGTAACCATCGGTGCAGTTACAGTATGACGAATCAGTGCCGATCTTCACACAGTAGCCAGCATTTAAGCAGGGTTTTTGCAGGCATCCTGTGACCTCTTCCTCACACCTGTAGAGGAAGACCAAAAGAAACTCATCAATACAGTGAATCTTGTGTCCACACCATGAAAAGCTATGTATCCACCCCGTAAAGATTCATTATTAAAACTTCATATACTTTTACTAAGACACTAGTCCCCAGATTTTATTTATTTGGATTTTGCTCACACCTTTTTCAGTGGTAGCTCAAGGTGAGTCACATTTGGTACACTGGAGGGGTCACAATCTAAGTTTGGACCTGCGACAATGGAGAGTTAAGTGATTTACCCAGGATCACAAGGAGCAGCAGTGGGATTTGAACTGGCCACCGCTGGTTGTCAAGACTTGTGCTCTAACCACTCCTCCACTCCTGTAACTTTTCTATAGGTTATCAGAATTTAGATGTGGAGCCCAGCTCCATGCGTAAACTAATTGGCCAGTTAAGTGTTATCAATAGTTGGTGTTAACAAACACTTAATTGGCAGTAATTAGGAGTTATGTGTGGGTCTGCCCTACACCCTATTCTATAACATGCACGCCTACATTTCATAGCATGCAAAAGGGGTGTGGTCACAGAAGGGGCATGAGTGGGTCATGGTGTGTGGTTATAGAATACTTGGACTGGCACACCTAATTGACAGTAGTTGGATGTCAGTATTTACACCAGCCTTTGACAGGCATAAACTCTTGCATCAAAGTTAGGTGTGAAATGCGCACTAACAACATTCTGCACAGAGTGCTCTTTACAGAATACTAGTTTAGTGTGGATCATCCCGGCCCCTAACATTGGGCGTCATTTATTGAATCTACTAGCCCTATGATCTTAACCTGCTGAGTGGGTAAAATAACTGATTAACTTTAACTGATCATCTTTATGCAACGTTTCAGCTGAACCTGAAAATTTTCCTAAATCTTGCCAGCCAAACTACATCCAAAATTTCACTGAGTAGATGTAGTTTGCCTGGGCTCTCTGGCTAACCTGTGGCACCTACATCTCATGGTACTACTGTTGAGGAGATTTGGGCACTCTTTTGCACCAAGCACTCACTGGGGATCTCTCCTGCCCTCCCCTTCCCCATTAGACACCACAGAAACCCTGGAAAGTGCTGGGGGTGACTCATGGGGTAGAATGTTTGAAGAAGGTGCTAGTAGGGGCTGGTGGGGGTTTGAAGAAGGGGATCAGGGGGAGGCGGGAACCTTCAGGGACTCTTTAAGAGGTTCTCCAGGTGCATCAGGCCATGTTAGCAGCCTGATACTTCCTTGAAGGAAAGACAATGTCTATGCTCTCATATTGAACAGTATTTAATACAAAATTCAACTTCCATCTGACCTTCCCAATTTACTTCTTGGCTTCCCTTCACTTCTTCACAGTTGAGATCCTTTCTCCTGTACTATGCCTTTTTACATTCAGGACTGAAAGTAGACAATAGACAGTGAGACAATTGTCTCTGGTACCAGCTTCTGAGAGGCATGGAGTGCTGCGTCTACATGTCTAAGTCTAAGCTAGTGGTGCTGTCCTGTTTAGCAGCTCTGTCCTGAAGCAGAAGCAGCTGCAGCATGCATTCTGACAGACTCTATGACACCCCATCCCCTCTTCTCACACATAGTAACATAGTAGATGACGGCAGAGAAAGACCTGCATGGTCCATCCAGTCTGCCCAACAAGATAACTCATATGTGCTACTTTTTGTGTATACCTGACCTTGATTAGTATCTGCCATTTTCACGGCACAGACCGTAGAAGTCTGTCCAGCACTAGCCCCGCCTCCCAACCACCAGCCCTGCCCCCCACCACTGGCTCTGCCACCCAATCTCTGCTAAGCTTCTGAGGATCCATTCCTTCTGAACAGGATTCCTTTATGTTTATCCCACGCATTTTTGAATTCCGTTACCGTTTTCATCTCTAGCACCTCCCGCGGGAGGGCTTTCCAAGCATCCACCACTCTCTCCATGAAAAAATACTTCCTGACATTTTTCTTGAGTCTGCCCCCCTTCAATCTCATTTCATGTCCTCTAGTTCTACTGCCTTCCCATCTCCGGAAAAGGTTCGTTTGCGGATTAATACCTTTCAAATATTTGAACGTCTGTATCATATCACCCCTGTTTCTCCTTTCCTCCAGGGTATACATGTTCAGGTCAGCAAGTCTCTCATACATCTTGTAACGCAAATCCCATACCATTTGCGTTATGTGTAGGGTAGGAGGTAAGAGGGTTAAAAGGGAGAGGGCAGAATCCTAGGGAGAGAAGCAGAGCATCTCTTTCTTCCCTCGCCTCATTTCCCATAGATGCCTACATAGGAAATTCATCCCTGCTTGAATTAGAAGGTAAAAAATACCTTAAGGACCCTTTTACTAAGCTGCGTTAGAATATGGGTTTAGCGTGTTTTAACATGAGACTTTTCCATCTGCTAAGCCCATTTCTAATGTTGACGTAGTTAAACAGTTTTCAATTTTTTTTCCAGGTTATGCACGTTACCTGAAAAAAGTTAATGGTGTAGCACTTACCACCTCCTATTTAGGAGATGCTTCCATGTTAACTCTCTGTTAACCAGTTAGCGCATGCTAATGCAGGTATGCTAGGTGGTTAAAGCTTCCATGCCCAATCTCCACCCATGACACACTCCCAGCAAAAAATATATTAAAAAAGAAATAGCTAACATGCAAATTAGTGCATGCTGACAGGCAAGCTACCACAAAAAGCATTTCCCAGTAGCGTTTAGCTTGGTTTAGTACAGAGGGCCCGATTGTTTTCCTATATTCCCCCTCATTTTCTGACAGTGTTTCTAATTTGCAGCCACTGTTGGAACTCAGTGGGCCAAGATTACTTCCTTCCTAACTTTATGTATTTATTTGTATGTATGACATTGGGATGAAGAATCACAAAGAGGGAAAGAAAGAAGGGGTATTGCAGGGAGAAAAAAACAAGGTTACAAGGGAGGCCGGAGGACATGACCATAACAACAGCACCATCTTCTGGACAGGTAAAAGAGTGCAAGAGGCATATTTAGGATATTTTTGATGGTAGCAGGACCCATGCTTCCTATCCTTTCTGGAGCTGATGGTCCTCCTCTATGTCCTCCCCCTCCCTGGTTGTCTCCCTTCTGTTTTGTTTATTACCTTTTCCCCTGGTACTCGAGTAGGCAGCTACATGTGTAACCTGTGGATGTGGAAGTGCAGGTCCCGCCATGGAAGCAAGGCTGGGATTCACATGGGCCATCCCAGAATTCACAATGGGAGCCTGTAAATGAGGGAGGGCACATGCAGGTGTAATCTAGAAACATAAGAGAGAGAGAGAGAGAGAGAGAGAGAGAGAGAGAGGAAGGACTTATTAGGATACATCAAAAAGTTACATTAACAACTTACAAGAAAATCTGACTGGCACAACCTCCTAGAACTAGGGGTGACATTAAAAAAAAAAAGAAACCCTTCAAGTAAGACTAAGACTGGGTTTAAAAATCACCTTTACAAGAAAGGAAAAAATGATTTTAAAGGGTTCAATTATATCATTAATAAACAGATAATTGTTTTTTTTCTCAGTATTTCAAAGTAATGCAAAGTAGAAGAGTCCTGTCTTTTACAGATGGACTCCATGAGCTAGAAAGTAGAGCTGGCAAGTTACCCAGTTACCAGAGGGAGATCTTCAGCTGGCAGGGGTTAGGGACCCCTGCCCAACAAACCAGGGACCCAGGCCCTACCTAGCTACACCACTGCTCTCATTACCTCCTTTTCAGCACTCATCGCCTTTCATCTTTCCATAAATTACTCACAGCTAGCTTGATGTCTCTGCCAGCAGTTCATAGATATGGCATTTTAGGGTTCAAATAGCTGGTGTTTATAGAACCACATGGCATGGTCCAAGAAGAGGAGCAGTTGTGATAGAGGGATTTGGAAAAGGAACACTAGCAACAGTCCTCTTTAGCAGCCAACTTCAGTCCCATTTCTTTATTCCTTCTTTGGCTAGTGGGTCCTGGGAACACATGGTTAGTGCAGCGGGTTGCAGACTTGGGGAACCAGGTTCAATTCCCTCTGCAGCTCCATGTGACCCTGGGCAAGTCACGGGGTCCTTTTACTAAGGTGCGCTGAAAAAATGGCCTGCGCTGGTGTCGATGCATGTATTGGATGCGCACAGGTCCATTTTTCAGCACACCTGCAGAAAAGGCCATTTTGGTGGACCGAAAATGGATGTGTGGCAAAATAAAAATTGGCGCGCGTCCATTTTGGGCCTGAGACCTTACTGCCACCCATTGACTTAGCGATGAAGTCTCACAAGTTAACCAGGCAGTAATCGTCATCATGCGTACACTGCCGATTACCGCCCGGTTAGCACCACGCGGTAGAAAATAAAAAATATTTTCTGCCGTGCGTAAAAAATGAATTTACCACCCGGAGCTTGCATTAGCCGGGTGGTAGTGAGATTGTGAGCCCATTAGGGATAGTGCACAGTATCTGTGATAGAAATTGTAAACCACATAGTCACCTCAGGGATCACTTGTGCTGTATCAAGTGCTGAAAATAATAACTCTATCCTAATGCATTATGGGACCTACAGCATTGATTTCAACAGGTGGAATTGAACACTACAAATACATTGGGATGTAAGTTCAAAACTTGGACTGGCCAACAAGTTTCTTTCCTGGAACTGGATAACTTGGCAGTTCTGCACACACACATACACAAACAGGAATACGACAGCACCAATTTGGATGTGGACCTCAGGGAGAGGGAGACAGATATATATGTAAGCTGAGCCACTTCCTTCAGTCATCCTATTGGAGGAATCTAATTAGAACAAGTTCATGTTGCATTTGAATAAACTCTGTCTGAGCCAGAATTCTTTTTAAATAATGGGCAACAGAAAGGGTGTGTCTGCTTTGAAGCACATTAAGGTGTGGGAACCAATATGCCCTGGGCAAATACAGGAAAAGTAAACAGTGCTTTCATTTAAGATTATTTGCAGCTTCTCTGTTCTCTCTGTTACACTCCAGGATTCAAAATCACTTCTCCCATGAGGATGAGTAGGGTTGCCAGTCCACCCATATCCACTGGCATTGGCTGATTCAGTGCACTGATGGCTGCCTAATCTGTTACAGAATACAAACTCCCCAATAAGCTTTGTGGTGCTGAAATTAGGCACAGCCACTTATGCCAGGGCAATGGTTGGAGTAAATTGCTGTGCCTGCATGTGCCATCTAGTGTGTGCTACTAACAGTGTTCTACATGTTGTACACATCACATGGCAGTGTGATGTGCCTCTTTCTGCTTGTTCCAGCTACCAGCTCGCCGCAGCCCATCGGATCCAGCTTCTCCCTGCTTGTTCCAGCCGCAGTCCGTCTGATCCAGCTTCTCCCTGTTTATTCCAGCCATCTACTCCAGCTTGTTCCAGCCCGCCTACTACCTGCTCCAGCTTGCCGCAGTCCGTCGGATCCAGCTTCTCCCTGCTTGTTCCAGCCGCAGTCCGTCGGATCCAGCTTCTCCCTGTTTGTTCCAGCCATCTGCTCCAGCTTGTTCCAGTCCGCCTGATCCAGCTCCTCCCTGTTTGTGCCAGACATCTGCTCCAGCTTCTTCCAGCCTGCCTCATCCAGCTTATTTCAACCCACCTGCTCAGCTTCTCCCTGTTTGCTCCAGTCCTTCTGCTTCAGCGGTGCCAGCCTGCCTGATCCAGCTTGTTCCTGTCCACCTGATCCAGCCTCTCCCTGCTTGTTCCAGCTTGTTCCAGCTACCTGCTCCAGCTTGTCCCAGTCCGTCGGATCCAGCTTATCCATGCATGTCCCAGTCATCTGCTCCAGCTTGTTCCAGCCCGCCTGATCCAGCTCATTCAGCCTCTCCCTGCCTGTTCCAGCTACCTGCTCCAGCTTGCCGCAGTCCATCGAATCCAGCCTCTCCCAGCTTCTCCCTGCTCGTTCCAGTCCATCTGCACCAACTTGCTCCAGCCCACCTGATCAGCTACCTACTCCAGCTTGCTGCAGTCCGTCGGATCCAGCTTCTCCCAGCTTCTCCCTGCTCGCTCCTGTCCATCTGCACCAGCTTGTTCCAGCCCGCCTGCTAGCTTGTCAGCCATTGACTTACTTGCCTGCTACTTGTCAGCCATTGACTTACCTGCTCTCCAGTCCATCAATTCCATCAATTCTCAGCTACCTGCCCCAGCTTGCCACAGTCCGTCGGATCCAGCCTCTCCCAGCTTCTCCCTGCTCACTCCAGTCCATCTGCACCAGCTTGCTCCAGCCCGCCTGATCAGCTACCTACTCCAGCTTGCCGCAGTCCGTCGGATCCAGCCTCTCCCAGCTTCTCCCTGCTCGCTCCAGTCCATCTGCACCAGCTTGCTCCAGCCCGCCTGATCAGCTACCTACTCCAGCTTGCCGCAGTCCGTCGGATCCAGCTTCTCCCAGCTTCTCCCTGCTTGCTCCTGTCCATCTGCACCAGCTTGTTCCAGCCCGCCTGATAGCTTGTCAGCCATTGACTTACTTGCCTGCTACTTGTCAGCCATTGACTTACCTGCTCTCCAGTCCATCAATTCCATCAATTCCCCCTGCTCGTTCCTGTCCATCTGCACCAGCTTGTTCCAGCCCGCCTGCTAGCTTGTCAGCCATTGACTTACCTGCTCTCCAGTCCATCATTTCCACCAATTCCAAGCCTCCATCAATTCCATCATTTCCCCCTGCTCGTTCCTGTTCATCTGCACCAGCTTATTCCAGCCCGCCTGCTAGCTTGTCAGCCATTGACTTACCTGCTCTCCAGTCCATCATTTCTACCAATTCCAAGCCTCCAATCCAGCTTTTCTGCTCTACCTATCTGCTTCACACCCCAGTCACTACACATACACCTGTTACACCTTAATCACTACTTATGGCCCCTGTCCACATTCTCTTCCTTGCTCTTCCTTATCTTTTTCCCCTCCCCCTACCGCTGTCTACCGCTGGATATCATTGCCCCCCCCATGTCCCCTCCCGTCCTACTCGCTACGGCAATACCCTATTCACCCCCATCCCTCACCACCTCACCATCTCTCTTGTCCCCCTCCTCCTTTCTAGCTCTTAACCTTCAACACTTCCTTCCCGCCATTAACCCATCACCATTCCTCCAACGTGCATCCCATCTTCGTTGCCTTCGTCGCCCGACCTCCCCCACCCTCCTCCGCACTCTCTTGCTCCTCCTCTTGCTATCTGCGGGAGACATTAATCCTAATCCAGGCCCCCCTCACCTGTCTTCCTCCTATCCATGCAAACGATTCCGTGATGTCTCCAATCTCGTCTCTATTCCCCTTCTTCCACCCTCTTCCCTCCCCTTCTCATGTGCCCTGAGGAACGCCCACTCGGTCTGCAACAAACTGCCCTTCACCCACGACCTCTTCATCTCTCGTTCCCTTCAACTGCTCGCCCTAACTGAAACCTGGCTCTCCCCTGTTGACTCTGCCTCAGTCGCGGCCCTTTGCCACGGAGGTTATCTCTTCTCCCACACTCTCCGCACAGCTGGTCGCGGTGGAGGCGTAGGGCTTCTACTCTTGCCCTCCTGTAGTTTCCAACCCCTCCTCCTACCGCAGTCTCACTGCTTCTCATCCTTTGAAGCACACTCCATCCGGCTATTCTACCCATTGTCACTCAGAGAGGTAGTCATTTACCGCCCCCCTAATAAATCCCTCTCTTCCTTCCTTACCGACTTTGATGCCTGGCTTTCCGTCTTTCTCGAACCCTCATCTCCATCCCTCATTCTCGGAGACTTTAACATACACGTTGATGACCAATCCGACCCTCACGCTTCTCGGTTCCTCACTCTAACATCCTCCTTCAACCTCCAGCTATACTCCACCACCCCTACTCACCGAGACGGCCATTGTCTTGACCTCGTCCTCTCCTCTTCCAGTTCTCCCTCCAATTTCCATGCGTCAGCTCTTCCTCTCTCCGATCATCACCTGATCACCTTCACACTTCTTCACCCCCCCCTCAGCCCCATCCAACTTTAACCACTACCTCCAGGAATCTCCAGGCTATTGACCCTCCCACCCTATCCTCTAGTATTTCTAATCTCCTCCCCTCCATCATGTCCTCCGAGTCTGTCGACAAGGCTGTCTCCGCTTACAATGCCACTCTCTCCTCTGCTCTGGACACCCTCGCACCATCCACCTCCCATCTCACTAAGCGTACTATTCCCCAGCCATGGCTGACCCCTTGCATCCGTTACCTTCGCTCCTGCGCCCGATCTGCTGAACGCCTCTGGAGGAAATCCTGCACCCACTCAGATTTCCTTCACTACAAATTCATGCTATCCTCCTTCTAATCCTCCCTATTCCTTGCCAAACAGGATTATTACACCCAATTGACCAATTCTCTCAGCTCCAACCCCCGTCGTCTCTTCGCCACCCTTAACTCCCTCCTCAAAGTGCCCTCCACTCCCACCCATCCCCTCGCTCTCTCCTCAATCACTGGCCGATTACTTCCGTGACAAGGTGCAAAAGATCAACCTTGAGTTCACTACCAAGCCATCTCCTCCTCTTCACCCTTCAACCCTCTCCCTCAACCAATCAACCCAGGCCTCCTTCTCCTCCTTTCCCGACATCACCGAGGAGGAAACCGCTCGTCTTCTTTCCTCCTCGAAATGCACCACCTGCTCTTCTGATCCCATCCCCACCAACTTACTTAACATCATCTCTCATACTGTCACCCCCTCCATCTGTCATATCCTCAACCTCTCTCTCTCCACTGCAACTGTCCCTGACACCTTCAAGCACGCCGTAGTCACACTTCTCCTCAAAAAACCATCACTTGACCCTACCTGTCCCTCCAACTACTGCCCCATCTCCCTCCTACCCTTCCTCTCTAAAATACTTGAGCGCGCCGTTCATAGCCGCTGCCTTGATTTTCTCTACTCTCATGCCATCCTCGATCCACTTCAATCCGGTTTTCGTCTTCTACACTCGACAGAAACAGCACTCTCTAAAGTCTGTAATGACCTGTTCCTTGCCAAATCCAGAGGCCACTACTCCATCCTCATCTTCCTCGATCTATCCGCCGCTTTTGACACTGTCAATCATGATTTTCTTCTTGCCACACTGTCCTCATTTGGCTTCCAGGGCTCTGTCCTCTCCTGGTTCTCCTCATATCTCTCCCACCGCACTTTCAGAGTTCACTCTCATGGATCCTCCTCCACCCCCATCCCGCTATCTGTTGGTGTTCCCCAGGGATCTGTCCTTGGACCCCTTCTCTTCTCAATCTACACCTCTTCCCTGGGCTCCCTGATCTCATCTCATGGTTTCCACTATCATCTCTATGCTGATGACACCCAGCTGAATCTCTCCACACCAGACATCACCGTGGAGACCAAGGCAAAGGTATCAGCCTGCTTATCTGACATTGCTGCCTGGATGTCCAACCGCCACCTGAAACTGAACATGTCCAAGACCGAGCTCATCGTCTTCCCACCAAAACCCACTTCTCCTCTTCCTCCACTTTCTATCTCAGTTGATAACACCCTCATCCTCCCCGTCTCATCTGCCCGCAACCTCGGAGTCATCTTTGACTCCTCCCTCTCCTTCTCTGCGCATATCCAGCAGATAGCCAAGACGTGTCGCTTCTTCCTCTTTCACATCAGCAAAATTCACCCTTTCCTTCTGAACACACCACCCGAACTCTCGTCCACGCTCTCATTACCTCTCACCTTGACTACTGCAACTTACTCCTCACCGGCCTCCCACTTAGCCACCTATCCCCTCTTCAATCTGTTCAGAACTCTGCTGCACGTCTTATATTCCGCCAGAACCAATATACTCATATCACCCCTCTCCTCAGGTCACTTCACTGGCTTCCAATCAGATACCGCATTCAGTTCAAGCTTCTCCTTCTTACCTACAAATGCACTCAGTCTGCTGCCCCTCACTACCTCTCTACCCTCATCTTCCCTTACGTTCCCGCCCGAAACCTCCATTCACAGGACAAATTCCTCCTCTCATTACCCTTCTCCACCACCGCCAACTCCAGGCTCCGCTCATTCTGCCTCTCCTCACCCTATGCTTGGAACAACCTTCCCGAGTCCTTATGCCAATCCCCCTCCCTGCCCATCTTCAAGTCTTTGCTTAAAGCCCACCTCTTCAATGCTGTGTTCGGCACCTAACTCTTCCTCTCAGGAATTCCAGACTGCCCCAATTTGTCTGCCTCTATCGGTCTGACTGTTCACGTGTCCTTTAGATTGTAAGCTCTTTGAGCAGGGATTGTCCTTCTATGTTAAATTGTACAGCGCTGCATAACCCTAGTAGCGCTTTAGAAATGTTAAGTAGTAGTAGTAGTAGTGCCCATGTCATGCCCATGCTCCATCCACAGGTATTGTCCACTTTCAGTTATGTGCTAAGCAAGTTGTGTGCAATTGTATAGAATAGCGCCAAGCACTTACACGGATACATTGAAAAAAATCCTTGATTATGTCCAGGGAGAAGTAATTTCCGTTGGGTTCAGCACCCCCAATAATTTTGAAAAGTTGACTCCTATGCACGGATATGAGGCAATCCACATGTAATCTGTGTAAGTACGCCTTACAGAACTGCCTTTCACACGCATAGCTGGGAAACTCCTGAGATTGCACAATCCTGTCCAAAACACTGCCCAAGAGAGAGATTTCTTGGCCTGTCATGCCCACATTTGTTTTCTAATCTTTGTGCATGAACTTTCAGATCAAAGAAATGCTTAACATCAATATCCATCTTTAAAAGTAGGCTATACACTTACCTCCACTATGAAGCTCAACACAGAAGCCTCCATTATGGCAAGGGTCACCAATACAGGCACCACCATGGGAACAGCACTGCTTTATGCCCACTTCCTCTAGAACTTTGCCAGCCTTCATCTCTCGTAGCAGTAAGACATCTTCTCCATTGATGCTGATGGCATCCAAACATACTCTGAATGCCTGTGAAATCTTTTGACCTTGATGATGATGAATGAGACCTCCAATGATCATCTCTTCCTTTAGATAAGAATGTTCACAGGGCACCGATAGCTGCAGGGGTACTGTTTCACCTAAGCCATCAATGATAAGACGAAATGAGGAACGTTTCAGTTCCAGCAGAACTTCGTGCCATGATCCATCATTCACAAAACGTTGGGAAGAGTAGTTCCAATTGGAATTGTCATGACATCTGGACTTGAAGTGGAGCACACCATTAACCAGCTGCAGAAAAACAGTCATGAATAGTAATTAACCACTGATCACTTACACTCTCTTTTGAGAAACTCGGGGCAAATCTGGCATAAATTTACAGGATCTTTAAATAAAAAATCATTCCCTAGTGCAACAGTTCTTAACTTTATCCTTCAGATACACCCAACCAGTTGAGTCTTCAGGATATCTGCAATGAATATGCGTGAGACAGATTTGCTTGCAACAGAAGCAATGAATGCAAAACTATCTCATGCATATTCCCTGCAGATATTCTAGAAACCCAACTGGCTGGGTAGGTCCAAAAAGTAGGCTGAGAATTTCTACAGTAGAGTTACTTGTATGGTAAGAACAAGATGTCAGTGTTGACCCCAATCTTTTATTTCCCCTGGCATTTCATTTTAAAAGATGGTCAGTCACATTTATCTTTATTTATGCTGGATTACAGTTTGGGATTAATTCATTTCAAGTTTAAAACAATAAGGTTAACATGAGCTTTTTTTTTTTTTTTAAGTTCCATCAAGGTAGCTGTTATAAAAATGCTTCCAGTTCAGTGAAACACTTTAAGAATTAAAAGGCCCCTTTACTAATGCTTAGCATGTGAAAAACAGGCTACCACAAAAATGCATTAATCATCTCTCTGACCTCATATGTAACTTTCTTTAAATTAGTCACCTTACTTTCTAACTCTTCTTACTCTCTTACCTATCTATATGTTCCATCTTTGCTTATACCCTACGCTGTCTATTAAAATGTTCTATTATGTATTGTGTTGACATTGTAAGTAGTATACTATGCCATACTTTGTATTGTTATTTGAATATTTTTACTGCTGTAATTGTCTATTGCTCATGTAGATATATTCTTACTGTACACCGCCTTGAGTGAATTCCTTCAAAAAGGCGGTAAATAAATCCTAATAAATAAAAAAGTAATAATAAAATTTTTTTTGCCTGTTTGCATTCGCTAACCTGCGAGTTATTTATTTTTTCTAAATATTTTTCTAGGGGGCATGTCATGGGCAGAGAATGATGTGGAAATGTTAACCAGCTAGTACATTAGGCTTACCACATGCTAACTGGTTAACACTAGGTTAATATGGGAGCATTTCATTAGTGCTCCCATATTAACTTTCTGCAGGTATCACACGCTAATGACAACCTTAGCGCACAACCTCCCAAAAAGTTGAAAATATTTAAAAAAAAGGCTGTGTAGAATCTAGGCTTAGTGTGCCGAAAAGTCTCACATTAGGATTTGCTATGCCCAGACTTTAATGCCCTTTAGTAAAAGGACTTCTAAGTCCTAAGGGCATCCTGGATTAATATCAGAAATTCACATGCTCAGCTGCTATATGCTGAGCTACTGTTTCTAATATTGTTTCTGATACTGTCTCTGGATTACTGTAATACATTCAACACTGGTCTGACTACAAAGGGTTTGCACCAGCTCCAATTGATTCACACTGCTGCAGCTAGACTAATAGAAGGTTGTAAGTGACGAGACCACATCACAGCATTTTTGCAAAAACTTCACTGGCTACCAGTACAACACAGGGCTAAATTTAAAACTCTTCAAGGCCCTTAAAGGAAATTACCCAGAGTACTTGAAGAACAGGATCTCCCTCTACACACCTCCAAGATCACTAAGGTCCTCCGAAGGAGTATCCCTAACCACACCCTCTCCAAAGGACATCGTGATGTGATACCTTCTCCAGAGTAGCTTCCACATTCTGGAATGCACTCCCTGAAAGGGTTCGCTTAACATGAGACTATCTCTATTTCAGGAAGCAGGTGAAGCTTGGTCTTCACCCAGGCCTTTAATGCACGAAGTAATTAACCACTAGTCACACACACATACAAGGAGTGACACCAGCTGCACATACCAGTGGCGTAGCTACGTGGGGCCACGGGGGCCTGGGCCCCCATAGATTTGGCCCTGGACCCCCCTGGCGATGACCCTCTCGACCCCCCCTCCTGCTACCATCACCATGGGCTACTTTTGCTGGCGGGGGACCCCAATCCCTGCCAGCCAAGGTCCTCTTCTTCCCGCGCAAGGCTTCATTCTGTTTCTGACGTCCTGCACGTTGTACGTGCAGGACATCAGACTCACAGAAACAGAACGAAGCCTTGCAGATCAGGCAGCATTGCAGGACATCAGAAACAAAATGAAGCCTTGCGTGGGAAGAAGAGGACCTTGGCTGGCGGGGATTGGGGTCCCCCGCCAGCAAAGGTAGGCGACGGCGGCAGCAGGGGAGGGTTGGCGGCGGGAGGGGGGGTCGAAAGGGTCGTCGGTGGGAGGGGGGGTCAAGAGGGTCATCAGCAGGGGGGGGTCAAAGTTGTTTGTGGTGGTGGCAGGGGGGGGGGTGCTAAAATGTGTCCCCTCGGGCTCTGGACCCCCCTCCCGCCGAAGTCTAGCTACACCCCTGGCACATACTGTAGCAGGACATGTTTGTCCACTTCTACCCTAGTTAAGATAATATTAAAGCACCTTCCTGACCTCATGTACACCTTTCTTTAAATTAATCCCTTTATTTTCTAACTCCTGTTACTCAAGTTTATCTATCTATATTTCCATCTTTGCTTACACCCTATGCTATTAAAATATTTTATTGCATATTGTGTTGACTTTGTAATGTAGCATATTATGCCATACCTTGTATTGCTATTTGAATATTTTCATTGCTGTAATTGTCTATTGCTTATATATCACTTATTCTTGCTGTACATCGCCTTGAGTGAATGCCTTCAAAAAGGCAATAAATAAATCCTAATAAATATATAAATGTACATATACACATATAAAAAAACCTACTGATATACTGTGCTGTATTTCCTTCTACCCTTCCTCCTCAGATTCTTGTACAATAGACACCTAACTGCTTTATTAGCCTAATTGTCCTGTGCTAAAATTACCTTCTTAATCCCTATAAAGTAGATTGCGTTAGTGTTAATTTATAACTATCACAAACTGACTGTAGAGCATGTGGCCGGAGGTGGAGTAGATGTTTGTCAATTCTCCACCCATTTGCCAGGAGTTGAACAGCAGAGAAGTTTCCTATACACTGGTAATCACTAGAAATAGAACAAAATAAAACATGGAAAAGAAAATGATACCTTTTTTATTGGACATAACTTAATACATTTTTTGATCAGCATTCGAAGGTAGCCCTTCGTCAGATCAGAAATAAGCAAATGTTGATAGATGACAGTATATATAAGTGACAGTCTAACAGGATGGGGGTGGGTAGGTGAGAGACAGGGAGATCTGGGTGGATGAGGGACAGGGAGATATGCATTGAGATAAGAGGGTGACAAAGCAGTACAATGTTATGGTTTATAATGGGTTAAGTCCTGTCTGGTGGGTGTCAAAATATTTAATCATTCTGACTTCAAAGGTCTCACAAATCTGTAACATACAGCTGAAGACCGGGTTAAAGGTCAAAAGAAGACCAGAGGTTAGCTGAATCCAAACAGAGAGGGTGATTCACACAGGTCAGTGTGTACAGCACTTATTTACTTTGCCTCTAGGGAAATACAATTATATTTTCATTTACAATTAGAGAAAAAGAAAACATTGTTTCAACTTTGAAAAGGAATAATGAATGCTGGCAAAAATCCACTTGTTCCTCCCATAAAGGAAAGCATAATTATTCACACAGCTTGCACAAGAACATCTGGCTTGAGCTGTTACTATACTGGAGTATAGAGTATGTTCTAAGCCGTGTTTACATAGTAACATAATAAATGACGACAGATAAAGACCTGAATGGTCCATCCAGTCTGCCCAACAAGAAAAACTCATTTTACATGGTATGCGATACTTTATACCCCAGTTGATTTGTCCCTGCCTTTCTCAGGGCACAGACTGTAAAAGTCTGCCCAACACAGTTCCTCTACTAAAAGTTTTGAAGCTAACATCGAAGCCCCTTAAACTTTACATTCCAGCCCATCCATATCTATTCAGCCACGATCAGGGTGCAGACCATAGAAGTCCACCCAGCACTGGCTTTACTCTCCAATTACAGGCATCAACACCCAATCTCTGCTAAGATTCCGTAGATCCATTCCTTCTAAACAGGATTCCTTTGTGTTTATCCCACTCATGTTTGAATTCCATTACTGTTTTCAGCTCCACCACCTCCTGCAGGAGGGCATTCCATGTATACACCACCCTCTCTGTGAAAAAATACTTCCTGACATTACTCCTGAGTCTGCCCCCCTTCAACCTCAATTCATGTCCTCCCGTCTCTGGAAAAGGTTAGTTTGCGGATTAATACCTTTCAAATATTTGAACGTCTCTATCATGTTTCTCCTTTCCTCCAAGGTATACATGTTCAGGTTGGCAAGCCTCTCCTTTATTCTCTAATAAAAGGAATATTATGAGTATCCAGGAGAGAAAGTTACATGTGTGTGTGTGAGGGGATGGGGTGGAATGGGATTGGGGGCAGGAAGAATGAGAGATGTGTAAAAGCACTACCAGTTACTGTGGCCAGATGACTTCCCAAACATAGGTCAACATTCAAACCACAATGCCAGCAGGCGTTGGTACTGAAAATTCAATTGATTGAAATTATCCAAATAAAGCCCCAGTCAGCAGACTTCCTTGGTATTGTATCTGGGGTGTCAAGCTTGTTTCTCTTTGTTCGGGAAAATACAGTTTATGTCCTGCCTATGCAGTAGTTAAAAACAAGAAATCTACACACATGAAATAGTATGTACTGGGCTTCAGGTTGAGTCTGTAAAACCTGACAAATGTGCTCTGTGAAAGCCAGGGAACAGGGAAACGACTGCCCATATCAAAGCATGGGAGGTTTAGGCTGCTGCAAATTCTGCCAGGTAAGATCAGGGCCACTGAGAGGGGAGGCATGAGTCCCCAGGCCCAGTCTTCATGGGGGGGGGGGGGGCGGTGCCGAGGTCAGTCTCTCACGATAACTTAGGTCCTGGCACCCAGGAACAGGAAAGTGACAGACCGAAGGAGGAGCAGACACAGCAAGGTAAGGGGGTAGAGGCTGCCCGAGTAGGGGGAGGATCAGGGGGGTCAGCAGTGGCCTGAGTGGGGGGCGGCGGTGGCAGCAGCTGCGGGGGTGGCTGTTCAAACCATATAACTTCTTCAACAAGATGCAGTGGCACTCAAAGTCCCAATACATAGCCAGGTCCACAATACTGAAGAGTCAACCTAATTCAATGTTCACTTGGAAAATATCAGAAAAAGCAGCACATACTGACCTAATGAAGTGCATGCATTACTTATGCTGAAGAAGTTACATGGTTTGAAGAGTGTGGATCTAGGTTGAACAAATGAAAAAAAAATGAAAATGTGATTATGTGAAAATTCAAAAACTGTTTAAGATAAAATTTTAAAGTGGGAGTTTTTGACCCATGATTATAAGGGGGCTGAAAGATGCAAAGATCAACAAGACTGTTGGCTTCCTCAGCTTTTGTGTTGGCCATTAAGGGAGAAAAAAAAACCTCATATGGCCAACACAAAGGAATTCAATATTTTTTGAAAGACATCAAGTTGTTGTTTCCACTGATTTTTGTCCATCATATTTTTTGTATAATCAGTGTCTTATGCTCTTATTTTATGAAGACAAAAGGGTACCTACACTATATGTCTTTATTAAATAGGCACTTTTCTGCCCTACTAACCTAGTTGCTGTGTACTGAAATTAATGTGCATAGTGTCAACAGTGAAATCTAGGCTAATTAGGTAATGAGATGTGAAAGTATGCCTGCACAGCTAATTACATACTAATGTGCATTAAAATTCACAAAACATAACACAGATGCAATAACTCAAGAAAACTTAGGTACACCTCAGAGAAGCATAATTAAGATTTTGCATTACTAATCCAATGAAGTGCATATTTTACCATCTATTTTTGTTTGCTCATGCCTCATTTGCTTCTCATTAACATGAGCCGTACTTTAAACACCATGGGTGTCAATATTTGGCCATCAGTGGTGAGTCTTTTGCTCACCGCCGACAGCATTATTTCCAGAATTTCAAAGTCAGGACCTGTGCAGGCTTCGGCTTTGACAATCCAGTTATTTTTAAGCTGGCTGACATATAGCTGCAATGGGTTACTGCACAAAAATAGAACAGACTTTTATGCAGACCCAGTTCTGCAATAAACCTGGCCGCTTACTTAAAGATTCTACATATCGCGTCTAGTGTTACTTCATGAAATCCAAGTGCATTCTATAACAATGCGTGTAATTAACAAACTAATCAGTGTTGATAACAGCACTTAACAAGTGATAATCAGCACTAATTGGCAATGCTAAGTGTATTCTGTAACAGAAAGCGCTTAAATCCTAATGCGAACAGCCAAAAGAGGCGTGGATATGGGCTAGGAAATGGATTTCCTGGGCGTTCCAAACTTTACACGCACTGTTATAGAATATGTCCCTCTGCGCCTAAACCTACGTTACGGTATTTACAGCAAGTAAAACATGGCCTAAATGGATGCAATCAAATTTGGTTGCATAGAGAGATGTTCGGCATAATCTATTTACTGCGTGGAAATTTAAGTCCATTCTATAAAATTTTGGCATACTTTAGAGAATACACCTAGGCGTATTTTTTTACCGTGCAGATTTTTTAGGTGCCATATACAGAACTAGCCCTTAACAGCTGAATATCAGCACTTAAGTGGCTGAATGCTAACTCCGCCCCCGGAACATCCCCAACATAGCCACCTTTGAGTTTGGTGCTAACTGCGATATTCAGCGGCACTTAGCTGGTTACGTGTCACTGAATATTTATTTATTTATTTATTTGTGACATTTATATCTTACATTATCCCAAACAAGTTTGAGTTCAGTGTGGCTTACAATAAACAGTATAGGATACATAAAAAGAATAATGCATAAGAAAGCAATTTGTTGTAAAAATCCAATTGTACAATACAGTATCCTAAACCTACTGGGATACCTATGAATGTTTAGCATTTAGAAAATCTATTATGAATGAGAAATTGTACATGAATATATTATTCAATATTCCATTTATTATTCAACTATTGGAACCAAGCCCATTTCGTTCAAAATGAAACGGGCCCTAGGAAGGCTCTCGTCTAAGCGATTTTTCTTCTCTCCCCTGCCCTCCCCTCCATGTCCAGCGATTCTTCCCTCCCCTCCCATCCCCTCCGTGTCCCGCGATTCTGCCCTCCCCTCCATGTGCAGCGATTCTCCTCTTTCCTGCTCTCCCCTCAGTGTCCCGCGATTCTGCCCTCCCCTCCACGTGCAGCGATTCTCCTCTCCCCTCCCCTCCCCTCCGTGTCCCGCGATTCTGCCCTCCCCTCCAGGTGCAGCGATTCTCCTCTTTCCTGCTCTCCCCTCAGTGTCCTGCGATTCTGCTCTCCCCTCCATGTGCAGCGATTCTCCTCTTCCCTGCCCTCCCATCTGTGTCCCGCGATTCTCTCCTCTTTTCTCATCCCATCCATGTCGATCGATTCTCCTCTGCCCTGCCCTCCCCTCCCCTCCCCTCCATGTCCAGCGATTGTCCTATGCTCTGCCCTCCCATCCGTGTCCCACAATACTGCCCTCCCCAGTGATTGTCCTGTGCCCTGCCCTCCCATCTATGTCCCGCGATTCTCTCCTCCCATCCCATCCATGCCCATCGATTCTCCTCTGCCCTGCCCTCCCCTCGATGTCCCACGATTCTGTCCTCCCCTCCAGTGCAGTGTTCCATTGCCTACTTGCCTTCAGTTGCTTTCGTTCGGAACATCCTGACGTCAGCTCGCCTCCAGTGTTCCTTTCCCTCTCACTGTTCCGCCCTCTGACGTCATTACGTCTTTACACGAGGGCGGGACAGTGAGAGGGAAGAGAACACTGGAGGCTTGCTGACGTCAGGATGTTACGAACCCAGCCAGCCGGAGAACGTTGGAGGTACAATTATATACATAGATGTTAGCAGCTAGCCCCAACCAAGCAATTGAACTGGTCAGCAGCTGGTTAAATTGATTTGAATATCAGGTCTCATGTTAATGTGCTTTACTGGATGATGTTAATACAGTTTAATACATCAACCCCAAAGATTTCTACATGGAAGAATTTATTTGCAGGGTTACAAAAATATTACATTAAGGGAGGAAATTATCAAGGTAACACAGTATCCAGTCTGCCGAACAAGGTGACCAGATCCGCATCCACCACTCTATGTAGGTCCCAGTTACCCATGCTTAAATGCTGGTTGTCAAGTCTCCACCGTGCCAATCATATAGACAGCCTAACATGGTAACGATGATATGTGGTAATAACCAAGACTCCAAATACTGCTGACAGTATTCAACTTACTAGTCAAGATGTCATCCCCTCCCCGCTAAGCTACACACCACCCTCACTCGCACTATGTGACAATAAAGTGATCTACAACACTGGCGTTGCCAAAATTTCACCTGTCTTTTGCCATTTGTGGGACACATACCATAGAAGTCTGTCTGGCATCGGCCTCATTCCCCCAATGCTGGAGTTGCCACATCTTCTTTCAGACAGGTGTGGTAAAAGGCGGGTTTTACTGTACTTTGATGTACAATGGAGTCACCAACCTGCTGACTCCCGTGGTTAAAGAATAGTGAGTCACTTTACGAGCAGCGTTATTCCATCTGCTCAGGAGTAACAGGCTGTCAAGCCACAGGTAATCTCTAGTGGTAGTACCTAGGAGTCTGCTACTATTCAGAAACAGACCCCTAGTAGTAGTACTGTGAAACTGCTGTTAGGAGTCACCAGCACCATTTTGGAGGAAGAAGCTGCTGGTGAGGGCAGGTGTGACTGGGGATTGCTTCTGCCCTGGGAACCACTGGACTATCGGGGATTTTTATTTATTTATTTAATAAAATTTATAGACTGCTTAATCCTAAGTGGTCTATAGTTTAAAACATTCATAATGCATGATACAAATCCACGCACACTCCATACTGCACTAATAGATCCACTCACATAACACTCAACTGAGTATACAAGAAAACTTTACGTAGACAAAACTACTCAGCAGGAAAAACCTGAGGGAAAAAAATGTTTTCAACGCTCTTTTAAATTGCTGCAAAGATGAACTCAACCTTAAGTAACTCAGTAAATCATTCCACAACACTTATCTTTTTATGATAAAACCAGTAGCCCTTGCCTCTGCACAATGCCACAACAATCTTTCGTAACCCATCTGACCTCAGTGCTCTTGCTGGTTTATAGAATTGAACAGCCTGCTCAAAATATAATAGTGCATGCAGCAAAATCGCTTTATATACCAATGTCAAAATTGTATAAGCAATCCTATATTCTACTGGGAGCCAATGCAGTTGCTTCAACCTAGGCGTAATATGCTTAAACTTAACACAATATCAGCCTCACTGCAGAGTTCTGGATAACCTGCAGAGCCTTTGAAATGACAAAATACACAGCATTGCAATAATTTAATTGTACCAGTAGGCCTAGGGACATCGGGGGGGGGGGGGGGGGGGGGGGGGGGGAATGTCTTTTGGAGAGTGTGACTTCTGTTGGGGAGGATTTTGATGGGGGGGGGTGAGACTTATGATGGGGCAGTCTTAATGGGGAGGTGTTCATTGAAGGGGTTGGAAGACTTGTCTGGAAGTAGGAATTGTGATTGAGGGGTACTCATTGGGATTGGGGTGTTTACTGAGTGCCTGAAAACACCAATGGCTCTTTTCAGATGTGGCCTGGGAGTGGCTTGGCAGGTAATCATTCACATGGACAGAGCATAGGCAGGGCACAGCCACAGACATGTGGAATTTACAAAATACAATGAGTTACGCATATATCACTGAAATGTAGGTGAGCGAAATGACAAGGACAAATCAAGATCAAGTATATGTATGTAGTATTACATCATTTACATCAGCTCTATGCACGTATATACCCAGTTATGCTAGTACTCTACAAAAGGAAAGCAGGCGCCAATTAAACACCCTCTAAGTGCTTAATATAGGTGCCCTTTTATAGAATTTCCTTCCATGTTTATTGTATGATATTATAACTGTGAGCACCTAAACACTAGGCGTACTGATACCGCAATATGGAACATGGGTATCCATGTGTTGATAAATAATAGGTTCCGACTTCACATCCTCCGGGTAATTAAATGGAGGCACGGACACCCAGTTGTAGAACTGCCCCAATCTGTGACCGGAGCAGGTACAGTGGAACCCTGATACAATGCTATGATTGGGATCCATAAAATATTATTGCATTAAATGCGGAGTTGCATTATAGCAGGTTCGACAGAACATGAACACAACTGAACCAAAAATTGATTTGTTACATAAGGAGCTGTATGTAGAAAAGGGGAGCCAAGACCTGATTGCATTATATGCAGATTCATGCTATTTCGGGGCACATTATATTGGGGTTGCATTGTATAAATGTTCATGCGTACAGTGCATGCATACATGCATATTTTATGAACAACGCACAAAAATCATGATGCACACCCAAACTCTGCCCTGGAGCACACCCACACATGAGTCACATAAAAGCCTTCTTGCTACCATGTGGTCTTTTACTCATGTAACCCATGAAGAATCTTTATAAAAGCCCCTTTACATACATAAAAAGGCCTTTATGCATGAAAAAGTATTTAATAAATCCCCCCTGCCAGGTCAGCATTTCTTAACCCTCTTCTGCAGGTACACTTAACCAGTCAGCTTTTCAGGATTACCACAACAAATATGCATTGGTTAGATTTGCATACAAGGGGTGTCCAATGTATGCAAATGTGTCTCAAGCATATTCACTGCAGCAATCCTGAAATCCTGACTGGCTATCACGTGCCTGAAGGCGAAGGTTCAGAAGGACTGGCCTAGATGGCTTTTGGATACTGGTCGATCTGCCTTCATTTTGTTAGATCACAGAATAGTTTTATGAGGCTGGGGAGGAGAAAGCAATTGCTGAAAGATAAATGTCCAGTTCAGGCTGATTCTTTTTAAAGGCTATGGGGGAAATTTCACACCTTGTGAATAACAAATAATTTTTTTTAAGTATTGTGTGATCTGAAATGGATGTTATTTTTTTTGGAAGCGTTAAGTGTTCCTTTAAACAAAACCATTGGTAGTTTTCTCAAGAAGGAGAACTTAAGTGGCCTTACTGAGCACACACAGCTGCTATCTGTAAACAGCTGGATAATGTTTTGAATTGAAGCGCAGAAAGACAAGTTGGGACACCATTGTACTCTCAAGGAAAGCCTAAGCAATTGCTATCACTTTAAAGGCTGACTATCATCTTACTGTCATACCCTCTCTGAACTCCAAACATTAGAGCTCAGAAAATATTACAGAAGCTTGACTAAAAGAGAAAAAGTTCAATATTTCTACATACAAGGGCTAAAACACATGTTGTGTAATGCTGTTTTTTGAGTATTAATATTATTTATTTGTTACATTTGTATCCCACATTTTCCCACCCATTTGTAGGCTCAATGTGGCTTACATAATTCCGGAAGAGTGAAATATAGTAAAATAGATCAGGTATGGACCATCCCAAGCAGATTGCAAAGGGTGGAATCCTGTAGCAGGGGATTAGGTGTTATTCGTTTCCTATTTTTGATGCTTTAATTTTTTGATGACTATGTTGGTTCTGTGGGGTATGCCTTTCTGAAAAGGTGAGTCTTTAGGTTTTTTTGGAAGTTTAAAAGATTGTTCGTAGATTTCAAGTCTTTTGGTAGTGAGTTCCAGAGCTGTGTGCATATGTAGGAGAAACAGGATGCATATGTTGATTTGTATTTCAGTCTTTAGCATTTGGGGAAGTGAAGGTTTAGGTATGTCCTTGGCTTAGGTATTTCATTTTATTGTGTATTGTTTTTACATATTTTAGATTGTATGTAATTTTATCCTATTTATATATACACCAGAGCAATAAATATTTTTATTTTATCCTGAGGTTTGTCTAGCCTTCTTAAGTTCTCACTCCCTCTGTATACTAAAACACAGGTCATCATGTATTAACCAGCAAAAATGTTCACAGGTTAGCATCTATTTTTGCAGACTTAGGGCCCTATTTACTAAGGTGTGCTAGTGTTTTCAGCACACACTAAAAATTAATATGCGCTAATGCTAGAGACACCCGTATATTCCTATGGGTGTCTTTAGCGTCAGGGCAAGTTAATTTTTAGCACACGCTAAAAACACTAGCGTGTCTATAGTGCGGCTTAGTAAACAGGGCCCTTAGGATGCAAATGAGCTCCTGGATCTTTGGCATCCCATAGCTTCATTTTAAGAATTTTGCACATTTCTGGCTGTGAAAACGTGAATTATTTTTAAAGGGCCAATTTTGCACAGTGGTGGTGGGATTTGAAGGGCCCAAACAGCCCAAATTGGAGGCTTCTCCTAATATCTCTCTGGCACCTCTGATCCTTGCTGATTACATAGTAACATAGTAAATGACGGCAGATGAAGACCTGAACGGTCCATCCAGTCTGCCCAACAAGATAAACTCATTTTACATGGTATGTGATACTTTATCTGTATACCCAAGTTTGATGTGTCCTTGCCACTCTCAGGGCACAGACCATAGAAGTCTGCCCAGCACTCTTCTTGTACTAAAAGTTCTGAAGCTAATGTCGAAGCCCCTTAAAATTTACACTCCAGCCCATCCATATCTATTCAGTTATGATCAGGGTGTAAACCGCAGAAGTCTGCCCAGCTATGGTTTTGCTTCTCAATTACAGGTGTTGCCACCCAATCTCTGCTAAGATTCCGTGGATCCATTCCTTCTAAACAAGATTCGTTTGTGTTTATTCCATGCATGTTTCAATTCCATTACCGTTTTCATCTCCACCACCTCCCGCAGGAGGGCATTCCATGTATCCACCACCATCTCCATGAAAAAATACTTCCTGACATTACTCCTGAGTCTGCCCTCCCTTCAACCTCAATTCATGTCCTCTAGTTCTACCGCCTTCCTGTCTCTGGAAAAGGGTTGTTTGTGGATTAATACCTTTCAAATATTTGAACATCTGTATCCCAATTCTCTTTCTCAATCCTGATGGGGCATAAATGATTAAAAGGGCTCCCCCAGGATCTTGCCAAATAGCCCTCAAAGCATTTGTTGGCCAATACTCCCCTAGCTCTCCAGCCCCGAACCAATGCTAAAATGCTTAAAAAGCTTCTGCGCCAAAACTCTACTCCTATATCCAAAACTCTGAGGGCTGGACCTACCTCATATCAACTCCCCAGGATCCTGATTCACCCAAGGCTGGAGAGCGATGGGAGCAGGAGCAATCACCACTTGCGCCTGCCCAGGGACTTCCTTTTAAAAAATGGTGACTTTAGACCCCTAGTGGTAGTCTCTTAGAACTGCTGCTAGGCTGCTAAATGGAGGAGTAGCCCAAAGGTTGGAGCAGCAAGCTGAGAACCAGGGAAGCCCAATTCAAATCCCATTGCAGCTATTTATGGTCTTAGGCAATTCACTTAACCCTCCATTTCCACCATCACAGAAGGAAGACAATGTTTCCTTTCTGGGATGTGAAGAAAAAACATAGCGTCTTACGATGGACCCACAAAACATTTCTATGAACTAATTTTCATGGACCTTTTTGGTCATTAATGAGCTATTTTGCATGAATTTGCATCATAGCAACCTATAATGGTAAGTTCAAATAATTTTTTACATGAAGGAGACTTCTCACGAAAGTTTATTTCTGTGAAGGGTATTTTTGCGAAGTGACTTTATAAATATGCACTTCACGTGAGCAATAGAGCAAAATGCTGTTTCCAGGCATTCTGTGCTATTTTTATGCAAAGTGCATTTTTGTGAAATCACTTTGTACCATAATATTAGAGAATGACACAAGGGCAAAGTTTGTCCCCATTCCTGCCCCATCCCTGTGGGTTCTGTTCCCGCCCCACCCCCACGGGGAGACAGAGCTACCAAATCTCATATTTTTGTGCGTCATCTCCCACACTCCTGCTGGGAGCTGGGATCTCCTGCTGAGTGACCTCCCCGTCCAACGGCAGCTGGAAACGCCTTCATTAAATGTAATCTCCTGCTGCCACAGGATCAGCAATAGCAGGAGATGACTTTTTATGAAGGCATTTCCTGCTGTTGCTGGTCGGGGAGGCCACTTCTTTTGTCCCTCGCGCGAATCGGCATGTGGAAGGGGTGGAGCTGTGTGTGGAATGGGGTGGGCCATTAATCTTCTGCTGATCAGGTTGACCTCCTTGACAGCTCAGGAGAGGGGATCTGAAAGTCAGTTTGTAGCTTTTTTTCCTTCAACTTTAGGCAGTCTTGTGAGGCCCTGTAACATGGGGGCTGTATATTCCTCCCTATACTAGGCTTGTAAGATGGGCCTGCTAACCCTCAGATTTGCTAGATTTACTGTCATCAGCATAAATTTAGTTTCTTCCAGCTGCATATAAGCAGAGTGCTTGGTCAATAAATGGAAAGTACATATTGCATGTTAAGGTGAAACTCAGGAGGAACTGAGGCTATCATGTGGCCCATATATGGCCGATACACATGGATATAACCTTGATGATGAAGAGAGACTGAGGACCCTGCAAAGTCCAAGATGTTCCACCGGAAATATGTGTTCTGAGAGAAGGACACCAAGTGTTTCATACTACTTGTTTGCTACATGATTTTTGCACACTGAGATCATGCTTTACTGATAAGGGAATAGCCAATGGCCACTAAGTGTATATGTGAACACAAGCAGGAGATGGTGATAGAAAAGAGGAAATTGCCATTTTTGTATACATATATAAAATAATAGAATATTACCATATTGTGTAGTGGAAGGAAACAGGAAAATCCATATATGAACTGCAAGTTAGGTTAGCAGAAATCACATGATTTAGGAGAAATGAAACTTGTAACAGTATATAAATGAAAACTGAGAAAGATTTGCTGAACAGAGTTTGTTATTCAGTCTTTGCGTCTGGATTTTCTGTGTGACAACCTGCTCCAGAGAGAACAATTATTTTGTATTGGCTTAGTGAAATACCAATAAAGATTTTTACTGGTTGCGCCAAACTTAAGTCTGATTGTCTCTCTTATTCCAGCCGATAGGGCTGAAGTGTTTTCCCCTTCCCAGGGGCAAGGGACGGGACTTTACAGGGCCATGGGCAATTGCCCTGGTTTCCCACCCCTAACACTGTACCTGGCCACAGGTTATACACCTAGATTGTCAAAGTATTATACAAAAAGCAACATATATTGGGTGACTCCATATTTATATAACTCTGGAAATGTCTGTCCTCTTTTATTAACAAAAACAATATGGAACTAAAATCTATAAAACAAAACTCATTTGCCAGTTTGTTAAAGAGAGAAACATAGGTTAATGAACCATTAATACAATCATAATTTAAAGAAATGAAACCTCAACTGCCCAGAGAGATTAGCTAATGCTATCCATCTCCAACTGGCTACCTATCACTGGTTTCCAACAAATTATGCTCCTGTTTTATTGACACTTTAAGACCAATAACACAGCAGTAGCCAATAATCTCTGTCAAGCAGCATGCCATTCTTGGGGGAGGTATTTCTAAAGTGCAGCCATTGAAGCAGACAAAGTACTGGCCTCATTAGGCCTCATTGTCCTAGAAAACAGCAAAACATCTGGGTGATCCCAACATTCAAAAAGTATTTTTCAGCTGACAACTTAAAAGTAAAAACTTCTGGGCCATTCTCATGATCCAAACACTCGGGTTGAGTCTCCAATCTTTCATGCTGATGTCCAGGCTGGGCTGGGAAAGGGAGGTAAAAAAAAAGAAACAAACAAACTCAAACCTACCTCTAGCAGACCAGGTGTGGTCCCATTAATAGAGACAAGAACAGCATGTGACTGGCGAGTTTTCAGGAGGAACCTTACCACCCAGTCTTTCACTCTTTCCTTGTGGTACCGCATAAAACTGTGTCCATCAAACTTTACAGCTGTTCCTGAGGAACCAAAAGAGAAGATAATTGTTTTTCAAGTGATAACTGAAGAAAACATGGACAGTTTTAAAGAATAATAAGAACATTAGAAATTGTGCAGTTGGTTATTCCCAGGAGTCCCCGAGGAGAAATTTGCATAATCCTTGGGCAGTGAAACTTCTCTTTGCCTGGAAGGGCCAAGCAAACCAAGTTCTTTCTCCACTCTTCCATCTCTCTGGTTAAAGCTGCTGGGGGGGTGCAAAAAATTGGTAGGACCATGGCCCCTGTGGCGCATCCTGTTCCATTGCCTATGGCATAATCCACATTTCCACTGTGACATATATATGTTAATCCAGGAAATTTAGCACATCTGTATTACACATCGTTCTTCTGGGACAATTGATTAGAAACTTGATAATACTGGAGTTTAACATAGTAATATAGTAGATGATGGCAAATAAAGACCCGTACAGTCCATCCAGTCTGCCCGAAGAGATAAACTCATTACATAAGGTATGAGGTGATACAACATATGTATACCTGACCTTGATTTGTTCATGCTATTTTCAGGGCACAGACCATAAAAGTCTGCCTGGCACTGTCCTTGTTCAAAAACCTTTGAAGTTGTTATCGAAGACCTTGATAAGCTCCATTCCAGCACAAATAGTGTCACTATCACAAATTGACTGTTGTAATGTAATATATGTAGGTAGCAAGGAAACTGTGATCAAAATGTTACAGACAGATCAAAACACAACAGCCTGCTTGATTTTCAGGGTACCAAAGTACGACAGAGTATCCAAGTTATTCCTCCAATTACAATGGCTCCCAATTAAAGCACGATTAATGTTCAAATGGCACCAGGTTATATGGTGGATTTAGTTGATCTATCTAGAAGGAATTCAGACCCAATAAGAAGAGACAATCTACTTCTCCAGCTCCCCAGTTGCAAAAACAGAACCTATAAGTCAGCTCATACAGCAACTCTGTGTTATTTGGGATCCAAATGGTGGAATCAAACTTCCAAGGAAATAAGAGGTATAAATAATCATTTACTATTCTGCAAAAACCTGAAAAATTATCTTTAAGAAATTCTTTATTGATGTTGAATTGTAAAATTGGATAATTGTATATTTATGACTGATCCTTGTTAACTGCAACTTTATTCAGGAGGTCTTTTACAAAGGTGCACTAGTGGTTTTAGCATGCGCTGATGATTAACATGTGCTGAACGCTAGGGATGCCCATAGAAATATATGACAACTGGTCTCCATCATGTATCGTTGAACATAGCCTAAAAGCTAAGTATCAATGCTAAACTTGCTGTAAATGCATATTATAAAGAAAGAACCAAACTCAAACCTACCTCTAGCAGACTGGGTGTGGTCCCATTAATAGAGACAAGAACAGCATGTGACTGGAGAGTTTTCAGGAGGAACCTTACCACCCAGTCTTTCACTCTTTCCTTGTGGTACAGCATAAAACTGTGTCCATCAAACTTTACAGCTGTTCCTCTCGCTTGGATTATTGCAACTTACTTCTCACTAGTCTTCCTCTCAGCCATCTCTCTCCTCTCCAGTCTGTCCAAAATTCTGCAGCACGACTTATTTTCCGCCAAAATCGTTATACCCACACTAGCCCACTCCTCAAGTCACTTCACTGGCTCCCTGTCCGCTTCCGCATACAGTTCAAACTTCTCTTACTGACCTTTAAATGCATCCATTCTGCAGCCCCCCATTACTGCTCCACTCTCATCTCTTCCTACATTCCTCCCCGTGAACTCCGCTCACTGGACAAATCTCTCTTGTCGTCCCCCTTCTCCTCTACTGCTAACTCCAGACTTCGTTCCTTTTCCCTCGCTGCACCTTATGCCTGGAATAGACTTCCTAAGCCTATTCGTCTAGCTCCATCTCTACCTGTTTTCAAATCTATGCTAAAAACCCACCTTTTCACCACTGCTTTTGACTCCTAGCCACTACTCAATTTGCCCTTCCCTTGTTCCTTCTCACCCAGTACTTCCCTTGTCCTTAATTGTTTTGTCTGTCTGTCTTATTTTTAGATTGTAAGCTCTTTTGAGCAGGGACTGTCTCTCTCTATTTTGGATGTTCAGCGCTGCGTGCGTCTGGTAGCGCTATATAAATGTTAATAATAATAATAAAGAAAACTGAAAATATATAAAAAAATCATTCTGATACCAAAATTACTACTACTACTACTATTTAGCATTTTTATAGCGCTACAAGGCGTACGCAGCGCTGCACAAACATAGAAGAAAGACAGTCTTTGCTCAAAGAGCTTACAATCTAATAGACAAAAATAAAGTAAGCAAATCAAATCAATTAATGTGTACAGGAAGGAGGAGAGGAGGGTAGGTGGAGGCGAGTGGTTACAAGTGGTTACGAGTCAAAAGCAATGTTAAAGAGGTGGGCTTTCAGTCTAGATTTAAAGGTGGCCAAGGATGGAGCAAGACGTAGGGGCTCAGGAAGTTTATTCCAGGCTTAGGGTGCAGCGAGACAGAAGGCGCGAAGTCTGGAGTTGGCAGTAGTGGAGAAGGGAACAGATGAGAAGGATTTATCCATGGAGCGGAGTGCACGGGAAGGGGTGTAGGGAAAGACGAGTGTGGAGAGATACTGGGGAGCAGCAGATTAATAGTAAAAAGCAGTAAAAAAAAAAAAGAAAAAAAACAATAAAAAAAATGGATTGATGAGGATTGCGGTACCGCCCCTAAAAGTATGCTCGGCTCATTGAAATGTTCAGCCAAAATGGAGGCGGATACGCTAATCTGATGGATCTTATTATGATTCTCCGATCCTACTGACCTGTATAATATAAGATATAAGTGTGAAGAAGCTGAGCATATTGAGAACTAATTGATAATGAACTTCCTTCGATTCTTAAAACTGTGTGTAGTGCCTGATTGTTGTTGGCATAGAAATATATGGGCATCTCTAACATTTAGCGCGTGCTAACAATGCTAGCAAGCCTTTGTAAAAGGACCTTTCAGTATACTGTTAATGTAATTGAGCTCCGTTAAATGTAAGACACATTGAAATGAAATTAACTTTTGGATAATGTGGATATAAGAACAAATAAATAAATAAAGCCCAACAAGGCCACTATTTTTCCTTATTATCCTCATTGATGTGATCAAGGTTATGCGGGCTATAAGCATTGTATTGGAACGGATATTGGTAAGATCAGCACTTACAGTTTTCTGTTATAAAATGTATGCATATGTACCGACTCTTTCTCGCACATACACGTACAAATTTGCATGAGAGCATTTGATTGCTCCTGGGGATGAATCGAAGAGTGTATTTTATTAAAGCACATATATTGCCTTTTCAACAAAGGCCTACAAATGGAACATTTTTCTAGTTTTTCCCCTTGCAGCTCCATGTGCAAATATGACTGTCATAAAAGTTCATGGAAATACAAGTATGTACATGTTTTCATGCCAAGAGCACTTATTCTTTTATGTGGTCTGCATGTAGACATTCCTGTGGGGGGAGTTACAAGCCACATACATACTTTTTAAAATACACACCTACCCGCACAGACTACACACACATTGTTGCACCTCCCTGCCCATCTTCAAATTCTTGCTCAAAGCCCACCTCTTCAATGTCGCATTTGGCACCTAACCATTATACCTCTAATCAGGAAATCTAGACTGCCCCATTTGGATTGTCTGCACATTTTGTCCATTAGGTTGTAAGCTCCTTTGAGCAGGGACTGTCCTTCTTTGTTAAACTGTACAGTGCTGCGTAACCCTAGTAGCGCTTTAGAAATGTTAAGTAGTAGTAGTAGTGGGTGTAACTATTTAGAACATTTGTATGCTACTGGGGATAATTCTACCTTCAATAGGTGTAAAATAAGCACGTTTTCAAAATTATAATGGGTAATGTGTTATAAAGAGGGGCATAATCGAAAGGGATGCCCAAGTTTTGTTGAGGACATCCTCGCAAAATGTCCTGATGGAGGGGTGGCGAAACCCATATTATCGAAACAAGATGGACGTCAATCTTTTGTTTCGATAATATGGTCGGGGATGCCCAAATCTTGAAATTTTGGTCATCCTTAGAGATGGTCGTCCCTAGAGTTGGTCGTTTCTGATTTTTGGTGATAATGGAAACCAAGGATGCCAATCTCAGAAACGACCAAATGCAAGCCCTTTGGTCTTGGGAGGAGCCAGCATTTGTAATGCACTGGTTCCCCTGACATGCTAGGACACCAACCGGGCACCCTAGGGGGCACTGCAGTGGACTTCATAAAATGCTCCCAGGAACATAGCTCCCTTACCTTGTCTGCTGAGCCCCCCAAGCCCCCTCTAAAACCCACTACCCACAACTGTACACCACTACCATAGCCCTTATGGCTGAAGGGGGGCACCTAGATGTGGGTACAGTGGGTTTCTGGTGGATTTTGGAGGCCTCGCTGTTTCCTCCACAAACGTAACAGGTAGGGGGGTGGGCCTGGGTCTGCCTGCCTGAAGTGCACTGCACCCACTAAAACTGCTCCAGGTACCTGCATACTGCTGTGATGGACCTGAGTATAATATCTGAGGCTGGCATAGAGGCTGACAAAAAATATTTTGAAAGATATTTTTTGAGGGTGAGAGGGGGTTAGTGACCACTGAGGGAGTAATCTCCGGTGGTCATCTGGTCATTTCGGGCACCTTTTTGTACCTTGGTCATAAGAAAAACATGACCAGGTAAAGTCGTCCAAGTGCTCGTCAGGGACGCCCTTTTTTTTTCCATTATGGGTCGAGGACATCCAAGTGTTAGGCACGCCCAAGTCCTGCCTTCACTACACCTCCAATATGCCCCCTTGAACTTTGGCCGTCCCTGAGACGGAAAGCAGTTGGGGACGTCCAAAATTGGCTTTCGATTATGATAATTTGGATGACCCTGTGAGAAGGACGCCCATCTTCCAATTTATGTTGAAAGATGGGCGTCCTTCTCTTTCGAAAATGAGCCCAAAAGTGACCCCCTACCTATGAATAAGTCAACTCTCAAAGGGCACCTTTTACTAAAATGCGGTAAGAATCTGGGCTTAATCCAGCCAATTTTTAAAACCATTTAACTGGCCTGGAACAGATCCTGACTGGTTAAATAGCACTTAACCGGCTATCTAGCAATATTCAGTGGGAGATAGCCGGCTATTTCCCGCTGAATATGGTCAGTTAGCAGTTAGTGGATATCGCACAATATGTCCAGCGCATTGTCGGCTAAGTTTAGCAGGCAAATTAAAAGTGCTGAATATCGGCTTGGCCAGTTAAATTTAAACCAGCCAAAATTCACTCGAATATTCAATGCCAGTCACCGAGAATGGTCCAGCATTGAATATCAGGGTTCAGCACCTCCCGCGGTTTCAATATTGGCCCCAATGTGTTGTAATACACTAAGCCCAGATTTAATGCAGAATTATATATTTTATTGCAGGTAATGAGCTAATGTTGTCATTGGAATGTAGTATCTTCACAGAGTTAACATGGGATCACTTACCCACTCCTATTCAGGAGGTGCTAGGTATTCCCACGTTAACTCTGTCTAATCCAGTTATGGGACTTGATTTACCACCTTTCTGTGGGTTTTTTTGCAACTACATTCAAAGCAGTTTACATAGAGGGGCATAATGGAACAGAAACGCCTATCTCCATGGGCGTTAATCTCCGAGAACGGGTCCGTGAAGGGGCGGACCAAACTGTATTTACGAAAAAAATAGACGCCCATGTTTTATTCGCCAATGTGTGAGCTGGGCGTTTTTGCTTTTCAGCGATAACGGAGAATGAAAGCGCCCAGCTCAAAAACGAATAACTCCAAGGCATTTGTTCGTGGGAGGGGCCAGGATTCGTAGTGCACTGGTCCCCCTCACATGCCAGGACACCAACCGGGCACCCTAGGGGGCACTTTTACAAAAACAAAAAAACAGGTAAAAGAGCTCCCAGGTGCATAGCACCCTTCCATTGTGTGTTGAGCCCCCCCAAATCCCCCTCAAAACCCACTGCCCACAAGTCTACACCATTACTATAGCCCTAAGGGGTGAAGGGGGGCACCTACATGTGGGTACAGTGGGTTTGGGGGGTTGGACGACTAATAAGCATTAAGCAGCACAATTGTAACAGGTAGGGGGGATGGGCCTGGGTCCACCTGCCTGACGTCCACTGCACCCCCTAACAACTGCTCCAGGGACCTGCATACTGCTGCCTGGGAGGAGGGTATGACATTTGAGGGTGAAAATAAAAAGTTGTGAAACATCATTTTTTGTGGTGGGAGGGGGTTAGTGACCACTGGGGGAGTCAGGGGAGGTCATCCCCAATTCCCTCTGGGGGTAATCTGGTCATTTAGGGCACTTTTTGGGGCCTTATTCGTGAAAAAACAGGGTCCAGGAAAAGTGCCCTAAATTCTAGCTACAAACGCATCCATTATCGGCGAAGGGCGCCCATCTCTGTTCGGGTGATAACCACGCCCCAGTTCCGCCTTCGACACGCCTTCGACACGCCCCCGTCCACTTTGTCCGCATCCGCGACGGAGTGCAGTTGAAAGCGACCCAAATTCGGCTTTTGATTATACCGCGTTATTCGTTTTTGTGAGATAAACGCCCATCTCCCGATTTAGGTCGGAACTTGGGCGTTTTTCTCGTTCGATTATAAGCTGGATAGTATTGTACCTGGGGCAATGGAGGGTTAAGTGACTTGCCCAAAGCTGCATTGGGAATCAAACCCACTTCCCCAGGTTCAAAGCCCATTGAATTAACTACTAGGCTACTCCTCCACTCTAACTGATATTTAATCTATAATTCACTCTACCATCTATGTACTTAATGCAATACCACTTGTATTTCTCATTCCGGAAATGGCAATTGCCACCATGACATACTGTAAGCCACATTGAGCCTGCAAAAAGGTGGGAAAATGTGGGATACAAATGCAACAAACAAACAAACAAACAAACAAATAAATAAATAAATAAATAAATAACTAGCATCCAAAACATGCTGCTTGGATAAAATGGGAATGCTCGCTCTCAACCCATGACACACCCTCTCTGAAAAATATTTGTAAAAAAATTGATATCATTCTAGTGTGCTCAAACAGGTAAAATACCACAAATCTCTTTAACACGTTCCTGCGGTAGCCTGTTCTCATGTTAAATGCTTAATGCCTTTTGGAAAAGGGGTCCATACTTAGTTGAAAGTCCTGTGTTGCATAACATGGCATAGTATGAAAACTGTATGATGTTTAGTTGATCACATGATTTGATTGTCTAACATAGAACTGGGTGCTTTACAATATTAATGATAGGAATTCTTACCATTGCAAGAACATGTTTGCTCCAAGGCATGCTGTGGTGTGATAACACTGAGCCTTGCCGTGCTATAGGTGAACAACACATCTGGATCCAGTTGAAAATTCTCCTTGCAAATGCGTTTGGCACAATTTGGCCCATGACAAGGCAGGTGAATTGTCTTTTGAAGTTGTAAACCAACTGATTGCTCCAACTCGTGGGCTGATGCAGAAATTTTATCTGCTATGAGGTGTGGCTTGTGAGCTGGCCCATCAGACTCTCCTACAACCAGGAGTAGATCCATGGAACTGGAGGCCTCTACACGCTGAAGACTGGCCATGTGGATCTGCTGACGGTTTGTGTTCAGGATGTTTCCCAGAAACCTTTGCAAGCTGCGCCAATGATCTCCAATAAATTCCTCAGGAGAAACTTGGCTGAAGCGTAGCACAAGTGCTCTCTCCAGTGAGTCTTGACTGAAGCACCACACAAGGACTTGGACACTGGTGAAAATGGTGAACGTCTGGTCACTAATGGATACATTCAGAGTATAGTCACCACAAGGGAGTCCCATGCTGGCAAGAATTTTGCCATCTGTGTTGCCAACAGAGAAATGAGCTTCTTCCGATTGCTCTGAAATGAGGTTATAAAGCAGGATGTCATGTGGGTCTCGGTCTGTGGCATGGATTTTCCCAAGGACGCCACCTCGGAATACCCTCTCATTTGTTGAAATGAAGATTTCCAGGGGAAGGGCTGAAGGAGGATACTGGCTTCTTTCAATGACTTGTATGTTAACAAATGCAAAGGAGGAAAGAGGAGGGATACCACTGTCTGAAACCTAGTAAGAGATCAAAATAGTAGACATTTCACCAAGGGTTCAGCAGACTACACTGGCCTCATTAGGTTTAAGAGTGTGAATTTAAATATTTGTTTATCCACTTCATTTCATTTTGTTTTGCTTAGTTTCATTTTCTTTACTTGAGATGAAATAAACAGCAAAATATTGTGAGCCACATTCAACTTGAATCCTATTTGAGATAATGTGGGATATAAATGACAATAATAAATAATTAAATAAACATGGGTTTGTTTCCCACTGCAGCTCCTTGAGTAAGTCCCTTAACACTCCATTGCCCTAGGTACAAAAACTTAGATTGTGAGCCCTCTAGGGACAGGGAAAGTACCTGCATATAATGTGTACAGTGCTGCGTATGTCTAGTAGCACTATAGAAATGCTTAATACTAGTTTTGGGAGGCTCAGCGAACAAGATAAGGGAGCAACGGTGAGATGTGTATCTGGGAACATTTATATAAAGTCCACAGCAGTGCCCCCTAGGATGTCTCATTGCTCTCCTGGGATGTCTATGGGATCAGTCTACTAAAAATGATGGGCCCTCCTACATCCCAATGTCTTGATTTTCTACGTGTTTCACTTGGACGTTTTTTTTTCCCGAAAATGGTTAAGAAAAAAAAACCCATCCAAAGCACAAAACCATGTTCGAAATGGTATTTTCGAAAAAAAGATAGATGTTTTCTTTTTTTCCAAAATTACCTTTTTTCCTATTCGGATTTTGGACGTTTTGTGCAAAACGTCCAAAATCGGACTTAGACGTCATATCAAAAATGCCCCTCCACATGCTAAAGCTCACACTAATTTTGTGTGTGTGCATGTGTGTGTGTGAACTCACTAAAACGGCAAATAGGGGGTAATTCTATAAAGTAGGCACTAACATTTATGCACCAAATACCTGCATAAATGATTAGAATAATGATATATATGTAAATAGGTGTATTCCTACATGCATAAAAGCCAAAATTTTGACTGCAGTATTTTGTAAATATGCACATATATTACATGGTGCCTTTTTTACAAAGCCACTCTACTGATTCTCGGTGCAGCAAATGAGAGGAAGCCCATTCAATTCCTATGGGCTTCATTTCATTTGCCGCATGGGAATTACTGGCGTCTTTTTGTGAAAGAAGCCCACAGCACATACTTGACAAGTGGATGTTCACATAGGTGGAATCTGGGCAAGGCATGGGTGGTACTCATATTTCCACTTGTAACTTACACAATACTATTTTTATGCTCGTATCTCCAGCATTTAGGCAGAAACACTTACACCAGGGGTGAATTCTATAAATGGTACCTAAAAATTGGCGCTGAAAAAACTGCTTAAGCGTTATTCTATAAGCGGTGCCTAAAGTTCGGTACAGTTTATAGAATAACACTTAAGCAGAGAGGTCACATATAAATTTAGGCACCGCCATTTGCACAAATGAAAATGTGGTGCAAATGCCCACAGCTAAATTTACGCACAGACCACCCATATTCTATAATTATGCACGTAGCTCAAAACCATGCCCTGATCTGCCCCAAAACACCATTGACCCTCCTATTGCCATGCCCCCTTTTTTGGCCGTACGTAAATTTTAGGCACGGATCCCACACCTCAATTTATGAGCATAAGTCCCAATTAAATCTAATTAGTTCCAATAATTGTTTGTTAAAATGGCTCATTATTATATTAAATTGCATGCACAAATCAGGAGTGCACATAAATTTGCATGCACGATTTTTGTCGACTTTCACAGAATCAGGAGGCAAATGTATGGCTGGCATAAGTTAAGCAGGCAGTTGCAGAATAGTGCTTCCAGCAGAAAATTGCCATTTATGTGGGCACATACACATGTAAATGTCATTATTATGTACATTTACATGCATAAAACACATGAAAATATAAGTACCTGGTTTGTAGAACTGCCCATATATTTTTGTACGCTAACCCAGTATGATGTATTGCACAGGAAAATCCCCTGTGCTAATCATCCCAACAAAATGTGACAGTTAGCATAGGAGATTTCACCCTCCCAGATCAGTCTGGGTCTTTGAAGATCCACCCCATTCAGAGGAGGCTCTCTTTGAGGGAAGAACTTCTAAGAACATATCCCCTCAAAAGAAGGACCTGAGGATGAAGTCTACTTTCAAATGAGCACCCACAGGAGGCTAATCCCCTTATGGGATGAATCCCTCTCCAAAGGCTAGACACCTCAAAGGATGGTTCATCCTGAAGCTTTATCCATCCTTGAGTGAGAACTCCTAGGCTGGGCCCACCAATTAGATCACTTTAGGGGTCCTCATAAAAATAGAGGCCACAAAGGCTGAGCCAGTCCCAGAAGGAGGACTATTCCAATGACGAATTCCCTCCCCCTTTCCTCAGAACTGGGTGGATAACCCTGAGAATGTTTCCTCCCAAGGATGTAGCCTCTGAGGTTGGAATGTCCACCAAAGAGGGACCTTCCCTAGCTGGGCCCATCATTCTACTGAACTGCGTTTCATCTCCCCAACAAGAATGCTCCCAATTAAGTGCTACTCTTTGCTTCTAAATATAGAAACTGAACACAACTGATCTTGTATTTACTGGATATAGAAGAATCCAGGCAACAGAACACAAAGGTGGGTACCATACCTGAACCTGAAGCAAATAATGATCCTTTGTTTTTCTGTTCAGAACTGAAGATGTTACCAATAGCCCATTCTGGTCAACCTGAAAAGCTTTCTCATCATTTCCTGATGTGACCCGGAACAGGTACGGTGGTCCATTCTCTGGAGAGTCCCTGTCTGTCAGAACCAGTTCTAAGATGCTTGTACCAACAGGGATCCCTTCCTGAGGGATTGAACAACCCAAAAGAAAAAAGAGACAGCTAGTAGAAGTCCTCTGGGGACAGGGAAATACTTAATGCATCTGAACATACTGTGTATACTTTCCTTGTGCAATCTGAATTTTGAAACAATTACATTGGCCATCTATAATAAATTAAATATTCAGCTAACGGCAGTAAGCGTGTTTTCAGACTCTGCAGGCTTTATGCCCTGATTTTCAATGCTGGGCCATGTCTTGGCACCAGCATTGAAGATCCAAATATGTATGGCTTGCCTGGTTAGCCACTAACCCCTGGATTCTATATAGTGTGCTTAGATTTAGGTGCTGAAATCGGTGCAGATTCTATAACACTGCACATAACTTAATTGGCTTAAATGAATGTTTATGCTGCCTCCGCTCAATGCATAAACGTCCAGTTCTTTGTATTTTAGAGCAGCCTCTACATCAACAAATTCTGTTCTAAAATACTACTGAAACTGGAGATGTCCACCTGGACGTCTCAGTTCTGACTTCTACGTCCCTCCTAAAATAGGGCTGATTGTGTATTCTGCATGGGTTGTTCACAGCTCTCCCTAACTAATCAAATAGGATGTTTTCTTTTGCCTATTTCACTATGTACTTGGGAGGTTTTCTATATGGCCCATTGCAAACAGTTCAGTCTTACCACATGGCACAAGTTAAGAGAACCATCCAGTAGAAAAGACCAAGAAAGAGCTGATGGTATCAGAAGAGCATGCTGTTGTGGAAGACAGTTGCACATACCTGAACCACAAGGCTATAATTGAGTTGAAAGAATGTTGGAGGGTTATCGTTGACATCTGACACTTGAACATTCACTGCTCCATCACTGAACAGTACAGGATAACCGTTGTCTTCAGCTCGGACTTTCAGAGAATAGTGGGAGATCTAAAGTAGTCAAAAATAATGTCAGGTCCTGGCTATTTTCTGTTTTATTCATTCTACTGAGAATTATAACCACATGATAGCACAAAGCACTGGCTTCCATCTTAAACATCTCTATTTAAGGTCAGCTGGGGTGAAGAGTAGTTCTTGACATCTCCTGTAAGTTCCAAAATCTGTTGTTCTCAGAGCTGAGTGTAGAACACATTCACTGCCCCCCACCCAGCTCCCAGTCCCGTTTTAGGAAACCTTGAGGAGTTCTGCTAATTTACAGAATAGTGTATATATCATAAATACCAATTATCTCAGCACTTAGTGTACAGTGTGCATAACTACACACATGTAGTTACAGAATTGCACTTCAGATGTGTTATGTATTGTCCCCAAGTTCCTTAGAAAATTGCGATGCTCAGTATTGAGAAACTGCTCACCTCCTCCCTGTCCAGGTGTTTGACTACACAAATCTCACCAAGCTTGGGGTGGATAGAAAAGTGGCCATCGGGGTCCCCGTCTATTAAGGAGAATGTGATCTGATTGTTCATTGGCCCATCTTTGTCATCTGCTGATACCTGGTGAAGAAAGAAGAGGCAAACTTTCAGGGAACCCTGGCAGGGACATTACTTTAACTTTGATATTTAACATTCTACCATAGCGATCATGTCTGCAGTAGCAAATCATTCACATTGTATATATAGAAAATGGTTTGCTGTTAAACAGAAGATATATGGTTAGATTTTCATTCACAAAATACTCAAATACGTGCTTACAGTAAACTCATAATAAATATTTATAATCCAGGAAAGTTTCTGTACAACATCTGCACCATAGACCGATAGACTCTGTAATCCCAATTACTGCAAATTAAGAGGTTAATTATTAAAGTCAGGATTTTACTATACCTTAGTTTATTGCAGGTGTAAGAAATCGGTGCTATCTCTGTACGGTAAGTTAGTCACTCTCATAGTACATGAATAATGCAGCTTCTGATCAGCCTCACAAACTGCGCTATTCATGCTGCCTGGGAGCATTGGTTTTCTAATCGAAAACATATCCCCCCCCTACCAAAGCCTCCCCCTTTCCCACAAAGATCCCCTCCCTCCCGTAAATCCCCACTGGTGAAATTATCTGGGTTCTAGGGGATTTAGGGCAGCAATAAAGTGATCTCCAGCAACTCCTGCCAGTGCCAGGTTCAAAATGGTACAGGGAATCCCCTAGCCACATTTTTTTGGGTACTACAGCTAAGGGTCAAGTTGCCTACGGCTTTAGAGGAAGGGGAGATTATGGCTTATTGCCCGGGCCCTTTAATATATGGCCTGGGAGTTTTGGGTTGTGGCTTCAGCCCTGATGCTCCCAGCTAGGATGAATAATGCCTCTGGGGTTGTTTTTCCAGGAATAGCACAGCTTGCGGTGTTCACTGCAAGCTTCATTATTCAGCGGTACTTGGTTAGTGCCACTGAATATCCCTGCCAACTGGCCATCCTCTAACTGACTAAATTCAATTTAGCTGGTTAGTGGTGATATTCAGTCTGCTAACTGGCTACGTAACTGCATTAAGTTAGGACAGCAAAACACCTGTTCTAACTTTATGCAACAAGTTAACTGGGCACTGGTCTGAATAACCAGTGTGTTTTTTTTAGCAAAAAAGGTGCCGGTACTCAAATGCCAGGCCACCCTTCAGGGGTGGGGTGATCATTGAGGGACCCACCCCACAATAGCCAGGCCCCCTACAACCAGTCACAGAATCTATGACAACACAAAATTGATGTGTAGGGCCTTAGCTCTTTCATTAAATCTTGGGGACCATGGGTCAATTTTAGCAGTCAATGGAAAAGGTGCTGGTACTCAGTACCCCCAAGTACCACCTCAAAAAAAGCCCTGTGAATAACTGACAGTGCCTGTTTCACTTCCAGCTCAGCAATCATACTAGGATATTCAATGCTGAGAGTTGCACATGCCCTAGCATTGAATGTCCGGGATTAGCTCAGCCCAGGACTGGAAGTGGCTTACAAGCTGTTTACTGCCATGGGCTGAATATTTCCTCCAATGTGTTTTGCATACATTTACATGCTTTGTATGTCATTACTATATATGAAACATTAGCTTATATTAATGTGCATTACAATGATATAATGTATGCTAATGCCAATTAAACTTTGAGTGGAGGAGTAGCCTAATGGTTAGTGCAGTGGGCTGGGTTCGATTCCCGCTGCAGCTCCTTGTAACCCTGAGCAAGTCACTTACCCTTCCCTTGCCTCAGGTACAAACTTAGATTGTGAGCCCACTAGGGACAGAAGTTTCAAGTTTATTAATTAGCTTGATATCCTGCTCAAGGGATGAACTATCAAAGTGGTTTACATCATCAAGTCTATAATCCTATATAATAATTTGTACCTCCAACGTTCTATGTCTGGATGCCTGGGTTCGTAACATCCATTCCCACTCATTGCCCCTCCCTTGTGTCAAAATGTAATGATGTCAGAGGGCGGAATAATGAGAGGGAAGGGAATGCTGGAGGCGAGCTGACGTCAGGAGGGATGTTACGAACGATACGGAAGCCAGCACCAGCCAGCCAGAGAACGTTCAGGTACAAATCAAGGGGAGGAGAGAATCGCGGGACAATGAGGGGAGGGAGGGAGGAAGGAAGGAAGAGAAGGGGAGAGCAGGGCAGAGGAAAATTGATGGACATGGATGGGATGGGAGGACAGTAGAGGAGAGAATCGAGGGACACGGATGGGAGGGCAGGGAAGAGGAGAATCGCTGGACATGGAGGGGAGGGGAGGGGAGGGAAGAATCGCTGGACATGGAGGGGAGGGCAGGGGAGAGAGAGAAAAAAAGCTTACAGGACAGCCTACCTAGGGCCCGTTTCATTGTTGAGGAAATGGGTATGGTTCCACTAGTAAACAATAATTAGATCAGAAAAGAAGTCCATACAAAACAGGGTAGAAGGAAAAGAATACCAATAAAAGTACCTGCATATGTAAACCACTTTGGTTGTACCCACAGAAAGGCAATATATCAAATTCATGACACTTATCCCTTCATTAAGGGGCAAATAATGTGTTATGGCCACAATGCACCTTAATAACCACCCGTTATAATGAGTCAGATTACTTGTTTTTATTTATCCATTTGATTGGATAATGAACTGTTACACTTTAAGGACTGTTAAGTTCTGCTACATGAATATTCCCATTTTCAATGCATCACTTCTTGTATCCCTAGATCTGATCAGAATTAGACCCTGCTATTATGTCTTACAGTAAGGATGATGTCCCCGACTGCCACATCTTCACTGACTTCTATGATGTAGTGCTCTTGGGCAAATCTTGGCTCATGATTGTTGACATCAGTGATATTGATAACCACCATGATAACATCACTGAGCAAAGCAGCACTTCCTCTTGAGCCCTCTATGGATAGATAATATTCATGGCACACGTCACAATCCAAACTTCCATTCACATACAAGATACCTGGATATAAACAGGAAAAGGATCAGAAACACAGCCACCTTATAGTAATCCGTTAAATAGCTTTATTTTGGTTACTATTAAACCATGATCTCTGAGTCCTGCATTCACTGAGCTGTTCTAAATGGTAGTACCTCGGAGTTGTTCATTTTATGTTTTTCTGATCATTTTCTCTTTTCTTCTCGGTTGCGTGAAAATTTCATACTAGAACTTCCCGCATTTAATGATATAAAACTAAAACGCCATTTTTCGGCGATGTTTACTTTTCAAGCAATTACAATTTAGAATGCACTGCCTTTATTAATTCAATCTGAGGATGGCTATATGCCATAGCGTGAAAAAAATAAAAAAAATTATTTGATTGTTTTCTTTTATTGTTTTTTTAAATAGCTCCTCGTGATGTTACGAGTTCTCTTTTATGTTAACCACCTTGAACCTCCTGCTGGGACTAGTGTGGTCTACAAGTCTCAGATTACATTGGATTAGAAAACTATTTAAATCAAGAAATAGCATCCCCTGATATATTTATAATTAACTGCATACTTTGTACCTGTTCTTGCATTGAGTAGGAACCTTCTATGCTCATTTCCATTCACAATTTTGTATTTTATCTCCACATTTTCAGCACTCTGTCTTGTCAGTTCGGTCAAGTTCAGAACCTCGGTACCAACAGCTTTATCCTCCATTACCGTGACAACATATTCAGTACCCCAAAACACCGGCAGGTAGTTACTCAGATCTACCACTGAGATGGTAACGGTGGCAAAATTAGACAGCTGGTGTGGGGTGCCCTGATCAGTGGCACTGATGCTTATTTCAATTGTTGATCGCTTTGCTTCTTGGAGGGATTTCTCCAAGTAGATTACTCCGGTGGTTTCCTCAATTGAAAACTGTCCATTGGCAGAGTTTGTGAGAGCATACAGAACGTCTGCATTGCACCCTAAAAGGAAATATGTACAGTGAAACATCTCTGTGATATCCTTGCCTTCTACAGTAATCACTTATACAAATCCATATCTACAGCTGAAACAGAGAGACATTTCAAGTAGTGGGAGTTGAAACTCATTATAACATTGATGCTTCCTATCACAATTCATTAAACATATATGCACAGTAAGTTATTAAAAAGCAAACTAACATAATTCATAAGTGAACTTGCTGCTGTGAGAAGAGCCAGATGTACAATTAAAGAGGCAGGAACTATACTTTACTCCTGTGCCCTTCCATTTCCTCATGCCTTCATGTCATTTATTGCTTGGAAAGAATCATTTGCAGAAGTTTCATAAGAAAAAATGTTGGCTTCAAGAATTGCAGCTTTCAAACTTCAAACTGATATCACACAACTATACTTGGGTCCCTATGAAACTCTGGTACAGTTAGGGCTATGACTCCTGGCCACTTAAATGGCTTGGGTGGGGCTATTCAGGGATAACCCTGGATAGTGCTGCTGAAAATCCCCATTAACCAGCCATCCCCTAACTGGCTAGGTTAGGGACGGGCCATGGATGGAGCTTGGGCAGAGGAGCAACTTAGAAATATTCAGTCTGCTAACTGGCTAAGTAACCCCATAAAGTTAGGATAGCAAAACTGCTGTGCTAACTTTATCTGGCAAGTTAACCAGGCACCTGTCTGAATATTGGCCAGTGCCCACTTAACTTCTGAATTGGCAGTCATAACTGGATGTTCAGTGCTAGCCACTTACTGCCGTGGGCTGAATATTGGGACCTACTTTTCAAACAAAGAAAAAAGAAGCAGGCTCTTCAACCAGACCCACCCACCCACCCACACACACACACACACACACACACACACACACACGAAGTGACACTGACTGCACATGCTATAGCCAGACATGTTTATCCACTCCTACCCCAGCTAAGATAATATTCAAGCACCTTTCTGACCTCATGTGCAAGTTTCTTCAATTGATCCCCTTATTTTCTAACTCCTGTTATTGTCTTACCTATCTATGGGCTTCTTTTACAAAGCCGCACTAGCGATTCCTGTGTGGCAAATGAGAGGAAGCCCATATGAATCGAATGGGCTTCCTCTCATTTGCCGCACTGAGAATTGGCAGTGCGACTTTGTAAAAGAGGCCCTATATGTTCCATCTATGCTGTCTATTAATATGTTTTATTATGTACTGTGTTGACATTGTGGTGAAGGCGGTTAGCTTGGCAGAGTTTAAAAAGGGGTTAGACGGTTTCCTAATGGACAAGTCCATAAACCACCACTAAATGGACTTGGGAAAAATCCACAATTCCAGGAATAACATGTATAGAATGTTTGTACATTTGGGAAGCTTGCCAGGTGCCCTTGGCCTGGATTGGCCGCTGTCGTGGACAGGATGCTGGGCTCGATGGACCCTTGTTCTTTTCCCAGTGTGGCATTACTTATGTACTTATGCTATACTTTGTATTGTTGTTTGAACATATTTACTGCTGTAATTGTCTGTTGCTTATTCTAGCCGTACACAGCTTTGACTGAATTCCTTCAAGAAGGCTGTCAATAAATCCTAATAAATAAATAAGTGGATGTAGAGACGATCTAGTCAATCTACCTTCATCTGGATCTTTTGCAAACACTACTGCAATGGGTGTCTTCACTTTAGAGTTATGAAAGACAGCCACAGGATAATGTGTCATGGAAAATCTTGGAGCATTATCATTCACATCTTCAATAGTTAGGATTACATCTGCCTGACAGGACTGACCACCTCCATCGGTTGCTTTGGCTAGTAGTTGGTATGTAGCCTTCTGCTCCCTGTCTAGGGGTGCAAGTGTGGTCAGCTCTCCTAGAAAAAAGAATTAATGACATTGATTACTGTAGTCAACGTGAGCATGCAAACTCGTTACGCAGTTTTCAAAAGTGCTAAATTTTAAGACTTAATTGTTCACATCTCAGTTGTATATGTCATATAGCACAAAACACAAAATATGATTCCCGTTGCTGCCTGAATGTCTGCAGTAGATTGAGATCCTGGGGAACCAGATTCAATTCCCTCTGCAGCTCCATGTGAGCATGGGCAAGTCACTTAACCAGGGGTGTGCTGGTAAATTGTTAACAGGGGGCTCTCTCTCGCCAGCAAAGTAAAAGAGAATTCAGGAGGGGCCCAAGCCCACATTTTGGGATCCATTTGTTAAAGTAGCCATGGAGAACCGGCTCCCAAAATTCTTAAAAACTTAACAAATGGCTCTCGAGAGCCTGTGAGAGCCTGCTCCAGCACACCACTGCTTTAACCCTCCGTTGCCCCAGATACAACAATAGTACAATGTACTACTTAGATTGTGAGCCCACTAAAGACAGACTCAGCACCTGTACAATGAAACTGTAAACTACTTAGGTCTAAGCGGTATATAAATACTTAAATGAAATGAACAACTTTTCCTTGAGTTTTCCCACTTTAAGCAGAGAATTGTGGTTGCTGTATTGGCTTACTTGTGGGCCGATGCTCAGAACTTGGTGCTATAGCAAACAGCGCCCGGGAATAGCAAAAGGGACAGCACAGTAAAATAGCTCCCCGATGCTCAACACTAATTGCGTGCAAATAATCTGCATGTTGTGAGACTAAAAGTAAGGGCAAGGAACGTGTCTGGTGCATGTGCACAAGAGTTTTATGGTAAGTGTGGCAGACAAACCCGGAAATGAAGCATACAGTGGCTCAATCACTCTGCGCTTTTAAATATAAGTCTTTCAAACTTTCTTTTTTCACTGAAGGCTTATATTTAAGTGCAGAAAACAGGCATCAATGTGTGTTTTCATTTCTGGCTTTGCTCACACACACACATGTGTTTCTTACTCAGGGCTGGCCCAAGGCAAGATGCCACCTGAGGTGGAGCTAATGTTCCCCCCTCCAGGCTGAGATTCCACCCCCCTCCCGGATCGAGATGCTGCCTCCCCCCTTCCCTTTGCGGCATTTTACCTCATGGTGACGTTCCAAACCTGGCAGCAATTCCCATATGCTGCCCTGCTGCCGCTGGCACCTGCCTCATCCCTTTACTGCGGCTGAGCCTCTGACAAAAGAGGAGGTTACATCAGAAAGGCGGTCACAGTAAAGGGAAGAGGTTGAGTTCCTTAACCACATTTTCTAACAATAAATTCCACAGCTTGATGATGCATTGAATGAAAAAATACTTTCTCCAATATGTTAGTCTTCTGGATTGCTCCCTTTTCTTAGTACTATTTGGAAAGGAAAACAGCCATAGCCTATTTATCTGTTCTACCTTTGTCATGATTTTACAGACTTTTAGGGCCCTATTTACTAAGGCACGTTAGTGTTTTTAACATGCCTACAATTAACACTCGCACTAACCATGTAGGTGCCTATAAGGTTATTGTAGATGCATACATACATGGTTAATGCGCATTAAAAATGCTAACGCACCTATAATGCGGCTTAGTAAACAGGGCCCTTAGACTATCTCTTCTGAGCTGTCTGTTCTCCAAGCTGAACAGCTCTAACCTGCCGTAAACATTTTCAGATAGGTCAGAACTGCAGACAGTAATCAAGGTGCAGTTACAGTATACCATACATTGATACAGACCAGGGCTGCATTTTGATTACAATTTTAATCGCAATTAAACAAGTGATTAAAGTTACGTAATTTATTATTTTTTTTCTCCACTGCAGCTCCTTTTGACTCTGGGCAACTCACTTAACCCTCCATTGCCCAGAATCACAAGGAGCCGCTGCAGGAAAAAAAATACTTTTAATCGCGTGATTAATCACTGTTACAAATTTTAATTGAAATGCAGCCCTAAAATAATTAAAGAATAAAAAGTAATGAAAAGATAAAAAATATAAAATTGAAATTGAAAAATTACAAATTAAAGAATCTAAAACATCAAGCAGAATAGCTATAAACAGTCTTACAGTTTTCACAGCAGAAAAGAAAGCCTAGATCCATTATAATATTCTCCATTTTTAGTTTTGTACATTATGTTAACTTATACAGTATATTGCTTCAAGTGCATGCATAGAACTGATTCATTTGTAGCAATAAATAAAGGCAGGGGCGGACTGACCTTTCGGGCAACTGGGCAGTGCCCGATATCCCAGAGGCTTTGCCCGGTTCCCCCACCGTCGCCACCACATACTACAGCCCCCCCCCCAGGGCCCTGGTGGTCTAGTGGCTACTGCTGCTATTATCCCCAGAGCCACTGTACTTTAAAAATGGCTGCCAAGACTCTCTGCAGCAGTCTCATGAGAATGTTGAGATCCACGAGACTACTCTGGGAAGTCTCGGCAGCCATTTTAAAAACATGGCGCTGGGCAGAGTAGTGGCAGCAGGCGGACAAGAAAGAGTGGGGTTCTTTCCTGCTCCTAAAGAAGCCACTAGACCACCAGGGTCCTTCAAGGTAGGGAGGGCAGGAGTGTGTGTTTATGGGGGGGCAGTGGTAGTGTGTGTGTGTATGGGGGGGCGGTGGTAGTGGGGGTGGCAGCGCAGGTGGCGTGTGTGTGTGGGGGGGGGGGGGGCCCAGAGTACTCCCACTGCCCGGGGGCCCAGAACTCAGTCTGCCTCTGAATAAAGGCATCACAAAATAAGCTCATGATGAAAAACTGCAGCTGTAGGAAATGTTGATGTTACCTGTATGGGGGTCCAGTCGGAACTCCTTAGCCCCAGGGCCATGTAATGTGTATGTAATCTGAGCACCTCTACCAGCATCAGCGTCCTGAGCTGACACACTTAAAATAAACAGCCCAGGCAAGGCATCTTCTGGAATCTTTCCAATATACCGCATCTGATAAGAAGAGCATATACCTTATCATTAGGTAAAGCTACCACTAGTTCATTAGAAAGGAATGAGTACACATGGTTCCATTTAGTGCTAGAGCATGACTGTTTACCTCATGGCTTTTATAAATGATTTATGAGTCTTTGCTTTTATACAGGACAGCAACTTGGCAACGCAGAGACAAAAATGTGTCTACTTTAATCATAGCAACGAAGAAGCTTTACCATTTCATTTTCAACCTCTTTACACTGAAAGTGCCTATAGGGTAATCCTTTCCTACTGCAGAGCTCACTCTGGTTTAAATGGCTAAATGTTATTGGCAATGAGGCTAAATGAAGCACAGAACATTAAGAGCTGAAGTTATTCAAGCTTTGCCAGTTCATAGGGATCTTTGATATTTCTGTAGGAGAGACCCAACATTGGTTGTTTTTACACAACTGTAGTTCCTACTTGAAGTAACTCATCCAGCAGTGAAAAGGGTCTCTTATTCTTCTGTTATTTTTCTCCCTACTTTCATCTGTCCTGTTAGTACAAGGCAGTCAGTCATACTGAAAAAAGAGATTAATTCAGTGGATAATAATAAAGAGCTCTGTTCATTAATTCTTAAACCCATTCTATGGTAAGCCTTTAGGGGCTGGGTTTTTAACTGGCACAGCAATCATTCTACACAGATTCAGAAAAAAATCTTTAAATATTCAGTATGACCTTTGAAAATACATTAGTGTAATGGGGTTTTTCTTAGTTAATTCATAAATTGTGTTCAAAGTGTCCTTCTTCACTCTTGATACATTCACGAAATCTTCAACACCACAGACTAAGCACCATTTTGCTAAAATGGATTTTAACAATCACCTCCTGAATGGTGCCATTTTGAAAACAGAGATCATCCAGTTTTTACAGCATCTTGCAGTAACACCTGTCAATAACAGTAATAATTTTTGAAATAATAGTACGTTTGCATTGGGTTATTTGGAAAAATGTTGGGGGCCCCGGTTTTTTTTTCAGACACCATGTAAGTTAAGAGTTAATGCCTGTGCTTAATGGTATACATAGAATCAGCACCGCTATTCATGTGAATCAGCATTTTAGAAAGGTTGTCCAACTCAGAATATAGATGTCCAAGTCTGAACATCACATATGGACATCCATTTCTCAAGTATTTCAGAACGGGATCTGCGTGTGCAAATTGGGTACGTGCCCAAATTTGCAAGTGCAATTTTTTGCACTTTTTAGAGAATTTGGGGGATAGTGGCTAGAATCATGCACAGTTCATAGAGTGAAAATCATACATATACTTTTCACCGAATATGGGCAATTAGAAAATGATGGGCTGAGTAGAATGACTGAATTTTCCAAAATGGATGTTCAGTCATGTAAAAATGTAAGCATACTTTCATAACATCTATACTTTTATCTGTTTGAAAAGAGAGTACACCAGGGATAAGAATGGATCAGGGAGAAAACTATGGGGCCCTTTTACTAAGGAGCGCCTAAAAGTGGCCTACGCTGGTGTAGGTGAATGTTTTGGATGCACACAGGTCAATTTTTCAGTGTGCCTGGAAAAAAGACGCTTTTTTTGTGGCCAAAAATGGACATGCAGCAAAATTAAAACCAGCATGCATCCATTTTCGGCCTGAGACCTTACCGCCACCCATTGACTTAGCGGTAAGGTCTCATGTGCTAACCGGGCGGTAAGCGGCCAGTGCGCATAAATTGCTGATTACTACCGGGTAAGCGCCACATGGTAGAAAATAAAAAATATTTTCCACCGCGTTTTGGGTGCGTGTCAAAAATGGAATTGCCTCCCAGGGCACACAGTAGCTGAGTGGTAGTTCCAATTTGGTGAGTGTTGGATACGCATAGGTGCCTACATGCCTTAGTAAAAGGTCCCCTATGTGTATATATTATATTGTCCAAAATCTGTGTAAATTGATAATGCACATCCTTTATGTTCTCATTTGAGAGGATGTAAGGTACATTCACATTTTCATGCTGATGTTTGTGGTTGATGATCAGATTGGTTTGTGTAGGCTGCAAAATACATAGCTATATTGTCTTATCAAAAATTTACCTTTCAACATTTTAGAGGGTAATTTTTGGCTTGGTGGAATGCTTGCTGTCCCATGACTGCTTTATACACGGGCCTACAAGTCAGTGTTTAAAAAGAAATTCCTCAAAGAACTTCCCTTTCAAAATCAAATGGTTGGCTAGTGCTGTAACATCCCTTATCCTGCATTCTTTCTAGTTGCAAGGTATGCGGGCTACTCACAGAACAAGTAGGCACAGGGATTTCAACACAGAATCCTCATGATTACTTTTACTGGCCCTGCTCCAGCCCTACCCTCAGCATTGCCTCTTTTCCCTAGAGAAGGAAAAGCGTAATTTTCAAAGGACCCTAGTTAAAACTTTTAACTGTGAAGAATCCCCTTAAAGTGTTCTGGTATATGCTAAGGATTATTGAGCTAAGGAAAGTAGAATCTTAAATGAATTAAGGCATCTTTCTAAAGGACCACCATCCAAGCTTTAGGAACTTTAAACCCCCCCCCCCCCCCCACACTTTGAATCAAAGATGAAAATAGTTTAAACATAGAACAAATTCCATTATAACATCATCTTTCCTTTCACTGCCTTGTCAAAGTAGACCGCTTACCTGTTGGCACTGTGGGCTGTTATCATTGACATCAAGGACAACAATCTCAACATCAGCAGCTGTCTGAAATTTTCCATCTGACGCCATTACTTTAAGGTGATACGTCTCTATTTCCTCCCTGTCCAGTGACTTCTGGGAAGAAATTATCCACTCTTCTCCAATCTGATTAATACTGAACTGCCCTAAAGGATCTCCCTCTACAATCAAATAGAAAACACTGTCAGGAAAGATGGTGGATGTGAGGAAATATGATGAATGCCCCTAACTTTTGACCTTCTTCTGGATAAGACCAAGCCAGGAGAGCGGCCTGCTACAGGAGTGAAGGTATTACTCCTCCATGTTACTCCCATTTTGAAGGAGCAACACTGCCTTCCCATCATGGGCAGAACTAGATTTAAATTAATGGTATTAGCTTGCCCTAACTATTAAGTAGGTCTTGTAATGAATTCTATGCTGATTCCATATCAACCTAGGCAACTTCTGTTCTCTTCACAAGCTAATTAACTCATTGTTTCCAGATATACTGAGCTTCAATTAGATTTCACTTGGTAAGCTTGTTGGTTTTTTTTTTCTTTTTTTTTTTTTGTACTGGCCCCTACTGCCTATAACATTACAAAGTTAAGATCAGTGAGTAGTGTTTTTCTTGATCATTGAACTCTTTGGGCATGTGGGACTTACCCTTACCTTTCCACCCTTTTATTTTATGGATTTAAATATTGTTTATTGTTTTTTTTATATTGAGCTACTTAATTCCCTTCTATTGAATATTTTTCACTATGATTCTCAGATGATGATTACCTCCCTAATTCTATAAAGTGTGCTAAAAATTGGGTGCTCATTTGGGTGCACAGGGGTCGTTTACATGCATAACTAAATTAGCTAATTAGCACTAAATTGTTGAGAAGTACAAATAATTACCATCAACAAGCACTAATTGGCACTAATTTGTAATTAAGCACATAAGTGACTTACTTCCCTATTCTATAAACTTACTGGTTGATATTCAAAATGATTTAACAGGCCAGAAATGGGCACTGACTGGTTAAATTGCTTCTTTGGGGCATTTTCAGCGGTAAGTCCAATGCAAGTTTACTGCTCACTCTTACGGGACTGTTTGTTAAGATAAGTACTTTTTATCACCTTTAAATTTCTTTGCACTTTTGGCTGAATTTTTTGATTTTTTTTTTTTTAGTATCATCTGGCAATACTTATGTACGTATGGAGGAATGACAAATGATTTGAACCTTTGATCAAGGTCTCAGACTTGAAATAGCTGTGCGCTAAGAGGTCCTAAGACCATATCAAGAATTATTCTGATGTTATTTTCCTCTTATTGAGAGTGTCCCATATTATTTGGAGAATTGTGATGTTTTGAGGTTGTTCTTGCACACACAGTCTGAGTTTGTTTCTCTCTTTATTTTTGTTAACTGTTTGGGCTTGATAGGGAGTTTTCTTTTCCTCTATATTTATTTATTTATTTATTTGTTGCATTCGTATCCCACATTTTCCCACCTATTTGCAGGCTCATTGTGGCTTACATTATTCCGTGATGGCGATCGCCATTTCCGGAATGAGGAATACAAAGTGGTATTGCATTAAAGTTCATAAGTGACAGAGTAGATTAAGCAATTGTGTATAGAGAATTCATTATGGTGTTTGCTATATGAGTTGAACCTGGCATTTACACCAGGTACCAATGTTTGAGCGTCATTTATAGTATTCCTCCTCAGTGGCGTACCAAGGGTGGGGCGGTGGGGCGGTGGGGGCGGTCCGCCCCGGGTGCACGCCGCTGGAGGGGTGCAGATAGCAGCCGTGTGGCTGCTCCCACCAGGTAAGAATGTACCCGGGGGGGGGGGGGGGGGTGTCGATGCGCTGGAGGGGATGGATGCTGTTGCACTCGGTGGGGAGGGGGGGGTGCAGCGGCAATCCGCCCTGGGTGGCAGCCGACTAAGGATCGCCACTGATCCTCCTAAGTTATAGAATCCTGTCAGGTACATAATTGCCAGTATTGACATGGTGTAAGTATTCATGCCTAGAGTCAGGCGCCAAAATGTGGACTTATGCTAGTATTCTATAACAGATTTAGGGGCCCTTTTTTCTAAGCAGCGGTAAGCCCAACACGGGCTTACCGTGTGCCAATCCTGATCTTCCACTGGGCTACCGAAGGAGCCCGGCAGTAGTTCTTGCCCCTTGCACTTGCCACATCCGGCGCTACAAAAATATGATCTATTTTTATGACACTGGAACTTAACCAACTGTAACTGGGCAACGCCGAATGCTGCCTGGTACTGCCGGGTTAGCATGGAACCCCTTACCACCATCTCATTGGTGGTGAGGGCTTCCCTTCGAAATGGCCGCTCAGTAAGTGCTTCACTTGCCGTATGGCCATTTCTTTGCCTCAAAAAAGACAGACTTTTACCCGCTGTGGTAAAAGGGGGCCTTAGCACACACCTAAAACATGCACTGACGCTAGTGCAGGCCCCCTTTTACTGCAGCTTAGTAAAAGGGCCCCTTGGTGCACAACTTTGCCGTTATAGAATACTAGCTTAACGCCCATTTTTTGGCACCTTTTAGCGACTATATAGAATTTACCCTTATGTGCAAAAAGAGTGCACTATGTGCAAAGAAGGAGTGCTTTTAAAGAGTGTGCACTTCTTCCCAGTAGTGCATGCATGCACGATAGTATACTCATGCACACAGTATCAGAAAAGCAGCACTCTTGATGACAGTTGTTCCAGATTATTAAAAAACCCAGGAAAGAAAAGACAATAGTTTTCCGACTACCCATTTCTAAAAACTAATGCATCAACAAACCATTTTTGCTTATATTTGATATGAGAGAAAATATTTAAAAATCTTACCGGTGATGGAACATGTAGCTCTCCAGTTTTGCTCTGACAAGTCAGCATCTGTAGTCTTGAGCGTGACAATGAATTCTCCTGGGTGGCTGTTCTCCACAACTGAACCTTTGTAAAGGTCTGAGGTGAATTGTGGAGGGTTATCGTTTTCATCGATAATGGTCACTTCAACCAGTGTTTGAGAGGTCAGCTGGACCTTTCTGCCATGGTCTGTAGCCATCACATTAAATCTGTAGGTTTCTACAGTCTCACAGTCAAGTTCTTTCAATGTTGTGATCCAGCCACTCTCTTTATCGATGGCAAAGAGCCCGTGAAGAGCAGGTTTGGTTTCTAGGCTGTAAGTCACTTGTCCATCACTCCCCGTATCTTGGTCATTTGCAGTAACCTGAATAACTGTAGTTCCTGCAGGCATGTTCTCCACAAGGAAAGCCTTATAAGGATTTGCCTCAAAAACAGGCCGGTTGTCATTGACATCTTTCACTTGGATGCTCACTGAACCTAAAGAAGCTAGTTCAGTCTCAAAGTGAGAGCATTTAGCTAATGCATCGATTTGGTACCATTTAGTTCTCTCATGATCTACAGTTTTCGCAACCTTCAGAACTCCTGTTTGCTTATCCAGTGTGAAAATTCCATCTTTATTACTCTCAGCTGTAGTTCCTTCTACCAAACTGTATATAACAGATTTCTCTGCAACAGCTTTAACCAGTCCTACTTCAGACCCTGCTGGGAGGTCTTCAGATACAGAAAACGTATACAAGGGCTCTGAAAATTTCGGCAGTGACACTTCTGTTGGCACTACCTGAAAATGCACAGGGATTGAGGAATTCCAAAAGGGAGGTCCACTATCCTGTGCTTTGACTTTAAAGGTAAATACTTTATTTTCCAATCCAGCTAGGCTTCCCTTCACTTTGACTATCCCTGTAGAAGGGCTGATTTCAATAAGCTGGTCTGGGTTGCTGTCAATTGAATAGATCACATCTGCATTTACTCCTTCATCAGCATCATAGGCCAGTAGTTGAATGATTGGAGACCCTTTACTGATATTAGACTGAACAGATAATGTATATTCAGATGAGGTAAACTGTGGTAGATTATCATTCTCATCAGTTAGGATAATCTTCACAGTGCAGAAAGCTACTTTGCCACCCCCGTCCCTTGCCATGACTTTAATTTCAATGACCTTTTCTGTTGAATTTTCTCGATCTAGCTTCTTCAAGGTAGCAATATGACCTGCATCATTTATGGAAAATGTTTTATAAGCTAACTTGTTTATTATTGTGTAATTAATCATACCATATGGACCATCATCTGGATCAAAAGCCAAAACATCTATCACTTTGGTCCCCAGTTCAGCATTTTCAGCTAATTCTACTTCAAACATGTGTTGTTGAAAACTTGGGCTATATTTATTGGCGTATGAGGTATTTATGTAAACAGGCACATCTGTCCTATAAACACCATCTGAAACAGAGAGTCTGAGCTTGTACGAAGGATATAAATTATTCTTGCATAATTTTGATATTGAGATAATTCCAGATATTGTGTTGATGTTAAAATGCCTGTAGTTATTACCCGATAGTATCAAGTATTTCAGCTTGGTAATGCCTGCACTATCTGAATCTACAGCCTGTACTTTGATTACAACATACCCACAGGTAGCCAGTTCATTTACACTGGTTTCATACTGGGATTGCTTGAACTCAGGGGGATTGTCATTAATGTCTGAAACATTAACAATTACCAGTGCTTCAGTGGCCAAAGGAGGTATTCCATTATCGACAGCTCTTAGTTTAATGTGGAACTGTTCCCTGTGTTCATAATCCAGTTCCTGTGCAGTTGATATTTCCCCAGTACTTGAGTCAATATGAAAAAATTTCAGACTACTTTCTGAACCATTATCTAAGATGCTGTATGAAATCATTTTATTACGTCCAGAATCTTCATCAGTAGCAAAGACTTGAACCACAGGGGTGTGAGTTGGCAAACCCTCAAAGACGACTGCCGTATAAACTAACTGGGAAAACACTGGAGAATTATCATTAATATCTTCAACTTTCACTTCAACTACAGCATCTGAAAAAGATCCCAATGCTGTGTCTGTAGCTCTAACAGTAAATGTATGTTTTGTCTTGGATTCATAGTCTAACTGGTCAACAACGTTAAGTACACCAGTCTTAAAGTTAATGTTGAACATTTTCAGTGATTCTTTTTCAACAAGGTTGTAAATCACACGTAATCCTTGGGGACTACGAGCCTGAATGTGAAGAATGGATGTATAGACAGGAATATTTTCTGGCACCTTAACTGTGTAGTACAGACTTTGGAATATAGGACTAGATTTATTTCTCAAAGTGATTAATACTTGCTCTTCACTGCTCAGTGGAGGATGGCCACCATCTTGAGCAATAACTTTCAGAATATATTTGTTTAAAGTCTCATAATCGAATGTTTTTTTCATTGAGATGACTCCTAGATGGGAGTCAATCCAGAAATATGTGTAGTCTTCTGCAAATGAGAAAGTTATGGCAGCATTATTTCCAATGTCCCTGTCAGTGGCAGACACTTGAAAAATGAAGTTACCTGGTTCTGCATCTTCCTGGACTGATGCGTAATATGGCAAATTGTCAAACTCTGGTGGATTGTCATTGACATCTTCCACATATATTTTGACTTTACTTTGAGCTACTCTTAGTGGGTTCCTATTGTCCTTCACTTGAACAGCAATTTCATATAAATCTTTTTTTTCACGGTCAAATTCTACACCCGTTGTCTGAAGTACTCCAGAAGATGAGATTATGCTGAACATTTCCTCATCATTCAGAATGGAATAGAACAGTGGCTCATTAAGCTGATACCCTAAAACTCCAAGAACAACTAAAGTCTTAATATCTGTCATATTCTCTGTCACCCTTGCTGTGTACAAAGCTTGGCCAAAACGTAACGTTGTTTCTTGTGTTTCCAGGACATTTATTTTAACTAATGTGGTGCTCTTGTATAAACCGTCAGTTGCTCTGACTGTAAGTTCATGATATGTCCTCAGAAGGGTAGCATTAACTAGCGAGATAAGACCAGTGAGTGGATGGATGGAAAATGCACCTTCAAGGTTACCCTCCACAATGCTATATGTCACCTCAGACGAATCTGTATCTTTTGCTTGCACTGTAAGGACCTTCATGCTTTGAGAAGGTAACCAAATAGTAACCTCATAAATGTTCTGTAAGAATACTGGAGGAGAATCGTTAATATCTTTCACATAAATGGTGACACTGGCAGGTTTGGATGCAAATAAACTTGGAGTCCCACTATCATGGACATGTACATTGAAATGGAAGACTGGGGATAATTCATAATCAAGTTCAGCAGTGGCAGTAAGGGTCCCCATGCTGGAGTCTATTTTAAAATATTTCAGAACCTCATGTTCCAGAATTTCATAGATCAGTAATGCATTAGAATCCTTATCTGCATCTGTAGCTTGTATGACCAGTGGTGCATGGTTTTCATCCACAACCAGGCCTTTTTTTCGAGAAGACTCACTGATGTGTCCAACATAGGCAGGCTTAACAAATGTTGGTGCATTGTCATTCTCATCAATAACATAAATAAACACTGTTACATCTGTCAACACCCCCAACATGTTGGTAGCACGAACTTTTAGCTGGTAAGATGAGACCTTCTCAAAATCTAAGTTCTTCTGGGTAGAAATCAGACCAGAAAAAGAGTTGATAGCAAATGATCCATCTTGGTTTCCTTCTCTGATTTCATAACTGAGAGCTGATGAGCTTGTGGCTGAAACCAGGATAACAAATGAGCCAACACAACTTGATTCATTGATCTCTGCAAGGTATTCCTCAGCTGAGAATTTGGGAGATTCATTTTCTGAAAGTTTAACTTTAATGTGGGCAGTAGTGGAGTCACTGAGTTGAGGGAATGCCTGGTTTGTTGCGCTCACAGTAAGAGTGAAATATTCCTGCTTAATGTGGTCCAGTTTTTTGGCAAGTGTAATAACACCAGAAAGGGGGCCAATACTAAAAAACTCTTCCCCATTTCCTGCAAAGATAAAACAAAAAACAACTCAGATAAAATAAATTAAGTAAACCTAGGAGACTATTGCATCTTATTTTAAATGCTAGGCCGCTTGGGAGTAAATTTGTAAGTGATAAGAGCAGTGAACTGTGTTTTATGCACTCAGGGGCTGAGTTCTTGCAGATGACTAGCAGCCATGAAAAGTCTTAGGGGTCCTTTTACTAAGCCACGTAGGCGCCTATGCGTGCCCAACGCCGCAAAATTGGAGTTACCACCCGGTTACCACATGGACCTTTTGGTAATTTCAATTTTTGTGCATGTCCGCTATGCGTGCCCGAAGAATAATTTTTATTTTCTGGCGTGCGGCAGCTACACGCGTCAAGTGGCTTTTGCATTACCACCCGGTTACTGTGTGAGACCTTACCACTAGGTCAATGGCTTGCGGTAAGGTCTCAGACCCAAAATGAACGTGCGACAATTTTCATATTGCCGCACGTCCATTTTCGGCAAAAATAAAAGAAGGCATTTTTTGTAGGTGTGCTGAAAAATATCGTAGGCCATTTTTCAGCGCACCTTAGTAAAAGGACCCCTTTATGTTTTAGATTTTATTTTGTTGAAACATAGATGATAATTATTTTCAAAATTTAGGGACTCTTTTACTAAGCTGTGTTAACTGTTAACACATCGTTTAACATGATATAACAACTAATGCAAGAACACGCTAACCTGTAGTAATTTAGGAGCCCTTTTACAGAGCATCGGTAAGCCCAATGCGGTAACCCGGCGGTAATCGGCCATTGCCACACGCTACCCGGTTACCACGGGACTCCACCTCAGTGGGTGGCAATAAGGGCTCCCCGCCACATGGCCACACGATAAGAGTTCTCTTACCGTATCTGAGGGCTTTTTACCCACTGTGGTGAAAAGAGCCCTGGCGCAAGGGAAAAACAGCCCCCATTGCTAGCGCAGGGCTCTTTTTCCAACAGCTTGGTAAAAAGACCCCTTACCAGTGGCATACCAAGGGGGGGGCAGGGGTTGGTCCACCCCAGGTGCATGCTGCTAGGGGGTGCCGCATGCCTGTCGGCTCCGCTGGTTCCCTGCTCTCTGCCCCGGAACAGGTTACTTCCTGTTCCGGGGCAGAAGGAGCAGGGAGCCAGCGGAGCCAACAGGCGCGCAGCTGCTCCTAGCAGCCAAGAAGGCAACCGGGGGGGGGGGGGTGTTGATGCACTGGAGGGGGGGGGTTGATGCGCCGGGGGGGGGGGGGTGTCATGCTGCACCCTGGCAGGATGGATGCTGCTGCACCCGGGGGGTGGGGAGGTGCGCAGCGGCGATCCACTCCGGGTGGCAGCCGACCTAGGATCGCCACTGCCCCTTACATATTAATAAAGCTTTTTTAGGAGGTGTTACTGGGTGAAACATGGATAGAGAATGAGCGTGAAGTACTCCCTGCAGTTAACGTGCTAGAGTTACTGCAAGTTGGCCAATTAATGCGCTGTTAACACAGATGCACTTACTGACTCCTAAACAGGAGATACTAAATACCTCTGTGTTAACAGTGCATTAATGGCCTGAATAGGAAAATATAGGGCAATTTCCCTTCTAAGCGCCACATCAGATCTGGGCTTTGTGCACAGTAAAATGCCTCTTTACAGCACGTTAAGCTCAGGTCTTAACACTTTAGTAAAATGGCCCTTAGTAGTGATTTAAATTTCTTTGAATAATTGCATTCTTTCCATTGTATTACAGTACTGGATTCTAAGTTATCAATTTTAATTAACTGAAGGGATTCCAAATACTTGTAGATTTTACTGAAAAGTAAAGGCGCAGGCTGTGCATATAACAAACTTCCCAGCGGAGGCCTCCTGCCAAGAGGAAATGAAAAAGAATAAGCTGGAAATAGGCAGCATTTTGATTTTTTTAAAATTAATTATCTTTAGTTATGGATTTTTCATTCCACACCTGAGCAGTACCATTGAGAATTCACGTTTTTATTCAGTTATTAAACACTAAGGGGCCGTTTTATTAAAGGGCTGCTGTGCGGCAACTCAGAACTACCGCTGGCCCAATGCAGTCACCAGCGGTAGTTCCAGCTCCAGTGCATGCCATTTCCAGCACTGCTAGATTTTTAAAAAAAATACCGCAGGGGTTACCGCTGGGGTAGAGCGGGAGCCCTTACCGCCACTTCAATGGGTGGCAGTAAGTGCTTTCACCCATATGCAAACGCAGTACATGCAAGTTTACGTTACGGCCATGCGTTTTTTCTGGCTTTTTACCCAATGCAGTAAGAAGGGCCCTGGCATGCGGCACAAATGTCCGCTGCTACTACCACAGGGCCCTTTTTACTGCAGCTTGGTAAAAGGACCCCTAAGGCATGAAAGGCAATTCTATAACTAGGCAGCCTGAGCTTAGGCACCCCTTTGCATGTGTATTATGCCCTAAGCGCTGTTCTATAAGGGCACACATAAGTGCTATAGAGTGCAAGAGAGTAAACATGTGGGTGGAGCATGAGTGGGACATGGACACTTTTCCCTCTAAGCTGAGTTGGAGTCCTCCAACTACATTGTTACCAGTAGGGGCAGTGCTTCAATGTTGTGCTTTCAGTCACTAGGGACAGGCAGGTTCCTTGGAGTCCTGGAGAGCTTGCCTATCCTTTACTGTTGAAAAATGTGATCGTGAAACCGCACCGCCCACTGGAAGGACTCTGGGTGGAGGACTCCAGCTCAGCTTAGAAGGAACAGTGGACATGGGCGTGTCTCTCAGTTACGCACCCAACTTATAGAATACTATAAGTTATAGGCTCCTTTGCACTCAGTTATTCCAACTCTAAGGGTGATATAACTGCGGGCGTCTAAACATAAGTCACATCAATGCTGGGTACTGGTATAGTGGAATTCTGTAACAGAATCTGGGCACCCAGATGCCACTATAGGATAGACACTCTTCATGAGGCAGGAGCGTAGCCAGACCTTACGGTGGGAGGGGGCCAGAGCCCGAGGTTGCCGCCCTGCTGCCCCCCCTACCGCTACGCCTCGCCTCCTCGCCCTCCCACCGCCTCGCCTCGTCCCCCCCACCTTGCCTTGCCTCACCCCCTAACAAACAAATACCTTTGCTAGTGGGCATCCCCAACCCCCACCAGCCGAAGCCTTCTTCAGCGTGGTCTCCGGCGCAGCCTCATTCACTGCCTGCCCCCTGCCTGCCCCCTGTGCACAGGAGGAGCAAGAAGAAAAAAAAGCAGGGGGCAGGCAGCGAATGAGGCTGCGCCGGAGACCACGCTGAAGAAGGCTTTGGCTGGCGGGGGTTGAGGACCCCCGCCAGCCAAACCAGGGGCCCATATGAAATTTGTGGGGGCCCAGGCCCCCGTGGCCCCCCCATAGCTACACCCCAGCCATGAGGTATCAGGTGCCCATTTATGGAATTGCCACTTAAATGTACGCTAAATTATTTTTAGTACACTAAAATGCTTCTTTGATGTACAAATTTTTGTGCATAAATTTTTATGCATACTCCATAAAATGCAGCTGTTATAACAGTCACATAAAAACAGCATTCATGTTCACTTGTGCACTGGACCTGATATTTAGTGCTATTTAACTGGTCCAGGAATGGCTTCTGGCTGGTTAAATAGTGCTTATCTGGCTAAGTGCTAATATTCAGTGTGAGATAGCTGGTTATTTCTGCTGGCTAAGTTCGCGGGCAAATCTGACTTCCTAAATAGCAGGCCTATCTTTGCCCGCTATTAACTTAGGGGTCCTTTTACTAAGGTGTGCTGAGAAATGACCTGTGCTGTTGTAGGTGCATATATTGGACGCATGCAGGTCCATTTTTCAGTGCGCCTGCAAAAAAGACCTTTTTTGGGGAGGGGCTGAAAATGGATATGTGGCAAAATAAAAATTGGTGTTTATCCATTTTGGGCCTGAGACCTTACTGCCACCCATTGACTTAGCAGTAAGGTCTCATGCGTTAACCAGGTGGTAATCGTTAGCATGTGTACACTGCCGATTACCGCCTGGTTAGTGCCACACGGGAAAATTTATTTTTTTTTGGATGCGTGTATCAGATGCACGTAAAAAATGGAATTACTGCCCGGGGCTCATTGTAGCCGGGCAGTAGTTCCAAATTGATGCACGTTGGATGCGTGTAGGAGCCTATGCACCTTAGTAAAAGGGCCCCTGAACCAGCCCAGTGCTGAATATTCATATAGCCAGTTAAGTTAAAGCCAGCCCCAAAACACCCAGATAGTTAAGGCCGGTCACCGGGAATGACCAGGCATTGAATAGCTGGGGTCAGCGTCGGCAGTGTCAGCTAACCCCACTGTTTGCCGCTGTCTGAATTTCAGGAGACTGTTTATACACTGCGTATCAAAATCTGTCCAAAGTGAAAGATCCGATTAGAACAGAGGATTTCATTCCACCATCTTCAGAGAACAAGTAGGAAGGGCCCCTCTTGCCCCCTCTCTGGGCATGGGATCAAATGGTTCTGTTAGCCCAATTCATCCTCTCCTTTGATAGGCCCATCTATCCTCACCACCAAATATAAGGTCAAAGGTCTTTAGTGGGTCTGATTCATCCAGCCCCTGGCCCCTTCCTTCCTCTCATCAAGTATCCCACACTTATCCTTCCCTCAAGAAGACTTGGACAAGTAGCAAGTGTCTGTTAATGCCATCAGGGAACTCTTCAGCATGCAGGTTAGGATTTTACAGGTTACTATTCAGCAGGAGATAACTGGGTAGTAGAGGATTCTACCTGGTTATCTCCCACTGCCCAAGTGATCCCCAGCACATAAGTGGATATTGCTGGGGGTGGAGTCAGGGCGGAAATGGGTTACCTGGGTACCACTGATATTCAGTGGCTATATCTAGATAACTATCCAGTTAACTTAGGACAGCAAAAGGCTTTTTGTTGCTATAGACCTAGAGCAAAACAAATCTCTTTCAGTGGTTCATTTTTTCTAATCTAGTGGCCATTGCCATCCCATGTCCTGTTGTGAGAAAGAAATCAACACGATGGCCAGTTATTTCTCTCTCCACAGAGCTTGAATCTATTTACACTATGTGCCAGTGTACATTATTCCCATTAGGTGATACCTTATATTTGAAATGTTTATAAAGTGGGGTCTATGATCGATTTGTTGCTTAATTCAGTTACTGACCATACCGCCAATGAATCTACCCTCTCCCTAGTGGGTATTGACAAACATTTAAGCTGATTTAATACCTGGAAATGTTCAACAATTAGAAAATAATTTTTTTCACTTGTGATTAGGATAGGGCTTCATACCTGGAGAAGCCACAGCTAGTTGGGTTTTCAGGATATCTATAATGAATATACAGGACCTACTGAGCTGGAATCATGCCCTGTATAACACTCCCCCTGGCACCTCTGCCCAAGCTACTGTTTCATGGCCAAATAGAGGAGATAATGGACAGGGAGCAGTTTTGATGCCCCTGATTTCCTTGTGCCCTGTGTGGTCACACTGCTTACACAGCTTTTCGTTTGACCCTGTGTATACGGAAAGGATAAATGTGTACATATTGGAGACCCGGTATATGTAAATTCATCTCATGTGTATTCACTATCCTGAGGGGACACTCGGATAGGTTTGGAAAGCCCTGGAATAGAGCAATTGTTGAGACATCAATTTAGAAAGAAACTATGGTACTCTTAACGATTGCTATACAAAAACAACTTGCATTCAAATGAGAAAGCTGATACAGTGCCTCAGATGATGGTTTCCTTCACTTGCCACCAGCTTGTTTAACTCCATTTCATTACACAGGAAGTGCTTTCATGGCCTAGGATGCCTCTTACCAGCGGAAATGGAATAATGGATGTCTGCATTAGTTCCTTGATCCTTATCGAGAGCTTTGACTTGTAGGATTTCGCTGCCAATTACTGCAGACCTGAGGATGTCCCCTGAATACTGCAGGCTGGTGAACTGAGGTGGGTTATCATTGCAATCCTTCACTTTGATTACAACTCTCACAAAGTTTCGTTTAATGGGCACTTCCTGGTCCCGCACCTGGAGGCACAACAGAAGATTAAAAGGAAATGACATTGGCGACCCTGAAATCCATACAATTTAAAAAGGTTAAATGAGGTTTGTGACCAAGTTCCTCTTCCACAGACCGTGTCTGGACACTGCTTTGTATATAAGCATCAGGTAGCAGATTTATGGGGCGAGTGTAAAGCAGCTGAAGTATATTAGTCACCTTGGTGGAAACTGCAGTTCCCTTCAGTCTCTCAATGTGCTTATAAAGATCTGTTCAGTACAATTATTGATCTTCTACAGAACAAATTGGGTGCATAGAGTTTAATAATCACAATTAAGTTATAAAGAGCAACAAATGTATACATAGAATTTTATAATCAAGATTAGGTTATAAAATGCAACATTCCAAAATACCCATTAGCAATAAAGAGTCAGAACTGCTCAGATGATGTGATATTGAAATGCATTTCAGTGTAGCACAGGTTCGTGTATGTCAAATGTTATAATATATAGAATTACTAGTAAATCAGGCCCATTTCTGACACAAATGAAACAGGCGCTAGTAAGGTTTTTGTCGGAGTGTGTATGTTTGAGAGAGTGTATGTGAGAGTGACTGTGTGTGAGAGAGATAGTGAATGTGCGAGTGTGTGTTTGTGACAGCGAGTGAGACTGCTGGGTGCGAGTGTGTCTGCTCTGTCCCCTGCCCCCCTCCAGCCACCCAACGATTCTCCTCTCTTCCCTGCTCCCCCTGCAGCCACCCAGCGGTTATCCTTTTTCCTTGGCCCCCCCCCCCATATCCACCCAGCGATGCTCTTCTGTCCCCGCCACCCAGCGAGTCTCCTCTGTCCCCTGCTCCCCCTCCAGCCACCCAGTGATTCCCCTCTCTCCCCAGCCCTCCTCCAGCCACCCAGCGATTCTCCATTTTCCCTTGCCCCCCCTTCCAGCCACCCACCGATGCTCTTCTCTCCCCTGCCCCCCCTTCCAGCCACATAGTGATTCTCCTCTCTCCTCTGCCCCCCCTCTAGCCACCCAGCGATGCTCCTTTCTCCCCTGCCCCTAACGATAACGGCCAAATCTCTGGCCCTCCGCCAACCGTCCAACCTCTGCTGCCGTGCACAGCTCAGCGTGCAGGCCCACTGAACGGTAGATCCACTCGCTGCTGTGCGCCCGCAAACCACCTCTGGTTGGTCAGCTTTTGCGTCTGCCCTCCAACCTCTGGTTGGTCAGCTTTTGTGTGTGACGTACCCAGAAGTACATTATGTCACTTCATGTGATGGATGCATCCTTTCAGAGCGCACGAATGCTTCAGGCTTTATTGCCACGGAGTCAGCTTCAGAACATTGGAGGTGTGTTTTATTATATAGGATTGTGAGACCTTTAATTTTCAAGTTTATCTTTTTTTCTACGGTTACTTTTCAATGAAAAGTTTTAATTACGATTAATCTCATGATTAAAGGACCAATGTCTCCCTCTCTCCTGCCCCAAGTCTAACATCTCTCCTCTTCCTTCCTCCTTCCCACCCTCCCATTATCCAGCATGTAGCCCTTCCTCTCCTCCACCCTCAGGTCCCTTATCTATCTCACTCCCCTCCTAGCCACTCCTCCAAGTATCCTCTCTCTCTCTCTCCTCCCTCCACCAAAGGTCCATTACTCTCTCTTAATTCCTCTGTTTCCACCCCTTTGAGTCTAACATCTCTCCTTCTCTCTTTTCTCCCTCCAGTTATGTAGCACCTCTCTAGGAATAGCCTAGTGGTTAGTGCAGCAGACTTTGATCCTGGGGGAGTGGGTTCACTTCCCACTGCAGCTCCTTATGACTCCGGGCAAGTCACTAAACCCTCCATTGCCCCAGGTACAAATAAGGACCTGTATATACTATGTAGACCACTTTGAATGTAGTTGCAAAAAACCTCAGAAAGCTGGTATATCAAGTCCCATTCCCTTTCTCTTTCTTCCTCTCCACCCCAGGCCCATTATCTCTCTCTGCATCCTTCTCTCCCTCCCATTGGCAAGCATTCCCTCCCCCTCCATGTGCAGTGTTTCTCTTTCCCTCCCATCCAATTTCAGGTCCATTATCTCTCTCTCCATCCTTCTCTCCCTACCTTTGGCCAGTGTCCACCCCTCTCTCCCTCCTGTCCTCTGATTCATGGCCCGACATCTCTCCCTCCCCGCCTTGTCTGCAGTTCAATAGCTCCCCTCTTTCAATTCCCTCCCCTCCTCCTGGCATGAGATATGCACCTGCATTTTACTTGCAAGTCAAAAAAGGGGGTGTGGAAATGGGAGGGTCATGGGCGGATCAGGGGTGTTCCTTTCAGTTACGCATGTAATTACAGAATAAGATAGGATCCACACTTAATTTACATGCGAGCATTTGCACCACGTTTCCATTGGGATAAACGGCCGTGCCTAAATGTAGTCAAGGTTCCTTGGCATAGATAGTTTATAGAATAGCACTGAGTGTGTGTGTGTGGGGGGGGGGGGGGGGGGGGGGGGGGGGGAGGGGGGGTTCAGTATCGATATTTGTAGGCGCCAAATAGAGAATTTAGTCCCTAATGCACTTTAATAAATAGGCCCTTAGGGTTATACTTAAGCCTTTATTGCATCTTCAATCTCTAGGGACATTAATATACATGTTTTACAGAGGCAGAGAGAGATGACAGCTGAAATATGGTCCTTCCCTTGTATACATAGAACCATGCCTTTCAATTTGGAGAAAAATGCTTATAGTATTAAGTAGTATTGTAATGGTATTTGCACATTAAATGGAGTGGTAAAAAAATTTAGGTACATCTGCCACTGCGACAGAAAACCTACCATCACTGTTAAGGTATGAAATGGCATGGATTCATAATCCAGTGTTTCCAGGATAGTAAGAGTCCCTCTGTTTGGATCCATGTGGAACAGATTCATACTTCTAGGATTGAAGCTGCTTTGAATAATGTAAATCAATCTGTTTCCACTGTCTTGGTCTGTTGCACTAACTTGGATTATTTCTGTTCCAGGAGTTGCATTTTCAGGGATTGTCACTTCATAGTGCTTTTCTAGGAACCGGGGGCGATGCTGGTTTACGTTGATTACATGAATGTAGGCCTAAAAAAAAAAAGAATGTAAACCATACTCCATTGTTTTAATCAATTTTCCATTATGCTCCCATCTCCCAACCAGACTTTCACTTATTGTTATAATTTATATTATTTTCACAAGTGTTTTAATGCATTGTTCATGCACTTATAAACTACTCTTTTCTGCTCCAGATCTTCTGAGCTAGCCGATTTGTCTTGTCTTGCAAAACGATAAATAAATGACAGCTGTACGCAGTATAGGGTTCCCCTCCAAGTCTCCAAATAATTGTTTAGTTATCAGTAGGACCACAGGACACTGGTCTGTATGAAATCTCCTACTTTAAAGCTAATAAATTTCTTCTTTCTTTTTTATGCGGAAGCCATAATCTACTTATGCTACTTATGCTGAAAGAAAACATATCATAACACCTCATAAGATGTTACTTGGCTCGGTGTACTCTTGGGAACATAGACTAGTTTGTCAATGTGAACTAAAAATGGGATGCCAGGAAATGATAAGGGATGTTGGTCAATTACCAGCTATATGTTTTCATTTCCTTTCTGGAAGTGAGCTAGAAGATCATGAGAAGAATAGAGCATTCATCCCAAGGACAAGAATGGATTCCTTGGAATAGTAGCTATGGGAACAACAAACAGTGAGTTCCTGATGGATGATTAATGGCAACAAAGTGACTATCAACCAAGAGAAGAAATGGTTATCAGAGGAGTTTAGAACATTGGCTGTAAATGGAACAAGCTAGCTGGTCTGTGGGTTGCTTAATAAATACACAACTAATTAACAGCAGAATGCATTAGGGTTGACATCATCATCTCTGCTTACATATACAATTATTGGGTGACCTGAAATGTTACTAGACCAGACCGACTCAGCAGTACAGCAATCTAAACAAACACTTGTAAGAGAAACTTCCCAGCCCAAGAGTATAGTCTATAGCAGGGGTGGGCAACCACAGTCCTTGAGGGCCACAACCCAGTTGGGTTTTCAAGATTTCTGCAATGAATATGCATGAAATCAATTTACATGGAATGGAAGCACTGGGTGCAAATCAACCTCATGCATATTCATTGTGGAAATCTTGAAAGCCCGACTAGATTGTGGCCCTTGAGGACCGTGGTTGCCCATCCCTATGGTGACAGTATAAAGTACTTTGAAGATCCTTTTCATCTTATATATTTCTTAAGTACAACAAAAGCTCATAAATGAATGATTTGGAAAAAACTGAACAAATATTTCAAGCACCCAGAACAGTTATTTTACATACATTATTTTTCACCCCCTCCCCCAATTTGTATTCATGGAACATTTTATGTGGAGGAGAGAGATTTAATTCATCTTTCTAGATGATGCCCAAGGTAACTCACAGCACTATTAGAATTCAGATACTTTTACGTATACTTTTATTAACGCAGTATATGTCATATATGCAGTGTAAATGCAGTATACAAGAAGACAGCACCTTCATAATAATAATAACAGTAAGGGACAATTCTATGAGTGAGAACTTCCATTTAGGTGTTTTGATGTTATGTGGTGATATCTGGGCATCCAAATTCCATGCTAGAACACTAGCATAACCCAGTATCAGCAGCACTTATGCATGTAAGGGTTACATACAGTGTGTTTTTTCTAGCAAAAAAGGTGCCGGTACTCAAATGCTAGGGCACCCTTCAGGAGTGGGGTGATCACTGAGGGACCCACCCCACAATAGCCAGGCCCCCGGCAACCAGCCAGAGAACCTATGACAAGGTAAAATTGGTGTGTAGAGCCTGAGCTCTTTCATTAAAACTTGGGGTCCATGGGTCAATTTTAGCAGACAATGGAAAAGGTGCCGGTACTCAGTACCCCCAAGTACCCACACAAAAAAAAGCCCTGGTTACATATATGCACACAGACACTTCATCAATGATTGCAATCAGTACAAAATACTGCCTTTCGAATATTCACTCAAGCTAGAAAATTTGATCATATTACTCCTTTATGCCTTCAAAATAACTGGCTCCCGGTGAACTATCATATTTAACACAAGGTTCTGTCATCTACTCATAGAATTTTCTTTTTGGGAGTCCTAGCATATTTGTCGGCGGTAATCGAACAGGGGCCCTTTTACTAAGCTGCGTAGGTGCCTATGTGCACACAACGTACGTCAATTTGTAAGTACTGCCTGGCTACCATGTGGCCCTGGTGGTAATTCCATTTTTTTATGCGCGCCTACTACGCGCATCCAAAAATATTTGTTCTTTTCGAACACACTGTGCTAATCGAGCAATATTAGCAGTGTACACACATAGACAATTACTGCCCAGTTAACACATGAGACCTTACCGCTAATGGCGGTAAGGTCTCAGACCCAAAATAGACGCGCAACAATTTTAATTTTGCCACACGTCCATTTTCAGCTTAAAAGAAGGGCATTTTTTACAGGTGCGCTGAAAAATGGATCTGCGCACATCCAAAACACATGCCTACAGTACTGCAGGCCATTTTTTTTCAGCACACCTTAGTAAAAGGACCCCGCAGTATGCACCCCCTAGACTTCTCTGTTCACTGAACGATTGGAGATTACATATTCCCCCACCACCAACTGCAAGACTAGATTCCATAAGGTAATCGGTCTTTATTGTGTAGCCCTGACATTGTGATACTTGTTGTCACACTTCCTCTGCCTTGAGTTATTGTTTCCTAGATTCAAGGCGGCCCTTTAAAAACATCTATTTACAGCTGCATTTGGGGATACTCATCAAACATACTACTACTACTACTACTACTACTACTTAACATTTCTAGAGCGCTACTAGGGTTACGCAGCGCTGTACAAATTAACAATAAGGACGGTCCCTGCTCGGAAGAGCTTACAATCTAAAGGACGAAATGTCAAGTTGGGGTAGATAAGTTTTCTGGACACTTTCGAACTATGTTTTTAGTTTCTTGAGATAAGTGAAGCTTTTCTTATTTCTCTCTCCTATCCGATATTGGAGTTCTGTTCATTTTTCTGATTTGTTTTGTATTGTAAACCACTATGCTGTATTTTACGAATGGTGGTATATCAACTAAACTGAAACCATAAACCATAAATCATATGCGTGTGCAAGGGCAGGTAAATGCAGGCGCTCAGTTATAGAATTGTCTTTCACATGATGACAGATATTGTAAAGACCAACTGACCCATCCAATCTGACCTGTTGTCTTCCTCTCAGGTTCTCTGACACTTTGGATAGATCAACATATAGCCTCGGAATCTATAAAGGTTGTCCAAAGTTGGGCACCCAAATTTGGGCACAATCCCAAGATGCATGTGCAACTTAATTAGTTAATGATCTAATTACAGTCAGTATCAATTAATTATTGATGTTAATTGGCACTCATTTGGATTTGCATGCACAGCAGCCTGCACGCTATTCTATAACACTGTGCGCCTAAATCCTGCAGCGCACAATCCAAAAGGGGGCGTGGTCATGGAGGGACATAGGTAGGTCAGGGGTGTTCCAAAATGTTGTGTGCAGTGATAGAATAGTGCCTTTTATGCACCCAAATGGCATGAGTTGGGTGCTGGCATTCTAGTGTCCAAATTTGGATGTGGGAATTGGTGCTACATGCTATTCTATGAAAGGCGCTCAGCCTGGATACTGCTTAGCACTGATTTTTTTCAGGTGCCAATTTATGAGCACCATTTAGAACTAGATTTTTTTTTTAAATTTAAGCTTGATGAATCGCCTTTTTTAACAAATAAATCAAGGCGATTTACAAAAATTAAAAACATACGGAAAATAGAAAAGAATGCCAATAAATAAACGGAAAAGAAAACAGTCACAACAAAACAGAAAAAAAATTACAGCTTGGCACAAAAAAACCCCTCACTTAGCGCTATTCTATAAACCTCACCTAAAGTTAGGCATGGTTTATAGGATATGTGTATTGCCTGTCCTCATGACTAAACTTTAGGTGCAGCCATTTACATCAGCTAAAACCTGGTGTATATGCCTGAGCCTAATTTAGGTGCAGATCAGGTGCATTCTACAACAGTTCGTGTCATTTTTAGGAACACCCATAATCCACCCATGGCCAATCCCCCTTTTCTGTATTAGAATTTACACACACCACTTTACAGAATAAGCTTTCAAAGTAGTGTGTCACAATAATCAGTGCTGATTAGCTTCTTAAGCAATTAAGCTGCATGCACAAATCAACCATGCGTGCTGATTTCCTCACACAACTTTAATCGCCGTTTATAGAATCTGGGGGTTACTGACTCTGGCTCATAGATTCCTATAATCTCAATTGTTTAAATTGCAGTATAGTTCTGGATTCTACTTCCTCTCCTGCTGGATCATTTCAGACTTCACTGTCTTCCTCTTTGTGTTTTATTTTATTTATTTATTAAGATTTATTTACCACCTTTTTGAAGGCAGTGTACAATAAGAAATAAATCAAACATGAGCAATAGACAATTACAGCAGTAAAAATATTCAAATAACACTACAAAGTATGATATAATATACCACTTACAATGTATAAGCAAAGGTGGAACACACAGATAGGTAAGAGAGTAAGAAGAGTTAGAAAGTAAGATGACTAACCTAAAGAAAGTTGCACATGAGGTCAAAGAGATGGTTAACATATAGGGGGTCTTTTACTAAAAGTTAGCTTGAGTTATCTGCAGCAGGTCCCATTTTATTCCTATGGGTCCTGCTGCAGATAACTCGAGCTAAGCTTTAGTAAAAGACCCACATAGATAGGTAATACAGAGTAAGAGGAGTTAGAAAATAAGATGACTAATTTCAAGAAAGTGGTCAGAGAGATGGTTAAATATTATCTAAACTAGGGTAGGAGTGGATAAACATGTCCTGCTACAAAAGCTACACTTAATCCAGTTTTGCAATGTTTTACCACCAGGCTTTTTAATAATCCCATAGTCACCACTAACAGAAAAGATGTTATCCAAAACATCTGGCAGTCTGTGTTATTTATGTAGCATGGAGATAAATTTTAATTGGCTCATATATTAAAGGATTCTCTTGTTTTTCTTTTCTTTTAAATGGTTGGACTACTCAGTTCTGCTTCATGGTTCACATGTCTAAAGAAGGTATGATCAATTCCTACCAGAGATGGTAGAAGAAATTCCCAACATTAACTTATCAAAAATCAGTCTCACTTACACCCAGATCCAGTTGCTGAAGAAAGGATTATCATTTGTACCTGCACCTTAATACAACCCACTTCAGACTTGAACTGATACTTTTTGCTTCAATAGGAAGTTGCAACTTATACATTTGTTTTTGCAGACAAATCAAACACAGAGTGTGAGCCATCCATTTTAAAAAGAGATTCTCACTGGCTACCACTGGGTCCTCAAGAACCTGTTATTTCCACTTTCTATAAATGTGTACTTAAAGACATCCAAGAACTTGAAGAATGCAACCTTAAAAAAGCTTCCATAATCTTTCAAGGGAGGAAGAACATACAGCAATGACAGCAGTCTCTAAAAACAGGGACATTGTAATCAAGCTAGTTGACAAAAGGGGTGACATTTTTGTCCTTGACAGAGAACAGTATATCCAAGAAATAGACAGATTCATGATGTCCAGTATTATTCACCTTTGAATGAAGACCAAACGCCAGGATTGCAGAAATAGCTCATAAAGCAGTACATAACACTACTAAGGAGAGAGATTTTTTACTTGTTCCTAATCCTGTTATTCCCATTCAACTGAAATACATAAATCATTAACTAATCCACCAGGACCTCCAATACATAAGTACATGCCATACTGGGACAGACTGAAGGTCAATCAAGCCCAGCATCTTTTTCCAACAGTGGCCAATCCAGGTTACAAGTGACTGGCAAGATCCCCAAACTTTTTTGGTTGGCAACAATTGATTCATTTTTTATCCATTACCGTCATCTGTACCACTGCACTAATACTACAGGGGTTTTACTTCAGCGCTATGATCATCTACGTTTTTCATTTTTGGCTTTTTGTTTCATTTATCTGTAGTTCTTCATAAGATTCATATTCCTTCAGATTTTCAGTTTATTTAGTTTTTTAATTTTGTTAGTTTAGTATTTGATTTGTTTATGGCATCACTACATTCATATTTTGCCACTTCCCAGAGGGTTAGTTCCCTTTGTGCCAGTAATCTGCCAGTCTCTTGTTCTTTGTGGCTTTCAGGCAGACTCTTGTGATTTATTGTTGTATTCAATGAGGATGAGTGTTTTACATTTAATACTGGGAAGGTTCGTTGTTCCTCATTTATAGACTTTGGTTACTATCCTGCTTATTTTCGAAGGAGAAGGGCGGCCATCTTCTGACACAAATCGGGAGATGGCCGGCCTTAGGAGAAGGCCGGCCAAATCAGTATAATCGAAAGCCGATTTTGACCTGCTTCAACTGCTTTCCGTCGCAGGGCTGGCCAAAGTTCAAGGGGGCGTGTCGGCAGTGTACCGAAGGCGGGATGGGGCGTGGTTAAGAGATGGCCATCCTCGGCCGATAATGGAAAAAAGGAGGCCGGCCCTGACGAGCATTTGGCCGACTTTACTTGGTCCCTTTCTGTTCATGACCAAGCCTCGAAAAAGTGCCCCAACTGACCAGATGACCACTGGAGGGAATCGGGGATCACCTCCCCTTACTCCCCCAGTGGTCACCAACCCATCCCACCCCCCCCCCACCCCCAAAAAATTAAAACACATTTTTTTGCCAGCCTCTATGCCAGTCTCAAATGTCATACCCAGCTCCATTACAGCACTATGCAGGTCTCTGGAGCTGTTTTTAGTGGGTACTGCAGTGCACTTCAGGCAGGTGGACCCAGGCCCATCCCCCCTACCTGTTACACTTGTGGTGGTAAATGGGAACCCTCTAAAACCCACCCGAAACCCACTGTACCCACATCTAGGTGCCCCCATTACCCTTTAAGGGCTATGGTAGTGTTGTACAGTTGTGGGTAGTGGGTTTTGGGGGGGGGGGGTTGGGGGGATCAGCACCCAAGGTAAGGGAGCTATGCACCTGGGATCAATTTGTGAAGTCCACTGCAGTGCCCCCTAGGGTGCCCGGTTGGTGTCCTGGCATGTCAGGGGGACCAGTGCACTACAAATGCTGGCTCCTTCCATGACCACATGGCTTGGATTTGGCTGGTTTTGGAAACAAAAGATGGTCAGCCATCTTGTTTCAATAATACAGTCAGGTATGCCGCTTTATGGGGCCGTCATTAGAGATGGCCGCCCTTATAGATGGGTGCCCCCGTTCGATTATGCCCTCCACATATACTCGCGTTCTTCTTCTCTCACCATGCTGATATTTTATTATGTTTTCTATTTGTAACAAACACCATTTGCACAATATTAGCCAGTGTCTGATTACATCAATATTTATTTATTTATTTTATTTATTTATTTAGATTTTGCTCACACCTTTTTCAGTAGCAGCTCAAGGTGAGTTACATTCAGGTACACTGGATATTTCTCTGTCCTAGGAGGGCTCACAATCTACGTTTGTACCTGAGGCAATGGAAGTTTAAGTGATTTGCCCAAGATCACGGAAAGTGGGTCTCATCTCTCACCTTTTCTCTGAAAGCTACGCATCCCACTCCTTTTCTGAAATGTATAAGCTATATGTTTATTCTTATTCAACTCACCTCGGGCCCTGTTTACTAAGCCGTGCTATAGGCGCGCTTTTTAGCACGCGCTAAAAATTAGCATGCACTAATAATAGAGACACCCATTTTATTCCTGTGGGTGTCTCTAGCATTAGTGCATACTAATTATATTAGTGCACAGTTATTTAGGGTAAGATTCATGCATTTGATATACTTCCTTGCTGTGGTACAACCAAAGTGGTTTACTTATTATATGTAGGTATTTTCTCTATTCTCTGGTGGACTCAGAAGCTAAGTTATGTACCTGGAGTAACTGAGAATTAATCCCTGGATTCTATAAATGGTGTTCATTGGGCACACTCCTGACATCTGCATGCAAATAAATTAGTTAACGAGCCATCAATAATTCATAATTGGCTGCTAGCAATCAATTATTGACATTAATTGCCACTAATTTGGATTTGCACATGGATCTGGCTGTGCACGATACTATTACAATCCACACCTAATCATCTCACGTGCAACCCAAAAAGGGGTGGGGCGATGGGAGGGTCAGGGGCATCTGATTGAATTACACATGGTATTATAGAATTTGGGGTATGTGCACCTAAGTTGTGTGCCCGAATTTATACCAGGTTTCAGCTTGTGTAAGTTCTCTTGTCCAAAGTTGGCTGTGAGAATCTTCACTAGACTCTGTTTTATGAAGGGTGCCCATCCCTGAGTGCACTTTATAGAATAGCACTGAGCACTGATTTCTCCCAGTGCCATTTAGTGAAACCAGTTCTAAGTGAGTTGCCCACAAGGAGTCACAGTAGGAATTGAACTTGGTTCTCAGTGCTAACCATTAGGCTACTCCTCCACCCCTTTTTTTGAAAGAGTGCCAAATATTTGCAAAGAGTATGCACTATTTAGGAAGAGTGCACATTCTTTCCAGATCGTGTGTGAATAGTGCATACATGCACACACTAGTGGAAAAGAGTGCACATGTTTCCCAACTAAGGATGGACAGCTGAAAAAATCTAGCAGGGAGCTGCTTATTGTTGAAGTATAGAGGATGATTTATTCAGGAGTGCTCTGCGTTATTTGGGTTTCCCCTTTCCCATGCCATTTCAGTTGAATGCACGTCCTTACAGAATTCTGTCTACCTCTTTACCACATAAACAGAAAGAAATACCAACCCCAGCTTGGGTTGCAGCTCCTCCTTGCTTTCCCCTTCTAACAGCACTAATAACTTCCCTATTTTGCCTATAGAAAAGTAAATATGTACCTGGGTTATGATGATACTTGATCCATTTGTGACCTGTATAGTCAAGTTGTAGTTTGACCTTTTACTTGCATTTAGGGCTCTAGCAATGACCATCCCACCAGTGCTCTTATCAATATCGAAATCCAGATCATCATCACCACCTAGGGATAAAAGTTTAAATAAGCTCATGCTGTGTTCTCACTTCAATCACAAACTGCACATGTGAAGGGCAATTCTATAACTAGGCACCCGCATTTCCGTGCTCCTTTTGTGCATAAATATACAGAATGTTAACACTAAGGAGTAAATTCAATAAATGGAGCTGAAAGTTATATGCCGGGATGGTGTGCACTGAGAGTAAATTCGATAATAGCAGTTCTGCGTAGAACAGCTGCCATAGAACACTAGTGAGAGTTCACAGTTTCACGCTTAGGCGTGTAGCACTTATACACCAAATTCTATATAGTGAGACTTAAGTTGTGCATACAAATCTGGTCATATTCTGATTTGCACACACAACTTAATTGGCTTAACAAGTCAATCAGTGCTCATAATTGCTACTTAACAAGCAATTTTTGACACTAATTGGCTTTAATTAGAATTTATGTGCACAACTTTCTAAGCGTGCTCTGTAAAGTGATGCATGCAAATTCAAAAATGCAGATCTTAAGAGGGGTGTGGCCATGGGAGGGGCAGGTATAGGTCATGGGCATTCCTTGAATTTACGCACAGTGTTATAGAATATGCCCGTTCTGCACATAACTTAGATGTGGGCATTTACAACAAGTTTTAGTTGGCGTAAATGGCTGCAACTAGATTTACTAAACATAATGCCGTACAGCGACTACCTGTGGCTGCCCTGATAGTAACCCTGCCGCCAAGACCCTCAAGCAGCAGCGCAAAACGCTGGCCACTGTTGGCTTGGGACAGAGGGGTGAAGACAGCAAGTTACAACACGAGAGTTTTGAGGTGTTGACGAGATAAAGATTATTAAGACTCTCATAGACTTATTACTGTAAAGTTATGATATCTTAGAGTATAACTTTGGCACACCAGTCACACCTGGAGTCTCTATTATTTTTCTGAAGTTTCTTTTATTTGAATAAATCACAGATAATTTACTCACAGACAGATGTTCAGAAGTGCTGCTCCGGGGCACAGAGACTCCGTAATCTGAGAGCTGTTGGAGGTGGAGATCTGAGGAGAGGTAGCTTTATTGCAGGGGAGAAAGATAGTTGAACAGGTAGAAGTGGTTCAAAGCTGGGTGACTGGAATGTGCGATATCTCATTAAGGAGGAGATATTTTCAAGGTAAAAAACCAAGTTCATTGCAGGGAGTTTCAGCAGGACAGGGCTGTCTGGAATAAGATGGTGCATGCTTCATGTCTCTAGCAAGATGGTGGAATGCCTCATGGCTGAAGGGACAAAGGGGTGTGTTGAGCCTCACACAGGCTCAGGGAGGAGCAGATAGAGACTAATGGGGACAGAGCCTGTCATCGGGTAGCAAGGGGTGGTCCTAGAGGACGGCTCTCGATTGGAGGGAGAGGTCATACCTGGCTGACCTCTCAGGACAGAGATAATAAGACTGAACAGGAAATGATAGCAGGTAGACACAGGAGCCAGGCTTGGCTGAGAGAGAAAAGAGGTCTGGGCAGCCTCACAACCAGTGGTAACTGTTCTTATTCATACAGACAAGTGTGGTTGCATTGCCTGTGAACTACATTACACACAATGCCTTGCTCACATATCTTTGCAGAGGAAACTACAACAGTGAAGGTCCTTAGAAATGAGAATAACAGTAAAAGCATTACACACATTTTAGAATCACCTTATAAACTAGTGTAAGGCTGTCAGAGGACAGAACAAAGATAGTAGCAGAAGAGTTTAATGCCGACAATGAAGAACAGGCACATGAAAAGATAAGTGTCCTTTTCACCATTATAGCTCACCATTTGATAAACGAGCTTGGAAATATTGAAATAAGAGAGTGAATTTACCGTGTAGGACTACAGTAATAACGGAACATATAGCATAAAGAATACAATTGAAGGTGCTTCATGTTACCTAGTACTGGAAGGATTTTTTTTTGGCCGATGATGAAGAGAGGTTCGAATTGATCCGTTTAAGCTCCACAGATACAGTGTATCCAGAGCTCTTTGAGGCCTTTTTCCTTCCAAGTAAGGAGACCTATAGGGTCAGAGAGATCCCACATGGACTCCAAGCTTGAGTCTATCCCAAAAATATAGGGAATTTTGTTTTGATTTATATTCTTGCGACTAGAGGAGCTCCGAGGAGCAAGAAGAAAGAAGAGCGGGGGCAGGCAGTGAACGCGGCTGCGCTGGAGACTGTGCTGAAGAAGGCTTCGGCTGGTGGGGGTTGGGGATCCCCGCCAGCCAAACCAGGGGCCCGGATGAAATTTGCCCATAGCTACACCCCTAGTCAGGGGAAATGGGCTGTAGGCATATTCTATACACCGCGTCTAAATTTAGGTATATTCTATAAGCTGTGCCTAAGTTTAGATGTAGTTTATAGAATATGTCTAGGTATTATTTTTTTGGTGCTGATTTTTTAGGCATCATAAATAGACTCTATTTATTTATTTGCATTTTGCTCACACCTTTTTCAGTAGTAGCTCAAGGTGAGTTACATTCAGGTACACTGGATATCTAGTCCATAACCCTTAGTATTCTGTAACTGCATAGCCATGCCCCTGACCTGCCTCCAGTTACACCCCCTAGGAGTTGCGTGTAACGGAAATTGCACACAGTGCTTCTAGAATAGCGACTGAGGTTGCTTGTGCATGCAACTGTTAATTGGTGCAAATTACCACCAATTTAAACCAATAATTATCTGTTAACTCCAATTAAAAGCCAATTATTAAATTAAGTAGCACATACAGCTGACCTTATTCTATAAATTATTCACCCAACTGTGCACGCAAAGGCCCAAATTCTGTATATGGTGCCTGAAAAATTGTTGCAGAAAAACCACGAGCTTAGCGCTATTCTATAAACGCCTAAAGTTAGGCATACTGTATAGAATATGAGCATGTGCCGTTCTTGTGCCTAAAATTTAGGTGCACCCATTTAGGCCACCTAAAACCAAGCCTAAATACCTGCACCAAACCTAGGCGCACATTGGGTATATTCTACAACACTGCACATAATTTTTTTAATGCCCATAACGCCATGGGGTTGGACTTGCAAGCACTTAATCAGGATACTAAGAATGTAGTGAGGATGGTTTGTCTCCCAAAGAAGCTTATCGTGGAACGGAGGTGCTCTGTTGAGCAAATCGAAAAAACTAAAGAAGAATTTCCTTTGAAACAGATAAGTGTCCTTCAACTCTCAAGGTTTTAATCAGAGACTATAGATTTGAAGTTAAATAATGTTCTCAAGTGAATGAAAATTTATATTAAAAATTTGAAAAAGTGAGGAGGTTTTTCAGACCGGTGAGGATGTTAGCACGGCACTTTTGTTGTTAAAACAGAGCAACAAGCCGAGCATCTGAGATCTTTTCCTTCCTCTAAAAAATTGATTTTGATAAATTAAACCAAAAAGTTTTCGAAGTAAAACAAGTAAAATCAGATGATCTTACTACTCTTTATAGACGTTTATTTACGCAATTCATCTGCTGTTCGTCCAAATCACAAGGGGACACGTCAGGGATGTTACTGGGGCAGGATTAGGGTGTGCCTAACACTTTGACATTTTACAACCATAATGGAACAAAACAAAAATGTCCAGGACTAAAACTAAGATGTTTTGGTCTAGACCTGTTTTCAGAATGAAAGAAAAGCATGAAAAAGTACTCTAAATGACCAGATGACCACTGGAGAGAATCAGGGGTGACCTCCCAATAACCCCCAGTGGTCACTGACCCCCTCCCACCCCCCAATACCCCCCCCCCCCCGTGGTCACTGACCCCCTCCCATCCCCCATAAATGTGAATACAAATATGACTTAACAGTCTCTATGGTTGTTTAGACACGATGTATGATAAATGCCCTGCTATGGATTCAAGCATTCTTAACTTGTCAAGATTGTTTCCCCCTATTTCCTTTGCCATTCTTGATATTTTTAAAAGAAGTGATAACTAAAGCAATCAGCATAGGCAAAAATGAAATAAGATGAATTACTGAACTACTGCGTGCTTCACAGGACAAGTCCACAACATGAAATAATTGGATGGATCACAGGAAACATTCACTTCTAGCCTCTCTAGAACTGAATAGAGCTAATTCCTTCAGTATGTTATGCATGATATACCAATCATCAGCCAGGTAATTAAACATCATTAACTGTTATTTAGGTGTCATTAAAACTCCAAGGTGTGGCTGGTTTACTTAAAGATTAAAAGCAATTTTCCCATTTCTTGGGACATTTTAACATACAGCTTTCTAATACTAGATGAGAACACTTGGATCTGATGCTCAATTTTTTGGTATGCAGAAAGGAGCAGACAATAACAAAAGATGCCAGAAAAAAAAAAAAGAAAACAGATAAGTGGCCTGATTCAATTTATTTGCCAAAGAGACACTATAAAAAAAAGCCTAAAAAAAAAAAAGAAAAGAAAAAGAAAAGCTTGAAGTAGGCTATCGGGGCCCTTTTACTAAGCTGTGTAAACATCTACGCGTGCCCAATGTGCGTCAAAATGGAGTTACTGCATGGCTACCATGTGGCTCTTGCGGTAATTTCATTTTTGGCATGCGTCCAATACACACGGCCGAAAAATAATTTTTATTTTCCGCCACACGTATCAGACGCGCACCAAGTGGCATTTGGCGTGCATAGGTCATTACTGTCTGGTTTCTGCATGAGACTTTACTGCTAGGTCAATGGCTGGCGGTAAGGTCTCAGACACAAAATGGATGTGTGGCAATTTTCATTTTGTCGCACAACCATTTTTCGGTAAAAATTTTAAAAAGGCATTTTTTGTAGGTGCGCTGAAAAATAATTCTGCGCGCACCCAAAACACGCGTCTACACTACCACTGGCCATTTTTCAGCACACCTTAGTAAAAGGACCCCTATGTTTCTCTACATTTTGAAATATTTGTTCTTATTTAAGACTCCATTATCTTTTGGGGAGAACATACATCTTCCAAAAAAATGATTTGACCGACCAGAAATGGCTCCTTGCTGGTTCAATCGCTTGTTAGGGGTTAACTGGTCATATTCATTGGCACTTAACCGGATAGTGAAGCAAAAAAGGTCCGGTTAATGCCCAAGTCAAAACCGGCTATTTTGTGGGTGTTCCTGGGGCGGAGTCAACTCTGCCAGTTAAATGCTAATATTCAGCACTTAACTGGCCAAGATAACCACGTAAATAAGACCACATAAAACACAGACCTATCTTTATGCAGTTTGCCATAGCTGGTTAATTGCTGAATGTTGTACTTAGAAAACAAGGAGAGGGAACAGAGTGAGGCTCTTCAAGAACAGACCAGAAATGCTGGAAAAGGGTGATGGACTTTAATGAATGATGGCTCAACAAGGTACCATGTTTCAGTACACAGGGTGCCTTCCTCAGGAGTCTTAGTTTATGTTTCAAAAAACTGGGTCTTCAATAGTGGAATCTGAGAAGAGGTGGTCTTTAAAAAGAGTCTTGGTGAATTCTGTTGCTTCTGTATGCCGCTTCTTCTTTTTTTTTTTTTTATGGCTTCACAGAAGCATACAGAAGCAGCAGAATTCACCAAGACTTTGGTTGAATGTCTCAAGGAATTCAGATACGTTACTTAGTAACATAGTAACATTGTAAATGACGGCAGATAAAGACATGAACGGTCCATCCAGTCTGCCCAACAAGAAAAACTCATTTTACATGGTATGTGATACTTTATCTGTATACCAGAGTTTGATATGTCCTTGCTATTCTCAAGGTACAGACCGTAGAAGTCTGCCCAACACTGTTCTTGTACTAAAAGTTCTGAAGCTAACGTTGAAGCCCCTTAAAATTTACACTCCAGCCCATCCATATCTATTCAGTTACAATCAGGGTGTAGACCATAGACGTCTGCCCAGCACTGGTTTTGCTTCCCAATTACAGGCGTTGCCACCCAATCTCTGCTAAGATTCTGTAGATTCCTTCCTTCTAGACAGGATTCCTTTGTTTTTATCCCAAGCATGTTTGAATTCCATTACCGTTTTCATGTCCACCACCTCCCGCGGGAGGGCATTCCATGTATCTATCACCCTTTCCGTGAAAAAATACTTCCTGACATTACTCTTGAGTCTGCCACCCTTCAACCTCAATTCACGTCCTCTAGTTGTACCACCTTCTCGTCTCCGGAAAAGGTTTGTTTGCAGATGAATACCTTTCAAATATTTGAACATCTGTATCATGTCACTCCTGTTTCTCCTTTCCTCCAAAGTATACATGTTCAGGTCGGCAAGTCTCTCCTCATATGGTTTGCAATGCATATCCCATACCATTTTTGCAGCTTTTCTCTGCACCGCTTCCAGGTTTTTTACATCTTTAGCAAGATACGGCCTCCAAAACTGAACACAATACTCCAAGTGGGGCCTCACCAATGACTTGTAGAGGGGCATCGACACCTCCTTTCTTCTGCTCGTTATGCCTCTCTCTATGCAGCCTAGCATCCTTCTGGCCATGGCCATAACCTTGTCACATTGTTTCTTCACCTTCATATCCTCTTTGATACCATTGTGATATCACAGACCATATGCACCAATGTTATTCAATGCATAGAAGTTGATTTATTTCTCTCCTGTGTATGTGACTGTTCTCAGAGCTTCAGGGAACACAAGGGCAAGTGGTTTTGCTTGTTGTGTACCTGACAAATCCTACCAAGTATGCAGCATTATGTTAAAGTCCCACTACTGTTTCTCTGTAAACCTAATATCATTGGCAGCTTTTCCTCTGATGATAATTATATCCACAGGATTATTAGATTGCAAAGGCAAAGCAAACATAGAAAAGCTTCAGAAATGCAGGCATAAGGCAGCCAAAAAATGCACCCAAGGAATAGTACTGCAAAAGAACTATTTCCTTGGCAGGCCAGAAGATTGATGAAAGACAAGGTCTCTGTTGCTTGTATTTGCTTTTCATTATTTCTGCAACATTGCTCCTGGGTTGCAAAGTATGTACAAACAGCTAGCTGAGCCTGCTAAAAATGTCTCTTCTCTCATCAACCAAGATAGGGCAAGAGTCGATCAGGGAAATGCATGCTGGAATTGTAGTCCTGCTTTCCCTGTTCTGGACTAAGCATCACTATGTACTGAAAGGGATCTAGGAAAATCTGAGCAAGATATTTAAGGCTGAGTGTCTTGTCTGTCTGTCATGACTAGACTGTGAGGTGGAATTAATAGGGAATTTCCATTAAGGGGTTCATTTATGAAGGGAAAGGGAAATGGGACTTGATATACCGCCTTTCTGAGGTTTTTGCAACTACATTCAAAGCGGTTTAGATATATTCAGGTGCTTATTTTGTAGGAACTTGAGTGTGGTAAAGAGAATGGGCTAACCTCTACTTCTGTAATTGTTAACAGTTCTGATTAGATTCTCAGGTGCCAATGGGACTATTCTTGAAAGAGACTACAGAGAAAAGCAAATTCTACTACTATTTGGGTTTCTGCCAGGTACTTATGACCTGGATTGGCCACTGTTAGAAACAGGATACTGGGCTGGATGGATGGTTCTCTCAGCTTTGAAACCAGCTGCTAGTTAAGCAATATTAATGATATCAGTATGACCAATGATATTTTGCATTGGACAATTTAAAAAAAAAAAAAAGTTACAATCACAAAAGTTTTTGAATTAAGTGGATGAAACAAGTGGATTTTTTGAGAAAAATTGAAAAATCTGGATCGATGAAGTTTTGCACATCGCTGCTCTTGAAAGCTGAATAAGCGGCGTTGATGCTGTGAATTCTGATGATCCCTTAAATAAAAATACCAAAATTTGAAAAAGAGATAGAGTGAGACAAAAGTTTGATGATGGTTGTTTTGATATGTTGTTCACTCTGTCCTTGCATGTAAATGATTAAGTGCCTGGGACCGTATTTATTACAATTAGACATGAGCATTCACACCAGTCATTCAGCTAGTGTAAGTGCCTGAACCTAAAGTTAGGTGTGTAACTGGGGACTTACACTAGGATTATATAACGGCAAATGTACACAATTGCTGTTATAGAATTTGAACTAAGGGTTCCTTTTACCAAGCCCAGTGCTAGGAGCAGGGGCCATTTTTCCCTTGTGCCAGGGCCCTTTTTACCGCAGCGGGTAAAAAGACCCCCTTAGTTCAAATTCTAGAATGACAATTGTGTGGCAATGCGATGGGGATCCCTTACCACCATCCACTGAGGTGACAATAAGGGCTCCTGCATTAAATGAGTGGTAACCAGGCAGCATGTGGTGATGCTTGATTACCGCCGGGTTACTGCCACGCAAGCCATTTCTGGGGGGGGGGGGGAGTTCTTTTTCCCCCGGAAATGCCGCGCATTTGTGGTGGGACTACCGCTAGTGGCCAGGTTGGGCCAGTGGTAGTCCTAGAAAAGCAAGCGGTAAGCCCGCATTGGGCTTACCGCTGCTATGTAAACAGGCCCCTAAGTGTGCAGCATCTCAGTACTTAACTTTAGGCAACCAACAAAGAATTACCCTCATGAGGATATTACCTCTAACTATCCAGGATTTTTTAAACCTTCCAGAGCCAGTATTTTTAAAACATGCTGAACGCCTTCAGGCTCAATATTAGGTGGAATAATAACAACAATCTCCCCCAGTAACACATGAGAATATGAAAATTATGCAATACAAGGAAATCATGGAGACAAAAGTTATATGACTGTTGGAGCTCATCTCTCAGGCTGCAAGTAAAATCTGTACAGGCAAGTCATTAATGGAAACACAGTGACAGGTGATAAGGGGCAGGGGAAGAAGGAAAGGAGTGATGGATAGAGAAAGAAAGAAAGGGTGGACAGGGAAAGGAGACTTGATATACTGCGTTTCTGAGGTTTTTGCAACTACATTCAAAGTGGTTTACATATATTCAGATACTTATTTTGTACCAGGGGCAATGGAGGGTTAAGTGACTTGCCCAGAGTCATAAGGAGCTGCAGTGGGAATTGAACTCAGTTCCCCAAGATCACATACCAGTGCACTAACCACTAGGCTACTCCTCCACTCATAAGAGAGAAAGGAGGGGGTGCTATGTTCTCACTCCCAACCTAATACCTCATCTTCAGCACACACTTTCCCCCGCCTATAAACTTCATTCCTTAAGTGCTGGTCTTAATATGTTGAGATTTTGTTTGAAGTCATTACTCAATGTCCAACTAATGTTATTAACATGGCCGACTTACCAATGATATCAAACCAAAGCTGCCTGCTGCTGCTTTCGGTGCCGATCACTCCGACCATATGATTCACGGGATCTGTTTCCATGACTGCAAAATTAAAATAGGGCTCATCCAAAGCCCAAGGATCACTGGAGGGGTCCGGTTTGGAAATCCACTTAATGTGCAGTCTCACACTAGAAGACAGTGGGGGGCTTCCACTGTCTGTTGCCCTGATCTGAAATGAAATCAATATCATATCAAATCTTTCTGAGCAAACTAAAAATTAGGGCATCAGGAACAAGGGGGATTGGGGGGGGGGGGAGCCATTCCCTAGGTAAAACAATGTTTTAATTGTGAAAATGTGTTATTTGGAGACTGCCCTCCCTTTGTGTAAGAAAAAGTTAATATGCTGTTCCACAGCAATACTGCTTTTTCCTCTGAGTACAGGGCTGGGGCAGGGATTCAAACAGCTCATGTACGTTTGTATTTCCAAAGCTACACATGTTGGCTTGTTTGAAAACGTATGCGCAGAAGAAAGAGGCACAAGTGTCTGTACAAAATTTCCCTTCAGCAATTGTCTAAGTACAGTAGGACGCCGATTATCTGGACTATCCTCTGCAAGGGGTGGTCCAGATAATTATAAATCCGGATAATTGGATATACTTAATTTTTATCAAGAAAACACAATCACAGCATTTTATGTTGAACATTAGTTTTATTTTCAACAATAAGCTGGCGGAAAAAAAAGTACAAGCTACAGTACAGTACTGTACATACAAAACTGTATTTCTATTTAAAAAGGGAAATACACTGTAATAAAGTACAATACAGGATTTAAAAGTAAAGTACGTACAGGTAGGGGTGTGCTGGTAAATTGTTAACAGGGGGCTCTCTCTCGCCAGCAAAGTAAAAGAGAATTCAGGAGGGGCCCAAGCCCACATTTTGGGATCCATTTGTTAAAGTAGCCATGGAGAACCGGCTCCCAAAATTCTTAAAAACTTAACAAACGGCTCTCGAGAGCCTGTGAGAGCCTGCTCCAGCACACCACTGCGTACAGGTATTGTATATACACTACTGTACACTAAAAAAGGAAGCAATTCTTAATTGCTTTAAGTCCAGTTTTCATTTCTCTGCTGCAAGAGTACATAGTTTTTCAGACAAAGGAGCTGTATCGCATTGCTTTCTTCCTGCTTTTCCAGCCAAGCCATTGCTGTATTTAAACATTCAAAGGCCTCTGCATGTGTCGATCCAGTATCTCCTTGGTCTCATTGCATAAAACGGGACTTGTGTTAAAATAGCACAAATTAGTGGTAATATAACATGTCTTAACAGTAGTCCATGTTCATAACTTCACCCCCTAGGCCTTTGTTTTAAAAGCATCTCCACATGTAAACAGCAGCATTTACACATGTAGATTGCATACACTGTTCCCTCCCCTCTAGGCTGTGCAGAAGTCCTCCACCTACAGTCCTGCCACTGGGGGGGGGGGGGGGGGGGTGCTGCCTCACTATCACATTTTCAATAGTGAGAGACAGGCAAGCTGTACAGGACTTTAGGGACCCTGCATATCCCTAGTGAGTGAAAACACATATTGAAGCAGCACCCCCCACTGGCAGCAATGCAGTTGGAGGACTCCCGCTCAGTTTTGAGGGAACAGTGATTACATACATGTATAAATGAGGACTTCAGAAACCCACTATTTGCATGTGGAGATCCACCAGGATGCAGTCATTTCAAGTGTCGTGGCTTGGACAGGCCACAAATGGTCACATGTATTTCCCCATCTTAGACAGGGAATACAAATCTATCTAGAAATATTTGTAGGGTTACCATATTTTGTCCCCCAAAAAGGAGGACACATGCCACGCCCCACCCCACCCCCTTTCACGTCCCGCCCCACCCCTTTCACACCCCGCCCTGCCCCCTTTGATGCCCTCACTCTGCCTCCTGTCACATTTTCTCCTCCCCCCTGTCACACACCCCATCACTCCCCCTCCCCAACATCCCCCTCCCCTTACTTTACTACTGCCCTGGTGGTCTAGTGACCTCTTTGGGGCAGGAAAGATCCCCCTCTTTCCTGCCCGGAGCGCTGCCCTGCATGCATCCTTCCTGTTCGTGATTCCAGCACGCAGGAGTAGGAGATGACAGATCAAGGCCAAAGGAGTAGTCAGACACAGGCAAGAAGGTACCGGGGCAGCACAAAGTATTTTGGGGGGGGGGGATTGTGTTACGTCGGCGGTTCAGGTGGGGGCAATCCAGGTTGGGAGGGGGCGGTCCTGCCCTGGGCCCGGCAGTGTCTCTCAGTGGCCTTGACGTAAAGGTTTTTGAAAAGTGCTTCATTTGGTCAGGTCTTGATACAAGGGATTAAAGTAGTAATTCTCCTTAATACCCCAATGTCCATTTCTGCCTCCAAAAAAATATGTATATATGAAAATCAAAAACTGTGGTCTCACTAGTTAATTTGCACTCATATGTATAGGTTAGTAAAATGGGCAGTTACTCTTGGAAGTTATGAAATCCTCACTTACATGTGGAAGATGTGTTCTGGAGAGCCTTTTATAAAATACAGAGAGAACTGAACATGTCCCAAACTTGACATCTCAATTCTGATCTCTACGACCTATCTAGTTAAAGGCCTGATTGTTAAAATAAGATTATTGCATCACTTATCCTAACATGACTCTTTGCTACTAAGTTTGCAATTACTGTATAGCTGTTTGAATTTTCCAGAAAAAGAAAAAAAAAAAAAAAGAAAAGTCCAGGCTGAGTGGAGGCACAATGCCGTGAAGCTCTACAGTTCCATAAAATACTAATGCAAAATGCAATATGGCAGTAAAATACAATTTTATGTTAATCTCTGTGTTTACTTAAGAATTAATTATATCATAAATTTTGTGTGACATCTGGTGCATAACTTTCCTTATGGAAACTTTACATCAGCCCAAACAAATTCTGTAGTGGGTGGGGTCTCATAACTCTTTTATGCTAATTGTCAATACAGAGGAGTCAGTAGGGATCATGGGAACGATTCACTACTTATTTCATGATGACCTTTTAATGCACCCAAAGTCAGGGAAATGAAAGGAGGAGGTACCGACACTTTAATGTACATAATTATTTGCAAAACTATGTGATTTTACATGTTCTATTCGCTGTAATGCCAAGAACAGGCCATCATGACTGATGTGATTTCCAGAGAATACTTAAGCAATGAAACATAGGTGCCTGTGCTCAGTTCTATAGCAGGGAAGGATCACACTTTATACTTATACAGTATTGGTCCAATATTTGAAAACACTTACCTGGACAGCAACAGCTGAAAATTCGTACAGGATGATATGGGGAAGAGAGAGGACAGTGCATGGACGTTAGGCCTAGCTTTATGGATAAACTGCAATATTCAGCCACTATCGAGATAGCTCTGCAAATAGGACACCAAAAAGGGTGTCCATATAGCTAGTCAGCACATTACTAATATTCAACACTTTCATTTCTGCAAATAGCATCAGTGAATAAACGTGGACCATTTCAACAGTGCAGCCAGTGCTTTAAACAAACACTGACCAAGACACTTGTATATTTCTCCCTTTGCACCTGAAACTGTGGACCATACAAACTCCTTACACTAATCTTTAGCTTTTCTTTAAAGATCTTTAGCATCCTGTAGCATTTTTTATCTCCCTATTGGTTTGTACATTTGTCAGCCTCTACTTTTGCTGTTTTGTTTTGATTCTCCATGGAGGCTCCTCCTGTTTTCTTGGATTTGCATTTTTTGTCATGCATATACTTTCATACAGGCTGATATTTTATAAGAGGCGATTTACATGCATATAATACACAAACAACCTCTAATTGTAATGTATCTGTTCATTTAAGAAATGAACTAAAACATATCCTCTCAAGAAACCCAATGACTATTCCATACGCACTAATAGATATCTTGCCAACCACTGTAAAACACAACAACATACAACCTTGTAAATGTAATTGAATCAATGTAATCTCTAACAACTGTTAAATGCAAGCCACATTGAACCAAAACTCATTTTTGGATAATTGTGGGATGCAAGCATGAAGAAATAAACACAGTATGTGGCCACAAATGCGCAAAAAATGGTTTTATAAAATTACCTCCAATGGGCCCAATATTCAGACTATAGGAGTTAGTTAGGTTGACTCCCGCGGTCAGTGCTGAGCCTGGATTTTCAATGCCGTGACCAGCATTGAATTTCCAGTTTATTTTTAGCAATTTCAACTTAACTGGCCAATTCAATATTCAGCACTGGCTGGTGAAGTTGAAGCTGGCCAAAAATAGGCCTGCTATTTTGGTGGTCGAATTTAGCTGCCAAACGTAGCTGGCAATATAGCCAGTTATTCGCTAAGGGGTCCTTTTACTAAGGTGTGCCAAAAAGTGGCCTGTTCTGGTGTAGACGCCTGTATTGGACGAATGCAGGTTCACTTTTCAGAGCACCTGCAAAAAAGGCCTTTTTTTTTTTGGCCGAAAATGGACATGCAGGAAAATGAAAATTGGCACGTGTCCATTTTGGGCCTGAGACCTTACCGCCACCCATTGACTTAGCAGTAAGGTCTCACGCGCTAACCGAGTTGTAATCGTCAGTGCATGTACAATGCCGATTACCGCCCGGTTAGCACTGCATGCCAGAAAGTTTCTGGCACCCATAGTGGGCCCATGTAAAAAATGAAATTACTGCCTGGGGCACACAGTAGCTGGTGGTAGTTCCAAATTGGCGTGCGTTGGGAGTGCGTAGGCACCTATGCAGCTTAATAAAAGTGCTGACCATGAATATTCTGTCAAAAATAAATGGCTTTTGCTTTCTCCAATATTACTGTTCAACTAACAAAAATATGTATAGGAGAATGTATCTAGAAACACTTGTAAATTGCAACCGAGGTAGAGTCTCATACTGCTTGGCACGGCTCCTCACATCACTCCCATGGTGAATCTGTGCTCGTGCATTGAACTTTAATCATTGACTCAAACCTCCTCCATCCTATGTTACAACTATTCGCAATTCATTTATCATACTATGCTGTTCACTCTTATGCATAGATATATTCCAAAGACACTTAGCTTAACGAGCTGGTGTGCTCCACTTTCCAAACTGGTGTGCCTATATACCCCGACAGGTGCCTGTTTCGCCACGTTTCAACAGAGGGGGTTCCCACACCATTTAGCTATGAGACACACAATAGCTAAATGGTGTGGGAACCCCCTCTGATGAAGCGTGGCGAAACAGGCACCTATTGGGGTATATAGGCACACCAGTTTGGAAAGTGGAGCACACCAGCTCGTTAAGCTAAGTGTCTTTGGAATATATCTATGCATAAGAGTGAACAGCATTGTATGATAAATGAATTGCGAATAGTTGTAACATAGGATGGAGGAGGTTTGAGTCAATGATTAAAGTTCAATGCACGAGCATAGATTCACCATGGGAGTGATGTGAGGAGCCGTGCAAAGCGGTATGAGACTCTACCTCGGTTGCAATTTACAAGTGTTTCTAGATACATTCTCCTATGCATATTTTTGTGACCATGAATATTCAGCAGGAGATAACAGGCTATCTCCCGCTGAATATTTGTGGATAGCTGTTAAGTGCTATTTAACCAGCACAAACCCATTCCTGGCTGGTTAAGTACTGCTGAATATCAGGCAATATATGACTAATCATTTCTGGATTATTAACACTTAACTGGTAAATCTCTCCTCTTTCTTTCTTCCTTTTACACCTCTCTTTTTTTCACCCTTTGTTCTCTGACTATTATGGTCTCACTCACTGTTAGTATGTTGTACTCTCCAGCAGGAAAGGTGCTCCTTGAAGACACAATTCCACTGGTGGGATGAATGATGAATAAATCTTCAGGATGGTCTTCAATGCTATAGGTGATTTGTGAGTTCTGCCATTCATCCTTGTCTAAAGCAACCAGTCTGTAAACTGGTCTTAGGTCTACATTGTCATTCTGTTCTGGGAGGCTGACCATGAAACTCTTGTGGAGGAAAGCTGGAGCATTGTCATTAACATCCAAGATACTGATTATAACTCTGGAGCTGGACTGTAGTGATGGATAGCCATTGTCTGAAACAGAAACCTGCAGACAATAATAGATACATAAGCAACAGAATACCAAGTAATTATATATTAAAGTAGACCTTAGAACAAAGCTTCTCAAATTGTGGGTCGGGACCCCAAATGAGGCCAGAAAACCCATATTTGGGGTCATGACTTGGGTGAGATCTCCATAGGTGAATCATTATTCTGCACCTCTGGGGGAAGGGGTGTCACACAATGTTATTTAGCCAATATTATAGGGTCACGGCCATAAAAAGAATGACACGTTCTGACTTAAGATCTGAGCTAGAACTAGACATTGCAGAAAACCAGAAATTAAAATTATTAAGGTGGTGAACTGGTAAATGTGCTTAATTTGTTCAATTACAAAATCAGATATAGTTCTGTTCCTACCTCCCCCGCCCCCACCAAAAAAAACCACATATGTACCAATCAGCTTCCAAAAAGTATTAATTTATCTTTTTTTTCTCTAGGAAAGGAGAAATTTTTTGGCGGCAGACCTTAGCTTCATTATATAAAGTGTGCCAAATTGATATGAGGGAAGATTACCCTGATGCAGCTATGATAGTGAAACATAGCGCTATGTTGGGCAGAAGTATAATCTATTTTAAGAGCCAACTATGAGAGGCACCACCTTGTATTCATCAATTCAAGATAAGTGTGTTTCAATATAGGAGACTTTGAAATCCTATATTAACTGGTAAAGTACATTCACAGAGAAGTTTATTTCATATAAAAAAACAACATGGACCGATGAGGAATTTGAGTGTGGTGTGCAGGTGTTTTATTTTACACTTGGAAAGCTTGAGTCACCCACTCTCTTATGGTCCACAAAAATATTTAAAATACAGTTTTAAGGAACCTTTGTTTGAAGTTGTTAATGATGTGTTAATTTTAATGCCATTAACAGAGTGGAGAAGTGGCCTAATGGTTAAAACAGTGGTCTTGACATCCAGAGGCGGCCAGTTCAAATTCCACTGCTGCTCCTTGTGATCTTGGGCAAATCACTTAACCCTCCATAGCCTCAGGTACAAAATTAGATTGTGAGTCGGACAGAGAAATACCTAGTGTACCTGAATGTAACTCACCTTGAGCTACTACTGGAAAAGGTGTGAGCAAAATCCTAATAAATAAATGTGCATTTGGTTTATTAGCACACCATGAAAATTTAGTGCATGCAAAATTGATTTAATGTGCAAGTAATATAGGTGAAGGAAGCTATGCTATGCCCCAACTTAAAATGTTCCTTAGCCATGCCTTAGCCTATAAATTAATGCACAATTGCCCCCAGATTCTATATAGGTTGCCCAAATTTGGGTGTGGATCCCAGATCCATGTGTAAACTAATTAATTAGTGAGCTGTTAACAATCAATGATTGGTGTTAATTGGCACTCATGTGGGTTTACCTGCAGATCTGCCCTGAGCTCTATTCTATAAAATGTGCACCTAAGTTTTATAGTGCTGAACTCAGAAAGGGGTGTGTCCATGGGAGGGGCATGGGCAAGTCAAGGGCATTACAAGAAATTAGGCGCAATGGTGTAGATTAGGGTTATTTACACCAGGGCCACCGAAAGACATAGCTAGGCCCCCACTCACACCCCCCCCCCCCACTCACAACCACTGCTGCTCCCACCCACTTACCCTTCTACCTTTGCCTCCAAGAGGGGGCCCGGGCTCGGTGCCGGCAAGCTGCTTCTTGCAAGCCTTCTCCCACGGTCTGTCCTTTCCTGCTCCTGTCGTGCCAGGAGTCAGGATCCGGATGATTGTATTAACGCGATATCGCGCTAATGCAATCATCTGGGTCCTGGGCAGTATGCAGGAGCAGGGGAGGACAGACCCGGAAGCAGGCAGCAAGAAGAAGCTTGCTGGCGCTGGGCCCAGGCAGTTGGGCGCTAGCTTTTACACCAGGTTTCAGCAAGCATAAGTACAGAGCCCAAAGTTAGTTGCAAAATCCACACTAAACTAGTATTCTATAAATGTCACTCCTCGCAGAGCACCTTTTGCAGAATATTAGCAGGTCTTTCTGGCGCCTAACTTTGGACACCATTTACAAAATTCCCCCCTTTTTTTACATACATTGTAAAGTTTAAGGCTTTTTATTAGAACAAATACTTGGAATGAACTAAAAGAATGCCCAAAAATTCTGAAAACAAACCAAACTTTTTTTTGCCTCTGCACATCCCTGTCAATCACTTTGAAAAAGCCCAGGCTTCCTGTTGGTGTAGCAGAGGTACAAAAAGATGCCAAAGGCCAGACTTCAGCCAGAAAGACTGGAAAAAAAAGTAAACTAGGCAGGTCTTCATTAAAGAAAAAACATATTGTAGCCACAAGTTTTACCACAATTCTGTAGTGGCATTGCAGTTAGAATGGGTTTATTCTAGTTTTCCAGATCTACAATATAAGCTTTTTTGGATAATGATACACTTTTAAACTATTTGGCTCGCAGCGCTGAGGGTGACACAATGCAGAACATTTAATTACTGTTCCCAGTGAATGCAGATAGCGTACGTGAGGGAAGCGAAAGCTGTGCCTGAACTTGCAATGTTCCTCAGCTATTCATAAACAGTTTGCAAGTCAGGAATATAATTGTTCCTCCTTACCCACCTCCAGGATATGCTCAGCTTTGTGTTCCCGGTCCAGCTGTTGACTGGTAGTAGAGATCAAACCTGCCACGGACAGAGTACAACTTATTAAAAAACACCAAAAACCTCAATCTTTGGGAAAGCTGGGATCCCTAGGATTATTTAGAAGGACAAATAAAATCAGGGGAATCCTGTCAAGTATGGTTTAGGTCATCCAAAATGTAGGTATTTCTACTTCAAAAGCTTGCAGGTATAAGAGAATGGAAGCAACTGATACTTAAAAAGTGTTTTTAAAATTAGATTTTCAGTTTATGCAAATATCATGCTATGCAGGAAGGCCTTAATATGCATATTAAACTGGTTTGTGAAAAAGTTAAAATGAGCACGCTAAAACTGAATGAAAATAAGAAACGTTCACATGCAAATGAAGGTTTACTTTACACATCAATCATAGCATGGTGTGAAGGTGTATTTTCAAAGCACTTAGACGTGCAAAATTATATAGAAGGGCATTTTCAATATGACGTCTAAGTCTGACTTGGGGCGTTTTGCACAAAACGTCCAAAATGAGAATAGGAAAGAAGGTCATTTTCATAAAAAGGAAAATGTCTATCTTTTTTTCCGAAAATACCATTTTGAACAAGGTTTTGTGCTTTGTATTGGGGGGGGGGGGGGGGGGGGGTGGACCATTTTTGAAAAAAAGTCCAAATGAAAAATGTAGAAAATCAAGCCTTTGGGATGTAGGAGGGGCCAGCATTTTTACTAGAGTGGTCCTCCAGACATCCCAGGAGGGCACTGAGGCAACCTAGGGGGCACTGCAGTGGATTTCAAATAAATGCTCCTAGATACACATCTCACCATTGCTCCTTTACCTTGTCTGCAGAGCCCCCCCCCCTCAAAACCCACTACCTCCAACTGTATAGCACTACAATAGTCCTTATGGGTAAAGGGGGACACCTATATGTGAGTACAGTGGGTTTTTGGCGAGTTTTGGAGGGCTCACAGTTTCCACCACAAGTGTAACAGGTAGGGGGAGGTAAGAGCCTGGGTCCACCTGTCTGCAGTTCACTGCACCTACCACTAGACTACGCCAGGGACCTGAGTATAACATTTGAGGCTGGCATAGAGTCTGGTAAGTAATGTTTTTAATCACATTTTTGGGGGGAGGGGTCAGTGGCCATTGGAGGAGTAAGGGGAGATCATTCCTGATTCCCTCCAGTGGTCATTTAGGGCACCTTTTTGTGCCTTATTTGTTAAAAAAAAACAGGTCTAGCTCAAAATATCTTAGTTTTAGTCCTGGAAGGTTTTGTTTTGTTCCATTATGGCTGAAAAATGTCCAAGTCTTAGGAATGCCCAAATCCCACCCTTAATACACCCCATCATGCCCCCTTGAAATTTGGATGCACTGTAGACATACATCTGAAAATAAGTTTTGAAAATACTGATTTGGACATTTTTGTGAGGAAAACGTCAAAATGCTGTTTTTTGCCACATTTTAGATGTTTTTCTTTTTTGAAAATGAGCCCCAAAATAACCAATAGAACTTTTTAAATCTAAATACTTTGAAAATGAACACCTCAGTCTCTTTTCATGCTATTTAACGAGCACAAACTAAGACCTAAATATATAATCCAGCCTTGTCACTAGGCACATTGTTCAAATGGTTGTGGTAGCTTCAAACATTGTGGTTCACTAATAAGGGGCATGTACAGGGAATGACACTTACCCATAGGCATTTGAGGCTAGATACATCAAAAACAAAGGAGAAACGGGCAACACAGACCCTGTGGGGTAATTCATACACAGATCTACATATATTTACATCAAAATATGTGTTCTTAAACCATAAGTTAATACATCTCAGAGGCAGAATAAGCATAGATGGATCTCTCAGAATATACAAGATACAGAGGTTTAACATAGATGTATAAAGGGATTGTCCCTGGATATCAGCATGATTATCATGATCACTGCTGTCCTTGCTGTGGTTGATCCTGCCTAAGGATACTGTGAGTGCTTTGAAGCTTGAGCTTCACAGGCAGTAATATAGGGGGCTGATCCCTATCTCTACCCCCACCCCCCCAGTAACAAAACAGGGGACCTTTTGTGCTAAGGGGTTTCTTTCATGGGCAAGTGACTTAGAGGAGAAGCTATCAATGTGACTACTTTAATTCATGTTAATTTTTACTGTTAACTTCAGTTATTAGTAGAGCTGTACTGAATAGCATATTTTATTGTTTGGCCGAATATGAATAATGATAAATGTTTTTCAGCCGATACGAATACTGAATACAAATAATGGGCATTGAGCTTTAGCATAACAAATAATAAAAGAAGCAATGTGAAATCAGAGATCAAGTGTTTATTTCAGTAGGATTTAGCACAGTAGAGTCCCAGATTATTCATATTCAAATTTAAATCACAATTTGGCCCAATACGAATAATGTATTTGGGACCTAATCAAATCAATACTAAATATTAGTAACGAAGTCTCATGTAAAATGGGATCAATGCTAAAATAGCACACGTTATTGGTAAAATAACTCATCTTAACAGTAGCCCACATTGTTAACTTCCCCCCTTAGCATTAAGTGTTTCAGTCTCTGGTGTTCAGAGCTGATATACTGATGTCATAATGCTTAATTCCACCAATATCTAAAAGCCAGCCTCATCAGTGATGTCACAATGGCTTCACTTGGCTCACTTTTATTACTTATAGCAGTGATTTTGATTTCTAGAGACATTTCTTTTTTCTTGAATTAAGGGTTATAGTTATCAGTGTGGGCAACCATTAAAACGTCATTTTACTGTTAACCCCAGTTATTAGTAACTAGGACTCATTACATAAAATGGGGCCTGTGCTAAAATAGCACTTCTTAACAGTAGCCCATGTTGATATTTTTTTCCCTTATTGTGAACAGTTTTGGTCTCTGGTAACCAGAGCTGATATTGTGATGTCATAATGGCTCATTCCACCAAAGTGTAAGAACCAACCTCAACGGTGATGTCACAATGGCTTGATTGTCCTATATTTGGTTCACTTTTATGACATATAGCAGTGATTTTAATTTCTAGAGACATTTCTTTTTTCTTTAATTAAGGGAAAAGTTATCATTGTAGGTTACCATTAAGACATGTTATTTAAAATTTAACCCCAGTTAATAGTGATTGGGTCTCATTGAATAAAATGGGATCTGGCTAAAATAGCTTAACGTATGAAAGCTGGGATATATATCCTTGTAGTGTGGACATCAGTAGCAGGGCAGAATGGTCTTTTTTTCTGCTGTTGTCTAATATGAAGTAAAAAACAGTCCAGTCTAGATAGGAACAGAGAAAGGATATGATCAGGTAATCTATCTAAATCCGAACTGGGCTCCACCTCTTAAGAGAAGAGAGAGCTGCTTGTAAATGGAGAAAGGTGAAATGTGACCCAAAGGTTTGCAAGTAAGCTTTTTGAAGTTTCCGAATAGCATTTACTAAAACCTGTTTCATGGATTACAGTCTACAGGCTTATAATATTTTGATGGTGCCAAAGAAGCAACAGGAGAAGACCTCTATGTAGATCAGACCAGGTTCCAAAGGAGAAGAGGATGACACATGAGTTCACAGATTCTACGTTAGTCGCCCAAAGCTGGGAGCCCAAATATAAGTGTGGATCCCAGATCTGAAGGTGTGTACTTTGCCGGTGAATGTTCACATGGGCATATTTGGACAGAGTAAGGATGAGTCAGACAAGTATGCACATAAATTATAGAATTCTATCATTTACATTTGCATCTGTGACTTCCTATGCTTGTGCAGGAAGACAGTCCAGTGATATCCTCGTCTATTTTCTAATCACGATACTGAGTGCTATTTTAGAAGAGCTTTATTACCTTTGAGGCAGGCTTTTATGCCAAAACATGGTGCCGAGTCAGGTCCCAGCTGCTTGCAAAAAAAGACGGGTTTCCAGAACCAACCAGTGTTTAGTGTCCAGCGTCAGAAGACCCATCTTTTAATCCTACTTTCTTCCGCAGCTCCGTGACAATTCTGTAGGGTTCATCTGTTCTTCCACTTCAGTGGTTTTCCTTGCTCCAACATCTAGGCATGGGCATTTACACCAGCTATAGGGTGGGTATAATTGTGCCTTAAATGGAGGCACATTTTCAGTCACTTGCACTAGTATTCTATGAAAAGGAGGTGCTTACTTCTCTTTATTAAATGCCTCAAGTTTTAACCGGTAGCAAATATCAGTCATCGACTGGAGCAGTGCTAAGTTCCTGGAAGCAGCTGAGTTGCCTTTGTATTGCTCCATGGTGCGACCACACCTTGAATATTGTGTTCAATTCTGATTGCCACATCACCAAAAAGATGTGGAGTGGCATAATCGAATGGGGACGACCATCTCTAAGGCCGTCCATCTCTAAGGACGCTCCGGCGAAGGGGCAGGGAGACCCATATTATCAAAACAAGATGGACGTCCATCTTTCGTTTCGATAATACGGTTGGAGACGCCCAAATCTCAACATTTAGGATGACCTTAGAGATGGTCGTCCTTAGATCGTCCTTAGAGATGGTCATCCCTGGTTTTCTGCCATAATGGAAACCGAGGACGATCATCTCAAAAACAACCAAATCCAAGCCCTTTGGTCGTGGGAGGAGCCAGCATTCATAGTGAACTGGTACTCCTCACATGCCAGGACACCAACCGGGCACCCTAGGGGGCACTGCAGTGGACTTCACAAATTGCTCCCAGCTGCATAGCTCCCTTATCTTTGGTGCTGATCCCCCCAAACCTCCCTAAAACTCATTCCCCACAACTGTACATCACTACCATAGTCCTTAGGGATGAAGGGGGGCACCTACAAGTGGGCACAGTGGGTTTCGGGTGGGTTTTGGAGGGCTCACATTTACCACCACAAGTGTAACAGGTGGGTGGGCCTGGGTCCACCTGCCTGAAGTGCACTGCACCCACTAAAAACTGCTCCAGGGACCTGCATACTGCTGTGATGGAGCTGGGTATGACATTTGAGGCTCGAATAGAGGCTGGAAAAATGTTTTGGGTGGGAGGGGGTTGGTGACCACTGGGGGAGTAAGGGGAGGTCATCCCCGATTCCCTCCTGTGGTTATCTGGTCAGTTCAGGCACCTTTTCGAGGCTTGGTTGTGAAAAAAAAGGGACCAAGTAAAGTCGACCAAATGCTCATGAGGGACGCCCTTCTTTTTTCCATTATCGGCCGAGGACGCCCATCTCTTAACTTTGGTTGTCCCCACAATGGAAAGCAGTTGAGGACGCAAAAAAATCGGCTTTCGATTATGCCGATTTGTGCAACCTCAGGAGAAGGACGCCCATCTCCCGATTTGTGTCAGAAGATGGGCGTCCTTCCCTTTCGAAAATAAGCTAGATAGTGGAATTGGAAAAGGTACAGAGAAGGGCGACGAAAATGATAAAGGGAAAGGGACAACTTCCCTATGAGGAAAGGCTGAAGTGGCTAGGGCTCTTCAGCTTGGAGAAAAGACGGCTGAGGGGAGATTGATAGAGGTCTATAAAATAATGAGTGGAGTGGAACGGGTAGACGTGAATCGCTGGTTCCAAAAATACTAGGACTAGGGGGCATGCGATAAAGCTACAATGTGGTAAATTTAAAATGAATCGGAGAAAATATTTCCTCACTCAACATGTAATTAAACTTTGGAATTCGTTGCCAGAGAATGTGGTAAATGCGGTTAGCTTAGCGGAGTTTTAAAAAGGTTTGGACGGCTTCCTAAATGAAAAGTGGAGTGGAGGAGTGGCCTAGTGGTTAGGGTGGTGGACTTTGGTCCTGAGGAACTGAGTTCAATTCCCACTTCAGGCACAGGCAGCTCCTTATGACTCTTGGCAAATCACTTAACCCTCCATTGCCCCATATAAGCTGCATTGAGCCTGTCATGAGTGGGAAAGCACAGGGTACAAATGTAACAAAAAAAAAAGTCTGTAGACTGTTATTAAAATGGACTTGAGAAAATCCACTACTTATTTCTGGGTTAAGCAGCATAAAATGTATTGAGCTTTTTTGGGATCTTGCCATGTATTTGTGACCTGGATTGGCCACTATTGAAAACAGGATGCTGGGCTTGATGGACCTTTGGTCTATCCCAGTGTGGCAATACTTATGTACTTATGACAGAGATCATGTACTTCTCAGGAGCTCTGAGTCATGATCACAACAGGAACTCTTCATAGAGTCTGGTGCATGCATTAACAGCAGTATGTGACAAGTTGCCTGAACTGCCTGCCATCTGTGAAGAAACCGTGTTTTCATGTTGTTCATGTTGCAGAAAAACATTTTCACTCTTCAGGTGAAGGTTGTACAGAGACATGAACTGTAAACCTTTATCATATATTACATACCGGGCAAACTGCTGTGGCCCTGTACTCAAACGTCTGCGACCAATACTGTTGGAACAACAACTAAACAATTAGACTAGTCAAAACCATGTGCACATAAAATTACAGGAAATTACTTTATTCTCGAAAGGTTTTTCAGAAGCACAGCCGAGAGAACACTCCTTGCCAAGTGGAATGTACACAGCTCCTTCCCAGGCATAGAGCAAACAGGTCTGAAACAGAGCATTTACTAAGAGCAGAGGGAGCGAACCATTCTACCTGCGGCAACACAGAATAACTTCAATTATTGTCAAAGAAAGGCAATCATGTTTAAACACGAATAGCACAATCAACTGCACATTGTTTGCTAGGGGGAAAAAATAAACCTTGTTGTTTCTGGTGGAAGAGATGGGTACTTGGTAATATTAAGTTATGCATGCAGAGATTCAGGGAATGAGACAACACTGAATACTTACAAATAAGAGATATAACCATTGATTGGTATCATTGGCTCATTATTTTTTGCTCATGTCAAGCAGAGACAGCCCAAAGGTATTTGATGCCCTAAGGTGAACCATCAGCCATGCACCTACCCCCTCCCTTGCACAACTTTGGGAGCCCTATCTCCACTGTTAATGTTATAATATTTGGTCACTTTACACTTGAGCCTGTCATATGTGGGTGGTTTTTTTTTAAGTTAATATGTCAGATTTTTTAATTGCTCTTTTTTCCTCCTCCTTTTTTCCTCCTTTTCTTTCTCTCCTTTCTGTTTCTCCCCCTTCTTGCCTTTCTTTCCCTTTTTCCCTCCCTTATCCTCTTTTCTCCTTTCTTTTTCTTCCTCCCTTCTCCTTGCTGTGGCCACTTTTAGCATGGCTGTAAAGTGGCAACATTTTCCATTTCTTCAATTAATGGCCATGCACTAATTTCCTACCACCGCTTTGTCATGTGCCAATATGACCCTATTGCTGGCTCACCGCAGGAGCTGGAAGTAGTGCCACCCCCATTACATGCCAGAAATATTTTTTTTCCACTGGGGGTTTACCCAGTAGTAATCGCTGCCCAGTTACCAAAAGGTTAGCACAGAAGTCCCAACAGCTTCCTAAATGGGAGGCGGTAAGCAGGGGCGTAGCCAAACCTCAGTGGGAAGGGGCTCCAGAGCCCAAGTTGGGGGGCACAGTTTAGCCCACCTCCCCCAGTTGCTGACCCCCACACCACGTTTGACCCCCCTGCTGCTACTGACCCCCCCCCGCAACTTTTGACCCCCCTCCCGCTGCCGACCCTACCCTGTTGCTGCCGCTGCCTGGTACCTTTGCTGGCGGGGGTCCCCATCCCCCGCCAGCCGAAGTCTTCTTCAGCACCGGTCTCCGGCACCTTCGCTGATCTGTTTCTGTCAGTCCTGACTCCTGCATGTCCTGCACAGGGCTACATACAGGACATGCATGCAGGACGTCTGGAGTCAGGACTGACAGAAACAGATCAGCGAAGGTGCCGAAGACCAGTGCTGAAGAAGTCTTCGGCTGGCGGGGGTTGGGGACACCCACTCACAAAGGTACCTGGCAGCGGCAGAGGAGGGTCGGTGGCAGCGGGGATTGAAAGTGGTGGGGGAGAGTCAGCGGTGGCGGGGGGTCGAAATTAGAGGGGGCCAGGGCTAAATCTGTGGGGGCCCATGCCCCTGTGGCCCCACCTAGCTACACCCCTGGCGGTAAGGACTCCCCTAGGAAATGGTCCCGTGGCAAGTTTCCTTTTTATCATAAACCCCCACTACAGTAGAAGGGGCCTTGGCGGACGGCAAATCAATGCGCCAAGGACACCCCAGGGCCCCTTTTACCGCAGCACAGTAAAAGGGCCCCTAAGTGACTTGATCAGAGTGAGAAGGAGTTGCAGTGGGAATCAAACCCAGTTCACCAGGTAAAATCATTGGTAAAATACTTGTCACCCTACCCTTCCGGAAGTTGCTAAAAACTTACCTCTTTAAACAAGCCTACCCAAATGACCAGACTTAACTATGAACCCACTCTACACTATTCCTACCTCTCCTACCCCTATATCCCCTGCCCATTTCACCTATCTCAACCTATTTCCTAACAACCACATTATACCTCTACTATTGCTCCAGCTGTGTTCTTTCTGTGATACTATGTAATTCCATACTATGTAAGCCGCACTGAGCCTGCTACCGAGCGGGAAAGAGCGGGGTATAAATGCAACAAATAAATAAATAAAAATGGTAACACCGTTCCTTAGACTAGCCATGATGATAAGTGGTGAAATGCCTGCGATCTCTTTCCTGCATGTAGTATTGCAAGGGCAGGGTGGGGAGTTAAGATTTTTTATTCCCCCCAAAAAGCACTGTTCAGATTGAAGATCGTTCCTTCACATATACCTTCTCTCTTCTTATCTCTTTCTAATCCCATTTTTGTTAGTAACAAGGGTTGAGAAAAATTTCTGGGTGTCTTATCATCATCGACATTAATCCCATTTTTGACAGTCTCTCTTTTTGTTCTTTTTATCTTATTTTTTTTCAGTAACAGTTGCAACATCTGTTTGAAAGTAGAAAACGTCTGAATTTTATTCATTAGAAGAATTAACATTAGGCCTGCAATAATCTCCAGATTAGTGTCATTGAAGGAAAGTCACTCTGCAAACAATAACAGCTTGCTGAATGGACCAGAAGGAGAAAAGCAAGGAGGGTCTTATCTTTTCAAAGAGAAAAAGACTATTCTCTCATAGTGCGTCACAGGCCTCACCTATAAAAATAGAGCATTTACTGCACCTCTGTCTGCATGAAGACACACTGGGGATAATTTTGTAAGTCTTGTTTTGCATGTAAAAAGTGTTTTGCATAGAGAATCAGATGTTTTAAAATTGCTAGGCGTATGCATGCATAAAATTAAGTGTTATTCATGCATGGTATAACTTTTATATCATATTTAGCTATTCTCAGGGTGACTGTTGTGTAGAGTTTCAACATATGCATATAAATTATAAAATACACTTGCATCATTGAATACTTAGGTTCAGGTTCAGTTTATTTTTATATACTGCAAATATATTGAAAATCTAAGTGGTCTACAAAGTAGTACAAATATAAGGGAAGGGAAAAAAAACAAGACTTGAAAAGAAAGTGATATGAAAAGTGATACAAAAAGAACGAATCACGTTCAAGATATGCACAATAGTTCATAAAATCATTTACGGAGATGCCCCGACCTACATGCTAGACCTCATCAACCTACCTCCTAGAAATGCTAAAAGATCTGCCCGCACATTTCTTAATCTACACTTCCCCAGCTGTAAAGGATTAAAATACAAACTAACACATGCGACCAGCTTTTCCTACATGAGCACACGGCTGTGGAATGCACTGCTAACAAAATTGAAAACAATCAATGATATAACTAACTTTCACAAATCTCAGAAAACCTATCTCTTCAACAAGGCCTACCACGAGACCCCTTAACTACAACACTTCACCGCTCCATCATGACTCTGAATGACGTCTTTCTATAACTGTCTGCTTAGTTCTTCTCTATCATCCTTGATCTCTCTGTAACACCAATTGTATCTTTCTACCCTGTAATGGCGATGCCATAACAGATCTTTGTAAGCCACATTGAGCCTGCAAATAGGTGGGAAAATGTGGGATACAAGTGCAATAAAATAAAATAAAATAAATAAATAAATAAATAAATAAATAAATAAAATAAATACAAAACAACACAAAGATTACACAGACATACACATAAGAGGAGGGAAGATGCAAATCATAGTTAGGAAAAGTGGGAAGGGAAAATATAGGAGGAGAGGATCACATACAATATTCTCCAGGACCTGGACTCAGACGTCACAGGAAGGCATTCCCGGAGTTTCACACCACTGGCCCTTTAAAGATAGGCTTCCTGTACATGTGCATGCTTAGGAATGCCGATCCTCACCAGTGCAGCACTGGAGGCAGGACACTGAGCCATAGGGCACCCCGGAATGCTGGGGATGACCAAGTCCACAACCCTGCATGGTGGGGAAGACCACCAAACACCTGACGAAACCATGGACCCCAGAAAGGTACAAGAGCAGAACTTCTACCCTCTCCAGTTGCTTTCTGAGATAGTTTCTCTATTTTATGTGGTATTAGCTTTGAAGGACAAAAAAATAATTGCTACAAAACATAAAAATTGAGAAAAAAAGAGCTCAGATCTCCTATTGCCTTTACAAGGCTCAATATTCCAGTCATAGGTGTAAAACATCTCCTCTCCATACAAACATAAAGTGCATCCAAAAGTCACAAAAATTATTTACATAGTTTTATGTCACATTTTTAAAAGTCAAAATGTCTGTGTTTTTGCATAAATCTAATGGCAGCACTCTCCTCTGATAACCAACAAAGGCTTGCATTTCACATCCACCGCTTCTTCCGAGGTAACTGGTCAAAGAACTGTTGTGCCTTGTCTTTGGCATTCTAGTCACAGGTCATCATGAAGCAGTGGTGGGTGTGAAATGCAGACCTTTATTGGGAATTATGTGAAAACACATAGGGGTCGATATTCAAAGTGATTTAACTGGCCAGAAATGGCTCCTGGCCAGGTAAATCACCTGTTCAGGGCTAACCATCATTTTTAGTGGCACTTAACCGGTTAGTGCCACTGAAAATGAGCAGTTTCTGCCAGATTCTATACATCACGCCTTAACCTTCATGTTGAAATCGAAACATATTCTATAACAATGCGCATAACTTAATTGTTTAACTAGCTAATCAGCACTGTCAGTTCGATGTTAGCAAGCAATTATCAGCATTAATTGGCATTAATTAAGATTTACGCACAGAACTCACTAGACATATTCTGAAATGAGATGAATGTAAATTCTAAGTTGAAAAGGGGGCGTGGCCATGGACAGGGCGTAGGCATTTCTAAAATCTATGTATGTTGTTATAGAATACACCTACTCTGCACCTAATTTAGGTGTCAGGATTTATGCTGTACCAGGCTGCACATTTGGTTTGCTATTCTCTAAACATGTTACAAAATATTACAAGCAAAAAATTCAACAGGAATTAGAGAGAAAAGTCTTTTTATTCTTACTCACCAACACAGCATCAAATATCAGTGACAAGTTATAACAGCCTTTAAAAATCTAACATCAGTACCTCTGGTAATTATAAGTAATCAGACTAATTATATAAAGAAGAGAAAAAGGAGGAAGAAAAGTTTATTCCTCATACAAAGGTCACAGAACAGAGAGAAAGAAAAGAGAAAAAATTAATGAAAGAAAGATTCTTAGAAATAGAGAATTTGTTTCTACAAAGGGGGGAGAGCACTCCCTTCGGGAAAAAATAGGCCATTGGACGGATCTGAAACTCTCTTTCCAAGCATGCCTAGTTTTTCAGAGTTTCTTTGTCTGCAGCTTGGTTTTATAGGCTGTGGTGAGCATCCACCTCTCCTCTATCCTGAACCAATCATAGGTGTTGCATATGTGCTGGAGACTTGTAATTGGGTCTTTCTTATGTGCTGGAGTCTTGCAATTGGTGTCCTTGCCATACCTCTTCTCAGTAAATTACATTTGTAACAAGTTATACCAGGTTGCTTAGTTGCCCTAGCAATGGGAAGCACCATCAGAGCTTGTGAACAGCCAGAAATTCCTTCAAGTAGCTGACAATAAAGAAAGATGGGGGATGGGGAATGGTGCAGCATACCTGAAGTAGAACTTTATAGCAAAAAAAAAAATTATAGACAACTCCAAGTAAAACATGGCGCAAATGGCCACAATTAAATTTGATCATGTGGAGAGGCGCTCAGCATATTCTATACACTGTGTGGAAATTTAAGCCTATTCTATAAAATTTAAGTGTACTTTACAGAATATGACTAGGTGTATATTTTTTTCTGCACAGATTTTTCAGGTGCCATATATAGAATCTAGCCCTTAGGGGCCATTTTACTAAGGCACGGGAGGGATAATGCACAGGTAGTGAATGCCAAATTGGCACTACTGACAGGCTAGCGTATGCGCCCAGTGGTAATTCTGAGTTTGGCGTGTACCAAATCCCGCGGTAGAAAATGTTCTACCATGGGATGGTGTTCCTGGCAGTAATCAGCAGTTGGCGCATGCTGCATGGTTACCATGCAGGTAGCATGTGAGTCCCTTATTGCTAGATCAGTGGGTGGTGGTAAGGGCTCACACTGTAAATAGGCATGCACTAGTTTTAATTTCGGCGCACACCCATTTCCCGGCCCATTTAAAAAAGCCCTTTTTCCCAGACACGGTAAAAAATGGCCCAGGGTGCGCCAAAAACATGCGCACACACACTACTGCAGGCCACTTTTTACTGTGGCTTAGTAAAAGGACTTCTTAGAGCCTACTGCAAAACCAACTATTTTGGGGGTGTTCGGGGGATGGAGTCGGCACGTTGCCGGTTAAATGCAGATATTCAGCACTTAACTGGCCAAGGTCACTGCATAAATAGGATCACAGAAAAGTCAGACCTTTCTTTATGTAATGCCCCATAGCCAGTTAAGTGCTGAATATTACACGCTCTGCAAAACTGGAAATACAATGCCAGAGCCTGGATATGGCCCTGCGTTGAATTTTCAGGCATAATGCTGGCAACAGTCAGCAAAATGCTGAGCGCTGCTGGCTGAATATTGACTCCCTAATTTTTATTTTAAAATGTGGGATAAAACAATATAAGGAACTTTTGGATGCAGTTTGAGAAATTAGTGCCTATGCTGAGTACCAATGACAGGCATAACTGATGTACATCACTTGAGGGTGCCATTCATGCATATTTTTTTATTTAGATTTAGCTCACACCTTTTTCAGTAGTAGCTCAAGGTGAGTTGCATTCAGGTACACTGGGTGTCTCCCTGTCTGGCTCACAATCTAGTTGTGTACCTAAGGCAATGGAGGGTTAAGTGACTTGCCCAAGATCACAAGGAGCAAAAGTGGAATTTGAACCAGCCATCCCTGGATATTAAGACTGGTGCTCTAACCACTAGGTTACTCCTCCAGTCCATATAGCCCCTGCAGTTATACACTATAGCACCATATAGAATAACGCCTACTGCACATTCTCACAAAACTATCAATTAATGGTGCCTCTGACACATGTATGTGGTGCATCCCATCTACGCACCAATTTATAGAATTACCTCCTTTGTATTTGTATGGGGTAGAGATGTTTTAGACCTAGACTGGATTATTGAGCCCAGCCCTATAAACTTTCAGTAAGTTTTAGAATGCAATATTAGTTCTGATGCCTTTTCCTCCTCGTTTTTTTATTTTGTATCAAATTGAGTTTTAAAAAAATATTTTTGTGATGATTTTTGTCAAAATTTACTTAAGAAGGGGAGTATGTTATTAGCTTTGAACTGCCATTTCATTTTCCTCACTAGAATATTTAGATTCATGGCCAACTATTACCCCTCCCCCCCAAAAAACAAACAAACAGACAAACTCCAGAATTGTTTGCAATAGTACATCCTTGCTATAGTATTGCTAAAAATCATAGTATTACTATTGTAATATCAGATTATAATGTCTATAGTGCACAGAATTACCATGGGAACACTACACTGCAGTATTGTCAAATCCATAGCATTAGCAAAGGAATTCCACCCATAATTTACTAAATCTATAGCATTAGTGTAAGAAAACCACCTATAATTTACTAAATCTCTAAGCGTTACTACATAATTACAACTGAATTATATTTATTTATTAGGATTTACTAAGTGCTTATATGAAGAGATTCACCCAAGGGAGAATATTGTACCAAATCCTTCTTATTACTACAGAAACAACACAGTGGCCAATGATTTATTCTTCAACATGACCATAGGAATACAATGCTTCAGTCTTCAAAGTTATAATTACTAACACTGGAATATCGCACTGCTGAGTTAAAACTTTAGTTTAACCATAGGAAACAAGGGGTAATTCTATAACTGTGTGCCTATTTATTTATTTGTGACATTTATATCCCACATTATCCCCAAAAGTCTTGAGTTCAGTGTGGTTAAGTTGAATGAACATATAGGCACCCACCTCCTAATTCAATAAAACTCACCAAAATTTGCACATATGCTCAATTTCTATGTGCAATTTAATTGAATAATGAGCTAATTAGTGCTAATAATTGGCTTTTTAACAAGCAATTATTAGCACTAATTAGATTTAATTGGAATTTATGTGCATAAATTTAGGTGTGGGACCTACATCTAAATTTTATACATGAATAAAAAAAGGGGGTACGGAAATGGGACCAGACCATTTCTAGCTAACCATTGTTCAATGGTCTGTAAAATTAGATTTGGTTGCTCAGTAATCTTTCAACTCTTCTTTCCCAAGGAAAAATAATTGTACATTTATTTATTTATGGGTTACTTATATCCCACATTTTCCTACTCATGCAGGTGCAATGTGGCTTACAGAGAATGAAATAAAAGTACAAAGTTAAAACTCAGGCAAGTATACAAGAAGGAAATAGGGGAGGAGAATCTAACAGCGTGAGCTAGGCAGGGTAAGGGACAAGGGAAGCATCAATCAACAGAGTAAGTTGGGGAGTAAGTCTTAGCAAAGAGGTATGTCTTTAACAACTTCTTGAAAAGGGCATGGTCCACTTGAGTTTTAAGGTGACGAGGTAGTGCGTTCCAGTGTTTGGGACTCCAATAGCGGAAGGACGAGGCGAAGACCTTCTTGTACTTGACACCCTTACAATTCGGAAAGTGGAGGTGGAGATAGGACTGAGCAGCAGGGTTGGCATTTCTTGGCGGAAGGTCGATCAAGGGGAGCATGTAATCCGGGGCAGCACAATAGATGATTTTATGTGTTAGGGAGCAGATCTTAAAAGCAATGCGCTCCTGTACAGGCAGCCAATGAAGTTTAAAGCGCAGGGGTTCAGCGTGAGCAAAGCATCTTTCTCTAAGGATGAGTCTGACCGCAGTGTTCTGAGCCGTTTGGAACTTTTTCAATAAGGAGGCCTGGCAACCCACATGAATTCCACTACAGTAATCCAGATGGGATAGGATGAGCCAGTGGACAAGAGTGCGAAACAAGTCTCTAGTAAGGAGGCATCTGATTCGCCGAAGCCTCCACATTGCCTGGAACATTTTTTTGGAGACCAAGTGTACGTGATCAGCCAGCTGGAGATGTGAATCCAGATGCACTCCTAAAAGCCGCAGGCTGTTGGCAATCGGGAGGGCGAAGCCCAGGACTGGAAGCATTGTGTCAGATATATGGGCATGAGTGGACGAGAGGATGAGACAATGAGTTTTTTCCCTGTTTAGTTTGAAGCGGAACACCCTGGCCCAATGCTCTAAAGCGGAGAAACAGGCATCAATGAGGTTGGCAATTTCAGATACGGTGGAGTGAAATGGGATGTAGACTGTAATATCATCATCCGCCTGGTTAACATGTGAGACCTTACCGCTAAGTCAATGGGTGGCAGTAAGGTCTCAGGCCCAAAATGGACTAGATTCAGTAAATGACACTCAAAAAATGACTAATACCTTCACCACAGGACTCAATATAATAAATATTCTCTCTAATAGTATATCAACTCAATCCAACTTGGAGACTAAAATTAAAATGATAAACTCTTTAAATAATTTTTGGTGCTCAGAATTTGTGACGCTAAGCCAACAAGTGGATGAGCAATCACCATCCAATCACTGCACCTGCTGACCCCTGCAGCTAAGTTCAAAGTTCATTACTAACTCAGGAGCCCTTTCATTAAGGCGCATGGAGGGGCATAATCGAACGGGGCCGACCATCTATATGGGCAGCCATCTCTAAGACCGGCCCCGTAAAGCGGCATACCCGACCGTATTATCAAAACAAGATGGCCGGCCATCTTTCGTTTCAATAATACAGTCGGTGCCGGCCAAATCTCAACATTTGGGCTGGCATTGTGTGATGGCCGGCGATAGAGATTGCCGCCATTGGTTTCCGCCAATAATGGAAACTAATGGCGACCATCTCAAACCCGGCCAAATCCAAACCATTTGGTCTTGGGAGGAGCCAGCATTTATAGTGCAGTGGTCCCCCTCACATGCCAGGACACCAACCGGGCACCATAGGGGGCACTGCAGTGGACTTCACAAATTGCTCCCAAGTGCATAGCTCCCTTACCTTGTGTGCTGAGCCCCCCCCAAACCCCCAAACCCACTACCCACAACACTGTACAACACTACCATAGCCCTTATGGGTGAAGGGGGGGCACCTACATGTGGGTACAGTGGGTTTTGGAGGGCTCCCATTTACTACCACAAGTGTAACAGATAGGGGGGCATGGGCCTGGGTCCTCCTGCCTGAAGTCCACTGCAGTACCCACTAAAAACTGCTCCAGGGACCTGCATAGTGCTGTGATGGAGCTGGGTATGACATTTGAGGCTGGCACAAAAATGTTTATAATTTTTTTTTGGGTGGGAGGGGGTTGGTGACCAGTGGGCGAGTAAGGGGAGGTGATCCCCAATTCCCTCTGGTGGTCATTTGGTCAGTTGGGGCACTCTTTTGAGGCTTGGTCCTAAAAATAAATGGACCAAGTACAGCCAGCCAAGAGCTTGTCAGAGCCGGCCTTCGTTTTTCCATTATCGGCCAAAGCCGGCCATCTCTTAATCATGCCCCTGTCCCCTTTGGTACCCTGCTGACACGCCCTCTTGAACTTTGGCCGGCCCTGCGACGGAAAGCAGTTGAAGCCGGCCAAAATCGGCTTTCGATTATACCGATTTGGCCGGGTTTAGGAGACGGCCGGCCATCTCCCGATTTGTGTCGGAAGATGGCCAGCCTTCTCCTTCGAAAATAAGCAGGATAGGCACCTATTTGACAACACGCGTCAAATTAGAATTATTGCCCAGCTACCGTGTACCCAGGGCGATAATTCTAATTTTTATGCACGTCCAATACGCGCAGCAGAAAATATTAAAAATTTTCTACCGTGTGGCAATAACTGGGTGGTAATTGGCGTGCAGGCAGTAATTGGCATTTGAATGCGTGTTGACCATTACCGCCCGGTTAACATGTGAGACCTTACCGCTAAGTCAATGGGTGGCAGTAGGGTCTGAGGCCCAAAATGGACAAGCACCAATTTTTATTTTGCCGCACTTCTATTTTTGGCCCAAAAAGGCCTTTTTTGCAGGTGCGCTGAAAAATGGACCTGCACACATCCACTACACATGCCTACAGCAGCGAAGACCATTTTTCGGCACATCTTAGTAAAAGGGACCCTCAATTTATAGCCTACTAATGAATGAGCAAAAATAACTTGCTACTGTGGTAAAAGTACTTTAAAATGACTTCAAAAATTCTATAAATTCTGGTCTAAGTTACATGGGGTTTATAGAATAGCACTTAGAACCGAGAGAGGTGGCAGAGGTGAAAATGGTAACGGAATTTAAAAACGCATGGGATAAACACAAAGGAATCCTGTATAGAATGCAGGGAGCCAAACAAGCTCGGCAGTGATTAGATGGTAACACCAGTAATTGGGAAGCAAAGCCAGTGCTGGTTTAATTGTACCCGTATCATGGCTGGACAAATTCAGCTTCAGTAGCTGGAGAGCAAGGCCAGTGCTGGGCAGACATTTAGGATCTGTACACTGATCAAGGCTGGATGGATTTGAATGGGCTGGAGTGGGACTTCGTCGGCGGATTCAGTGGCTGTAGAGCAGGGCCGGTGCTGGGCAGACTTCTACAGTCTGTACCCTGAAGGTGGTGGGGACAAATCAAGGTCAAGTGTTCATATTTAGTGTCACATCATAACTTATGCTATGAATTTATCTTGTTGGGCAGATTGGATGGACCGCATGGGTCTTGACCTGCAGTCATCTACCATATTCATGTTTGTCTTGACTTGTGATTTTTAATTGCAGCTTATTAATTACCCCTCTGAATCTTTTCAATATCATTCTCTTAGGAATATACCATAGAAGAGGCACAACATACTTGAAAACAGTGTTACAACTTAACCCCGAGATCCAGAAAAATATCACAAATCCTACTAGATAAAAAAATTGCCTAGATTTGTCTTTTCCTAGTGTTGAACAAAAGGTTTAGGTCACCATGCAGACTGCCCCAGTGTTAAGGGGCCGTTTTCTACCTGCACAGAATTGTGCCATAATGAGAGACCCTGCTCTCCCAGTGCATTTCAACTGATTCATCAGTGCCACAGTTTCTGTTTAGACTTGCCAGAGATGAGGAATTAACGTCCACTAAAGTACAAACAGGTTACGACAGGAGAGTGAATGAAGGGCATCTTCTTCCGTATGGCAATCTTTTCTAAGTGGACAGAAAAATAGTGAAAAATCCCTGCACAAGCACAGACAAAACAAGAACAGTGGTGATGACCAGGAGGAGGGATGACCAGCAAGTCTGAATTTCACCAGGATTCAAAGGTTTATTCTAATACCCAAAACATGAGGTAGTCGCATCATAACTCACACGGACCCGACATGGCCACATTTTGGCATAATCTACATGCCTCAGGGGTTCACATCTGTGATATGCCAAGAACTATTCGCTGATTAGTAACAGTTTGGGAATAATTCTGAAATGCTACCCTTTAAACTAGAATCCCTCAAGGAGAGACAAATAGTATCAAACTCAGAAAAGAAGAGTCAATCCCTTTTAAATAAAAAAACAATATTTACTGAAAAGCACACATATGAGTATGTAATATCTACTATAATAATTTGCACCTCCAACGTTCTGAAGCTGACTGCCAGGAAGTTGAAGCCCGGTTCGTAATGTCTGAAGCCTTCTGGTGACGTCACCATGTTGCCTGGGAAACCGCGACGCATCTCAGGAGGAGGCAGGAAGCGAAGAGAGTCTGGCGAAAGGACAGCCAGTGACACCGATGGCCACTGCGGCGGGAGCAGCGCCCATGTCCGGCCCTTAGGCGATGGCGGCTCCTCGGCGCTGGCTGTCCATCAGCCCCCCTCGCTCTACTCCGTTTCCTTCCCTTCGCGGCCCTCCATTCCTCCCCCCTCCCTGGGAGTCAGAGACTGAAAAGAAACCACCAGAAGGAAGAAGAAGAGGAGGCGATGAGGCGAGACCTGAACGACGGCGCTGCGCCCAAGCTCGGAGAAGAGCGAAGGGCATTGGTCGCCCCAGAAGGAGAAGTGTCTAGCGCCCCACAATGACAGGGAGGAAGCGCTGCCCTTCCTCGGATCCCCCACTGAGCTGGATTTATTTATTGCTCCGGGAAGAGCAGGAGGACGACTTGCCTGGATCGATCTGCCTTCGCCCTCCTCCTCCTCCTCGCAATGTTGAAAAACAAACCAGAGTAATCATATATTGGAGTATCGAGCCATATATAATCTTAAATATCATACAACCTAATTTGAACAACACTCTTATCTTCAACTGGAAGCCAATGCATCTTAATAAAAAATGGTATAATTCGATCTGATTTTTTTACTTTATTTATGTAGATTTGGGGTCAATATGCTAAAATGCATACACATATTATTTTAGCCTGGAAAGGTAAAATATTTACCATGTATGCTAAACAATGTGTGATATGCAAAATTTTTTTTAGCTCCTGCACTAAAGAAATAGCATTGACAATGTTAGCATGCATGCTACATAGCATGTAGAGGATTCACACATTACTACTGCTTATTTATATAGCGCTACTAGATGTACGCAGCGCTGTGCACTTGAACATGAAGAGACAGTCCCTGCTCGACAGAGCTTACACTCTAATTAGGACAGACAAACAGGACAAATGAGAGATAAGGGAATATTAAAGTGAGGATGATAAAATAAGGGTTCTGAACAAGTGAATAAGGGTTAGGAGTTAAAAGCAGCATCAAAAAGGTGGGCTTTTAGCTTAGATTTGAAGACCGCCAGATATGGAGCTTGACATACCGGCTCAGGAAGTCTATTCCAGGCATATGGTGCAGCAAGATAAAAGGAACGAAGTCTGGAGTTAGCAGTGGAGGAGAAGGGTGCAGATAAGAGAGATTTACCCAGTGAACGGAGTTCCCGGGGAGGAGTGTAGGGAGAGTTGAGAGTGGAGAGGTAATTAGCACGTACGCACTAAACTGTGTGTTTGCTGTCATCTTTTCCTCATGGCTTGGTCTCTTTCTATCAAATCTTTATAAAACTAAGCCTCATATATGGGGCTGGTTGCCAAATACAGAAGTGAAAGAGCATCTGGATCCCAGGTGAGAAGGTGGAAGAACCGGAAAGACTACGAGGAGAGGAAAAACCAAGTGAAAAGCACCTGACTCAGATGTCCGCCATGGATCTGAGCAACTAGAAGTGGAGAAGGAGGACAGAGGGAGAGGAACAGGGAGGTAATGGAGTCCTCCTGGGGGCTGTGCCACATACACCTATGATGACTGACTCATACCTTCATGTGATATTCATCCTTGAGTCAGCAGAGAAGATGGAAACTGGCATCTGATTGTGACTCAGTCAAATCCTGCACATCTATTCCTTTGATGCCAAGAAGGGAACTCTGCTTGCTCTGATTATAGACTTGACTTTCTCCAGGATCAACCTATAGTCTTCGGACAAAGACTGGGTTTGCCAGTGTGTGCAATCTCAAAGTATTTTTGGTTTTATGTGGGGGTGGGGTGGTTGCACAGTTCAAGCGAGGCTTAGAGTTCTAAGAAAGGGAAAGGGGAAAGTGCCATGGATTTGATATACCGCCTTTCTGAAGATATCTACATTCAAACAAAAAGAGTTTTAGAACAAAAAGGAGCACTCATCACCACAAAAACGTAATCCTCCCATTCTCCGAGTACTAATGGATTGGCCCTTAATTAGACCCTCCTACTAGTGTGCCTTATTTCCTATAAAGATAATCACAGGAGTATTCACTTTATAGAACATAAGGCAAATCTCTGCCATGAATATTCATTGTGGATATGTTGAAAACCTGACTGGCTGGGGTGCCTCCAGGACCAGGTTTGGAAACGAATGCGCTAAGATTTACTGTGTAACAGCTGGTTACAATGTATTTATACTACAACTGGTTGGTATTTAGTATCATTTACAGTACAGTCATTCTATCTTTCTTATTCTTCTGTTTCGCACAGCAATTTTTAGACCGTGGAGGATCTGGTTCTGTTACTGAATGATCCTCTTTAGCATCGGTGAAGAAGATGTGGGTGACCTGGTCAATGACTAGGTTAATGGAGAGAACACATCTGTTTCTTGCGTGGACCTTGAAATCCTGTTAAAGCCGCTACATGGACTGATGTGCGGACGCTTCCAAATTTAAGTTAAGTGCCTGTTAGCACTTAATGCCGTTTAGTAAAAGAGCCTCTTAGGCTCTTATGTTTGAATGACAATCAGAGACACATTTAGGTGTCTAAATTTCAGAGCCTGGAGTTTTGGAATATTAGGCCCAAAGTTTAAAAAAAATAAATAAATAAAATTTAAAATTGTGACTCTAACCCTGCTACAAATAAATATAGAAACCTCCTGTGTCAACTCCCAGTTCAACCCATCCCCACCCTGGACTCTTTCACAAATACTATTCTCTTTTAACAGGGCAGGAGAGATCCTCTGTTGCTTCTAGGGTAGAAACTGGAAATAGTGCAGGCAGACCGAGGCTGGCACCATTGTTAATTTCTCCCATACAATGCGGTAGGTACACAATGGCGTATGCCAGCACTGGGGAATGCACCACATTGACAGAGTAGGAGCAACCAGAGATTACTTCTGCCCTGTGAAGAAAGATCAGTAGGATAAGACGAGCTAGGGAATTGGGGCAGGACCCAGACTTTAAAAAAAAAAAAACTTTTGCAAAGAGGTTGGAAAACATTTTTTAAAGAGTAAACAAAAACAAATTTGGGGGTCTATGTTCGGTAGGCATCGGTGAGCATTTTGCTCACTGTTGACGGAGTTATTCCTAGATATTCAAAGCTGCTTAAGTCGATATTCAGCATGTAAGTGGCTATGGGTTAGCACATAAATATGGGACAGACTTTTATGCGGTGCTAAACTATGTGCTAAACCTGGCTACTTACACCCGGATTCTATATAGTGTTACTAGCATTCCGTGCCAAAATCCAAGTGGGTTCTATAACAGCGTGCGTAACTTAATTGGCTTAACAAGCTGATCAGTGTTGTTAACAGCACTTAACAAGCAATAATGAGCACTAATTGACAATAATTAGAATTTACACGCACAAATTGCTAAGAGTATTCTGTAATATAGAGCGTCTAAATTTTAATACACACAGGGAAAAAGGGACGTGCTTATGTGGGGAAATGAGCATTCTAAAATTTATGCACATAGTAATAGAATATGGCCCAGTGCATCTAAATATACGTGCCAGGATTTACGCCATGTTTTCATTGGTGTAAATGGATGCATGTAGTTTTAGATGCTAGGATGTTGCCAACTAAGCATAGTCTATATACCACGCCTAAATCTAGGTGCCACTTATAGAATACGCTTAGGCGGAAATGTTTTCCGCATGTATTTTTTAGGTGACATGTATAGAATCCTTCCCTTAAGGGCTGAATATCAGCACTTAAGTGACCAAGTGCTGACTCCGTCCCCTGGAACGTTCCCAACATAGCTTTTAGTTAGGTGCTAACAACAAATTTCAGCAGCACTTAGGGGTCTTTTACAAAACATCAGTAAGCCCAATGTGGGCTTACTGAATACTAAATTGGGACTACCACTGGCCCAACGTGGCCGCCAGTGGTAGTTCCACCCTGACTGTGCACCATCTCTGGGAGAAAGAACCCCTGGAAATGGCTTGCGTGTCAGTAACCCAGCAGTAATCGGGCATTGCTGAGCGCTGCCTGGTTACTGCCGGGTTCTTGTGGGAGCCCTTATTGCCACCTCAGTGGGTGACAGTAAAGGTTCCCCGTCACATAGCCATACAGTAAGAGGTCTCTTACCACATGGCCATGTTTGTCTGTGGGCTTTTTACCTGCTGTGATAAAAAGGGCCTTGGTGTGCAGCTTGGTAAAAGGACCCTTTAACTAGTTAAGTGCTGCTGAAAATTAGCAGCTAGACCTGACCAAGTGATTTAACCAGTCTGCAGTCAGCTAAATAGCTTTGAATGTTGGCCGGAATGTTTATTTTTCTTTCATTTTAACAATGAATGAAAACAGGAAATTTCATGAAAAGAGCACATCCTTATACATTGGTGCAAGCAGCGCAGGCTTGCCTTCTTAGGTAAGTAAGTCAATCACGTTACTGGTGAGTCTCAAGGGGAAGTAGATTTTTTTTTTTTTAGTTTGAGAAATACTTCTCCACTATCTTCCTTGCCTTGGGTTGTGGGCTTTCAGGATTACCACAATGAATATACATGAGATGGATTTGCATGTAATAGGTTTCTGCTATATGCAAATTTATCCCTCTTTATTCATTGTGGCACTCTTGAAAACCCAACTGGTTAGTTGTGCCTCCAGGAGAAGATGGGGAAGCTCTGCTCTACATGCTATCAGCATTAGGGGTAGGCTATCATTTGGAATGACATGGGAAATGTTGACAATAAATCCCATGTCGTTGTTTGTCATTAACAAATGAAAACGAGCAGAAAAAACACACATTTTTGCAAACCATTGCGCATGCACACACTGTCACGAACCAAAACAGTATTACTTACTCTCCTAACCAAATTCAAGCAGGAAATAGCATTAGGCAAGAGCATTTTCCTCCTCCAATTTGACATGTCAAGTGCGTTTGACATGGTTAACAATAACATACTGCTAAGACTCCTAGAATACTTCGGAATCGGTGGTGGCGCTCTCAATTGGATCAAGGGTTTTCTAACCACAGGAATATATCATGTGAAATCAAAAACAAACATATCGTCACTGTGGAAACCAGACTGCAGAGTACCGCAAGGATCACCACTATCACCGATCCTTTTCAACCTTATGATGACTCCACTAGCCAAGACCTTATCCACCCAAGGCCTTAACCCATTTATCTACGCTGATGACGTTACATTATATATCCCCTACAAACATGATTTGGCAGAAATCACCAACCAAATCGAGCTCAGCTTAAACACTATGAACTCATGGGCAAATGCATTCCAATTAAAACTCAATACAGAAAAAACACACTGCCTCATCATCTCATCCCAATACAATACAATACATACAAACCCACAAACATTAACACCCCAGGATATACCCTCCCTATCTCAGATAGCCTGAAAATTCTCGGAGTAACAATCGACTGTAACCTCTCACTAGAGACCCAAGCGAAATCCACCATAAAGAAACTGTTTTTCTCAATGTGGAAACTCAAACGCATGAAACCATTCTTCCCGAAGGAAATATTTTGTAATCTGATACAATCAATGGTACTAAGCCACGCAGACTACTGTAATGGAATCTATGCGGGCTGCAAAGATCAAATCATAAAAAAACTCCAGACCGTCCAAAACACAGCAGCCAGGCTTATATTTGGAAAAACACGTTTTGACAGCGCCAAACCACTCTGAGAAAAATTGCACTGGCTACCAATCAAAGAACGTATCACTTTCAAAATCTGCACGACTGTTCATAAAATTATTTACGGCGAGGCACCTGGATACATGACAGACCTTATCGACCTGCCAACCAGAAATACAACAAGATCTGCATGATCTTACCTAAACCTCCACTACCCAAGCAACAAAGGACTCAAATACAAATCCACCTATGCATCCAGCTTTTCCTACTTAAGCGCACAATTATGGAACGCACTGCCAAAAGCAGTAAAAACTACGCTAGACCACCTAAATTTCTGGAAAGCACTAAAGACAGTCCTGTTCAGAAGAGCATACCCCACCGACCCAACATAAAAAAATACCTGGACACCTGCAACACAATATAACCAAAGACCGTAATGGACATTACCTGACTCTTCCCCTCTCCCCCCCAATTGTACCTACCACACATTTACCTTATCTACCTGTATTCATTCATACCTTGTATTTGTTCAGACCGGAACCGGCTAACGCCGTTAACGGTAATATGTAAGCCACATTGAGGCTGCAAAAAGGTGCGAAAATGTGGGATACAAATGTAACAAATAAATAAATAAATAAATAAATACTGCACACTCTTTGCAAAGAAGCCATACTCTTAACCTGACTCCTGTAATGACAAAATGGCCAAGAAAACCTAAATAAAATGAAAATTCCTGGAAACAATATGGGAAATTATATGAAACAAAAATTTTCCAGCTGCCCATTCCTAATAAACATTGCCTGCAGGATTCTTAATTCCAGCTGGCCCCCAGTTCTGGCTGTAAACTGCTGTTTCCTCCATCGGTAAGCCCTTCATACT